>NC_058371.1:195478146-196869396 GCF_018350175.1 Felis catus | reverse complement strand
TGATATATGCTTACTATATGTGTTAAATGTGTATTTTGTGTAACATACGTATGTGTAGCATATAAAATATCCCCCCAAAGTTCCAGTGGTCTACTGAGGCCTGCTTCTTGTTGGTCATGAGAGTTCATTGCTAACCACTCAGGAATTTTAGGAGTGAGTTATCAAATATTAGTAGATTGAAAGTAGCCAAGGAGGAAGGCACAGAAGTCAGCAAACACTACAGATCAGGGGGTTTTGTTTTGTTGTTTTGCTTTGTTTTCCCTGGAAGGCCAGTTTACCAGTAGACCACTACCAGTGACTGTTTTCGTCACCAGAGCAATTAGGGGTATCTATCTTGCCTTTCTGTAGGGCAAGAAACACACACACGCACACACACACACACACACACACACTGAAAGGGAGAGAAAATTACTAGCAGTGCCTTAACTAAGCACTTTGTAAACTCCGAATTTCTTGATTTTCAGAAAAGCATTGCACATTTTCTGTGTTCATTAGGTACACGTGAAAATTAAAGGTGGGAGGCCTGAATCCTTCCTTCCGTTGTTTTCCCTTTGCTTTCTTTTCTTTGTACCCTCCTCCCCGCCCTCCTGCCCTTTCCTGCACTTCTTTCTTTCTTTCATTCAATACAGGCCTTTTTTAGAGACAAGATGGACTGGGTTTTTATGGGTATGACTTTCTGTCGCTATATAAACTTAGTAATATAAATAAATCTTTAAGATCCAGAGCTATAAGTAGAGCTGGTCAATGAGACAAGGAGAAGGAAACAGAAGTTATTGGAAATAACACTGGTGAGACACCAAAATTAAAGTCCATGAGGGAAGGGGTGGAGAAGGAGGTAGAAATCTATTATGAAGGTGTAAACTAAGAAGAGAAGGGGTGGTATAAAAAAAGACAGGATTTGCTTAACACTGTTCGTTCATTCATTCATTCATTCATTCAACAAATAAATGTTGCATACCTGTGATGAATCACGGGGAGACCTATTTAACACATGGGACACTTTTGGGTGTTTTAGACATGAACCTTTTCCTTAAACACATATATCTAGATACTAGAATCTGTATGAGACACGCAAGGTACGGTTTTAAGAATGCTCTGCTGATCAAGGATAGTATGTTAGAGTGCTTCAGAGAAGAGAAAACAGAAGCTTTATTATAAAGGACAGGCTCACATGATGTGGAGGCTGAGAAGTCCCACAGTCCACTGTCTGCAAACTGGAAAGTCAGGAAAACTAATGGTATAGATTCCAGCCCAGGGCTGAAGGCCTGAGGACCAGAAGTGCCAAGGGCTGATGATCAATGACCGGGCTCAACAGTCGGGCAGAATTAATCCAACTTTCTTATGCCTTTTAGTTCTATTCATGTTCTCAGTGGATTAGTAGAGGCCCACTCACACTGGAGAAAACCATCTGCTTTTCTCAGTCTACCAACTCAAATGCTAATCTCTTTGAGAAATATGCTCACAGACACATTCAGAAATAATGTTTAACCAGCTATGCAGGCGTTGCATGACCCAGTCGACTTGACGCATACAATTAGCCATCATAAGCGGGTAAGATTTGTCATTAGAATATAATAATATTGAGGACACTTTGTACAAAAAAGAATAAAACTTTCTCCACATCACTGTTGGTAGGACCGGAAACTGGTTCAGCCACTTTGGAAAATAGTATGGATGTTCCTCAAAAAATTAAAAATAGAACTACCCTATGACCCAGCAATTGCACCACTAAGTATTTACCCAAGGGATACAGGTATGCTGTTTCAAAGGGGCACATGCATCCCAATGTTTATAGAAGGGCCATCGACAATAGCCAATGTATGGAAAGAGCCCAAAGGTCCATCGACGGATGAATGGATAAAGAAGTGGTATATATATGCAATCGAGTATTACTCAGTGATAAAACATAATGAAATCTTGCCATTTGCAACTACCTGGATGGAGCTAGAGGGTATTATAGTAAGCAAAATTCTTCAGTCAGAGAAAGACAAATATCATAGGACTCCACTCATATGAGGAACCTAAGATAAAAACAAAACAAAACAAACATGAGGGAAGGGAAGCAGAAATAATATAAAAACAAGGAGGGGGACAAAACATAAGAGACTCTTAAATACAGAGACCAAAATGAGGGTTGGTGGAGGGGTTGTGGGTGGGGGAAAGGTTAAATAGGTAAGGGGTATTAAGGAAGACACTTGTTGGGATGAGCACTGGGTGTTGTACATAGGGGATGAATCACTGGAATCTACCCCTGAAATCATTGTTGCACTATATTCTAACTAACCGGGATATAAATTTAAAAATGAATGAATGAATGAATGAATGAGTACATAAATAAGAAACAACAACAGCAACAACAACAAAAAGAATACAACTTTCCTGGAATTGGAAACTTGAAATCACTTCTCAGAATAAAGGCACCAGGAAATCCATGTTGTAAGGTTAGAGAAGTGCCTGCTGTAAATCTAAGTCACATACGACTACCCCAAAAGTGCCATTTTGGTAGAGCCAGTGGGACTACAATATCCTTCTATATGGAAGGGGTCACACTAGAAGAATATATTAGTTTTCTATTGCTGTGATAGCAAATTGCCACACATTTAGCAACTAAAATCAACATGGATTTATTATCTTATAATTCGGCAAGTCAGAAGTCTGACATAGCAGGTCTGACCAGGTGGAAATTGAGGTGGAGATGTCAGCAAATCCACAGTCCTTTCTGGAGTTTTGTTTTGTTTTGTTTTGTTTTTTTGAGAAAGGAATAAGTTTAAAGGCAGGAAAAAAATACTAAGTTGAGATTGGAGAGCCGTGGGGTTTGCTCACCTGCTCTATAACTGAAGGAGATGGAGAAAATGAGAAGGCCGGGGTGGTATGATGGCCTGACCCTTTGTGCTTTCTGGGATGAGGAGAAAGTGTGCTTTGCTAGCTCCCAGGCACCACAGATGTGCTTGCTCAGGTGAATAGATGGACCCCGGGCTGCAGGTATGTTTTGAGACCACTGCAAGTGAGGGAGAAGTATGAAGTCCAATCTCACAGGGCGCCCCTGGCAAAAACACTCTCAATGGCCCAACTCTTCTCCGGCTCTTCTAAGCTTGTTCAAGTGGGCCTTAACTTTTGGGCTTCTGTGTTCATCTCTGTACCATCCAATGTTAACAAGAACCCTACTAAGTCAGATCAGTGAGAATTCCTCATACCCTTGTGTTTGATCACCCTTGATATGGAATTAGATTCCTCACCCTTGATCATCCCCTGGGTCCAGGTTCTGTCTGATCATCTTGGCCTGCCTTCAAGAAGAATCCTGTTAGGTCATTTTAATCAGAATCCCATCCACCAACTCCCACCCTCCCTGCTCCTTGGCTATAAATATTCACTTTTCCTTTTTATGTTTGGTGTTGAACCCAACCACCGCCTCGTTGTGAAATCCCATGTCAGTGGTCCCTGCAGCTATTGTGATGGCCCCTGTGGGATAAAAGCTGCCTTGCCGTTCTTTAACGAGTGTCACGAAGATCTTTAGCAGGATCGATACCTAAAGAAAAGACTGTGTTTAAGTCTCTTACCAACAGGACTCCCACCCTTCTATGGTGAACCAATAGGCACTAAGCCATAGATGCTAGACATCATCGTAGAGGAGGCAGATATCTCGTCACATCCACCATGTGACTGAGGATCACCATTTGATTGACTTCTTCCTCCTTTTCAAAATTGGAGCAAGCATAGAGAAAGGGGAGGTGATACTCAAAGAGTGGATCATGCCTCAATCTATATTCCAGGCTGTAGGAAGTTCGAGTGAAGCCTGTGCTGGAAAGGAGATTAGTAGCCTTGACTGAGAAAATAGAGCTGCCTATATTTCTATTACAGACTTCAGTCTCTTCCATTAAAGTAATTAAAATAGGAAAGAGTAGATGGCAAAGGTACACAATAAAAGTGGATTAATAGGACATTAGAAAGCCAGATTGAAACCAGTTCACAGGACCCCGCCTGTCTGGTTTAAGGACTGTGATTTTGATGCTGTTGGCTATAGAGCTGCAGATGGAAATCATTGAAGGAGCGACTTTAGAAATAAACAAACAACTGCCAGGAGAGCTGAACTCTTTTTGGAGCTCAGTCATTGTTTAATTAGGAAACTGGGACCAAATCATGGTGTAATGTTTAAATTGCCTCAATTATAAAAGAAGGGATATTATTATTGAAAAGAGAAGGGCATTATGAGTACAGTCTCAGTGGAAGTTGCTGGCTTAGAGGCTTGAAGAGGTAGGTGATGAAGTCAGAGGTGGGTCAGGGATCTGTCTGCTCCTGTAACTGGAGGAAATAGGCACCCCCACTAGCGGAAGTGAGGGCAAGGGAAAGGGGAGCCCCAGTAGAGAAACTTGCATCATGGGAGATAGGAACGCACACCATGACTTTGAGATCTAAGTGTTGAGCACTTCCTGACAGGACAACAGAAATGAAACAGCTAGACTTTCCCCCTAAAGTATCTTCACTCTCACTTGCCAGCCAGCTCATGTGCTGTTGGAGAGACCACTGAATTCTATCGGGAAGGAACTTTGTACGTTCTCAAACAGCCTATTTTTGGGAGCATGAATAATTACTCCAGATGGCTGTTTAAATCTGTTGGCATTGTTTCTACTGTATATTCATTGTTTAGAGACCCATTTTGTTAGATCTCAAAGAGAAGTACAAAGTTGCAATAGTCGTCATATTTAGCATTGATCCCTTTTGTAAGCTTTAAAAAAATCTTCCACTGAGAGAAGGTTAACAGAGATGCTGATATGAATATTTTTGATAAATTATGTTGGTGGGGGAGCCAGAGAACTCCCTCCATAAGAATACAGTTTTAAATTCCAATGGTTGTTCTGTGTGTGTGTGTATGTGTGTGTGTATGTGTGTGTGTTTCAGAGATATATAACACCTTGTATAATTTCCTTGATTTAATTTTATGAATTCAAAATTATTCAGGATAATGTCATCAGGGTGATTCAGTAAAGTCTCACTGGCCTTATTTTCTGCATCAAATGAAAATATGATTTTTCTCTCTGTTTTCTTCCTTCCTTTCTTCTTTCTTCTTTCCCTCTTTCCCTCTCACTCCTCTTTCTTTCTTCATTTGTTCATTGGTTCATCCATTCCTTCACTGATTTGTTCATTCTTTATAAACTACTCTTTCTCACACACTCTGGTAAGCTGTAAATGCAAGTTCATTTTGGGTAAACTATTAAGTATATTAACAGAAAACAGAAGAGGCAGAATAAATAGTTCTTTCTTCTGGCAGATCAGATGTGGGGCAAGGTTGTTATAGTACGGGATGAATCTTGGTACCTTGCTGCCTTTAAAGCAATGTTTCTCAACCAGATCTACATGGATCCTCCATTTTGTCTGACGGTTACACCTGAGAAACACAGCCACCAACAGCACAGTAGCAGATGGAGTTTATTTATAAAATTCATATAAGCATTAAATGCCTTTCAATGGTTCATGCATTTGATTCTATATGAAAGGGGAACCATCTTTACCTGGAGAGGTGTTTGAAAGGGTTTCGAAACAGCATGACGAAATCACAGTAGGACTATGACAGATGATAGGAGATGGATGAAGGTGTAACATGCTGTGAAAGAAGAGAGGGGAGATAAAACCTACAAACTTCGGAAACTTACAAACTTGGAGACAGGTAGTGCGAGAGAAAAGAGCACTACTATAATCAAAAGTTGCAGATTTTAACAAATCATGTTTGTAACCAGGAACTTGAATCAGTGATAAAGTGTTTCTGCCTAATTCTCATCAGAAACCATTTTCTTAAAAGGAGACAATGTAAGACTAAAATAGCAAAACAAAGGAAGCCATCTACCACCTATATTATTCATGCTAGTCAACATTTTTTTTCCTAGACATTTTAGGCAAAGTAGGCAGAACCAGGTTATACGGCATAATTATTGAAGGTTAAGAGAAAGGGCATTATTGCCATTTGGAAATAATTGAATGCTTAGTGGGGAAATCCAATAAATTCAACTTAAAATAAATTTGAACTAACAAATAATAATAGTTAATTTTCAAGGCAAAAAAATTAAAACGTTTCGTTTATTATAAAATTTAAGACCCTAGACACGTGGAAACAAATGTAAATCACTAAAAATACATTGACCAAGGAATCTTCAGGGACTATATGAGCATATATTTTTTTAAATATAAAGAGGCATTAAAGTATATTCAAGGTACATTAATAGATATAGGTAGAATTTAGATTATGGACATATGTGAGAAGAATTAAATGGCAAATGTTTTAAATGTATCCAAATTAATAATACATTTTTGTAAAACAGAATATTTAAACTTCAATGGGAATTTTGGGCAAATTTGACAAAAATGTCTTCAGGCTTCTCTGGAAGATTGAATATAGCAGAAATGCAAAGAAATATTAGAGGATGCCTTGTCTTAGTATTATTAAAGCTTATGAAACTAAAATAATTAAAATGTTATGACAACAATCCAGAAATTAAGCAAAATAATTCAATAGGAAAGCAAACTCAGAGATTGAACCATGCTTCCAAATTTAGAATGTGGTAAAGGTCACCATTCAAATGATTGGGGAAGAATGGATTTTTTAACGTTTATTTATTTTTGGGACAGAGAGAGACAGAGCATGAACGGGGGAGGGGCAGAGAGAGAGGGAGACACAGAATCGGAAACAGGCTCCAGGCTCCAAGCCATCAGCCCAGAGCCTGACGCGGGGCTCGAACTCACGGACCGCGAGATCGTGACCTGGCTGAAGTCGGACGCTTAACCGACTGCGCCACCCAGGCGCCCCAGAATGGATTTTTTAAAATACAGAGTAGAACAATAAGATTCCTCTGAAAAAAGAATATTTGTTCAGTATCTCATTATCTACACCAAAATAACTTACACGTGTATTAATACGTCAATGAAAAATGTAAATGTAATGATTCTGGAAGAACATAGAGACATGCATGCCTATTAATTTGTAGGGAAGAGCTTCACAAGTGAGAACCAAAGTCAGAAATGAAAAAAAAATTGCTGATACATTTGAGAAGAAAAAATTTTGGAAATGTTGTATCATAGAAATCATTCAAGAGTTATAAAGCGAATGATTGCTTAGGGAATATTTAAAAGAAATGTCAGAAGAAGAGTTAGCATTGCCCGTATTCCAGAGAATTCTCATAAGGGGAGAAAGATGAACATCCAATAGAAAAATGGGCTACAGTAATGAACAGACAATCTATTACAGAAGGAACAAAAATAGAACATTCAACTCATTCAATCATTCAACACGTACCCACTAATTGCCTATGACGTGGCAGGAACAATCAAGGTGTTGGAGAACACAGAGAAGATCCTAGGTAGCTGTTTACAAAAGGGAAACATAAAAATACGAGACACTTTTAGATAACAGTTGGTGCTGTTAATGCAACAGAACAGAGTCATCTTACAGGGTCAGATTGGAAGAGAGGCTTCCTTGGTTAACGTCCTCAGGGACGAGCCCTCTGAGGTGGTGATATGTGAGCTGAGTCCTGAATCAGGAAAAGGCCCTAGTACAGCAATTTCAGGAAGTGTTCCGGGGGGGAAGCAGGGCAATACCTTAAGGATCAGAAAAGTAGCGTCAATAAAGCTTAAGAGTGTGAGAGTAGGGCATGGGGGCGTGGGGGAGAGTCACAGAGAGGAATTCATAGGCAGAGTATGAAATTAGATCAGGCGGTTAGGAAAAGGCTCTAACAGGACCAATTAGGTTTCATGCTAATTCTAATTTATTCTAGGGTGAGGGTCCTGAGGGAAGAAAGGAGAAAACAGACCTTACTGAAGAATTTTGAGTGAGGAAGGTGATAGCATGGAATCACTGTATGAAGCGATTCCTTAGCTGCTCGGTATTTGCCAGTGAACAGAACTGAAGCGAGACAGAGTCAGGAGATAGAACTGTAGACGAGGCAAGAGATGATGGTGATGAAATCAAACAACACTGACATATTTTCTGTCCTTGATATTGATAAACGTTAGAGTAAATAACGCAGGGAGTGTGAAAATGGACATTTATATAGCTATATATTTATATATACATACGTACGGGTATATATTTACATGCTCACACACAAGCATTGTCGTCCGGTTTTTATTTAATTCTTTAGCATGATTTATCCAAGCCCTACTATATAGGTGCCCACAGGTTGAGCCAGAAATTTCACCTCCGAAAGAATTATCATCGTTAAGTGGTTGAATTGGGTCCCAAAGATTTAATACCATAATTTCATCTCAGATCTATTTATAATATGGTAAAGTGGAAGTGCCTGAACTAACCTTCAAAGGAGAATTGGTAAATGAATCATGCTTTGTTCATTTCATAGATTGATTACTCAGAAGTCATTAAAAACGACGTTGCAAACCTCCATTTAATGAAGTGAAATAGCATTTAGTGATCAATGTTCTTAATGCAAATGTCTATACGTCCATATTGAAACCATGAAATATTAGAAGCCAGAATATTAATTACCATAATTTATGACTGAGATTATTACTAATTATAATACATATATACATACATATATAATACAAATATATGTATATATATATATATATATATATATATATATAGTTTGTTATGCTTGCATCATGTAATAGAAATTTTTAAACTTATTTTAAAAGTGGTCAAGTAGAGATAGAAGTTGCATTTAATATGATGGTATTGTATTACTAACACCATATGGCATTGCCATCAAAACTCTGTATTTTATAGGGATTAAGAATTTTTATAATGACTGGGCCTAATAAGTCAATGAGCTGACATTATTGGGAAACTGACTTAGATAGGGTTCTTGACTTCATTGCCAAATAACCATCAGTGTTCTTTTTATCACTCAAGTCTTCTTTTTTTTCAATTTAAAAAAAATATTTATTTATTTTTGAGAAAGAGAGAGAGAGAGAGAGAACGAGTGGGGGAGGGGCAGAGAGAGAGGTGGACAGAAGATCTGAACTGGGCTCTCAGCTGTCAGAACAGAGCCCCATGTGGGGCTGGAACCCATGAACCGTGAGATCATGACCTGAGCCAAAGTCTGATGTTTAACTGACTGAGCCACTGAGGCACCCCCATCAAGTCTTCTTAATACTGGCCTATGCTGACCCCCCCAACCATCATTATCCCTCCCACATTTTGGCCATGGCAACACCACCAAGCTTTACTCCTCTCCAGAAGATTCTAGGCTGAATGAGCCAGGAAGGCACCCTACTATCATCAGCTGGTAAACTCTTCTGCTCTATTTTAACTCAGTTCTAGGATTCCTTACTTCAGAAAGTTCTCTGATTCCATTAAGGAAGAAGAGTTTCATTCCACAGGGCTCTCATGGCCACCATATTCCCTTTACCACCGCTCAGCTCACATGCCTTCTGTGTTAGACCATACGGTCATAGAAGGAGAGAAGATGCTGCTGGAATCACTTGTTTCCTTAGTGCCTGGTCTAGACACTTGAACACAATAGGTACAAAATATATGCTGGGTTCACTGAAAGAATGGAGCATCACCATATTTACAGACACACACACACACTAGACGTATATATGTATATTTCTATATACACATATATGTGTATCTATGGTTTATCATAGGAACGAGAAATTTATACATTACTCTTTAAAAACAAAGGAATCGAGGTGCCTGGGTGGCGCAGTCGGTTGGGCGTCCGACTTCAGCCAGGTCACGATCTCGCGGTCCGGGAGTTCGAGCCCCGCGTCAGGCTCTGGGCTGATGGCTCAGAGCCTGGAGCCTGTTTCCGATTCTGTGTCTCCCTCTCTCTCTGCCCCTCCCCCATTCATGCTCTGTCTCTCTCTGTCCCAAAATAAATAAAAACGTTGAAGAAAAAAAAAATTTTAAAAACAAAGGAATCAAAATATACTTAACATCATATATCATTAGGGAGTTGCACATTAAAACAATGAGGTACCACTACACATTTACTGGAAAGGTTAAGATCCAAAAAAAACCCCGAAAATACCACATGTTGATGAGAACGGGGAGCAGCAGGAGCTCTCCCTCATTGCAGATGGGCATACAAAATGGTACAGCCACTGTGTAAGACAGTGTGGCAATCTCTTCCACAGCTAAGCATACTCTTACCATACAATCTGGGAATCTTGTGCCTTGGTATTTATACAAATGTGTTGAAAATTTATGCCCACATAAGCACTGCACATGAATATTTATAGCACTTTTGTTCATAGTGGCCAAAAAACTGTAAGTGACCGAGACATGCTTCAAAAGACGGATGGATAAACACATTGTGGTACATCCATACACCGGAATACTTTTTCAGTGATGAGAAGGAAATGAGCTATCGCTTTTTCAGTGAAAAGAAAGAAATCAGCTATCGAGCCATGAAAAGACATACAGGGGCACATTACTTTGGGAAGCCAGTGTGAGAAGTCCACACACTATATATGATTCCAATTATATGACAGTCTATAACAGGCAAAACTGTAGGGACAGTAGCAAGGTTAATGGTCACCAGGGATTTGGGGGTAGAGGGAGATGGGGTGAATATGTAGCACACAGGGTTTTGGGGTGGTGAACTATCCTGTATGCTACCATAATGGTGGATAAATGGCAGTGCATTTGTCAAAACCCATAGCACCGAACAATGTATGCGCACTGATGTAAACTATGGACTTTAGTCAACGAGTCAACATTGGTTCATCCATTCCAACAAACACACCACTCTAATGCGAGATGAGATGTATTTGATAACAGGGGGATGTGAGGGGAAGGAGGGTATATGAGGACTCTGCACTCCCTCCTCAATTCTGTCAACCTAAAACTGCTCCAAACAATAGTCTTGTCAATTAAAAGGAAAAACTGGGTTGACTTGTTTAACTGAAATTTGTTCGATGGCTTTCGCAACCTTACCATTAATTGACATAGGAACCTGAGTGATATTTTAATTGAATACAAGATTGGGTATGACTTCTATAATGTCTGCTACTAGAGTACTCTGTAGCCTGAAAAATTACACGTCCTGGGATAGACTGTGTGCGATTAGGTGCTTAACAATCGGAGTCTATTGCTCCTCTGTGTAAATCCTTCCGATGGTTCCCCCTCGCACTTTGAATAAAATGCACTACGGGGTCTTGTGTGAACTGGCCACCTTCTACTCTTCCATGGTTCACTGTGCTGCAGCCACATCAGTGGCTTGGCTCCTGTTGGTAGTTACGAATACGAACGGGATTGGCATATCCCCTCCCAAGCCCCTACTCTACTGTCCTGCTGCATTTTCTTCCTTGCACTTGTCTTTGGTCACACATATTTCATTCATGTCTGACGCTGGCCACCAAAAGGTTGCACCCTCAAAAGCAGGGATCTTCCTTGTCTTTCCACCACTGTTTGCCCAATGCCTGATACAGTGCCTATCATGCTTAACTGTTGGGTGGAAAACGGAATGTGAAAATGCGCCATATTAATGTCATAGAGCAAAGAAGTCTGGTTAGGTCATCCTGGGGTCTCGAACCAATTCTCAACGTTGCCATACACAGGTTAAGAAGTTCATGCAATACACTCACTTCTCTGCGCATTTGCTTCCTCTTGTGTCTAATGAGACTTTCACACTACCTGGGATCTAAAGCCTTTTTTTAACACTAAAATCCTACATTCTTTATGGTTCAAAATGATTGAGGTCTCACTGGAGAGCCACTAATTCGATCTATTCTATTAGCAGTGCAATTTCTGTGATGATATATGCCAGTTCAGCATACTGGAACCACCTTTCAGAGTGACATTGTCACACAGCTGGTCAAATAAATTAACGTTCCCATCTGGATTGACGCTTTTGGCAGGGACACTTAGTACTAATGCCACATGACCCCTCCATCATAAAACAGAAAATGTGTTATGATTTTGTACCAGCGGGCGGTGAAACTGTTGCCTTTCCTTTTTCCTGTTTTTTTTTTTTTTTTTTTTTTTTTCCCATGGAATCATCCATTAACCTACACCTGGCACTCCGCGTCATATAAACGGATACAAATCTCACATGTCTTCGTGGGGTATGTATTTGATCTATCCTGTTTCTGTAGAAACATCAGTATCTGCTAGATCAACCAATATTTTAGGTAAATGCGTTCCACTATTACAAAAAGCATGTCTGATTTGAAACCCTGGCAGATATTCTTGTCGACAGGAGGCCAGATCCTGGAAAGACCCCGTGTAACTCCAAGTCAGTGCTGCTCCAGGAAAAGGCAGACTTCCTGCGGGTCTGCCTTCTGGGCTACGTGCAGACTTTCCCCCAGGAGGGTCGCGGACTCATTTGTGTTTCCCTCACAAGGGCGGGTTCGGATGGTAATGACAGGACTTCCGGTGGTTTCCATCAAACCCCTGCCCTGGGTGAATCGGCTTCTTGCTTCAAGTGTTGGCTTAGACGATCATGATAGACTTGAGCCAGCACCTAAAACCCTGTCACATCCTGAAGACTTGACCATTCACTCTCTTGTTGGCAGTGAAACAGTTTGTGGCAGAATGAGTCACTGATAACAAAGTAATGGACGCTTCATGAAGGCAGTGCTGTCTGCGGAAAGCCCCAGAAAGCCCACACACCAGAGAGGTAAATGATTTTAAGGGACCTTTTTAACAGTGGTGTGAGATCACACTGCTGTCTCCACCAGAGCTGGTCAGTCAGGACAATACTCATGGTGAAAAAACTGGGAGGAAGGACTTGAAGAAAAACGGATGAACATGAACCCTAGTCAACTCAAATGCCAAAAGAATCATTTATAAATATTTCCCAGATAGACACGAGGAAGACAAATTCCTGAAGAGAGATAAGTAATATTTTTACAATGCCCAACACATATATTTGCTTGGTAAACATTAGACTTATTTTTATTATGAAATGAGCTTCATATTCTATTTGCTTAACTCTAAGAACAGCAGTGTTTTTGAGAGCTTTCCATGTGCATAACACCTGGTGCGGATGCGGCGCTGGCTCTCACTTGACAGATCTCTCAGCCTCTGGGGGAGGCACAAAGGGAAACGTGCTTGAAGATCGAATGAATGGAGTTCTAAGGGGTAGTGGGGAAGGACAATGTTCAAAGCCCCGGTATGTGTGATTAATGTGATTCAGAAAGTTGGAAATGGGCTACAAAGTGATATTATCTGGGCTGATCTTGAGGGACAGAGAGGTTGAGAGAACAGTATGAGTTAAGACCTGATGGTGGAAACATCTCAGATTATTACTTCTCAGGTGCGTGGAGCAGAGAAGTTAGAGGCAGTTAGAATTCCTGACCAAGAAAGAGGAGGGGAGACTACGCACAGTAGTAGATAAGCCAGACAGGTAGGGGAGAGCAAGATCATGGAGGGTAATTCGTGCTGAGCTATGAAGTTCCAGTTTTATTCTAGAACTAAGGAAGGACCAAAGGTCAGAGCCTTTACTGTTTGCATTTGTTTACTGTCTTTTTGAGGGAAGTGACTTCAGTTTGTGAGAGAAAACTTTACGTTCCAAAATTGTCCACAAAAAACGCAGGTGTGCGAGCGCACACACACACACACACACAGCACATCACAGACACATAAGCAAATTAGCTAAGTGTCTATGAAATTAACTCAGCGTGCCAGTATTTACTATTATTACAACGTGTGTGATTGTCAGTGTGTGTGTGTGTATGTGTGTGTGTGTTTACTGTCACAACCTGAGCCGTTTCCAAATTGAGACTTATAAACCGTGACATGCAAGCAAGCCATCAATAATGGAAGTTTGCATAGTGTACTGAACAATAGAATTGGTAGCAGATACTAGCTCTGTGGCCAAGAAGAGTGAGTGTTATGGAATGAGTTGACAAAGCACACTCCAGTACCAGTAGGAATCCACCATGGGACATAGAGAGCAGGGCCAGGCCAGGGGTGGGTCACAGGGACTGACAGCTCAGTGGACACTTGGTGTCTAGAACTTTCTGCACCTGTTTTCGGGGACAAGGGTGGGGACAACTTCACAGTCTTCTCAGGCCATTCACTAATAAGAATGGGGCTCCTCAGGTCTCGAAGATCTCATTTTGGTGGCTTCAGGGACTGAATGGGGCCGAGCAAGCCCATGAAAGCCATCTGCATTCTATCTGGTGATCCTCAGCTGGAGGTGAGGGTAGAACTTGGGGCAACAAAGGAACACAGAGGGTAACACGTACACTGTGAACTCTAACCAACCCATTGAGGGGTCATGACATACCTTGATGTAAGCTCTCCATATGTACAAGTTCAAGATAACTTTTGTGTATACACACCTCAAGATCTTCTCCTGCATGAAATTTCACTTTTTTCACACCCACCCAAACCATTCCCCCCACTTTTTCCACAATGCTTTATCATTTATTTACGACTTACTCCATTTTCGCATAATTAAAAAATAATGTAAGTATGGACAGATGGGACTCTTATTGCTAGGGAAACTGGCCTATGCAGTTTTGATAAAGTCACTTAACTCTGCTGTTTCTTTTTATTTGTCTCAGGCATACTGATGATAAACCTTATTCTTTCTGTGTGCCTATGTTCTGGCAAAACAGTACAATTCTTCTGATAAACTAACTTAATTCTTTTTATTTCTACTTGCTAAAGTTTGCTTTAATGTTTCCTTGGCCTCTCAACTGTCACCATGGAGAGTCATTTGCATTTATCTTAAAATTATGTAAATGCCTGAACTGGTTATTTCATATGCAAGTATGGATTTCAAAGGTTAATGTATATGAAATTAGTTTCACATTGAAAAGCATTAAAATTTTATATCTGTGATCAACATAGTGTGAACTCAGGGTATTAGAAAGGGCATTTTTATTGGTTTATTGTTATTTATGCTTAACAAATTGACCACAGTGTACAAATGTCTTATTATATTTCATATACTAGATACTGGCTATTATGTGGGTGAGATGCAAATTAAATTTTATTCCTGGAAAATTTGTTTAACTGGAAAATTGGTGCAGCTTTGGTCAAAAAATGGCAATGTGAAATGGTTCTTGAAAACAATATATATTGATTTTTGTAATCTGATTTCTACTAAGTAACCCTTTAAAAAGATAAAGACAATATTTAGGCTCACAGCATTACTCTTTAATTAATTCAGCAAGTATTTGTTGAGCACATACTATGAGCTGGATACCATTCTAGGATTTGGAGACAAACATCCATTCTTTTTTAGACCTTGTATTATAGCTAGAGAGTCTAACAACAATAAGTGATAACATATGATCACAGAGGACCGCCTAAGGACCGCCTAAAGGTAGTTCTTTTAGGTATCAGAGGAGACTTTCCCAAACAGATGACACTTGAGCAGAGACTGAATGAAATGAGGAGGTAAGTCATGAGATATCTGGGGGAAAAACATTTATAATAGCAAAAATCTGTAAATCACTCCAATACCCAACATCAATAGAATGGCCAAATAATCCTTGATATGGACACCATCTTGGTTGTCCATGTTGGTTTATACCTGTTGGCCTAGAATAAGTATAACAAAGAGCACCCTACATTACTTTCATTAATGGTTGAATACGCGTAATACATTTTACAGACATCCCACAAAAAGTGGATCTACATGTAATAAGTTAGGGAGCTCTTATTCTTTCTGACAAACCTTACTCTGGTGTCCTATACCGCCCCTCTTTTGTATAAATAGAAGCTTTTACCAAGGTTCACACCACATTTTTAAAAATTCTCTTTATGAGCTCATTCACTTCTTTGGTCTGAAAACTCACACGTTCGTATTCAAGTCACAGCACTTGGCGTGTACAAGCATCGAAGACACAATGAAGAAAACATGAACGATCCCTGCTCTCACAAAGCATACCATGCAAAGGAGGAGATGAATGTATAAACAGAAACTGATAATACCACGTGAAAAAGGTCTACGAAGTGCAGAGGTTTCCACGGGACCCCAGGGCAAGTGTCTCTAAACTGGGCTGAGGGCTCTGAAAGGAGGTCACTGCAAATATGCTAATATTTTGCATTCACTTTTGGAGAACAGGTGCAATTAACTGGTTGAAGACAGAGCAAGGTGAACTATTCCAAGAAGCAGGAGTTGAGGAAATATAATGTGCAGGAAAGTTCATGGAGTGGGAAGGCAAAGGCAAGCATTTTTTGTGACTCAAGAAAGTGGTGGAGAAGAATGGCTACAGAAGAGGCTGGGGACTCAGGCAGAGACCAGATAATAAAGAACATGTGTGTGGACTCCACATATTTGAATTTTATCCTAGAGGTCCAGGGGACCTGTTAATTTAAACTTGTGAGTGACGTAATCAGAATTTGGTTTTGAAAATATTACTTTCTGTAGCAGGTAGACACATAAGTTATCAAGTTCTCTTTTATTGAGATATGGTTCATGTATCTTAAAATTTACCCTTTTGAAGTGTACAATTCAGTGGCTTTTAGTATATCCACATATTCCCTTGTATAGGTGTATCATACTGTCGCTATTATCTGTCCATCAGTTGATGGAAATTTGACTTGTTTCCACTCTTTGGCTATGAATTCCGGGGTTACAAACATTCGTGTGCATGTTTTTGAATGAACAAATGTTTTCCATTGTTTTGAGTATGTATCCAGGCATGGAATTGCTAGGCTACTTGGTGATTCTATGTTTCACTGGTTTTTATGACCTGCTGCTGCATTGGGCCACACTCATTCTTTAATCATCCCATTGAGTTTTTTCACCTCAACGTAGAATATAACATTAATCCCAGTATTGGAGAAATTCCCTCATCATCTCTCTCCTTATCCCACTGGTCTGTTTGAACATTTATAATTGTCTAAAATTTTCATATTTATTTATTTATTTATTTATTTATTTATTTATTTATTTTTCATTTGTTTTGCCCAACTAGAAGGCACGATTCTAAAGGGTGAGTTACCATTTATTATTATTGTTGTTGTTGTTGTTGCAGTTTTTGTTATGATTTTTACTCAATACTATATCAAGAGCAGCTATTTTAATGCTTGGCACATAACTCATAATAAATGCTGAATGGAAATCTTAAGCACTGTTCCTATCCATCTTTTTAGTGTCGCCATATTGTTTTATCTGTATACATATATTTAAAAACTGTGTTGTTGCTATCCAAAATAATAGCATTTTTTTTAACAGATCTGCTATTAAGGGACATAGATTACCCATCTCTTTAATGTTGGTTCCCTTTCTTTTTCCACCTCAGTGAAATTTCTCATGACTCAAAAGAGGGCAAAAATCAGACATCAAGAGGAAAAGGAGGCAGTGGAAGACTGAATTATTCACAGCATGGATAGTCGATGCCTGAATAATGTAGAGTGACTATGTGTAAAGTCAAGGGAAAGGAAAAGGAGTTATTTATAATCGCCATCCCTTTGAACGGTTTTATTTTCAGTATCTGTGGTGCTGTCCTCCAGAGATCCACCAATAGTATGGAGTTCTTGGAGATTAGGGGACATAATTCTTGAGAGGGTCAAGAGGCAAAGTCACCAACTGTGGATTTCTATACCTTGCTCATCCTAGAGTAAAGCTGAAAGACAAATCCTCTGTACTCATGACACAGGTAGCTCTTCTACAACCAGAAACACCGTTACAATTCCCAGAGTCTGGCTGTTTCCATAAGAGAAATGCACTGCCTTAAAAGTCTGAAAGATCTCAAGAGATGAAGTTAACACTTGAATCCTGAAGCCTGGGATAGGTACCCCTTCCCTGTTTTCCTGTGAAGGCTCTATTATGCATAACTCCGCGTTGTAAAGGTTCATTGAAATGTGACTCACCATCAATACACTGACACTCTGTATTCATGTTTTTTATTTTATCATTTTTATTACTATCAGAAAGCATGGCTAACATCCTTGAGAAAACATCGTAATTAGATCAAAAAGGAAAAAAAAGGGTATGTATCGTTCTATCCAGACCTATCAGAGTGTACAACTGACCTCCATGTCCAACCCCTATCGGCTGAGGTAGGGATGCTGTAGGTTGGCTACATCTACTGGAAAAAGAAAGGAGAGAGTATTAAAAGGGAAAAGAGCAGCATTAAAGTGATTCAGAATCAAAGCCAAGTTCTCTCATTCCACCCCTATTTGGCAAATATATGATGGTTTGATAACGAGGTGTTATACACCATGATATGGTGTATGATGTATACCATATGGTATGATGGTTTGTTAACGAGGTGTTATACACCATGATATGGTGTATGATGTATACCATATGGTATGATGGTATACAACAGCCATACCTGTCTAAAGGGAATGAAAAAGTTCAACACCAAGGTCTCAGCAAGGGAGAAGCATACAGCTTTAATTCCCGTTGCTGAAGTGTCAGCGAGCCACCGAAGGTTGTAACACAAATGTTGGTAGGTTGGGTAGAAGTGAGGGGGTGGGGGGAATCCCGTTCAGGTGACATCTTCCATGAAAAGGAGGGATCACCTTGTATAGTAGCTTACAGGAAAGAAGACCTTGGGTAGCAGGCAATTGTATTGAGCAAGTGTTTGGGGGATGAGAGCAAGACATCGAGATATCCCTGTATTTCAGCAAAACATTAGAGAATGCGTGAGGACGCAGAGAGCAAAGCTGTGGAAAAACAATGAAGGGCGGGTTTCCTCCTAAGCACGAAAGTTGGAAAGAGGGAAAAACGGTTTCTCAATGAATAAGGGCAGAGGCATATTTATGATGCAAACTGGGATGTTTTCTCTGTGCCTTAACGGGAACATTGACAGTATAACAATGCTTCACTGCACTCCTAAGAAGTAGGATTTGCAGTGTTTATATCTAAAAGGAAAGAAGGGATGAGTGAATGCATTGGGTTCAGAGACGAGGGACGAAGAAGGCTGGCACACAGAGTTACAAGACTGCGGTCTTCCAAGGCTTTTGGGGACTGGCTGAAGGGAAGGAAAGTCAATGTTTCTGGGTTTGAAGAGAAGGAACTGAGAAGTCAAATATCATATGTGTTATATATCTCACAGTTCACGACATCTGGCCTTTGTAGAAATAAATATTATAGTTGTTCAAGATTTTCGCATTGTTTCATATGGCAGCTTGGATATTGACATCCTAAGCAGCCATGATTCGGATTTATTTACTTATTTAGCAAACTTTTGCCAAGTATGTACTATGCCTTTGGAACTTTTCTGGGCAGTACAAATACAGTGAATAAAGTCTCTACCTTCAGGAATTTGATATCTTCCCTATAAATAAAGACAATATACAAAAGGGCATATGCATTTAAGCCACACACAGATATTGACAGGTGCAAAAAAGAAAACAAAAGGCAAGGGGAACTTTTTCATATGGGAATTTGTAAAGTTCTTTCCTGCCCCACCATCATCAAAGATGCTCTTTCTTTTTCCGTCTTTAGGAACTGGTTTAGAACTAGTATTCTGAGCAGGGAAATCCTGGCTAAAGTTGGTAATGAGTTTGATTGATGAAGTCATCTTCTTAATCTGGAAGATATAATAATTTATAATCGTATATGTGTTTCTGTCATTTTTTTTTAATTTTTTACATTTTATTTGTTTTTGAGAGAGAGAAAGAGACAGAGCACACTTGAGGAGGGGCAGAGAGAGAGAGAGAGAGACATAGAATCCAAAGCAGGCGCCAGGCACCGAGCTGTCAGCACAGAGCCCGATGCAGGGCTCGAACCCACAAATTGTGAGATCGTGACCTGAGCCAAAGTCAGACTCCTAATCGACTGA
Organism: Felis catus; assembly: GCF_018350175.1. NCBI lineage: Eukaryota > Metazoa > Chordata > Mammalia > Carnivora > Felidae > Felis > Felis catus. The sequence goes on along the minus strand of NC_058371.1, from coordinate 196,849,740 downwards.
GCCACCCAGGAGCCCCTGTTTCTGTGATATTTTAAAGTCTACCTTCCATATTCTACTGGAAGTTGTGTGAGAACAGTAACATGTCTATCCATTATTATACTTACATTCTTTAGTAAGCTAACAATAGGTATCTGGAAGAATGAATGAATGAATGAATGAATAAATTTATGAATGAATGAATGAAACCATCTGAGTTTTACTGTCATTGGTTATTCCATGATAACCATAGTGCAATAAATGTCACATTTTTAAAAATGAAAACATAATAAAATTTAAATGTTCTGGTGTCCTCATGACCCAAGGATGAGAAGAAGTCCATAATCAGTTATTTTAAGGGCTTCCTCCCATCCCTAAACTCCACAAAAATGAGGAAGGACCATTTCTTATACTGTGAAAATACATCCTTTAGTGCTCAGGGCTTGGTATCTCCAAATCCTCTTCCCTAAGCGTGGGTTCTCATGGCCTCAGTGCTGGGTTCAGGATTCAGAATCATCCATGTGCTTCTGCCAGCTCAATCTAGATCTAGGCTGTTTGATTGCAGTTAGTTTATTGGCATTCTTCAGAAATTTCCCAGATATACCTATATTTGAGCAAGTCTACTTTTTCTTCTTTTTCTATTTTTTTAAGTAAGCTCCATGCCCAGCATTGGAGTCCAATTAAGGGTTTGAATTCAGAACTATGAGATCAAAACCTGCGCTAAGATCAAGAGTCAGATGCTTAATAACTGAGCTACCCAAGCATCCCAAGCCAATCTACTTTTTTTTTTAATTTTTTTTTAACATTTATTTATTTTTGAGAGACAGAGAAAGACAGAGAATGAGCAGGAGAGGAACAGAGAGAGAGGGAGACACAGAATCTGAAGCAGGCTCCAGGCTCTGAGCTGTCAGCACAGAGCCTGATGCAGGGCTCAAACCCATGAACCATGAGATCATGACCTGAGCCAAAGTTAGTTGCTTAACTGACTGAGCCACCCAGGCGTCCCACCAGTTTACCTTTTTTTTTTAAGTTTTCCACCAGTTACCTTTTTTTTTTTTAATTTTCTAACATTTATTCATTTAAAAAAATTTTTTTAACATTTATTTATTTTTGAGACAAAGAGAAACAGAGCATGAACGGGGGAGGGTCAGAGAGAGAGGGAGACACAGAATTTGAAACAGGCTCCAGGCTCTGAGCAGTCAGCACAGAGCCCGATGTGGGGCTCGAACTCACAGACCGTGAGATCATGACCTGAGCCGAAGTCGGACGCTTAACCGACTGGGCCACCCAGGTGCCCCAAACATTTATTCATTTTTGAGAGTGAGAGAGGCAGAGCACAAATGGGGGAGGAGCAGAGAGAGAGGGAGATACAGAATAGGAAGCAGGCTTCAGGCTCTGAACTGTCAGCACAGAGCCCCACGCCGGGCTTGAACCCACGAACCGTGAGATCGTGACCTGAGCTGAAGTCGGATGCTTAACCAACTGAGCCACCCAGGAGTCCCTGCCAGTCTACTTTTTAAACAGCATGTATCTCTTCTGTTCTGCGACAACACAGTCTAACGCTATCAAAAGCTCTGCTACCCACCAACATGCAAAATGTGACTCTGAAACAAGGGAGATAAGAAGAATGAGGGGCTGGGCTAAGTTAAAACAGGGTTGGGGTGCCTGGGTGGCTCAGTCTGTTAAGCGTCCGACTTTGGCTCCGGTCATGATCTTGCAGTTCATGAGCGCAAGCCCCGCATCGGCTTTGTGCTGACAGCTCAGAGTCTGGAGCCTGCTTTGGATTCTGTGTCTCCCTCTCTATCTGCCCCTCCCCCGCTTGCACTCTTTCTCTATCAAAAATAAATACACATTAAAAAAAGAAAAAGTTTTCTCCTTCTTTGTTGGTGAGTCCAGGCCATGGCTGGAGAAAAGGCACCCCCACTGGCCACTTAGGGCAGCTTTGCCTTTCAGTGCCTACGGCCAAATTTAAGTTAATTTTTACTTCGATAGTTAACCTTATTATAGAGAGGATACATTACTTTTGCAATTCAAAGTAAATTTGATAAAGCTGAAGCAAGCAAGATAGTGCTCAAATAGCAACGTTGTATTATATTAAATTAACACTGATTTTAAAACGTGTGACATGAAAAAAAATTGAAATACGACTCCTCCTTTGTCTAAATAAATAATGATAGTAAATTAGAAAACCCCGGAATGATACATTTGGGGTGAAGTAGGAAGGAATTTAGTTTGGTTCCCCTTTTTGGCAGGAGACAATCATATCACTTCAGAAAAAAATGAACATATACTTTCAAACAGAAAAGGAAAACAAACCATTTGCAATGTGGTGCCCTTTGGTTCTGCAAAGCTGCTGCACTTTTCGAAACTTTTCCTAAGGCAGTAATTTAGCAGCAGTACAAAGATGAACGTGCAAGGATATTCGTCTCAGTTTTGTTAATCAAAGCAATGGAAACAAGCAAAATGCACATCAATATTGGATAGGTTATATAAATGATGGTTATTCAAGTAATGGAATACTTTGCAGCCTGTACAAAATTTGATGCACGTATATATATATATGTTTTACACTGAGGTGGAAAGAACCCCATAACACATTTTTGAGTGAAAAAGCAACGAGATAATCTTCTTTATATAAAATTAACAGTGCATGGGGCGCCTGGGTGGCACAGTCGGTTGAGCGTCCGACTTCGGCCAGGTCACGATCTCGCGGTCCGGGAGTTCGAGCCCCGCGTCGGGCTCTGGGCTGATGGCTCAGAGCCTGGAGCCTGTTTCCGATTCTGTGTCTCCCTCTCTCTCTGCCCCTCCCCCGTTCATGCTCTGTCTCTCTCTGTCCCAAAAATAAATAAACGTTGAAAAAAAAATTAAAAAAATAAATAAATAAAATTAACAGTGCATGTAATGGGTGGGGGGAAGGGAAGTACGAATAAGAGACTGTTCCAGAAAGGGAAATCAAGCAGATTCTGGAACACGCTGTTTGATGTCCCAGGTATCTTGAATCATGTCATCTATGATTTTGTGACTCTGAAAGAACTTCTGTAATTAATTGTTACTGGGAATGTAGCCACCAAAATATTAATGTTTTTCTCACATTGTTACGGACTGAGTTGTGCTGACTCCTCCCGCAAATTTATATGTTGAAGCCCTAACTCCCAATGTGATGGCATTGGGAGACTGACTCCTTCCCCAAATTTACATGTTGAAACCCTAGCCCCCAATGTGATGGCATTGGGAGACTGACTCCTCCCCCAAATTTTCATGTTGAAACCCTAAGTCCCAATGTGATGGCATTGGGAGACTGATTCCTCCCCCAAATTTACATGTTGAAACACTAGCCCTCAATGTGATGGCATTGGGAGACTGAGTCCATGGGAGGTAATCAGGTCGAAATGAGGTCATGAAGGTGGTGCGCCCATGATGGTAGAAGCATGCTTGCTTCCTTTCTCTCTGTCATCTGAGGTCACAGGGAGATGATGACCATCTGTAATCCAAGAAGAAAGCCCTCACTGGGCATCCAACAGGCTGACACCTTCATCTTGGACTTGTCATCCTTTGGAACTGTAAGAAATAATTCTTATTGCTAGAACTTCCCAGTCTACGGTATTGGGTGGCAGCCTGAGCTAAGACACATGTTAAGTAATGCATTAGTTGTTTATTGCCATACAGCAAATTGCTTCAAACTTAATGGCTTGAACAAAACCTTTCATCTCACAGGTTTTTTTTTGTTTTGTTTTGTTTGTGTGTGTGTGTGTGGTTCAGGGATTCAGAAGCAGTTTACCTGGGTGGTTCTGGCTCAGGTTGAAATCTATATGTCAACTGATGGGCAGTCATGTCAAGCTTCGACTGAGGCTAACAGATCAATTTCTAATGTCAATTGTGTGTCTATTTGCCAGAACCCTTCACTCTCTGCTGGCTGTGGGCTGAAGGCCTCCGATGCTCACCAGATAAGCATCTCCTCGCAGGACAGTTTACTTATCCCCCAGGATAAGTGGCCCAGAAGCGAGAAACAAAACCTACAATATCATCGATCCTGCTATGTCCTATGGCCCATCAGCCTGATATAACAAGGGAGGGGATAGCACAATGTGTAAATATTAGGAGGCGGAGATCATTGGGAGCCATTTCAAAGCCTACTACAAAAAATATCATTGCTCTATTTAACTTGTTTTCTATATTACATTTGTGCTATATTTGTCTTATGTTATATATATTGTGTTGTATTACTATACAAGGGTGTATTGTCTATACAAACAAGACCTACATTTGAAAATGATTTCACAAAGACCTCAGTATGTTAACAATAACCTAAAAATTCAACGAATCCGTCTTCATTTATTGGGTATCCCAAGTGAATATCATTTTCTTTCAGAGCTCTGACAATAGCAGGTGTATGCCTGGCTCCCCTTTGCTGCTGCTTGATACATGCCTGTTGACCAGCTAATTGTCATTCTTAGGTATGTGATAACTTTTAACCTTCAGAGATGCTTTTAATATCTTTTCATGGCCCTTGGTTTTCTCAGGTTTTATTTCAAGGCACCACGCTATAGACTGTTTTTATATTTGTCATTCTGTGTATGTAAGATCACATCTTTAATCATATGTGTGCAATTCTCAGTTATTATCTCCACAAGTACTTTGTCTCAGTTTCTTCCTTCTGAAACTTTATATACAGGCATCCCACACCTCTGTGTATCCTCTCTATTCTTAATCTTTCGTGCGTAATATCCTCATACTTATTTCTCTGTGTTGTACTCTGAGTTTAAAAACAAACAAACACACTCTTTTTTATTTAACGATGTCTCACCTACTGCTACACATACATTGAATTTGTCCTTTCGACAATTTTTTTATTAGATATTTGGATTTTTTTAATGTTTAAATGTTTATTTTTGAGAGAGAGAGAGAGACAGAGAGACAGAGAGAGAGAGAGAGAGAGAGAGAGAGGCAGACTCCAAGTGGGGGAGGGTCAGAGAGAAAGGGAGACAAAAAATTGGAAGCAGCCTCCAGCTCTGAGCTGGCAGCACAGAGCCCGATGTGGGGCTTGAACACACAAACTGTGAGATCATGACCTGAGCCAAAGTTGGATGCTTAACCGACTGAGCCACCCAGGCATCATTCCATTTGGATATTTTTAAGATTTGCTGTGCATTTTTAATTTTATATTCATTAGTCAATTTTTTACTTCCAATTTATTTATTCAACCTTTAACATAACAGTTCTTCATAGTTTGTACTACATTTTTAAAAAAATTATTTATTTATTTTGAGAAATAGAGAGAGAGAGAGAGAGAGAGAGAGGATGTGAGAAGTGGAGGGGCAGAAAGAGAGGGAGAGAGTCCTAAGCAGGCTCTGTACTATCACTGTAGAGCCCCATATGGGGCTCGATCCCATGAACCATGAGATCATGACCTGAGCTGAAGTCAGGAGTCAGAGGCTTAACTGATTGAACCACCCAGGTACCCCTATATTTTGTATTTCATAAACTCACTATCTGAATTTCTCAGGGAAAATTAAATACAATCTATTATTTTTGCTTATTATCACTCATTATGATCAACTCATTTATGTATTTGGCAAATTTTAATTGTGAGCTAATAGTTTGGTGAAGATAATCAGTAAAAAAAGTACAAATGTCTTAAGATATAAGAATTTAAGGTATAATTATGGATAGAAATGTAAGGATATCAGCTAAAAATTATATTTATTAAGGTAACCAACAGAGACCTCCCAAAATACCAGGTAAACACATTTTTTTTAAAGAGGAAAGATTTCTTGATGAAACACTTTTTAAAGAAACAAACAGAATATATAATAAACTCACAAAATAAACCTTAGCACATATGTATATCCATAAATATAAATGAACTAAACTCGATTTTAAGAAAAATTCATATTTTATAATGAAGCAAAACTCAACTTTATGATGATTATAACAGATACACATAAATTAAATATTTATAGATGTTTGAATGTAGATGCATGGAATCTTTGATTTCTAAGAATATATATTAGGCTGGATTCTCTGAAGAACTTTCCTGTTAAAATATACCCAGGCCCATTACACGCAGAAATTACAAATTTGTAATTTCTAGGGTACTCGTTGGCTCATTAGAAATTAAAGAAAATCTCTAAGGGTAAAATTTTAAAAATAAATGAAACAACAATACCAATAGCAACCCAGGGTGAAAAACAAGGGAGGGGGGAAGATAAGCGAAACTGAGACAAGAGTCTCGTGAATGCCAACGCTGCTATGAGCATCTGACTTGGCCTGGGTAAAGGTGGAAGATGAACTTGAGATTCTTCAACTAAGCTGGGGACCCTCAAGAAGGATAAAGCTAAAGTCAGCATGAGACCCAACAGAAGCAACTCGAATCTTTGAATAAAAGAACAATAAAGACGAAATATATAAATCATCCTTTGGTAAGAATCAGTAAAAACATCAGGCTTAAATACACAGTATTAGGCATAAAAAGGAAACCGTAAGTAGATAGCCGACAAATTAAAACAAGAAAAACAAAAATCCAAAAAAATTTATGAATTACCATATGTCAATATGTTTAAAACTCAGAAGGAATTCTAGAAATTATAAATTGCTAAAACTGACACAAGAAAAACACAGAAATACTGAAAAACACTAAACCCTTAAAGAAGTAACCATTACAGGGGCGCCTGGGTGGCGCAGTCGGTTAAACGTCTGACTTCAGCCAGGTCACGATCTCGCGGTCCGTGAGTTCGAGCCCCGCGTCAGGCTCTGGGCTGATGGCTCAGAGCCTGGAGCCTGTTTCCGATTCTGTGTCTCCCTCTCTCTCTGCCCCTCCCCCGTTCATGCTCTGTCTCTCTCTGTCCCAAAAATAAATAAACGTTGAAAAAAAAATTAAAAAAAGAAGTAACCATTACAAAAGTCAAATTAGTAGTTAACTAAACTGAAATTGCACAGAAAAGGAAGGAGGAATGGCCAACAAACATAAGTGGTCAACAGCGGCGTGTGAAATATACTCCACTTCATTAGCAAGCAGGGAAAAGTAAATTAAGACCACAGTAAGAATCATTTTACACCATGAGATTGGCAAAAAAAATTGATGTCTGATAATATCAAATATTAGCTGTGAATATTCATTAAGTTGAACCTTGGCACACTGCTGGTGGGATTGTAAATTAATACAAGCATTTTGACAAACAACTGGGAGTTACGGATTTGAACAGATGCATAATACGCACCAGCAGTCCCATTCATGAAACTAGCTTAGGGTCGCCAGGGTGGCTCAGTCTGTTAAGAGCCTGACTTTTGGTTTCAGCTCAGATCCTGATCTCACGGTTCATGAGATCGAGCCCCGCGTGGGACTCTGCGCTGATAGTCTTTCTCTCTGCCATTCCCCACTCGGGCACATGCTCTCCCTCTCTCCCCTCCTCCCAAAAAAGAAAATATATATATACACACACATATGTATATACATATATACACACACACATATATATATACATATACACACACACATACACAAACACACACACACACACACATATATATATATATATATATATATGGAAAATAGCTTATAAACTCTTGAGTACCAGGGGATGGAGGCAAACATATTTACACTAGTACATCTCCTGTCAGCAGGAAACTGCTAACAAGTCAGTGTGTGGAATATTGCACTACAGTGAAAATGAATGAATTACAGCAGTCCACAACAAGAGTAAATTGAGTTTATTAAAATATTAGGGAACTAAAATACCATACATTACCGCACACGGTATGATTTCATTTCCACAGATGACAAAAACAAGACAAAATGCTATATTATTTAGTGAGACGGAAGTATGATTTCTCCTGTTGTTCTTAAATTAGCAGATGGTTAACATAGATGATAGATAATAGACAGATAGATAGATAGATAGATGATAGATAGATAGGTAAACAAATATGGCTCACCATTACATAGCAGTAAAAAAACTACATATAAAACTAGCTAATAACCTGAGTTTAGATAGAAATCTCTTTTTAATGTTAAAGGTAACTAAAGGTTTTTTAAGCTACCACACGAAGGTTTCTAAGTGCTGCATAACTACATTTAGATTTCCAAGGTAAGCCTTCCAGCAGATTTACACTAATTATAACTTTAAAGCAGAGACAATTTCAATACTATTTAAATGGTTTTCAAGCTTTTGATCAAGTGCATGTGTGGTGACACCGAAATTGAACAAAAGAGGCAAAACAGAAAAATCTCAATTTATGACGTGAATGAATATTAGATTATTTTTTCAGAAATTACAGTGTGCCTGACACAGTTTTAGGTGCTAGGCATTTGGCAGAAAACAAGAGATAAAATCTGTCCATTTACTGTAATAGGGAGGAAGGGGAATAAATAACAAGAATTAATAAATAATTTGATGCAAAAATCATAACCCTAGTTTCCATAAGCAGCTTTTAGCAGCATATGAAAACATTAGTGAACCATCATTACATAATATTAAGGAAAATAAATTTTTTAAATTATTTATATTATTTAAATTAATTTAAAAATTAAAATATGTTTTAGTATTAATATAATCATATTATTATAGTTCAGAAGAAATGTGACATCTATAGACATTAAAGTAAACTTTAAAAAACTAAACAATTATCATTACATTTAGGAAAAAAATAAAATGGGAACATAAGACTTTGTAAATATATATATATATATGTGTGTATTTATATATATACATATATATACATATATGTGTATATATATATATATATATATATATTCATTTCAGCCTCAAAGGCAACAGACACAAAAGGAAACTAGGAAAGTATTGTTACTAAAGTCAAGAACAAGGATGCTTGAGTGTTAATTGTCATATTTCTGAATGTGAGCAAATATAAATACATACTATTTTATAAGTATAAAAATAGTAAAGTAAGAATTAAAACTATCACAAGGGGCAGGTAAAATGAGTGTTTATCTGGAAAATGACAAATAATCAACTGAAAAACCACTGGAAACAGTGACAAAATCCAGTAAAGGAGTGGAATGCAAAGTAAATTCATATAAACGAGTAGAAACAGTGGGCAATTAGCAATTGCATGACACAGGGGCATCTGGGTGGCTCAGTCGGTTAAGTGTCCAACTTCGGCTCAGGTTATGATCTCACGGCTCGACTGGTGAGTTCGAGCCCTGCATGGGGCTCTGTGCTGACGGCTTGGAGCCTGGAGCCTGCTTCGGATTCTGTCTCCCTCTCTCTGTACCCCTCCCTCACTTGCTCTCTCTCTCTCTCTCTCTCTCTCAAATATAAATAAGTATTAAAAAAAAAAAGAAAAAAGAAATTACATGGGATAAAGGAAATCCTTTTAAGATCTGAAATACCATAGATAAAATACTCAGAAATAAACTTTAAAACTTTAAGTGTGTTTTGAAGGACTGTAAGAGAAAGCTTGAGTACAATGGAAGGCACCTTGTAATTTTGGATGGGAACAATAAATATTGTAAATAAGTCAAATCTTTCCATGTGAAACTATATATTTAATATTATACTCAGAAAAATACCATTTTTGGATTTTTTTTCTTTTTATTTCAATTAAACAAGATTATTCTTTCCATGTTTTAGTCTAAAACAAATTAATCAAGAAGAGCATGAAAAAAATATGAATATGGGGCGCCTGGGTGGCTCAGTCGGTTGGGCGTCCGACTTCAGCTCAGGTCACGATCTCATGGTCTGTGAGTTCAAGCCCCGCGTCGGGCTCTGGGCTGATGGCTCAGAGCCTGGAGCCTGCTTCGATTCTGTGTCTTCCTCTCTCTGCCCCTTCCCCAGCTCTCTCTCTCTCTCTCTCTCTTTCTCTTAAAAGTAAATAAACATTAAAAAAAATTGTAAAAAAAATATGAATAAAATAGTAATAAATAGAGATAACCTCACCAGATATTAAAATTACTATAAGGAACTATCATTAAAACATTGTTGATGTGCTATAGACATTTAAGGCATTAAATAATTACAATAAATATCCTACAAATAGGCCCATGTCCATACAAGAATGTAGTTATAAGAAAAGTAAAGTCTAAAATAATTGGAAGATACGTTGGCTCTTCAAAAAAACGTCTTGGCATGACTGTGTAGAGACGTGAAAATAAATAAAAACTGAATATGCCTCTACTTAAAACAATAACCAACAAAATTTCCAAATAGAAAACAAAGAGGAAATATACAAAATTCATCTAAATATTAATAGGAGAAACAATATAATTCCTGTATAGTTCTGAAATGGGAGGCTTTTCTTACTTTGTAAATCAAGCTCCATAAAGCATTTAACTTCTAAAACTGCCTCAAATTAAAAATATATATATATATATATATATATATATGCATATATATATATATATATATATATATATATAATGACAGTTTTGACATAATTCACATTTGTAATTCATACGACAGACAAAAAGCTAATTTTCTTAATAAATAAAAGATCATGGGGTGCCTGGGTGGCTCAGTCGGTTAAAGCGTCCGACTTCAGCTCCGGTCACGATCTCGCGGTCCGTGAGTTCGAGCCCCTCGTCGGGCTCTGGGCTGATGGCTCAGAGCCGGGAGCCTGCTTCCGATTCTGTGTCTCCCTCTCTCTCTGTCCCTCCCCTGCTCATGCTCTGTCTGTCTCTGTCTCAAAAATAAATAAAACGTTAAAAATTTTTTTAAAAAATAAATAAATAAAAGATCCAACACACTGATAAGGCTAAGAGTAACAACCACCTCCCCAAATGCAAACATCTGGCTGGACTGTTCATTAATTAAAAACCACAAATAGCTTTTCAACATACTAATAAAATTCGCCTGGGGAGTAATAAGCATTCTTTGTCAGTGCTGGTGGCAAAGAAAATTGGTAAAACTGCTACAGAGAGTATTTGGAAAATCATATCAAGGCAACAAGGGAGCAAGCGTTTTAACCCAATAATTTTATTTCTAAAAATTAATTCTGCAGCTCTATGTGCCATGTTTGTGAACTGCTATATGTACATGGTTATTTATTGCAGCATTAATTAAAAAAGGAAAGAAAAAGACTGGAAACCACCTGAAGGTGTATAGGGAAGATTTAATTTAATATGTCAGGGCATATCCATACAATACAAAGAAAAATAAACTCTTAGGTACTTAATGGAAAGATCTCTAGGTGAGGAAACTGTAAGGTGCAGGGAAATGTCTATAGTGGGGTAATATATATTTATTATATTTTTATGTTATTTAGTTATTTATTTGTAATTTTGGCTTTTGAAACATTAATGTATTACCTAGAAAATAAAATTAAATAATATAAAGACTCTAATTTTTTTTTGTTTAATAAAGGCAATACTCTCAAAGAACACGAGAAAACCCACGCATGGAAAGTGGCCTAAATTGTCAGATGTCACCTGCCAAGACCCAGCCGAGGTCTGTCTGATTTACTGAATGTACAGCCTTTTATGATGCTGACATTCCAAGGACCACAGTGTGTGCCCGTGGGACTGTGGGATCCCCGGACACTTCCCAGCTCTCCCATTCTATTAATCGTGCTTTTGAAAGGGATTCTCTACTGAGCAGTAAGCTGCTTATTTAATGTGTGTGTGTGTGTGTGTGTGTGTTTTCCCTAGCAATACGCAGTAAACTAAAATGACTTTTTAATAAGATAGTCCCTGTTGCCAGAAAATTAGGTATTTAGGGGATTTTTCAGAACATACATTTGCTATAACCGATAGAGCAGAACAGCCCTTATAATACGCTTTCTCTGTATGGAAAAATATGCATGTGTACAAATGAGTGTTTACTAGCCTAGGGTTGAAAATGGGTCTCAGGTACATATTATTCATTAAACATTTCCCTCCACATCCCCAAATCTGGCTAGGAGAGAGAAAAAAAAAATAGCTTTAACTTGGTCCACATTGAATTTGAAATCAGTAACATGAAGTTTTCCCTCTTTAAAACACGTTTTTACTTGCCAAATGCAGTGTGAAAAGTTACAACAGACAGGGTTTTTTCTTTTACTTTTTACAGAACAGCATTTCAATAATTGATGTTAAGGATTTTCATGAACCAGTTAAAAAAAATGGATCACCTTTTATTCCATGAGCATTAAAAAGCACGTGAATGGTACAGTAACTGCTTCAAAGTATAAGGGTTTGGGGATAAATGAGGAAAAGGAATATATTTTGGTGAAATCATAGAACTATGAAATCATAGAACTATGCCTCCTCTTAGCATTTCCCCCAATTTTAAAGGATGAAATCACTAATGCCAGGACAGTCTCCAGGCTCAAGTGGAGAGCCTCAAGTTCAGGTACCTGGGTTTGAAATTAGTCTCTTCAGCAATTTGATATTCTTGCCAATTTGCAATCCTTCAAATCAGGATAAGAAGAAGTATACAAAAGTAATCTAGTCGACAATAAAGGATATTCACGTCCAGGATACCATATTCCTTCAATTTGGGGGGCTTGCTCTAAAGATCACAACATTCTGAAGCTGAAAATTATCCTAGAAGTCAACTGACCAATGTCTTTCATTTTACACACAAGAAATGGAGACTCAGATTATGGAAATTTTCCAGATGATTCAGTCACTGAGAGGAACACAGAGTTCTAAGACCGAGAGTTCCTCATCCCTGGGCTCCTGGCTCCTAGTGCCCATTGCAAGAGTCTTTCAGGCTAGATCCACCAAAATGGCACCATGATGCCTTAGGAGTATGACAGAGCACAAATGGCTCTGGGTCCTAGAATTCACTGTCACCCATCTTCCTTTTTATGTATTTTATATCATAGATTTGTGAGGAAGAATTCATTGGAAGTTAAAATACTAGGGTTATTTTTTATAAAATAGAATTTTTAATGACACAAAATATTGCTCATATATGACTGTTCACGTACAAAAAAAAGGACAAAAAACTTACAGGAGAGAGAGAGAAGAAAGAAAGAAAGAAAGAAAGAAAGAAAGAAAGAAAGAAAGAAAGGAGGGAGGGAGGGAGGGAGGGAAGGAAGGAAGGAAGGAAGGAAGGAAGGAAGGAAGGAAGGGACAGACGGACGAGTAATAAGATTCCATTTAAAATGTAGCTGAGAATCTTGAAACATTACATGGAAGATGCCTGAAGCTCTCAAATCTTAACTTCAAATTCCTTTCTTTAGTGATTTAATTTTGCCTAAATCTCCTTACTAGCTTGATTCTTTATTAATTTACTGACTCCTTCTGTAGAGGAGCAAAATTTGCCACACCAAATTGTGTCTCTTTGCATGAGGATTATTTCAAGCTGATTATTTTTAAGAAACAGAAGACTCAAGAAGTTTTTCATTTGCCTTTCCCCCAAATGCCTAAAATAATTTAGAGGACATGCTTTAGAATGGAAGCTATCACCATAGATAACTACATTATAATGTGAACTAAGGGGGATAGGGAGGCAGGTAGCAACGTCTGCTTGTTAAATTCCTCTCTTTGACCCATGTTTCTGGATAGCCCAGCAAATATTCATTTACAAAATATTTACCCTTGTCATCTTCCTGTGAATTGTCTTCCTTCCTTTTGAAGTCCCTGAGACTCTAACCCTGCCTTTCTTAGCTCAGAAAGGCTATAAACCTCAGTGGCCTTCCTGCTTGGGGACCTCACATTCCTATGGAACCCCGGTAATAATGTGTTCAAATTTAATTTTCTCCTGTTAATCTGTCTCATGTCAATTTAATTCTTATACCAGTTGGAAGAATTTTGAAGGGTAGAGAACAATTTTTCCTTCCCAACACTTGTTCCTCAAATCCCTGTAAATCAGAATGTGATCTCACTGGATGTCTCCATAATCCTTCCCAGCAACTCATCCCACGCCCGCCTATCCCAACTACGCCCCTCCATTTTGTCAAATATATACATTGGAATTTAATGGTCTTTTATCCCAAAGGAAATCTATCCCTTCTTAAATGTCAGTAAATAAAATAGCCTTCCTCTGGCCTGGCATGTTGCATATCCCAAAGCTATTATTGGGATAAATTTCTCTCTTTCCCTTTTTAAACCTTTTAAAAGTATAGTTTTTGTCCATGTTCCTCTACTGAGACAGCTCTTTGTGGGAGCCAGTGATCCTCAAGGTAGAGAATTGAACACCACATTCAGAGTTCTCACGTGACGGTGCTGCTCTCAGGCAGTGTTTGGATTAAAGCACTAGGGCAGATTGGTGTAAAATATACAAATTGGGATCCAACTGTGTGGGTTCAAGCCCGGGCTGCCACTGATTAGTATGTAATCTTTGGCAGATGATTTAGCTTTTCTGTGCCTGTTTCCTCTTAGGTAAATCATGCGCCATGATACCTACACAATGGGGTAGTTGTGAAAATTGTCATATCTAAGAGATGGGAGACAACATCATCTCCACCTTTCTTTTGGTCAGTGCAAAAGATAAATAGAACCGGACCTGATAAGGATATCTTTTATTTACAATAACTACTGCAGGGGGGAGAGGGTCCAGCAGGAACTGAGCTCGACTTGGCTGAAACAAAACCTTGGGAACGTTTTCAAGGCCAGAGCGTGCTAAAGAACGGCTCCCCCACTGTTCACCGAATTGTTCTTCAAATGCCCCAGTGGACACAGAACTTAGGTAGAGGAGTCAACCCTGAAAGCATCGTCCCAAAGGTATTCCCAAATCCATACCAGTTCCTGAGAACACTTTACCGCCATTAGTGGGATATGACTATCCAGATTTTTAAATATACTTAAAAATCTCACCAGCCAAGCATGGTTCAAGCTAAATGTTGTGGTCTGCTTTTGAAGTGGAAAAGCAGTGGTATTGCTGAGCAAACTTTTTCAGGATTATAAGTTGGGGACTAGTCTTTCTTCCAAGCCCAGAGGCAGCATCTGAGGGGACAAAAAACAAACAAACAAACAAACAAACAAAAACTGGCTGTGGGATCACACAGATCTAACGACCACATCCGGTTTGTCAATTTCTTTTCTTTTTTTTTTTTTTAATTTTTTTTAACGTTTATTTTTTTTGAGATAGAGACAGAGCATGAACGGGGGAGGGGCAGAGAGAGGGAGACACAGAATCTGAAACAGGCTCCAGGCTCTGAGCTGTCAGCACAGAGCCCAACGCGGGGCTCGAACTCACGGACCGCGAGATCATGACCTGAGCCGAAGTCGGCCGCTTAACCGACTGAGCCACCCAGGTGCCCCCGGTTTGTCAATTTCTTAACCCTTGTGTGATTTGGGCTGAGACATTTAAACTTTCTGTGCTTGTATTTTCATCTGTATTTTCGTACTTAATTTAAAATACAAATAATAGTACTATTTCAAAGGGTAGTCATGAGAATTAAGAGATATGATTCATATACTTAATGATGGTTTGGCAATAATGAAGATTTAGTTTCTATTATTAATCCATTACTCGATTAAATAATTATTCGTATACTATTTAATATAAACACTAAATTATATTAGACATATAATTATTGTTTAATTATAGTAATATTCAATATTGATTAAACAAATGATTAAATGTTAAGTTTCCTCCTTTATCTACTATCTGTGTTTATGAATAATATGCAATACATCTTGCCTTCTGAGATATGGCTTAATGCCTTTCACTCACCCATCCACCCATGTCTGTAGAATCTGAGACCTCCAGATTTTCAAGTTCCCATGGGACTACTCGCATGAAATAAATGAGAAAATCTCCCTCTCTCTCTCTCTCTTCTCTCTTTTTCTCTTTCTCTCAGTCTCTCTCCCTCCCTGCCTCCCTCTCTCCCTCCTTCCCTCTTTCTCTTTCTCTGACAGCTTTTAGCATTCACCCACTTCGAGTGTACTATTCAGTGTTTTTTTTTTTTTCTTGTTCAGATGATCGCCCCAGACTATTTCAGGGGGGCAAGCGAACTTTATGACCACCCTTTTCATCCCAATCACTGTAAGTGCATTTTGCCCAAACATCAGAAGAAAAGAAGAAATATTGTCCAGTTAGCTGCATAGTGGGATACCACTGACAAGTAGTAACTATCCTTTGGTTACACTGTACTTCTTTTTGCGATATCCACGGTCTCAGGGGAATTTGTTCTTCATGGAACAAAATAGTTCGATTACTGGCTTTTGCCGTTCTAAAGCAGATATTCTGGCTCATGCAAAAGATTTGGAATATTTCCTGAGCCAGCTTTTCTTCTCTTGCTCAAGAAGAAAGAAAGCGTTTCCAGAAAAAGGAGCAGGGCTACAGTCGGATTGGGAAACTACGGGGTCAGATTTTCATGGGGAGTGCGCTGATGGGTCTCCTCCGTATCTTATTCCTACCCCAGAGCACAGCTCCAAGGGTGAGAGAGGGTAATGGGATCCCCAGATGAGGTGGGAATCTGCAAGTTGGACCCCAATGCCATCTTGTCACCTGAAGTTCTTCGAGAGGTCCCCCTTCCAACACAGCCTCTGAGCACACCGGGACGAGGCAAGGAGGTGGCTATAGCCTGTAGCCTGCATTTCTAGCAAGTGCAAACCCACAGTTGGCTTTTCTAGGTCTTCGGGGGAAGTGCAACACTTAGCTGAGAGAGGGAGTCTGTGGCCTTTGAGGAACTTTGTGGTTAGGACAAGGTGATCCCACTGAGGATGTCAACGTGCATCCTGAGACGAGAAAACAGATGGGAACACAGTCGTCCCAGGTGATGCCTGCAAGAGTAGCTGAAGGATAGAGAGCAGCAGACAGCGCTGCCCATGACAGCAGGTGCCAGGTGAGGCAATATGACAGCCACCCACCAGAGGCATGCTCCCCCTCGATGCCACGATACTACTTGGGGTTTAGTGTAAATGCTAACTTAAGTCCTCCCTCTCATCTACTTGGAAAATGTAGACACGGTCTTGAGTGCAACAGGGAAGGAAGAATATCCAGCACTGAGCTTTTCTTGAAGTAAGTCTCTGACCTGAAAAAGAGGACACATGGAAATTTTGTATGAAGATGACTAGAAAATACACCTAAACAACCCAGAAACAAAGAAAATAGTATGCACGCGCACACACACGCACGCACACGCACGCACATCTGAAATCTAAGACTGTCAGAGAAGTACATGAACTTAGAGATGAACTCCAAATTCTCCATTTTGTAAAGAATGAAATCTCAATCCAACGAGGCGTTTGAACTGCTGGAGAATACCAAACAGATCTCTTTCAGGGACTGACTCAAATGCCCCCGTCATTTGGTCTGTGGCTCACTTACCCCTACAAGGTGGATGGCATCCAGAGAAGGCTGTAACTCGGGATCTTGGCAGGGAAGAGTGATTTTTCCTGCTACAGTAAGACAGACATGTGGGAGATAACAACCTCCTCCATATACTGGATACATTTAAACTACATTTGCATAAGCTTAAAAATGCTGTGGGTGTTATGTGCTCTATATAAATTATAAACAGTAAATGAGGACTTTGGAAGGATGCCAATGCATCCGAATCAGCACTCAGCCCATTAGATTCCACGCTCTGTACCTCTGCTTTTTAAAAATGTAAATGATAAGGATTATCAGATTTGCCTGTGGCTAACAATGGACACACCCATGCGTGGTCTCTTAGTTACCGAGTATAAAGAAGCGATTAACATTCTCATTTTATACGTGTAGAAACTGAGGCTCGGTGAAATTGTCATAAGCTAATAAGCGGCAGAGCCAGGACGTGAATCTAAAGCTAGAATTTTTATGGGATCGTTGAACCTGGCCCTATGGCAGTTCTCTTCTGTTCCACAGGCATTATGTAGGCTTTCGAGGAATCATATGAATGTAATTAATGCATTTTCTCTGATATCATTGCATGAGCATGGGTTTTGGATTCTGAAATCTTGGTTCTAACACTTACTCACTTTGGGACCGTAGTAAGATACCCAGCCACCCAGAATTTAATTCACAGATTCCTTAATTCGTTAAGCTTGTATTACGTGCATCTTCTGTTCTAGACATCAGCAGGTGTTAAATCTATGGCCCCAGGGAGGGAACATAATAATGTGGCCCCAGCTTCCTAAAGGTCCTTCTTTTCCAGTGGGAAGAATGTGTTCTAACTGCTGTGATACTTCCGTGCTTGCCTCAGCGGTCTGTCACATGAACTGAGTGAGATATTATAAATGCTTCATAAAACATAATACGATATATAAATCCAAGGGGTCATTAGGAGTGTACTTCACCCAAGGGCGAAGAGAAATACCCTGCATGTTTTTCTTTATTTTCTAACCCTTGTCATGTTATATTTCTAAGAAGACCTGTAGTTGTCCAGGGAAGTTAAATAGGAACAGAATTGATTTTTGTTGTTGTTGTTGTTTTTAATGCAAAGTACACTGTTGCTTCTCCGAGAACTTAGGTATTAGCTTTCCTTTTGTCTGAAATGCATGAAAGCACTGCCTCCAGAAGTCCTGGCAGAAATGTCGATCTCTTACCTGAGAGTGTGTCCCATTTCAGTGCCGGAAAGAGAAACCGCGAAAGCATTTACCAGGAAGGGATTCAACACAGAGAAGTGGGGGCTTCCAAAGCTGGAAAGCCGGAGGAAGCAAATTTGGAGAGAAAGTTGGGCAATACCAAACGCGTCCCCTAGGGGAGCTACTGCCTCCAAGAGCATCGCCAGGGCAGGGCAGCTGGAGTTCGTGGTGTTCCAGCCTGTCCAACCCGAAGGAAGGTAGAATGGATGATGAAGGAGCCTATTTCTAATTTCAGTTCTACCATCTAGAATGTATGAGGCTTTGGGTAAAGGCACAGCCTCCATTTCTCCCCCGGTGAGTAGGAAAAGGCACTACTCTTTCTCATTCCACCAGAAAGGCATTGAAGGTCAGAGAAATGAACAAATGCCGATATGCTTTCGAAGAGGGCCGCAAGAGAGAAAAGTTGCCTATTTTTTTTGTTGTTATTTTGTCTTCGTCTTGTGTTTGTATGTGCATTGTCATTGTTTTTCTACTTGGATGTACGTGAAAGCTTGCGTCTTTATTTTTCTCTTTGTTCTCCGCAGTTTAAAACAGAGCTCAGATGGTTAAGTGTCTGACTTTTATTTTTAAGTTTGTTTTCACAGAGAGAGAAAGAGAGAGCATGCATAAGCAGAAGGGGCAGAGAGAGGGAAAGAGAGAGAATCCAAAGTAGGCTCCTCACTGTCAACATGGAGCCTGATGCGGGGCTCAAACTCGTGAAACTCGTGAGATGCCGACCTGAGCTGAAATCAAGAGTCGGATGCTCAACTGACTGAGCCACCCAGGCACCCCAAGTGTCTGACTCTAGATTTTGGCTCAGGTCACGTTCTCAAGACTGTGCTTGGGATTCTCTCTCTTTCCAGCTCTCTGGCTCTCCCCCACTCATGCTCTCAGGCTCCCCCTTTCAAAATAAATAAACAAACATTAAAAGAAAAAAAATGGGCTCAGAGATCAAAGTCTACCTGAGGAGCCTTGCTAGGGAGGAATGGGGAATCTCGTATTATTGAAAAGAGAAGCTTCTTAAACTTAAGAAAAGAAAACTGCCTGCCCAGCTTTGTGTCCACCAGAATACCCAGCATAGTTCCTAGTATCAAGCAGGCAAATACAATCCTGGTGCCATTTTGGTATGACGGATGCTATGCAAAATTGGATGAGAAGACTGAAACTCTGGGCCCACCTCTTGGTAGGGGTTGGTTCCATAAGTAACTTGTCTAGTAGGGTCAACTTTCTTATTTACACACGGGTGGCAGTGTTTTCCTTGCCAGGATTTCTGAGAGGTTGACATGGCCTTACAAAAGGGATGTGCAAGTCCAGTACTAATCACGTGCAAGAAAATTTTACTATTCTCTGAGAAAAAAAGTCAGCGGAACATTGAAATGCTCGGGAAGAAAGAAGGATGCAGTGCAAGAGACAGGGGAAGTTGTATGAGAGGCAGACTGCCCACTTTTTTTTTTTTTTCTCAAGGGCTATCCCTGAATAGCAGTTCTTGGCTTGCATGGGTCCATTTGAGACCCCTGAATAATAGCGAGGAGAGAGGTGGAGAGAAAAGAACAATTGTGACACCCCTTCAGTACCTGGCACTGTGATTTTATAACTAATTCTTTATTCTTGAAATAGACGTATGAGATAGATATAATTATCTTCAGTTTTATTTTTGAGGTTTTTTTTTTTTGTTTTGTTTTGTTTTTTTGGCTGCAGAAATGGAAGCTTTGAAGGGCCAAGTGGTGCAAGGTCACTTAGGCAGGGAGGGGTGGAGTCAGATTCAATCAGGATTTATCTGACCTCAAAGCCTGGGTCCCCTATAGTCCACAACGCTGCCTCCGAGGGACAAAATGATCTCATCTGGAAGAGCCAGAATATCTTAGCAAATCCTCCAAAAGTATTTTCTGAAGGAAGATGCTAAATTTTCCTCCGAAGGAGAAGAAGTGTAGGGGGTGGTTGGGAGAGCTGTGTTGGAGGCCGACCTCCCGGTTCTGGATGTTCGGGCTCTGTGATTTGTTGGCGGGGCGGCTTTGGGACGCTAGTCAGTCACTCTGTCTGTGCCTCAGTCTCTTGATTTCCAGAGGGTTTACGGGAGTAGCTACCCCATGGGGTTATGCTATGCAGAAGAAAACTGGAGCTCGGTCAACGTTTTTATTTGTCTCAATTTCTCTTGCAAATTTGCTAACTAGAGATAAACCAAACTGATGGGTTGAGATGACTTTGTTCTGATTAATTTTACGGTAATTCTGAGGGCTTCAGTTTTAAATGAATTGCTTGAATACTAAATTATGCAGCTTTATGATCCAGGAGATAAGCAGTGGTTCTAAATATGCCTCTGAGACTGAGAAGAGACGGCATGAAGCTCATTATTACCGGCACATTTAACATGGTTAAAGTAGGGGAAAATAGCCATTAAGTTAATGTAATAGTTAAACTGCATTAATTTGAAAAACTGCCCAGCGAAACGCTTACAGCAAAGGATCTATTTTTCCCCCCTTACGCAGAAACGTGAAGACGTCCTTAAAGAATAATATAAAGTAAAAGGCATTCCAGGATTTTTCCTCCCCTCCTCAAAGCACTCTGCAGTTTGAGGTTCTAGACTTTCTCCCCCATAGGTGTGCTCTCAGTTCTGCCAGACAATAAGGAACAGAGGACCATCTGGTCACGTTTGTGATTCGAGCTCCTGGAGGTTCCATGGGAACTGGGTGGTCAATTTCAAGGAAGGAAAGGCATCCCCCGTGTTCTCGTGGGAAAACTGCAGGGGACACGGGAATTTGTATCTTGGGAAACAGCAGAAGCTTTTTAATATCTGGCAATCTGAGCATTTTCCTGAGAATGTAATGTAGAGTGGGTCAAAAAAGACTGGTGGGGGCACCTGGGTGGCTCAGTGGGTTGAGGGTCCGACTCTTGATTTCGGCTCAGGTCACATCTCAGGGTTCCTGGGTTTGAACTCCATGCCAGCTCTGTGCTGACAGTGCAGAGCCTGCTTGGGATTCTCTCTCTCTTCCTCTCTCTCTGCCCCTCCCCCACTTATCTCTCTCAAAATGATAATAGAAATTTTAAAAATAAAAAAAAAAAATTAAAAAGACTCACCGATAACGCCTAAGCAACCACAAAGCATGGCATTGTAACAGTAATCTCTCTCCCTGAAAGCATCAAGTTTTGGCTGCTTGGTATCTTGCTCCCCACTAGCCTTAATGTCAGTGTCTTTTCCTGTCTTTGCCACATTCCTACTTTTTATTACCCTGTTTTGTTTTCTCAAGGAGAGTCCACTGTTCCCTTGTTAATTACTGCAAATGTGAAATGATGCACCGTGCTTATTCTTATCATGGTTACGTTTGACAATTATGAAAAAGAACACATCTGATCACATGACTTTAACCGTGTCCTCAAAATGACCATTATTTTCTCTATCTTTGGATTTTTTTTTAATGTTTATTTACTTTTGACAGAGACAGAGACAGGGACAGAATGCGAGTGGGTTAGGGGCAGCAAGAGAGAGGGAGACACAGAAGCAGAAGCAGGCGCCAGGCTCTGAGCTGTCAGCACAGAGCCCGACGCGGGGCTCGAACTCACGAGCTGTGAGATCACGACCTGAGCCGAAGTCGGACGCTCAACCGACTAAGCCACCCAGGCACCCCTGGGTTTTGTTTTAAATCACATTATCTACCATCAACTACTTCGGGAGCATATCAACCTCAACATCTTGCCAAAAATCAAATGGTCTAATAGCTTTGTGCATAAAATACAATGAAAACTCACGCCGTTGCCATTCATACATAACTTTACTCACTAACACTAATATTTTCTCAGTCAAATATATGTATTTAATGACATCATCTCTGCTTCTTTTCTCCTTTTTTCCCCTTTATGCTCTCTCAACTATGGAAACCTGCTCACAAAATGTTATGAAAGAGGATAGCATGGTAACATCATTTACTAAATCTGCTGATTAATAAACATCTAACTCTAAGGCTCAAGGAAAGATGTATTTAAACTATGAATATCTGGGGGTGCCTGCGTGCCTCAGTTGGTTAAGCATCTGACTTCGGCTCAGGTCATGATCTCGTGGTTTATGAGTTTGAGCCCCACGTTGGGCTCTGTGCTGAGAGCTCAGAGCCTGGAGCTTGCTTCGGATTCTGTCTCCCTCTCTCTGTGGCCTTCCCCCACTCGTGCTGTCTCTCTCTTTCAAAAATAACTAAACATTAAAAAAAAATTAACTACTAATATCTGTACAAAAGTTCTACCAGATGTCACCAAGGACCTGGGGAGATGTTTACCAACTACAAGTAGACTGAAGTTGGCTGATGAAATATAACTCGGGACAATGTCTATACATCATTCTGGCCCCAAACAGCGTGGCTTCTCGGGACAGAGGCATCCATGACTGTTGAAAATGTTAATTCTTCACTCCCCACCCCGATTCTGATTCTGTATATCTGGAGCCTTGCCTCCGAATCTGGAATCACAATGCTTCTCACATAATTCAAATGTTGGACAGAAGGTGTTTATGTGAGTGATACGTTACAAAACACTA
The DNA here is from genome assembly GCF_018350175.1 of Felis catus. Taxonomy (NCBI): domain Eukaryota; kingdom Metazoa; phylum Chordata; class Mammalia; order Carnivora; family Felidae; genus Felis; species Felis catus. Next base: position 196,826,869 of record NC_058371.1, on the reverse strand, counting down.
ATTTAGCAGAAGATAAATCTTATGTCAATACAGCAAAGGGAAGCAGCATGAATGCTTGATGGGCAGGAGAGAGTCACCATCCCGTTCTCCAGTTTTTCGTCAATACAAAACCATTTACCGATCGCTGAATAGATGAGGAAGAGTTAAGTGTATGGTGACCAACTGCGTGATTTATGTTCAGAATGAGCTGCTTTGAGACGGTGAATGAAAAATGCATTTTTTAGACGTTTACCGATGGTTTGACTAACGGGTTTTATTATATTGGTGAGTTATAAAAATGGTTATTTTCAAAAATTGCTTTCAAAGGTAAAATCCTTTCCAAAAAGAAAATAACATCCATTTATAATATTCATATACACCATAACACAGTAAAACTGATTTTTAGATTTACTCTCTGGTTAAAAAGAATGTAACCAAAGTGGTCATTCTTGGTACACATCTATTATTTGAATCAGTTTCTTGTCCGTATCTATCTCCAACGCCATGTTACTATTATTTTTTTCTTAAAAATATGTGTCTTTAAGGTTTAAAGAATAACCTCACTTTAACATCTTCCAAAAAATCACATAAAGCTACGTTCCGAGTTGTATTGTATGGTTAATAAATTTGAAATTGTTGACACTCCCACTTAATCCTTCTCTGTAGGACAGATTATTTTGAATTAAGTAAACCACTAAAATAGTAAATTGAGAATAACTTTATTGAATCGACTATAGTCTCATTTCTAACTTTTTATATTTAAGTATTTAGCCGATATAATGTTCTTGTTCAAAGGCCCTGTCTTTTTCCTCCTCAGTAAAAACTCGTATAGATGACAAATATTTTTTATAAGAAACTAGTCAGCTAAGTCGGCCCTATGTCATTTGTTTCATCAAATTTAGCTGCAGCAAAATCATAATCCTTCTCAAATTCATTCCATTCGATACGGAGGATCAATTCATCCAATAAAATATAGGGGTTCCTTCTAAATATTCCTTCCTGAGTTGAAATACCCAAGGTGCAATTATTTAATATCAAAATTAGATATTAACTCATCATTAGTTTTGTCAAATCCTTCCCTGGCTGTTTTAAACATAAATTCAAGGGTTTTTTTGTTTATTTGTTTGCAAGGTAACAGTTGGCTGAAGGCTTCATAATCTGAAGGTTTTATTTTTAAGTTCCAGATATTAAATACACTGATAAAAATTTCTAATTGCTTTTGAAAAACATGAAAAGGAGTTTAATTAATTTCTTTTAAATGTTTTCATTTTTACCTTAGGATGCTTGACGTAAGTTGTAAAATGGATTCTAACATTTCTTAATTTTTTTTAATGTTTATTTGGTTTTGAGAGAGAGAGACAGAGTGTGAGCAAGGGAGTGGCAGAGAGAGAGAGAGGAAGACACAGGATCTAAAGCGACTCCAGGTTCTGAACCATCAGCACAGAGCCCGAAGCGGGGCTCAAACTCACGAACCGTGATATCATGACCTGAGCTGAAGTTGGATGCTTAACCGACTGAGCCACCCAGGTGCCCCTGGATTCTAACATTTCTAAAGTCAGATTGAAGAAGAGCAGCAGAGAAACCACATATACTGTGTTAAGCATCTATTTATTTTACTCCACAAGAGTTTTATAACAAAATTTTGTAGTACAATTTCTCTAAATTTTTTTTATATAAAATTACTTTTCCTTCGGATGAGTATAGCTTTTATTCCAATGGGTAAAATGTTTCTTCCTTTGGACGCAGTTATAATTTATAGATGTACCACCATCAATTCTCGCTACATTTCTATTTTGTAGATGTCCGAAGAAAGCAACAAGTGTGTTCTATCATGAAGTAGGTGGCCTACAAAAATGTAGATTAATATTACCACTATGAAAGCATAATGTCATTTTTACCTTTGCGTTTTAGCTGCACTTACAGTGGCCTTCACAAGACTGTCAAACGTTTTGTTCTTAAAAAATCGTTTCAAAAGCTTTTCTTGATTCCGTGAGACGGATAAAACCCATTCAGCTGGAATTAACTGAATTTCTATTTGAAATCTTGGGATGCAGGTTTTGTAACAGAAAAACTGCTCTTTGAAGGAGGCGTTCACACATCTTCCAGCCTTCCTCTGAGCAGAGGTACACCAAGCACATGGTGGTCATATTTGATAAGCATTTGGGGCAGGTTATTGGGTCATTGGCAGCTTTTTGATAAATGGAAATTAAGAAATTAATTTTTTAAATTAAACACGGACTTTGTAATTTCAAGTTTTCCACTCGGTGCTGCCAGAGCAACTTCTTGACATATAAACTCACTGCCAATTAATTCATTAATTGATTACTATTTTTAGGTTTCTATCCTATAATAAAGGAATAAAACCAGTGTGGCAAGAACATTCAGACCATGCTCTAGATACTCATACACTCTAAGGCAGGAATTCTCAGCCTTTATTTTCTATACGTATTTCACAAACAGGAAACCTATAGCTTTACCCATTTGCTACAGGATCCACGGGACTGTGGCCTCTGCTTCTCTCGGGCACAGTGAGGGGTAAAAGAATCCGTATTTCCTTCTGCATCGGGAGGTTATGGGAGAACCCACCTTGAACCCTTCTTTCACCCCTTAAGCAAGGAGTGAGAATTGTCCCCAGCTGTGTCACCAAGTGCCCTGCAAACTGTCCTTGAAAGAGAGAGAGATGTTCATCTGCTTGATCTGGAAAGGCTGAGAAGAGAGGAACGCATTATTAATTTAACCGAGTGAGAACTGTTTTCATTCCATACTTGGCTCACACACATAGAGAGGAGATCATGGCAGAAGCTAAACGTACAAAGGAGACGTTCATGAAACCAAGTGGAGATTATTTCATGCAAATATTAATATCAATCCCTCGTTTAAAACTAAAAACAAAAAATCTCTGGGCGCGCCTGGGTGACTCAGTTAGTTAAGCGTCCAACTTTGTTTCAGGTCATAATCTTGCCGTTCGTGAGTTCGAGCCCCACATCAGGCTCTGTGCTGACTGCTCAGAGCCTGGAGCCTGCTTTGGATTCTGTGTCTCCCTCTCTTTCTGCCCCTCCCCTGCTTGTGCTCTGTCTCTGTCTCTCTCAAAAATATATATTTTTTTTTAAATCTCTGGCAAGGTCTAACCGGGCAGGACCCCATGAAACAGTAATAAATTGGTCCGGGTAGGCGGAACAGGATTTGCGGTCTCCGGGATTACAAGCAATCAAGCTGCTGGTCCCGGCATGTTTGCAAACATGGGCCCAGGATACACAGGAGAGTAAGAGAAAATCAAACAAAACCAAAAATAGAACGGGCACTGTGAAACAGAAACAAACAAATCAAAAGAAGATTTAGTGGAATATCAGGTAAATAGAAAAAGAACAGTTCATCACAGGAAACTGATAAAAAATTTTTTTTTAAAAAACTCTGCTGTGCCCTTGTGGTCATTAATAAAATGCATTAAGGCAGGTTGCCTATTAAAAACAACCATGGGGCTCCTGGGTGGCTCAGTCCGTTAAGCGTCTGGCTTCAGCTCAGGTCCTGAGCTCACAGTTGGTGAGTTCGAGCCCCACATTGGGCTCTGTGCTGACAGTGAGAAGCCTACTTGGGATTCTCTGTCTCCCTCTCTCTTTGCCCCTCCCCTGTGCACGCTCTCTCTCTCTCTCTCTCTCTCTCTCTCTCTCAAAAATAAATAAATAAACATTAAAACCAACCAACAAACCTCCATATTTATCCTCGGGGGAAAAAAAAGGTGAGTCAGGTGATAATCAGGTGTAAGGATAGAATAACAACAAGTGAAATAAAGGTATGAAGAAAAATTATGTCATCATATAAAGTAAAAATGGCAAAGGCATCCATCCAACACGTTATAGCTACAACACACGGAAAATGCATATTAAAGCCAAACCGACAATAGGTCTGAACAATACAGACTTAGTAATGTAAGGAAAGATGGGGAAATTTCTCCCCCATATTCAGAAAGCTAGGTAAGGATGGTCCTGAGAAAACTCACAACTACAAGGAGCAGAGAACAGAAGTCCAAATTACTCAGAGTAGACCTTCCACAAGTGGAGGTGATTTAGCAGATATAGAAGCAATAATCTACCTTATGAGAGAAGATGCTTTATTTTCCGGAAGGGGAAATAAAATGTGGCTACACACAATACACTGGCTCGCCATATTCTGAGGCACGTTCTCACACAAAACCATCTCTACTCTATAGGTTTACTTATAATTATAAATACTATGATACACAATTGACTTTAAATCTCAACATAATGATCTTAAAGGTGACCCGCTTAGACTCATGGCAGTAAGGAAAGTAGACGAAGAAGAGGTAGATGGCTGTAATAGAGGGATAGATATGCAGGTCGATATAGCAAAATGGGTTAAAAATAAAACTTGCCTCAAAAAAAAAAAGCAACATATAAAAAGAAATTTTAAAAACATGTGGAATGAGACACCTATTTCTAAGTAAATTTGGATGCTTATAGAGCTATTTGAGGAAAACATTAAAGTTAGGTCTTTCTCCCACACCACACACCAAACTGCATCCCAGATGGCAAAAATAGATAAATAATAAGTTATGAAAATTTAAGAAAAAAATATAAGCAGCTAATGATCCAGTTTGTGAATGGAGACAAATTTTCCAAGTGATCATCAAGTGAATTAATCATGTTAGAAAATATCGGTATACCTGACTTTTTTTTTTTTTTAGATGTTCATTTATTTCTTTTGAGAGAAAGTACACTCATGTGAGTGGGGGAGAAGCAGAAGGAAGAGAGAGAGAATCTCAAGGAGGCTCTGTGCTGATAAAGCGAAGGGGGTTCTATCTTGAGGCTTGATCTCAGGAACCTTGGGATCATGACCTGAGCCGAAATCAAGAGTTCAAGGCTTAACCGATGGAGCCATTCACCCACCCCTATACCTGACTCCTTAAGATGAAAAGAAAAAACTCCTCTACGTCACAAGGAAAGGTAATTTAGAAGGGCAAAGACAGACTTGGAGGAAATAAATCATATAAAAGGATGATATATAAAAGGATTATATATATATATATATATATATATACATAGATATATATAGATATCAATATATGTAGATTTATATAGATATATATATAGATATCAATATATATATAAATATATATAAAAGGATTTGATATATATATATTTGATATATAAAAGGATTTGATATATATATATCAATATCAAAATGACAAGAAAAATCTTAAGAACTAATAGAAAAGGGAACAAGGGTTATGCACAGAAAATTCGTAGAGGAGACATGTAAATGTCATGTAAAGTTTGCAACATTATTCAAACTCACTATTCATTGCTGGTGGGAATGTAGGCTGCTAATCTATTTTGGAAACGATTTTGCATTTTCTTTGCACATAAAACATTCAGATGCCTCAAGACATAGCAATTCCATCCAATCCAACAGAGGTGTTCACATGTACAGAGGGAGGTGTGTAAACTGTGATAATTACATCGCTACCAAACACTACCCGAAATTTGGAGGAAGGAAGAAATCTTGCAAAAGAATTGATACAGGTTTTTACATGCAAAGACATAGAACTCATGGGAAAGAAACATACAAACAAACACAGTTCAAGGCACAAAGTGGCGTGCATAAGAACATTGACTGGGCTTTGAGGGGAGAGTTAAGGGAAAAATAAATGATTTAGTAGAGTAGCTACCTGTCTTAGCCTGCCCAGACTGCTACAGCAGAACAATAACAAAATACTATAAACTAGATAGCTATGAGCAACAAAACTTTATTTCTCATAGCTCTGGAGGCTGGAGGTCCAAGATCAGGGAACCAGCAAAGTCTGGGTCTGGTAAGAACTTTTTGGTTCATGAGTGGTCATCTTTTCCCTGGACCCTCACAAGGCTGAAGAGACCAGGAATCTTTGGGGGCCTCTTTTATACCTAATCACCTCCCAAAAGTGCCTGCTACTAGCCCCTTCATCTTGGGAATTAGGGTTTCATTTTTTAATTCAATTTTGAATTGTGGAGGGACACACACATTTGGTCCATATCACTACCATTTACGCAAAATTCGGTTAATTATAAGAGATCAGAAGCTTGTATAGGTTCTCAGGGTGCATTAGACTATGCTTTCTTTCTTTTTTTTTTAAGCTTATTTTATTTATTTTGAGAGAGACACAGAGAGCCCATGGGAGGGGCAGACAGAGAGGGAGAGAGAGACCCCAAGTACTGACAGCACAGAGCCAAACATGGGGCTCGAAATCGCAAACCATGAGATCATGACCTGAGCTGAAACCAAGAGTCAGATGCTTAACCGACTGAGCCACCCAGGCACCCCTAGACTATACTTTCTTGATAGACTGTGTGTTAGTATCCCAAGACTGCTATAAAAAACTACCATAACATTTCCAGTAGAAAATTTCCAGTAAAATTTCCAGTAGAAAATTGTTTTTTTCATAGTCTGGAGGCTACAAATCCAAAATTCACATGTGGAATAGGTTGCTTCATTCTAAGGGAGAATTAGTTCCATGATATTCTCCTAGATTCTAGAGAAAGTGACTCTGTTCTGGAGGCTGAAAGTTCATGATCAAGGTATTGACCAAGGTGTTGATCAAGGTTGGGTCAAGGTGTGGATCCAAGATCAACAGGTTTGATTTCTTCAGAGGCCTCTCTCCTCAGTTTGCAGACGGCTGCCTTCCCTGTGTGCCCTCACATGGTTGTCCCTCTTCTTCTTTATATATTTTTTATTTTTTATTTTTTTTAACGTTTATTTTTTTTTGAGACAGAGAGAGACAGAGCATGAACAGGGGAGGGGCAGAGAGAGAGGGAGACACAGAATCTGAAACAGGCTCCAGGCTCTGAGCTGTCAGCACAGAGCCCAACACGGGGCTCGAACTCACGGACTGTGAGATCATGACATGAGCCGAAGTCGGATGCTTAACCGACCGAGCCACCCAGGCGCCCCTATTTTTTACTTTTTAAAATTTATTCACCTTTGAGAGACAGAGACAGAGTGCGAGTGGGGGAGGGGCAGAGAGAGAGAGAGAGACACAGAATCCGAAGCAGGCTCCAGGCTCTGAGCTGTCAGCACGGAGCCCGACTCGGGGCCAGAACCCACAAACCTGAGATCATGACCTGAGCCGAAGTCGAAAACTTAACTGACTGAGCCACCCAGGCGCCCCTCCCTCTTCTTATAAGGACACCACTCATGATGGATTCGGGTCCCTCCATATGATCTCATTTTACTTTACTTATCTCTTCAAAGGTCCTGTATCTAAACACAGTCACATTCTGAGGTCCCGGGGGTTACAGTTTTAAGAGGATGGTATTTAGCCCGTAAAAGCAAAGAAAAAGGTTGACAGTGTACCACTGACGCAAGGCGTGGATGGAAAAATCCCTAAATCAATCTGTAAATACCCTACACTATCTTTAGGTAAACAGTAAAATGTATGTAAAAAGTGCTCTTACATATTTGTCTTCCATCTAAAGCTGTACCAGCTTGTATAAAACTGTGAAAGAAAGTGTTCAAAATCAACCAGATACACTAAGTGGTAGGAATCAATATTAAGTATCAGAAAGTTTCAGGTCATCTGCTGAGGCTAGATTAGCCTAATCTTGTTTCACGCCTCAGGTATTACAAATGCCTTTCCAGCGGAGCGGCTCAGACATCCCGGTTTTGTGCCAAAGCCAGTAATTCTGTGAGGGGGTTCTACCCCCTAAAGAGGCAGTAAATAAACAGTGATCATTAGTCCTCAACACTGGGCTGGAAGACCTATTTAAATATACATCCTATTAAGAAGCCAATTTCTTTGTAAATAAACCACGGTAGTTGTACCCCAGCTGTGGGACTCCCCCCTTCAAACGCGGAAAGCAGCACAGGTGAATCCAAGAAACACGAGAAACCGGTCAGGTGACCTGGTTCTACGGAATCTATGTCCTTTTACATAGTATAACTGGTTAGTCAGAGAAACAGTCAACTGAACACAAATTAAAGAGGCGTCCTTGCTAGGAATCAACTCTAAGTGAAGTCCGTGGCCTTGGGTCATCCTGAGTCGGTTTTAGGGCACACAGTCGTGGCGTCACCTGCTCAGCAGAGAGGGGGCTGCCATTTTAACTTATAAAGCCAGGGGACCTGGAGGGTGTTGCCACACCACCACCAAAATGCTTGCATCTCAAGAGTGAAGGCTCCATTTTCCCCTAATGGCAATGGCACTTGGAGGCCTGGGCATCAAATGGACCATTTATCGCAAGCTGCGTTTGAATCCGGGTCCTTTATTTTAGATGTAACGAGACCCAAGCCCAGAAAGAGAAAATGATTTTTCGGAGATCACGCAGGCTGTCAGTGGCCTCTGTAGGAAAACTAGATTCAAAATCCCGCCCCCCCCACCCCCAACCCTGGGCAAGCTCAACATTTTCCCTAGCAGGTCTCAGCTAGACTCCAAGTTAGAAGATGGTCTCCACGTTTCCGTTTGGTGAATGACTGAAATACATTATATTAAGTAAACAATGAAAAGACAAGCTTCTCAGGAGATTTGAGGACCGGAATCTATTCCCCACCAGGTAAAAAGTGAGAGTTTTGAGCTGAGGTGTCACTGCTTGCAATTCATTTGGATAAACACTGAGTTTCATCGGGAGAGGGCTGAGAAAACAAGTCGACAAACACACGTAATGTCTTTGTCTTTATGCTGATGTCTTTTCTTTTCCTCAAGAACCCGGCGCATCCCTGGTAACAAGGCTTCCATGTGCCCTAACACAGTGGCCCCAACTGGCGTCTCTTTTTCATTGCTCACATTTTTTACGTGCTTTACCTTAATTGCACCCAAACTACTTGTCATTCCCTAAACATGTCCTATTACGCTCGACTGCTGAAGGTTTCCATGTGGTAATCCTTTAACTTATCTTGTTTCTCTCTACGGGAAAAAGAATTAGCATGTATTGAGGGCCCCCGTTCTGTACACGTACTTTACCTTATCTTGAACATTTGAGTTCTAAAAAACAAAAAAACAAAAAAACAAAAAAGGCTCCGAGTCTCTAGCAATCCAACAGTTTTTAAAAATGTAACTTCTTGCTATACTTCTGTGCCCAGTTTCTGACTTTGTTTCTCAGTTTCGATAACTCAGCTTCTGCCTTTGTCCCTCAGTCGAAGTCAACCACTGGGCCACTCATGTTTTCCTTCTGTTCACACCCAGGGTGAAGTGTTACTGTCTGCCTCCAGGCTCGCTGCTCTCTGCCTCCTTTCATCTTTCACCTCGTGTGTGTCAGGTTGTAAAGAACATGACATCAGTTAGAAGCAAAAAGACGTGGGCTAGACTTCTGGGTTTACCATTTTTTGGTCATACAACGTAAAGAAAATCATAATCTCTCTGGGTATTGACTGTAGAGACTGGCTGTTGCTACCTACCTCACTGCTAGATATGATCTCACATGCATTTTAGGTAAGAATGTACCATAAACACTAAGGTGTTATGCAAAAGTTTGGCGGGGGGGGGGGGAGCAGAATTGACACGATATTTCCCTGTTGGATCCTCCTGCCAAAGCTCTCCCTTATCCATCACACCCTCTGGATCTCTACCACATGCCTGCTGCCAGGCATGGCCCATAATCCACCTGCCTGAACTGACTCTCCTCTCATAAGCTCTTGAGACATCTTTGCAGAGCTCCCATCCAGGAAGACACCTCACTCATACTTGAAAGTGTCAGAAAGCCAATTCAATTTTAGCTCACATACATGAGAATTGCTACCAGTGGTCTGGCTTTAGACTTTACCATATCCAATGGCTTTAAAAGACTCAGTTCTGGGGGCGCCTGGGTGGCGCAGTCGGTTAAGCGTCCGACTTCAGCCAGGTCACGATCTCACGGTCCGTGAGTTCGAGCCCCGCATCAGGCTCTGGGCTGATGGCTCGGAGCCTGGAGCCTGCTTCCGATTCTGTGTCTCCCTCTCTCTCTGCCCCTCCCCCATTCATGCTCTGTCTCTTTCTGTCCCAAAAATAAATAAAAACCGTTGAAAAAAAATTAAAAAAAAGACTCAGTTCTTCTCTAAATGTCCATTCGGGTGGTCCAATATGGCGGCAGAAGAGAGACCACTTGCATGGCCAAAAGTGTATTATTCTATAATCAAGATCAACAGCAATGATGATTCTCTATCCCAAGAGTTCTAGGAAAAGCTATGGAATGGAACTTTTTGGATTGGTTTGCATCAAGAATTATTTCTTTCTTGGCCGAGGGATAGATAGGTTTATTGCCCAGGTCAGATTCCTGTGCCCCTCCTGAAGCTTAGTCATCTGGGGAGTAAGTCCATTTGAACTACTTGGTCCAAGAGAAGTCTACACAGGGAAATACAGAGTGACGAAGGCAGAATAAGAATGACTATGTCCCAAAGAGGCAAGAACAACAGATATCTATGATGTCATGTTTGTTTTGCCCTGCTGTTGGCCACTTCCAGTCAAATGTCCCAAATACCCCATGACATGTCATAAACTTTCTCTGACAATAGCCTCTGCCCCACTTCTTGTCTTTAGCTTATTTCCAATGTGTGCTTCTGTGGAATGCTTTTTGGTAGAAATAAAGACCAAGAAGAAGAAAACCTACTCTAAGTTAATGATTTAAAAAGGAGGGGAGGTGAGTCTAAAAGTACCAGAGTCCCACATTATTAAAGGAATGATATTAAAATCAAGACCTGCAAGTCAATTGATTTTCTAAGAGTTAATCTGAGCCTTTGTGAGCTGGCTGCTAAAATGACTCAGATTCATATTGCCAAGGACTGGCAACCTGCAGTTTGCCCCTGTCACTGCTGCTGGATAATTTTTTAAGGGGACTGCATGCTGTGTGATTTGGAATAAGTCACTTTTACTTCCTGGGACTTAGTTTAATTCGATGTAGAAGGATGATTATTTATTCAGTAACAATGACAAAAAAACTGTTAGCCACTTGCTAACTGCCAAACACTGGAGACGGTCCAAGAAAAGAGTCCCATGATCTGAGTCTTGAAAGATGAGAATGTATTTGTCAGAGTGACAAAGGGGTGGGCAGGGACTGTGTTCCAGGCGAAAGGCACATTGTAAGTAAGACAAGGATTATAAAACAACTTGGGAATTTTGAGTACCCATGAGAAATTCAGGGTGTGAAGGATGAGATTAATAGATCTTAAATGCAGTCCAATCCTTTCTGGTCTTGCATTTTGAGTTTCCAAAGGTGAATTTTGCAAGCTTCCTTTCAAATTCAAATTTAGGGAACTTGGGTCCAGGTTAGCACACAGACTAGGGTGCATTACCTGAGAGGAAATGATCATGATGTGATTGGTATCTTATTGCTTTGTGGTTGAAAGGGCCTCATATGGAATTAGATGATCTTTTGGGTTATTGTTCAGCAAACATTTATTTCTATTCCTCTCCCACTGTGGAAAGAGCAATCTTTTCTACCTGTTGATGTAGGAATCTCAGGCTCAGGTAATTGTCCAGGAGATCATTGTTCCTTGTTTTTCAAGCTGATCAAAAGGAGCTAAGGAGTCATGTGGAGTGGACCTGAACACAACTCTTGGAAAGGAATCAAGCCCAGGTGACCCACAGTCTAAAGAGAAATCACTCAGCCTAGATCAGCTGGCTAGAACAACAGCTTGCCATTGAAAGCTGCTGAATTTGGATGGATTGTTATGCAGTATTATTGTCGCATGCCTGACTAATAGAGTCTTTCTAAGATGAAAATGAAAAGGGACATCTCCTATAATTCTCGCTTTATTCCTTTTTCCAGCCATCCTTCATTTCTTTTCCAAGCCAGCACAGCCAGAGTAGTTTCGGGTAAAACCAGGTATAGTTGCATAAAACTGAGTGAGGTGACAGCTCCTAAGGAATAACTCTGCAGTTAATTCTTGGCCAATTCACACATGTCCAGATATGTCCATGGCCCTGCATGGTGAGGCACTGGGATGAGCTAGCTTCCTAGAAAATAATTTATATCAAGGCCAATGTCACGAGCAAGAGCACATGTTGTTCAATGACAACGGTCAGAAGAAGAGTAAAAGGGGGTCACATTAGCCTCCAGTCCCTGCTCCGTCCAGGTGCATGGAGGCCGTGACCAAACGTGGGGACCCTATTATTAGATCTCTGGAAGGCATTTTGAGTTTATGGCTGCCATGTTTTGTGGTCTATGCAATTGTATCTAAAACAGGTGATGGTGACTTATACTTTAAACACTTCATGGTGTTCTGCTACAAGTTCAGAGCTCTGCTTCAAGATCTTGATTTTTCTACATGCACACATACTCGCACACTCACACACACACAAGCACAGTCATAAATAAAACACTTTTGTAGTTTGCCAAAGCTCTCACGTGGCGTAGACGAGAAATTAAAATCTGATCTTTGCCTCTCTCTTTGTCCTCAGCTGAAACCATGTTACCTCTTCTTGCACCTGTCAGCTTCCCTTCTGCTTGGGGGCTTTGCAACTGCTGCCTTTGTTGCTTGGAGCCCTTTTCATCCTCCCTCTTCATTTAATTAATGCCTATTCATATTTCTGCTATGAGTTCCGGCCTCCTAAGGAAAAACTCCCCTGATTCCTCAGCCTACAGTTGATTTCCCTGGAAAACGTTCCTACTGTTCCCAGTCCATTTCCCTCAGTCCTAATCAGAGTTTGTAATTATATAGTTTCATATACGTGCTTTATTAACATATTCTCCTCCATTCTGCTGTAAGATGTCGGTGAACTTGCCCTGATGGCATCTCACTCTTCTCTGGGCAATGCGCAGTACAAGACCCGCTATATAAGCAGGATAAACACACATTCATGTTTGCCAAGAATAGTCATCATTTGTGCATATTATATGGTATTATCAGTGCTCTCTTTCATAATTAGCACTCTCTTTTATTCTTAAAATTGTCCTGCTGAGTACAATAGATCATGAGGTCATGGTCCATGTAAATGACCCCAGTAATAACTGCTGAATTACCCTCTTTTCCTTTAATAACAATTTGTTCACCTAAGCTTCTTTGTTCCTTCATGTATAATGGTTCTACTCTAGATATGCTTGGATGTGTCTAAATTTGCAACAGGCATTCAGCTCTGATTGTCACCTGGGCCACATAGCACCTTGAAAACAGTTGAGGTCAATGAGCTCCATAGTAGACGGTGTTTCAAGTCCCCATTGCCATCATGGCTGAAAATTCTTTCAATGTGCATCATAGGTCTGCCACTCCTCATAGCATTTATCCATTTATATCTCAAGTCACTGATCATGCACCCAGAGCAAATCAGGCCATATTGGATATTGGTTTAAGAGGAAGCCTCCAGGACATTATTCCCTTGGAGTGCTGACACAAGGGGCTCACCAATAAAATAAACATGACTGGTGAAAATTATTGGGGAAAAAAACCCAGCTATTTAAAGCTTCTGGAAATTGTAAGTTGATACAGAAAATTAAAAAAAAATATATTCAATAAAATATACCAATTCTCAAGAAGAGCAAGAGAAAAGACTCACAAAAAGGAAATATCAGAGCAATACATCTTAAGAATATAAACACAAAAATCTTGGGGTTCCTGGTTAGCTTGTTGGGTTAAGAGCCCAACTCTTGGTTTTTGCTCAGGACATGATCTCATGGTTTGTGAGTTGGAGCCCCACATCTGGCTCCTCACTGACAGTGTGGAGCCTGCTTAGGATTCTATTTTTATGCCCCTGTCCCCCCAAAATAAATAAATAAACTTAAAAAAAGCTTTAACGAAATACTAGCATGCTTATTCTAGTAGCATATTAGAAACATCATTCACCATGACCAAGTAGGATTTATTCCAGTAATTCAAAGTTGGTTTAAGATCTAAAAATCAATTCATATAATACACTTTATTAATAAAATAACAAAAAGCACATGATCATCTCCATTGATAAAAAAATTCTTTTGGGGGCACCTGGGTGGCTCAGTTGGTTAAGCGTCCAACTTCGGCTCAGGTCACGATCTCACAGTTCGTAAGTTTAAGCCCCACGTCGGGCTCTGTGCTGACAGCTCAGAGCCTGGAGCCTGCTTTGGATTTTGTGTGTGTGTGTCTCTCTCTCTCTCTGCCCCACCCCTGCTTGTGCTCTGTCTCTCTCCGTCTTAAAAATAAATAAAACATTAAAAATTTTTTTAAAAACCTCTTGATAAAATCCAACATACTTTCCTAATAAAAACTCCAAGAAACTAGAAATAGGAGGGAACTTTCTCATCCTGAGAAAAGAAATTTATAAAAAAACCCACAGAATGCTTCCATCACAAGATCCGGGACTATTAAGAACATCTATTCTCACTCTATTTAAAATCATACTTGAGATCGTAGGCAGGACACCTGCACACACAAAGAATTAAAATTAAAAATTAAAAGTATCAAAATTGGATGATCAGAAATGAAATAATTCATGTGTGACAAGATCTTAAAGGAAAATATGGCATCAAATATTGTGGGATGTAGCAATGCTGTGGCTGTTTCAGCCTATTGTTAGTGATGCTGTTGGCTAGGAATGCCTGAGGCAGTTAGCATGGGCCCATACATATTACTTGGTAAGCTCCCATCAACCTTTCCCAGACTGGAACCCATGTTGTAGTTGGACTGGCCCATGTAGTACTTATTATCATTCCAGGACAAAACTTTAGTAAGAAGCCATCCGGAACTTTGAAGAACAACATTTATTACCTACAGCAAGGACATGGGGAGAGAGAGAGAGAGAGAGAGAGAGAGAGAGAGAGAGAGAGAGGAAGCACAGACCTGAGGCCCTGCCTTTATTAGTGTTCGAGGGTAGGGTACCTAGGGTTTCATGAGCTTGCTTCTTATCGGCAACCTTAAATCTTGAGAGCAGGAATTAAGGTGTGGGAAGGGAGAATCAGAGTCACTCAAGTGGTCAGTTACCTAGGCTACCCGGGGAACTTTATGGGTGGGGGCTGCCTGGTTCCCTATCTGGTTGTTTTGCTAGTGATTGTGCCAAAGAGCTTGAAATATATTTATTCAGGATAGATGTCTTTGAAATGAATGCCTCAGCAATCAAAAGCTTAATGTCAGGCACTTACATTATAATCGAAAAGCTTAATATCCAGCACTTGCACTATAAGCAGAAGCAGCACTTAGAGGAAAATTTATAGCACTGAATGCATGTACTAGAAAATGAGGGATCTAAAGTCAATTATCTACATCTGCAAATGGGGAAACTATAAAAAGAATATCAAATTCAATCCCCAGTATGTAGAAGAAAATAAATAACAACAATTAGAGCAGAAATCAATGAAATTGAAAGCAGAAAATCAATAAAACCAAAAGCCGGTTCTTCTAAAAGATCGATAAAATCAATAAGCTCTAGCCAGGCTAATTAAAAAAAAAAAAGGAAGAAGAGAGAGAGGCCACAAATTTCCAGTATCCTAAATGAAAGAAGGGATATTATTACTGATCCCATGAAAATTAAAAGGATGGTGAAGAAATACCATGTACAACTCTTTGCCAACAAATTTGATAATCTAAATGAAATGGGCCAAGTCCTTGAAAAACACAATGTGCCAAACCTCACATAGGAAGAAATAAACAATCTAAATAGGACCATGTCTATCAAAGAAATTGAATCAATAATTAGTCACTTTCTAAGAAAGAAAGCACCAGACCCAGATAAGTTCTCTCATGAATTTTACCAAACATTTAAAGAAAAATTTATATCATTGTTCATAATCTTTTTCAAAAGAGGGAAGCAAGGAAAATACTTCCTAACTCATTCTATGAGGCTAGCATTACCATAGTATCAAAACCAAAAAAAAAAAAGAAAAATCATTACAAGACAACAACAGAACAATATCTCTCATGAAAGTACATGCAAAATCCTCAGTGAAATATTAGCAAATCAAATCTTAAAAAGTATAAAAAGGAATTGTATACCACACCCAAGTGGAATTCATCTCTGGATTATAAGGCTGGTTCAGCATTCGAAAATAAATTAATGTAATCCATCATATCAATTGACGAAAATAGAAAAATCACATGATCATACCAATAGATGCAGAAAAATTATGTGATAAAATCTCACACCTATTCATGATAAAAAAAAATCTCAGCAAACTGGGAATAGAGAATTATTTTCTCAACTTGATAGACTATCTACAAAAAAAAAAACCTTACAAATAACATACTTAATAATGAGACATGTGAAGCTCTCACTTCTAAAGGGTACAAGGCAATGATGTGCTCTCTTGCCATTTCTTTTCACCATCATACTGGAAGTCCTTGCTAATGCAATAAGGCAAGAAAAATAAAAGGAAGACATAAAATTATTTTTGTTTGCATATGACACAATCATCTATGTAGGAATCTGAAAGAATCAACAAAAAGAAAAACTCCTGGAACTAGTAAGTGATTACGGCAAGGTTGTAGAACGTAAAGTTAATACACGAAAATCAATTGCTTTCATATACTAGCAATAAGCAAGTGGAATTTGAAATGAAAAACATAATGCCATTTACATTGGTGCCCAAGAAAGAAAATAGATCACCACAGGATGGGGGAAAATATTGGCAAATTCTGTATCTGATAAAAACAAAAACAAAAACAAAAAACAAAAAAAACCTTGTATCTAGGATATATAAAGAATTCCTAAAAGTTGATAATAAGTAAAAAACAATTAAGAATAAGCAAAAACTCTGAATAAACATTTATTCAAAGAGGAAATACAAATGTCCAATAGACACATGAAAAGATGCTCAAAATCAGTAACAAGCAGGGAAAATAAATTAAAAAGATGATAGCATCGTACATCCTACTAGGATGGCAATGTTTTTAAAAAATGAGACAAAGCAAGTGTTGGAGAGGAAGTGGAGAATATATAGATCCTACTAATGAGTTTGAGGCTTATTTTGGGGATAATGAAAATGTGCTAAAATTGATTGTTGTAATACTTGCACAACTTTGTGAATATTCTAAACACCAAAGAATGGTATATTTTAAGTGGGTAAATTGTACGGTATGTGAGTTTTTTTGTGAATAAAGCCATTTATACATTCACATGCACATAAAAATATTTATTTACAGCAATCATTTTTTTTAAAAGTACATAGACTCAAGAGAAGATGGGCAAAATTTGCATCCTCAGTCTGTGGACTCCTAGCTGGCTATATAATCTTCAGCTTTGACATGGCATTTTTTTAAGAGAGAGAGCACGCACATGCAAGCAGGGGAGGGGCAGAGGAGAGAGACAATCTTAAGTAGGCTCCACCCCCAGCACAGAGTTCAACGCTGGGCTTGATCTCATGAATGGTGAGATCATGTCACGAGTTGAAACCAAGAGTTGGACATTTAACTGGCTGAGCCACCCAGGCCCTCCTGACAGATTTCGTCTCTTTTTTGGCACTTCTCATTTATCTCTTATGTAAAAATGTTACATCGCGAAGCAGTTTTTGAGGGTCACATAGATAGTAATTTGTGGTAAAGCATTTAGGTCAACAGACATTTTCTGTGTAGGGTCAGAAAGTAAATACTGTAGGCTTCATGGTCAATGTGGGCTTTGTCACAACTACCCAACTTTGCTGCTGCATAACAAAAGCAGATATAGGAAGTATGTGCATTAATGGGCCATGGTGTATTTCAATAAAACTTTGCTGAAAAAGATAGGCTATGGTTGGGGCACCTGGGTGACTCAGTCGGTTGAATGTCTGACTTTTGGTTTAGACTCAAGTCATGACCTCACAGTTTGTGAGATTGAGCCCCACATCTGGCTCTGTACAGAAAGTATGGAGTCTGCTTGGGATTCTCTGTCTCCCTCTCTCTCTGTCTCTGTCTCTGTCTCTCTCTCAAAACAAAGAAAACATTAAAAAAAAGATAAGCGATGGGTTGGATTTAGCTTGAAAGCCGTTGCTTGTTCCAACTTAAAACATTCTCTAGCATTTGGTCAACACTTAACATATTAGTTGTTGCTTGCTGTGCACTAGGGAATCCAGATACAATCACTGCTGTCGTGGGGATCTTAACTTTCCTCCCTTCATATTTCCCTTTACAATTTTGATAATATATTTGGCAGTGGTACGAGCCCAGATAAATCCTCAGGCACTGGACTAGGTACATGAAAAGGAGATTTGGTCATAGGAATGAGTAAGTCAAACGGCTGGAGCTTATGCCAGAGACCAGAACAGACACGAAATCTCCTTAGCGACTAAACTACTCCTTAAATCCCCCTTGACCCAGTGATTGGGTCAGAGCCTGAATGAAAGATGAAATCATGGGACGGTGTCTGTGAAGAAGAAGGAAGTGGGTACTGCTCTCTGTGAGGAAGTTCAGAAACTGTTGTGTATTCATGGATGATATATTTCTATCTGCATTTTTTAAAAAACAAACTCCAAATTTGAAACCTTATATTCTCATGTCTAGAATATTGCCTCCACCTGCATTATTTTAGTACAACTCCTTCTTCCTAGAGTCAAATCACTTACTAGTCATATCACCGATGTACTTCCAGAACTTTCTATTCCTCCTCAATCATGAAGTATGAACATATATTATTTAATTTTAATCCTGACCCAAAGTCTTTGCCGGTCTCATCCTCTCAGGGACATGTGGGAGATTTCAGGTCATGAGACAGCAGGGAGGTACCTCAGGCTCAACTTTCCAGTTGCCTTCCATCACTACTTGGCTACCATCACTCTCTTCCCATCTTGGTCCTGGAATATCTGCTGCCGTATTTTCTTAGTGACAGTGGCTCTTTTAGAATTGAGCAATACTTTGCATATGGTGGGCTTTCTATACATGTAATTGTTGAAATAATGAATGGCTGTGATCTTGTCCAAGAATCTGATTCTGATTCCAATTTCCCAAGAAGCACACTTTACGTATTCAGAAAAGTAAAAATTAACAAAATCATTTACCTTCGATTTTTTTAAATCTATAAAGTATGATTCTTCTATTATAACCCATCTAAGTCCTTTTGAGTTCAAAATTCAATGATTTGAAGACAAAATACCATTTTATTCTTACATTTATATGCTGAAGTTTGTCACATACTTTAAATTTTCATACATCTCTGTAAGAATGGACTGTGCAGAAAATGAAAAAAAAAAATGCAGACCAGGGTAGCAATGAAAGTTGGCAAAGATCCAATGTTGCTTGTCAAAGCCAGGCATCAGGGTCTTAGAATTTTAGAATATTTATGTCCCTTGGGATTATCCAGAAGTTTATGCTGCAATCTTGGTCCCATGCTACTTAAAGTGTCCAATGACCATCTAAGTCATGTCAGGTGTTATGGGCTGAGTATTCATGCCCCAGCAAAATTATTAACATGTTGAAGCCTTAACCCATAATAATGTAGGGTGAGGCCTTTGGGAGGTAATTAGACTTAGAGTAGGTCATGAGAGTGGGACCCTTATAATGGGATTAGTGCTTTTACAAGAACATGAAGGGGAAAAAGGGATATTTCTCTCCATGCACATGCACTGAGGAATGGCCATGTAAACACACAGAAAGAGGCTCTCACCCAAACCTTGTTGCCATCTTTATCTCAAATTACCAGCACCCCACCCGGAACTGTGAGAAATACAACCGATCGTTGAACAACACAGTTTTGAACTGCATCCGTCCACTTATACACAGGTTCACTTATACGTGGATTGTTTTACAGTAGAGTACTGTAAATGTACGCTCTCTTCCTTATGATTTCCTTAATAACATTTTCTTTTCTCAAGCTTACTTTATCATAAGAATGCAGTATATAACACAGAAGCAAAATATATGTTAATTGTTTATGCTATCAGTAAAGCGTCTGGCCAAGAGTAAGCTATTAGTAGTTGAGTTTTTGTAGACTCAGAAGTTACATGTGGATTTTTGACTGTGCAAGGCTCTGACACCCCTAAAACTTGCATTCTTCAAAGGTCAGCTGTCAATATCTGATACTTAAGGCATCCAGTTAGTGGTATTTTGTTGTAGCAGCTCAATCTAAGAAAGGCGGACACATTTTGAGAAGGAAAATGAGGCTGACTTCTCCTGAGTTAGAACACTGTTCCCTTTCAGCCTATTGTTTTCTTTGCATCGTGACACAACACTCAAACTCCATAATGTATACAAGGAGAGGCTCAGTGCTGTCTATTCTGATAGTACATTTCCATTGCTCATTTCCCTACTGTGGTCTATAGTTCCTGAGGTAGGTAGGGCCACCAGGTGCCCAGAGAGCATCCTTATGCGCCTTTATTTTATTTTATTTTATTTATTTTTTTTTAACTTTTTTTTCAACGTTTATTTATTTTTGGGACAGAGAGAGACAGAGCATGAACGGGGGAGGGGCAGAGAGAGAGGGAGACACAGAATCGGAAACAGGCTCCAGGCTCTGAGCCATCAGCCCAGAGCCCGACGCGGGGCTCGAGCTCCCGGACCGCGAGATCGTGACCTGGCTGAAGTCGGACGCTTAACCGACTGCGCCACCCAGGCGCCCCTCCTTTATTTTATTATATTCATGTATGTCAGAAATTGGTATCAATGTAGAGCTCAGTAAGGAATGAAGGAAAACGAAGGCTTCCAAAAAGAACTCGTGCAGGAAGAAACAATATGAACAGTATGAACAATATGAACATTTCGGATTAAAGCTGGTTTGGTCTTTATGGGCTGGATGTATGTGTCCCTCCCCCAAATCCATATGTTGAAATTTTAGCAGTTAAGATGATGGCACCAAAAGGCGGGGCTTGGAGGGTTGATCAGGTCATGAGTATATGCATGAGATTAATACCCTTAAAAAAAAAAGACCCCAGCCCTGAATAGCCAAAGAAGTCCTGAGAAAGAAGAACAAGGCAGAAGGCATTGCACTTCCTGACTTCAAGCTAAACTATAAAGCTACAGTCATCAAATAACATAGTATTGGCATAAAAACAGAAAAATGGGCAAATGGAACAGAATCGAGAGCCCAGAAATAAAACCAAGCATGTACGGTCAAGTAATATTTGACCAAGTTACCAAGACTGCTCGATGGAGAAAAGACAGTCTCTTTAATAAATGGTGCTGGGATAATTCAGTATTCACACATGCAAGAATGAAATTGGACCTATATTTTATGCTACTCACAAAAAATAACTCTAAATGAATTTAAAATTTAAATGTAAGACCTGAGGGGCGCCTGGGTGTGTCAGTCAGTTAAGCATCCGAGTCTTGATTTCGACTCAGGTCATAATCTCATGGTTTGTGAGTTTGGGCCCTGCATCGGGCTCTGTACTGTCAGTGTGGAGCTTGCTTAAGAGTCTCTCTCTGCCCCTCCCTTGTTTTCTCTCTTTCTCTGTCTCTCAAAACAAATTAATTAATTAAAAAGTAAATACATATAAGACCTGAAAACATGAAACTGATACAAGAAAAAATAGGATCAAATCTCCTTGACAAGGGTCTTAATGATGTTTTTTTTTTTTTTGGATATGACCCCTCAAGCGCAAGCAACACAATAAAAAACAAATAACTGGAACTACATGAAACCAAAAAAAGCTTTTTCACAGCAAAAGAAACCATCAGCCAAGTGAAAAGACAATCTATGGGAAGGAAAAAGCGATTTGCAAACCCGATATCTCATTAAAGGCTGATACTGAAAACATCTAAAGAATTCCTACAACTCAATGGCCAAAAAAAAAAAAAAAATACGTAAATCAAAATAAGAAACAGCCCAATTAAAAAATGGGCAAAGGACCTGAATAGACATTTCTCAAAAAGATATATGAAAGGCCAATAGGCACACAAAAAGATCTCAACATCACTAATCAGGAAGGAAATGCCAATCAAAGCCCTGCTGAGATAACACCTCATACCTGTGGGAGTGACCATCATCAAAAAGACAAAGGATGGCAAATTCCGGCATGGAGGTGAGAAAAGGGAACCCTTTCGCACTGTTGGCAGAGTTGCAAACTGGTACAGCCACTATGGAAAACATTATGAAGGATACTCTAAATAAATAAATAAATAAATAAATAAATAAATAAATAAAAATAGAATTACCCTATGATCCAGCAATTCCACTACTGGGAATATATCCAAAAGTAAGGAAAATATTGACTCAAAAACATATCTGTGCCTTCGTAGTCATAGCAGCATTATTTACAATAGCCAAGACACAAAAACAACCTGAGTGCCCATCAATGGGTGGATAAAAAAGTTGTGAGATTATATATATATATATATATATATATATATATATGCGCGTATATATCTCCTCAGGCTTAAATTGCCATTCTCTGTGCAGTCTTCGAACTCCTTAGCTTTTGTGCCATAAATACTATCTTGTCCTTAGCCTGTATTGCCCTGCTCAGTATTTCTGGACAAAAGTCTATTCACTCAAATGTCTATTTAGTTTTAAAAGCTCACTCAAAATATCATCTCATAGGCAATAAAAATAAAATCACGGGTTTTGAAGTCAGAGAGGGTTTAGGTTTGCCACTTACTAGCCACAAAATGTGGAGCAAATCACTTAGATTTAGTTTAATGTCTAATCACTTAGACTTAGGGAAGTCTAAGCTCAGCCACTGGGACTTAAGTCTACATGTTCCCACTTTTCTCCATATAAACTCGTCTTAAGGTGACTTCACCCCGACCCAAGGTTTTAGGTAGTGTTAATAAGATGAAAACCCAAATTATATCTGCCAAACAAACATCTTGAGTTTCCAACATATATACCCAGCTGTCTACTGAACATCTTCGGTTTTATATTTCAAAACAATATGCTCACATGGGACAATTTAAATCTCCTGTGCCATATATTTTTTTCAAAAAGCAAACAAACAAAAAAAATTATGTCCACAGTTTTTCTATATCAGCTAATGAAATTCTCACAATTGTTTAATGAGAAAATCCATGATGTATCCCTTTTCCTCATTCTCCCCAATCCAATCTAATACCCATCCTGTTTCTGGAACCTACCAGAATCATCTCTGATTCCACTATTTTAGTCCAAGTTGACATCATCTCTTTCTTGGGCCAGCTTAGGAGCCTTTACTCTTGCCCACTATTGTCCATTTTCTAGAGCATAATAGCCAACGTAAATTTTAAAAAGAATTAAGTAATCACTGTGCTTTACACCTTTCAATGTCTCCCCACGTGCTTAGAAAGAAATAGAAGGTTTGGGCTGCCATCTACGACGTTTTGCACGATCTGGCCCCTACCCACTATTTGTCTCACTCCCTGTCCTGCTCCCCTGTTCACTGGCTTCAGCTAGTTTCATGATGCTGTTTCTCCCCTCCTGTGCCTTGATCTCTGCTCCTGCTTCTCCCTCTGGGATGTTCTTCCACAGAGTCTCCCCATTGCTGGCTTACATTCAGCCTTCAGTGCTTAACACAATTCGGTCATCTGCCTACTTACACAGTTAATGCTTTAGAATGTGTTTGCACCACCAGAATAATGGGAGATTGAGACGAGAGGCCATGCATCTTCTGTGGGCAGATCCATCCCAAGCACCAAGAATAGTGTCTTCCAAACAGCAGATCCTGATATCTCATATCCCAGTAGATCCCAAGTAAGTATTTGACTTAAGTGAATGTGTAAGTTTCAGCTTTTGTCTCTGTCAGTAAGGAGGAGAGTAATGCCTTCCCCAAGATACATAGTCAGTTAAGTGAGATAAGGTCGCATATTAAACTATTTTAATTTTTTTATGTTTATTCATTTTTGAAAGACAGAGAGAGACAGAGCCCAAGCAGGGGTGGGGCGGTGAGAGAGGGGGACACAGAATCTGAAGCAGGCTCCAGGCTCTGAGCTGTCAGCACAGAGCCCAAGGGGGGGGGGGGCTCCAACTCACAAACCGCGAGATCATGACCTGAGCCAACGTCGGATGCTCAACAGACTGAGCCACCCAGGCGCCCCCATATTAAACTATTTTAGGATCTACATCGTCTTTTCCCTCCTCACTGTTTGACAAAGTTTCTGAGACAACGTGACTGCTAAATATAATCTGGATACATTTTTTTTTCAAAAACATATTAGAAATGGATTGTGCTTTGTTTCTAAAATTACACCGCATGTCTGAACGTGACATGCGAAGTCCAAGTATCTAGAGACTTGTGATCATATTTAAAAGATTTCTAATTTTAGCTATATTTCTAAATGGCATCATTTGTGTTGGCTTTAATTTCAAAACCCAAAGCTTGTAATAGGCAGAGAAGGAACTCAATTAAGCATAGCTCCTACTGCAAATATTTAATCCCGTTCTCATCTCTGTGCCATTAATAGGGCAATCACCTGGAAGGGGAGGGCTCGATCTTCAGTACATGGAATAATAATTGTGATAAGATGCAGAAAAGAGGCTGCGCAAATATTAGGGTTTTTGAATATGTGTTCACATCCAGTAGTTATAGCTCATTTAAAAAAAAAAAAATTGCCTTCACTCTGCTAGGATCAACAATTCTTAGAAACAGACGAGACAAGCAGGGCCCAGTTCTCTTATATGTAAAAACAACGGATCATAAAACTAAAGGCCCAGAATTCATGAATAAATAAAGTTGAAAAGCACTAGACGCTTTTCGTCCATGACATTAATTACTCATTCTTTATAATTATCCACAGAATTAAACTAATGTAGTAATGATAGTAATTCGTAGCACTACAGAGTATTTTTATGTTTTTTATTTCCCCCCGTGTATTAATTATATCATAGGGATAATCTCATCTGACACAATGAAGTAGACAGAGCAGTTAGTACTTAAGTGTTTGAAACAGAAACAATGTGAAGTCTACCTACAGAGAGGAAAATAATCACTCATGATGTGTGGATTGCCCTGTAGTACATTTTTCCTCTCCAGTCCCCCTGATGACACTTCTAGGTAAGTCTAGGCGTTGCTTTGTGCACGTAAGACTCGGAGCTTTTAGATGACTCATTTCGAGCAGCGCAGCGCATTGAGAGGCAAGGTTGGGGTCAGCTGATGTGGAAGGTGGGAAGTACCAGTAAAACCTTGGATTGCAAGTGACTTGTTCTGTGGGTGTCCCGCAAGACGAGGGGATGTTGCTAATAAACTTGAACTTGATAAACATGCGATGTCTTACAATACGAGTAGAATGTGAAGCCGAATGTCACGTGATCACAACCGGGCCCACAGCTCTGGAAATCCGCGTCGTCATAAAAGTGCTTTGGATTACAAGCGTGTTTCCGGAAGGACTTATGCTTGAAGACCAAGGTTTTACTGTGTAAGAGGAGAGGATCATGCTGTATCGGTTCTATCCGGAGTCTCATAACAGCCTCCCCAGTCCCCTGCATCCTGTAGAGGCCCACACTACAAGGGAGAGGTCCGTAGGCGTAATATTTCACAGATAAGGAATATGAAAGCACGGAAAGCCAAGCTACGTGCCTGACATCACACAGGAGGCAACACAACGAAAACAGTCATCAGATGGAGTTCCCAGCAGGGGCTCCAAACCTTCGGTTCCTGGTGCCAGCTCTGGTTGTGAGGGTGATAGTCAGGGCGAAGACTTCACAGGGCATGGCCTTGGTTCGAGTTGTGTGATTTCACCCCGCTTCCGTGATCTCTCTGAGCTGATTTCCTCACCTGCAAAAATGGAAGCACCACAACAGCAAACCTCCTAAGGCTCATTTGAGAGGATTAAGTGAGACAATGTATAGAATGCCGGTGCCATCACTGATGTTCAATATGTGCCACTCACCGTGACACCCCTAAGCCAGTCTTCTCTGCTTCTCCACGAACTTCCCAGGGCCACAGAGGAAGAGCATGCCCTCAACAAAGAACCTTCTGGCTTCAAGCTTACCGCTTTTTCACCAGGCAGGAGTTTGCCTTATTTATTCGCTGGTGTCATTCGGGCCGACTTTTCCGCCTTGGCACAGAACTGCTCTTGCATCACAGGAAACACTGCCAGAAACAACAGGGGTCATTCCTGAAGTCCTTGCCGCAGGCCCTGGAACAGTCATGGCGGCCCCAGAAATACCCTGAGGCACAGAAGGCTGGGGACCCAAGTCGGCCTGTGGAGAAAATGGCGCAGGCCCAGAATTAGAACAATCAAGTGTGGCTCGTTCTGAAGCAGTTTGTCACGACGCGAGAAAGGGGAGCGGTTTGGCAAATTTTTTCCAACAGCTTCGTGTTATTTTGAACCTAGTCTGTGCGGAGGAGACGGTGAAGACACGCGTTTGTTCGCCTCGCTGCCTTTCTCATTGTCTTCAGACCATGTCAAAGACTCTGGGGTGAGTCTTTCAGGCACCAGCCTAAAAATAAAGCTGATGGAGTTGGTGGCACCCCTGACCACAGGGAAAAACAGAGCATGTCGGCAGCCTGGGGAGGAGAAGAGAGAGTCAAAAGCGGGTCCTGGGACCTGGCTGTTCCCTGGCTCTTCACTTTCTGTCTATTCCTATCTTGGTCATCATCCTGGTCCAAACCACCATAACCCCGTGCTAGACCGCAGCGGCCTCCCTCTTGGGCTCCTAGCTGCCCGGATTGCTGCTTTCATTGTAATAAGTCACCTTTAGAAGACACAAATCACATGAGGCCGCTACCTTGACCTTCCCTGTTTAGTAGAGCCCATGAATTGTAGGATGAACACCTAAACATGGCCAAGAAGACCCAGAATGGCTGACCAATGATTCCTGCCACATCAGGTCCTTCTTTGTGCTCCAGCCCTGGCACCATTCCTTCTGTTGTTTGGAAGTCCCAACTCCCTCCTGGGACAGGACCTTGATATGTGCCATTTGCCTTGTCTGAAAAGCTCACCGCCCTTGCTTTCCATGTCGAGTCCCTTCTCAAAGAGCAACAGGTCCTTGCTTCGGAAAAGCCTCTCTCTGGAAATTTCCCTGGAGCCTGGTGGCAACACGTGTCATCACAGGCTCTGTGTTTTCCAGCACAGGCTCTCAGGAGGACGGTGTACCATCCAGAGTCTAAGCGAAAAGGAAAACTCCAGACAAACAGCCTGAGACCCTCTGGTTTCAAAGGAGAGAATATCATGGTAAAGATCATCAGTCGCACTGGTGCTGGAGGAACTGGGAATCGAGTCCGTGAAAAGGTGAGGCATTGCACACATCACCGGAAAGGAGTTGCCGGGAACCCTACATTGGAGAAACAAGGAAAAGAGGTGGTTTCACTTTAAGAGGAGACACAGCCACCATCAGAGGGCCAGAGGGAAGGTCACCCCTGCTTCTCCCTTCCCCAGCCCCCCTGCACTCCCGCCACTGCCTCCCATCAGCCAAACTCAGCTCAAGATGTGCAGGACCCAGCACCTTCCAACATACAGCAGACCAGGAGAAGGTCCTCGTCCAGATTTGGGGGACAGAGGCCCAGGAGGAGCAAAGGTTGTTATAATGTTTATTTTTTAGGAATTGTTTTATTTAATATCACTGTCTTCAACTCCAGGGAGCCTGCCGGGGGCTGTGGCTTTGCTTGGCATGGTGTCGCCACCCCACAAAGTGGTTGTCAGTGGGCAGTTTTGAGTGCATCTGTCCATTGATTCAGTAGGTTCGACATAGATGCCACATACGGAGCAGCCGCTATAAAGCAGACACAGTAAACCCCAGGTGACCAAGACCCTGGCCTCATGGGCCTGCCAGGTTAGCAGATGAGGCGAGGTAACAGACAAAGGCTTATGTGAAATAAGTCATAGGGCAGATGGGCCCTGCCACCACTTTTCCTTTGAATGAGAACAGAAGGCATCAAATTCGCGAATCGTGCACGTGAATGAGGAAGCGCGAGCTGGGTGCCCATCCCCAAAAGACTCCTGGAGGTTTTAGAGAAGCTCAACCAGCCCGACTTACCTCACCCATTGGCCCATGGATTTGCTGATGCCTTCCCAGCTTGTGGATTGAGTCCCCCAAATATTCGGAAATATCTGTGGGGACGGCTAACGAGAGATAGTATCTCCCGATAATCCGGAGCCAGGAGAACAAGGAGAAGGGAGGGAAAACTAACAATTCACGTAATGTGTCAGGCAGTTTTCTGTCCACAGATTTTCAAACTTCACTACATCACTTGCAGGAAATATACTGTCTTCAGGTTCCAGATTAGGATATTAAAGTTCAGCAAGTTGACGTGACCCGTCTGAAAGAAGTCAGAACCACTGGTTAATGACTGTTTCGTGCAGTACGCCATTCTTGAAAGTCTACTCGATCTTACTGAACTTTGACAACACTTTTTGGGATGGTTATAGAGCAACCAGGGAGAAATACTAAGGAAAGAATTTTATAAAATAATAGAAAATCAATGAACATTGTAAAGGGAGAACACAGCATCACCATATTAACAGTGTTTCAAAATACTCCCTTCCTTCACCAAAAATAGTGATACCTCTTTTCAGTAAAGCATTTGGAGTACCCATATGTACCAACAAATAGTACTGGTATTTCTGTAATTATCATTAGATATTGACCACCTGGGTGGCTCAGTTGGTTAAGCGACCAGATTTGGCTCAGGTCATGATCTTGTGGTTGGTGGGTTCGAGCCCCGCATCGGGCTCTGTGCTGACAGCTCAGAGCCTAGAGCCTGCTTCTGATTCTGTGTCTCCCTCTCTCTCTGCCCCTCCCCCACTCACACTCTGTCTCTCTATCAAAAAATGAATAAATGTTAAAAAATAAATAAATATTGACCACACACCATGCATGTATACGGTAAATTGTTAATTCGGAGATTCTTCAAAGTTAAGAATCACTATGCTCATGTTCTATGAGAGGAAACGCAAGTGCAGAGAGCATGAGCTTGCAAAGAAACACTGTAATTTGGATCTGGTGTCCAGAGGTACCTTTGACCTCTGCTCAAATCAGATCAAAGGGGCAATGAAAAGAGCAGGAGATCAGATGAGGTGGATGGGAAGATTGTAGAATGGGGAATCTTTGCCGATGAGGAGGATTTAAGCGGGACTCAACCACTGAGTCCTCAGTGAAGTCATGGTTGCAGAGATACTGGCCTCCGTCATTCATCATCTTCCCTCCTTTTCAGTGAAAGGGGAATGTGGTTTTGTCACTTTTTTGTGCATGAGGACTTAATTGTTGCCAATTTTGTGTATCTGTGGTAATGCACACATCAAAGGAAACAGTGATCATGCATTTGTTTTTCTCTACCGGCCCTTTCCTGTTCCCTCACGTTCACACTTCTGGGGGTATAGCCTACTCTTCAATCTCTTCACGGATGAAAAGGAAACGTAATGCCTGTGCGATTATTACAGGGGTCACACATGACAAATGTTTAAGAGAGTTTGCTAATACCAGGCATTTGTCTAAGCACATTAGAACAACCCTCGACAGCTGAGGCAAAGCAAAGTTAAATAAATTCTTCAGAGACAAATAGCTAGCAAGCCCGGGTTGATATTCAAAACCAGAAGTTTGATCTGAGGTTTTGGCTGCTATTCACTTCTTAGCAATGCTTCCTCTTTGCAAATGGAGGTAACACGTGTGAAGTGTCCTCACGAAGGAGCACATTGTAAGAGGCAACAGATGTGATGACTTTTCTCTATGGGTGAACACCCTAGACTTTGCCAAAACACTTTTGGAATATCTCTAGATTTGGTCATGTTTGCTATTTGATACAGCACATTTTATTTATTTATTTTTAAAGGTCTGTTTATTTATTTTGAAAGCAAGACACCAGGCATGAATAGAGGGAGGGGCAGAGAGAGAGAGAGAGAGAGAGAGAGAACCCTAAGCAGTCTCCATGCTGTTAGCACACAGCCAGACGCTGGTCTTAATCTCCCAAACTATGAGATCATGACCCGAGCTGAAATTAAGAGTCGGATACTTAACCAACGGAGCCACCCAGGCATCCCTGACCTTGGATATTTTAAATCACTTGCTCCTTTGAAGAAGCATAATTTTAAATCTAATTATTCTTGCCTGTAAAACACAGTTAATAATACTGACTATGACAACACAGGGATTGCTTACAATCGAATGAGATATTTTTGGGTCAAAATACTTTGGGTAAATATTCATAGTATAATAAACGTCAATTATTTCTTGTTTGAACTTAATTCAATTCCATTCCTAATTGCTCTCTTCGTCATCATAAAGTTCAGATCAAGTCATGCCAATTCCTTCCCCAAAGACCTTCCATGTTTTAAATACAATCACTGTAACATCCCCTGCCTGCAAATCATGGCCTGATTTCAACATGCTTTTCAACTTCATGCTTATTCCTTTTGCTCATTCACTGGATTCTAACCTCACATGAGTCCCAATATATTCTTTGTACATTCCCTCTTCCTTGCCTTTGCTTGCATTTTTTTTTCCTCCAACTGGACTGACTTTCTCTTTGCTCCTCACTTCTCCAAATCAAATACAGTGTTGCCATTGAATACATGGATTCTGGTGTCTGCCAGGTTCAAATTCTTGCTCTGCTGCGCGCTAGTGATGTGATCTTGTATGTGCCCTCTTTGAACTTCTGTTCTACTGTGGTCTGATATTTGTGTCTCCCCAAAACTTGTATGTTGCAATTCTAATGCCATTTATGATGGTGTAGGAGGTGGAGCCTTTGGGAGATGATTTGATCATCAGGTGGCACCCTCAGAAATGGAATTATAAAAGAGATCTGGGGAGCCTGGATGGCTCAGTCAGTTAAGCGTGTGGCTCTTGGTTTAAGCTTACGTCATGATCTCATGGTTCGTGAGATGGAGCCCCCACCCCCACCCCAGGCTCTGCGCTGACAGCACAGAACCTGCTTTGGATTCTCTCTCTCCCTCTCTCTCTCTCTGCCCCTCCCCACTTCCTCTCTCTTTCTCTCTCCCTCTCAAAATAAATAAACTTAAAGAGAGAGAGAGAGAGAGAGAGAGAGAGAGATCCTACAGAGTTAACCTTTCCCCTTTCATCCTGTGAGATTGCAAAAAATCTATGACATGGAAAAGACTCACATGACCATATTGTTACCCTGATCTCAGACTTCTACACCACTGCCCCAGAACTGGAAATAAGTGTTTGTCATTTATAAGCTACCTGGTCTTTGCTATTTTGTTACAGTCACCCAAAGGGACTAAGACATATCCACTCACTTGTAAAATGAGTATCTACTCACTGGGTTTTTACAACCAAAATAGGACTACTTACAGAACAGGCTTGGGATATTGTTTCACACATAGTAAACACTATATAGTTATCTATAACAATACTAATGATTAAATAATCCTTATTCGAGAACCAACTCTTTCTCAATGAACCAGGGTATGTAACCACTCAAGTATGATCGTTCCCTCTTATGGTATCCCATAGAACTTTCTTTGTGATTCTTTTTTGACACTGAGAATTTCTCACTAGTATTGCAGATATATTCATGTCAGTAAATTATTCAGTCAATCCTTCAGCAATCATAATTTATGGAGCACCTACTATGTGCTTGATAGTTTGGACAATGAGGATTCTGCAGAGAATAAGGGGGCAAAATCCCTCCCCATAATTTGCAATGTGTACTTTTCAAGGCCTCAAAAAGAAGAAACTATAGCTAACTCAAATAAAGAGGACCATTTAGATATAAAGAAATCTGTGAGAACATACAATGAACACAAGAGACAGCAGATGCAAATGCTCGGATTCAAGACCTAGCTTGGGGTATTTGAGAGGTGGAAAAAGGTCTAGAGTGGAGGAATGGGGTGAGAAAGTTGGAGGTCAAAGGAGGTTCGGTGACAACAGACAGCAGGAGGTGGGATCATACATGGCATTCCTGGTCACGGGGGTGACTTTGGGCTTTACTCCAATGGGAAGCCATTAAAGGGATTTCTATGGGAGAGAGAGATCGTTAGATTTGCAGTGTGATAAAGTGACCTTGGTTACTGGGTGTCGAATGACTTAGATAATCTGAGAGAGCATGCACAGGCTGTTGCAATGTTTCAGAGGGATGACTATGGCTTTTCCTAAGGTTTTAATTCTAGATTTGAGAAGTACATGGTTTTCCATTTCTTCTATCAGATGGTAATGCAATATTTGTTACTCTATCTGTTGCCAAGGGCCCTGACACATCACTTTGCACATAGTAGGTGTGAATACTTTCTTATAAAGGAAGGAATGCATACTGAGGAAGTTAAAACTGGAAAATACAGGTGAAAACAAGCAAGACACCTGCTCTATCTCAAGATCAAAATATTCAAGAGACAGAAGGAAAAACAAGCCACTCAGTAACTCTTAACTGCTTCTATTTTTATCGTTGCAAAAATTTATGCACATCAAACATAAAATACGCTTGTCAGCAAATCTATCACATTTTCAACTTTTTCACAGAGCAGCTGATGTGTAAAGCAGTTGGTCCTGTGCCACAAAGACTTTTAAATGACTGACTTTTGGCAAAGGCCGGGAAAATAATCACATGAACCCCGCTGTCTTCCAAAGATCAAGTCTGCTTCATGCCAGCTTGGAGAGAAAATTAAATATATAGCCAGAGATTCAATATTCTCTAGGAAGTCTAAATTTAGGTAGAAAATATCCTGGGGTGAAGATACAGAAATCCACAATTCAACTCATTATATTTTCCCCCAAAGGGCTCCTCCTTTTGTGTTCCTAGTTGCATGGTGGTTAAAAACACAGTTTGGGAACCAGAGACCTGAATGCCACTTATTATCTATTTGACCTTGGCCAAGTTAATTGGCTTCTCTGAGCCTCAGGTTTACAATGCATAAAATTGATAAAATATTTATTGTAATGATAATAGCAAACACTTATTTTACGTATACTCTGTTTCAGATATCATCCTAATCCTTTATGTGTGTTAACTCCTTGATAGTTACAACAATCTTATGAATCAGAACTATAATCATGCCTCTGCATCACAACTGGGAAAACCTGGGTACTGAGGCAAAGGGTGGGGGGGGTTTGTCACTTGTCCAAGGCATCACACCTAGTAAGTGGCAGAGTTGAGATTCAAAGCCTTTATTGATGGTTTGAGATCCTAAGATTTTCTCTGTTGACTAACCACCGTCTTTGGCTGCTGTGATATACTGCTACAGAAGGATGCAGACCTCCAAGTTCTTGGAAGGATTCAATGAGAGGAGACATGTATAGCAATCAGAACTGTGCCTGGTACAGAATAAGCATTGAATAGTTGTTAGCTTTTAAAAGATAAAGAAAAAGTGTAATAGGCATGTATGCAGTCATGCAAAGCCTGGCATATGTAATGCATATTATATAATTTTATATATCTATATTTTTTCATTTTTTTAAATGTTTATTTATCTTTGAGAGGGACAGAGACAGAATGCTAGTGGGTTAGGAGCAGAGAAAGAGGGAGACACGGAATCTGAAGCAGGCTCCAGGCTCTGAGCTGTCAGCACAGAGCCCAACGCGGGGCTCGAACCCACGAGCTGTGAGATCATGACCTGAGCCGAAGTCGGACGCTCAACCGACTGAGCCACCCAGCTGTCCCTAATTTTATATATATTTTTAAACAAATATTTATTGCCAGGCATTGTTTGGGGGGCTTCATAGGTCATTGAACAAAACATACAGAGATGCCTGCCCTTGTGTGGCAAATGTTCTAGAGAAGGAATGAACAATAATTATAATAAATAAGCAAATTGTATGTTAGGATGTAAAAAAGGACTATAGACAAAAGAAACAAGCAAAGAAAGAAAATAGGTAAGGGCCATCTTGGATGCCAGGTTGGCGTAGTTTGGAAGTGTACCTAGGGTAGTTGAGGTCAACCTCAGGGAGTGGGTAGGATTTGAGCATCCTCTTGACACAGGTAAAAGGATTAGGTATTTGGATTCCTGTGGAGAGAGTAACCTAAACAAGGGGGATTGACCAGGACCAAAGCTCTCAGCAGGGGTTGGGAGAAAAGAGAGAACCCAGGTGTCTGGAACCCAGTGAGCCAAGCAGACGGTATGCAAGTGAGGGTCATGGTCCCCACTGAATAAAACCACGGGGGCTAATATCTTTAGTAAAATGGAAGCCGTTGCAGGGTTTGTTTGAACAAAGATAGGACCCAACCTAAAGTAGTGTTTGATGCCTCTGGGAGCTGTGTGAGAGCACATTGCCCGGTGAGAGGGGAAGGGGGAGGGAGCAGGGCGGTTTTGCCAGGAGCCAGGAGAGGAAAGCCAGGGCAGCTCAGGCCAAGCTCAGCTAAGCAGGAGGGAGCAGTGGTGGGAGTTGGGCCATGCAGCGCTCACTTAGAGTGGCGCCACCAGGAGTTCCTGGAGAATTGGCTATGGGGTGGGAGTCAGTGTTGACACTAAGGGTTTGGTCTCAGGAGAGGGATTGTCCTCACTGGAGATGTCGTGGTGATGTATGGATGAGATTCAGGGACCCCTTTCTCCTTCCACACCGCACCCCATCAGCCATATCCACAAGAGCAAAAAAACCCACAGCCACAGCCAAATTGATAATAGCATCTAACATTTATTCGATGTACGCTGTGTTTCTTTTCTTTGCCAAGCACTTGACCTGAATGACCTCATTCAATGCCGAGACTAAATCACATGGTTTTTTATTATCTACGTGTTTACAGATAAAGGAAACTAAGGCCTGGGAGATAAAGTAATTTACTCAAGGTGACACAGACATTTTATAACAAAGCCAGGATAGAGCACCAAAGACTGGAACTGCACAGTCTGAAATCTCAACCACCATGATAAGCAAAGAGGCATATTTAATTCTCGTACATGTCTCTAAGTACCTCTGATGCATGTGAGGTTCACACGGCTACATCATTCTGTGGCACAGCTAATGGTTTAGCCTCATATCTGATACCCCTTCCTC
Source organism: Felis catus (assembly GCF_018350175.1). Classification (NCBI taxonomy): domain Eukaryota; kingdom Metazoa; phylum Chordata; class Mammalia; order Carnivora; family Felidae; genus Felis; species Felis catus. The sequence continues at coordinate 196,792,335 of NC_058371.1, read as the reverse complement.
GAACCTGCCATTTCACATAAAACCAGGGCAGAGATCTTCATAAAAATTTCCAAATTAATCACATCATTCCTTTGCTCAAAGCCTCCGCCACCCCCCACATTATCTGCAGAATAAAAGAAAACTGCCTTACCAATTGACTCGGACCCTGGAGCCGACACAGCTGGTGGTTCATACGAAACGAGTCCTGCCATCGCTGTCGACGGTCCCCTTACTTCGGCGATGTGCCCAGGCCCAGGGAGGGGAGCTCCGTCAGTCAACGACAGTCATGACTCCCTTAACATGTAGCTTGATCTCTTTGATCAAGTTACCTGTCGCGTCCTCTTGTAAAATTGTTATCTAAGAGTCACATTTTAGCGGTGCATTTATTTATTCACCAACCCGTTAACTCATTCGACACACATTTGGTCAGCATGCACGATGGTCCCATCACTTCGTAAGATGCTAAGAGGAAACATTAACAGTACAAATACAGTGACTGTCCTCAGCAAGCTCACATTCTGGCGGAGCACCCAGACTTCAAAGGAATAATTATGTCATGGGTTGATTTAAGTTCAACGGTGAAAAGTGTTAAAACAGAACCTGTGTAGGATATAAGAGAAAAAAATCAGGGTTAACTTAATATAAAAGGTATTGAAGGGAGGTGTCAAAAAAGCTTCTCTGAAGAAAGGCACTTAGGCTTACACGTTAAGAGAGATCAGGGGGCGACTGGGTGGCTCAGTCGGTTAAGCATCCGACTTCAGCTCAGGTCATGATCTCCCTGCTTGTAGGTTCGAGCCCCGTGTCGGGCTCTGGGCAGACAGCTCGCAGCCTGGAGCCTGCTTCGGATTCTGTGTCTCCCTCTCTCTCTGCCCCTCCCCCGCTCACACTCTGTCTTTCTCACTCAAAAATAGATAAACGTTTAATCCGGTTTTTAAAAAGGAGAGATCAAGATTTGGCTCAAGACAGAGTTGAAGAGAGAGAATCCTAGAGGAAGGGAATACTGGGCACAGAGGATTTGGAGGAGGAAGAGGTAGTTGCTTTGGGCGGGTGCGGACCCAAGACCAGTGTATCAGGAGCATAATAAATAAGGAGGCCTGGTGTGGCTTGTAGAATAATGCCCTCCTGCCCCAAGATGCCCCTGTTCTTGGCAAAAAGAACTTTATAGATTAAGTTAAGGATCTTGGGATGGGCGATGTCCCCCGATTATCCAAGTGGGCCCAAGAGAATTACAGGGTCCTTCTAAGAGGGAGGCAAGGGAAGCAGAGTCAGATAAGGAGAAGTGGGGAGGGGCGGGGGTGGCGAGCAGAGGTCAGAATGGTGTGATTTCTGGCACAGGGCCACCAGCCAAGAATGTGGGCAGCCTCTGGAGACTGGAAAATGCATGGAAATAGATTCTCTCCTAGAGCCTCCAGGAAGAACGCAGCCCCGCCAATCTCTTGATTTGAGCTTCCTGAGACTCATTGCGAAGTTCAGACCTCTAGGACTATCAGGTAATACTTTTGGGTTGTTTTGAGTCTCCACGTTTTTTTTTTTTTTTTCCCAATGTCTTACATTAGCAGTAGGAATCTCACAGGCGTGGGTGGGAGCTGTGGCTCTCTGTACATCCCAAGGGACCCTTCGCTAGGTCGCAGGCAGGGAGGACATGATAGGAGATCTTATTCCAAGGACCCCTCCGATGGGTGGTTGGAAAATGGGTAGAGAAAAAGAGCACACGAGTGGATGCCAGGTGACCATTTACAAAAGCATTGGAATGGTCCACGCAGAAGTGATGTTGACAAGACCAAGGTGTGACCTTGGTGACACACAGAGGTGGGCACCCTCAGAGCTGTTATGGGAAGGAACTTAGGGAATGCGCGAGTGGTGTAGTGGAGAAGGAAGTGTTGCTTCTGACTTCCAGTTCTCTGCCTTGTGCAAACAGGTGAATGGAGTGACTGTTTGTGGAAAGACAGGGTGCTACTCAGGACCAGACCTGGCCTAGAGGGTTAGGGGAGATCACGAGATGAGCTCTGTCAATTTTGGTAGAGGTGAGAAATAGCCCAGGGAAACATGTTCAACAGGCACCTGGTAAGTGGGTCTCGACTTTAGAACAGCAATCATGTGTGGGGACATACGTTTGGCAAACAGGAGGCATTTAAGGTCATGAGAATGGACAGTAACACCTACGAAAAGAATACAGAACGAGGGGTGCGTGGGTGGCTCGTTCCGTTCAGCATCTGACTCTTGGTTTGGCTCAGGTCGTGATCTCACAGTTAGTGAGTTGAAACCCCACATCAGGCTCTGCACTGCTGGTGGGGAACCTGCTTGGGATTCTTTCTCTCTCCCTCTCTCTCTGCCTCTCCCCTGCTCTCTGTCTCTCTGTCTCTCTCAAAATAGATAAATAAACTTAAAAAAAAAAAAAGAAAAGAACAGAGAGTGAGAAGACAATCTGAGATTGAAAGCATCGACGTTGACACATTTACTTACTATTTATTTATTTATTTATTTATTTATTTAACTCACCTGCCTTCTTCCCACCGCCAGTCTGTTCTCTGTATTTCAGCGTCTGTTTCCTTGCCTGTCTCTCTCTTTTTTCTTTCACTGTGTGTGTGTTGTTTCTTAAAGTCCACATACGAGTGAAGTCGCGTGCCGTTTGTCTTTCTCTGATTGACTTATCTCCCCCTACCAAGGACTGGGGAGAACCATCAACATTTCAAACTCACGGGGAACAGGGGAAGGGCCACTACAACCCACGGGATGAATCCAGACCCCCACCTGGTTTGGGAAATAAAATTATCTTGATCCCCAGCAATACTCATGTTTTGACATATTGTCTATGGCCGCACTTGCCCCACAAGGGAAGAACTGGGTAGTTATCACAGAGACCGTGTAGCTCACAAAGCCTAAAATAGTTACTCTGTGACCCTTTACAGAAAAGTTGACCAAGCGCTGATGTAGAGGAGGCGTAAACAGAGAGCCTAGGAACGCACAGCGAGAAGATAATTACCCTTTGTAAATATTTTCCTGGTCTCTACTTCAGAAATAATTGTCACCTTCTCTTCCTTGTCTCAAAGAGCTGTTCAACGACCACCGGTGTTTGCCATTTTATTGTCATCTCCTCTTACTCATCTCTCTCCCAGAACAGGCCATGAGCTTCTCGAGGGCAAAGACCATTCTGCCTTCATATCTGCATCCACAGAGCCTAACACAGAGCCCACATCACACGGCCATGTTTGCTCCCTGAATGAATCCACACTGCAAGATTCTCAGAGTAAATCAATTAATCCCTATTTATTCAAGGATTATTAGGAAACACGCCTTTCTTGACTGATGACAAGAAAGAATTTAGTAGGGCGGATGTCCAGTACTGGTAAAATAAGATAAAGAGCCAGCCACCACAAAGAATTGTTTAATAATAATAAAGAAAGATTTTACAGACGTCTTTTGATTACATGTGATTGCTTTCATCTCCAAAGTCCGCCTCTTGGACAGTTGGTGAAGAATTCAGGCTTTTGGGAAACTCTCCAAACCTGAAGGGAGGTTTTGGGCATTTTTCCCAGGGAAATATTTTCTGGAAAAAACAAAGATTTGTTTTAAGGTAAAGAAATCATGTGGAAGTGGAATAATATTTTGAATACTATAGTTATAATTAATATTTCTATCAGACACGTATGAAACTAACACCCAAAATATAGACATGTGTGAATTAGCATTTAGCAGAAGTGACTTGTCCTGTTTCAAAATTTTAAATGACATATATTTATGTCTTCTGCAGGTGCATCTATCTACTTGGAGTCAACATGCACCAGATATTTTTGGAAATTACTCACTTTCCAGATTTTTTTTCCTTTCCATTAAAAAACAAAACCAACCAACCACACAAAAACGTCATGGGGAGCCTGGGTAGCTCCGTTGATTGAACGTCCCACTTTGGCTCAGATCATGATCTCACTGCTGGTGGGTTCGGGCTCCGCATCAGGCTCTGTGCTGACAGCTCAGAGCCTGGAGCCTGCTCCAGATTCTGTGTCTCCTTCTCTCCCTGTCTCTCCTTCACTTGCAGTCTCTCTCTCTCTCTCTCTCTCTCTCTCAGAAATAAATAAACATGAAAACAATTAAAAAACATCTTCATCTAAGAGATTGTGTAGTTAATGAACTGTCTGCTGCTGAAACAGTGAAATTTGATGTATTACACTTCAATCTGCACACAACTTTTTTTAAAATACGGCTGTTACAGAGAGAATGGTCCAGGCATACTGGGTATCCCTGGATGTAAGTAAGAAACATTTCCCTGACATACACCCTTTTTCTTTTTCTGAAACTATTTTTCCAGGACTTTTATGTGAGCTCCTCCAGGAACTCTTCACTGAGTATAAAGTCTGGAATAAGGGGGGCACCTGGGTGTCTCAGACTGTTGAGCGTCTGACTTCGGCTCAGGTCATGATCTCAAGGTCCATGAGTTCGAGTCCCGTGTCGGGCTCTGTGCTGACAGCTCGGAGCCTGGAGCCTGCTTCGGATTCTGGGTCTCCTCTCTCTGCCCCTCCCCCGCTCATGATCTGTCTCTCTGTCAAAAATAAATAAACATTAAAAAAAAAAGGTGTAAAGTCTGGAAGAAGCTGTCTGCCACATCCCCCTAGCCACTGCTCTTCTGTTCCCATTGAACACTGAGCTTGTCCTTATCATTGCATTTATATCTAATGTAATTTCCACCTGCAACTTAGCTATTTACATTGCCACACAACTGTTGCATAACAACCTTAACACTCAGTGGCATGCAATAATAAATGTTTGTTTAGCTCCCGATCCTCAGGGTTCATCAGAACTTCCCCGAGCTCACGCGTGCATCTGTGGTCAGCTTGAGGTAGACCAGGAGGCTGTGCTGGTCCTGGCTGAGGGTGACCACCTGTCACTGATCTAGAACGACTTCTGCCCTGATAACTGGGACAACTCAGCTCCACCCTACGGGGTTCACCTTCCAACACAAGCAATCTCAGACACAGTGCCCTGCCCACGGCAGAAGAATAAGACAGAATGAACACAACAAGGTGTGCACTTTTCACCTCTCTCCTCGCATCACATTTCCAAAGACACGTCCCATGCTAGGGACGTGGCTGAATCTGGACTTAAGGGTAGAGTAGCCCGCACTCCTGGGAATGGCAGAGCACTGCAACATCATATGGCAAAGGGCATGAATGCAGATAGAGGTGAATAGTTAATGCAATCAGTCAACGGCAAGACTCCCCTAATGATCAAATCATCAGAGGTGCAGAGTGTATTCAGGGACAAACTCTGGAGCCAAACTACCTGGGTACAAATTCAAGAGCCCCTGCCTAAGAGCCGTCCAACTTTGGGTGAGTTACTTATCCTCTCTCTGCCTTGGTTTCCTCGTTTCCAAAATGGAGATGATGATATTACGTACCAAGTAGATTTACTGGAAGGATGAAAGGTATTTTTACATGTAAATTGCTCAGAATAGTTCAGGACACAAAGAGAATGCTTAACGAATGTCGTTTAGTCAGTAGTAATACAGTAGTAGTAGAAGGAGGAGTAGAAGTAGAAGCAGTAATAGTATCATTTTGGCTTAGAGGTGAGGCTCACAATTGGGTTTTGAATGAAGCCACAGTTGATGGATAGGAAGAAGTGAAATGTGCATCAGGATAAAGCCGGCTGCCCAAAGGAAATCCTAACTTTTGTAGCTGAGCATAACGAGAGATTAAATCCTGCCTGTAGAACAGTGCAGATGTTTCTGATCAAGGGCATCTTTCCTCTGCATATCCCACCTAGGGGTCTAGCCCAACTCAACACTCAGGGAAAATTGATCCCAGTGTCTGTAAGAGGTAAGATTCCCACTTAACATAGTCTTGTAGACACTGGTGATGTAGCAGACGCTGTAATAGAATGCACAGACCCTCATTTGGAGACAAAGCTTCACATCCAACTGCTGGGGGTGGGGGACTCCCGGCAGACAACCGTCAGCTGTCAGCTATCCCCGGGAACTGCCTCACCAGAAGAGAGCAGCTGGCCCAAGGTCACACCCTCTCTGGGCCAGCCAGCATCCTGTGGCTGATCGAAACCGGTATATGAAGACCGGACCATTCCACCCCGCACAGAATTTCTCTTCCCTGTTGTCCCTCCTGCAGAGCTCCTGGCAAGGCCAAGTCTTCCGCTGAGGGGGCGTCACAGTTCAGCCCTTCCCTCCTCAAGTCTTCTTCATTCCTGTACCTTCCGCAGGTAGTGACTCCAAGAAGACAACCATCCTGGACTCAACGCTCCATCTCAGAGTCAGCTTCCGGGAGAACCCCACTTACAAAAGGCTGTTAGAAAACTCAGTGAGCCATTGTGAGTCGGAGTGTCTACACGGTGCCTCGTGAAACAACTCTGAGGCACAAGCTCTTTTTTTTTTAAACAGGTTTTAACTCACTTCCTTTTCCTCGTATTGAACTGTGTGGTGGCCAAAGCTAGAGCCTGGGTCTTCTGCGCAGAGACTCTGGTGCGGGTTTTTACGAGATGCTCGGTGAATTCCCAATAGGGAGACATGGCCAACACAGTCTCTTTCCAGAGGTCATGGGTGAGACCATGGCATCGCCTCTGGGGGCAGGGATGAGGTGCACCAGCCCAGAAGCACAGCATCTGGTCACCTTGCGCTGGACACTTCGGGGCTTGCTGATCTTTTTCCCCCAGTGGCTTTGCTGCACGGGACAGTGGATAGCTTGGCCAGGGTGAAGACCCCATGGATGGCAGCTGCTACCTCCCTGGACCATTTAACACCCAGACCGATGTGTCCATTGTAGTCTCCAATGGCGACCAACACTTGAACCTGGTCTGCTGGCCAGACGAGTCTGACAAGCTCTTTTTTAAATCTATAATGTTTGCCTCATCATAGAAAAAAACGGTTTTCTTGAACTAACTTATGTATATTATACTTTTCTTTTTGTATGGTTTGATCCTGATTCTTTTTCCCTTCACAGCAGCTGGTGGAGAACACCTCACCACGCTTGCCCTATTCTCTGCACTCACAACGGATAGGGACGCGATCGTTTCCACCTCTGGTATCACTCTGCTTTTCTCAATGCCTTGTACCCAGGGGGTTCATAGTGAACAGATTGGTGACTGACTGTATTAACAAACTAATGGACAAATGAATTTAGGGTTCTAACTCATGAAGCGTTTTGTTTTTGTTTTTGTTTTTGTTTTACCCTGAATGATACTCTTTGAGGCATAAAATTATGCACAGACACTGAAATCAAAACACGAAAATAATGACAGTGTGGAGGCTGCAAGCATATGAGGAATCCTCAGCTATTAGAACGTAGCAAAATTTTAGAAAGGAATTGGAGAAAAGGAGAATTAGCAGCGTCATCAGCCTTATGAAGGCAAGATAATGTAATATACAAGCACTTAAGCAAGCGATTATGCCAAATCACAAAATGTCATTTTGACGTGCTACTTAAGATGCTCTTTCATGGTGACCTTTGCGTTGGAAGACATGGCTGCCGGCAGTCGTGCATCTGAAGATTATGTATGTTAAGTGGAAAGGCCAGAGAGGCCCTGAGCAGTTCCTACTGGGCTTGTGTCTGGGTTTCCATTGCTTTGTGCGCTAAGTGACAGTCATCTGTATTCCATGGCTTCTAGAGACCCTGAAGTCCATCCACCATGTTCTTCACAGGTGCACAGTTGCCATCATGAATCAATGGAATAGTGTGAAAGCACGAAATTCAAGCACCCATCTCCACTGACTAAAGTCCTTCACAAACTCCTTATCACTTGCAGGATAAGGTTGAAACTCCTTAGTGTACAAAAAAGATGTATGGGGCGCCTGGGTGGCGCAGTCGGTTAAGCGTCCGACTTCAGCCAGGTCACGATCTCGCAGTCCGTGAGTTCGAGCCCCGCGTCGGGCTCTGGGCTGATGGCTCAGAGCCTGGAGCCTGTTTCCGAGTCTGTGTCTCCCTACTCTCTGCCCCTCCCCCATTCATGCTCTGTCCCTCTCTGTCCCAAAAATAAATAAACGTTGAAAAAAAAATTAAAAAAAAAAAAAAAGATGTATCAGGATTTTACCCCTCTCATTTTATGCTCCCATGATACCCAGGGTCTTATATTTTCTGTTTGTTTTACTATAGCCAGCAGTCCTGGTTTCTTCTGGCAAAACCACCTCTATTCTTTTGGGAAAAGGAAGCACACGTTTAATGTGGTTTCTTGGGGATTTTCTATCTCAATGTCTTGCCAAGACAAGCATATGACCTTGGCAGGCCACGGGGCTTGATTCAAAGTGGGTGCATGGGCCGAGGTCATCATTGAAAACTGATACATGGTTTTTGTGAAACGGAGTCTTTCTGCTTCTAGCCTGACAACCATTAGAATTTAGGCTTCGAAATAAAAACCACATTTTTTAGTCATATGAAGTGATCTTATTTACTAGAGAATAAAGCCAAAATAGTAAGAGAAGAGCCAAGAAAGAGAGAGAAGGAGATAGATAGATAGATAGATAGATAGATACATGATAGATAGATAGATAGATAGATACATGATAGATAGTAGATAATGATGATAGATAGATAGATGATAGAATCCTTGCCAACATGTTATGAGCTTCTGGATTTCATCATGCCTAAAGGAAGATTCTCCCTCAGATGTCCTTGAATGTGATTCAACATAATATCTTCTGAGCTTAATCTAGCTAAGCTTTCTTTCTGCCATTAGAACCCCTATGAGGCCTAATAGATCCTATAATATTCATTATCTCAGGGATATTGTACAATCTCCTTGCCCTGCTTGAAGTGCTTTTGTAGTCTTTGACTATTTGATCAACTTCTGTCCATTCCTCAACACCCAAATCAAATGTCAACATGCATGAGGTAGTCTCTTTCCTTCCCTTCCTGCCCTCCGTCAGAGCGTAGAGTTAATAATTCCTTCTGTAGCACTACCTCTGTCTTATCGTCTCTTTTTTACTGGCCATGTTAAAAGGTATCAGTGATACCTTTGCTCCTATGTCAGTTTTTCTCACTTATTTGGAGAGGTTTCAAAAGTAAAGGCTGTGACATTTTGCCATCTTATGTTTATTCCCACAGCCCGGCAGAGAGAAAGGGTTTATAAAAGGTTCACTGATTTGAAATTTGGACTCTATTAAGTTGTGCATTCATTTATATTTATGATTTATTTTTATATGAGGTCTCAGACAGTTGCCTAACTTGTGCGAGGATGCATGCTGAGCATTGAATGTGCGTCAGGAAGAGTCTTCTGGTTGTGATTACTACCATTTTACCAGCGTTAGAAAATAAGCCAACTGTGGGTCACAGGGGTTCAGCAATTTATACAAGTTTCTACAGATAGAAGGTGGCAGAGTCAGGATTCGAACTCCAAGTGTCTGATGCTAGGACCTGGCCCTTCGTACCGATTGTGCACTTCATATGAGCAGGATCCCTCAGGATTCAGCGAGGATAATCAGCATCCAGGCAAACCACCTCAGGAGAACCAACAATCTTTGCTGGTCCAGGAGAGGGGGCCACTGTCAGGGATGTGCAGAGTAGATGCTATTGCTCTGTCACAACTTCCACAAATGCAGCAGCTTACACACCACCACCTACTACCTCGCAGTTGTGTAGGTCAGAATTTGAGGCAAGTCTTAACTAGGTTCTCTGCTCACGGTCTCATACTCAAGCTATTGACCAAGTTGAATTCTTATCTGAAGACTTTGGGGAAGGATCTGCTTCCAAACCCAGCAGCTGTTGGCAGAGTCCATTTTCTTATAAAGGTAAAACTGGGATCCAAGTCTTGCTGGCAGCTGGATGGGGGTCACGGTCATGTCCTGGAGGCCACGTGCCGTTCCGTACCACATGATCCCCTCTATCTTCAAAACCAGTAGTGGAGACTCTTACAGTTGTCAGACCTTTGTCACCTTTCAAATACCTTTTCCTGAAGGATTCCAGTCCCCTTGAAAGTCTTACCTGATTATGTTGGGCCCACCAAATATAATCTTATCGTAAAGCCAAATGATTTGGGAACTCAGTTTCACCTGCAAAATCCCATCAGAGCAGCACCTAGATTGGTGTTTGGTTGAATGACTGGCAGAAATTATGGATACGTGAGAGGCTGAGAATCTTAGGGAACATCTGAGAATTCTACCTCCATGGGGGAATGCATCATTTCATTATAACAATATTTATATTTTCCTGTTGAAATCTTTCTGCTGTGAAACCTGTTTGTGACCCAAGATTCCTCAAAAATTACTGACAGAATTTGTAGTTTTGCTTAGTGCTGTATGGGGAACCCCACAATTTCTCTGAGTTCCAGAAGGGGACCCCAATGATATAAATGCAAGCCCCGCTCTGCTATGACTCTGCTATCAGACCATCCCCAGAAATCAGCATTCTTTGTGGAGTGGCAGAAATACATAGAAAAGTGACCAGATTTTGATGATCTGATGAAACAGATCATAGTAAGTGGAGAAAACGTGGGTATTGAGCCTTGAGAAGAAAAACTGAATAGAGTTGTTAGAAAGCATCACGAAGAAATTGAAAGACAAGACCACTGATCCCAGAGGCGTGGATTTCCCAAAAGTTACCTCTTGGTAGCACACAGCCTTCTTCCCACTGGGAGGAACACCTTTCCTGGAGTCATTGAAGTAAAGTGGTAACTGTAGCATTATGTCAAACCACCTTTATTGCCGTTCATTTGGGGATAGCTCAGAGAGTGATCCTCATATTTGCAAGAACAAGTCTTTCCCAAATGCACCGTGAAATCAAAATCCAGTGATATATCCCGCTATGCTTACTTCCTATGCCATGAATGTCTAGTAGCAAGAAGATGTAGGAGTTAGTACACGCGAATTAATTAATTGAATCCCTTCGGAACATTATTTAGATTTCAGAAGCAAACCACCTGCTGAGCTTTTTCATTATTTTCAGTTTTTCATTCAGTCATACTCTCATAATCTATGTAGATTTTGACACGGAAACTTCCTTGTTCCATTCACATAACTTCTCTGGCTTTTCCGCCTTCTACGTAATGCACACAGTAGGACAACCCAGAAAGATACTGAAAACGATTTCACGTAGACTTGAATTGCTAATGAAAAAAATGCTGATCAGACACAGAGGTACAGAAGCGAATGCTCTGAGGGCAATTTCCAAGAATAAAGTGAAAGACTGCAAAAGTTACTTGTTCCAACACAGTGAGAATTCTAATTTCATGTGTATACCTAGGTCTGATCTTTTTGGCATTGCATGCTAATTTGATTATACTTTTGTTCAATCGATTTAGACACATGGATGAGTGAAAAGTAAGTTCACTTAATTTGCACAAGATCAAAAGGATAGATGCTTAGAAGCAATAATAAGATTCTACTTTGAACTACTTACGGTTTCATGAATAAGCTGAATCTAGACTTACATATATAATATATATGCACAGATACATGTATATTTCATATACTTTTATATTTTCTATGTGATTTATATATCTATCTATATCTATATTTATTGGAATAAACCAAATACCTGGTCTGGCCAGACACAAGTAGCAGCTTGAGTTGAGTTAATATCTAATACTTTTTGGAAAGGAATAAATGTTCAACATGAGTATCTTATTTTGACTTCCCCTAGAAGCACAGTCTAGGGCAAAGTTTTAAGAGCAATTTATAGAGGTGGGAATTTAAGAACCCCCTGTTAGGTAAACGAGGGTGTGAAAAATGGAAAGGAAGTCAGGCTTTCAAAGGGTGCCCTATCAAACTAGCTTCACTGAGGGAAACGGACTGGATTTTAATCCTACTGGGTAAACTCTGGAAGCTGGCGAGAGCACATGCCTCACAGTTATCTTACGTGAGGGCCAATGGACCTGTAACATCTATGCGCCAAGTCCCATCAGTGTATGGGTGCCGAGTGCTTCATGAGGGCAGATGGATGAACCAATCAGAGGCTTCAGAAGCCTGAAGAACTCTCAAGCAAGAATGCAAGAGCTGGCATTTGAAAGCCTGGTAAGTGTTTTGTTTTTGTTTTTGTTTTTTTTCTGAAGTGGCAAGAGTATCAGATTATGGGCAGGGCACAAAAAAAAAAAAAAATCCAGAGAATGAGTTCGCTCCAAAATGTTTTTATAATGAAAATAATCAGGTGCTGGGAAAACATATGCAAAATCCTAACAGTAGGATTATACCTAAGAGCTCAGAGTCGAGAAGAGAAGGAAAGAAGGAGAAAGATGTGACTGGTGACCAGAAAGGGGTATCCAGGGCTCCTGCCGATGGGCAGGCTCTTCCTGGATGGGCATGTACCATTTGAACAAACATGGCTGACATGGCAAAATAACTAAAGAAAAGGTAGACAGCACAATTTTCCGCCCTTTATTCGTCTCTGATTGGTTCAGTCCACCTTCCTGGAACATAGGTTGCCCCAGTATCTGCCTTTTGAATGATCTACTTAAGAGGAAACTTCTTACTGTCACTTTTCCTGATCTCATTCCCACTCCAAATTAAACTTCTCTCCATGACTTATGTACATTCTGCTTGTTCTTCTCATTGTCACAGCAAGATTTCTTTTTTCCCCTGTGGTTATGTGCTTCTGTCTTTGTCTCTCAGGATAGTGGGTGAAATCCTCAATGGCTAGAACATTTGTGTGAACCCTTTGACTGCACATTGTCCAGCACTTGGGTACCCTATGTCAGACTCTCCTTTGTTCTCTTGATCTCTGATGGAGTAAAGATGACCGAGCAGGTTGGGCAGAACTCTGTTGTGGGTGTTCAGGCCAATCTCGGGGGTGAGTTCCACCTCATCTGAGGTAGGGATACATACAGAGAATGGACAGATATTACACAGATACCAAGATTAGAGCCAGGTCTGACTGCCACAGGGGAGTCATAAATATTTCCATTCTTTGAGAAAATACTGTTTCAAATTGTCTTTGACCCCACCAAGCCCCAGGAATACAGAATGTCAAAATACTGAAAGAAAGATTCAAAGAGAGTCAACAAAGAAACATTTTAATGGGGGCTCTGAGAGAAGGGAGTAGAGGTAAAGTAATGTGCATTGTAAACATTATGGAAGCTCTGAATTTCTGAGGCTGATGGCTGCTTCCACATTTTTGTCCAAAGCAGTGCACTGTGTAGCCCTTCGCTGTGTTAGGAGATGTACCCTTCCCTCCACTTGAACCTGTTAATAACTATTAAGATTTCAGAAACCTAATATTATCTCTGTGAAGGCCAAGTGTTCAAGTATAACTGAACTAAATAATGCAGGCAGGAAAAAAAAAACTGTTTTATGCTTTATCTTCGCTTCTCTACACAACACCCCCACTAATTTTTCATCCTTTGCGTTCAGAGCAAGGCTCTGACATTATCTCCTCCAAAATGGATGACCTCAAAAATCTCAGTATTTGATGAATGATTATTCTTTAAAATGGTTCTATTACTTCTATATCTTTCTGTTCTATAATGATTATTTTATCTTTGAGGAGATCCTAGGTTTCCTTGAAATGTAAAATCTAGGTTCCTTGAGGTCATTCACCAGTTTGGATTAGGTTCAGTGAAAAGGGACAGAAAGGCCACAAAAACAAAACAAAACAAAACAAAAACAAAAAACAAAAAGAAAAAAACCAAGTTCAAACAAGTTAATATGTATCTCTTATTAAAGCCTGAAAATAAATATTCAAAACAAGTATGGTGGTTTCCTTCTTTCTATCATCTGGTTTTACCAGTAGATTCTACCATTTTTAAGGTAGCTTCAGGGTCCAGCATAATGCTGAAGTTCCATCCATTAAGACTACATTTTAGGGGCACCTGGGTGGCTCAGGGGGTTAAGCACTGGCCTCTTGATTTGAGCTCAGGCCATAATCTTGCAGTTTGTGAGTTCAAGCCCATTTTGGTCTCCATACGGACAGCATGGAGGCTGCTTGGGATTCTCTCTCTCCCTCTGCTCTCTGCTCCCTCCCTGCTCATGCTCACTTTCTCCCTCAAAGTAAATAAATAAAACTTTAAAAAAAAAAGACTACATATTAGCCAACATGAAGGTGAAAAGAACAGAGGGCAAGCTCTTTCTTTAAGGATGCACCATTTACCTTTGAACAACATGAGTTTGAACAGAATGGGTCCACTTACACCTGAATTTTTTTAATAAAACCAGTTGAGGACTGTCAATGTATTTTCCTTTCCTTATGATTTTCTTGACACTTTCTTTTCTCTAGTTTTCTGTATTCTAAGAACACAGATTGCATGCAAAATGTGTGTTAACTGACTTTCTACTGTCAGTAAGTCTTCGGGTCAACAGTAGGCAATCGGTTTTGTTTTGGGGGACTCAAATGTTAATACAAGGATTTTCGATTGTGCAGGGGTTGACCCCCCTAATCTCTGCGTTGGTCAAGGGTTAACTGCATTCCACAAGGTGTACTGACCACACGTACATACATCCTGTTGGCCAGAACTTTGTCTCATGAGTCCTATCTAGCTGAAGGAAAAGGAAAGAATCTGATCTAATTGTGTGGATTCTCATGTGCACAACTGAATATGTGTGCTCTATCTCTAAGGCAGAAGGGGACAGTAGAGATTGTGCAAATCTGGCAGCCTTGGCCCCATTTCCAACATACAATTAGAACAATTTCCCGTTAAAAGTAACAGATTAAAAAAAAAGTTTTACTCGACTCTTTTATCAGGAAACAAAGAAAGAGGGAATATCAACTAACTCAGGATTCAAAATTCAATAAACAGACAACACAGTAAGAAATGGGTAAGTGTTGGGAACAGACACTTCAACAAAGAAAGCATATAGAAGGCAAATAAGCCTATGGAAATATGTTCAGTGTAGTTAGTCATTAGGCAAATGCAAATTAAAACCATTGCAAGCTACTACTAAAACGTATTAGAATGGCAAAACAGAACAGAACAGAACAGAACTAAAAACCTGATAACACCCAATGGTGGCAAGGCTGTGGATCAAATAGAATTCTCACACATTGCTGACACATTGCAATGTGGGTCAGCCACTTTAGAATCCCATGTGGCATTTTTTTTCCTAAAGCTGAACATACACCTGTCACACAACTGGCAATGCTACTCCTAGGTAGAATCTAAATGGAAAAAAAAACCCACTTATGTTCATATTAAAATGTGCACTCAAATATTTATTGACCATTTATTCATAATCATTTCAAACTGGAAACAAACCAAATGTCACTCAACTGGCATAGTGAATGAATTGGGAAAAAAAAGAAAAAGGAAAACCTGTGGCATACCCATGCAATAGAATAAAAAAAAAAAAAAACAAGTCCTGATATATATAAGCAAAAAAAAAAAAAAAACATAAATATCGAATGCACTATGCTGGATGAAAGAAGCCAATCTCAAAGGGCTATATGCTGTGTAATTTGTTTCACAGGACATTGTGGAAACAGCACAACAGATTCAGAGACTGAATCCGTCATTTCTAGGAGCTGGGAATTGGGGGGAAAAGGAATAAGAATGTGTATGGGAGGCAGGCGGTGGGAATGGTAAACGTTCCACAGCTTGATTGTAATGATGCCTACATGCCCACGTATGCTCGTCAAAACTCAGACAACTGTATACTCTACCCTCCGAATTTTATTGTGTATAATTATACGTAAAGATGTAAAAAGTAAAAAAAATAAACTCAACTCTGAGGCAAAGTTAGAATAAGGTTACATAACACCCCAAACCTCTCAACTGGCTAAGTGCATACAGCAAAAATTAGATTAAGGATACTCTGACACACTGTATTTTTTCTATTAGATAAAAATTACTTAGGGCAATAATTAGGATCAGATGAAAAATATAGTCATTTTACAAAAATTATAGTGTCAATGGAGAGAAGGAGGGGAGAGGGAGAAAGCAGGGGGAGAGGAAAGGGAGGGAGAGAAGCAAGATGTAGGAAGAAAGAATTGGTGGGAGATCAGTAAAATAGAGCAGAGCCTAGAACTTTTCCTTCAAAAGGACAATCTGGTAGTGGTTACCGGAACATGGAACTGGCTAGAATCAAATACATAACGAGTTTGCTACTTCACTTAAAGAAATTTGTACTGGCCAGACCCAACAAACCTAGACTAAAAATTCTCATAAAAATGATAATTTGGGGTGCCTGGGTGGCTCAGTGCGTTAAGCGTCTGACTTCAGCTCAGGTCAAGATCTCATGGTTGTGGGTTCGAGCCCCACATCAGGCTCTGTGCTGACAGTGCAGAGCCTGCTTGGGTTTCTCTCTGTCTCTCTGCCCACTGCTCTCATTCTCTCTCTCAAAATAAATACATAAACTTAAAAAAAAAAGTGATTCTTATGACTCGAGAATGCATTGAGCAGAATGGGAACAGAAAAAAACCAGTACATATCAATGGAAATGGATAATGGAAAACAAGAGCTCAACAAGAATATAGAGCTAAGGGCCAAAGAGAAGCATAGACAAAGAAGATCTTTCTGACTGTCACGAACATAACCTAATCAAAAAAATAAGTCCATACTGAGGCTAGAGGGAACTCACAGTGTCTGAACCAATGGCATTGAAGAATTTTTCAGGGTGAGTGACTATGGCCCATCTCTTATTTTCACCTTTCCTGATGGGAATAGTTGCCTCTCTCTGTTCTTTCAGGTGCCTGGGGAATGAAAACTAGGCTTCTTGTTCATGGTTCTTTTGACCAAGAGAATATCTTTATGCAAGAACGATTTTGCAGTATTTAGGGATTCCAGACTTTGCGCACGATGAGCTTGTTGGTTCAAACCTGGAACTTCAGTTGTCTCCCCTGGAAAAGGATGGCCATGCTCTATGTATGGGAGGAGAAGGCATGTTTGACCCGAAGAATAAACGGTGCCAGAACATTAATCCAAAACACACATTCTGTCTGCTCACCCACATTTTCCAACTTCTCTTCACTTAGGCTGGACACTGACTGCGCATTGTGAACCAGCTGTGGACAGAAGTGAGAGCACTTCTTGCCCAAGAATATAAGAGCCCGGTGCACGATCATATAGCCGTCTCTTCCTCTGTCACGGAGACCCGGATGTTCTCGAATTCCAGCCGACGCACAGAGTGTATCACAGGGAGAGCATATATCAGCTTGTCCTCCAGTGATTGGAGCAGAATCCTCTCCCTTCCCCATCAGTATAGGCAAGCAATGGGCATGTAATATAATGAAAATACAAACTTTATTTGTAATAAGCCACCAGAGCGATGTCTAATTATTCTAACTAAAACTTTTTGCAATTGCAAAGACCATTCTTTCCCACAGGCACCTAATATTAGAAAAGGAATTACAGGTTTCCTATAAGCACAACTAAGCCAATGAGTTCTATTGTATTTAAAATATTTATTGCATTCAGGGCATCTCTACTTTAAGATACTTCAGTTGATTATCTGACCATGGTTTTTGTGATATTTGCGTCCCCTTCACTATAAAAACATTCTGACTACAATAGCCTGCGAGGAGATCTCTTGTTGCTCAACACTTTTGGATTGTTTTCCTAGTACTTATTTTGTTACTTAATAACATAAAGCTTTCTGTAGTTTATCGCTATCCTGAAAATGAGCATGGGTTGTCTTTGTCCCGCCGAGACTGTAAACTTTTTGAAAGGAGAGCCATTTCTGATACAGAAACATGTTGCAACTGACTCAGATAAAATTATACTGTACCAAATGTAAGGGAGATGGTGCTGTGCTGCTCAAAGTAAGACAAAGATTGGCTCTTAAAAAGCATATTCAACAAATATTTATTGGGCACTTATGACTTCTATTCCTTTGGTTTGGTTGGGGAGGGGAGCCTGTTCCAACGGTACTCTTCGCAAGTATATCTGGTTTCAACTGTTAAGTCTGAGACGGGTTTGAACCAATCAATTTTTTGATAAAAAAAATAATAATCCATCTGAGAGAAGAAATCCCAAATGCTTATAATATCAGACCCTTGGCTTGATGTAATGCCTTCAAGAGTACACAATTTTCATCTTCTCTATAAATATGCTGAGAGTCCATGCAATTTTGGCACTCATAATTTGAGTTGATTGACCTCATGAGCTCTGAGAAAAAAGACTGAGTTTCCTTTAAGAATATAAAGGCATAAGGAGAAAATATGAGTTAAAAAGGAGCCAGGTTTACTTACGACACCCAGAGAATAGGTTTTTTTTTAAAAACTAGCATTAAGTGAACAATTATTGTGTGTCAGAAACAATTCTGCAAGGTAAGTTATATTTTGTTATTGCCAAATCAAGTTAACTAAGGAAATATGCACAGCATCATATTTTGGACTCACTAAAGGCTTTCCGATCACGTGAGCCAAATCCATAAAATCTTTCCCTGTCTTTCCATCTCTTTCTTTCCAACTCTCTCTCTCTCTATGTCTCTTTTTTTGCCCGTTTGTCTCCCTTTCCATATATTTTAACATATACCCTGTTGGTTTCTGGAGAATCCAGGCTTATAAAGATTTGGGCACAGTGAAATAGGGTGCTGCTGTAACAAACACTTGAAAATGTGGAAGTGATTCTGGAACGGGGTAATGGGTAGAGGCTGGAAATATTTCAAGATTCATATTAAAAATAGCCTAGATTTCCTTGAAGAGATTGTTGCCAGGAATATGGACACTGAAGGGGATTCTGATGAGTTATCAGGTGGAAATGAGAAACATGTTCTTGGAAACTGAAGGAAACATGACCTTTGGTATAAGGTGGCAAAAAACTTGGTCAAATTGTGTTCCGTTTTGTGGAAAGTAGAAGTTGCATGTGAGGAACTTGGATATTTAGCTGAGGAGAATTCTAAGCAAAGTGTTAAAGGGGAAACCTGATTTCTCCTTGCTGCTTAGGAAAATTCGAGAAGAGCAAGAAGCATAGAAAAGATGATGTTGCAGGAAGGAGCCCCATCTTGAGGATTTGGAAAATTCTCAATGTATCCATACTGCACATGATGAGGAAGTGTGTTCTGGAGAGAATTCCAAGGCTGTGGCTGGATACTCATTCCATAAATTGGTATATCTGGTTCACATGATAGGTGTTTGTTTAGCTTTTAGTGAAACTGCCACTGTTTGTGCAAGAGTGTGTCATTGTATAGTCATTTCAGGAATTCGTGGGGGGCTCCTCTGTTTCTTGTCCTCACCAATACTGAGCGTGATCAGACTTTTTCATTTCAGATGTAGTAATAGGTATGTACTATTATCTCAGTGTGATTATAATCTGTGTTTCCTTCATAAGTAATGATGTTGAGTATTTGTTCACTTGTGTATTTGATATATGTATATGTACTTCGGTGAAGTGTTTATTCAAACCATTTGTCCACTCACTTATTGGCCTCTTTGCTTATTATTGGTTATTGAGATTTCTTTATATGATCTGAATTCAAGTCCCTTCCCACCAATGTGATTTTCTTATTATTTTGGCTGGTATGCAATTTGCCTTTTCATTTCAGCAATGCCTTTCAAAGAGTAGAATTTTGGGGGTGCCTGGGTGGCTCATTTGACTAAGCACCCAACTCTCGATTTTGGCTCAGGTCATGATCCTAGGGTCGTGGGATCGAGCCCTGCATTGAGCCCCATGTTGAGTGCCATGCTGAGTGTGGAGCCTGCTTAAGATTCTCTCTCTCTACCTCTGCCCCTCTCCCTGTTCACGATCTCTCTCTCTCTCTCTCAAGCAAAAAAAAAAAAAAAAAAAGAGGAGAATTTTTAATTTTGATAAAGTTCAATTTATCTTTTTTTTTTCTCACGTGGATCATGTTTTTGATGTTACATCTAAAAGCCTTTGCCTAGCTCATTGTCATATATACCAATGCTAAGGTTTTTTTTTTTTTTTTTCTAGAAGTTTTATGACTTTGGGTTTTACGTTTAGGTTCGTAACCCAGTTATGTTAATTTCAGTGTTGGTGAAAAGTGAAAACCCAAGCTTTTTTTTTTTTTTCCATAGGAATATTCAAATTTGCCTGTACCATCCATTTAAAAGATTATGTTCTGAATTGAAGTGACTTTACAACTTTGTCAAAAAACAATTATTGATTTATGGGTCTATTTCTGCTTCTCTCTTCTGTTTCATTGATTTACTCATATTTTTACCCAGGGCATACTGCCCTGATACTCAGAGTTTCATAAGCCTTGTAATCAGGTAGTAGAAGTTCTCAAACTTTGTCCTTTTTATATCAGAGCTGTTTTAGATATTCTAAGTTCTTGGCATTTTCATATGAATTTTGGAATCAGCTTCTTAATTTCTACAAAAAGCCCTGCTGGAATTTTGATGAAGGTTATATTGAAGCTATAGAATAATTTATGGAGAACCGGTATTTTAAAATATTGATTAATTCTTTCAATTTATTGTACCCTTTTAAATTTCTCTCACCCATGTTTCAGTCTATAGATTGTCAGATGTATCCATGAATATTTCATTTTTTTGATGCTATGACAAATGGTATTGTTTATTTTATTTCAATTTCTGACGGATTTTTATTAGCATATAGAAACAGAATTGATTATGTATATTGATCTTGTATCCTACAACCCTGCTAATTTCTGTAAAATCTTAATACCTTTTAAAAATAAAGTTCATAGAATTTCCTTCATCTAGGATCATGACATTTATGACAAAACACCAAAAAGACAGTTTTACCTGTTTCTTTTCAACCTGAATGCCTGTTGTTGTTGTCATATATTAATGTTGTTGTTGTTGTCTTTACTATTTGAATTATCACACTAGCAACTCCAGTGAAATGTGGAATAAAACAGATGAAAAGGGAGCCTTTTTTTCTTGTTCATAATCTTTGGACGAAAGCATTCTTTCACTGTTAAGTATCATGTTGGCTGTATGTGTTTCAAAAATTCTCTTCATCACTTTTAGAAAGTTTCCTTCTATTACTAGATTGCTGTATATTTTATTCATGAATAGATATTGAACTTATTATAAGACTTTCCTGTATCTATTGAAATTATCATGTAATTTCCCTCTTCATTCTATTAAATTGTTATATTATATTGACTCATTTTTGAATGTGATAAGCACATGACCTAAATGCTTGGCACAATGCCCGTTTAGACAGAGCGTATTATCCTTTCTATTGTATCACTAGGTAAGATTTGTTAGTAGTTTGATGAAGATTTTTGCACCCATGTTTATTAAAAATATCGGCTCACAATACTCTTGTATTTTTGCTAGTTTTGGTGTAAGAATAATGTAGGCCACATTAAATGAAGGAAGTTCTGGGGTGCCTGGATGGCTCAGACGGTTGAGCATCTGACTTTGTCTCAAGTCGTGATCTCTTGGTCGAGGGGGTTCAAGCCCCGCAGAGGGCTCTGTGCTGACAGCTCAGAGCCTGGAGCCTGCTTCAGATTCTATGAGTCACCACCACCACCACCCCCCCGCCATGCTCTGTCCATCTCCATTTGCACTCTCTCTCTCTCTCCCAAAAATAAAGAAAAATTTTAAAATATTAAAAAAATAATAAATGAGGGAAGTTCTTCTATTTCTAAATTATATATTATTCCTAATTCAAGTGTTTGAAATAACCCACCAATGATTCCTTCTGAGTCTGGATTTTCCTTGTGAAATGGTTTTCAATTATGAATTCATTTTTTTTTTAAATTTTTTTTAACGTTTATTTATTTTTGAGACAGAGAGAGACAGAGCATGAACGGGGGAGGGTCAGAGAGAGGGAGACACAGAATCTGAAACAGGCTCCAGGCTCTGAGCCATCAGCCCAGAGCCTGACGCGGGGCTCGAACTGCCGGACCGCGAGATCGTGACCTGAGCGGAAGTCGGACGTTTAACCGACCGAGCCACCCAGGCGCCCCTGAATTCAATTTTTTAAATAGATACAGGGCTATTATGACTTTTAAAAGATGGTCTATTGTCAGTTTTGTTAATTGGTGTTTTCAAGAACCTTAAACATCTTAATTTGCTCGAATTCTTGTCACACTGTTCTCTTACAATACTCTCAATGTCTGTAGGCATCAATTTCTATAATTTACGTTTGGTTCGTTTTCATAAACTCCCATTTTCTTCCCCCATATGTGTAGGTTTTCATTTATGCCCATAACCGCTTGCTTCGAAGTCCTTGCACACTATTTCCATTAGCTTTGCCAGTTGTGAATTTGTTTCCATTGACTGGACATAGGTTCTTTTTTTATGGTCATTTGCATGAAATGACTTCTGATTGAGTGTGACACATTTGTAAACGATGCGTTTCTGAGTATCGGGAGCTGACCTCCCTTCGCAGAGCACTAATCTTTGTTTTGGTAGGCACTTACACTGCACCGAGAGAGCTTAATCATTTGAGTCTTGATTTCGAGCTCTGTTATGACAGCTCTAAGCAGCTTTTTCTCTGGGCCTGTTTAGCCGTACAATGCAAGTGTCACCCTTCTCAAGGCTCTAATGAGCGCCTCCCTTATTCAACGAGACCTCTCCACTCAGGCTTCTCGAAGCCGTCCTTTCTACTCCCTGGGGATTCTTCACTTGATAGTCCTCTGATAGTTCCTTTCCTAGTCTTTTCAAATTACATTTCATGGGAGTACAGAACTTCTATGCAGATTTTTAGAGGTTGTGTGTGTGTATCTGTGTCTGTGTCTGTAGGTCTCTCTTGTGGTACTCTGTCCACAAATTCTAGCTGATTCAGCCGCCTGGAACATCGACGTGTTATCTTGGATCCAACGAGGTCCCCTGTTCCCTGTACCGCAGAAATCCAGGGTGATTCACCTTGGTTTCGCTTGTTTGTTTTGTTTTATTTTGTTTTAATCAGGATTAACGACCCAGCAATACCTGCTTTCTATTGTCTAAAAACAATGGTTTCATATATCTTGACCAGCTTTCTAGCTAGCACCAGTGACTCTATCCAGGCCAGAAGGATATGTCCCTCATGTTAGTTTCTATTATTTTAATATTTCAGGGGGAAGAAAAATAAATGCTCAAAGAATATTCCTTCTTTCTGGTGTCTATCCTTCTGGTTTTGTATTTCAGGAAATAAGTGACCAAACGTTCTAGACAACAATCACCATTTAGAAACTTCTTACCTCTCCCCAAGCATAATGCTGTATATCTCACATATAATATACACCCGTTTATCTTTTGACAATGCCGTGGAAGGAGGTATTATTATTCCATTAACTCAAGACAGCAGGTGGAGTGTGCGTCCCATGTCAAACAAGGGTCAAACCCAGTTGTTTTCTTAATCTTAACCCAGCTCTCAAAACATATGCTGACCCATCCCCGTGAATCACTTCAGAGAAGGACTACTCGGAAAAAGAAATTGCCTTGTTTCACTTTGGACAGTGGAATCGCGTAGTAAAACCTAATAAATTTATACACTCGAGGTTAAGTAGGGCAGAAGCCAGCAAAACCATGAAGCGTAAGAGGCATTTCTTCTGTGTTCCTCTGTCTGTTCCTTTCTATAATTATTCTCCATTCCCCAGCTCACATCCCCTGCTAAAACCCAATTTTCATCCTGTATTTTTTCTCAGTGGGTGACACTAAGCCCGAAATCTAACAAAATTCCTATCCTTTCTTTGTAATCCTACCCCTAATCTCCGCTATACGGGTGTGCCCGGTTTTCTGTCTCCTGCAGCTGCATTAATTCAAGCTCACGTTATCCTTGACCCTACACCTGCAGTAGTTTCCTAGCCATGGAAGCTTTCCAACTACTTTTCCTGCCTCCACTTTCCCAGCACAATTTATTTTCCACACGAGAGCCAATGAGATTGTGTCTGATCAGATCATGTCCCCTGCATGCTGAGAAATGGTTCAGTGTGGTCCTTGTCCCTCCAGTGTTAAGATGCAGGACTGATGTGGCTGATGCTTATCTCCCAAGCTTCACCTCAGTCTCTTCCTCCCAAGTCTGATCTCCAAGGAATGAGCACGTGAGTGCATCGCTTCAAAAGAAACACTTCTGATCACCTATCCAGCTCTTGGTTGCACATCAAAGATGACACACGGGTAGGGGGAAGCCTGCAGCTAGGATGTGGCCCACCCCCTTTCCACATGATGTGTCTGTGTTGGTGGCAGTGCGAAAGTTATTTCTTATACTTTGATCGGGCTACTTCTGTAGAGATAGTACTACAATCACCGGGCTTTATATTTTTAAAAAAAAAATTTTTTTTCAATGTTTTTTATTTATTTTTGGGACAGAGAGAGACAGAGCATGAACAGGGGAGGGGCAGAGAGAGAGGGAGACACAGAATCTGAAACAGGCTCCAGGCTCCGAGCCATCAGCCCAGAGCCCGACGCGGGGCTCAAACTCACGGACTGCGAGATCGTGACCTGGCTGAAGTCGGACGCTTAACCGACTGCGCCACCCAGGCGCCCCACACCGGGCTTTATATTATGCTATGCGGGTCTTAACAGGTGTTGAGGACCCAGCAAAGGTCTTGATTTGTAAGGCATCCGCTGCAAGTGGAGGAACCAGTCATCGTGTTTTCCAGCTCAGTCTGGTTTATACCTAATGCTCCTGCATAAATAATAGTAGTTCGCCTTTTCACTCGACAAATAGCTTAGTTTGATAAAGCAGGTGGTCATTTTTGCTATAAGGCAAAACTAGCTTTGCTTTCACTATATTGTAAGGGCTTTAAAGTGGCTGCCAGGATGATCTTGAACTTTGCAGAAACCTGACTTCATGCAAAGGTTGTCTTGCAGTCTTAGAAGGTAGGGGCACCTGGCTGGCTCAGTCGGTTAAGTGTCTGGCTCTTGATTTCAGCACAGGTGACGGTCCCAGGGTTGTGGGGTCAAGCCCTCCATTGGGCTCTGCACTGACGGCATGGAGCCTGCTTGGGATTCTCTCTCTCCCTCTCTCTTGATCCTCCCCCACTCGTGTACTCTCTCTCTCTCTCTCTCTCTCTCTCTCTCTCTCTCTCTCTCAACAACAAAAAAATAATAAAAAATAAAGAAGATACAGGAGCCTAAGTCTTGCTTCTGTCCAAGAATAATCATGAGGGTCTTGTTTTAAATGATTATCCCCAGGCTTTGGTAAGTGGTACTAGGTTGGCTTCCCATGATTCCATTCCTCATTTAGGGCAAGGTGGGGATGTTTAAGGACTAATTGTGGATTAGGATCAGTAATCCTCATACAATTATTGGGTGCCTGCAAGGTGATGCTCTGGTATTATAGGTGTGCATTCAGATAGGACTTATATCCAGAGGCCCATGAGATTTATGACATTAGAACTAGAAGCAGAGATGAAGGTGATTAATGGGAAGCTGTGCTGGATTGTCCTGGCCCGGGTTAGTTGTTTACCGAATGGGAGAAAAGTCTCCGAGTGGGATTATTTCACCCAGCTTGGCAGACAAGATCTATTTGAACAGCAGATGCATTTATAAGACTCAGAACTCATTAACTGAAGAACATAGTAAAGATAAACGTGTCCTCGGCAGTACACAAAGGGGAAATAGAAAGGAGAGATTCTGCTATGACAAACAGTACTAGACCTACGTGTGTTAGAAGGGAAGAATCACATTAAACACCCATTTGAAAGGGGTAGACGCCGGGAGAGAGAGAACGTGAGAGGTATGTTCCCTGATGAAGGGAAAAGCCAAGAAACAGCCGGAAGCAACGCTCCTTCAGGTCTGGAACGCCAAAAACAGAGGGAAGATAGCATCTTGAAGAGCATTGGGCAGGGCCATCCCTTGCTACGTCCCTCAAGGCACATGCTTCAGAAGCATAACTATAGGGACCTACTGAACAAGATTCTCTGGCTGCAATCCACTTTTGGTGAGGTAAGTTCATGAATCTATACTATTCCACACTCAGACTTACTAACAGTTGCTCCGGTGGCCTAAGACTACTCATCACACATGGTAGAGATGATGCCATTAACCCCAGTTGATGCACAATGAGGAAATGAGAAATTAGCAACATACTACATGGAAGTAATTAAACCGATCAATTTTAAATGATCTTGATGTGAGATAAAAATATCTGATCTGGGCTCTGACCCAGTGACCTGGGTCCCCAATATTGCAATTTTCTAAACTTAGCAAAAAAAAAAAAAAGGTTTTTAGTATTGTTAAGACAGAACACCTTTTTCACCCTGTTTTTCTGTGAAGGGCCAGATGATAAACATTTCAGGCTTAGCACAACATGAGGTCTCTGTATATAGTATTTAACCATTTTTTGTGGCTCAGAAAATAATGTAAATTTATGTAAATAAATGGATGTGATTGTGTTCCCATAAAACTTTATAAAAACAGGTGGTTGTCCTGTAGGGCCATAGTTTCTCAACACTGAGTCTAAGAGAATACAATATGAAGAGGTTGCTTCCTACTCTTACATACAGTGACTGCATTCTGTCCAAATTAACCTCTTTTGGAATAGTTCTGAGACTGAATTAAAGGGCATAGTTCATAGATTTTGGAAAGCTGACGTAGAGTGGCTAACATCCTGAACAGGGCAAAACAAAACCAAGAAACAAAACCAAAATTCCCTCTCCCGCCCTTCCCACAAATACTACTAATTCGTCGAGAAGATTTCTTTAGCAATACCAAATACTGGGTGCTGTCTTAGCTCTAGGATCTGGAGATGATCTTATTTTTACATCTTGTTATCAGGGTTTCAGTACCATAATAATTTTGTATGTGCTAAAACCTCATTTGACTTTAAAAGTAAGACTTGGCATTGAAAAAAACCAGTTCTGCTGCTATGAAGGAACTATAGCCATTCCAGGAAGAGGCAGCCCAACCATCAAGAGCTCCACCCTCTGGCTGAATGTAATCAAAGCAAGAAACTGGAGACGACTTTGACTGCCTTGTAACTTGAGCTGAAAAGGGCGACATTTAATTTGGAGCTTTAGTTTTTTTAGTGTTTTGAAATCTTTGGGCTTTAACTTACAAGAGGATTTAATCTTTGGATTTTAATGTGGTTCATGGGATTTCGTAATGAGCATGGGTTCATATTAAAAATTGGAGCATCTCTACATCGGGGTCATTGAGATAAAATATTGTCATTTGATTTAATTGAAGATCCACTAAAACCCGATATTGAACAGGTGGCTGGACACATTTTGAAATGGGCAGCAGGATAGCAATAAAATGTTCGTTTTTGGGGTAAGAAATAGTCTTGAAAATTATTTGATTCCCCAGTGGGTGGAAACCCCAGTCACCCACTGTGGTTGCAGGTTGATAATGCACAATGACGATCTTCCCTTCTCTGACTTCCTTCTCCAATCCCTTACTGGGTTTTTTTTTTTTTTCACTTACCAAATACAATTTTTATCTCAGGGTTACATTTAGAGAGGACACAGACTAAGACAATAAATTTTGGTTGAATAGACAGATCAATGAACAAGCACACCTTCCTTATACTTTATCAGGGGAAGAAAGGAAACTGGATGTCGGGGAAAAAAAAACATTCCAAGACAATAACACGTCTGTTTCTAGAAGGTCCTGCTCTTGGTTCCTTTTCATCCTCAGCGCTTGTGCCCTTGACCAGCCTTGCAGGAGTATCTTAGATTATCTTGGATTTATTTCCAGAGTTTCTCTCTAACTTGTCTCACTGCTTCCTTAATTTCTACTTAGTTTGTTACTAAAATAATTCATGGAGACCGTCAGGGCATCAACTTTAACAGTACCTGTGCAACCTTCTCTTTAACCAGTACACGGTGAACATCATGTAAGCACCGGTCACTGTTCAAATGCTTGGGATACATCCGACAAGCAAGCCAAACCAAGAGGTCCTAATATGGTCAAATTGCTCAAATCTTGGGCTAGAAACCAGAACTGACCTAAGAATAGGTACCATGAAGAATAGGGACAGTGGATTTGCATGCTGCTAAATCACGCATTCCCTGCAGAACATCTATTTATCTACCCTGAAGCAAATCTTTCATGAAAGCATAAATAAATAAGTCGTAGCTGCAAGCTAACTTTACTTTGATGTCAATTCACAAAGCGTCCGTGTGACCTGATCAGCCAGGCTCACCAGACAAAAGAATCTCTCCCTGAAAAGTGTTTTCCTTCACCCTCCTTGGGGTACTACACTCAAGACCTCCTTATGGGTCTCATTTTCTTAAGGCTTCCTTTCTTCTTTCTCTGAATCACACCGACTTTGAGTAACATCAGTCCCCTGGGAATATTTCTCAAGGAGGTTTCTCTTTCTCTCTCATTTCCCCCCCCTACCAGATTTGTATAGGTTACTTAATGGTGCAATTAATTATTGCTTTATGACCAGATGAGAGTTTCTTTCATTTGTTCTTTCCTCAGACTTTTTTCGTGGTTGAGGGAGACGATCCGAATCACTTTTTCTTCCCCAAAGGAGAATAAAGTGGACTTTGATAAAGGTCAGGAAAAGAGAGTTGGAGGGAGGAAAATTCATTTATTATCTCCCTTGGCACTCTCCGTTGCCTTTTGAAAAATAAAAATCTGTTGAAATGAAGAATTTTAAGATAACATGTGTTCACACTAAAAGCATAAGTTGCATTAGCAAAATGTTGCTTTCCGCCCCCCACGCCCCTTTTT
Source organism: Felis catus (assembly GCF_018350175.1). Taxonomy (NCBI): domain Eukaryota; kingdom Metazoa; phylum Chordata; class Mammalia; order Carnivora; family Felidae; genus Felis; species Felis catus. The sequence continues at coordinate 196,764,016 of NC_058371.1, read as the reverse complement.
CCTCAAGTATTTTCTGTACTAGGCAGAGGTGATGGCTTGAATGCATGCATAGTGATCAGATATCTTATATAAGAGCCAATTGCCAAGCTTTTCTGTGGAAGCTAAATTTGACTCAAAGAAGAGGTTTGAGTATGTATCCTTACATACTTTCTCTTATATTTTTCTTACCCATGCTCATTATCGATGGAAACATATGCAACCCTACATCTGGGCAAACATTTTTTTGGTATCTCTCTTCACCCTAAGAAGGAAGGGACCGAAAGTTCACAGAGGTAAGTCATTTACGTTGTAGGAGGATGATCCGAATCCACCAGCAATAATGGGGGTGGAATTAAAAGCATTATAAGGGTGCGGTTGATACCTTTGCACAAAGACAGGTGTAGCGAATTAAACATGTATTATGATGAAGAAGATTAATCTACCGGTTATCCCAGTCAGTCAGGTTTTGCTGTGAAAACAGACAACCACAAAATGCCAGTGGCATGGCCTTAATCAGTTTGTGTGTCTATCGCGAAATAATACAACGGACTGGGTGGCTTACACAACAGACATCAATTTCCCACAGTTCTGGCCGGGAAGTCCAAAATAAAGGTGCCAGCCTATCGGAGTCTGGTGGGGGCCTGTCTACAGGTTTGCAAAAGGCCATCTTTGTATGTCCTCCAGTGGTCTTTCCTTGGTGCATCTACACTGAAAGAGATTTTGTGTCTGTTTCAATTTTTTCTAAGGGTGTTAATCCCGTGAAGTCCCTACCTTCAAGACCTAACTAACCCTGATCGCCTCCCAAAGGCCCCACCTCCAAACATCGGCATCACATTGGATTATGAGTTTAGGGTGGGGGAGGGGGAGGGACACAGATGTTCAGTCCTTATCAGGCATATACCATGGGTATGTATCATGAGTCCCTTGCACATTTACCAGGCCACTGGGGTTTGGTTGATTCAGGCTCCACTAGATGGGCTTGCCTCCACGATGCAGGTGGGGCTTGGTTCTATGCCACATGTATGCATCCTGTTCAGATCAGGGGTTAGCTAAGGCACGTTCTTCTCATGATGAAAGTCAGGAGCTCGAGGAAGCAAACCTATTTACCTTTCAGATCATCTCTGCTAATCACCAGCCAAAGCAAATGATCTTAGCCAGACCCCAAATCAGGAGGCCAGGAAGTATATACACTCCATCCAATATGGAGGTCAAGAATAGGGGAGAAAGTGAATGTAGTTTGAAGTATTATCTCATCTTTGAAACTTACCTACTCCAGAAAGCATTCGCTGACTCTTCTAATTCTTCCTCTCTGTAAAGTCAAAATCTTTGTACCATTTTTATTTATTTGTTTATTTATTTTTTTGTCCATGAGATTCTTCCATGGGCATACAATGGCACCTGTTGTACTCTACTGTAACCACGTATTTGTTTATGTAACAATGTCTCGTTATAGAGGCCATCAAGAATCTTTTCTGATTCCTTGTGCATGCAGAGATCAGAACATTCAACAGACACCTATTAGATGGATGGACCACAAGGTGTATGAAACTAGTATTTCACGCTGTTGCTTTATATTTTAAGAAATGGGATAAACAATGCCTTAATGTTTTTAGAAATCCTGCTACCTCATAGGTTTAATAAGAGGATTAAGCTCAATAGAGCATTCAGAACACTAAGCACCCAGAACATGTTCACTCTTCGAATTACTGCTATTATTAGGAGTATTACGTTTAAGAGGCTAGATCTGAACCTTGTGTCACTATTTTTATTTATATGAATCACTTGTCACTATTATGATTTATTATGCCTGTTAAAGAACAGATCACCTCTACCAACAGATCGCCAGCATCAGACAGAAACAAACAAATAAACCAACAAAAACCAAAGTGCCGGTTTCTAAATGTTTTCCTCATTCTCTACACAAACCCGATTTTCTATGTGAAACTCTAGTTTTAGGAGAGCATAACATTTCTCCATAAAAGAAAAAAAATAGTTTGATCAGATGCATATTATGAGTCAGACCTTCCTGACATAATCAGAAATATGATACGGTGCCTATCATGGTGCGGTTCATAAAGGGGATGTACGAGGTGGGGTGACATGGGGTCCTCTACTGCTCCTTCTGGGGGAGGATCAAAGAAACGGAAGATGATTCACAACTTCCCTTATGATATGCTACTGGGAGGATGATGCAGAACAACGAGAAAGGGAAGCTGAGTGACTTTGCTGATAAAATGTGCTCCGAGATAACACTCTCAGGCACAAAGCTGAGGCCATGTTAACTGTGCATTAGTGAGAATTTGGAAATTGTTCTTAACTAGGGTGAATATACTTAATAAAGACGTGTGTTTTATCTTCAGCTGGCTTCCCCTCTGAGGGCATGACCTCATCAAGATACTTCAAGGAAAATAGAGCTCAAGCAGAAAGTGGCAGTGTTACAGGGACGAGGAATGAGAGGTTGGGTTTGGGGACTCTCAGAGCTGCTGGAAACTTGGGGAAAGTATCCCAGAAAGGAAGGGGTTTCAGAAGGTGACCCCCAACGTCTGCATATAAATTCATCTCAGTTTTTATCAGACTCCAGAAATACGTGTGTGCAGATGATGAACACCAGGAATCCAGCTAAAAGCCCTAACAGGGAGACTCAAGAGTTGAGCAGAATTAACGCCAACACCCCTGTGCTTGGGAGAAGGTCTTGTTAAAACCCTCACACTTTTCGTCGGAAACCCATTACAGGCCCTGCTTCCGGAGTGAGGGCATCACAGAACTAAGCGTTACACCCTAGGATTAAGGGGAACTTTAAATAGAGCTCAAAAAGCCTAAACCCAAGTTGCCACAGGACCGAGATGATCCATCAATAATTTAACTGCCTGCTGGACCCAAATCAATCTCTCTACAAGTGAGGATAAAAGAACTCCAAATCTCGGAAAGTATATATGCTTCACAATATACCACGACAGAATAAAACACTACCAGGCATGCAGAAAAGCAGAAAAATATGATTCAGAGTCCAGGGAAAATTAGTCAATAAAGACAGACCTAAACGTAACCCAAATGTTGAAACTCAAAGACAAGGGCTTTATAACAACTACGATACATATTTTAAAGTATTTGCAGGAAGGGACGGTCAAGCATTTGCAGGAAAAGATGGGAGAGTTCTGAGTGACATAGACATTCTTTTTTTAATTTTTTAAATTTTTTTTAACATTTATTCATCCTTGAGAGAGGAGGGGAGCATGAGCGGAGCGGAGGAGGGGCAGAGAGAGAGGGAAACACAGAATCCGGAGCAGGCTTCAGGCTCCGAGCTGTCAGCGCCTAGCCCAATGTGGGGCTGGAACTCACCAACCGTGAGATCATGACCTGAGCTGAAGTCAGACGCTTAACCGACAGAGCCACCCAGGTGCCCTATAAAGTGTGCAAGAAAAGATTACAGATAGGAAGCCAACATAATCAAAATAGTTCAAAGTGAGGGCAATGATTGGAAAATGAGCAAAACTTTGGGGAGTTACAGGGTAGTAGCTAATAGTGCCACACCTGTGGAACTGGAGTTTCATCAGAAGAGAGAGAGAATGGGTGAGATGATATATTTCCAGAAGCACATTCGATCCAATATTTCCAATTCCATTAAAACCACTAACCTCTAGATGAGTGAAGGCCAAGCAGGATCGATAGAGAGAAAATATATGCCAAAGCATTTCATAGTTAAACTGCTGAAAACCAAAATAAAGAGATATCTTACAAGCAGCTAAAGGGGAAAAAAAATGTATTTCATACAGTGCGTAAGGAAACGAATGATGGCTGACTTTTCATCAAAGGGAGTCTAGGCAACCAGGGAATAATAGAATTCTTAAAAGCGATAAACAAAAATCCTCTTGTGGTATTTTCCTGTGGCCACAGCAACAAAATTTCCCAAATTAATGGCTCAAAACAGCACCAATGTATTCTTTGACACTTCTAGAGGTTTAAAGTCTGAACTCCGTTTCCCTGGGCTAAGGTCTCAGTGTTGGTAGGGCTGGTTCCTTCTGGAGGCTCCGGGAGGGGAATCCTCTTCCTTGTCTTTTGCAGAATTTTGTGGCTGCCTGTACCCACTCCATGGGGCACAGCCACCTGCTCCACGTTCAGAGCCATCACCACACTCTACGTTTCTGCCTCTGTATCTCCTTCTCCAACTCTTCCTCTTTCCCTCTCAGAAGGGTCACCGTGATCACATTTGGGCCAGTATCACCCTGGATAATCTCCTATATCAACACCATTCACCTAATCACGTAGGCGGCGTCTCATTTGCCATGCAAGGTAGGTTCAAGGTTTCCGAGTCATCCTCCAAGATGCTTTATGGGAGGGCCAGATTTACAAAGTACCCGGATATACGGCGGGGTCTACCACTTCTGAATCTTTTACATCCTTAAGGGTGGCGCTAATTTTAGCCATCTGAGTCAGAGCGTGACATTTTTGATTCACTCTCTCTGCTGGGAAGGGGAAGGTAGAATTTCAGAAGATTCTGGTAGGTCTTCTCTTCTATGATGACTCTTAACCACATCAGCCAAGGAACCTTTGTGGGGCCTGCACCGAGCACCAAGTACGTTGATCGCAATTATCTACTGAGGGACTGGAGAAGTGAGCACTGAGTGGGGTCACAGACGCAGTAACTTTCTTCACACTGACTCTGGCCAGGACTCCGTGCTATTGACCCGGTCCTCAAATGCCCCTTTCTAACAGAAGGATGTAACAGAGAATGCTTCAGGTTTCTAGTCGCCAATATCATCTCAGGCCACTGAAATGTTTCCCATTCCCCTTTCCCCCAGAGAGCAGTTACCTGAATAAATGGTTGCAGGTGCCTTGGGGGAACGAACGGCAGAATCCTTACATCTCCCTGCCTTAGAGTGGCAGGATCCTTCCTCCAGGGGCTCTGACTCCCCTTTAGGCATTGTGTTCCAGATTTTAAAACTGCGGCATGTACAGAAATTTGGCAATGGATCATGACTTTTGTTTTTTAATTGGAAAAACTGTCCTTATCCTTCTGGACATGACTTCTTTTTTTTTTTTGTAATGGTAAAAGTTGAGTCTACCCATCTGTTTTGCCACTAGGGATGCATTTTGTTAAGCATTCCCATGAGTCTGTGTACGTCAGGCTTCTTGGATGCCACTCTAACCTTCCATTCGTGATAATTTTATCTACCTGGTTTCTGGAAGTTAAGCGCCATCATATGACCTCTATTGTTCTGGGATCCTAATGGCCCCATTGCTATCAGCGAACCTAGTTTTACAGAAGCCTCTTCTACTGGGGCGCCTGGGTGGCTCAGTTGGTTAAGCATCTAACTCTTGATTTTGGCTCAGGTCATGATCTCATGGTTCATGAGATCGAGCCCTGTTTCGGGCTCTGTGTTGACAACACAGAACCTGCATGGGATTCTCTCTCTCTCCCTCTCTCTCTGCCCCTCCCCTGTTCTTGCTCTCTATCTCTGTCTCTCAAAATAAATAAACTTTAAAAAAAAAGTTTTTTTCCTACTGTGAGTGCTGGCTTACACAGTCACCAGCTTGTGAGGGTAGATCTTAAGGGGGTTGTACAGATTGTGTTAGAGGGAGAAGCCTCTTCATTTTCTTTCTTATATCCAATGGTGTGTTAGATCTTCTTTTGTTTGTTTGTTTTTGGTGTTTATTTAAATTCTAGTTAGGGGCGCCTGAGTGGCTCAGTCAGTTAAGCATCCGACTTCAGCTCAGGTCACGATTTCACAGTTCCTGGGCTCGAGCCCCACGTCGGGCTCTGTGCTGATAGCTCGGAGCCTGGAGCCTGTTTCAGATTCTGTGTCTCCCTCTCTCTCTCTGCCCTCCTCCTCTCACGCTCTCCCTCTCTCTCTCTATCAAAAATAAATAAACATTAAAAAAATTTAAATTCTAGTTAGTCAAGTTAAGTGAATTAAGTCAGCCGGAGAAAGACAAATACCTTACAATTTCATTCCTATGTGTGAGATCTTAATGGGGATGTGTGGGCCACTTCTCCAGGCTCAGAGGAGTTTGAATTTTCAAAGCATGAGAGGACAGCTACCCATTGTCCCCAACCCGGTGTCAGAATGTCATTATTTTCCAACCAGAATCCCAATTTTGGCACACCAGGCTTGCACTGGTTCCATGTTTAGCTTTCCACAGAGCTCACCTACTCTGGGTATTCAATCCCAGGGACCTGGTCCCCATTTGACATTATTTAGTGCCACTACCTGTTTTCTTGCCATACCTACCAATGGTGGGTCTTTGTGAGCAGCTAGGTGACAAATAATTGTGCTTCAAATCCAGTCTTCACAATCCATTCTCAAGCCATTCCTGGTCTCAGGGATCACCGATGGGGTTTTCTTCATGCAGATGCTGAGACAGAGATTTTAGCATACGGCTATGTATTAGTAACCGACACCTGTGGAAAGAAGGAAGAAAAAACGAGGATTGGACAGAGACAGTAGCCAAACTATGATGCGGGCCTCATAAGTCTCGCTAGTCCTACAGGGAATTCTTTGCACATAGGTAAATGCATATTTAACCTTAGAAGGAATTGCCAAGCAATTCTGAAAAGCGTATATGGTGCCTTGGAGTTGGCTTCATTGAGCCCACATGGAGGGGCCTTTAAATCTCTGCCTCTATTAGTCACTGGAGGTAGGTTGCCCCTGGGAAGGATGGGTTCCTCTGCCAGGGGGCTCTCTGCAGCTGAAGCAAACATTGAAACTAGCTGACATCCTCACTTAAAGAGGGATCAAGTGGCCTATCTTTCAGGCCTGCCACAACATACAGCCCAGACTGGGGGGAAAAAAATGGACCAAAGCCTTGAATGGACCATCAATGAGAAGATATAATACTGTCCATTAAGTCTGTGAGAAGGTCACCTGCTGAGGCATCAGAAAAATGGACATTAAAAACATTGCAAGGAGCTATCTCATATTCATAGAATGGCAGAAAGCCACAACTACCACAAAAATCTGACAATGCCAAATGTTCAGAAGGAATAAAGAAACTCGACTTGCACACATCGATGGTAAAGAGGTAAAAAATACAACCACTTTTCAGAATTGCTTGGCAATTTCTTCTAAGGTTAAATATGCACTTACCTACGTGCGAAGAATTCCACTCTTAGGTAATTTCTCAATCGAAAGAAAAGCGTAGAATCACAACAGGGCTTCTCTAAGAATGCCCAGGGTAGTAATAATCATGATTGCCAAGAACTGGCAGGGAATTCAGATGTCTAGCAACAGATGAATGACTTAAAAAAAAAAATGATGGCATAATCACGCAATGGAGTTTTATTAAGAAAAAGAAAAACAACTTAAGACAAAACTACAGACTGTTGACATGCAGAGCTACATGGGTGAACTCAAGACACAGTGTGGTGAGCAAAAAAGAAACCAGATGCAAAAACGAACGCAAGCAAGATGCTATTTAATAAGCTCAGGAACATGCAAAACGAATGTGTGGGAATAGAAACGAAAATAGTAGTTGCCTTAAGGAGCTCTGATGGAACCAAACGAGGTACCAAGGTACTTCCTGGGCCGATAGAAATGTGTAATTTCATGTACTTTGGTTCCACAAGGGTATACTCGACTCATCAATGTGTACACCTTTTTAAATGTTTATGTATTTTTGAGGGGGGGGGAGGGGCAGGGAGAGAGAGGGACAGAGTATCTGATGCTGGCTCCAGCCTCCAAGAGCCCAGGAGGGGCTTGAACTCACAAACTGCGAGATCACGCCCCGAGCCTAAGTCGGAAGCTTAACTGACCGAGCCCCCCCGGGCGCCCCATCAGGGTGTATACTTAACAGAACTGTGTTACATTGTGTTTAAGTTACTCCTCAATCTAAAAAAAAGAAAGGACCGGGCGCCTGTGTGGCTGAGTCTGTTAAGTGTCGGACTTCAGCTCAGGTCATGAACTCACAGTCGGGGCTTCAGATTCTGTGTCTCCCTCTCTCTCTGCACCTCCCCTGCTCTCTCTCTCTGTCTCTCTGTCTCTCTCTGCCCCTCCCCCACTCACACTGTCTGTCGATCTCTCTCTCCAAAATACATAAACATTAAAAAAAATTTGAAAAAGGAAAGAAAGTGATCACTCTTGCCTCAAAAATGCAAAGTGTTAGTACAATCTGTATAAAAAATACGCACCTAGATCTGAAGAAGTTTCCATAAGGTAATTGGCGGCTACGTATAAGGCAAATACCTAGAACCCAAGGACTATGAGATATTACCGATGATAAATTCAGATCAAAAAGACTTTAAGACAAAGGACACTATCAAATACGAGACGGGGTATCACACGGAGTGGTGAATTTAAAGGACATTTAAGCAGAATTATCTTCATACGTTACCATATACGTTACAGAACACTACAGGAAATACAAGAAAAAAATTACACGTCTAATATGGCAGTAGGAGAATTTATTTTATCCGATGCAGTGAATGACTGAACAACGCACCAAACTGAGAGGACCCAAAATAAATCATCTGAAACTTAGATGTAATTGAGCTAAGTGGTTTCTCTTCAAGGACCCCCTGAAAAGTTCACGAAAAGTGCTAATGCTCAAAGGATCCTTATCACCATCAAGAGCACAATAGGACAATTGACTAAAGCCACTTAAAAAGAGAAAGTTTATGGGGGCGCCTGGGTGGCTCAGTGGGGTTAAGGGTCCGACTTCAACTGAGGTCATGACCTCGTGGTTCCTAGGTTCAAACCACCCCCCACCCCAGCTCTGTGCTGACAGCTCGGAGCCTAGAGCCTGCATAGGATTCTGTCTCCCTCTCTCTCTGCCCCTCCCCTGCCCATGCTCTCTCTCTCTCTTTCAAAAAGAAATAAACCTTGAAAAATCACAAAATAAAAGAGAAAGGATATGGTGCAGCGTTTGGCTGCAAAACCATATGGAATACAAATCCTACCTTAACGGACTGTGTGTCATTGGACCAGTTACTCAACCTCTCTGAGCTTCAGTGTCTTTACCTGCAAATGAGGAAGAATCATGATAGTGTTCACTTCATTGTCACTGGGAGTATTTGCAACGGAATTTAAATGACATGTTGACAGTAACGCCTCACATGAGGTAAGCCCTCTGTATATGTTATTGTTATGATTATGGCAGAGCCCCTTGTTTACAATGATGACTGATACAATTTTAATTAGATAATACTAGTAGGGATGATCTATTGCACCAATGGTTGCAACTCTGATGCACTTAGCTTCCATCTTGTTTCGCTTTGTTTTCCCACAGCCCTTCCGACTCCCAAGGTTTCTTTAATGGTGTGTGACTTCTCACAGATTTAAGGGCCAGCTGGGGTATATTTTGTCGCGAATGCACTTTCCCCAACTTACAGCCAGTACTTTTCCCAGGTCTCGCTTTTCCTCACAAATAAGAGGTCAATGGGGCACATGCTTCTTGGCGGCCAAGTTAGGAAGGGTCGGGTTTTGAAAAATACAGCAGGACAGTGACTCTGTCTAGGAATCAAGTAGAACCGACCACTCAATGCAAACTGGCTTTACTCTGTTGTGTTCTCAGAGGCCAAGGGGAAATCGATATCTAAATTCTCCCCCGGGGCTTTCACAGACCGAAGCCTGGAATGTCTCACAGGAAACACCACTTTCAATGTATTGTAGAAAATTCAGTCTCAGTGACTTAAATCTAAGTCATTGTCGCAGAGCTCAAGAACTTCATGACGTTGAACGAGTAACATTAGCTGTGAGTCTTAGTTTCTCTATTTGTGACAATGAACTTAAAGAACTCCTTTCTTCTCTTCTAATGTTTATCTTTGAGGGAGAGAGAATGCATGGGGAGATGCAGAGAGAGAGAGAGAGAGAGAGAGAGGAGGCCAAGAGTTCCAAGCAGGCTCCACGCTGTCAACGTGGAGCCTGATGGGGACTCAAACTCATGAACTGTGAGATCACGACCTGAGCCGAAATCAAGGGTCAGATGCTTCATCGACTGAGCCACCCAGGGGCCCCGTGAGGAATTCGTTTCTAAGAGAGAATAAGATGAATGCTATAGGTTCCTTATTTGTTGGTTCCTTTTTCCAGTCCTTTCTTCCTGGAAAGAGCTGTCATTTTGCAATTGATATTCACATATCAATAATCAATGCCAGATTATTCCTGTTCACCAAATACCTACATTCAGAATAGACAACATAGGTACAACGCGCCTGAAGGGAAATAGAGACATGACTGGGGAAAGGAGGTAGAAAAGCCATACAGAGCCTGCCACAGTCTAGAGAATTGTTGAAGAGTACAGACCCAGGGATCAGAAGGTGGGTGCCCTGGCCCCTGCCTTCTAACGATATGAGGCTGGGAGATAATTCACTTCAACTTTTGAGAAGGTTTTCTTGTCTATAAAGTAAAGATGATATTATTGCCTACTTACCAAATTTTGTGGATGTAGCTCATTTAGTGAATATAAAATAGTAGACTCTCTGCCATATGATGTGCATCCACTCTCTCTTAGATAATATTAACAACGCATTTCTTTTCATCTCTATGTACACAACCACACTGCGTTAAAGGGCCAGTTGATACGTTCACAAAAAGGATGGTCGTCAGTATGTTTCTCTGGCGCTCTCTGGAGAGAGAATTCCAACCAGCAATCTGAATCTCTCGTCTGGATTAATCCTAACGAAGACTTTACTACAATGAAAAACACTCTCCTGAGTGAAATGAGGTAAAATTTGAGCGTGGGTTCTAGACCTTTCTAGACCTTTCTACTTCTACCAGCATATAGCAACTGCTCCTTGAATGAATGGATGTATTTGTGACCTGCCTGTTTACAATTCCTTTGTGTTCTAATAATAGCATAAATTTGCAAGGCACTTACGTTTTTATCACATCATACAGCCTTTCGATTGCCCTTCCAGACAAGCCAAAGCATGCATGGCTATTGCTGTATGATTTATGGATTCCGTACGTGAGGCAACAAAGACAGAGAACACTCACTGAGTCTTTATTAGACATAAAGCATTGGCCAAAAAAAAAAGCATTGGTCTAAACATTTTAGCAGCATTAACTCATTTAATCATCCAGCAATCCTATGAAGCAGGTACTGTTGCTAACTTCTTTTTGACAGATGAAAAAATTGACCATAGAGAAGTTAAGAAACTCACGCTGGAAAGACAGGATTGTGAGTGCAGGCCAGGTAATTCCAGATTCCAAGGGTTCACTGCTGAATCGGAGACGGCAGGATCCCTGTGTTGACAGGGAATAGGAGCATCAAGTTTTAATTATTTTCAAGCTGCCTGTTTGAAACTCAGGGAGAATATTAGTAATTATAAAATCTACCGAGCAAAGTGGCCGGCAGATAGTGAATATACGAACTCATCGGAGCCCCTATATAAAATACTAACCAGTTTGGGGCACCTGGGTGGCTCAGTGGATTGAGTGACCGACTCTTGGTCATGGGATCCAGCTCCCTGGTGGGCTTCATGCTGAGTATGGAGCCTGCTTGAGAGTCTCTCTCTCTCTCTCTCTCTCTCTCTCTCTCTCTCTCTCTCTCTTTCTCTCTGTCTCAGTCTCTCTCCCTCTGCCCCTTCCCCCCACTAGCAATCTCTCTCTCTGTCTAAAACTGAAAAAACAAAAACAAAAGCCAGTTCAAAAATAGAATACAAAGTTCCCATTTCAAGAACAACAGGAACAAATAATTAAATACCTTCAGAACTTTGGGGATTCAGAAAACACATGAAGAAAATTTAGGACTCTACTGAGGAACATTAAAGGAGACAAGAAGAAAGGGAAAGGCATATTTTGGTATTGGATGCGAAGAATTGACATTGTTAAAATGATATTTCTTTCTAAGCTAATCAGTGAACATAATGCTATGCAATAAAAAAGGAAAATAATTCTCTTTCCTTTTCGGGAACTAGGTGGTTTGATTGTAAAACTCGTATGGAAAAATCTATACGTGACATTAGCATTTTAAAGCTTGGAGGGAAATGGTGAGACACAATAAGCCTACTAATTTTCAAAAGTATGATAAAACTCCAGCAATTAGAAGAATTTGGCATTTCAGGCATAGAGAGATAGATCATTAGGATAGAATATCAAGTTCTAAAACTTTTCTGAGTAAGTCTAAGAAATGAAGAAAAGAACGAATAACCCTGAAACAAGGAGTCGCTATCTGGGTGGGAGGATGGTTCAAAACGTCCCAAGCTAAACCAAGGAAACATCAGAATCCCTATATCTCTTTTTCTTCCTTTATTTCTTACATGAAAAATATGCAGGTGAATCTAATGCTTAAAAATGAAAGAACGAAATAATAAAAGATCTAAAATAAGACAGGGAATAGTTACAGAAAATACTGATGGGGAAAGGCCTTGGTGACCATAAAGGCCAAAGAATGCAATAAGGAACATGTTGCTAATATTGATAGCAAAAAATATAAGATATTCTGCATGTCCAAACAAAATACCAAGTCAAACACAAACATCAAATGGGGGAAGTTATGTACCACATACATGACTGTGTTCACTGGCTCCCGCTACCCTAAAAAAAATACCGTAGTCTAGGGAAGCTTAAGTGACAGAAAGTTCTGGAGGCTGAGAAGTCCAGGATCAAACTGCCAGGTGACTCAGTTCCTGGTGAGACTCCCCCTGCTTCACAGAAAGCCACCTTCTCGCTGTGTCCTCACATGGTCTTTCCTCAGCGCACACGCTTAGAGATAGCTCTGGTGTTTCTTCTTATAAAGACCCTAATTCCATCATGAGGGGCACACCCTCATGTCCTCATCACAATGAAGTTACCTCCCAAAGGCTTCATCTCCAAAAGTATCACATGGGGCATTAGGGTTTCAACATGTGAATTATGAAGGAACACAACTCAGTTGCCCTAGACAAAAATGTGTTGAGGATCTCAAAAGCGAATTCAGTGGAAAATGAATGAAAATGTCATAGAAATGTGTTAAAGAATGTTAAGGCATGTAAAGAAATGCAAATTAAAACTTCAGTGTACTGTGTTTCTCTTATCAGCACAATCTATTTCCAAACAGTTTATAGCATAGAGGAAAGGGAAGTGTTTTTGTTTTTTTTTAATTTTTTTTAATGTTTATTTATTATTGAGAGACAGAGAGAGACAGAGCATGAGCATGGGAGGGGCAGAGAGAGGAGGAGACACAGAATACGAAGCAGGCTTCAGGCTGTCAGCACAGAGCCCGACGTAGGGCTCGGGCTCAGAAACCACGAGATCATGACCTGAGTCGAAGTCAGACGCTCAACCAACTGACCCACCCAGGCGCCCCCGAAAGGGGAGTGTTTGAAGAACCTTACATTGCTGGCTGCCGTAGAAATTAGTATGGTCACTTTGGAAGGGCATATGGCAATATTTGACAATATCTGAAACAGATGGATAGGTAGATGATAGGTCAATAGATAATAGAAAGAATATATCTACCTATGTCTATAGCTACATCTATACCTATATATCATGAACCAATAATTTTAACTGTATGAAACTACAAATCACATCTTATCTCTCAGGATTATTTCTGAGAGGCAGAGAGGTAGCAGCCTCACTCTGGGTCAAACCACTGGTGATGTTCAGCCCCCACATTCAAACCTAGATCCAGTAATTTCAACTTTCATGCTGCATACCTGATCTCAAGATTATCATGAAACATAATGATAATAACTGGTTAGTCACCAGTTGTCTATTACTGTATAGCCAGCCACGCCAAAATGGAGTGGTTTATTTCTCCCAGATCTGTGTGTCGGCTGATGTCAGAAGCACAGTTCTTCTGCTGGCCTTTTCTGGGTTTGCCCATGCAGCTGTCATCATGTGGAGGTTCAACTGAGGCCACAGGGACTAAGACAGTCTGGTCATTTGTGTGGTCTTGATGTAGGCTTCGGGAGGACATCTCTATCCACACCATCTCTCATTATGGGGTGCCCTAACTGAATATTATTAATATTATTATTAATAGTTGACAGGTCCCAGAAGGAAAAGTCCCAGTGCACAGGTAGTTGTTAAGTCTCTGTTAATGTCATACTTGCTAAATGCTTGCTATGTGAGATGGTCCAACCTAGAATTGGTGTAGGACAGGAGCATGTAAGAGAGTAGGGGGGCAGAGTCATGCTTCCTTAGGAGCCATAGAAGGAACAACCCACCACAGTGCCATAAATGGGATGCATGCATCAGATGGGCTTGGAAATAAGTACCCTGGGGTAAGCCCCAGCAATCTATGGCCTGTTGTTATAAATAAAGTTTTATTGAAATGTTGAAACAGCCGCACTCAATTATTTACGTAGTGTCAAAACAGGCTTTGGTGCTAGAACAGCAGAGTGCTAAAATTCCTTCCCAGCCTTCTTCTTCTTCTTCTTCTTCTTCTTCTTCTTCTTTCTCCCAAACACCATAACTCATTCTTGTTGTTCTATTCATGAGCACTATCGTTTTTAAATGTTATTACATCTTTATTTCAGTAGGCTTTAATCTTAAAGTGGTACTCAATTTAGGCTATAATCACTGCAGTTGGGCACCCGAGATTAAACAATCACTTTACAGCAAAGATGCTTCCAGGTACTCCCCATGGCGACTGTGACTGCGTGTTGTAATTCTGAATGGAACTTTTAACTTTGGAGCGATAGACAAACACAATGAGAGAGCACTTTGTTTAGAGATTCATTCTGATGTTTTGCATTAAGCTCCCTCTAAATAGCCATCGAGCTTCAGCAAATAAATTACTTTCTTTCAATTTTGCTCTGGGCCCTGGTAGACAAGATGCATTTAGAGGAGGGTTTATGAAATGCTCCAAGAGAGTGAAAGACCGTGCTTTCCTGGAGTGATCTGTCGACAATACCGTGACTGGAAACCATAAAAATGTAGAAGTCATTTGTCTCTTTATGGCAACAGTTTACTCCGGTATCATATTACACATTAAATCATCAGCTCAATAAAGCACAAATAACCCCACTCCACTCCATATTACAGTGTAGTAAGAATTAATGTTTGCTTGCCGGCTGCATACTTTTTTCTATTCTTTTATCCTAAACGCATTCTATTTTGAACCATCATTTTGCTGGTGCTGTTCCTTCTGCCCAGGATGCTCTTCCTTTCTGGCCACTTGATAATAAGCCACGCCCAGCTAGCACTTTACCTCTCCCCTAAATCCATTTCTGTTGCCCACACATGTTACCTGTGGAAAACACAGCCTGGGGACACGTTCTGGTTCTGCCATTTATTTCTATTCAGTCATGAAAAATGAGCCTCCATGATCTTTGGTTTTCTAGCTACAAAATAGGAAAAATACGACCTCTCTTTTAAGGCTGTGAAGATAAAAAGATTATGTCCAAAATAACAATAAAACATGGCCTTTGTACAGAACCAGAGCAGATAAAGATATGTGAACTTATGGCTCCCCCTCTGTTTTTCTGGTAACTTTATAACGTTTTCCTATGTGTCCACATTCCTGCATCCCTTTTCCAATGCTCTAATTAGTTAACCCAACTTTTTAACATGTCCTTAGATTGTGGACATCGTGAGCTAATAGATCATCATTTAATTTATTCTCATCATGCTTGTCACCTGACAGGTGAGATCTATTGCAGGTGCTAAATCGTGGATGGAGGGTAAGGGGATGGGAAGAGAGAGAGAGAGAGAGAGAGAGAGAGGGAGGCAGGGAGGGAGGGAAGGAGGGATGTGGATATTGCGGACTGGAAGAGGGAATTTGTGGATTATTAATGCACTCCGCATACAATTGTGCCTTGGTTGAAACAGAACAGCAGGTGGCAAAGGAAGTTCTAGCCTGATCAGTATTTTAAAGGGATGAATGAATAATTCTGGAGAAAGTTTTAAATGACTTCCCAACCTTCCTAAAATTCTAGGGCTTAATCATCTATTTTAAAAGCTCTCTTCTCCTGGCATAGTTCAGTGCTTTAAAAAATATTATTTGGTGGGAAGATGGAATAAATATTCAACTGATTGGCAGCTGAACTGGAAAATCCATTCTTATTCAGGGCAGAGGCTGCAGAACAAAAGCCCAGGAGAGTGGACCTGGCCTTTGAAATGCAACGTGTCTTCTGTTTGAATTCCCACCTTTCCCCCAGTTTCAGCAACTCTCCCATGTTCATCCATCCTTAGAGGCTTTCTGAGCAGCCATAAGTCTGGACTACTCAAAGGGTCATTACCAGGTCCCTCCTCCCCGGGGGACCCAATGGTGTCTCCAGTTCAACTTTCTCTACTTGTAGCATCAACAAAGTTGCCATCATCTATTATCTCTGCACCAGCATCTCTGCCTTCGAATGAGGCTGTTTCGCTCACAGAACCAGTCAGTCCTCAGTTTCTCTTGTTCTGCTGAATTCTTTCTTTGGCTTCACTGTTGGACCCACCATTCCCACCCCTTTTCATCACCTTTCACCATTGGGCACCAACCGCCCCCAGGCAGGCATTGCCGCCACCACTATGGTTGTGCATTCTCAGTCTCCTAATGGACACCATGGACTTCACTGAGTGTCAGTGTGGTGGCCGTGTGATATGATGTGTTGTTCAAACCAGGACACCTACAAGAGTAAAACCAATACTTGATGATCTCATCAGAAAAATGCAAGTAAAAGAAGCCCGCCTGGAAAAAGCCAAGTCATTCTTGCTCAGCTTTCCAGATTCCCCATCCATTTCCCAGGCAGTCTCTCCTCTGGCCAGTTGAGCACCATAAATTCTACTTTTCAGGCAGTTAAACAGAGGGTATCTTCCAAATGTAAGAGCTTCACGTCAATTGCAATATGTTCCAAATGAATCCCAGTTAGGAAATCAAGATCTGTACTAGTTTCAAACAGAGGGAGTGTAATACAGGGCATTGGACCTGGATGATGTAATCACTGAAGGTACACAGGGAGGGGTGAAGCAACCTAGAAGTTAAGAAAGATGCTGCCACCTCTCAAGACAGTGGCACAGGCGAGAAGGCAATGTGACCAGAGCTCAGGATTCGTGGCTTTGCCTACCAAGTAGGTGCTGAAATTACAGAGGACAGAGATCCTGAAAGAAATGGCACCAGGGGACAAAAGAAAAGGGGAAAATACTCTGATTTCTCCTTTCCTACCATCCTCCAATCTATGGCCTGTTCTTCCACTGGTGGTCCAGAGGGATTCCAGCGTCCAAGGGAGCCTGTGAAAAGCCACCTGTTGAAGTTAACTTGGTCATCAACAACAGAGCAAGGTTAGACACAAATCTCAGCAAGCAGGTACCTGGCACATGGTGATGTAATCAAACCTACATATGTGCATTGTTTTTTTGTAGATTGTATCAATGATATATGAACAAACCCTTTGCATCGTATTGACCCTGGTGTTGTCCATGTATGAATCCAACTGGGGCTAATGTGTCTGAATCAATTTGCTTGGAAATATTAAATTAAGGCATCTAATTGTTCTTTGCATCCAATGCATTGCAATTAAAAATATCATAGAATCTCAAGGCTACATGGGGAAACAAAAATGACCTGGTCAAATCACTCAACAAATGCTTCTACCGAAGGAGCATCAATCCAGCAAGGCTGACTACCTCTGAGAAGCTCTCGGCAGAGAATACTGATCACCGTGTCTGTCAGGAGACATGAACGTTTGACTGACTCCAGCCCTTCACTGAAGACCATATGGAGACACCAGCTGACATCATCCAAGAGTTTGGAGATTCTCAGTCATCACCAGAGAAAGATGTGTATCTGTCATGACAATATATCGGCATATTCAAAGTTTACGGAAGTTTTGTCTTAAGGATGCACATAACATTCGCCAGCATATGTTAAATTCATTGACTTGACGTCAGGAAGACCAGGATTTGTGCCCCAACTTTTTCACTAACCAGCAGATTAGGCAAGATCTAAACTCCACGGGGCTTTGATTACCCCATTTGTAAAATCAGAATATTAATATTGCCTACCATATCAGATTCTGGAAATTATTTACTGATTTAATATTTAGAGAAAGCCCACCACATAGCTCTATAAAGGCTAGCTGCTATTATTATAATGTTTATTATTATTTTCAGTCATTCTTCTGTTAATGAAAATTAGCTACCCCCAAATTTGCTGAAAATGCTGTTTACATTGATTCCGTGAAGGTAGAAAGACAGGCAAAACAAAATATATCAAAAGCAGGCAGCCAGGCAACTAAGCTTAAAAATAATACACAAAAGAAAAGTATTATTTGATTACAACATTCAAAAGCACTCTATAGCTCAAATTATAGAAAGAAAATGAAGATTTTAAAAATCTTAAATACTTATTAATGAAAAGGGGGGGGGAAGACCAAAGATATTGTACCTCTGGTCCCTTATGCCAGCCTCTGTCAGAGCTGGCATAATTATTTCAATCTTTGTCCTCTTTTCACGTCTTTTTCATTTTTGTTAAGTTGTAATGAACTTTTTCATACATCCTCACCAAATACTCTGCTCTTCTAGGCTAATCTCTATACCTCCGTACTATAGTCGTGAAATACCAGTGACATTGTCCACATACTTGGATAAAAAAGGCCGTATGTGGCCAGAGAATGAGGAGAAAACAGGGAATCACTTTTGTGACCTCCTTGTTTTCTTTGCCCTCAGACCTTCCCTCCTTCCCTCAACTGATAAACATCAGTCATAACTATTGCCACCCTTTTCTGGGGACTGTCATGGAAAATTATTCGAAATGACTTTAGAATGTCCCATCATCGTAACCATAGTACATGTGAGTCCGAACAAGACTGAATATACAGGATTCCACAAAATGGTATATGATATCTCATTTGCATGATAGAAGACATTAGACCATTAACAAATTCCAGAACAATACAACGAGCACTGAGTTGATGGTTGAAAAATTGGTAGTTAAGGGGTGCCTGGGTGGCTCAGTTGGCTAAGCATCCGACTTCAGCTCAGGTCATGATCTCACAGTCCGTGGGTTCGAGCCCCACGTCGGGTTCTCTGCTGACTCTCAGAGCCTGGAGCCTGCTTCGGATTTTGTGTCTCCCTCTCTCTCTGTCCCTCCCCTGCTCACACCCTGTCTCTCTCTCTCTCGCTCAAAAGCAAATAAACATTAAAAAAATTTTTTGTAGTTAAGTCTCTCTTCTTCCACTTATCTGTGAGCTTTGACAAGTTTTCCCATATTTCCAGGACTTCATTCTATATTCAATCTTGCAAAGAATTAGAGATTTCATTTAGAAAATCTCTGAAAATGGGGCATCTTGGTGGCTCAGTCTGTTAAGGCTTCAACTTCGACTCAGGTCATGATCTCACAGTTCTTGTGTTTGAGCCCCCCATGGGGCTTTGGGGTGACAGCTTGGAGCCTGGAGATTCTGTGTCTCCCTGTCTCTGTCTGCACCCCCCACCCCCCCATCTTTCAAAAATAAATTTAAAAACATTTCAAAAGAAAAAAAAAGAACATCTCTGAAGTCTTTTCAGTCCTAAAATTGTTTTGATATATGTGTAAATATATATTATACCTAATTGCTTTATATAATTGGCATATCATTTATACAATGTCTTTAGGAAGCACAATTAGAGTAATTTTTTTTCCTTATTGTATAAATCTCTTAAACTTTTAATGACAATGATGAATTGTTTGCAAAACTTAAAGTATGCTCTTTTTTTTTTTTTAGAGTTCCAATTCTGAAAATAGCAGAGTAGCTTTTATCAAAATAAATCGCCCACACAGCAACTCTAAATTCTAGACAAATATTTTAAAAACTACTTGAAAGCCCTATAGAAGGCACAAAGGTAGATAGAAACAGGAATGAAGTCACTTCTTGACAGAAGGGAAGCCCGCTCATTGAGACCCATGTTCATACAGTTTTGCTCGGGGCACTTCCAAGCTCCCATGGGGAAGGGTGACAAGCGAGCAAAGCACTTGGACACGGTGCCCTTGTCCTGAGTTATCAAGAGGGAGAGAAGACATGGCGGAATGAAAATTGGAGTGGGGGCAAGAAGGAGCCCCAAAAAGGTCATCCAGAAATGTGAAAGAAAAATCTCCTAAGCCCTTGGCCCTGCACTGAGCTCCGCAAGCATGGGATAGATTCAGTGGAATAAAACGGCTGAAAGGCAGAGCAACCCGGGGAGAGGTTCAGTTACTGCCCACTAAAGTGGCGACAGTTTGAAATGTGTATCCCTTCCAGTCAGAAGGGGTAGGGCACACACCACGGGCTTTCCACAGCGTGGCCCTAACAAAACATAAATTCAGACTTCCCCAAGTTCAAGGTGATCGGCTGGTAATTTCACTGTGTTTTTTTATTTTAAATTTTTTTTAACGTTTTATTTATTTTTGAGACAGAGAGAGACAGAGCATGAACAGGGGAGGGTCAGAGAGAGGGAGACACAGACTCTGAAACAGGCTCCAGGCTCTGAGCTGTCAGCACAGAGCCCGACGCGGGGCTCAAACTCACAGACCGTGAGATCATGACCTGAGCTGAAGTCGGCCGCTTAACCGACTGAGCCACCCAGGCACCCCTGTTTTTTTTTTTAAACACATATTAACACTCCAGAGAAATATAACAGAATTAAGAGTCCAGCATGTATCATCACAGTGCCCCATGCTCAATAAACAGCAGCAGCTACACGAGGAAGCAGAAACATGCACACACTGTCAAGAAAAGGGAATGGACTCTTGATATACACAGCACCTTTGATGTAGCCAAGAAATGAGAAGGGTGAGCGGTTGCCAGGGTTTAGGGATGGGATTGGGTTGGCTGAGAGGTGGTAAGTATGATCATAAAGAGGCAAGGCCAGGGGTTCTGGTGGCTCTGGGGCCGTTCTGAATGCTGAGACACGAACCCCACATGTGAGACAACGGCAGAGAAGCAAATGTGCAAACATGCACACAAATATGTCTACGCGTATTGTATATGCACGTATACATGCAAATAGGTAAAACAGAAAACATGAATGAGATCAGGGGATTGTATCAATGCCCCAGTATATTGGTTTACGATCTCACTTCGCAGTTTGACAAGATATTATTGGGGGGAAATGGTAAAGAGTAAATGAGAACGCTATTTTTCATACAACTCCGTGTGAATCACAAGCTGTTTCAGAGGCCCCTGGGTGGCTCCGTCGGTTAAACGGCCGACTTCGGCTCAGGTCATGATCTCGCGGTTTGTGGGTTGGAGCCCCACATCGGGCTCTGCCCTGGCAGCTCAGAGCCTGCAGCCTGCTTCGGATCTGTGTCTCCCTCTCTCTCTGCCCCTCCCCCGCTCACGCTGTCTCTCTTTCTCAAAAACAAACGTTAAAAAAAAAGAATGGTTTCCAAATGAAAAGTTTAAGTTAAAAAAAAAAGGCTTCTCAAATAATAAGTAAAATTTGCAAGATACAGAATTGATATAAGAAGTGCCAGTTCAATTTTGACACACTAGCAGTCACAATTTGGAAAACAAAATTAATTAATGCATTTCCACTTACAATAACCTCACATATTGAGAAAAATGTCAGCCAAAGCTCTTTAAGACCTGTACACTGAAAACAATAAATTACTAAACATAGGGAGAGATATACCATGTTAACAAATTGAACAATATTGTTAAATTGTTCATTATCATCAGATTGACCCCAACTGAAAGCAGGTTTTTTAAGAAGTTGCCATTAAAATTGGCATTTAAATTTCTTTGGGATAGAAAATTATCTAGAATAGTCAAAATAATTTTAAGAAAAATAGAAACATTGGAAAACTTGCACAATATTACCGCATTAATAACTGCAAAGTTAAATATAATTTTATAACCTGTGTTATGGAAAAGTAAATGATATATAAAGGTAATGTGCTGAGGAGTAAGTATATGCAAGTAGTGTATCGATGGCAGAATAATGGGCCTCTAGATCAGTGAGACAGAAGAAAGTGTGGGAGCATCTTGGTGGCTCAGTTGGTTAAGCATCTGACTCTTGGCTTCCACTCGGGCAATGATCTCAATAGTCGTGGGATTCAGCCCCATGTTGGGCTCTGTGCTGACAGTATAGAGCCTGCTTGGGATTCTCTTTCTCCCTCTCTCTCTCTCAAAACAACTCTCATCTCAAAATAAATAAGTAAACTTTAAAAAAGTTTACAAAAAGAGTAAAGAAATAGACTCACCTACATATGGTCCATTGACCTTCAACCAAGACTCTGCTTCAACTTAATAGAGAAAGGAAAGTCTTTATTTTCATTTTTTAAAACCCAAGGATCTAGGGGAAAAAATGGGCATCTACAGGGAAGAAAATAAACTTTGAGTCCTAGTTTACTCCAGACATAAAATTTTTTTTTCAACGTTTATTTATTTTGGGGACAGAGAGAGACAGAGCATGAACGGGGGAGGGGCAGAGAGAGAGGGAGACACAGAATCGGAAACAGGCTCCAGGCTCTGAGCCATCAGCCCAGTGCCTGACGCGGGGCTCGAACTCACGGACCGCGAGATCGTGACCTGGCTGAAGTCGGACGCTTAACCGACTGCGCCACCCAGGCGCCCCTCCAGACATAAAATTTAATTTGCAATGAATCAAAGTCCTAAATAAAGCCTCAAACCATAAAGTTTCTAGAAGAAAGCAGAAGGTAACAGTCGCAACCTTTGGGATAAGTAAAGATTCTTTAGATATGACACAAAAAAAACTATCTACGTACATATCTATCTCTTTATAATGTGCATACTATGTAATATGCATGATCAATATACATATATGCATACATATATGAATTTATCTAATATGTGTAAGTTAGAATTCATAAAATTTTACAATTCTGCTAAAATAAAAAAAATGTTTCAAAGTGAAAATGATGTCAAAACTTGAGACATCGAAGTAATGGAATATTATTCAGTGCTAAAAAGAAATGAGCTGTTAAGCCATGAAAAAACATGGAGGAATCTTAAATGTCTATTACTAAGTGAAGGAAGCCAATCTGAAAGAGTTATATGTTATATGATTCCAATTATATGCCACTCTGAAAAAGGCAAAACTATAGCATCAACAAAATGATCAGAGGTTGCCAAAGGTTAGGGAAGAGGAAGGATGAATACATGAAGCACAGAGGATTTTTTGCACAAACGACTCTATGTGATACCATGAACGTCAATATGTGTCATTATACATTTATCCAAATTCATAGAATGTACAACACTAAGAGTGAACCCAAGTGTAAACTGTGGACTTTGGATAATAATGTTGGATTATTGTAAGTTCATCAACTTTAGCAAATGTCACACTATAGCAGGGTATGCTGATTGGGGGGGGGTATGCATGTATGGGCTGGGGACACATGGGAAATTTCTGTACCTTCAGCTCAACATTACTGTGACCTAAAACTGTTCTAAGTAATAAAATCCATTAAAAAAAAGCAAAAAAGAATAATTCCCATAGTTAACATTATACTCAATGGTGAAAGAGCAAAAGCTTTTTCTCTAAGATCAAGAATAAGGTAAGAATACTCACTTTTACCACTTCTGTTTAAAATAGCACTGGAAGTCCTGGCCAGAGTAATTAGGCAAGAAAAAGTTACCTAAATTAGAAAAGAGACATACATTTATCTCTGCTTGCAGATGACATGGTTTTATATGTAGAAAACACTAAGGATTCCACACCAAACAGAAAGAAAAGGAAAAGGTGAAAGGAAAAGGAAAAGGAAAAAGGAAAAGGAAAAGGAAAAGGAAAAGAAAAAGAAAAAGAAAAAGAAAAAGAAAAAGGCTAGGAGGGAGAAGAAAGAAAGAAAGAAAAAAGGAAGGAAAGAAAGAGAAAGAAAGAAAGAAAGAAAGAAAGAAAGAAAGAAAGAAAGAAAGAAAGAAAATAACAAAATAATAAAATAAAACAAAACAAAATAAGAAAACAAAATAAAATAAAATAAACTTAATAAAATAAAATAAGCCAAGGAGTTGAATGCACATTTCTCAAAAAAGATATAAAATGGCTAATAAACATATAAAAAGATGTTCAATATTGCTAGTCATTAGGGAAATGCAACTCAAAACCATAATGAGGTCACTTCACACCTATCATGATGGCTACTACCAAATAAAAGGAAACATAAAATAACAAGCGTGGATAATAATGGGAATAAATTGAAACCTTGTTCACTGTTGCTGAAAATAAAAAAATGGTGCATCACTATGGACAACAGTATGGTAATTCCTCAAAAATTTCACAATAAAATTACCATATAATCTAACAAGCTTACTTCTGGGTATATATCCAAAAGAACTGAAAGCAGGGACTCAAACAGATATTTGTACACTCCTGTTTTTTTTTTTTTATTTTTATTTTTAACATTTATTCACCTTTGAGACAGAGAGAGACAGAGCATGAACGGGGGAGGGACAGAGAGAGAGGGAGACACAGAATCGGAAGCATGCTCCAGGCTCTGAGCCATCAGCTCAGAGCCCGATGCGGGGCTTGAACTCACGGACTGTGAGATGAAGTCAGACGCCCAACTGACTGAGCCACCCAGGCGCCCCAACACTCCTGTTTTTGAATAGCATTATTCATGGTAGCCAAGAGGGAGAAGAACGCAAGTGTCCGTTGGTGAGTGAATAGATACACCAAATGGACTATATGCATATAATACAATACTATTCAGCCTTGGAAAGGAAAGAAATTATGACACATGCTACGACATAGAGGAACCTTGAGAACATTATGTTTCATGAAATAAGCCAGTCACAAGAAGACAAATACTGTATGTTTCCACTTATACGAGGTATCTAGAGTAGTCAAATTCACAAAGACAAAGTAGAATGGCAGGTGTCAGGGGTTGGGGGAGGGGGAAATAGGGAGTTTAATGGGTATAGAGTTTCGGATTTGTGTAATGAACAAGTTCTGGAGATTGATCACACAACCACGTAAATATATTTAATATCGGATTGCCTACTTAAAAATGGTAAAGATGGCTGGGATGCCTGGGTGGCTCAACTGGCTAAGTGTCTGACTCTTGATTCCAGCTCAGGTCATGATGTGGGATCAAGCCCCGTGTCGGGCTCTGTGCTGACAGCGTAGAGCCTGCTGGGGATTCTCTCTTCCTCTCTCTGCTTCCCCCCTCCTCAAAATAAATAAATAAATAAACTTAAAAATGGTAAAGATGGCTAATTTTATGTTACATGTACTTTGCCATAATTAAGAAAAAATAAAGCAGAAAAAAAAAGGAAAACTACACACTAAGCTATTAACAGAATGTTTATTTCAAAGCGATTCCACCGGCTTCCTTTGAATTATAGAGAAAATGGATGTCAATAGAAAGAAAAAGAAAATACAATAAAAATGGCCAAACATCTTCAAAATGTGCTTCGCCAAAAAGGATATAGGAATGCCCAATGAGCACATAAAAAAGTGCCCAACATAATTAGCCGAAAGGAAAATGCAAATTAAAACCAAAATGGGGTACTATTTCACACCTACTAGAATGCTGGCAGGGATGTGAAGCAAATTTTATTTTACTCATACTGTTTTAAGGCCCACTCAGAGAAATAGCATGCTGCTTTTTGTCCTAAATTTGGAAGATGGAAACTTAATCTGATGGAAATCTTTCGTCAGATTAAAGCCTCAGCTCACTTCGCTTTTCTACCTTCTCTCTGGCAGCGCTCCCAAGGCTAAATCGATACCTTCCCTCCCTCAATCCCTGCAGCTCTGGTAATTAACTGCTCCTGCACAATTGGCTGGGGACCAGGCAGCCTCCCTTTCCATTGGCTCGTCTCTGCTGTATTGTCCCGAGGTGCCCTCAGCATGAATGAGGAAGCTTTATTTGGCCACAGTCCTGGTACAGCCTGGTCAGGGCGGAGGGTGGGGACAGTCCTTGGTTTTGTTATGGTCTTAAAATCTAGAATGGTTCTCCACCCCAGCATTAGGAATGAGGCAGACTTTTGGACTTGGCCACATCATAGATTTGGGAGTGTCACACAGAACTCAGCCAGGTAGAGCTAGGACATGAGAAATGTGTATCCGTGTGCCAGAGATGGTGAGAGCGGCCAAACACATATTTCATTTGGTTTTATCACACATCTCTAAGGTGGGTATTTTCACTGAATGTCAGAGAGGTTTATAGAATTGCACAGAGCTCACCCAGCTGGTAGAGAGCTGAGCTGGGATTTCAGGACAGTTCTGTATGACTTCCTTCCAGTGTGTGTGTGTGTGTGTGTGTGTGTGTGTTTAATCTAAGACTCACTATTCAATACAGTTACCTGTTGAGGAACCTGAATAGGAGTAAAAGGGACTCAGATCCTGGGAATAAGTAAGGGTAGTCAGGAACCCATAGCCCCAGCCAAGAGATTAGAGAAGAAGGGGAAGAGAGGACAGGTCGACAAGGAACCAGGTGAACCATTGGAAAGAAGCAAGGAATTTCTGGGGCATCTGGGTGGTTCAGTTGGTTAAGCATCTGACTCTTGATTTTGGCTCAGGTCGTGGTCTCACAGTTCATGAGATCAGTGTGGAGCCTGCTTGAGATTCCCTCTCTCCCTCTCTCCCTGCCCCTCCCCTTCATGCACTAGCTGTCTCTCGGTCTCTCAAACTAAACAAGCTTTTTTAAAAAAAGAAGAAGCAAGGGATTTCTTCCCATATCACTCATTATTGTTTTCAATGAATTGTTATTATTCTATGGATGTAGGTAAATTTCTGTACACTTACTGCTGTGCATTGAGACACAACTATTGAGTTCCGCTGTTTATCAAAGTCAGAATAAAGAGGATATTTGAATTCAACTGCACCAACTTACTTGGGGTGTATGAGAATCTCACCAGGGTTCAAGTGGCTGGTGAAGTTGTTTTTTTTTTTATTTATTTTTAATGTTTATTTATTTTTGAGAGAGAGAGATAGTGTAAGCTGAGAAGGGGCAGAGAGAGAGGGAGACACAGAATCTGAAGCAGGCTCCAGACCGTCATCACAGAGCCTGACGCCGGGCTCGAACCCATGAACTGCGAGATCATGACTTGAGCTGAAGTCTGGCATTTAACCGACTGAGTCATCCAGGCGCCCCATCAGTGAAGGAGACTTAGTCCTATATTTTCTTTGAGAATTTTTGTGGAGATATAATTCACATTCCAGAATATTTACCCTCAGAGAGTGTGCAAATCAGTGGTCTTTAATTTCATCATGGAAAGTGGCCATCACCACTATCTAACAAGAAAACATTAGATCACCTCCCCCCCCAAAAAAACCTCACACCCGTTAGCCGGCATTCTACATCCTGCCCTCCAACCCAGGCCTTAGAAATCATTCCTCTGTATTCTGTCGCTATGGATTTGCTTACTTTGGACATTTACTCTAGGTAGAATCAAGAAATATATTTCCTTTTGTCTCTGGCTTTTTTCTTTCACTTTGTATTATATTTTTTTCAAATTTCATCCACAGCTGTGTAATATTTCTTTCAATGAATATACACTTTGTGTTTATTTATTCAGTTGATTGACATTTGAATTGTTTCCACTTGTTTGCTATCATGAACAATGCTGCTGTGAACATTTGTGTATAGGGTTTCATGTGGATGCCTCTTCTGTGTGTAAGTTTTATGTTTTCAGATCTCCTGAGTTTGTTTATACTTGGAGTGGATTTTCTGGGTCCCGGGGTATCTCAGGGTTTATCTGTTTGAGCACATGACAAACTTTTTTGATGAAACTATAGACCTTTACATTACCATCACAAAGTATGAGGGTTCTAAATTCTCTACATACTTATCAAGATGTATAATTCTCTCTATTACAACTGTAATACTGGGTATGAAGTGACACCTCATTGTGGTTTTTGATTGGCTTTTTCCAGATAAATTACAATTCATGCACTTATTTGCATATTGTATATCATCCTTGGAGAAATATCTCTTCAGATCTTTCGCCCATTTATTTTTAATGTTTGTTTATTTTTGAGAGAGAGAGCTGGGGAGGGGCGGAGAGAGAGGGGGTATAGAGGATCTAAAGTGGGCTCTGTGCTGACAGCAGAAAACCTAATGTGGAGCTCAAACTCACGAACCGAGAGATAATGACCTGAGTCCAAATCAAGAGTCCGACGTTTAACTGAGCCATCCAGGCACACCATCCTTTGCCCATTAAAAAAAAATGTGGAGGTAAAATTCACATGACACAGCATTAGTCTTTTTGAAGTAGACAATTCAGGAGTATTCAGTACATTCACAAGGTTGTGTGAACACCATTTCGATCCAGTTTTGAGTTCTCGTCAACCCCGAAGTGATACTCATATCCATAAACTGGTGATCCTGTTCCCACTCCACACGGCTCCTCGGGGCCATCAATCTGCTCTCTGTGTCTATGGATTTGCTTGTTAAGGGCATAAAAAAATTATACGTTACGTGACCTTTTGTGTCTGGGTTCTTACACTTAACGTAACGTTCTCTTCCAGCATCTGTGTTGTGGCCCATTTTCAGTATTAGCTTTCTTTTTGTTGGTAAATAATGTTTCATTGTGTGTGTGTGTGTGTGTGTGTGTGTGTGTAATAATTGGTTCATCCATTCATTGATTGATGAATATTATATTGTTTCTACCCTTTGGCTATTGTGAATAGTGTTTCCATGAACACTTATGTACATACTTTTACTTAAATATTTATTTTCAGTTCTTTAGGCTATATTCCTAGGAGTCCAATGCCGGGGTCATAGGAAAATTGTATGTTTTGCTTCTTAAGGAACCACAGCATAGTGCTTCACAGAGGATTAAACTGTTTAGATTTCCACCAGCAATATAGGAGGGCCCAAGTTTCTCCATATACTCGATACCACTTGCAACTTCAGAAATTATCATTATTTATTTTAGCCATCCAAGTGGGTGCGAAATGGTATCTTGTGGTTTTTATTTTTTAATTTTTTTTTCAACATTTATTTATTTTTGGGACAGAGAGAGACAGAGCATAAATGGGGGAGGGGCAGAGAAAGAGGGAGACACAGAATCGGAAACAGGCTCCAGGCTCTGAGCCATCAGCCCAGAGCCTGACGCGGGGCTCGAACTCACGGACCGTGAGATCGTGACCTGGCTGAAGTCGGACGCTTAACCGACTGCGCCACCCAGGCCCCCCAATATCTTGTGGTTTTGATATGATTTTGCTAATGATTAGTGATGTTCCGCATCTTTGTATATGCTTATTGGCCATTTGCATATCTTCTTTGGGTGTCTATTTAAGTCATTTCTGTGTGTGTGTGTGTTTAATTGGATCCTTTGTATTTGTATGATTGAGTTGTAAGAGTTCTTTTATATAATCTGGATTGTAGACCCTTATTAGGAATATAACTTGCACTTTCCCCCACTCAGTAGGTTGTCTTTCAATTTCTTCATCTTGTCATTTGATGTCCAAAATAGTTTCTAATTTGAATGAAATCTAATTATCTATTTGTTGTTTTTGCTCATGTTTTTAGTGTCTTATCTAAGAATCCTTTGTCAAATCTAAGGACATAAAGGTGTACTGCTATGTTTTCGTCTTAGAATTTTACAGTTTTAGGGGCGCCTGGGTGGCTCAGTCGGTTAAGCGTCCGACTTCGGCTCAGGTCACGATCTCACGGTTCGTGGGTTCGAGCCCCGAGTCGGGCTCTGGGCTGATGGCTCAGTGCCTGGAGCCTGCTTCCGATTCTGTGTCTCCCTCTCTCTCTGCCCCTCCCCCCGGTCATGCTCTGTCTCTCTCTGTCTCAAAAATAAATAAACCTTAAAAAAAAAGAATTTTATAGTTTTATCGCTTTTATGTAGGTTGTTGATCCATTTTGAGCAAATTTTTTGTTTATGGTATAAGGTAGATGTCTATTTTTTTTTTTTTTTTGCATGTGGATGTCCAGTTTTTCCATTACTATCTGATGAAAAGACTGCTTTTTTTCCCAAATAAATGACCTAGACACCTTTGTCAAAAAGTCAATCACCGGGTGCCTGGGTGGCTCAGGTGGCTAAGCCTCTGACTTCAGCTCAGGTCATGATCTCAAGGTTTGGGAGTTCGAGCCCCGCATTAGTCTCTGGGCTGTGAGCTCAGAGCCTGGAGCCTGCTTCAGATTCTGTGTCTTCCTCTCTTTCTGCCCCTTCCCCACTTGCTCTCTGTCTGTATCCTTCAAAAATAAATAAACATTAAAAAAATCAATTATCTATAGATGTATGGGTTTATTTCTATTCCATCTGTCTAACCTATGCCAGTGCCATACTGTTTGGATTACTGTAGCTTTGAACAATGTTGAATATGAATACTGAGTAAATGTTGAAATCACTGTGAGTAGACATCTAGCTTTGTTTTGCTTTTAAAATTTTGTTTTGACTATTGTTTTCTAATTCCATATTAATTTGAGGGCTTGCATTTCCATTTCTGCAAAAAAGCCTGTTGATAGAATTGCATTTAATCAGTGGAATGCTTAGAAAAATATGGTCATCTTTACAATATTATGTCTTTCAATTCAAAACAGAGAATGTCTTTACATTTATTCTTTAATTTATTTCAGTAATGTTTAATCATTTTCAGTGTAAATATCTTTCACCTCCTTTGTAAATTTATTCACAGGTATTTAATGCTTCAGGATACTATTGCAAATAAAATGTATATTTTTTAAATATCTCTTTTGGAGGACACCTGGGTGGCTCAGTCAGTTAAGCATCCAACTCCTGGCTTCAGCTCAGGTCATGGTCTCACGGTTTCATGAGTTCGAGCCCTACATCGGGCTCTGTGTTCACAGCACTCAGCCTGCTTGAGATCCTTTCTCTCCCTCTCTGTCTGCCCTTCCCCCACTCGCACAGTCTCTGTCTCTCTCAAAATAAATAAATAAATAAATAAATAAATAAATAAATAAATAACTTAAAAAATAAAATAAAACAAAAATAATTTCTTTTGGATTGTTTGTTGCTGGTGTACAGAAACAAAACTGATTTTTATGTCAGTCTTGTACCCTGAAATTGTACTAAATTTAATAACTCAATTAGATTTTTGTGGGTTATTATTTTCCATATAGAGGATCATGTCATATGTCAATAGATATTTTGACTTCTTCCTTTTCAATTTGGATGCCTTTCCTTCCTTTCTTCGTTCCTTCTTTTCTGCCTTTCTTCCTTCTTCTTTCCTTCTTTGTTCTTTCTTTCTTTCTTCCTTTCTTTCTCCTTCCATCCTTTCTTCCATAAATTGCTTTGGCTAGATTAGAACCTCTGGTACAAGGTTAAATGACAATGACAAGAGCATACTTTGTATGATTTCTATCTTAGGAAGAAAATCTTTTTAGTATTTCACTGGTAAGTGTGATGATAGCACTGGATGTGGCCTTATTGTTTGGAAGGAATATTTTTCTATTCTTAGTTTCTGAATGTATTTATCTAGGAAAGGTTTTGAGTTTTGTTAAATGCTATTTCTGTGTAATTTGAAAGAATCATGTGGTTTTCTCCCTTTGATCTATTTATTGCTATATTACAATGATTTATTTTCTTAGGTTGAACCACCCTTACATCCCTGGGGTAAATCCTTGCAATCATGGCATATAATCCTTTCAATACACTGTTAGATTTGGCTTGCTAATATTTTGCTGAGGATTTTTGTCTTCTATATTCATATAGAATATCTGTCTCTAGTTTTCTTGTATTGTCTTTGTCTGGTGTTGTTAGAGGAATTTTTGCTTTACAGAATGAGTTAGAAGTATGACCTCTTTTACTATTTTGTGGAAGAGTTTAGGGAAGTTTGCTCAGAATTCTTTTTCAAATGTTTGGTAAAATCCACCAAGAAGCTGTATGATCCTGGACTTATCTTTGCTGAGAGGTTTTGATTACTCAGATCGCTTGAGTTGTAATATCTCTTTTAGATTTTCTATTTCTTCTTGAGTCAGTTTTGATAACTTGTGTGTTTCTAGGAATTTCTCTATTACATCTAGGCTATCTACTATGTAAGTGCATAATTGTTAATAGCATTATCTCATAAAATGAATGAATATTGCAGATGCTTGGTCAGCTCAATAAGGATCTCAGTATTCAAATATATATCCCTGAATAAGGAAGGTATTTACAGAAAGGGTGCTTTAGTTATTTAATATCTTTCTTAGTCTTTGTTGATAGCTTGAGGAGAAAACTATTTCTCTTTTTGATAGGTAACTGCATCTATTTTTAACTCTGTATTAAGTTAGGCTTTCAGTGTACTAAACAGTGTTTCAGCAAAATATCTGGGTCACATTATTGGAGAAAAATAGAAAAATGTCTGGGTCGCCAACATATAACTGCTTTTACTCCATTACAATTTCTTGGTAATTCTTTCTGTCTCCAGAGATGTTTTCTCTAAGATTCAATCACTTACACTGCATGATGAGGTTTTGTAAAAATGCAGTCAAGATAGCATTCACTCTGTTGTCCAGTGCCCTTTGTTCAAGGACTATAGAATCTCTTACAACTTGGACTCAGTTCTAGTAAAAAATAATTGTATCCAAAGACAAAGGGAACCTCTTCATCTTTTTAGTGAATTCAAACAATGTATTATTCTTCCACAGTATGGAAGTTGATCTTCTTTACTCAAAGTCCACTCATTTAAATGTTAAGCCCATTTGAGGGGCACCTGGGTGGATCGGTTAGTTTAGTGTCCGACTTTGGCTTAGGTCAAGGTTATTAAAGGCACATCTAAGCAGAACTATAAACCAATTTACCATAGAGAGATAAAAATGTGCAACTCTTTATGAATGTATTACATAATAATATGTGGTGGCAGGCATCATAAATAAGAGAAGAACAGGGTAGTCATCCATGAGTATAACCTTAAGTTTCCTGCAAACTTTGTGTAATGTCATCAGAATCTGTCTTTAGATTCTACTGGCAGCAGAGGACTATGGATACTACTGTGGTTAGTATCTCAGTCGGTAATAGAAGGGGAAGCTACATTTCCATTAGAAGTTAATGAATACAGAGATTTTTGTTATCAAAGTCACAACTATTTTGGGAGTCTGTGACATCCAGGTTGAGAACTCTTGCACTGTAATTCTCAACCTTAACATCCGAATCACTGGGAAATTAAAACAAATATTGATGCTTAAGGTACCCTCCCAAGGGTTCTAATTCCATCCTGGGTTTCAGCCTGGACACAAATAATGAGATTTTATACAAGTGTGTGTGTGTGCATGTGTGTGTGTGTGTGTGTGCGTGCGTGCATGTGTGTGTGTGTGTGTATGTGTGTAGCTGAACTCTTATGCTTCTGAAAGAACACTCCATTTTGAATGCATGGTTCGTAGGTTCGAGCCCCATGTTGGGCTCTGTGCTGATAGCTCAGAGCCTGGAGCCTGCTTTGGATTCTGTGTCTCCCTCTCTCTCTCTGCCCTTTCCCGGCTCTCTCTCTCTCTCTCTCTTTCTCTTTCTCTTTCTCAAAAATAAATAAACATTAAGCAATTTTTAGATGATAAGCCTATTTGAAGAAAAAAATACCTCCTCAGAAACATCTAGAATGAAACTTGAGGAAATATCTGGACTACAATCTCAGTTAGGACATAAAATTAACCATCACACAAAGTAAAAATATTAAAGATAAATTTAGGATGCTTCTCTTAGGTCATTTTGTCTCTCTTTTCCATTTCTCCAGCATCTAATAAGAGTTCAGTTTAGGGGAAAAGTTTAATTAATTAATTGAGAAAAAGAATTCAGTTTTTGTAGAGAATCTAAAATATTGAAGAATTATGAAAGGATGAAGGTAAAAAAAAAAGAAGCTAGTGAATCAAGAATTTCTTTCAGTAATTTTTCATGGTAAGCTATAAGGATCATCTTAGGAATTTGGTTTGGATGTTTTCAATCCCACTTAACATATGTTAACTATTATTCTCTAAGGCACTACTAATTCATTAGAATTGTTAAATTAAACATTGTTACTTTTAAAAACAGAAGTTGAGGACAGGTTGCTATAAATTCCGGGACCAAAAGAAGAAACTTCACATCTGAGCAGGGCCAAGGTGAGAGCATATTTATGAGGAATTTTAAGATTACATCAAATGCAGGGATATTGGAAGTTTGTAGATGGCCCAGAGAAATGACAGTGAGGACAATTCGTTTTGAAGGAAGGAAGCCTTGCCTCACTTAGCATCTGAAAAATTTCACGCTGGCATGTTCTGCATTGGGACTGAAGGTAAGACTTTCCTTACGGAATTAAAACTGCAAACATATATTTTGCCTGGTATATTGCACGTACAGGAAAACATTGTTAAAGCAGTATTACTAGCAGGCCGTGGAAGCACATTGCCTTTTAGTTCAAAGTGGGTTTCAAATTTTATTGGTTTTCCATTTGCATCTTTGGAGTAGTGAGGCCCTGTGGAATATAATCTTAGTAATGTAATACCACATAAGCACTCCTGAAAATACATTTGCTTGGAACTTCTAAACTACGTTGAAAATGAAACCAACTCGGGCCATTACAGTTGATGGTCTGACTTCTAAAATATACATATTGTCTCCTGGCCATGTCTCACCATTGGTATCCAGTAAAAAAGGAGCAGAAACGACTGAAGATTTAAGACAATACGTCTTAACAAAAAGATTTAGGTGTAAAGTTGAGATTAGCACTTTCGATGAATCCATGATATCGATTCCCGGGTGCACAAGGGTGCTAACCACCATGTGATTGGAGGTGACCTTGCTGATGGAGATGATGTGGCCACGTCAAGTCTGTCTGTGAACGAGGACCGCCTGGAAAAAGAGAGGATTTCAAGCCAATGGCTCTTAATGTATTGTGTCTCTGGAGAGCGACAGAACAATCTGGCAAAGAGCGTGGACCCCTTCTAATCTCAAAATAATGTTAGAACTGTTTAAATCCTTAAGACAACAAGGTAACTAAAGGTACATCTGAAAAGAATGAGAAACCAATTTACCATATAGAGATTAAAATGTGCAACTCTTTATGAATGTATTACATAATAGTATGTAATTCTCATAAATAAGAGAAGAACAGGGTAGTCATCCATGAGTATAAAAACCTTAAGATTCCTGCAAACTTTGTGTAATGTAATCAGAATCTGTCTTTAGATTCTACTGGCAGCAAAGCACTATGGATACTACCGTGGTTAGTTGTCTCAGTTGGCAATAGGAGGGTAAGCTACATTTTCATCAGAAGTTAGTGAATACAAAGATTTTTGTCATCAAAGTCACAACTATTTTTGGAGTCTGTGACCCCGCGGTTGAGAACTCTTACACTGTAATTCTCAACCTTAACATCAGATTCACTGGGGAATTAAAAAAAATTACTGATGCTTAAGGTACCTTCCTAAGGATTCTAATTCCATCCCGGGTTTCAACCTGGACACAGATAATGAGATTTTATAGGAGTGTGTGTGTGTGTGTGTGTGTGTGTGTGTGTGTGTGTAGCTGAACTCTTAGGCTTCTGGAAGAACACACCATTTTGAATGCTGGTAGTATTCTCTGAAATAAACACCTCCTTTTTGTCATTTTTTGCATCCTTAACACTCAACTCTTCCCTTCAGGATTCTTTAACAAAATAGCCTTGTGTTACTTGTCATTTTAGTCATTTTAAAGCGATTGCTTCTGCCATTTTAAAGATGAAATGCTCTAAGAACTTACATGTGCTTTAAATATCATTTGCATTAAGATATAATTAATTTCTAAAAATGATTCTCTAAGGGGATTTGCTGCTGGGGGTTTAGGGTTTTAATTTCCACTTAAAAAATTCAGCTAGGAAGTATCTTTTTATCTGTTTCTGTGAGATTCTTCATTCCATCATTGCAACCATCTTGCTCTTGCAAACAGACCTCTGCACTCTCTTGTGGAGATTGTCCTGGCTTGGAAATTCAGTTCATCATATGCGTGAACAACAATGAGCAGGGACATACTGGCAGGAGAGCACAGAAAAGGCTGTCAGGAGTCAGGGTGGGGAGAGTCGGAAGCCGAGACCTGAGGGGAGAGGGAGAAATGAGGGAGTTTGCACACAGGTAGAAAACAGGGATTTGGTTTAGGAGAAGAACCTTCTAGGCAGAAGAGAAAAATAATGCACAAAACTAAAGGTGAGAAAGAGAGAGGACCCCAAGAGCCAAAATGACTTAGAATGTCTGAGGTTTAGGGTTTGGAAGGGAAGCAGTGATAGAAGAGCCTGGAGAGAATGTAGATAGCACCTCCTTGGCTAACATGCTAAAGAAGCTTAGTCTTGGTTGTAAGAGCCAGAGGAGGGCATGGAAGATGTAGGCGTGGAAGATAAATCCTTGAGTACAATAAAGATGCCAAAATGTATTTCTCTCATCCTGCCTTTCTTCTACTGACACCAGACTCATGTATCAGGCACTTACTTGCCCTGTCTACCTAGATGTCTAAGGGACACCTCAAAGCTAAGAAACCTACAACCAAGCTTTTCAAGCTTCCCTTGAACCTGTTCCACCTAGAACGTTCAGATGTGATGACATCTCACCACCTCCATGCTACTGCCCATCTACCCATGCCTGAGTTGTGGCAGCAGCTTCCCAACCGGGCTCCCTGACTCCATCCCTGCCTAGCCTGAATCTATCTTCAGCATGGCAACAGCATGATTATTTTAAAACAAGGGAAACATAAATGTAATTGGCAAACTTATGTAAATCAAAAACGAACTCAAGATCTGGTTTTTAGCAAAACTCAATGACTTAGATATAGCGTTGGCCACTTGGATCCATAAAAGTGAGGTGGGCACCTGTTGGGACGAGCACTGGGTGTTATATGGAAACCAAGTTGATAATAAATTATATTTAGTGTAAAAAAATAAAAATAAATATATAACTAAAACAAGCAAACAAAACAAAACAAAACAAAACAAAACAAAACAACATAAGTACAATTGTCTCACTCTTCGGATCAAACCCTGAAATGGCCCCATCATTCATAAGGTAAAAGTCACCACTCTCATGATGCCTAAAAGCTGTAAATACTGTTATTCTTACAGATGTGACTTCTTAACCTCATCTCCTTCTACTGTCCCCAATTCCCTTTCCGCTCCCAGCACATCTACTTGGGGCTTGGTGGAACAATCACATTCTACCCCAGGACCTTAGCTGGCTCTTCTCTGCCCACAGCACTATTTCCCTAGTTACATCTATCGCCCTCTTCAAGTTTTTATTCAGAGGTCCCCTACACAGGAGGTCTACTCTGACCCCCTTGCTTTTCATTTTCTAGAACACTTGGCAGGTGCTATGGTGCTGCTCAATAACATATTACACCTACTGTTTACTCTCCCTTCTCCCCACTACAGTATGAATCCACAAGGGCAGAGAGAGCATCTCTTTTGTTTTTTCATATATCCCTTGCACCTTGAAGCATGTTAAGAACATAATTGTCTCTCCACAAATATTTCAGAATCAATAAATGGAAAAGGTGAAAAGGATACACAGAATGGTATCAGCATGGGGTGAAGCAAAGTGATTGGGGAATAGAATCAGTGGGCCTTTGTAATATACATTGTATGGGCTAAGGGTGTATAGATAACATCCAGGGTTCTAGTTCAATGAACAGCTTAGATGAAGGTGGCATTGACTGAGGGACAGGATGCCAGAGCATAGGCAGATAACCCTGGAAAGACGGTGATTCTAACAAAATTAGAGACACACAGAGAGACGTTTCTAGGAGGCACCCCGTTCAATGTATACAGGTCGGTTTTTATGTGAATCTCAATGGCAAGAGAGAGGCATGGAAAAAGCAGCTGAGGAGTAGATGGTGGGATGTGCTGATAGAAGGATGGAAATGGAAGCCAGTGGAGGAGAAAGATTGTCCAGGGGCTAGGAGGATGTGCAGGAAAGACTGGTTGATAGAATGAAGAGAACCGAATCTATGACAGAGCCATGACTGACACAAACATTTAAGGGGCCAGGTGAGCAAGGAAGAAATTACTATAAAAATAGACTAAAAGACATGAGACGGTGGGCAGAAAATCCTCAGCATTCTAGATGTTGAGCAGAAGGTGAGTTTGGAGAAAGTTTTTGGCCAAATGCTGTGGGCATAGCAAGTACTTGTTCAGGTCTGGAAATTTTCCAATAATTTTAGAAACAAGGGGGATATTGGAAATATGTAAAAGTACTCACAATATTTTTTTAAATAAAGCTTAGCTCTGAAGGAGAGGAGAGAGGTAAGGCAGTAGAGAGACAAGAGAACTTGAAGAATCATTTGATTTTTATGAGAAAGACTTTACTGTACTTAACTGGAAAGGGAAAGGGCACGTAGAGACGGACTACTGAAAGAGAGAGAAAATGAACCTACAATAAATGAGTCCCTAGCAGGTGGGTGTGCAAACGTGGAAAGAGCACTGCGCACAAGACGCTATTTCCTCCTTTGCGAAAGAAAGAACAAGACAGAGGTCTCTCTTTGGCAGGTGAGCTCGTTGGAAACTACAGAAGTCCTGTCTGGTATCTCTATTTCTCGGAGAATGAGAGGTGATGTTCCTCTTTTGACAATTATGGGAGATACTATGTTGGAGTTGAAAATCAAAGATGAGGAAGAAGAGAGTGGGGGGTTTTCATGGAGGCACGGAAGGTCCAGGTGGATCGCGTGATGTTACCAGTCTCACCTCATGCACACTCCCTCTTTCCCGTCATCTCCAGGTACACCGATCTGAAGTCCTCTGTTGTGGAAGTCCTATCCATGGCAAGTCTTTGGCCAACACTTGTCCTGTGCCTGACATAATGTGAAGACGATTCTATATAGGTCAGGAACCAGCTCTCTTTTCCGACCATAGTGCTCTTTATTCCCTTCACATTTCTAACAATGTGCATGTAACTAGTCCTTTATCATTTTATCTCTTTCACATAAACTGAAGCTCCATGATAAAAAGAAGCCATTCTTTTTTATTTTATTTTATTTTATTTTATTTTATTTTATTTTATTTTATTTTATTTTATTTTATTTTAACGTTATTTGATTTTATTCCATTCTATTTTATTCTACTGTCGTTGTAGTTTCAACATCTAGCAGAGTGATTGGCACGATGTAGGTGATCACGTATCCGCTGATCAGTGGAGTCAATTGCATTCAGGTTGACGCTAGCCAAAAAGAAGCTGACTCTAAAAGACATGATTAAACAATGACTAAAAATGGAGAGGTTTGGAACTGAATTTCAGACTTAGAAAATTAAAAATAAACAAAGTAAAGTTAAGCAAGGGAAATAGAAATGTAATTTGCAACTTGTGTAAGTCAAAAATAAATGCAAGACCTGTTTTTTTAGCCAAACTTAATGAATTAGATACAGTGTTGACCACTTGGATCCAGAAAAGTGAAGCAAGAGACTTTCAGAAAATGAGAAATAAGATAGATTAATTGATCTATCCCAGCAGAGAGTGTAGAGATTTGAAAATCATTGGCAAATAAAATGTATAACCCTGTAATGTTAAATTTGAAAAACGTAATTAGAAAGATCCTTTTTTTTTTCTCCCAGAAGGTATAAATTGTTGAACTCATCTCAATAACAAGTAGAAAAGCCGAATAGACAAATAATTATGAAAGGAGCTGTAATGTTTTCCAAGCTTTTCTTCTTAAAAATGCTCTAGGGAACTCCCAAGCAAAGCAAAGAAGTGGGTACAAGTGATTTGGTCTCATCTTTTTCTCCCAATTGCTCATTGAAATGAATTATGCAACATAAAAATAGAAATCTGTATCAGTATTGTGAACCTGTAAAGAAGTCTCTCCATATTCTTGAAACTAAAATTTTTATTTTATTTTTAATTTTTTTAAAGTGTATTCATCTTTGAGAAATAGAGAGACAGACAGAGCGTGAGTAGGTGAGGGGCAGAGAGAGGGAGACACAGAATCCGAAGCAGACTCCAGGCTCTGAGCTGTCAGCACAGAGCCCAACATGGGGCTCAAAGTCATGAGCCACGAGATCATGACCTGAGCCGAAGTCAGACACTTAACCAGCTGAGCCACCCAGGTGGCCCAAAACTCAAACTTTTAAAAGTATAATGAAGAAAGAGCATGAATGAATAATGAGTTGGCCAGAAAACATCTGACTATAAAAAGCCCAGTGTACTGGCATTAGGTAGAGCCCCACTCTCTGGAAATAACCCAGAGGGAGGGCTAAGGACACGGCCAACAGTGGGGTGCGTATTTTGATGTCACTAACTGTACTGAGAAGCTGTCTTCATGCTGAAACCATACTGATAATGAGTTTGCACTGGGACTTCTTACCAGTTCTCATTGACGTCAGCAGCCTTGTTCTTACCTGGCCTCCAGCAAAAGCATTTTCTTTGCTGGCCCCTTTGTGAGAGCAGTCATACCAGGCCAAAGGTAGAGGCATACCACTTCTTGGCTGTTCCACCAAGGAGACAAAATATGTGTAAACCAAGAGCTGAAGGTCTGTGTTCCCACTCACCTTGCCT
The DNA here is from genome assembly GCF_018350175.1 of Felis catus. Taxonomy (NCBI): domain Eukaryota; kingdom Metazoa; phylum Chordata; class Mammalia; order Carnivora; family Felidae; genus Felis; species Felis catus. Next base: position 196,723,909 of record NC_058371.1, on the reverse strand, counting down.
CCACGATTTAACTTCCTTTCTAAAAACCATGGACAAATATATTCAAGATAGGATTATAACAATGATGATATTCTTGCAAAATACACGTTTTGAAAAAAAAATACATAAGAAAAAATGCTACAGACAACTTCTCATTCAGCCAGATGTCAATATCTACTATTTTCGGAAGTAATTTTCAGGTCAGATTGTCTTAGTGTGAACGACCACCATTGCACAGAGAGTAGGACCCTCGGTTGTGCTAATCCAGGCAATATCTTCTGGAACCTAACTGCAGGAACTCGGCAGGTTGTAACTCAGAGCTTACCTGAGCAGGAAAAAAAATCCTTCCTGCAGAGATTAGAGGAAACTGGAGGTACCGTGTGGGTACCATGTTCACTGTTCTGAACACATAAACTCATAATTCATTTTCCACCTTGGAGAACCGAAGAGAAGATGGTTAGAAACTAAAAGATTAGTCATGTTACCGAAGGGCTCCATATTTATAAACCCTACTCTATTTTCTCAGATTAGATTAAATTTAAAGATTTTATGTCCTTTGTTAACAGCCCTTGAAGGGTCATGAAGACATTCAGATGCTTTAAAGAAACTACAGTTCCTATACTCATCTGTGTTATAACATGAAGAAAAATCTATGTCTTTATTGTACTCATCTGTGAAACCCAAAGAAATAGTTATAATGAAGGCAGAGTGTGAAATTAGGAAATGTGACATAAAAAGGAAACCATATTTGTCAAAATGATTTTAAACCCATGAAAAACGGTAATTGCTATAGTGGAACAGATTGAACAGTTAAGAATAGTGAAGGAGTAAAGGCAAAACATGGGACATTCTCTCCGAATTCCAGGAAAAGAATGGAAAAATAAAAATTAAGAAAAGACAAAAACACGAAGCTGAGCCAGCATACAGATTATAGTAAATTTAATCAAGAATAACGAAAAGAGTACTCAAACATTAGAAGAGAAAAAATGATTACAACAATAGACACAGAAGGTGTTTAAAATATAAGTGGATTCAAATCTATGCTAATATATTTGAAAATCTCAAGAAAATGAATAATTTTCAACAAGATATTAATTATGTAAATTGACTCAAGGACGCAGAAAAAATGAATAGATCAATGAAAAGGAGACAATTTTAGACCGTCAAAAATTACCTCAAAATCTGTCTGCTTTAGGCAGTGTTTTATAGGCAAGTGCTTTCAAACATTCAAGTAACAAATTATTTACACGCCACACAAATTGTTTCCAATCATATGAAAAATGGGGTGAAAGGAAAGCTTACAAGTACATGTTGGAGATGCGCTCAATCATTGTCGCTGAACTGACAAAGGTCACATAAGAAAACTTCACTCTATTCCTACTTATGACTTTGAATGGATACAATTTAAATAAAAACTAGGAAAAGGCGATTGGTAGGACATTTTAAGACTAAAGTTCCATGCCCCAGCTTAGTAGGACATCCCAGATATAAAAAGGTGTTCAACCTTTGGGATTCATGACTTAATATATCACCTCACTTGGTCAAATGAGAAACAAAAAAGTCAAATAATTATTTAGAAAGGTTCTTAAATGGTGCTTTGTAATATTACGCATCTGCTCCCTAGCCCACAATGATCCATAATTTTAAAAGGTGGGCGCTAAAACATGGGTTGAGAGCAAGGTTTCTATGTGCAGCGAAGTCAGAAGAAAAGAAAAATTCTAGGACTTCAGAATTTTAAAGCTTGAATGTCAATGCATGGGATTGGGAATCACAGACATATGGTATAAATCCTGCCTCTGGCACTGTTATCTTCATGTGTTTGGCTCTCACTAACCCTCGAGGAGACCAAAGGCATATCTCTTTCTTGGCACTGACGGAGATTTGTGACTATGTTTAAATAAACTAGGTATTTGTGTCTTCAAATGTTTAACCTTGTGAGGGCCCCTGGATGGCTCAGTTGGTTGAGCGTCCGAGTTTGGCCCAAGCTCAGCATTGGACTTCCATCTCAGGTCACATCGCAGTTTGTGAGTTCGAGCCCCTGCATCGCTCTCTGTGCCGACATCTCAGAGCCTGGAGCCTGCTTCGAGTTCTGTGTCTCCCTCTCCCTCTCTGTCTGCCCCTCCCCCACTTGCACTCCCTCTTTCAAAATTAAATACAATAACATCTTTAACAAATTAAAAAAAGTAAAATGTTTAACCTTGCCAAAAGGTATTTATGGTATTATACTGAATTACACTGATGAACTCAAGGGCATAGATTTGTGTCTCACATGCATTTATTGTTATTATTGTTATCATTATTCATTATATTTTAAAATTTGCTATTATTGTGCCACAGGTTTTCTGACCATTATCCTGGGTCAAGAGCTAAGGAGCAGCATTTAGGCTTAATGACTTCATGATAATTTAGCTGGAATGGCAAAAGAATTTCAAAACGAGTCATATGGCTATATGAGAAAAAATTCTTACAGCGGTCTCCAGTTATTTTTGGAACAAGGCAAGATGTGGGGTGGGGGGGCGGAATCTGTGTGGATAATTTCTAAGCAGTCTTGGTGCTTCAAGCCTCATACTGAATTTGGCAAGAATTATCTCTACGGAGCCTCACAGTGATTCAATGGTTATAGGGAATAAGCATTTTTAGACCCAGAGTTCAGCTGAGGAAATGGAGAAATCCAGCAGCTGCTCTAAGGTAGCACACCTAGTAAGTGGCAGGACAGGAACTAGAATCCAGGTCTTCCAAATACTTGTTTGGATCTGAGAAACAACTCAAGATGTGGAGCCCATTAGTGGCCATAGCATTACATCATTCTCCAGGAGTCATGGAGTCAATATTTCACATTGACAGGACAGAGCGTATCAGCTACAATGGTGGAGAGTAACCCCCTCACTTTGCCTTTCATTGTCATCGCTAAGACTTCTTCATAACATGCACTGTAAAACTGCGATCTCTTTTCTTTCTCTAGTGGCATTAGATTTGGCCTAGGCCCCTGCCTGCCATATTGCCGTGTGTCTAAACCTCCCTCGCTCAGAAATCCCCCTTCCCCGGGATTGCCAATGAACCCGTGAAGGAAATACAGATCAAAAGAAGAGCATATTGACTTTCATCCAGAAAATGAGACAATTGTGATGTCCTGGGTTGAATTGTATCCCCCCCCCCAAAACATGTTGAAGTCCTAACACTGGTGCCTATGAACTTGACCTTATTCAGAGAGAGAGTCTCTACAGACATAATCAAGTTAGAATGAGTTCATACTGGTGTAGGATGGGCTTTTGATCCAATATAGCTGATGTCCCCATATAAAGAGACATGGGGCTGAGACACACAGGGAGAGTGCCATGTGTTGTGATATGATGAAGGTAGAGATTGCAGATGTAAAGTGTACCAACCAAGGAACCTCAACTATTTCCAGGAACCACCTGAAGATAAAAAAATTTGGTAGATTCTCCTTTGCAGTCTTGAGGAAGAACACGGACCTTCCAACATCCTGGTGTTGGACTTCGACATCCAAAACTATGGGACAATAAATTCCTGTTTATGCAAATTTGTTATGGCTGCCCTAGGAAATTAACACACCAGTGTTGAATCACCCACACTTCCTGTTTTGTGATTGGGCAGCTTCTGCTGCTGCAGAATGTTGCTACTAAATACTCACAAGTGTAGCTCTTTTAGGGGCTGAGGTCCTTCTCAGTGCAGCCTTCCATGCAGAACTGACTCCACACTCTACGTGTTTAGCTTAACCGCATAGTGTCGCTTACCAGTGGTGGGAATTATATTCCTCAACAATTTCCACTTGGCATGCAGTTTCCTATAAGCTGTGGGTAACCCAGAAGGCATTACTATCACTCTTCATCCTGGAAATGGAATTTTCCACTACAAAATGCCAGGGCAGTCTTAGGAGGCCACCATATTCTTAACCAACTTTTCCCATGGTCCTTAAAAGCAGTGAGTTCATTACCAAATGCTTCCTGGATGACAAAAATCCCTAAGACAGAAATCTGAAAGAGAAGGAGGAAGGAGCTCTTTGGTCCAATGGAAGCTTTGTGGGTGGGATGATTCCTATCATTCATAGTGGTGATCCAGCTTCCAAGAGGAAAACAAAACAAAAGTTCTATCAATAACCTCTTCTCTTCCATTTATCCCCAAATTCATTATATCTGATTCCTTTTCCATATAAGTTTGAGTAGCCTTGTGTCAGGGAGTGGGGGTGGAGGGGGTGGGTGGAGGGCTCTTCCAACAGTGATGACTATTTCTGAGGCAGGTAGGGAAATCAGCAATGCAGGATGTGGAGCAGGGGAATGACATCATTTGACTAACAGAAAATGAAATCATGGGCCACATGTGCAAAGCTGAATGAATTTCTATTACACACATAGACGCAGGCATAAAAAGAAGTAAAGAAATATTCATAGACGGGCCTGGTCTCCCCAGTCTCTTGCTTTTGTTTTGTTCTCTGTGAGTGTCTGTTTGTTCTTTTTTCCTTTTCTTTTCATTTTAATGTCTCCCCACCTTACACTGTAAGTCCGAACCCTTAGGATGCCATCCGGGACTCTAATAACCTGACTAACGTCTCAGCTTCGTCTTCAAGCAGTTCTACCTTGAACTTCACACTCCAGCAACCCTCAACCATTTGCATTTAGACACTCGTTCCACCAACTTTCATTCTATGGTACATTTGCTTTGGCCTGGAGAGCGTCATCTCACTGACTTCTATCGATCCTCAAGATGCACGTAAGGTGCTATCACCTTCCGAAAGCCGGCTGGCTTCTCAGCTTCCAAATTGTGCCACGTGTAGCAGAGAAGAGGAGAATATTGAAGACGCCAGTATGGATTTTTTGTGTTTCTGCAGCACTCTCTAGAAGATCAGTTGCTACTAACAATGAGACGGAACATTTTCCTTATGCCGAACAGCATTTCTCTCCTTATAATGTGCCCATTTTTTTCCTTTTGTAGTGCACACTAATTTCTACAAAACCGTATCTTAAAATTTATTTTTTTAATGTTTATTTTTGAGACAGAGAGAGACAGAGCATGAACGGGGGAGGGTCAGAGAGAGAGGGAGACGCAGAGTCTGAGGCAGGTTCCAGGCTCTGAGCTGTCAGCACAGAGCCGGATGCGGGGCTCGAACCCACAGACCTTGAGATCATGACCTGAGCCGAAGTTGGAAGCTCAACCAACTGAGCCACCCAGGCGCCCCTACAAAACCATATCTTAGATGTTTCTGTGTATCTACACCTAACCTTCCATACATAATAGATCTCTTCCAACTTTATGATTTGTCATTTAGCCTATTTATGAAATTTTTATTGAGTGGAAACACTTGACCTAGTAGACTCAAGGATATGGTTTCTTCAGCATATATAGTTTTTTTCTTTTCAACTTTGAAACTCTTTTATTTTGTTTTTCGCATATTAGCTCTTTACTCCATTTGCAATCCATTTTGTCGTACGGTTTGGAGGGCATGCTGATAACGCGTAAGAATTTTAAAATGCATTGAAGGTCGTATTTCACCAGCTGGGATAAAATGCCAGGGTTTGGTTGTGCTTTAAAAGCGGTTTCATCATCAAACTTTGTTTCTATTCTTTCAGGACCTCAAAAAAGCACAAGATGATGAGATGAGCAATCCCAGATGCCTCAGCAGATTGTACCATTTTCATATCTTTTTGATTCCACTGCCCTGTATAGATAACATTAATCTGAGTCGGGCCGGCTTCATGCACCATTTCGATGTCAAAGGGCACAGCTATCATTCCCAAGAACGAATGCCATAAAGCATCTGTCCCCAAATGTAGCCCATGGATCGTGGACCACCAGCATCAGTCTCTTTCAGGGAGTTTGCCGAACATGTAGATTCATGAGCCAAACACAGAATTACTGCAACGGAATCTTTACAATTTGGAAACAAGTCCTATATAAATTCAAATGCTAGAATTCTCCAAACCTCCCTCCCTCCGGGTTTAGTGAAAAAGAAGTCGTTTTTGCTTTGATGCTGTTTCCAAAAGTCTAGCGATCAATCTGCCTCGACCTTAAGTAACTTGTGTCTGGGCTTGTCACCTACTTGCACGCAGGCATTTGTTTTTAACCACGGCGGTTTAGAGTGAAGAGAGCGTTTACCAACAAGCCAGCGCTGGAGATGATCAGACACATTTCCAAAGCAACTACGAAAAACTACACGCAGCACTGTGAATTTTGAAATACCAGATGCGACATCCCACAGGGTTTTAGAAGTGGCAGCCTCTTTTGAAGGGACCAGCTCTTGTTCCAACGTGTGTTTTCATACCAGCATTCTGTGCGTTTACCTGTGTTACCACACTTCGTCGTTATTTCAATCCTTCGTGGTAACCCTTTATTTTGACTTTTGCAAACGAGGAAAGGGAACTTGGAGAAGGTGGACCCACTTGGCCAAATTCACAAACTAGCGAGCGTCAGGGCAGAGCTCAACTTGTGACTTCTAGACCCAAGTAAATCCAAGGCATGTTCTTACAGGGGAGCAAAATGCATCTCTTTGGCATAAAGGTTATTGCAGGCTGGTTATTTTTAGGAAACAGAAGATTTAAGAAGTTGCTGTTGTTGTCTGTCTCCCCCGACCCCCACTAAATGCCTAAAAATGCAGAAAGAGGACCTATCCCAGGAGAAGCACCATCACCACAGATAACCACCCTGTAATGTCCAATGAGGGGGGTAGGCAGGGAGGAACATTGCAAAGTTTTCTTGATGACTTCGTCTCTGTGACCCATGTTTCCGGATGACCCGGCAAGCATCCATTTACCCAAACATTTGCTATTTTTCATCCTCCTGTGAATTGCTTTCCTTCCCTTTGGTGCCCTAGACACCAAGATGTCTTAGTTCAACATGATATAAATACTTCATATTGCCTGACTGTCTTTGGAATCTGTCACATTTATGTAGATGCCCAGGAGGTATGTAAATAAAATTGGTTTTCTCCTGTTGATCTGTCTCATGCCAGTTTAGTTCTCTAGACCACCCCCCCCCCAAAAAAAAAAGCTTTGAAAGGTAGAGAACAATTTTTCTTCCCTAATACTCTCTTCAACACAGCTGCCTGGGATGTAACACGTAGGTCATTTCCCAGATGTGGAAATAGGTGCTATGAGTCAGGTGTTGGGAATAATATTTACCGATTTATTCCAAACAGGATTTTATTCTTCTTTTAAATCCAACAGAATTCCTGATCTGCAGAGATCTTCTAGACCCTTAAGAAACAGAGTACCACGAGAAATCACAAACATGAAACTCAACGTCTCACAGACTTTAAGATATTGACAACAACGTGTTGAAGTCCTCATTCCTCTCATCCGTTTCCATACTGCAGATATAAGAAATTGACATTGAACGCTGTAGGGGTGACTCTTTCAAGGTCAATGAGGTGACACTAAGATGGGAGGTTATGTCTCCCTGTTTCATAGCTTTTGCTCTGTGCAATTTCCCCTCAATCCCCTGCCACTTCTGATATACACAGGATGCTACAACTTACAAACCAGTTGTTCAATGATGGGAAGACTCTTCTTACCTCTTTCGAAAGGTGAACGGCTCTGGCATTCGTATGAGGGCTTGAGTAAAAGAAAAAATCAACATAACGAGGGTTATTGCAGGGGTAGGAAGTGAAGGGCAGAGCAGAGAATCCTCCCACAGAAAGCTGCAGCCTTCAGCTGCGGCAGGACCATCAATGTGAAGTCGGAATTGTTCCGGAGAAATAACGGTAATCAAAACAAACACACATAATCATGTTCAAAAGCAAACTGACACTCGGGTTCAAACAGCAGGAACAGGGTGACTGCCGGCCAATCAGGGCTACAGCTGAATGGCAACATTTGATGCAAAGATCAGTCTCCAAATATTTTGATGTTCCCCTTCTTGGGTGAGAGAAATATATCATTTTAGTTCCCAGATTTGTTTTTGTTTCTGTTTTTGTTATGACACCAACTTTGTCGTGCTTTTAAATTAATGCAGGAAAAGACAGTCCCCAAATCACGTCTGACAACTCTCAATCTAGGATACAAGATCTGTATTTAAAACAGGTCTGGGGGTGCCTGGGCGGCTCAGGCAGTTAAGGATCTGATTTCAGCTCAGGTCATGATCTCGCGGTTCATGAGTTCAAGCCCCATGGCCCATTCTGTGCTGATAGCTGGAAGCCTAGAGCCTGCTTTGGATTCTGTGACTCTCTCTCTCTCTGTGTCCCTCCCCTGCTTGCCCTCTGTGTCTCTCCCTGTCTCAAAAATAAGTAAATATTTAAAAATTAAACAAAAATAAAACAAAAACCAAGTCGGGTGGCCATTTACTTTCCCACTAAACTGTATACGTTTAACACAACGTTAATATTTTAAAGTCTGTGAGGTGTTGACTTTCATATTTGTGATTTCTCTTAGTGCTACGCTTCTTTTTTTTAAATTTTTTAAATGTTTGTTTATTTTTGACGGAGAGACAGAGTGTGAGTGGGGGAGGGGCAGAGGAAGGGAGACACAGAATCCAAAGCAAACTCCAGGCTCTGAGCCATCAGCACAGAGCCTGATGCGGGGCCCAAACCCATGAACTGTGAGATCATGACCTGAGCCAAAGTCAGAGTTTAACCCACTGAGCCACCCAGATGTTCCTCTTAGTGCTGTGTTTCTACCTTTCTTTCTTTTCTTTCTTTCTTTTTCTTTCTTTCTTTCTTTCTTTCTTTCTTTCTTTCTTTCTTTCTTTCTTTCTTTAAAATTTTTAATGTTTATTTTTGAGAGACAAAGAGTGACAGAGAGCAGGGACAGGGCAGAGAGAGGGAGGCACAGAATCCCAAGCAGGGGAGGGGCAGAGAGAGAAGGAGTCACAGAATCCGAAGCAGGCTCCAGGCTCTGGTCTGTCAGCATAGAGCCCGACGAGGGGCTCAGACCCACAAACTGTGAGATCATGACCTGGGTTGAAGTCAGATGCTTAACCTACTGAGCCACCCAGGTGCCCCTTAGTGCTATGTTTCTTAAAGTTCTAGCAGATCTCTACAAATCTGGAATTTGTTGTTTTAAACAAAAGAATAAAATCCTGCTTTAAAGATTTTGAAATAAAGATAAAAAGTGGCCTGTATCTGTAGCCATTACTTTTGTTGTTATAATTATTACTGCTGTAACCTATTGTTCTTGCTATTTTGATGTCCCTCTACCTCAAGCTGTACCTACTACAGCCCATTTCTTCTTTCTTTCAGGTTTTTTTAAATAAAAAAATGTATACATTTAAGGTATACAACATGACTTTTTTTCCAAACTTTTATTTAGAGTCAAGATAGTTAACATACAGTATAATATTAGTTTCAGGAGTAGAATTTAGTGACTCAACACTTACATACAACACCCAGTGCTCATCACAAGTGCCCTCCTTAATACACATCATCCATTTAACCCATCCCCTTACCTCCTTCCCCTCCAGTACCCCTCAGTTTCTTTCCCACAAAGTTAATAGCTAAAATTACCAGCCAGCAATTGCTCTACTAGGTATTTATCCAAAATGACGTTTTGATAGGCATGTGTGTGTATATATATATATATATATATATATATATATATATAACTACAGTTAAGCTCATTAACATATCTGTCTGCTCACTTAGTTACCATTTGTGTGTGTGTGTGTGTGTGTGTGTGTGCACGCGTGGTAAGTGCACCTGAAATCTACATTCAGCAAATGTTCTAGTATATAATTAATATAGTATTATTAACTATAGCCATTAAGCTGTCCATTATTAGCTCTCTAGACGCTTTTAATCCAGATATATTTTGAATTCTGTTAAAAATTATTTCCAACCTGTAAATGATTTTAATGCAATGCTTGCTTCAGTAATCATTACTCTTGCATTGGGGTGTTTAACTTACTAGGGACATTCGCCAATTGATCCTTTCCATGAACACTTGAAACTATTGCTATATTAGTTTAGGAGATCAACACACACAGGTCAGGCGAATTGTACAAGGTCTCCAGAGCGTATGTCGGAGTGTTGTGTGTGATGTGAGTCTCTGTTAAACTCTAGTGCTGTCCTCACGGCATTACCTCAGAACCTTACCTCTAAAACCACTTGAGCGATATTGTTTCCGCTTTTCCAGTAAGAGATCACTCGCCGGGACGGCGATGAGTGAGTAGCTCTTTTTCTCTTCAACGTGTTATAATGTTGAATCTTTGTCCTCATCTTGTACACCCCTCCCGTTTCTGTGTTTCCCATTTAAAAATTAAAAGGATTATTTTGTGGCCTGTTTTGCGATTAGCATAAGTTTATGCCACACTTTTTCTTCTTTATGTTCTGAGTTTTATTTCTTGTTTCAGTCTGCTTCATAGCCCATGTGACTTTCTGTTGGAAAGCCCAATAAAAATCACTATAGTAGTCCAATGTTTTCAAAGGGAAATGAAATTAATCCATTCACTCATTCAGCACATATATCCCACTTGTATGTGCGGCAGTGAGGAAGAGGTATGTCAGGCTCTCCTCCCAAGACCCTCTCCGTCTATTATGGGGAGTAAGGTACACGTCCCAGATAGGTGTAGTGCAAGCAACAGGCCACCATTCAAATGCCACAAGACTTCAATAGAAGCAATGATTCCCAGCCAAGAAGACTAGGCACTTGGGTTGGTCAAGCTAAGGGTGGGAGCCACGTGGACATATAGACATAGGGTGATCTGTTCTAGACAGAGGGGTCAGGATGGAAAAGACAAGCAGAGAATTAAACATGAAGAGGACAGAACCAAACCCGACTCAACCAGGCTTGGAAAGCAGGTGTAAAAAGTACGTTTGAAAAAGTAAGAATGGGCCTGAATTTCAGATGAACTGAATGCCTGCCTAGGACACGTGTGCATTTTGTTAGCAATAGGGAGCCCGTGGAAGTTTTTGAGAAAGATGCAATGATCATCAAGGATCCCAAGAAAAAATACCCCATTTTCCTGTTTAATATCAAATAATATCAAATAATCAATATAATCAAGTCAAATATCAAGTAATGAAATAATCAAATCAAATGGCAATTAATATAAAAAAACAGCAGTCTCTGATGGATGTAAAAAGCCATCAGAGGAGGACAGAGGCTTGGGAGGCTGGGTATTTTCCTATTTAATATCAAATAATATCAAATAATCAATATAATCAAATCAAATATCAAATAATCAAATAATCAAATCAAATATCAAGTAATCAAATGATCAAATCAAATATCAAATAATGTCAAAAACAACAGTGTCTGATGGATGTAAAAAGTCATCGGAGGGGGACCGAGGGTTGGAAGGCTGGGTATTTTCCTGTTTAATATCAAATAATATCAAATAATTAATATAATCAAATCAAATATCAATCAAACAATCAAATCAAATATCAAATAATCAAATCAAATATCAAATAATATCAAAAAACAGCAGTCTCTGTTGGATGTAAAAAGCCATCGGAGGGGGACAGAGGGTTGGGAGGCTGGGTATTTTCCTGTCCAATATCAAATAAAGTTTGGCGTGCATAAATGGGACGCCAAATCCAGGGTTCATTCTAAAAAATAGGTCTAATAAATAGAATAGGTTTATTCTGATAAATACTTTAAATGATAAAATAAGGAAATGTGATCATTTTCAACTCTCTGAATCCACACAGACATAAGCCAACGATACTTGCATGAGAAAAAGAGGTTTCAACAAAAGCTCTTTTTGTATCTATGACATATTTTGCATGTGCTATTGTAAGACCTATTTCCTTATACCATATGTATTGTCTTACTGCCTCGCCTCAGTTAGAGCAGGAAGCACGTCATATAAGTCTTTGTAGCCCCTGTGCTAACCCAGTGTTTGGCATCTGCTATGTGCTCATTAAATATTGAACATCTGTCACCACAATTCTGCTCTTCAAAAGCTATTTGAAGCCCCCAAATCAGAGGGATCTCTGAGCTACCCACCTGTGTGTAGAGTAAATTAAGAGCTTGGACAATGATAGATAGATAGATAGATAGGGCATCTAAAATTTTTCAAGTACGTAATAAAATGGGTAAAAACACAATACTCCATTTGGCATACAACAGAGATGACTTCAGATTTGTTAGGTGTTTATATGATTTTTTTTCTATATTTCTTTTGAATGCGATTTTATTTCACCTTTTCATCGCTTTGGAGTTTTGAACAGTGCTGCAGGTATGTTCTATCGTGGATTTTTTAAAGACTTTTTTTTTTTTTTAAAGCAGTTTTAGGTTTACAGAAAAACAGAGGGAAAAGTACAGAGATTTTGCATTTACTTCTGTAGTGCAAGTGCCGACAGCTGTTGGGGGTGTGTGTGTGTGTGTGTGCGCGCGCGCGTGCACGCATGCTCCAGCATGTTTGTTTTGGTAAACCAAGTGCCGGACTGAAGCACTGATTGCCTAGTTATCCACTTCAAAGACCCTTATCTCCAATAAACCCATTGCCAGCCACAGGACCGGTAAAGAACCAGGCTTCCTCTCCCAACTGAGGAATCAAGATCTTGATTAATTTCTGTTACTGATCATTTGGACCATTGCTTTTTCTCTTCCATCACTTTAAATCCCCACTCTTCTATTTTCAACCCATCAATAAAGAGTTAGCCCCCGAAACATTAGCCCGCCCACCCTCAACCCCAACAGAAGCAGAGCCCCAGGCCCACATATCATCAGTCTCTCTCTACTCCTCCACCTTGCCCTGTGTTCCAGGCGTCCTGTGTAATTCCCAACGCTTCTAGTCATAAACGTTTATGTTTTTAAAGTTGCCTGATGGTTGTTGCTGAAGTGCATCTTGCAATCGTAGGAAGAACCACAAGTAAGGACCACAAGGTCTGGTCCAGCCACACTGGCCACTGATAGATTGACACCCACACGAAACAAGCCCCTGCGCAAAAATACCTAACCTTCAGCATATTGTACATTTGTTACTGTCAATGAAGCTACATTGATGCCTAGTGACCCAAAGTCCGTAGTTTACCACAGAGTTCACTGTTGCTGTTGTACCTTCCATGGGTTTGAACACGTGTATAATGGTTTGTATGCATGATTATATTACCATACAGAGCACCACCCCCCCCCCCCCCCCCCGCTCTAAAACTCCTTTGTTCTCTTCTTCATCCATCTTCCCTAACCTTTGGCAACCACTGATCTTCTTAGTGTCTCCATAATTCTCCTTTGTTCATATGACTGTATATTCCATGAGTCATCTAATAATGATGGGGTTAAGAGCAGCTTGTATTTGTTCTTTTCTGCATTTTCTAATTTCTTTATTGATTGTCATTCTATACTTTCACATTAGGAAGAGTGAATGCGACCCCCCCCCCAAAAATGCTCAGTGATTTTTTGGGAAAGCTTCTGTAGGTTTTGATGAATAACTAATATTTGAATAGGGAAAGAAAAACATTAAAACAATAGGGAGGAACCGGAGTTCCTACTTTTTTATGTTGAATGAAGATTAATCCAACAGGCAGAGGGGACTACAGACAGCTTTCTGTATTCTGTGTGGTAAGTAAGGAGACGGGGTGCATATGTCCTTTCTGTGGTTTTCAAGACTAAGAGTCAGGAAAGACAGAAAACAGATTGGCACAAGTATAAATTATTCATTGAAGACACAGAGTGAAAGAAAGAGGGGTTTAGAGTCATTGTTTCAAGTCCCCCCTCTGTGGAGAAAAGGTAATTCTTGGTATTGAACAGATTCTCCCCTGAGGAGATAATTGAGTCATCAGGGGAAGATGGCGGACGTAATGGGGATTCAGACTCAGGGAAGTTTATTAGAAGTGCTTTAAAACTATGAAATGTTCAATTTACGGATGGAGGTAGCGAACTTGCCGCTCACTTAATTACAAAAATCATGCGTTGTGAGCTTGGAAGTGGCGGATAAGGTAGATCTGGGCATGCGAAGACACTGCCAAGTGAGAATAAAGATATGGAATATGTAATTAAATTGTGGGAGGGCGACAGATGCTATCGGGCTCCCACTTGTTACAAGGTAAACAAAAGAATAATGCAATAATAAATATAAAAAAAATAAAATGTGAAATTGCTTTTTTGTCCTCAGCAAATGGAGAGTCATCTGAAGCAATATCTTCTTTTTATTCACTTTTTGATGTTTCTTGGTTATATAACTATTTCTTTATTTGGGTTTATAAAGGATGGAGCAGCAGGGCGGTTAAAATGGAACACATTGTAATGTAATTGTTGAAAAACAGAAACAGTTTACAAAGTAAAAGACAATTTAGCTGGTAAGAAGGGAAAACATGTTTCTAAACTGATGTTGTACAAAATGAAATTTGACGACTTTCACTCCTCAGTGATGGGGTTTGCAGATCCAATGAGGGAGATCGGGGACAATGCTAAAGCTGGATCTTAGACTCACTTCAGTTGGCTCTTTAAGGGGCTGGAGGAAAAAGGAACGAAATAGGAAGCGGGTCTTTGTGCTTTAAATAAAGATTTTTTTCATCCTCCCTAGAAGTTGTTGCAAATGAATAAATGCGTTCAAGACACAATTTCCACTTAGGAAGCAGCATGACACAGTGGACAAAGATCGAGATTTCCAGTTCAAATCCTGACTTTGGCACTTACTAGGAGTATAACTAAAATCAGTTATTTAGGGGCGCCTGGGTGGCTCAGTCGGTTGAGCATCGGCTTTGGCTCAGGTCATGATCTCAGAGTTTGTGGGTTCGAGCCCTGCGTCAGGCTGTGTGCTGACAGCTCAGAGCCTGGAGCCTGCTGCGGATTCTGTGTCTCCCTCTCTCTCTGCCCCTCCCCTGCTCATGCTCTGTCTCCCTCTCCTTCAAAAATAAATAAAAATAAAAATATTAAAAAAAATTTTAAATGAGTTATTTAAACTATTGCAACTGATCTCCTACTTTGCAAAAGGGGATACAAGAACCCACTCCAAGGTCATGAGGATTAAAGAAGAAAGCCCATTTCTATAGCTTCATAGTGTTTGTTCAATCACCCAGAAGTCATTCCGTACATGCTCATACTTAGGTTTATTTATTTCTAGACATTTGGCACATCTTTTTCTTTTTTTCTCATCAGGCATGGTTAGTTTTTGTTTGGTTGGTTGGGTGGGTTTTGTTTTTGCTTTTGTTTTTGTTTTTTGTTTTTTTAAGAAACTATTCTATACGTGAAAAACCAAGACAAATATAGCCAATTTTTTATTAATTTGATCATCGCTTTGCATTCAGTTCCTATTCAGCAACTACGCACGACTCAAAGGGCAGAGAATCTTCCCAACAGAGAAAGTGAGCAAGGATCAAGGGTCTCTGGACTTGTGCCCTCTGTGAAAGTCCCTGATTGTCACACAAGCACACATCATTCCTGATTATCCTGTGACATGTCTTTATCATCCTGTGATGCTGTTTCAGCCTACAACTCAATCCTTGCTAAGATTTGTTTTTTAAATCTCTGAAATTATGTTCTTAATTAAAATAAATAGCTAGGTGTAGAAGTATTGGGGAACTACATGAAACCCTAAGAAATGAAATTTGAAAGGAGCACATATTCAGAAATCGACCACTTTTTACATTGTTGTATAGTTCTGTGTAGCAATTGCATTCTATGCATATTTTTTTCCCAAAATAAAACCTCAGGGAGAATATTTTTTGATAAATGACTTTTTTCACTTATCCATGTCAATTATATTTTCCTGAATATGTATGTATTCCCCCGTATGATAGTTTTAATGGATGCACAGTTGTCCTAATACAAATGAACAGCACTGCTACCTGGGAACTCAACCCTGCCTGGAGAGCTGTACCTAGCCTTTGTAATTGGCCTCTTCCTTCTGTGCACCTTTGCACCCCCAATGACCCACTTTTGGTTACAGTGCCTTCTGTTATGATCTTCACTGTGTGTTGTTCCTTTGACTTACCCTCACACTGACCCCACTTCTGCCCCAGCTTGTTATCTATACATTTCTACTATTGATGTTCCCTACCCCAGGAAAAGATATCCTGGTTTGCCACAAGCCTCTTTTTCCCCCTATATGCTAGGGTCTCTGTGAAAAGGCTTGGCAGGTACCAAACACTCACAATGTTTTAATTCCACTGTAGATAGTCTCCCGCAGAGGGAGAGACACCACCTTTAAAGATACAGGGACCTGCTTTATTCTGTCCCTGCAAATAATACCAGCTTCATCTTAGAAAACCATACAAACCTTGCAATCGTGACTGCCAAATGAAACATGGCTATCTATGCCAGTGGTTCCCAACTGGGGCTAATTTTGCTCCTCAAAGGGCATCCAACAAGGTCTGGAAATTTTTTTAACTGCTATCTCACACGAAAAGGATTTCGGGGTCAAGTAGGTCTGAAAAATGATGGGTATTCAAAGGGAAATGTCTCGGAGCTGAGAAGATACCGATGAGCTTTAAGCATAACACAAGGAGTATTATTTGATTATATCTATATGTTTATATAGATATCTATATATCTACATATGTTTATATAGATATCTATATATCTATATATGTTTATATAGATATCTATATATATTTATATAGATATCTATATAGAGATATCCATATATATATAGATATCTATATATATTTATATATAGAGATATCTATATATATATAGATATCTATATAAACATATATAGATATATAGATAGATATCTATATAAATATATAAATCTAGATATCCATATATATAATCTATATCTATGTCTATATCTATATTATATCTATATCTATATCTATGTCTATATATCTCTATCATCTATCTATATCTATATCTATATCTATCTATATCTATGTATCTATATCTATATCATCTATATCTATTCTATCTATATATATATGTATGTATATATCTCTCTATATATATGTATGTATATATATCTATATATATATGTATGTGTGTATATATATATATATATTTATCTTAGCATATAAGAAATAAGATATATACATATGTTGATAAAGTTTTTAAAAATTGTGCCTAATGTTTTGGGAATGTTTGTCTCTCTGTTTGTTTGTTTATTTATTTATTTATTTATTTATTTTAAGCTTTATGCTCAGTGTGGAGCCCAATGCAGGGCTTAAACTAAAGACGCTAAAATCAAGACCTGAGCTGAGATCCAGAGTTGGACAGTTAATCGGCTGAGCCACACAAGGTGCCCCTTAGGGACTTTTAAATAGTGTTCTAGCAAGAACTCAGTAATGATCATGTCCTACTTGATAATGCCTCCTAACTCCTCCTTTCTGATAAATTTCATGTTAAGAAACAATCAGAGATTTAGGCTCAAAGGATGAATGCTTCCTATCATTACAAGCACTGGATATTTTCGAGCAGAGTTCTATAAGCAGATCGTCTGGGGCAAATGGCTTAGGTTGAGAGATGTTATTTATCACCCTATGTACTGATGAATTTCATTCACCTATGTCAGAGGAGAATGCCAGGCAGACTCTGTGCTGTCAGCCCAAAGCCTGTTATGGGGCTGGATCCCAGGAAGCCTGAGATCATAACCTGAGCTGAAATCAAGAATCAGCAGCTCAACTGACTGAGCCACCCAGCCAAACCCCTCCCCCCCATTAAGAAAAAGAATAGAATGGGGAAAAAAAACAATGAGAGAGAAAGAAGAAAGACCTGGTGGGTTTGCCTGTCCAACATGCAATCTTCTAGCATTCCTGCTCACCACGTGGTGGGAGGAAACACACAATAGAAAAGACTACAGATAAGTTTTGTCTTCAAATCAAAGTGTACCTGCCCAAAGTTACCATAGCCCAAGTAATGCCCTTTTCATCCATAGGGGAGCAGTGAAGACTGGAAGAAGACATCTTGGGGTGACCATAGGGCCGTGCCCTTTCTGGAAGTTTCTGCACTGCTTCCGCACCCAACTTGGGTTTCTAAACTTTCATGGTTGTTGTTGGAGTCAAAGTCTTTATTTTTATTTTTATTTTTATCATGAGATGGAAAATATCACTGGCAAATTTCATCCTTAAAATCAGGCCAGCGCTAACTTGGAGTTGGCTGGGTGAGTAGTATGGGGGTCCCATGTGACCTTCCTTCCTCTTGATGGCTAGACTCCCCATCATTCCTCACCACTATGCCCAAGCTGATTTTACTTCCTTCCCTGTGCTACGCAAAATGTCCTGTGGCTACCTTGGCCGACGCCCTGGTCTAATAGTAGTACCTGAAACAATAACAGTAATATTGAATATTTACTGGACACTCACCATGAGCCAAACGTTGTCATTTTCTTTCTTTTTCCTGTAGCAGCCTCATTTCCTCCTCACAGCAATCTGATGAACAGATGTGTCCTCTGAGCCTGGGGAGTCTGAACAACATTTTCAAGTTCCTGACTCTAGGGACCCTGAGGGGGAGGGGCTTGAAGGCAGTGTCAGCTCGTCCTGTGTCAGGTCCTGCCTCCGCATCATTTTGGCCCTGGGAAAAAAACCAACAGACAAACAAAATGCAGATCTGAGACTCCCACCTGGGGGCAGAGAATGAGAGAAACATTTGAATCGAAGATACCACCCTGAGGTGGCAGAATGTTTAAGGCTCAAAGGGAAAGTGGACCCTATTTCAGGCGCAAAGGCAGACGTTTCTCTGGAAATGCAAGTACCCCAGGAGATCAGCCAGGAAGGAGGCTGAAAGGCCCAGGGAAGGAAACTCGCTCTACAGGAAAGGAGGATTTGGTGAATTAACGTAACACATACAAACTTCGCAAACACACACAGAGAGGGACGATAATTCTCTAAAAGAGGTAAAGCACACGCTGCCACAAAGATTAAGGGAGTATGGCAGCCTCCGTTGCTTCAAAAGATTTTTTTAAACATTCAGAACAGCATGAAACTAAAAAGAGTAAAAATCACACCAGACATTATTCTGAAACATTATCTCTGTGGGACAGAGAAATTAACATTGTGAAGAGCACTGAGTAAAATGAATTCTCTGACTGTGATCCCTGTTGTCTATAGGATAGATTCTTATGTAGAAATAACTCAGAGATATAGATGTCCATGAAGCTATCATGCCGGGCCATTTTGCAGAAAACAGAGTGGTGTTTCATTAATTGCAGAAGCTATTTTTAACAGAGTTTTATTTTGCACTTGAGAAAAAAATAATCGTAGTGATTGAGTTTTATGTCTCTTCGCATAACATGCCAACTTTATTTTAGTGGGATCGCCAACTGTGCGTGATGTTAAGGGTAGGCAGCGCTCAGCCTCCGGGTATGAAAACAGAAGGGGCATTATCCTTTTCATCTAAAGCCCTTAACAGTCAGGCAGGACAGGTGCCCTAGCTTTATTCAATTGCTGTCCTGTCTGGGGCTTTGTTCCCCTAGCTAGTGGTACAGAGATGTGAGATTCATAGAGGGTGATTAGACAATTTTTCACTGACCTTGTCCTGTTTTGGGGCCTACCCACTGCAGAAATGTTCACAGCTAAAGTGTGATTCTGGCTAGAACTTTTTGGCTACACATGAGTTGTTGGGTTTCCTACCTCTTGTCTTTCCGGAGCTGATTTTCACTCCTATCCGCCTTCAGGACCCTCCTTCCAGCTTTGAGTCAATTAATTCATAGTTTAGATTAGGGATATCAGATTTCATTTCCTTGGCTCCCACCCTCAAGTTACCAGTGATATGAAGAGTATCCATGGCACAAAATTCACGCTGGATGAAAGGGTAAATGAGAACAATTCAATTTAGTACCTTGTCCTCCTGTGGTTGACTTACCAGTTTCCCAGTAAGCCAAGGACAACCATTGTTAGTGTGTATATCCAATGGATATTTGCTTCTTTGGCTTTGGATTTTCCAGCATCCCTTCCAGTTATGAATTTCCTTATCATGTGTTTTGATGGTGGTGTCAGTGTTCTGTCCTGACACAGCATCACAAGAGTGGGCAGCTGACATAGATTATCCAATAAATATTTATCTGCACACTTGCAAACTTTTATTATTATTTTTTTAATCGGAAACTTACTCATTATTCTACTCATCGCTTCTTTCTAATAACAATATATTTTGGACATAAGTCCATATCGCCACATATGGATTTCACTTATTCTTTTTTATAGCTGAGTTATATTCTATTTCATGGATGCACATTCTGTTATTTGATTGGCCTGTTACTGACGACTATTCAGGATCTTTCTAGTACGTAGTTACTACAATGCTATCTTTTGCAATGCATGTGGGGATAAAACCAGGGGAAAATTCTGGGGAGCCTGGGTGGCTCAGTCAGTTAGGCGTCCGACTCTTGATTTCGGGTCGGGTCTTGCATGATCCCGTGTTTGGTGGGATCGAGCCCCACATGGGGCTCAGTGCTGATGGCACCTGCTTGGGATTCCCTCTACCTCTCTCTCTGTCCCTCCCTTGCTCACATGCGTGTATGCACATGCTCTCTCTCTCTCAAGATAAATAAACTTTAAGGAAAAAAGAAAACAAGGGGAAAATTCTACAAATTGCACTTTGTGGAGGAAAAATTATAATTCTAAATTTTGATAAAGTTTTTGAAAACAAAAAACTTTTGGTGACTTTTGATAGATGATAGCAAAATGTAGGATGACCCCAATAGACAGACCTGCCAAAAAAAACATACAAAAATTCCTAGTTCCTTACATCATCGACAAACTTGTATGTTATTAAAACTGTTATCTATAAGTCTGTGTATATCATTACTATTTTAATTTGCCTTACTTTTGTTTCATGTTTATTTAATGAAGAGATTGGAAAAAAATATGTATGTATACTGTGTTTTTTTATTGCCTGGACCTTTATTTTCTGTATCTTTCTACTGGGTCATCAGCATTTTATTAATTGACACATAAGTTCTTTATTTGTTAAGGAAATCATCTCAGTGCATGGTCTACATGTGGCAAAAATGAATTTTCAAATTGTTCTTTGTCCTTTGACTTTAGTTCTGTAATTCAATTATTTTGCTATAAAGAAATTCATTTAAGTATTTTTAACATATTAAAACAATTGCTTTCTGATTTCTGAATTTTATGACTGGTATCTAAGCTTCCAATAGGCTTCCATGTTTTCTTCTGTTACTAGTATTTTAAATGGGAACTCAACTAACTGATTTATCGAATATTATGTCTTTTCCCCATTTATCAACAATTCTACTTTTGTCTTACAATAAATATGCAGATTTTATGAGTATATATTTGGGCTCTTTTTTTCCCATTGAGTTGTTCCATTTTCACTGTATGATGTTTCACTCTGGGAAAGAACTACACTCTGACTAATTTTTTTTTTCTTTAACACCTTCAATTATATTGACCCTATTTTTTCAGAAGTTTGATAGATTAATTTATTGTGCTACTTGGGTTTGATCCTTTTTTATAATCTTTTTTTTAAAATTTTCCAATTTATTCAAAGTTAGTAGGTCCCCTCAGATTTTCTTTTTCCTTTTATGAATCCCAACATTTATAATTTATATTTATTTTTTTTTGGAAAACTATCCCTTTACTCATGTTTTCTCCTTAATTTGGATAGATTTTGTTAAACTAGTCATATCATTTCTTCGGTAGCTTTGTTTATATCTCTATTTTCATTTCTAATATTGCATACTTACAACTTACTACCTTAGTTGGCTTACTTTATGTGTTCCTCAAGGAAGCACTCAACCAGATACTGGCCCAACTGACATATACTAGATACTCATTTCTTTAGCTAATGATTTTATCTGGCTTCTGGAGCCTGTTTTGCTACCATTTGCTATTTGTCAGCCAGAAATACTAAAGAAGGATAATTTGTAAAGGTTTTATTTTTTTAATGTTTTTTTTTTTATTTTATTTTGAGACAGACAGACAGAGAGAGAGAGCAAGGGAGGGGCAGTGAGAGAGACGGAGAGAGAGATTCCCAAACAGGTGCCATACCATCAGCACAGAGTCCAATGCGGGACCCAAACTCACGAATCATGAGATCATGACCTGAGTCACCCAGGCGCCCAAGAAAGATCATCTTTTGAGAGCAGCTCTAAACCAATAACTGAGAGTAATCGGTGTCCAAATACCCCAGCTCCTTCACACCTCTCAGGCACAGGGGACAGTACCTCAGAGTTGTGCACTCTACACTGGCTTCCAAAGTTGGAGAAGTTGGGGGAGCTCCAGTTGCCCATTTTAGCGGTCCCTTTTCCTCCTTCAGTTCACTTTCCCACTCTCCTACTAAGGTTCTCTTTACCATTTAACTAAAAGCATTTGATTCTTTGTCTTAGGGTTTGTCGGATTCTTTATTAACCGTGGTCAACACTGCCAGCAGGGAGATTTTTAGGGGCACACAACAGCATCTGATCTAATCATTACTCTTACTATTTTGGCTTGTAGTCCTCTGCTTTTATTATTTTATTATATACATTCATGTTCTCAAACAATGAATTTATTGTTTCATGGTTTTGAATTTTATATACATGAGATTACACATTCTGTATTCTATTGTTTCCGGCTTCCTTGCTGAACGTTGTGCTCTTGGGATTCATCAATGTCATTGCGTGTATTGTTTTTATTTGCCCAGAAAATTACCTCGAATGAATGTACCACAATGTATTTTTCTGTTGATAGGACTGTAGGTTGTTTCTATTTTATTCATCAATTGCTTTTGTGCCATTATTAACTGTCTTGCTAGAAATATCTCATAAGTATTTCACTAATTAGTGCGTAATAAATGCTTTATTGTATTTATATCTAAATATTTAACTAGTGTATTAAAACAGTCAGTGAATGCTAGGTTATGCTGCAATAAGAAATACCACCCAAATCTCAACAGCTTATATCAAAAAGTCTTTCACTTTTCCCTTTAGTTCTAACACTGTATGTTCATCCCAGACTGGCCATGACTCTATTCCAAATCACGTTTATTCCAGGACCCAGGCTGATAGAGTAGCACCTGTTGAAAATCATCCCTACTCTCTTACCACAGAAAAGAAAAATCCACATGATGGGACCTAAAGTTTCTATTTGGGAATGACACTTGGGCATTCTTTTTATATTCTGTTGGTCAAAGTTAATCACTTGGTGAAACCTGACATTAAACTGTCAGAAAGTAACACCTTTCCCGAGGGGGCATTTTAATTGGTATTTTACTGATTAGCAAAGGGCTAAAGAATGTTCCAAGTATTTATTACACTTTTAGTTTCCCTTCTCATGATATCATCGTAAGTGTTTTGTTCATTTTTCCTCTTTGATTTTATTGTTGTTTTAATATAAATAGAAATAATAGTTCTATTTATAGTTTATTTCTTTTTTAAATAGTATTGCTAGATACTATAAACAGCAATTCTTTATTTCATGTGGTTTAATTCATCAATAGTTTCCAGTACTTGTACTTCATGTGTTTTGTTTAAAAAACCATTACCTTCCTCAAAAATTGTTAGGGGCACCTGGGTGGCTCAGTAGGTTAAGCATCTGACTTTGGCTCAGGTCAAAATCTCACAGTTCATGAGTTTGAGCCCCGCATCAGGTTCTGTGCTGACAGCTCAGAACCTGGAGCCTGCTTCAGATTCTGTGTCTCCTTCTCTCTCTGCCCCTTTCCCGCACTTGCTACAGAGCAAGTCTGTCTGTCTCTCTCCCTGTAAAAAATAAATAAACATTTAAAAAATTTAAAAAATTTTTTTTCAACGTTTATTTATTTTTGGGACAGAGAGAGACAGAGCATGAACGGGGGAGGGGCAGAGAGAGAGGGAGACACAGAATCGGAAACAGGCTCCAGGCTCTGAGCCATCAGCCCAGAGCCTGACGCGGGGCTCAAACTCACAGACCGCGAGATCGTGACCTGGCTGAAGTCGGACGCTTAACTGACTGCGCCACCCAGGCGCCCCAACATTTAAAAAATTTTAAAAATTGTTTGTATGATGGGCTGGTTATATAGCCTCGTGGATCATCCCATCGCAAATCAACTCAGGCTTGGATCAAATATATATTGCAATGCATTGCTAAGTTCAAAGAAAGTAAAGACCATCTCAAAAGGACCCCCGGTTAAATAAAAGAAACTATGACAACAAAGAACAAAAACATGTTTTCACTCCTATGTGGAACTTGAGAAACTTAACAGAGGACGATGGGAGAAGGAAAGGTAAAAAATTGTTTCAAACATAGAGGGAGGGAGTCAAACCCATAAAAGACTCTTAGACCGATAACAAACTAAAGGTTGATGGTGGGGGGGGGTGGAGGAAGGGAGAAAATGGGTGATGGGCATTGAGGAGGGCACTTGTTGGGATGAGCAGGGGTGTTGTATATAAGCGATGAATCACGGGAATCTACCCCCAAAACCAAGAGCACACTTGTATACACGGTATGTTAGCCAACTTGACAATAAATTATTTTTTAAATACTAATGATTCATCAGATTGAAGAGTTTTCTTCTTAAAAAAAAAAACTGTTCAGAGAGAAAGAAAACACCAACCTTCTGTATCCAATGAAATTATCATTTAAAAAACAAAGAGAAATAAAGGCTTCCAAAACAAACAAACAAGTTGAAAGCAGAATAAAAGAAGAAGATCAAGGGATCTCCCTTCATGTCCAACGGTATTGCAGCAGAATCGCTTCTGAGCCAGCCGCGAGACAGGTGAGCTGAGGCGCGGACTCCTTCCTTAAGCTGGTGAAGATCAGCACCCAGGCTGTTCCCTGTGTTAAAGGTGGTGAGAGTGGAAAAGAGAAGGCAGAGTAACTTTCCATGGGTGTGGACAAAGGATGAGAACCAGATTTTCACAGCAAAACAAACACAGATCGGTTGAGCCTCTTGCCACCGACAAAAACCAACACTCTAAAGAGAAGCATTCTGGATTTCAGCAGAAGATTTCCATAGATTAAAGCTAAGTAAATATGAGTTTACAGTGAAAGATCATCAAGGTTCACGTTAGGAGTCAGCTTTTAATCCCGAATGAGAGAGAGTAAAATAATAAGCAACAGAGTTAGTTTCTTTGGGACTTCAACCATTAGAATTGACAGATTTAAAATAGAGAAGGATCACACATGGAGTATTAAGTAGGTAAAATATCCAGCTAAGTTGTTAGAAGATAGAGCTGGGCTGTAAATTGCATTGGCATGCATTTAAAAATTAACAAACGGATGGTTTCTTACTTTGCAGGCACAAAGGAAGGTAAATAATAAACTGGTGGAAACAAGACTTTGCCAACTCACAAGGTCAGTCCTAGGCACTCATTAACTGAATACAAGAATGGATGCAATTCTCTGACTCTCTGCTCAAATCGGAGAGGAAACGTCTCATGGGAAACCACGTGGTGTCATGGGACCAGGTTGTATGTAGCTCTAATGGGGGGCAGGGGCTTAAGGTAGGCAGCTCCAAGTCGTGGCCTATTGAACTATTTGAGTATGACCCTTTCTTGCTTTATACCTTAACAGAAACAAATGACACGCCAAGGTAAGGTAATTGTGCACATTTAATAGAAAAGTGTATTTAAATCAATACTTTTCTTTAAAGTGACAGTGTAGACTAATAGACAGGTGCCAAATCTCCTGAGGACCAGGAACTGATTTTAAACTTTTACCCTGAAGTATTATGATAATAAAGGAGATCTTTTCTAACCCTTCTTTTTTTTTTTTTTCAACGTTTATTTATTTTTCGGACAGAGAGAGACAGAGCATGAACGGGGGAGGGGCAGAGAGAGAGAGGGAGACACAGAATGGGAAACAGGCTCCAGGCTCTGAGCCATCAGCCCAGAGCCCGACGCGGGGCTCAAACTCACGACCGCGAGATCGTGACCTGGGTGAAGTCGGACGCTTAACCGACTGCGCCACCCAGGCGCCCCTTTTCTAACCCTTCTAACATTATCTCTGCTAGAAATTATGGTGACAGAAAGACGACCTGGGGGGTTGGGACAAGGGAGGAGCTAAGAGATGAGGAAGTATTCTGAATGCTCCCTTAAGAAGTCTGAGATATCAGGGGTGCTTGGGTGGCTCAGTCGGTTAAGTGTCCTACTTCTGCTCAAGTTATGACCTCACAGTTCACGAGTTCGAGCCCTGTATCCGGTTCTCCACTTTCAGCCCATAGCTTGCCTCAGATACTCTGCCCTCTTCTCTCTCTGCCCCTTCCCTGCTTGCACACCCTCTCTTTATATATACATATACATATACATATACATATACATATACATATATATATATGAAAAAAGTCTGAGATAGCAAAGGCAGCTGCCATAGTCCTGTCTTCACGTGGAATTGCAAGAGTCCTTGGAAGACACAGCAGAACATAATTTGGGGATGATGGCACCAGAGAACATCCATGACTCTTTGCGAAATGGATACTCAAAGTGGCCAAAGGTGCATATTCAGTTCCCCTTTGAGGCAGTCAAGATACGTGACTTCTGTGATGATGCATCACAGGTGGGGCAGGGTTTTTGTTTTTGTTTGTTTATTCTTTTTTTAATTTTTTTTCCAACGTTTATTTATTTTTGGGACAGAGAGAGACAGAGCATGAACGGGGGAGGGGCAGAGAGAGAGGGAGACACAGAATCAGAAACAGGCTCCAGGCTCTGAGCCATCAGCCCAGAGCCTGACGCGGGGCTCGAACTCACGGACCGCGAGATCGTGACCTGGCTGAAGTCGGACGCTCAACCGACTGCGCCACCCAGGCGCCCCTGTTTGTTTGTTCTTTAGATGCTAAGACCCAAAGCTCCTCCTTTCTATATTTTTAAGAGTATTTAATTTGATAATTTATTTCCTTCAGGGCAGCTGGGTGGTTCATTTGGTTGAATGTTCAACTCTTGATTTTGGTTCAGGTCATGATCTCATGGTTTTTAGATGGAGCCCTACATCAGGTTATGTGCTGAAAATGGAGCCTACTTGAGATTCTCTCTCCTTCTGCCTGTCCACAGTCCCCACCCCATGTCTCTTTCTCTCTCTCTCTCTCAAAAAAAAAGTTATTTCCTTCATAATCCAAAACCCATCAGGTTGTTATTGGGACTCTATTAGAAAGCTGCTAAGCTTGGGCGAATGGGAAAACAGGTGCAGCGAGTCCATTGAGAGTCTAGCAAAGTTGAGTCATAGCTCCTCCTGCTGGATCCCCTTCAAAAGACAGCTGTGACAGCCAAGGATACAATGGGGGAGAGAATAAGGGAAAGGGTTGGAGGGCTGGAGAGAGAGAGAGAGAGAGAGAGAGAGAGAGAGAGAGAGAGAGAGAGTCTGGAGAAGATATAAAGCAATAAAGACTAGGTTAAAATGTGACCACATTCAATTCTCCAGTTGAGACTATAACTAGTCTCTGGGAAAGCACCACATCCCTTTAGAGCTGTGGGATAATAAACAGTTGGAAGCAGAAAGCACCTCTGTCACATACAGGCTGTGAAACCTTGGGAAATCAGGCAACTTCTGGCAAAAAGGAGTGGAGGTTGGTAGTGTATTGATAAAGACACGCCCTTGGGAACTAGAATACTAGTGTTCAAATCCTGACTTCATACACTTTCCAGATTCTCATGTGAAAAATGGGAGTTACAATAGTAGCTCCATCATGGGGTTGTAGGACAGTTAAATCAACCCATTAAAATTTTTAAAATGGTGCCTAGAATATAGCAAACATTCAGTAAATATTAACTGTATTATTTGCTTTAGATTCTCAAAGCATACATTTTTTATGAATAGCAATGATTGCTTTGCCCAACTTGAAAGGTAGGTCAGAAAATCAAATGATATGATGGATATGAAAGAGCTTTGCAGACTCGGAGAATTATAATTTACTGGGATACAAACACTTTTGTTTATTCAGCAAAATCTATTCTGTACTAATAAATAGTAAAGTAGGAACTGCGATTCGGGTACTACTGGTTTCTTTCTCCCCCATTAAGTTAAAATTTATTTTAGTAAAGATAAACACCTAGTACTTAAAAGCCTCAATCCCATTTGAAATTGGCATCACAATGTTTTCACAGTTAACGCTGCTTCCAGAGTTAAAGCGACCTGGAAAATCCTATGGGCTGTTTGGGAACCTGGATTTCTGAATAGGAGAAAAGTTTTGACAATAATCCTCTTTGTGAAAATATCAAGTTGCTCCTTAAAGTGTCTTAGTCACCGTTTAGAGTGAGGGGAAGACGCTTATTAGAATTCATGGTAATTGCTAACATAAAGCGAGCGTATATCCTGTGCCAGGTGCCATGCTCACCATTTTCATATTTTTTAGTTCATCTCTTTCTTACAAATCCACATAGAATGTTCTCAGTACACAGGTGAGGAAAATGTGCGCGAATCTTTAAGTAATTGACCCGAAATTGTAGACTTCTGGGGCAAGGACTGAAGTTCAACTTTCTCAGGATCCAAACCTGCTTCCTCAAACAGAATTTCATGATGCTTCCAGCAGGGATATTTCCTGTGGACACCTTGTCTCCATGTTCTCAGTCCTTTGCTCTTTCTCCTTAGAAATATAGAACTGAGCATTTAATTCTTTCTGCCCCAGATATCTTCTCTGTATACTATTCATCATAATAGTACCCACCTGAATGGTTTGCTTCAAGAATTAAATTCATATAGGTAGCGTAATTTGAAGGAAGCAAGGCATTTAATACATTCTCACTGTGGCTGTTTTCCTTCCTTTTTATCTTGAAACAAACTTGCCATCCTATGAAATTTGCAAGAACATAGCAAAAGCCTTTGTCTTCCGAGCCATTTGTAAACTTGCCGCTGATATGGCCCCCATTGTCCTCATTTTGTTCTGTGCTTCTTACAAGCTAACAAAAAATTCTCCTGGGTAATCTGATATGGCAAGAAAGATCAGGAAATTAACATGGGCGCATTATCATCACCTCGTCCTCAGACCCCCTTTCAAGATTTTCCAGTGAGCCCACCCTTTCTGGCAGAAGAAGGCCGTCTAGGTTCACCCATTGCGTTCGGTGGTAATTTTTATTTAGTTTCTTTCGACGTGAAGCAATTTCTCGGCTTTTCTTGACGCTCGTGACTTGGATACTTCTGAAGACTACAGGTCAGCTTTGTGAGGATTTCCTGTTATTGTTTGCTTTTTAGAGCAACCCTCATTGGGGTTTGTCTGAGGTTTCCTCAGGCTCAGAATCAGTGTATTGTGAATGCTATGCCATGCTGTCACTGCGATCTTAGTTGACACATAATTTCGATTTGACCCATTAATGGTGGCTTTAACTTTGACAATTTGATTAACGTCGTCCCCGCCCAACTGGCCTGCTGGAAAGTTACTTTTTTATTTCCTTTGAGTTGGTAAGTGTCTTGTGTGGAGGCCACGAAGAGACAACTTAAATATTACATCCTCCATTTACTCGTTTCTTTATAACATGAGAGACAAGGGAATAGATCCTACCATATTTAGGGAATTGTCATGTGTACTAATGAATGGTGTTCAGACTTTCCCAGATGTGGTCAGTGGGAGTTTCTTTAAACTGTGTTCCGTGTCCTTTTGACATGGGCCCTTGTCAATTACTCGAGTGAATTCTTGTTTGGGCACAACTAGACGTTCTGACTCTTATGCTATCCCTGCCTCAGTCCTATAATCAGCCGTTTTGCTGAGAAGCCTTGATTCCCTTGAGAGGAGAGTTGTGTCTGGGAGTGAAGTTCTGGAGATATGTGCACATGTATACGTGTATATCTAGGAGATATGTGCACATGTATACGCCTACATATATTTAAATTTGTGTTTATTCATCTGTTCATCCACGTACAATCTACTCATCTTAAAACGTAATGCCAGTACCTCTGATTTCATTCCATCACCTTAGAATTCATACCCATGTACCTTCTCTGTAGGTAACACTTTTCTCTAATGGCGAGAAGCCTGACTCCTGTTGTTGTTGTTTTTAATTACGCTCACTTATTTAATTAATCTCCCCAAACCTCTGTCACCTACAAATACCCCTTTCAAACCTTCGCTTCATGCAGAATCGTCCTCAACACCTCACAAAGGGAAATCCCTTATATGATGCCTTCCTCATCATCTCATCTGGGGTTCCAACACCCTAAGGCACCCGCCCTCCCAAGGTGCCGACACCCTCTTCGTCTTTCTGGTATTTTCACATTCTGTTCTGTTCATGCCATGATCATGGTGGCATCTCCACCTTGCAAGGACATGCTATTTATGCCACTTGGCCCTAAAAACCTAATGCCGCATGCTAGCTTCTCCCCATCCACCACGGTGGGCAAGTTCATTCTCCTTGGTCTCTAACACCCCTTGCTGGGCCATTGTCACCACTCTGTGGATGCCCAAGCCCTGACAGGTAGCCCTGGCCTTAATTCCCTCCCCTTCCACTGCCACGCTGCCCACTTGCTTGGCCATATCCAATTGAACCGAAATCACCAGAAAAAAGAAGGCAGGGGAAAGGAGAAGGGGGGACAGGACGAGACGGGGGGAGAAAGAGAAGGAAAAAAATGCACGTTTGTCTTAAATTTGTATTATTATTATTAGTAACCTAGTGTTCTCTTTTCTGATATAAAAATCTAACCTTAGGAAACAATCTGTTATTTGTCCTTATGTCTCAGTGTGAACCTAAGTCAACTCACAGAGTGTACCTCATTTTCTGGTCCAAGCAACATTACGAGGTAGGTTTTTTGGTGAAAAATGTAGAAACTGATGTTTAAAAAGCATAAGTATCCTTCCCAGTGTTCATATGGCTACTAATAGCATGTGATACTATGAGGGTTCAGTCTCACTGAGATAAT
Source organism: Felis catus (assembly GCF_018350175.1). Taxonomy (NCBI): domain Eukaryota; kingdom Metazoa; phylum Chordata; class Mammalia; order Carnivora; family Felidae; genus Felis; species Felis catus. The sequence continues at coordinate 196,693,404 of NC_058371.1, read as the reverse complement.
GAAAGACAGCCCCTCTGCCCCCGCAAGAAAAACAATCCTTGACACCAGTCTGTAAGGGACAGGGACAGAAGCAGGGAAGGGTGTTGTCACAAGAGTAGGAACCTCCCCCAGTCACTGAGAACATCACTGGGAACACCACTTGCTTCCAAGAGAGAATCAGACACCCTTCCCGCTCCTTTTAATGTTCTGGCTCTTTGGAGCCAGGATACCTCCCTCCATCTCCCTAAATTCAAAACCATGATAGAAAAGACGATCTGCGAGGTGCGTTAACTACAACTTGGGAAACTGCATTTCAGAGAAGTCTCTGCAGCCGTGTGATTCTGTGATCTTGGGAGAATGGGCACCTGTGACCCAATTCTTGTGAACCATAAGATAGAACTATGTATACAAAGCCACGAAGACATTTGAGAAACCATACTTTTAATCGTTGTCATAAACTATGTAAATGAACACTGTCTCTTTAAACTGGGACATGCTGTCATATTAGATAGATGCCCTATAGTCTAGCAAGTTGATGAAGCACATGGGCCCAGGAGTCAGGATTGAGTTCAAACCTCGGTTTCATGAGGTAATACCTACATGGTCTTGGCCTCATTCTACGACTCATCCAACCCCCATTTTGTCATCTAGAAAACAGAGTTAATAGTAACTCTTGAATTCTAGGGTTTGCAGAAAGGCAGATTGCGCTTGACACATTAGAAGCACATGGATTATAATACATAATACCACTTATTACTTTTAATATGCTTTAAATGAAAATTTGGCACCTTTCATCCATTTTTAGTTTGAATTAGACATCTACTGATTCACTGGTTCCACAGTGACCAGGTTCAAAAATCCTGGAGAGTCCTCACTTTGTGTCTATCGATGACTGTGAATCTTCATAAACCCATGTAAAGCCACACCATGTTTGAAGTTCTCTAACATAAAGAAAAATAATGATAAAGGCTGAGAGCAGGCACAGGGATCAAGTAGGACTGTATGAAAAACCCCTTGGTGCATTCCCCAGAGGAAGGATAACTCTTCCTGAGTTATCTTTCACTCTGCAACTCTCTAACCTTGAAACAAAGCAATCCATAAACACATAAACAAAGAGGTTACACACATGCCTAAGAGATTCAGTGCTTCATTTTTCTCAAACCCTATATAAAGCGCATGGATTTTGCTAAAAAGATTGTGCGCGGACTGTTAAAGTATCCTGTAAGCTTTGGATTAGTAAAGAAGCATGCTCTGAGGGAAGGAAAAAAAGAGAGAGAGAGAGAAGGAGAGCTCGAATCCTACGAGCTGACTTTTTGGAGATGACACCAAAACTGTATGAAAGAGAATGCGTTCTTGATGACTAGCGCACATTTTAACGTGAAAACATTCAAATGGAATTTAAACTCATACTTTGAGAGCTCTCTGCTCTGCTTTTAGAAGAACACATTATATATTTATTGATTTGCTATGTGCTTTCAATAAACAACCAACATGTATTGAAAATCTGCTACGTCTTTAGGAGCCTGAGTGGGCGGTGACAATATTACACAAATACTGTATGATATGACTTATATGTGAAATCTCAAAAAAGTCAGACTCATAGAATCAGGGAGCAAAATGGCTGCCAGGGGTTGGGGCACGGGGGAACAGATGATGTTTAAGGGTATAAACTAGCCACAAGTCATAAATCCTAGCGATCGAATGCACAGTGGAGTGAATATAGTGACAATATTGTACTATAATCATCAAACTTGCTGAGGGAAGAGACCAGAAATATTCCAACGACCGAAAAAATGATGATTATGGGATATGATAAAGGTGCTCTCCTATTACCGGGTGGCGATCATCTTACAATATACAAATGTAGCGAATGTACATGCTGTATACCTTAAACTGACAGTGTTATGTGTCGGATATATCTCAGAAGAAACCAAGGCTAGAACATTCTGAGGGGTAGGCTTGAAGGATGCAGCAGAAAGCGATGAGTACATAAGAAATAATGAAAATACCAAAATCTAATAAATACTGTAACTTGGAGCGGGTACTGTGCTTGTCCTGCACTCAGAACTATGATAGACGTTGGCGTGCTTGATCTCGTTAAGCCGTCATCTGTTGTCTTTCTGGCTCAGTGTTTGGCATTGCTATCCACTTAGTCGACCCGGCACAAACCCTGGGCATCAGTCTTGCCCCCTCCTTTCACTGATCCCAAAGCATTAATCATCAAGTCCTACTAAAAGTCGCTCTTAAGTGTATTTCCAGTTGGGGCGCCTGGGTGGCTCAGTCAGGTGAGCCTCCAACTCTTGATCTTGGCTCAGGTCATGATCTCACAAACGTGAGATCTGTGCTGGCAGCTGGAGCCTTCCTGGGATTCTCTCTCTCCCTCTCTCTCTGCCTTTTCCCCCACCTGTGCTCTCTCTTTCTCAAAATAAATTTTAAAAAATTACTAAAAAAAATAATTTTCCGGGGGCCCCCGGGGGGGCTCAGACGGTTAAGCGTCCAACTTCCGCTCAGGTCATGATCTCGTGGTATGTGGGTTGGAGCCCCACGATGGGCTCTGGGCTGACAGCTCGGAGCCTGGAGCCTGCTTTGGGTTCTGTGTCTCTGTCTCTCTCTGCACCTCCCATGCTCATGCTCTCTCAGTAATAAATAAACGTTAAAAAAATTAAAAAAAATCTTTTCCAGTTAATAAAATTGTCTGCATCTTCGTTGTCACTGTCTTAGTTATGGCTTCTACCAACCTTCACAATACCATAATAACTGATTTCTGGTTTATATGGTCTCAATGATTTGCCTTTCCTCATGTCCATACCTTTACCGTGGCCTCACGATGAGCTGAATGTCTTTCTTCCCTCCTTGACATTGTTTTTGTCCGTGGAACTTGCATTCACCCATGAAATATGATAGGGTGTATCATTAAGCTGTGCATCCAGCTTGAAGCCTGGAGCCTGCTTCAGATTCTCTCTCTGTCTCTCTCTGTCTCTCTCTGTCTCTCTCTATCCCCCCTCGCCCCCCACTGGTGCCCTCTTTCCCTCAAAAATAAATAAATAAAAACATTAAAGAAAAAAAGACCACTGTCCAGTATAACTTTCTTTGATGATAGAAATATTCATTATCTGTGTTGCCAAATATGGTTTTAGCAGCATATGAACATTGAACACATGAAATGTGTTTCCTAAAATAGATAAAGAATTATATATTTTAAATTGTATATCATTCATTTTAAAAATATTTTTAAATGTCTGTTTATTTATTTTTGAGAGAGAGCATACACAGGTGTATGAGCAAGCAGGAGAAGGGCAGAGAGAGAGGATCTGAAGGGGGCTCTGTGCTGACAGTAAAGAACCCAGTGCGAGGTTTGTACTCACGGACCACGAGATCGTGACCTGAGCTGAAGTTGGACACTTAACCGATGGAGCCACTCAGGTGCCCCATGATCTTATATCATTCTAATTCTTTAAAACAATTTAACTGGCCACATGTAGTGTGTGGGTCCCCTATTTGACCATGCAGCCTTGGGAAATCTCAAGAAGTTCTCTTTGCTCTCTAGCATTTCTGTTATCTCAATGACATGCACGTACTCAGCTCGTCAGCTGGTCTAAAAAGAGTTAGAGACCCATGGAGCAGAGGAACTCCTGCTGAGCCCAGCCTAGATCAGCTGTTTTCCAATAGACCTCAAGCTACATTAAAATGTATTATCGTTTTAAGCCACTAAGCTTGGGGTGATTTGTTATACAGCAAATCTAACTGATACACATGACCTAGATTGTTGATTAAGCCTCACCTCTTCTGTACACTGGAACCAATGTTTTTTGTTTGTGAATTATAGATCAAGTCTTACCACTCTGCTACTGAATATCTTTCAAGGGCTTCCTGCTGCCCTCATTAAAAAAAAATGTAAACTTCTTTTTTTTTTAATTTTTTAATGTTTATTTTTGAGAGAGGGAGAGAGAGAGAGCACGGGAGGGGCAGAGAGAGAGGGAGACAGAATCCGAAGCAGGCTCCAGGCTCTGAGCTGTGACCTCATGCAAGATCATGACCTGAACCAAAGTCAGACACTTAACCAGGTGTCCCTAGACTATATATTTCTTAAGGCTCTTGATTATCTTTTCTGTACTTCCTTCAGCAGCCATATACTTTATCCTTCATCTTAAGAGGCGCTTCAACATTTACTACCTTCTATATCTAATTTTAGCCCACTTAATTGCACTCACTTAACTCACACTTAGCTTGAACCTATTTATCTTTGGAAAGCTTTGACTGACCACCACCCCCCCATCCCCGGCACCCTTTGGGATGCACTTTGTGCTCCCATGGCACCATGGATTCACCCTTTTAGAAACTGTCATCTTCTGCATTACAATATATGTGTTTCACCTGTTTCTCTTTGCCAGTGTGTAATTAATTTCTAGAAATGCAGTGGGAGAACGGTGAAGGTGCTAATTCCTATTCTAGAAGAGTGTCTAGGACATAGCAAGTGCATAGTAAATTAATTTTGGAAAAATGAGCCACCAAGTAAGTATTAAAAGTATGGCTAGGAGCGCCTGGGTGGCTCAGTCGGTTAAGCATCGACTTCGGCCCAGGTCATGATCTCACAGTTCGTGGGTTCAAGCCCCGCGTGGGTCTCTGTGCTGACAGCTCAGAGCCTGGAGCCTGCTTCGGATTCTGTGTCTCCCTCTCTCTCTGCCCCTTCCCCCACTCACGCTCTGTCTGTCTCTCTCCAAAAATAAACATTAAAAAATAATAATAAAAGTATGGCTAAAATCCTAGCCATTGAAACTTTGAAGTTAATAGCCCTCCTAAATCACAACTGTTTCAATCATGCCAGACTCAAGGGCAAGGTTACAAGAAGACAGAGAGCTTGAAAATATCACGTATTATACAAATGCAAGGCTGCATTTATTATTAGACTTGCAACACATATACTGTGTCTGGCATAGACTGACTCAACGGGGTGCAGAAGGAAATTGAGTTTGGGAACCAGAGCAACTGGGGTTTGCTCTGGCGCTCACTAACTATGTGTCCTTGGCTACATTTTAAAGTTTATTGCAGCCCTTGTTTCTTCATTTGAAATGTGGACTTATAATTTCTCCCTCAGAGCATCAGCGCGAGGAAAAATGGACAATGCAAAATAAATTCCGTGGCTCAGTGCATGACAAATAGCAGGCGATCAAGACATTTGTGTTTGCTGACTTTCTTTTTTGGGCAGCGGTCAAGAGAATCTGGGGGTTTTGTCTATCGTATTTGTGTGCTCTTTTTCCCTGAAATCGCTTGCCTGCTTCTGCTCAATTTTATGTTTTCACTCAGAGCCACTGTTAAATATTTGGCCACAAACATTTGGATCCGCTAATAAATCAAATGCCAGTTTTGGAAGGATGCAAAGTTCTCTGCAAAATGTCTCACCTGTTTTGCCCTCAATGATTTTCAATCTCCTCTCCCCTCCCCCCCATTCACGCCCTTCAACGTGACATTCCCCCAATCTTCTCTCTTCCGCCCACAGATTCTCAAATAGAGTGTATGGTTTTGGCAAATCTAATTCTAACCTCATATAGATATAAGATAACAATATAACAATATAAATATTGTTTTTTTTATTGTTTTCAGTCATAGGGTGTTTGGTCTCGATAATATTCTTTAAATAAGCACAGAGTTGGAAGTCCAAACACCTGGGCATGATTTCTGACTCTGATATATCCATGGGGTCAAAAAAAAAGTTTTTTAATGGTTATTTACTTTTGGGGGAGAGAGAGAGAGAGAGAGAGAGAGAGAGAGAGAGAGAGAGCACTCACGTACACAAGCAGGACGGGGGCAGAGACAGAGGGTGACAGAGGATCTGAAGCGGGCTCTGCACTGACAGCAGAGACCCCAAAGCGGGGCTGGACCTCACGAACCCCAAGGTCATGATCTGGGCCGAAGTTGAAGCCTTAACCAATGGAGCCACCCAGGAGCCCCTCACTGGGTCAATTTGCCATGCTCAACATTTGAGTTTCTGTTTTCCCACCTGGTACAAGGAGAATAGTAATGTCTAAGTCAGAGGTTGCTCTGATAACTAAATGAGAGGACATTCATGAAGACACCTTACCTGGTTGACCATATGAGTGGAATCTTGATTATAGTGTGCTTTATTGCGGACAGTGGACCACGTAATAACTGCAGATCTAATTCCATTGTGCGCTCCACGAAAACCACATGAGCCTTCCACTTTGAAACGATGTGAATCATCAGTGGTCTCCATTAAACATGTTCCATGGAATCCAGAAGTCTGGCTCAAATCTCCCAACTTTCAGGGAGATGAATAGCCTCCAAGAAATGACCAGAAGTAAACACTTGATTCCTCCTTATCTCCTAGGATGATGTGGATTGCAGAGCCATAGGCTTATGCATTTACAGGTGTTGATTCAAATCGATGCACCAAATGTCCACACCTTCTTTCCCACTCGTGCACTGATACATCCAGACTGTGGGCTTGAAAGCTCATGGACAGCCTTGGGAGTCCTTCTACATTCTAACCCTCTCCAGCCTCACAGAGCAGACTTATTGAAAGTGAGATTCTCTTGCATGTGCATTGTTAGCCTCGACTCGGAACCCCTTGCCCTGTATCTATTCTCCACTGCACCTGAGCTGCCCTGGGTCCTGGCGTAGAATGTTGTCCATGCTCCTTTTCCAGTTTCTAATCTTGTCTGTGTTCCAGTTTGACCCTTGGCTCCCCGGTGACAAAACCGGAAGGAATTTGGGAAGAAAGAATATTGGGATTAATGTTCGGCATCCAAATGTATGTTAGCTTTGCAACATGCGAATTCTTTCACAAGTTGGGAACAGAGAACTAGAAATGCAAACACCTGGGCCTGGCCTTGATTCTTCCCTTACCTAGAAGTTGGGCACCAGCTCAGGAACTGTTCACAGTGAAGGTTACGAGATCACTCTCACCCACTTTTTCCAGGCTCGACTATGATTAACTGGCTATAGTAAGCGTGCGTTTTGTAATAGAGACTTTTTGTAAAAAAAAAAAAAAAATGCATGCTTAAAAAACAGATGAAATATCTTTTATAACAAACTTTACACTTATTATGAATTTAGATATAATTCTTACCAACTAGTTATTTGATTATGAAATAGAATTAATTTAGATGTTTAATAGGAAAGCAAATATGAGGTCTGTTCTGAAAGCTTACTTCTCTCTTAATACCCCCTTCCTCTCCACCTCCATTCCTTCTTTCTTCCTCAAATATTTGAGCAAACAAGTATTTGTGTTATAAGGCAGGGTGAATTTATTGGTTCTGGGATTAAAAGTAACTCACAAAGCAGAAATAAACTATTTGGGTTTACTAGACGTTTAATTTAAATAGATACCAAGCAACTGGACAGAGAGCGAGTGAGATTCACTTTAGAGGGAAAACTGCCCCAGTTTTGCCACAAAGAGTGGAAACATGTCAATAACAGCTACCCCATGGGCCATTTTTCCCAGGAGCACTTGAGTTCTAATAAAGATGGGTTTGGGAACATCAGTCAAAAGACCTAGTAGGTTCAAGTTTTGTAGTTCTCCTGTAAGCCAGAATGCCTCCTTGGCAGGTAGCTTACATTCTAGCTGTCCACACCGAGGACCAGCTACCCTTTCACTTGAAACCAAGAAGCTTTCAGTGAGCGATATTCCAACATTTGCCATCTATGACCCAGAAAGGGTCTGGGAAGAGTGGGGTGTTCTAATTTTGAGGACATAAATTGTAGATCATCTCATGACACCATCTTGCAACAGCACCCTTAAGACCGCATGATGCCCCACGGGTGCATGGGTGGCTAAGTCAGTTAAGCATCCGACTCTTGGTTTCAGCTCAGGTCATGATCTCCCGTTTTGTGGCTTCCAGCCCCACATCTGGCTCAGCGCTGACAGTGCGGAGCCTGCTTGGGATTCTCTCTCTCTCCTTCTCACTCTGCCCTTCGCCCCACCTCAAAAATAAATATATAAACTTGAAGAAAAAAAGACTGCCCGATGTTTGGGGCACCTGGGTGGGTCAGCCAGTTAAGCATCAGACTTCAGCCCAAGGCCATGATCTCATGACTCATGAGTTCGAGCCCCGTATTGGTCTCTCAGCTGTCAGTGCAGAGCCTACTTCGGATCCGCTGTACCCTTCTCTCTCTGCTCCTCCCCCACTAGTTTTCTCTCTCTCTCTGTCTCTCTGTCTCTCTGTCTCTCAATAAATAAATAAATAAATAAATAAATATCCCACTGATGCTCATGTGGGAAGACCAGCTTGTCGATGAGGATCCCGTCTGTCTGTAGGATCGTCTTTCGTTATCTTTCCCAAGACACTCAAGCATTGTAGCCAACCCAGCTATCTAGCAGATGACCTTCTGCTAGGCCTCCCCTTTTCCTCTCTCAGACTCAGAGAGAAGCAGCAGCAGCAGCCTGATCCTGTAATATTTTCTTCACTCCATGACCCAGAGCCATAACCCCTTAGGGGGAGAGTTGACTTTTGGAACCCCCTTCTCTCGTCCTGTAGGAAGCCATTTATTTTTAAACCATGGGGTGAACTTTTAGCTAAAGGATACTTTATGCAGTAAGTAGCATCCATCATAAAGTCCGTTGTCCTCAACCACCCGAGTCAAGCAAAATTTGGTCACCCAATACGAACACATTAAATTTGCTACCCAATGTTTTTTGTTGATTCTCTTCCTTCTGCTCAGAATGACCTCTGTCCCTTATTATAACACATTTTTTCCCAGAAATAATATGTTTTATCTTAATGCCCCAATAGGCTAAGTTCCACAAGGAGCAGGAAAAGAAATCTCAGTCGCTGATTACACTCCTAGTTCTTAGCATGTCGCTTAATGTACTTCATATGCCCAATGATTAGAAGGTGCCCTAAAATTACCAGAAGTGAAGCATGCACTTTATTCACACATCAGCCTTTCCTCTTAGCCTCTGGAAACCCCTCTGAGGGCTGTGGCCCCATCACACCTGTGGCACATCTTGTTGGCCTAGCATAATGCCTGTCCCAAATAGGATGTTGATGTATATTTTATGAACGAATGAATGAGCAACTGCAAACGTGAAGAAAATTTGGTATTTACTTCCAAAGCTAAAAAGCCACAAAGACTAGAAACATGTCAATAACAGCTACCCCATGAGCCATTTTTCCCAGGAGCACTTGAGTTCTAATAAAGATGGGTTTGGGAACATCAGTCAAAAGACCTAGTAGGTTCAAGTTTTGCAGGTGACTTTCTACTAAAAAGTTCGCTCTGTTTCCCTTTATATCCCTCCTTCCCCCGTGAAAAAAGTACTCTGTTCTTTAAAGGTATTAATATTTCCTTGAAACATGCAATCTCTGACCTTCTCATAAAGGAAAAAAAATTGTCTTTTCTAGGACAAATATTTGACAGCTTGTTTGGATTACAAATGAAGCTTAAGAAAGCTCTGAACAAAAATTTTACTGAGGACAGGGGGTCATTTTCCTAGTCAAGCGGTGAATTGGGTCTATCATTTTCCTCAAATATTTCCCTCAATGAGAAAATAGAAGCTTTGCTGGGTAAATTCCACCCTGGAAAATAGTAGAGGATTTTTTTGGAGTTATTTAAAGAAGATCTGGCTCATTCATGCCTCTACAGTTCATCATCCACTTCTATTTTTAATATATAGTATGCTGTGTTCTTCCTCAAACTGAAAATATAACCCCTCCACCGCTTCAGCAAGTGAGTGTGTTGACTTGAATATATATGTATACACAATATATGCATCCATAAACATATATACTCACGTACATTCACTTAAGATCATAAATTGGTGTCGAATACCGTAGGATGTATGCAAACTTGCTGTGAACTTGTTGCTATCCTAGTTATTTCCATGAGTTACTAAGGTACCACAAATTGAGATTAAAGTGAATGTAGGTGAAGCAAGTTGCTTCTAAAATAGCCAAATGAGGGGCGCCTGGGTGGCGCAGTCGGTTAAGCGTCCGGCTTCAGCCAGGTCACGATCTCGCGGTCCGTGAGTTCGAGCCCCGCGTCAGGCTCTGGGCTGATGGCTCGGAGCCTGGAGCCTGTTTCCGATTCTGTGTCTCCCTCTCTCTCTGCCCCTCCCCCGTTCATGCTCTGTCTCTCTCTGTCCCAAAAATAAAAACGTTGGAAAAAAAAAATTAAAATAGCCAAATGAAATTCAAATTGCCAACTCGCTCCGCTTTCAAACTGTTTTATTTGTAAGGTTTATTTAATTATTTGAGAGAGAGAGAGAGAGAGAGAGAGAGAGAGAGAGAGAGCAGGGGAGTGGCAGAGAAAGGGAGAGACAGAATCCCAAGCAGGCTTTGCACTGTCAGCACAGAGCCCAACGAGGGCCTGGATCGCAAAAACCGGGATACCATGACCAAGAGCCGGATGCTTAACCGACTGAGCCACCCATGCGCCCCAGCCATCGTTTGTTGTAATGACACTTAGGCACCTCCACTGCAATAAACAGATGAATAAGTAACAAAATAAGTAACCAAAAGCTAAATATTTTTGAAAAGTCTTGATTGTATGGGCGAATGCTGTCTTCCTGTGCGTGTCTTACTGACATTCTGAATAAATCATGCCTTTGCCCAGAGCGATGCAAAAGAGATAAAAAATAAAACAAATGGATTAAAGCAAAGAGCAATGATATGAAAATCACTTTCACTCACAAGGTAGAATGTATGGCAAATAGAAAGGTTAATCACATAAAAATATCAACATTTCCTGTCCTGTCTACTTTTCCAGTTTCTACCTATAAATTAAGGCCCTCTCAAGGGTGAACTGTTCCTACAAATCTTCCTGATCACCAGGCGATGTTATTTTGAATCTTTTTGTTTTGTTTTGTTTTGTTTTCAATTTTGCAAGCATTGGTTTTCATTCTTTACATGAAATAGTGCTGATCCAGGGGGTGTTAGGCTGGAACAGGTGGGAGAGTCGGATTGGTTATAGCAGAGAAGACAGGATCAGACTCTTGTCCCTTAAATGCCTCCCCGCCTACTCTGCACCCTTCACATGCCTCCTGAGACACCTCCTGAGATACCTGGGAACACCCAGAGCACAATATACATAACCTACTTGGGTAACCTACTTACAGCTGGCTTTACTTTTCTCTAACTCCTGTGTATTCATCACATGTGATCATCCAGTTCCTAATTTTAGTATAGCTCTTTGTATCCAAGTCTGTCTTTCTTGGTGGAGAAGGGAGAATTTTTAATTTTCATTCTCTGCGGCGCCTGGGTGGCTCAGTCAGTTGAGTGTCCGACCTCGGCTCAGGTCACAGTCTCTCAGTTTGTGAGGTCCAGCCCCACGTTGGGCTCTGTGCTGACAGCTCAGAGCCTGGAGCCTGCTTTGGATTCTGTGTCTCCCTCTCTCTACCCTTTCCCCACTCATGCTCTGTCTCTCTCTGTCTCTCAAAGATGAATAAACGTTTAAAATTTAAAAAAAAATTCATTCTCTAACCATACAATGCAAAATTAACAAAAATCTTACATTATATAGAAGGTCAAACAATATTTGCTTACTAATTAAAACCAGTGTTGATGAGAAACAACCATAGTGAATAGGTAAGTTTTTGTTGGGATCTCATCATGGATGGCCTTGCATATCATGTTAATACCTTGAGGGTTAATTCCTTCAATGGTGGAAATGCAGTAGACTGACATAAAACAGCTATGCTTTGGGAAGGTATGAAAAAAATAAGATCCTTAAAAAGTAAAATTAATGGAAAAAAGAAAGAGTAAGATTAGTAGAGCTATTTTTTTTCTAATCCATATGCTTATTAGTAGAGGTCATTAGGTTATCTCCAAATGAAAGTTGTATATGATATATATTCAACAGTATGAATTCCTTTCTTCCTAAGTTTACTGATAATATAACATAGCAAATGATAATCTCTCTACTCCCTACAGCAGAGCAGCTCTGAGGTCAAGGTGGTAGAAGCTGTGAAAGCTCTCTATTAATGGGAAGACTGTATGATGTAAGGCATTATTAACATTAGTTTAAATACCTCTACTCTTACAAGTTCATACAATATAACACATGAAGAATTAAAACATTTTGCAGACATATTCCTTATCACAGGGTCAATTTTCTATAGATAGATTTTTATTGTAAAAATAACATATGCTACTGTGATTATGTAGGCATTGGGTTTAGCAGCTCTCAAAAATGAACATGAGATCAAGGGGGGAAAGTCACCCTAAGAAATCAAAATCAATCCATGATAAATAAGACTAAATAAATTACGAGAAGTAACTATAATAATCAAAAAATACATACTAACTTGAATGAAAGGGCTTAACAAATTAAAATAAGGAGATTAATTTCAATCAATGTAGGCAAGATACAACTTAACTTTAACTTAATGAAAATAAAATGTTATCTCTTTAATGGATTAAACTGTAAATTATTTGGTACAAGGTCACTGAGGGCAAAATACAGTTGGATTATTAGAAATGGGTTCAATTTTCCTCAGCATGTAGAAAATATAGTCTCATTTCTGATTGCCTGTCTGGTTTCTCAAACAAAATGAACTCTAGGCCATAGAAGGATAGGCACTCAATTCATAAAGCCTTAAAGGAAACTCCTTAAGTATACCCTTACTTATGCATCTATAAAACTGAGATAAGCATTTCTTAATCCATTTCACAGGATGGCTGCTATAAATATACAAAGATACAACAGACTATGAAGAATTAATTATCTGAAATTCCTAATCCAGTAGGCAACATGTTAATGTGCTCAACAAATGCTATTGTGTTTGTGTTTGTTGCTATCATTATCACTGTTTTATTCTGTGTGTGTCCTGTCATGATCTGCCTTCAATCTTCTTCTCCAATTATTTCAACCTATGTATCCAGAGACCAATGATATGATACTGGACATATCTGATGCTTCAGAGTCTCAAGAGATTTTCTCATTATATGTGTGTATATATGTGTATATGTATGTGTGTGTGTGTGTGTGTGTGTGTAATATATATATATATATATATATATATGCATATATATATATGTATATATATGTCAAATGCTCAAATTCTGTCTTTAAGGCATCAGTCAAATTCTAGGTCTTTTATAGAGATCTTTCATTAACCACTCCATCTGGAAAGAATTACTTCCTCCATTAAGCTTTTGCACACCTTTTCTAAGCACCGCTTGCCACTTTTTCCATGTGTGAAGAGGAAGTTGGTGGCGTTAAAAGGAACACAGACCTGTCTTTGTAACTTGGCTTCGTCATACGCCACTTCTATTTTCCCATCCGTGCAATGGTGGCCCAGATACCTGCCTCACTGTTATATGGTGTCACATACGCGAGGTGTCTGGAACATATTTGCATACCGATTTGGGACACTTCCCCAATAAGAAAGGCCAAATATAATATTATTCATCCGTGTGTGTTTCTCTGTGATATTTGCTAATTTCACTCCAATTCTTTTGCCCCAAATCAAAAATATCATAAAAATTCTGGTCTACACTGTCTCTTGGTAGCCCCTTCCAGAGACCCAAATTAGCAAATGAGTTGAATCCGAGATGCCCTCAATGTATTACTTTATGTAAAATATAATAATACTTTAGTTGTGGCTAATATTAATTTAGTGTCAATGGTATACGAGACATTCTAGTAAGTGCCTTAGGTACACGACATTAATTTTGCTAGCAATCTTATGAATGTATTATACTTTACATAATTAGCAGATAAGGAAACAGACTTCAAAGGATTCATGCTTTGGACCAAGGGTACGCTTGTTGCAGATATTTACATGCAGGAGGTCTGATCACAGAAGAATGCTCTGACTACTATGATATGGAGAATTCATATGTTATTTAAAAAACATCTCTTGGTTTTCCATTTTTGGTAACTGGGGACATTTTCTTTATCCTCATTGTGTACAGTCCAAAAATATCTGATTGGCCATTGGATATCCTTTATTTACCTATCTCCCAAAGGGTGAATTCAAATCTATAAAATAGACTCCATTTTCTAATTAGATTAATTTTCCAGTAGTAGGGTGTGTGTGTCAATTCGAACTAACCAGTAGCTTGTGAATTTGTGTGGTATGAGCCTCTTTAAGAATCTACATGATGAAGGCAAAGGCTAGATCTTGATGGATATATCTATATCTATCTATCTATATCTCTATCATTTTTCTATCTATCTATCTATCTATCTATCTATCTATCTATCTATCATCTATCTACCTATCTACCTGTCTATCTATGTTACCTTTAACTCCAAAGGCAGTTGGAAGCAACTGAAAAGATTTTAACTTTGAGTATTACTAAAGTGAATCAGGAGGCCTCTGGGTGGTTCAATCAGTTAATCCTCTGACTTCAGCTCAGGTCATAATCTCACAGTTCATGGGTTCGAGCCCCGCAGAGGCTCTGTGCTGACAGCTCATAGTCTGGAGCCTGCTTCGGATTCTGTGTCTCCCTCTCTCTGCCCCTCCCCTGCTTGTGCTCTGTCTCTCCCTCTCTCTCAAAAATAAACGTTAAAAAAAAAAAAAGTTCATCAGAACTGAAAACTTTGAACATCGAAGTCCCATAATCTTTGTTGTGGTGTGAATAAGGATTAGCCCCTCCAACTATTTTTCCTCTGCTATGTTATTGTACTAACATTTATTGGAAAGCTGCTATGCCACAGGTGCTTTGTGTGTATTATCTTATTTAATTTGCTCACCAACACTGTGAAATAGTCATCATTATTTCCTTTTATAGATGAGGAAACAATCTCATTTATGCTTGCAGCAACCAACCATCCTTGTTCTGACATCTTTGATCTACAACTTAGTGAAGACTGGATTGCTTCTGAGAGTCTCTAGCATAGTGGAAATCATCGCAGCTATAAAGCTTGAAAACCGAAATAAGGCAGGCATTTTTCTTAAAATGGGTTTGGCAATCATAGACTCCTCCTTCCCCGGCCAGGTCCTCTATTACTTAAAGAACTGAATGAAAATATTTTCACGTGAGTGTGACCTAGTAGATTTTAGTCCCAGTTCATTAGGTAGCAATAATCTCCTTAGTTACCTTAATGTTAACATATTCCTCTAGAGCAGGGGCACCTTGAAAAGAAGATTAAATGTTGGCTTCATGAATGAAAAAGAATTGCATTTGGGAAAGGTTCTGTTTTGACTCCATATGCTTGATCCTTAACAGATCTGCTTTGTTAAGGAAGAATAATCACAATGACTGCAGATGCAAAAGCATTAGTCTCAGGATTGCATTTGTATGCATTAAGCATCTGGACTATGACAGAGTCAATCTTCAAACAATAATTGTTCCAGCAAATTAGGCAGTGTGGTTACACGAAAAGGGCACTGGACATTGGCCTTCATCCTGGAATTGCCACGAACTGCTGGTGGGACCTTGAGAGAGTTGTTCCATCCATTAGTTCTCCCATCTGCAAAATGAGGAGGGTGGATCTGATATCCACTGAACATCTTTGTGGCCATGTGTGTCATTATTTATTTGGTGATGATTTCCGAAGTAACAAATATCACTAGCATCTAATCACGGTTCACTAAGATATTTAGAATCACTGCATCATTTATTAAAATCACTATTGTAAACCTAGTAGAATCCTGGAAACCTATTTTTATTTGATTGACAATAACTGATTTAAAAAAATATAGTCCTGCAATATTCTTAGAGACGTGCTTCCTTTAGAGACTTTCAGGAACATTAGCAGACAACAAGCTCTGAGAGGGGAGGCCACTGTTTGATAAATATTTATATCCCCAAATTACTTGGATAATGCCTAACTCATCAGTCACTCTGTTTTATATTTTTTGAATAGTCATAGTATATCTGAAACAATCACATTGAGAAATGTGTTTAATAAAAAAGAAAGAAGAGCACTTTAACCTTCTGCCCTTGGGAGGTACTTGGGAAATACTCTTTCTTCTCTGATGTCCATTTTTAGCTACCTCTTTCGGGATTTTTTTTTTTGGTCTCCATTTCCTTTTGGTATTGGCTCTTTTTCAGTGTCTAACCCAATTTGTACATGGAAATAAATTTTAGACTGGGCATCGTTGCTTTCACCTGGCACCCTTCAGGATGTTTCTTCTGCTAATGGTTTCTAGATGCCAGGTCTCGCATTCGTGGCACAGGGTGGTCAATTTGCACTTCTTTTCTAGGTCTCTATAATCTCACCAAAATGGGATTTGGGGGTGTCTGAGTGGTCCAGTTGGTTAAGCGTCTGACTCTTGATTTTGGCTCAGGTCATGATCTCACAGTTTGTGAGATAAAGCCCCATGTCTGGCTCTGTGCGGACAGTATGGAGCCTGCTTGGGATTCTCTCTGTCCTTTTCTCTCTGCTCCTCCCTCACTTACACACACACTCTTTCTCAAAGTAAAATGAATAAAATTTAAAAATGAAATGGGATTTCAAAGAAAAGAAAAGAGTATAAAAATAAAATCTCAAAGAAAATAAAACAGGATAATAATGCTAGAGACTCACTGGGGATGAAGATTGTGGGGGTGAAGAGTGGAAAATTATCAATCATGGTCACAGGTTCTTTAAGGAGGAGAAACTTGAGTTAAGACCTCAGTGATGAGAAGTGATCACTTTTCGAAATTCTAGGGACAAAAGGCTGCAGGCAGAGGGAAGAGTGTTTTATTATAAGTGTAATGGGAAGTTAAGCTATACTGAATCTTAAGATAAAGGCGAAGAATGGAGGATTTCGAGTGACTTTGTATCATCCAAATTTTAGGGCCACAGGATATTGCTAGTTGATATCTCACTCCTGCCATAGAATATAGTGTTGTTCAGGAATAAATTCAATTTACTGCTCTCCCCAAAATAGTGACTCCTGCCACTTGTGTAAACTTGGGTAAATATGATGTGTGTCTCTGGACTATTTCTTCCTCCTCATCTGTGAGCTCTAGAATAAAAATACAGGACAAGTTCTGGTAAGAACTGGGAAAGCTAGGTCACCAGGATCATGTCTTTATCCCTTGGCACATGGATGCTCTGGTTATGAGTTTCAAGTTCAAGAACATGGAAGACATGGGCCCAGAGATGGAACTGTGGAATAAACAGACTACGGCCAGAAGGGTGACCAAGTAGATTTGCACAGATAGGAATGCATGGGCCCTGGGGAATGTTCCACCAATAGGTGTCTTTGACAATTTGTCAATGACAGTACCATAGAGCAATTGTATCCTTTCTTCATATCAAACAGCCCTATTTTCTCTCCTTACAACTTTAAGAGAACATTGACTAGGTTTCCACGATCAGAGTTTTGATTAACCATCTGCCCAAACACATGTACTTAAGTTATCTTCCCTATTTGGATATTTCTTATATTAATTCCTTAAGCTCATGAGCCCCTGTTTGTGGTAAGTTGAATCACAAAGCCCAAAGAGATCCACATGATGTTCCCTGGAAGGTGTAAATATATTGCCTTAAAAGGCAAAAGGGACTTCACAGATGTGATTAAGTGATGCATCTTGAGATGCAGAGATTATCCATGTGGGTTCACTATACTCACAAGGCTTCTAATAAGAGGGAGACAAAAAAGCCAGAATGGAAGCAGGGGTCAGTAAATAAGGCAGATGTTTGAAGATGCTATGAAGATAGAGGAAGTGGGTGCAGGCCACGGGATAAACAGGTGGCCTCTAGAAGCTAAGGAAGGCCAGGGAATGAATTATCTCCAAGAGTCTCTAGAAGAAACCAGTTTGGTGACACATTAACTTTAGTCCACTGAGGCTGATTTTGATTTTCTGACCCCTGGAAATTTGAGATAATAAATCTGCATTGTTTAAACCATCGAGTTTATGTTAATTTCCTACAGCAGCAACAGGGAATCAATGTCTCCCGTTCAGCCCTTTTACTCTATTCCTGCTCCTGTGCTGTTGGGACCACTTACTTGGCAGATGATCTTGCGCTACGATTACCCCATCATGGTTGTTCTGTGCTCATTTTGTCATACGTTATTACCAGCTTTAAAGGTTTACTGTGTTTTCTCTTTTTCCAGTCTGGCTTGTCAGACCCTGAGGGATGAGGAGCTGGCAAGGGGCTGCGTGACCCATTGGAGGTCTTTTGCTCGAGGATAGATTGTTTTGGAAATGATGCCAGGAGGAAGTGAGATGGAGCTCAGCACTATGGATATGCAAAGTTGACTCTACTAGGACTAGCAACTGACTCTACGAGTAGTTGGAAGCCATGGAAGTCATGGAAGTTAGGAGCCCACTATTCTCCCTGAGGGCAATTCAGTAACAAGAGATAGGATGCCAGAAATGAGTTGAGCTTCAAGGAAATCACCGGATGGACAGAAGGAGCATCCAGGAATGTGAGCTGGGAAGCTGGATGGTGGTAGGAGCCTAGAGGGAAGAGATACACAGACTGAGCTAAGACACACATTAAGATACACATGGATTTTCTTAAGAAGTGTGTATTTCTTAAGATACACATTAAGCTATCCTTAAGACTAAGGATCAGGCTGCAAAAGGAATTCAATCTAGGGGAATAACAGAAGAAGAGTCTCTGTGCTAAGATCAAGAATGAAGTCTATTGGTATAGAGATAGTTGGCATGTCTGTTCTTTTTTTTTTGCATATATTAAAAACACTTCGGGATGCTGACTCTGAACAGCATATGGGACAGTATTGGGCCCCGTAGAACTTAAGTTGATTTCATTATTCTCTGCTGTCTTACTGCAGTAACTTAACAGATACTCACTGGATCAAATGAAATACACCTTATTCTACGTCTGCAGTCAATAAAGTTTGTAGTTAATGCTGTGGAGTCACAGTGACTAATCCTATTATTAGCCAATGCCTGGTTATGGCATTAGCAAATCATGCACAGAACTACGCATCTCCCAAACAAAAGTGAGGTATTAGCCTAAAAGTACAGCCAGAATAGGTTAAGCCCTAGCTGGGATAATTTAGTTTCTGAACCACAATATTTAGATCAAAGAGGGGAATCTTCCATTTCCATCCATTTTTAGTGGAAATGTATGGGTTTGTGGTCAATACCAATTAAAAGTAAACACCCCATGTAGCTTAATTTCTTTCTCCATGGGTCAGACATTCATTCCACTGAGTTGTTAGCGCCACCGATTCAATTAAAGGAAAGGAACAAAGAAAGAACTATGCGTTACAATAAACTTTAGTGTTTGAAATAGCTTAATAAAATGAACATAATCTCAAAAGTGTTTTCCCCTATGATGTGCAAGTTTTAATTACTCCATTTTGTATGAAAAGAACTTGTTAAAAATGTCTAATTGCCACTTCCAGCTGAATGATGTCCTAGGATGGCTGGGCCTTGCCTGTCTGTAAAGCACTTTGGGCTTGTATTTATAGGTCTTACAGGAAAGAATTGCAGACGATTAAGAGTGGCAATTAGTCCTGACTGCCTAGATGTCAGGAGAGGAGCAGAACTCTGGGGGAGGGTTGCAGCAGCCGAGGGTGGGTGATTGGTTATGTTGCTGTTATAAGGCAGGAGGCATTGGGTCAGCACCCCATAAATAATGCATCATCCTTTTACCTTAATTAGCTAAGAGATATGGAAATCATTTGGATATACACATAAACAAGCAAATGGAAGAATGGGGTGATTTTTGCAATCATGTTTTCTTTTTCCATGCTTTCATTTCTGTATTTTACTTATCAAGAAATAGGACAGTGGGTAGGTAGAAATAAATCACCCACAATCCCATGACCCTAATATACGCATTTAATTAAGTTTTCTTATTGTAAGAGTAGACGCTTACTGCCGATAGTCCAGAAAATTGAAACCAAAAAGAGCTAAACAATAAATTAATCAATGTGTCCACCGAAGATGAAAACCCGTTTGAGGAAGATGTTTAGGACTTTGAACTGCTTCTGGATTTTCTATGAGCTCCGTGGAAATTGTCACGTAGATTGAGGCAGCCACTGTCCTAAGAAATGCTGGAAGGCACTACAGTGTGGGGTCAAGGATCAAGAAATAGCTATCGCCTCAAAGGGTGGACTCACCGAGCCCAGCTGGCATGGTCCTCAGGCAGCAAGCATTTTGCCATCTGAGGATCTGTCCATGCCACTGATGGACAGAGGTGCAGGTAGCCAGGCTTCTTCAGGGTGGTTTTGTAGGTAAGAAAAATGCCGGAGTTCTTATGGAACAGACCACGTATGCCATTTTCTGACTAACAGGGAAATTAGAAGGAGTAGCAGGAAACCAAAGACATGGCCTAGCTGTTATGCTAAACAAAGTCTACAAGGGGATGGAACACGTGTGAAAGGAGTCTGGGTTTCAAGACCAGCAATGCTGAAATATTAAGTCTAAGTACCGTTGGCTGGGTATTCCATGCCCAATGTACAAAATTCATGGTGAGAACCAGCATGGTCCTGAGTCAGCACACTGCCTGTCCTTAATGGTTACAACTCTCTCTTTCCACCATCAGTGGTGAATTCCATGAGGGCAGGGCATTTGGTCTGCTTAGTCCACTGCGGTATCCCTAACAGCTAGAACAATATCTGGAAAGTAATGGCTACTCAATAATAATTTGCTTCATTCACTCATTCATTCATTCACCCATTCATTCATTCAGCAAATAGTTCATTAATTACGCCTGTAAATGTAAGTGTGTCCCATCATTAGACACCCCGTGAAACTTTCTAAAGCTAATGAGAGCCGACTGTGGGGTTGGGGCCACAGGACCAGCACAGGAGATGAAGTGAGACAACCCAGACTCTCAGAGGCTTTGTTCGGTGTGTGTGCGCCACGGATGCAGGTGCTCTGCTCTCTCATTCATAGAAAAGAGCTATAGCTACAGTCAGGCAGCTCTGATTCTGTGCCTGGTTCCATCTCTGACACTCTGAGAGTGACGAGACGCTCTACATAACCTTTGTTCCCTGAGACTCTGGTTTGCCCCTGTGCAAAATGTGGACACTAATCATATGCACCTCAAAGCGTTCTGAGGATTAAACGAGTCCACACATATTGGTAAATTTTTACAACACGCACTATCTGTTGGAGATAGGCACTGAGCAAATTTCAGTTCTTAATTTGATTAGCAATGCTATTTAAAATTAATTACATTTTTGATTAAAAAAAAAAAAAACACTTTATGCCGATAGGTCCCTGTACAGCCCTCTTTAAAGTCCCTCTTTTTGGCATGATTATCTTACTGGTGATTTTACAAAATGAAGAGACGTTTCCATGTAGACAGGCAGCGTATATTTCCCCCACATAATTTTATCCTCTGTTACCAACAACAATGTCTAGCACAGAGGAGGCACTTAATAGATATTTACTGCGAATGCAGAAGGTGATAGTGATTATGAAAGTATTTTTTTCCATGAGGCCCTTATAATGATAGAAGTTGTTTCATTATCATTTCTGGGACCATTTTCTTTGTATTTGGAGTCTTTTAGACTAATCGGATTCTTTTCCCTTCACCACTTTCTTAGATGTGGTGTCAGTATTGAGTACACTCATTGATATTTGGAAGAGGTGTTCTGAAAAACGGGAAAAAATAATGTCCTTACATGACACAGTATAAACAATACATAGTTTTACCCTCAAGATATGCAGTCAATCTAAAACAAACAGGAAGGCAATGAGACAGATAATGAGGAGGTACCATAGGGCGGTTTATTATTTATGCATTTACTCATGTATCCACAGATATTTAGGGATCATACTATTCACCAGGTCCTAGGCTATGCACTCTGGCTACAAAGATGAAACGATATTCTCCAAAAGCTTAGAGAAATCATAAAGTGACTCAGTGGCATACATAAGCAATTATATGGTAAGACAAACGATGTTACAGAGATGGCGAAAGAAGAAAGCATGCTTTAGTCTACCGAAAGAAAGGGATGTTAGGACGAGCTCTACACAAGAAGTGAGGCCTAAGTAACAGTAAAAAGGGAGTAGGAAATTTGTAGGTCTTGAGACAGGGTCAGATATCTTAGCCAGGGTGGAAAATCACCTGCCAAAATGCAAGTGTATGAAATAAGTGCATCAGTGAGGGACTGTGGGTAGTTCAGGATCATCGGAGTGTAAGCAAAGAGGTGATGATGTGGACAGTGAGTGAGATCTAGTCAGTAATAGAAAGCCTCTGCAGTGCTTTGGGTTGTACTGAATCGTGTTTGCCTATTATAAGGGTGAGTATAAACTGTGTGGATAAAGGATAAATTTATTTTGATTTTAAAGTTGTAGATAAGTTGGCGGTACAGGCAATAGCACATACAAAGAAGGAAGTAATGAAGATTAGCTATTTCAGAAGATATAAGTCTAATCAAGGTGATGGCAGTGGAGACAGAACAGAGAATGCAGGAGGCAGAAATGATAAAACTTGGTGACTAGTTGGATACAGCAAATAGAGCTTGGAATATTGTTCTGTGTTACGAATGAGATTGTCTCTGTGTAAAGATAATATAAATCTTCCCTGGGGACTGACCTTCTACACAACTGTCTTCATGCAGTCTGTTATAACAAAATACCATAGACTGGAGGGGCTTAAACAACAGATATTTATTTCTCACAGTTCTGGAAGCTGGAAAGTCTAAGATTAATGCATTAGCAGATTTGTTGCTGGGTGAAGACCACCTTCCTGGTTTGGAGAAAACCACCTTCTCATTGTGTCCTCAAGTAGTAGAAATACACACACACACACACACACACACACACACACACACACACACACCTGTCTCTCTTCTTCTTGTAAGGGCACTAATCCCATCATGGGGACCCTACCCTCATCACCTCATCCAAACCTAATCGTTTACCAAAGGTTCCATCTCCATAACCACAAATAGGCGGGTTGACTTTAACATATGAATTTTGGGAGGGCATAAACATTCTGTCCATTATAGTGACTCAGTTTTGCCAATTCACATAGTTTTTTTGTTTGCTTGGTTGGTTTGTCTTTTGAGTTCCTATTCCCTTCGGGAGAAGTCTGTCTACATAGAGTTGATAGAAATCAATTACTGACACCACTCTCCATTAATGCCTCTCATTGCGGAAGCGAAGGAATTAGGTCCTTCCTCTACCCATCCATCATCAGAGTTCATTCTTTGGATTGTGAATCTTGAAAAAAGTATTAAGAGAATGGGGCATTTATCGGGAAGTGAGACTCAATGCAATGCCTATGGAAGTATTGGTATGGCTGAAACTGTGCCCATGGTATGTTCTTGGCTGTGGTTCTCCTGCTCCAAAATGGGGATCCCTTGATCATTTGTTCACACTGCCCATGTCTTGTTCTTCAGCCTCTCATAAGTTCTGTGAGCTCACAATATCCTTCCAGTAAGTCCTCTCCTTGTTTAAGATGACTTGAGTTGATTTTTTTTTCTCTTACAACCAGATCCCTGACTTATCTGGTCCTCATTCCTTTCAGATACCTGAATGTGCTCCAATATGCTAAAAACTTTCTCCATTTGATGCCTAGCCTTCAACAGCCTTTCTATTATATTTTTATTAGAAAAAGTGGAAGAGTGAAACAAGACCAACATTCTCCTAATCTTAATGATTACATTTAAAAACACCAGAGCACTGATTCCAAATCAGCACACAGTCTTATTCCTGCTGCCTGCTACTAATCTGTTTCTTCTTTATTATGGTGATTTATAGGACTTCAGCAGCACCTGAATTCTCCATTTCTGATTTTTAGCCTCCTTCTTCCTTCACTATGCAGCATGCCTTTCTGGATGACCTCTTTGGATCTTTTCCCATAGTTGTGCTGCCCCTGGTCACGGGATATTAAAAAATAAGAACCATAAGACTTCCAGTCCTTGGAGGGTGCCCAACAGAAATAACATATACTTAAGATTGGGACAGTATCTATTTTTTTCACCCATTCTTGGGCTAGCCCAGACCCAGCAAACTAATTTGAAAGCCGATGGCAATAGTGACATTCGTACAAAGCGTCACTTGGTTCTGAAGAGTGAAGCTCCCAGCTGAACATGGACCTCACTGACTCATTTGTCCAGGGGTCTCTGGGTAGATAGGCTATATCCTCCCATAATTGCCAAATTTGGTGGGCTGATATTTATTGAAGGCTGATCATGTGCCAGGCTTTATGCTATGTGATGGAATCTCGCCATGAGAGAGAGACCAGGACCTACACTCAGAGACCATACACTCTAATAAAACAGGAAAGAGTCAATAATCTAATAAATGAATAATATGATTTAAGATAGTAGCAAGTGAAAGGAAGAAAATATAACAGGGTAATAAAATAATAAGAGACCTAAGAGAGAGCGTTATTTTAGATACCGTAACGAAGGAAGTTCATCTGAAAGATGGCATGTGAGTAGATATCTGAATGCTTAAGAGAAACCCACCATGCCCAAACAGGGTAAGTGCATTGCATGTACATGTAGGGACTGGAGAATGGGTACCATCTGAATTTTTGTTTTTCAAAGAGGGAGCTTTTGTGGCCAGAGAATTAAGATGGAGGTGGCTTTTAAGAAAAGCAGAATATATATATATATATATATATATATATATATATATATATATGTATATATATACATATATATATACGTATATACATATATGTGTGTGTGTGTGTGTGTGTGTGTGTGTGTGTGTGTATATATATATATATATATATATATATATATATATATATAACTTTTAACATAACCTTTCTCCAGGAAGGCCAGAGGGGGGGCTCTTCCATTCTCCCATCCAGGCTTCTGCCACATTCTGGGCAGTTCTAGGAGGGATATACGACACCTCTTCATGGCTGGGTATAATTCGTAGAATACCAACCACGTCTTCAGAGGGAGAGGTGGGAGGGGGTGGCTTAAGGATTATGTTTCAGAATTCTGATTCCTAGCTCAGGACTTACTTAGGTATGATTATAGCTGTTGTGGAAAATTCCAGAAAGGACCTAGGGGACCCATCTACTATGAACTGGCCCCAAGAGCAGAGGCCAAAGATCTGACTAACCTAAAAAGGTTGTTTGTGTGCACATATGGGCACACGTGTGTGAGATGTGGTGCCTCGGGCACCGTTTGGATGGTTCAGCTCTTGCTGTCAGCAAAGTCTGAGGCTGCGGGAGAGCATCTCAGAATGAATATATATGGATTTTGCTTCCTAGAAATAATCTAAGGCCTTCGACCACACCCTTCAGGTAGGACGCCGTCCTCTCCCATGATATTCCTTTGCCTTGTGACACGCACTATATTAGATATTCTCTTGATATGTCCTCTATATTCTCGTTTGATTTTCATAATTATAGGGCGGTTGTTCATTGATATCTCATAAGTGAGTAAACTGAGGTGCGAAGTGCTTGTTTTTTGTTTTTTGGTTTTTGTTTTTCTCTGAATCACACAACTTGTACAAGCCAAAGCAAGATTTCAGTTCAGATCAAAACTCCACAGTAGACGTTCTTGTCAACACACACTTGAGCCTATTCGAAAAGGCAGATTGTTTCTTTTTTTAGGTGAAAGAACAAGATGACACAGGCGTTCGTGAGGGCATGAAGATATAAGCTCTGGTTCTCTATTCATACACGTTTATTTGCATTTTCCAAACGTGGCGAGTTATTTATACTGAAGTGCTCCCACTGGAGACAAATCACATTTTGCCTTTTGTGCCAAGCTGCCGAGTCGGCTCATTTTATTACATTTTTGTCTTCTCGGAAAGACACTGTGCAACTGGAATCTCATCTGTATCAATAGTCTGCTTCCAACTGTTGGAGATTTGCTGACAGTGGATCAATTTTAATTTACAGCCGATCTTGAAAGGCCATTTAAATCGTGGTAATTAAGCAGCAAAATGTGGGACTGGAAATGTAGCAAAATGTGGATAGTTTTAAACTAATGAGGTACTTGGAGCCCTTTCTCTACAGAGCCAAGATGTTCGAAGTGAAGATTCTCTGCCGTGTATACCATTATTTTGGTAGAGTTGAGGAAAATCGTGAGGTTTCTGGTGTCAAACTAGATCATGTCCATCTAAAATGCTACGCCTGACTCTACTGCACCTCCATTTCATAAGGCTCATCCTCCTTCTACCTCTTTTTCACTGTCTTCCCCATAATCGTATATACGTGGAGTAGAACCCATGTCTAACACATGTGTCAATATGCCCACACATACACGGAACCTACAGGGACTTATGGTTGGTTTTTGATAAACATGTGCTTCAATAGTAAGTGACAAATAACTATATGAAGAAAACAAGAGGGCCCATTTATATATACAAATGTTTCCATCCATTCCAGAATGCATTCCCGAGTCTTTAAATGGTTTAGCAATCAGGGGCACCTGGGTGGCTCAGTCGGTTGAGCAGCTGACTCTTGATTTGGACTCAGGTCATGGTCCCAGAGTTTTGTGATGGAGCCTTGAGTTGGGCTCCACATAGAGCATGGAGCCTGCTTAAGATTCTCTCTCTCTCCCTCTAACCCTCTCCCTTGCTCCTGCTCTCTCTCTCTCTCTCTCTCTCTCTCTCTCTCTCTCTAATAAATGCACAAATAAATAAATGAATAAACAAACAAATCAATGATAAATAAAAATGATTTCAGGCTATACATGTTCTGGCACTTCAGTTCCAACTTTGGAAGCTGGTATGTTTGTCACTTGTTAATTCTGAAACCTGGGGTGAACTTCAGATTCTATCTCACCTACATACACTTCTTTTCGTCTCATCCATGCCTGCACCTACTTTCTTGTCTTCATTTTATTAG
Source organism: Felis catus (assembly GCF_018350175.1). Classification (NCBI taxonomy): domain Eukaryota; kingdom Metazoa; phylum Chordata; class Mammalia; order Carnivora; family Felidae; genus Felis; species Felis catus. The sequence goes on along the minus strand of NC_058371.1, from coordinate 196,666,827 downwards.
GTTTCAAACCCTCCCTGGCTGTGACGGTCTTCTAGAGGACAAGGACATCTAATTTCACCATCTCATAAATACATACACACACACACGCACACTCAATAAGTATTTGTTTTAACTTAATTTCTACCATTTTCATGACAGATGGGGAAATGTTCGAGGGCAAGAACTATAGTGCTCAAATTCCAACTAGTTTTCTTCTCCTTTTCCTCCTTTTTTTCTGTTGTTGCATTTTGAGCAGAGATGCAGAAAGCTCTTTTGAAGTCACTGTTGCAGAAGACCACCTGAAGGCTGAGGGCTTACGGCACTTTCAAGAATCTCACTGTTGGAGAACATACATGTCAACAGGGAATAAAATTGTAAACTTCTTGCACATAATAAGATGTAGTGTATACATGTTCACCATAGTACTAGGTACATTACTGGAAATTAATGAAAATGTCCTTCATTTCAAAAGCATTAACTCCTTGAAGTCAATATGTTCTTAAAGAAGGCCCGTCTCCCCACCATTTCATGGCCAGCAAACAATGAGCATAAGCTTTTGGTATCTCAGCTATGTTTATGACAAAATGTCCTTACTCTTAGATTCTTGATCTAAGTATTGCCACGATACGCTTTTCGTCTTGCTCTAAAGTCTAGTTGTGAGCGTGTGTCTTAGATCTGATGATAGTGTTGGTTTTCCAGCTAAGCTGGCATGATTTCCATGTATTACAGCTAATTTCTCCAACACTTTCTACCTTGGTAAATGCATTCACTCAAGTACAGCTTATAGCGTTGGCATTCGCATACCAGGCCAATGATGCTCTACTGGGGAATCAGAAACTTGTCGGTCGCCTTGGTACACATCTCTTCATCCTTCTACACAGCACTGCAATGCTCTCTTCTCCAGCAAACCTTTCCAGATGGCTTTAATCAGATGCGCTTTCCCTCGTTTCTTATTTCCGAGTCATTTACTTACAACCATTACTCAGTTCTGTTATTTGCACACAAATTTATTCCAATCATTAACAGCAAAATCCTTAAGGGCAGGAGTCATGTTCTATCATTCTGAATTCCTGATGTTAACTCATTGGTTGGCAGAGATTCACATTCTGTAAATATTTAGGCGAATGAATGAATGAATGAATGATTGAATGAAAGGTCTGAAAAATAATGCAGTGTTGGATTCACAGTGTATTTTTGAGACACTTCCATTTTTTACCCTTGACTTTGAAAAATGTCGATTTGATGTAAATAGAGTTAGTTCCCATCATGTTTAATTCTTGAATGTAGTGTTATTCAATTAATTCAATACTATGACTTCCTATAACTTTCTTATATGACCTATTTTTGTTGTTGTTGTTCTTATGATTTTATATTCACCATGTAAATGGAAAAAAAAAAGTATTGACTTAAATAAAATGACTTGGATAAAATCTTAGTAATTTAAAACCTAACTCTTCCCTCCTGGACCACCCACCTTATGTGACCTGAAGAAACAAACAAAATAGAAAGGGACACCACATTATTTTTCCCCAATATGCCTCACTGGCTTTGAGAGGTTTTGAATTATTTATTGTATTTACTCAGAAGGAAAAATACAGAGGATTTCAGTTCTTATAATGAGCAGAACAAAGTGCAAAGATCAAATAAAGTCAAAGAAGAAATCCAATAAATAATAAAAGAGACATGTAAATTAGCATTTGTTTTTGGAATGCCTTGCATCGTAAAGTCATAGATCATGCTTACGGAAGATTTAGGAATGAATAAAAATCCTCTCAGTGCCTATGCATCACTTCATTTTCTTTTATGATAGTTGTATGGACCAGTCAGCGTCCCAAGTATCTGGAAACTCACTTTCCCCAAGGTGGGCTTTGGGATACAGTTCTGTAAATGAGACCCTACTCACAAAAACAACATGAATAAATATGTTTAGGCAACATACCAAAAGGTCACTTGTACCTCAGTTTCAGGTGTGCACACAACAAATAGCAGGAAACAGTTATAAACCAGAGGTAAGGAAAGAGTTGTGATAAAGGAAGAAGGCAACACTGTCTTACCCCTTCTTTTAAACTTAGACCTCTTGGGAGCACCTGGATGACGCAGGAGGTTGAGTGCCTGACTCTTGATTTCAGCTCAGGCCATGATCGCACCATTGTGAGTTGGGAGTCCCACGGTGAACTCCGTGCTGAGCGTGGAACCTGCTTGGGATTCTCTCTCTCTCCTTCTCTTTCTGCCCTCCTCCCCCCACTCGTGCTCACTCTCTCTCTCTCAAAATAAATCAATAAACATTCAAAAATGAAAAGGAAATAAAGAGACCTCTTGATTTAGAGGTGAAACAACAAAACACAGTGAAAAGATTACATAATCAGAAATCACAAAGACACGAGGGGTGGTTTGGCAATGTCTGCTCTATGTAATCTCAAGCATAGAATTTAATGCTTTCAGTCCCATATCTTTGCATATAATTAAAACACTTCATTTATAAAACATCAAATCTTATATCTTATAAACTACCATCTGTTCTTCCTACTTTAACAGAAATCAAATGCAGTAATATATACAAAAGTGTAAATTGCTGTATAAATATTACTGCTTAAATGTTATTGTCATCATTAATTTCCCAATCATTAGGCTTATGACTAATATTTGAGCCTAAGGATGCAAATTCTATTTCCCTAACACTTCAGTAAACAACTAGACTTGAATTCTATTGTCAGGATTTTCATTCAAATGAACAAATAAATACAGAGGAACATTAACACCATAGCGAAGCACTGGAAGAAACCCAGCCACACCGTGTAGACCTGAAGAAAGGTGGCTATATATTATCGTTGTCATCAATGTGAGGAAAATTTACTGTAAGGAGAGAAGGAAGGGAAACACAGTGATAGAAAAAGTTTAAGAGGATGCACTTTCTTTCTGGTTGGTTTTATCTGGAGTGAACATAGTTTGATGTAAGAGGCACCTCCTAGATGATTGTAGCGATATCTCCACGAAAGATAAACGTTTCATCACCACCAGGACAAAAGTGTAGATAGAATTTACCTGAATCGGAACCCTTCGTGTTCCCTTTTGGATTTGCTGATGAAAAATATTGAGAGAAATATTTAAGGATATGATGCACATTGAGATGAATACAGAAACATACAAGTTGGCCCAAAGCCACCCATTTGAACATGACACCATTTCCAAATTTTAATCCACAGGGAGTTTCTAAGGTATTTCTGGGGATAATTTCTTACCTGGAAAGATAATAACATTCTGGACAAAAATAAGTTAGTCTGCCTGCACGTAAAGGAAGCTGAGGCCTTTACTGATGGATTTGGATCTTCGTCTACCCATGTGGGGGATGCCTTAATGCTTGAGTGTGATGGCTCCAAGGGTCAAATCCAAGGTTAAATGTTGGATATATGTGGTCTCTGCCTAGTCCTGGTGTTCTGCATGTATCATTGCATCTCTTCATTCAACACATAGTTAGAAAAACAGTCATTCTTTTCATAGAAACCCTCATTTCCTACGCATGCAATTTTTTTAATACGAAATTTATTGTCGAATTGGTTTCCATACAACACCCAGTGCTCATCCCAACAGGTGCCCTCCTCAATGCCCGTCACCCACTTTCCCCTCCCTCCCACCCCCCATCAACCCTCAGTTTATTCTCAGTTTTTAAGAGTCTCTTATGCATGCAATTTTTAGTAACAATGCCTATTATAGGTGCATAGAGGAAAATCAGCTTGGTAGTTCACAGATTAGGAAGAATGAAAGAATATCCAGAAAGTTTCTCCTTCTCGAACTACCTCTAACATTTCTCAATATCAAAATGCAGATTTCTTTTCTCCTGACTTAAGGCATTGACAATTCTCTTAAAACTCAGCTATTATGAGGGGAACTAAACCCTTTACAGACTGGATATCTTTTCCTCATTGTGCACTCTTGGCACCTTTGTCGGGATCAATTGACTGTATATTAACGGGTCTAATTTCAGGCTCTCTATTTTGTCCCATTGGTCTACCTGTCAATCTTTATTCCCGTGCCATATTGTTTTAGTTACTATAGATTTGTAACATATTTTGAAACCAGAAGTGGGATGACTCCAGATTTCTTCTTCTTTCTCAAGATCCCTTTGGCTGCTCTGAGTCTTTTGTGATTCCATATGAATTATAGGATTATTTTTCCTGTAAAAATATTTTTGATATTTTCAGGAGGAAGCATTGACTCTGTAGATATGTTTGAATAGTATGGACATTTTAACGATATTAAGTCTTCCAATCCATTCCAATGCATGAACACAGGATGCCTTTCCATTTATTTATGTATTATTTAATTTCTGTCATCAATATTTCATAGTTTTCAGTATACAAGACCTCTTTTTGTCTAGTTGCTTAAGTTTATTCCTGAGTATTTTATTCTTTATTATACTATTGTAAACAGAATTGTTTTCTTAATTCCCACTTAGGTCTAAGGCTCATTGATAAGAAATGCAATCAATGCAATACTAAATAAGAGATTAAAAATAAAAACCTGATCTTACTTGATAGCATACATAACACAATAAAATATAAAACCAGGCAGGTAATGAAAGTAAGCCCAGAGGTCATATAGATACTAATTCAGGATTTAAACTCCAGTCTGACCGATGCCAAATCTCCTTCCTCTATCACATCATGGCAGGATTAATGGGTCAAATTCATCTGGATCCCCATCCATTTTATAATCTATATTCTGTTTGTATGCTTTCTACGAGGCAGTACAGTTTGATGGCTTATAACACAAACCTGGGATTGATCAGATCGCTTGGTTTCCATCAGAACTCTACCACTTAATACCTGCCATGACCTAACACCAACTTACTCTCTCTTTTACTTGTTCTCCACCTAAGGCACATCCACACCCACAAGCAATGCTTAGTTTAAAAAAATCACAAAATTTTAACTATATTGTGATAAAGAGATCATCTGAACTTCTGATTCACATACTTTATTTTTTTAAGTGTTTACTTTAATTCCAGTTTGTTAACATACAGTGTTATATTAGTTTCGGGTGTACAATATAGTGATTCAACACTTCCAGACAATACCTTGTGCTCATCTCAACAAGTATACTCACTAATCCCCATGACGTATTTCATCCATCCGCCCACCCTCTCCCCTATGTTAACCATCAATTCCTTCTCTATAGTTAAGAATCTGTTTCTTGGTTTGTCCCTCTCTCTCTTAATTCTTTCCTTTTGCTCATTTATTTTGTTTCTTTTTTTATTTATTTTTTTGATATTTATTCATTTTTGAGAGAGCATGAATAAGGGAGGGGAAGAGAGAGAGGGAGACACAGAATCTGAAGAAGGCTCCAAGGTCTGAGCTGTCAGCACAGAGCCTGACACTGATCCGAAGTCACAGACCATGGTAAGTGATGATGAACATCTTTCCATGTGTCTGTTGGCCACCTGGATATTTTCTTTGGCAAAATACCTGTTAATGTCTTCTGACCATTTTTAATTGGATTATTTGTTTTTTTGGTGTTGAATAAGTTCTTTATATATTTTGGATATTAACCCTCTATTGGATACATAATTTGCAAATATCTTCTCCCAATCCATAGGTTGACTTTGAATTTTATTGATTGTTTCCTTTTCTGTGCAGAAGCTTCTGATTTTGATGAAGCCCCAATAGTTTATTTTTGCATATACATTGGGACGGCCAAGTACATAAAACAGTTAATCAAAACATAAAGTAAACTAATCAATAATAATGCAATAATTGTATGATGTCTATGTATATGGGTGAATAAATATTTAAAATATTTGTGTCTTCGTGTTAGGCTGTCCCCTTTATTATCATACAGGGTCCTTTTTCTCTTATTACAGATTTTGTTTTGAAGTCGATTTTGTCTGATGTAAGTATTGCTACTCTGGTTTTTCTTTTACATCCATTTGCCTGCTAGATGTTTCTCCATACCCTCCGTTTGAATCTTCACATGTCTTTAGGTCTAAAGTGAATCTTTTCTGGGAACATATAGATAGGTCTTTGTTTGTTTGTTTGTTTGCTTCTTACCCATCCCATCACCCTATGTCTTTTGATTGGAACATTTAGTCCATTTATATTCAATGTAATTTTTGATAGATACAGATTTACTGTCATATTATTATTTGTTTTCTGGTTGTTTCTGAAGATTTTCTCTCGTCCTTTTTTGTCTTTCTCTCTTTCATATTTTGCTGATTTTCGTTAGTGATATATTTGGATTTCTCTTAATTCTTTGCATATTTACTAGTGGTACGTATATGGCTACTGTTTGATTCATATGTAACTCTCTTCTGCATATAGCATTTGATATTAAGTTGATGGTGGTTTAAGTTTGAACTCATTCTTTTCTCCTTTCCTCCCCACATTTTAGGTATTTGTTATTATATTTTATATCCTTTTTTGTGAGTTCCTTAACTGGCTTTTTACAGAAAATTTCACTTTTACCGCTTTTGTGTTTCCTACCTCAATACTGTAACTTCTAGTCTCTCCTTTCCCTTTGAAGAGTTGCTTTTAACCTTTCTTGCAGAGCTTGTTTAGTGGTCACAAACTCCTTTAGCTCTTGTTCATCTGGAAAACTATCTCTCCTTCTATTCTGAATGATAGCCTTGATGGCTAGAGTATTCTTGGCTTCAGATTTTTTCCTTTCAACACTTTGAATACATCATACCACTCCCTTCTGGTTTGCCAAGTTTCTGTTGAGAAATCTCCTGCTAGTCTTATGGGTTTTCCCTTATAAATTAATGATTTCTTTTGTCTTGCTGTTTAATTTTTTTCTTTATTACTATATTTTGCAAATTTAATTCTAATATATCTTGTTGTCGGTTTGCTTTTGTTGATTCTGTTGGGAGTTCTTTGTGCCGGTTGGATCCAGATATCTGTTTTCTTCCCCAGATTATGGAGGTTTTAAGCTATTATTTCTTCAAATAAATTTTCTGTCCCCTTTTATCTCTCTTCCTCTTCAGGGACTCTTATAATACGAATCTTTTTGTGTTTGATGGAGTCACTGAGTTCCCTAAGTCTCTTCTTATTTTGCATAATTCTATTTTTCTTTTTCTTTTCTTTTCTTTTTTTTCTTTTTGTTTTGTTGTTGTTGTTGTTGTTGTTGTTCAGCTTAATTACTTTCTATTACTCTGTCTTCTAGGTCACTAATTCATTCCTCTGCTTCTTCCAGCCTACCGTTCATTCTACCAAGTGTGTTTCTCATGTCATTTATTATACTCTCTATCTCTTCTGTTATTCTTATCTCTGTGTTAAGGGTCTCACTCATGTCTTTGAGTCTTTTCTCAAGTCCAGTGAGTATCCTTATGATCATTATTTTAAATTCTCTATCAGGCATGTTACTATATCAGTTTCACTTAGATCCCTGGCTGTGGCCTTGTCCTGTTCTTTCATTTGGGAAAAATTTCTGTCTCCTCGTTTTGTCTGCCTCCCTGTGTCTATTTCTGGGTGTTAAGAAAGTCAGCCGTGTCTTCTGCTCTCGAATGTAGTGACTTTATGAAGAAGAGGTCATGCTGTGCTCTGCAGTGCAGTGTCTCCTGTTTAGTGCACTTGGCACTTCAGGAGCAGATCCTATGTGCGTTGCTTTCACCCTGCAGTTGTGTCTGAGTCACTTTTCCTTTCACTGCAGTTGTCTTCACTGACTCTTTGCCTGTTGTGGGCTGTGCTTGCTCTCTGGTGTTAGTGGGACCTGGGCAGGTGAGAGGTGAGGGGGCATGCCCAGCAGGTAAGTTAGGAGCAGGGAAGAAGTGTTAGCAAAATTGGTGCTGGGCCATTAGTCCTATGCCAGTCTTGAAGCACTATGGCAGTGGGGGGGGGCGCTGTGTGCCAGGGTGGCTGGGGGTACAAGCCTGGGCATGGTGCGTGACAAGCCTGGGACAGATGGGCCCAGCACTTGATGGTGGCAGTTGGACACACGTGTCCACACACGTGTCCCAGCTACACATCTGACAGCTGGGCACACAGAGGTGGGCTGACACAGTGATGGCTAGGGCTCAGGCTGGGTGCATATGGTGGAACTTCCAAGGTGAATGGTGGCAGCTATGCACCCAGTGACTGGATGAGGGGGCATGTGCTGCATAACAAAATTTGCCCTGGGCCGAGGCTAGCAAGTGTGAAGCGGACGTGTCCTCAGGAGAACTCGTGGTCATGGCGCACTGCTAGTGGGTTGGGTAGCAAGTGTCTGTGCAACCCTTCCTCCCACAGGTGTCTTTGTGTCTTATTCTGGGGGATGAGGGAGAAAAATGGTGCCTGCCCTCTGTCTCCATTTTGGAGAAGTCTTCCCAACACGTGGTGAAGTCAGTGTGAACATATCCGCCTCCCGTTTACCCCATGGCATTGTGTAAGCTGCCATTTTGTGTTTCTGCTCTGGACAGGCTGTCGTTCCTTTAAGTGGGGCTACCCAGCTATCTCTTGCTCTCCTGGCTCACCCACTGCTGAGACAGCTGACTTTCAAAGGCCCAGGTTTCAAAGTCCATCTTCGTTTACAGACTCACAGAATTCAACCCCTCTGGTTTTTAAAGCCAAAAATCACTGCTCCCCAGTGAGCACCCTGGTCCATTTCTCTGACCTCTCTGTGCACGCAGCTGTCTCCCCCCTGCGGGCAGCTTTCCTCCTCCTTTCTGACCTTCCTAACCTTTCAGCTGCAGCTTCTTCTCCGTATTTAGTTGTGGAGTTTGTTCCATCAGTCTTCTGATCGCTCTCCAGTTCATTGACTTGGATGTGGATGAGATCTAATTGGAAACATGGGATGGGGTGAGTGCAGGGTCCTCCTACTCTGCCTTCTTCCCCGAGCGTCCAATTCACATATTTAAAAAAAATGCTTATTTATTTTTGAGACAGAGAGAGACAGAGCATGAACAAGGGAGGATCAGAGAGAGAGGGAGACACAGAATCGGAAGCAGGCTCCTGGCTCTGAGCTGTCAGCACAGAGCCCGAAGCGGGGCTCGAACTCACAGACCATGAGATCATGACCTGAGCTGAAGTCGGATGCTCAACCGACCGAGCCACCTAGGTGCCCCCAATTCACATATTTTAAAGAAGAGAACCGTGAAGTGTTGAAATTGAAGACAAATGTGGCTCACCTAGGGTCAGACAGAACTATTAGACATCAAGTCTACTGAATTTCTGTTCCATGAGACATTATTTCCCATCTTATTTCTATAGATATACCTCCTAGAGATTAAACTTCATCTCATAAAATATTTTAATATCAAAGTAATTAGGAATACTTGGAGAACAGACAGAGAGCATTACTCAATTTACATAATACATAGAAGGCTTCTTTTGGTCTATCTCACATTGACCAACAAAGTGGTCAAAACATGGGAAGAGTGCAGACTTTGAGGGTCAAAGGACTTGGGACTAGGTTTAGACTTTGCCAGGAATATCTGACACAAATTTGCGGAGATGTTACATAATTTTCCCCAACTCAATAATAACATGTCTACATACGATTGTCCCATCTTACAAATGAGGAGACAATGGTAAAAAGTGACACATAGCCAGGAAGTAGTGGATTGGATTCCAAACCCAAATGACCCTGCTGCAGAGTTACTCTCTGTTATTTTTCGTTGTCATTGTCCTTTTACATGTGTGGTGCAATGTCAAACACAAAATGTGCCACTCTGACCATTTTTGACTCTACGGTCCAGTGGCATTGACTACGTTCAAAATATTGTGCAGCCATCACCATCACTTATTTCTAAAAAGTCCTCATCACCCACACAGGACATCTGTACCCATTAAGCAGTGCAACCATTCTCTTTTTCCGAAACATGGTAGCCTCTAATCTATTTTCTATCCCTATGAATTTGCCCATTCCAGACATTTCCTGTAAGTGTTATCATAGAGTATCTGTCCTTTTACATCTGCCCTATTTCACTTAGCATAAGCTTTTCAAGGCTAATCCATGGTGTAGCATGTATTAGGGGTCCATTCTTTTCTTATACCTGAATAATATTCTACCATACAGGTATACAGAGCCACGCTTCACCACCATACTCAGCTAAACCACGTCATGTGAAGCAGTAATGACAGTGGTTAACTTTCAGGAAAGTTCTAGAAATTAGATATGATGCTGTAAGTGACAATATTCTGGAAAGCACTGTGTGTGTTTTAAATATCATTGGATCTAAAGTTTTATTCCTTAGCTAAACTTCCTATCTTCCATCATAATTTATAAAGAACATATCTGCCGCTAATATATTAAATATAATAAATATTATATATATATATATATATATATTTTTTTAAGGTAGAGAAGGGATAGATTATCTCCAAATACCATCAGCTCTAATGTTGTGTAGGTTCATCTAAGGGATGACTGAAATGAACTATAGGCATCGTAATGGCTAGAGTCAAACTTTTAGAAAGGAAAAATTAATTACCTCGGAAATGGGTGCTATAATGTAGGACTTTCTGGAGAACATTGGATAATTATCAGAAATCCCTTGAGAAATAGTGGTTTTGGATTATTCCCAAACAGGGACTTATGAGACTATTTTCAGCTAATGGCAATTACCTTAATCGAAGCACTTTATGTATGTTAATTAATTAATCGGCAACCTCCCTCTATAGAATGAAACATTAGTGAAGAAATTAATTTATCAACAGATATTAACTAAAAGAGATGGTGTGATTTGCTTGAGGCCATGGAGTGAGTCATGATCCAGGTTTTCTTGTGAAGGCAGAGCTCCCAGCCAAGCCTGGGCCATTAAGGCTCTGTACAAAATATGATTTTATGAATATCCATGATAGAGGTGTGAGTCACTTCACTCAGGGTCTTGCAGTCTATATCATTCAGCTCTGTGTATCTTCCTTGAATTTATATCTCCTCCAAAACTCAGTCTTTCCTTCCTCTCTTCTGTCTTATTGAACCACTGGTATCCATTGGCTATGCCATTAGATGGTACCTGCCGAGATGAACAAGTCTGAGTGAGGGTCCTGCCCTTGAAGAACTGGCAGTCTCACGAAAGAGATCGGATGTGTAAAAAGACATTTGCAAATAAGCGTCATCACGGCTAAATGGAGGTAGTTTTGAAGAGACTGACGAGCCAAGAGAGAAAATGTGCCTTTCAAAATAAGCCCTAATCGATGATCGAATTGAGTAGCCAGTTGCACGCGACAGACTCAGATTTACAGAACTACATAGCTGTACCAGGTGAATCTTATTCCTGGCCTAAGTGTGCTTGATTATGGGGCCTGCTCTGCCTTGGATAACTCTCCAATTTTTAGCTGCTCATGGAGCTTGCTGGAAATTTCCATAAAAGCAAAGGATTATGTTGCAACGTGATCCAGCAAAGTCATTTCATCCTAGATACGGCTGTTTAGGGAGCTGGAGTGCCAATGTCTATGCTATGATAATGGTGACCATCATCATTGTTATCCTCTTCCTCATCATTATCCTAAATCCTTTACTAAGAACCCACAATGTTCCTGGCACTGTATGTGCATATGCATGCTAATTTATGAGGGTTATTTCCGATCTGGTCAAAGGAAACCAGGAAACATCGTGGTAAAAGGACTTGCCACTGAACCTAAGTTTGGATATTTTGTTTTTGCACTATTTCCCGTGCACTGACTGATGTGTAGGTATTTTCCTCTGGTTCCCAAGAATCAGTAAATAAACCCCAGCGTTCAAGCCAGGTAATCAAAAATTTCGATGACAAGGGATATTTGCTATTATGCTTATTTTTGATGACACCAGCACTGCATTTTTATTGACTAGAATGAGAGAGTCTTTGCTCTCTGAGACGGTCCATTTATTGCCTGATAGAGCCTTCTGAATCATGGAAACGGATGCTGGAAATGCCAAAGAGGTTCTCCAAAGAGAACCTTGGAACCTGAGAAAGATCCTACAGGAAAACCGACTTGAGCATCCAGAAACAGAGTACTATAGGACTGATGCAAACTGAGCACAAAGGTGGGACAAGAGCAGGAAAAAACAAGACCATGTTTTACACCTGAGGGTGCAGTTCCAGATCAAACGATAGAGAAGCAGGAAACAGCAGGATCCCGGTGAACATAGAGGTGAGGCCTTTGACGGTGAGACCATGTGACCAAAGCCAAAATTTAGTTATACTGCAACATGACTCGGTAAAGGCAGGTCAAACTAGATATGACCCTCATGTGCACCCCTGGCCAGGTGAATCTAGCGTGAAAGAAAGTTCTTGTTTTTTGTTGTTTATTTTTTGAGACAGAGGAGGGGGGGAGGGAGAGAGAGAATGAGTGGGGGAGGAGCAGCGAAAGAAGGGGACAGAGAATCCTAAGTGGCTCTGTGCTGACGGGAGAGAGCGCGATGCGGGGCTTGAATTCCTGAACCAAACTGCGAGATCCTGACCTGATCTGAAGTAGATGCTTAAACAACTGAGCCAACCAGAGGCCCTGAAAGTTCTTAAGAGGCTCATTGAGCTCTTTGGGGACACGCGAGATGGTCCAAGAGGAAATTCTGCAAAATGAAAGTAGGCACAGATGCTGTGTGCCTGTAGAGAATCTGGGAAGATCAGAGGTGCCGGAAGCAGGTTTTTGGGGGTCTACCTGAGAAGGACCCAGGCAGTGAACAGGTAGCCCGGCCATTCCATAAATGCTCCCAGGAAAGCCTCACAACACCGGAGAAAGTGGAGTGTGTGGGGGGATATGATGTCCTTTTTAAAACTAAGGAAAAATCAAGCTCAAGAGTTGAAAGGACTTAGCCAAGCCAATTGGTCAGATGGACCCAAGATTCAGATCCACTAGTCTCATTCTTCACCCAGACCGATTTTCACCCCAGCAGAAAGTATTCTCTCAAGCTTCCTTCTTCTTCCATCAGTCAAAATTGTACCTCTCTCAGAACATCTCTTATACAACGCCATTCCTCCTGGTAGCAGTTAGTCATTTCCAAGTCCAGTACCATAAACATACCTCTGTTACCTCTAATAATAGCAGTAATAATAATAAAATGGTAATGGTGATGATGATGATGATGATGGCGGCCGCAAAAATCTATTGCGTATGATCCTTTAGGCACTAAGTATTCGACATGTGCGGGTAATGCTATTATTTCCATTTCATAGACTGGGCAACTGAGACCCGCTGGGTGTCAGGTACTTTCGTGTCATTGGCAAGTGGCAGACATGGCATTCTGAGCCCCGGCCTTCTGACTCCAGAGACAGTTCTCTTTACCCCTCTGAATAGTGTGCCTTTGCACTCAAAGCGGGAATCAGCCATATTTGTTTTTGTTCCTCCAACATCAGGCGCCATGGTTTGGAACTATCTACCACCGAGTATGTGTCTAACACCCTATGTGCTAGAAAAAGCTCACTGAAGGGAATCGTAGCTCGATATTTCAGTAGCATCACATCAACTGTAAAGAACATCGGTGAAAGTGGAGACCTAGAGGCTCAGAATAAAACCAAAGTAGTTGTCTGCCTGGATCTGGCCATGGAAAGCGTGAGGCAGTGATGAGTCCCTTCCAGGAAAGGCTGTATTCAGTCCCTTCTAGACTCAGGGGCAAGTTCTGGGGGCAAGTTCAGGGGGCGAAGCGTAGGGCAAGGAGCTGCCCCTGGAAGGTGCACACCTGGGTTTGCCTCTGGGCGAGCTCTCCGGCTTAGTTCCGTGTTGTTGAACAAAATAGAATAACTCTCAGAGCCCCAGCTTTTCCATTCCTGAGACAAATATAACAATATCAGCATCTCGGAATGATTTAAGGGGAAATTGTGTCATGTTATGTCACATAACGTACACGCCAGGCCGTCTGAATGCCCCTGTGTCTCCTTGTCCTGAGGCGTGTCACTTCCGATTTCCACGTGGCTTGTCTCTGTTTTTTTATTGACTAACTCTTAGAGAAGCTTGAAAGTTATGATTATGGCTGTTTTAGCGATGACGAAAGGGAGCCATCATGGTTAATTATGAGCACGGAGGGTCAGGAGCAGAAAAGGACCCAGACTTGCTTGATTTAAAACCCCAGCGTCTTCCTATAATACGTGTAAAATATACCCTCATCAGAGCTCTCAGGACGACTTCAAGAGCTTTTTAAGTGTGCAGAAGCTTCAGTTTGGGTTCCACGTTGCTACACGTCAACACTCTGCTTCAATTCATTCAATAGTTTCAAAATTCCAGGTGATTCCTTAAAAGGCCCTTTGCTGAAAAGTCCTCTTCTGTTTTTCTGCCCCAGTCTTGGACTCGTCTGCATTCTCAGATTACTTCCATAAATGCCCAGTGACTTCACCAAATGCAGTAGCTATCTATGATCATGCCTCTGTGATCTGGAACAGAATGTGCACTGTGCTTGGAATAGACTCTTCCCCCAGTCTGCTTGGTGAACTCCTACACATGCTAAGAAGTCCCATTCACATGGTTCCTCCCTTTGTGCCATTCCCTTTACCCAGGCTGTGGTGGTTACCTCTCCTCATCATTCCTGCAGCACCAGGAAGTAACCTTCAGCTCAGTATCTCCAAAATCTTAACACACACACACACATATACACACACACACTGACTCACTCACTCACTCAGGAACCTTGTGAAAAACAAATTTCTGGACCAGACCCAAGTCAATCAAACCAGAGCTTCCGATAGAGGTGCCCATAAACGTTAGCTTTTATAAGCTCTGCAATCCATTTTATGATCAGACAAGCTTTAGTACGACTTAAATGGACCACGTAGTTAGTTGCATTAAAATGGTCTGTTCGCGTGTCAGTCTGTCTCTAATTTATGGTGTCCTTTAGGAACGAAACTGTACCCTATTCGGGATTGATTTCCTAGCTCATTGACTGGAAACACGCAGGACTTCAGACATTACTTGCTGAATGAATGAGCTAATGAAAGAATACTGAGAGTTTTTAGAATGGAATCATAAGAACTCTCAGATTATCTACGAAAATCTTTCCAAGTTACCATGAGGAAGATTTCCAGATGTCCTCTGCTGGTTTCTGTCTGACATTATGTGTGTTTTGTCTTAGTTTTTTGTTTGTTTGTTTTGGTTTTGTTTTTTGTTTTGTTGTTGTTGCTTTAACGTTGGTGTTAGATCAAGAGATTCCTCTCCTTCAAAAATGGATGACACCAATTCTGCAGCAGCAGACCAGGATGAGGTTAGTCTGAAGAGATCTTGACTGTAGGCGAGTATACAGCCAGACAACTTTTGACACGAGTGTAGGCTTGACTATGTCGTCTGAAAGGTTTATGGTAGGAAATACATTCTGAGAAAAATGTGAGAGAGTTTACTGACGTAGAAGAAAAGTAGTAAAGAATCAGCATATCAGAAGAGTGGGGGAGACAAGCAGACAGGAGATGAAAGTTATCTTTCTGAGTTCTGGGGCTCCTCCTCTTATCACAAAGGACCTCTTCCATTTATAGGCTGTATCTCCATTCCCTCCCCTCCCCTCCCCCCCACCCCCCGCCTCCACCCTTCTGAACTGTTCTAAGGCTCCTGTCAAAGAGAACAAAGCCAGACTCTAGTTAAAGGTGGTGAAGGAGGATTTTGTTCAGAGATAAATACCACAACGAGGAGGAAAGTCCAGTACGAATTGAGCTTGACTTGGCCAAAACAAAGACAAGAGACTTTTTTAATGCTGGGTGTGTGTTTTTTTTTTTAATGTTTATTTAGTTATTTTGAGAGAGAGGAGGCAGGAAGGGCTGAAACGCCCAGAGTCTAAGAGACCTCCAAAAACGAACCACCAGAGTCCAGAGTCAAAGCTAAGCAGCAAGGGTCATTTATTGCAGGTTCGAACCTGGACCTCTGCGCCCCCGTTGCCGGTGATGCCAAGAGGCCCTGAGAGAGGTTTTTACACCCCTTTTATTGACAGGTACAAACAAGTCATGGGGAAATCAGGAATTTTCCACAGTTACAGAGCTGCGATTGGTTGGTGTTTAAAGTTGGACACTTAACAGTATTCGATTGGTTCCGGCCTTTAGGTCAGACCACAACCGGGGGTACGGGTATCACAATGATTGATCAGGAATACACGGATGTGCCAAGCAACAATGATTGATCAGGAGTACACGGATGTGCCAAGTAACAATGGTTGATCAAGAATATATGGATGTGCCAGGCAATAATGATTGATCAGGAATACATGGGCGCGCCAAGCAATTGTACAGAAGCAGAACAAGCTGGTTAAGCTTGGTTAGGTTTCAGTTTCCCGTAACTTAAGCTTTTAAGTTTCAATTTTCTCAGGCCTTTCAGGGCCAGAGAGAGAAAGAGAGAGAGAATCCCAAGCAGGCTCCATGCTTTCAGCACAGAGCTTGAGGCGGGGCTCAAACTCACACACTGTGAGATCACGATCTGAGCCTAAATCTAGAGCTGGAAGTCCAATAGACTGACCGCCCAGGCGTCCCCAGGAGTTGCTTAAGGGAAGGCTCTGAAAGGCGCCAGAAGTGTGGTGGGGGCAGTTTGGGCCCTGGGAAGCCACACAGGTTTGCTGCAGGAGGGGAAGCAAACTTCCTGCTGAAGGGAGGTGGTGTGCAATTTGCAATGTGGCTCCCAGCTGGGCCCTCAGCCTCAAAGAACTGGGAGGTCTTAGCCACCTGCTGGAGTGTCTGCATTTCAAAGGGTCTTCTCCCGGGTCCTGGGGAGGTAGTTCTGGGTGACAGAAGACTTGTGTCTCAAAGGGACAGGTAAAGGATTATCACCACAAACTTTCTGAAGTAACTGCTTTCTGAGGAGGGTCAGGGGCCTTGAGTCCTATCATCAGGATTGGGCTGGAACAAATAGTAAATTCTGGCACCAGGGATCTTCTTACCTGGGCATTTTAAGGGATTTGGTCGGGGGAGGGGGGCATCCTAGGGGCACAGCTTTAAGGTTCTAGAAGCCATGCCTGAGTTAGATCAAGTCTCTTAGTGCAAGGGTTTAGGTTGAGAAATTTTACAGCTCTCCCTTTATCCTGGGGTTCTCCTAGTTTCGCTCATCCCTAGACAGCTAATGTTCTGGATGGGCAGTGTTAAAAAAGGAACAACAAGCCCCACATGGAGTTATTATACCCCCACCGCCACCAAGACGTCAAACAAGGGACTTAATTACAGTTTCCACTTCTCCCTGGCTGAAATTTCATGATCAGCACTGACGACATACGTGTGGGATGAAAACCTGGAGTTTCCTGTTCCGGTCCCCTGCAGAGAGAAGTGTCCTGGACCAAAAACAGTCCTTTCTTTTCTTTTGCTAATAGCATCCTTGCCCCACCCTCCTTCTGCCTGTAAGAACTTTCCCTTTTGTAAAACTCCTCCAAACGCCTATTAGAAGGGGGAACTGCCTGATTCAGGATTCATCCAGGAAGGCCGATTAGATCTGCAAATTTACTCAGTTGAAGTTTTGTTCTTTAACAGCTATGAGGCAGGGGAAAAAAAAATGTCATTTCTTGGGCTGTGAAAATAGCATCTTGGGCTGTGAAAATAGAAGAGAGAATTGTAATAAGCCAGCTGGAAAATTCCAGGCCGAAAGGCAAGAAGATGGTCAGCCGTGTTAACAAGTTAATATTTCAAATCTTCGGCATGGCAGTCAAAGATTCATGTACTTGTCAACATTTTGATTTCCTCAGGCCAAGATCCCTAACACGACCAAGACGTCCATATGAATGGTTCCTGCTATAGGACCTGGGAAGATACGTTGGCCAAACATTGGACTCGACACGTTATGCTGGCACACAGGGGACGTGCAGAACTCCTGCACATGCATGGACCTGACGAGGCAGGTGTTTTCTGTTGGCTATTGCTGCATAACAGATGACCCAAGGTTTTGTGACCTGAAAGAACAACCATTTTCTCACATGGCATGACTTTGTGGATCAAGAACTCAGAGAGGGTTCGGCTGGGCGATTCTGCTCTATGGGGCATCAGTCAGGTCATTCCGTGATTTTTAAGTGATGCCTCACTCTTGTGCCTTTGCCTTCGAAGGGGCAGCTAGAAGGGCTGGCTTCTCTGTGCCCGTCTCCCTTTCCACGGAACAACCTTCCATGTGCTCTCACCAGCAAGGGGGTCTCGGGGCTCCCAAAAACCAAGGCAGAAGCTTCCAGTCCTCTTTTTTTTTTTAATTTTTTTCAAATTCTTTGTTTCTTGTTTATTTATTTATTGCGAGAGGGAGCGAGAGACAGACAGACAGCATGAGCAAGGGAGGGGCAGAGAGAGAGAGAGGGAGAGAGAGAACCCCAAGCAGGCTCCACACTGCCAGAGCAGAGCCCGATTCGAGGCTCGAACTCCAGAATGACCGGAACTGAAATCGAGTCGGGACACTTAACCGACTGAGCCACCCATGCACCCCAGAAGCTTCCAGGCCTCTTAAAGGCTAGGCATGGAACCTGGAACCTACAGCGTTTCACTTTCCCTGGGCTCTATTGGTCGAAACATTCACAGGCCAGTACAGATTCCAGGGGAGGGGATTAGATCCTATCTTTTGGTAAAAAGAGTCTCAAATAACGTGTGACCATCTTTACCAACGCAGACTTATATAGACATTACCTACCTCTCTTAAGCCTTCCATATGAGCTTATATAGGAAGAGAGAGTATTAGGCTTTTTTTTTTTTTTTTTTTTCATGGCTGTGTCTACATTGTCAGACGAAGGGCCCACAGGACACTAACAGGACAAAAATAATAACAAATTAAATTGGCTCCTATTGTCTGCAGAGTATACCTGATATTTTCATGCTCATGGGTACTAGTGTTAATTGTTATTATTAGATACCTTCCGCATGCCATGTTTTTTTTTAGTTGCATTATTTCACATGATTCTCATGACAACCGTTTTGAGAGCGGCATTTTATCTTCATCTTGCAAATGAGAAACATGATACGTAGCAGGCCCCAGTTGTGCTGCACCGGGGCACACAGAGCCCTGGAGTGGAAGGTCTTTGATATCAAAGTCCACGGTCTTTCCGTGAAGTCACCTGGCCATCCCACAGGCCACACGTGTCCCACGTGGTGCCGGATCAGGAATCCTCGTTCTCATTTCACAAAGGAGACAAGCCAGGCTGAAGGTCAACAGTTTCCTCAGCACGACACAGCTCCAAAGGAAAGACGCAGGGACGGGAACCCCCGGTATATTTAAGCTCCGGGAATCTTAGGTGCTGCAGACACCATTCCTTTGCAATAATTTTAACCATGTTAAGGAACATCCAAAACTGTATGTAACCTTTTATCATTTTTATGCTTAGGACTGTGCGCTAATGGAAAATGTAAATTCCTTGCAATTTACAGCAGATTGTACATTAGTGGCAGTGTTCCCGTAGTTTCGTTATCTCAGTTTGTCTTAAACATTTATTACTAATTTGACACCAGTGATGTTCTAATTAAAGTTCATTCTCTAACATGAAATACCGTGTTCTATAAAGCAGCACGAACGTTCCCTCTCTGTTTAGATTGCCAGATATTTCATGGGTGGTTTACAAGAAATGTTGGGAGTAATGTTGTCTATTTGTTGAAATCGTCATCCCCATCATTCTTAATCCCTATCACCACCCTGAATTTTTCCAGCAAATTCACGTGTTTCATTAAAAAGCTCTTTTATGCAATGGGCTTTTATTTAGGCCCAATTGTTCATTAATTTTAATTAATTAAGTATCTAAATTGCTTAATTGCCTGACAGAAGATGTTAGGTTTTTCCAAGCATGACCTATGCTTTCAGTAGAAAGATTATAAAACCTTTCGTACTTGAGGAAAAAAAGCAGGGGCTTGAAGATAAATTTAAGTCATCCTAAACCCTTTTAACATAAGCAGACTCTAATAAGCTCCACTCTTTCACTGACCCCTGTTGGCTCTACTTCCTAAATACATGTTTCAAGTGTGAATTTTTCGTTCATCGCCACTTCTTCCGCTCTCCGTCACTGGTTGACTCTCAGACCGCATATTGAAATGCTCCTGGACGTTTACACTTAATACTGATGCCTGAGTCCACCCACAGACATTTTGGCTAATTGGAAAGGGTTGGGCCAGAGAAGTCGTGGCCCGGATTCTCAGGTGATGGTGATGCCGTTGGTCCAGGAACGAAACCCCGACAACCAATGTTCTCACTTCTTTCTACTTGATGCTATTTGAACACGTTCCACGGACATCACCTGGATGCTTGTTAGAAATGCAAACTTTGGGTCCCCATCCCAGACGTACTGAATCATATTTGGCATTTTAACAACATCCCCAGGGGATTCATACGAACAATAAAGTGTGAGCAGAGCTTGAATTAACGTCCTAGTCATCTGCCATCTGGACTAGTTATTAGTTTCTTTGCTGTTTATTCCTCACCACCTCCAACTTGCCCCTCATGTTACTTTCTAATGTGCATAGGCAACCATAACTGTGATCATAAGATTAACTTGGTGGAAATATCTCATATTCTTCCCGTGTTCCCATTTAAACTCCTTTCTCTGCAATGTAGGTTCAACTTCTGCGACCTCTCCCCCCTTCCTAGAATTCCATGAACACAACCTTCCGTACTTTGAAACTCTTCATAAGCCACTCCTTCCCCAGGGAACAGTCTCCCACCATTGCCAAACAGCTGTGAGCTACCGCACCCCATCTGAGAAATGTAGCCAGACAATGGTGGAAGGACAATAATGGTAGGGTAGAAAGAGAGTAGTTAGCCAAAATCAGAGCAACTCTGAGCTCTGTCCTTTCCTGGATCTCCTTTCCTGGGAAATCAGTTTTGCGACTTTGAGCTCTGTCCTTCCCTGAATTTAAATGCTGAATTTGAATGGAAATCGGGGCGCCTGGGTGGCTCAGTCGGTTAAGCCGCCGACTTGGGCCCAGGTCATGATCTCGCGGTCCATGAGTTCGAGCCCCACGTCGGCTCTGTGCTGACAGCTCAGAGCCTGGAGCCTGCTTCAGATTCTGTGTCTCACTCTCTCTGACCCTCCCCCGTTCATGCTTTGTCTCTCTCTGTCTCAAAAATAAATAAACGTTAAAAAAAAATTAAAAAATAAATAAATATATAAATAAACAAACAAATAAATAAATAAATGCTTGGAAATCCAATGGACCTTCTTGGCCTTTCCTTTTACTAATCTATACAATGGGGTTAATGACAGAGCCATTTAAGTAGATGGTGCACATAAAACTCTGGCCGGCAGCTGACTTGCACATAGTATGTACTTAACTTGGTGATAGTATACCAGTCATCTGGCAGAGTACAAGGTTTACGGTAAACACTTAAACACGGAGATGTGCTTGAGGCACTGTCACTTCAAGGAGGGTGCAAAAAAACCAAAGGAGGGAAACAAGCCTACAAAACTGTCTTTTAACCATTCGTTAAGTTATGAGCTCAAAACACCCTTTGCTGAAACTCTTGGCTGACCCAATTCCTTTGTTCTTAATATAAAAGGAAAAATGCACTAAGGAGGAAATCCTTTTGTAGGAGCCAAAAAAGAAAAAAAAAAAAAAGAAGAAGAAGAAGAAGAAGAAGAAGAAGAAGAAAAAAAAACAAAACAAGAGAAAAGAAAGAACACGCCTTCAATTCTTTTTGAAGAACTCTGCAGAGCACTTAAAATATTTTATATTTCATATTAAATATTTCAGTTACATTGGGCAGGTTTATGAGTCCTGGTGAACAGTCCTGCAATTAAAATATTCAACTAAGGGAAGGGTATCCCTTTTCCCCTACTGAAATTTAAAGTTATTTAATTTCTGATTATGTAATGTTACCTTGGACTCCCACAAAGGCTTGCCCTACATTAGAAATATTGTATTGTACTAAAAAGTCTTTTATTCCTTAGCTCTCAAACTGTAAATAATACATAAGCATTACTTCACATGGTAAAATAAAAAAAAATGAATCATTTCTTTTTAATAGTCCACATGAATAATTATTGGATCAATAGTTCACAGTATACAACCTGCAATTAAATGTATTCAATAATTCAGTAAAATGACCATATTTTACATGTGAAAGCCATTAAAGTGATATTATATAGCCCCTAATCTAAGATCATTCTTCAGTAATAATGAAGCGTGTATATATGTATTTAAATTCCTCAAAAGTAATTGATTTCTTCTTCCAAAAAATTCCCCTAATTAAATAAATAAAAATATTTAAATCTCTTATGGACTATATTCAGTTAGCAAACTCTCAATCCCCAGTAAAGTGTTTAAGTCCAAGCAAATACATTTAGAGTTTTAACTCAGAGGCATTGTTTATAAAAATGTTGAAGGGGCGCCTGGGTGGCGCAGTCGGTTAAGCGTCCGACTTCAGCCAGGTCACGATCTCCCGGTCCGTGAGTTCGAGCCCCGCATCGGGCTCTGGGCTGATGGCTCAGAGCCTGGAGCCTGTTTCCGATTCTGTGTCTCCCTCTCTCTCTGCCCCTCCCCCGTTCATGCTCTGTCTCTCTCTGTCCCAAAAATAAATAAAAAACGTTGAAAAAAAAATTAAAAAAAAAAATGTTGAATAGAGTCCAGAGCTAGATATTTTGACCGTAAAAGTCTTCAAAACTGGTTTATAACTGGTTTATGTTAATGGATAGCAATCAGTTGGCTTTGAAGATTTTCAGTGTGTATGTTGGCCTTAAGAGTTACTATATGCCTATTCTCCCAGACCCAACCATGGAATGTAGACTCAAATTTGTTGTTGTTGTTGTTGCTGTTAATGTTTATTTATATTTGAGAGAAAGAGAGAGAGAGAAAGGCAGAGAGAGATGGAGACAGAGAATCCCAAACAGGTTCCATGCTGTCAGTGCAGAGCTTAATGTGGGGCTCGAACTCACAAACTGTTAAGATCATGACCTGAGCCAAAATCAAGAGTTGGATGCTTAACCAACTGAGGCACCCAGGCACCTCTTGAAACTTTTTGACTGAAAAATTAACTGGGTAAAGGGCTATAGAGTCTGGATACTCTAAAAAAAAAAAAAAAAAAAAAAAAAAAAAAGTCTGGTTACTCAAAGTGTTGCCTCTGGGTCAGTAGCCTTGGCCCCACGTGACAGCCAAGAGCTAGGTACAAAAGCAGAATTCAGACATTCCAGCCCTATTGAATGGAAATCAGCACTTTGACTGGAGCCCCATTGTTCTGAATACACAACATTTGACAAGTTTCTCAAGAAAGAGGACCTTAACCCCTGGGACTCTGGATTCATCCAGCCCAAGCCACATCCTGGGTCCAACACTGTGCAGTGCCTTATACAGTGTAAATGGTCTATAAATATTAACTCTTATTCTTAGGCATGGCCAGGGGCGGACACTTCAATACTTATGTCACAAAGCCACCTAGGGTGTAGCAAAGGCACCTTTGACTTTAAACTGGGAGACCTGGATTTGATTCTTGGCTTTGTCACTTCCTACATGCTTGTTTGGCTTTGTTTTTATTGAAATTCCAGTTAACATACAGTGTAATATTGTGTACAGTAGAGTGATTCCACACTCCCACAAAACACCAGGTGCTCATCACAACAGGTGCACTCCTTAGTCCCCATCACCAATCCCTCCCTCCCCCCACTGCCCCTCTGGTGGCCATGGGTTTGCTCTCTATAGTTAAGAATCTGTTACTTGGCTTGCCTCTTTTTTCCCCCTTTGTCCATTGGTTTTGTTTCTTAAATTCCACATATGAGTGAAATCATATGGTATTTGTCATTCTCTGACTTATTTCTTTTGGCATAATACTCTCTACGTCCATCCATGTCGTTACAAATGGCAAGGGTTCATTCTTTTTTATGGTCGAATAATGTTAATTATGTTATATTAATATATATTAATATACAGTGTATATGTAATATACAATGCAATGTATGATATATATTATGCATTATAATATATAGTGTATTTATAATATACCATACATAATATTAATGTATGTATATACTATATATATACTATATATAATGTATATATAGTGTGTATATATATATAATATAGTGTATGTATACATATATATGTGTGTATATATACACATATACATATCACGTCTTTATCCATTTAACAGCCATGGACACTACCTGTGTAGTGAACTCAGGTGTCTTTCCTATTCAGATTCCCCAAATTTCAGATTCCAGTCTGTAATATGGTAATAACACCTCAAGGACGACGTGGAGACCTGATGGGGCAATGCTATGAAATCTCTCTGTGAACCCTGTCATTTTGCACACATAATTATTAACATCGGAGCCCAGTTGATAAATTGACATGGGCTCTGCTGACAAGGGTTGGGGTACCCAACCGTGTTCCCTCACGTTACTCTTCTTCTCAAGACTCGATGAGACAATCCAAACTCTCTGCCCGTCCCCCCCCCACCCCCCACCCCCCCCCCCCCCCCGCCCCCAGGTTTCTCCCTGGACTGAGCCCCGCCTCCCTTGTTGACCTCATTTCCTACCCATTATACCCTTTTGCACATCCCCCGGCCATATGGGCCTTGAGATTGTTCTGTGAAGACAGAAACAATGTATCTGCCACTTGTCCCTCGTCCTTGTCATTCCCTAGGGCTGGAATGCGTTTCCTTCCAGTATCGGCATGACCTCTTCTCTCTGTGAACATCCGCTCCTCAGAGAAGCCTTCCCTGACTTCCGGAAGAGTCTCCACTCACCCACCCTCTGCCCACTTACTCTCTGCATGTGCCACCGCAACTTTATGCTACCTGACATTATAATTCAATTTGGAAAGCAGAAAACACTCGAGGGATTTTAAGAGGGAAAATGTCGATAGAGAAGTTTGTAGATAAACTCATTGGCAGATCTGGAAGATCTAAGAGCAGACAAAACCACAGATGACGTGAGAGAAATAGAGAGGATAGGAACTCAAAGGAAGCTGCAACAGGGGCTTGGCTGCGTGGCTGCACAGGAGTCGGCCTAGTAGCCATTCGTCCATGGCCACTCGCCAGGCCACCATGGCGTCCTCTCAGCTGTCCGCCCAGCCGCCATAGGTGACTACGGTTGGTTTTTCCTTCTCTTCCTCTCCAGATCTGTGAAAGTGCCTCTTAGGGGTCACTCCGGCCCTGCCGCCGGGGTGTCTGGGAAACGTAGTTTTGAGAACTCAGGGCCTTGTAGCTCCAGAAAAGCTCAGAAGGGCAAAACTAGGAAGATAACAAAATATCCGTCATACATGTACGCGCATTTTCTGTTTTCCCTACAAAAACCCGAGCTCGGTGAGAGCGATGGCTTTGTCTGTTTTCCCCACTGGTACAGCTTAAATACGCAGAAGAGTAGCTAAAATTTAGTCAGTTGACACTCAAAAAATTGTCTTATTGAATGAATGAGTAAGTGAGTGAGTGAGTGGATGGCAGAAACTCAACGCTGGAATTACAGTCACTATCTATGCCTCGCCCTTTGGTGTGCTAGGACTCAGGGCAAAGGGACACCTCTCCGAGTGGCAGTTTGCAGTCACTGTTCCCACCCGTGGGCATCCTCAGGTCTCAAGTCCTCACATTGTTCCCAGTGGGTGACTGCCAGCGAGATAGGGCTACACAGGGCACCAGTCTGGCAGCCAGATTTGGGCTTCTAGCCTGGCTTGTATTTTTTTTTTTAAGTTTATTTATTTATGTTGAGAGAGACAGAGACGGCAGGGGTGGTGGAGGGGGAGAGAGAGGGGGAGAGAGAGAGAATCCCAAGCAAGTTCTGCCCTGTCAGCACAGAGCCCAATGTGGGGCTCAAACTCACAAACCATGAGATCATGACCTGAGCTGAAATCGAGAGTTGGACACTGAACTGACTGAGTCACCCAGGTGCCCCATGGCTTCTATTTCTGACAATGGAAGGTATAAGGAGAAAGAGCTAGAGGTCCCCAGAAAAAGAAAGAGAAGTCATTTAGATCCCCCCGCTATTTTCTGTCCTCTATGCCTTACCAGCTCTTCTCGCCCTAACACACTTCCTGCAGAACTTCCAAGGAAATACCAAAATTTCAAGGAAATGTGGGGCACTTGGGTGGCTCCGTCGGTTAAGCATTCGACTTCAGGTCAGCTCATGACCTCACGGTTCATGAGTTCGAGCCCCACGTCAGACTCTCTGCTGTCAGCACAGAGCCTGCTTCAGACCCTCTGTTGCCGTCTCTCTGCCCTTCTTCCTCTTACACTCGCTCTCTCAAAGTAAATAAACATTAAACATTTTTAAATAAAAAAATTACAAGTAAATGCAAAAACGATTTTAAGGGAGCCAAGGGCATGCAAACACCATGCCAGGAAATAGTCTAATCCTATCAGAGACATTAGCAATTCTAACACTCTCAGTGCTGTTGCAGAAGTAGGCAAGATCCTGCATTCCTTACTGTAGACATGGAGCCCAAGACCCCAACCAGTTTACACTGGGCTCTCAGAGCATGCTCATACTCCCTTCCTCTTTTCCAACAGTTCCCTCTGATTCCTTAACAACTTCCTTCCTTCCTTCCTTCCTTCCTTCCTTCCTTCCTTCCTTCCTTCCTTCCTTCCTCCCTTTCCTCTTTCTTTCTTTCTTTCTTTCTTTCTTTCTTTCTTTCTTTCTTTCTTTCTTCCTTTCCTTCCTTCCTTCCTTCCTTCCTTCCTTCCTTCCTTCCTTCCTTCCTCCCTTTCCTCCCTCCCATTCTCTCCTTCCTTCCTTTCTCCCTTTCCTCCCTCCCTTTCTCTCCTTCCTTCTTCCTTCCTTCCTTCCTTCCTTCCTTCCTTCCTTCCTTCCTTCCTTCTTTCCTTCCTCCTTCCTTCCTTCCTTCCTTCCTTCCTTCCTTCCTCCCTTTCTTTCTTTCTTTCTTTCTTTCTTTCTTTCTTTCTTTCTTTCTTCTTTCTTCCCTTTCCTCCTCCCTCCCTTTCTTTCCTTCCTTCCTTCCTTCCTCCCTTTCCTCCCTCCATTTCTCTCTCCCTTCCTTCCTTCCTTCCTTCCTTCCTTCCTTCCTTCCTTCCTCCCTTTCCTCCCTCCCATTCTCTCCTTCCTTCCTTCCTTTCTTCCTTTCCTCCCTCCCTCTCTCTCCTTCCTTCCTTCCTTCCTTCCTTCCTTCCTTCCTTCCTTTCCTCCCTCCCTTTCTCTCTTCCTTCCTTCCTTCCTTCCTTCCTTCCTTCCTTCCTTCCTCCCTTTTCTTTCTTTCTTTCTTTCTTTCTTTCTTTCTTTCTTTCTTTCTTTCCTTCCTTCCTCCCTCCCTTTCCTCCCTCTGTGTCTCTCCTTCCTTCCTTCCTTCCTTCCTTCCTTCCTTCCTTCCTTCCTCCCTTTTCTTTCTTTCTTTCTTTCTTTCTTTCTTTCTTTCCTTCCTTCCTCCCTCCCTTTCCTCCCTCTGTGTCTCTCCTTCCTTCCTTCCTTCCTTCCTTCCTTCCTTCCTTCCTCCCTCCCATTCTTTCCTTCCTTCCTTCCTTTCTCCCTTTCCTCCCTCCCTTTCTCTCCTTCCTTCTTCCTTCCTTCCTTCTTTCCTTCTTCCTTCCTTCCTTCCTTCCTTCCTTCCTTCCTTCCTCCTTCCTTCCTTCCTTTCTTCAAGACTCTAGTCTAGGAAGAGCACAAGTCTCACTGACAACACAGGATGCCTGTATAGGCATGTTTTCCAAGTCTACCGGCAAAACCTCACGCCCACCTCTACATGTGATGACAAAGCTCCCCTTTCTGAATATTCATCCTCACACTACATGAAAGAAACCCACTACCCCCAAGTGGAGAGTCACAGCTTTAGAAGGGATTCCCCAGCATCTTATTGGTCGCAGATAAAGTTTCCTTTGTGCAACAACTCTACCCAGGGTAGTCTCTGCCCGTAACTCACCAAGGAGCAAACTCATGTTAGTTCAGCCACAGGGAGATCTTGGAGAACACGTTCTACCTCTCTGAGCCCCATTTTGTTTTCTGGGAAATGGAGACCAGATATGGTTCCCTGCTTAGATCACAGGGCGGTCCAGAAGTTCAGCTGAGACAATGCATTTTGCTACCCATTCACTCATTCAAGCATGCATTTGTTCATCAGACATTTTCTAAACACTTTATTCCGGAAACAGCAGAAGAGGCTAGGCATACAAAAGCATATAAAACACCATCCCCGAGCCTGAGGCATAGACAGGATTCACAAGGCTGGCATAAACAGCCAATGAAACGGACCTGACTAGAGATAGAGTGCCAGCAGTGAACTCAAATGGGTATGGAAGGCATGGAGGATGGGCTCGCGTGGTTGAGGGGGCCTGTAACTCCTCACGGGGGCTTGGCTTTCAGCACAAGCTCGAAGGAGAAGTGGAAAAGAAACAAGGCTTGAATCTAGCTAAACAGTAAATAGTCCTCCAATTTTCCTGGTGGGTATATTCTGTGTTTGATAATTAATACCTGTGGCTGTGGAAAGGTGCCCGTGTGTGTGTGTCTGTAACATCACAAGGAAAACAGGCCTCAACTATGAAGGGAGATTGTTTGAATTCTAGCCCCACCGCTTACTAATATGTGACCGTAAAACATTAACTTCACTTTGCCGTGTCCGTTTCCTTACCTGTAAAGGTGAGGTAATAATAGTATTTATTTTACAGAGTTGTGAAGATTATACGAGTTTACACACAAACTGCTTGTAATAGTGTCTGACTACTGAACAGGATGAACACACAATAAACTTAGCTATTATTATGATAACGGTGATACTATTTACATTATTGTTATTATTATTATTATTATCATCATCCTTATAATTTACTCCCCTGTGGAAACTCTCTCCCTCAGTGGGAGGCCTTGGGATTCATAACCATCAAATGTAACAGCTTGGCTCCAGCCAATTCATGTAACATTTTCTTCTTCGGCAACTTGACTTCGTCAGGGGGCCAGATGTTAACACAGCACCTCGCCGGCATCGGCATCATGCAGCCTCCTGGCCCGGGGCCAGCTGGGCTGGGTGCCTTTCATAACAGACCTCACTCAGGTCCATGAGAACTGCCCCTGTTGACTTTCGCCACTGGCTCGGTTATGTCCTTATAAAATGTAGTTAGAAAGCTCTAGCTGAAATGCATTCACCAGTGCTGCTCCTGCAATTACATGCAGGGCTATGTGCAGAAAGAACCCAGGGGCACGTTTTCTCTTGCCCCTTAGCTTCGCAAGGGGTGCATCGGAGGACCCCCAAAGACAGAAGGAGCCCTGCCTGGGGTCACAGAGGTAACTGACGCAAGGGACAAATCCAGAACCCAGACCTGCCTAGTCCCCGGCCAGTTCTCTTTTCCCATCCACTTGTCCTGCTTCTGATTCCCCATGTGGACAGTAACAATCAGACACACTATAACGCTAAAAATGTGTCAGATTTGCATCATCGTGGCTTTTTATTTCAGTCTCAGCAAACACTATTCTGTTACACACAGCGGTTTTAAAACCCAGGTTTAGAAGCCAGGGTGCACGGATTGAGGGGATTATAATGCACACATTAATAATAGTAATGGTAGAACTGACAATTATATGGCACATTACACTTCATAAAGCATTGTACGCACATGGGTTCAATTGTTTTCTCTTCAGCATAAATAAACCCAGATTTTAGCAACAGAAAGAAGAGTCTGACATACTCCTAGATTCAGTGTGGACGGAACATTCTTATTCTTCCAGGATCAGCACAGGGCATATCTATCGCATGAGGCTTGTTCTGCTGTTAGGAGCTAAGCGAACAATATTGAAATCTCAGAAGCTTACATCTTAAATCTCAGAACCTCCTGTTCACCTGGACTGGTGGTGTGTGTGTGTGTGTGTGCGTGTGTGTGTGTGTGTGTGTTGTCTTTCCAATCACAAGGAGCTCTTTTGGAATAAGCGTCTTGTCTCAGCAGTTAGCAGAGGACCAGGGTTCTGGGCAGATCGAAGGCTCTTGCAAATGCCTGTGAATTCAGGGATCGGATGAGGTTCACACAGAATGTCTAAGACAGAAGTTTTTGTAACATTGAAAACTCACCATTGTGGGGCGCCTGGGTGGCGCAGTTGGTTAAGCGTCCGACTTCAGCCAGGTCACGATCTCGCGGTCCATGAGTTCGAGCCCCGCGTCAGGCTCTGGGCTGATGGCTCGGAGCCTGGAGCCTGTTTCCGATTCTGTGTCTCCCTCTCTCTCTGCCCCTCCCCTGTTCATGCTCTGTCTCTCTCTGTCCCAAAAATAAATAAAATTTTTTTTTTTTTAAAAAAGAAAACTCACCATTGTGATTACAGCTTGGGATGCTTGCCAGAAAGGGATCAGGGATGGACAGAAAGTCACCAACGTAATACGTAGAACGTAGTCTGTACAATCTGGGAGGAAAATGTAAAAGGAAATTCAGATAAAGGATTGATTAGAGATTTATATGTATGCAGCACATTAAGAACTGGGAAAATCTCTGTTAATGGGTTCATTTGGGGTGGTGAAATCCACATTTTGATGTCAGGCAGACATTTCATAGTGTTTCCAAAATACAGCTCCTGAACTCCTTCATCAGCCCGTCTTCCAAAACATTCCCTCCTTTAGACTCAGTAAATGTCCTTAAAATTCACTCACTGATCTTGCCAAAAACGGGGACTTAATTTTTGCATGATTGCTCTGCTTCGAGCCAATACTTGCAATCATTACGAAGCCTGTCAGTTAAACTTTGAAAACACACCCTGTCTACTGCTCTCCATCTCCACAACCCCAGCTCATGGCCCCATTTCTTACCTTGACTATCACAATTCCCTGTTAATTAGCACCATGATTCATTTCCACTCCCTATAATCTAATCTTTCACTCTATTTTTTTTAATTTTATAAATGTTTATTTATTTTTGACAGAGAGAGAGACAGAGCATGAGCAGGGGAGGGGGAGAGAGAGAGGGAGACAGAATCAGAAGCAGGCTCTAGGCTCTGAGCTGTCAGCACAGAGCCCCACGCGGGGCTCGAACTCAGAGACCGCGAGATCATGACCTGAGCCGAAGCCGGTCGCTCAACCGAATGAGCCACCCATTTAAAAATGGGTGAGAGGGGCGCCTGGGTGGCGCAGTCGGTTAAGCGTCCGGCTTCAGCCAGGTCACGATCTTGCGGTCCGGGAGTTCGAGCCCCGCGTTAGACTCTGGGCTGATGGCTCAGAGCCTGGAGCCTGTTTCCGATTCTGTGTCTCCCTCTCTCTCTGCCCCTCCCCCGTTCATGCTCTGTCTCTCTCTGTCCCAAAAATAAATAAACGTTGAAAAAAAAATAAATAAAATAAAAATGGGTGAGAGATTTAAAAATCTCTCACCCCTTTTTAAATGCATTTATGTCAGCAAAATCACTCTTTTATGGTCCCGTACTTTTTGACAAACGCATACAAAACAGTTTCATTACTTCTCAAGATTCCTGCTTACTGTTCCTTTCCTGCAACCCCATCCTTCCATTCCCAATCCCTGAAAACCACCGATCTGCTTTCCATTCTCGCAATTTTGTCTTCCCTAGGATATCATGTAAATGGCATCATATGTTCTGTAACCTTTTAAGTTTGGCTCCTCTCACTTAGGAAAGTGCATTTGAAATTCATCCATGTCGTGTGTATCAGTAATTTGTTCGTTTTTCTTGCTGAGTCGTATTCCATTGTAGACATATATTATGATTTGTTTATCTGTTCAGGAATTTGCAGGTCATTCGGATTGTTCTCAGTTTGGGATGATTATGAATAAAGTCACTATACACATTCACACGTAGGTCCTTTTTCGTAAACGTAATTTTGTACTTCTCTTCATTAGTTTCCTAGGAGTGGGATTTCTGCATCATATAGCATGTAGACATTTGCCTTTATAAGAAACTGCCAAATTGTTTTCCAAAGTGGCTTTACAACTTTTCATGTTCATGAGAAATGTACGAGAAAGCTCCAATGGCTGTTTATGTCTGCCAGACCCAAGCACTCAGAGACTATATATATAGTCTACATATAATTGCACATCTTTTCATTTTAGGTTTCTATATCTGTACATATAGAGATAGTATTTTTGTATATATAGTATCATATATTATAACATTATATATAATATGTAATGTTGAACATCTTTTCACGTGCTTATTTGCCATCTGTATATATTTTTTGGTGAAAATTTGTTATATACTCTTTGTCAGTATGAGTTTTGCAAATATTTTATCCCAGACTATGTCTAGTCTTTTATTCTCTTAGCAGGGTCTTTCACAGGGAATGAGTTTTAAAATTTGATTAAGTTTAATTTATCTTCACTTTTTTTTCTCTAGATCATGATTTTCATGTCATAGTTAAAATATATCTTCACTTAACCCAAGATCACAAAGTTTTAAAGTTTTATAGTTTTAGGGTTTCATAGTCAAATCCATTATAAATCTAGAGGCACATTTTTGGTAAATGATATATGGTGTGGTTTAAGGTATTTTTTTCTTTTCTTTTCTTTTCTTTTCTTTTCTTCTTTTCTTTCCTTTTCTCTTCTGTTCTTTCTTTTCTTTTCTTTTCTTATTTTTTTGAAGTTGGGAAGCATGTGTGTTTTCAATTCTTTAAGCACTACATGTTAGAAAGCCTCCCCCATCCATTGAATTCCCTTTTCCAGAAACCAATTTGACAATAAATTTCATACATTGAAAAAAAAAAAAAAGAATTCCCTTTTCACTTTTGAAAAATAAAAAAAAAACACAAAAAACAAAAACAAAACAAAACCAAAAACAACAACAAAAAAAACCTGGTTGTATATATGGGGCTTATTTCTGTATTCTTTTTTCCACGTCATTGATCTATATAGCCATTCTGTCATTAATGCCACACTATCTAGATTATTATAGATTTATAGTAAGTCTTGAAATCAGAGACTATGAGTCCTTCAACTTTCTTTTTTATTTTCTTTTTTTTTTTAATTTTCTTTTTTTTTTTTTTCAACGTTTATTTATTTTTGGGACAGAGAGAGACAGAGCATGAACGGGGGAGGGGCAGAGAGAGAGGGAGACACAGAATCGGAAACAGGCTCCAGGCTCTGAGCCATCAGCCCAGAGCCTGACGTGGGGCTCGAACTCACGGACCGCGAGATCGTGACCTGGCTGAAGTCGGACGCTTAACCGACTGCGCCACCCAGGCGCCCCTCTTTTTTATTTTCAAAATCATTTTGATTATTTCAAACCGTTGACTCTTCATATAAACTTTAATAAACTTATTGATAATTACAAAAAAATCCTACTGTGATCTTAATTGAGCTTTCATTAAATCTACAGATCAGTTTGGGGTGAACTGATATCTTCTTGCCATGTCTTTTAATCCATGAACTCAGTATATCCCTCTATTTGAGTCTACATTGACTCATTTTATCAGTGTATTATAGTTTTCATTGCACAAGTTTGGTTAGTTTTACCGAAGTATATCATGGTTTCGGATGTTTTTCAAATTTCAATTTCCAGGTTTTCGTTGGTAGTAGATAAACGTAAAATTGATTTTTATATTGATGTTCTATAC
The DNA here is from genome assembly GCF_018350175.1 of Felis catus. Lineage (NCBI taxonomy): Eukaryota > Metazoa > Chordata > Mammalia > Carnivora > Felidae > Felis > Felis catus. The sequence goes on along the minus strand of NC_058371.1, from coordinate 196,633,661 downwards.
TACAAATATGTTAAGTATATTCATTTTGAAATTTTTTTGTTGACACTTTGAGTTTTTTATGCTGAAGATAGAGACAGTTCTATTTTTCTTTACCAATTCATATTTTCTTTCTTTCTTTCTTTCTTTCTTTCTTTCTTTCTTTCTTTCTTTCTTTCTTTCTTTCCTTTCTTTCTTTCTTTCTTTCTTTCTTTCTTTCTTTCTTTCTTTCTTTCTTATCTATCCATCATCTATCTATCTATCATCTATCTATGCATTTCAAGCTTTTATGCATTGTCTCAGACCCCCTATTTGATATTGAATTAGAGTGTCAAAAGAAAACATCCTTTCTTGATCGTAATCTTAAGAAACTAGAATTTAGTTGTTCACCATTAAATATAAAGTTATTAATGATCCCTTCTATTTCTTGTTGCTAAGAGTTTTCAGGGTGAATGAATGATGAATTTTGTCAAATAGTTTCTCTGCATCTATTGAGATGCTCTCTTTTATTTAGTTTGATGATTTGGTGAATTGTATTACTTGATTTTCAAATGGTGAATCTGCCCTGAATTCTCAGGATAAACATTACCAGATTATAATGCATTTATTTTTTAATATGTGTTTGACTTGTTAGTTTTCTGCTCATTACTTTCACATCCAAATTCATAAAGAATATTGATATATAGTGTCATTTCAGTGTTTGACTCTGTTTTGGATCATTCCGGATTTATAAAATGAATTCAAAGTGTGTGCACATATTTTATTTTCTGGAAGGATTGGTGTGGTATTGATATTATTTCTGATATTATCTTTATTATTTATTGTATTTTGTTCACTTTGGGTTTAATTTGATCTTATGTATCTAGGTTTTTTTTAAGTTTAATGAAAGTGTTAATTTAAAACTTTTGGTTTTATTATAATAGAAATACGGAATGTTATAATTTTTTTCCTAAGCATTGCTTAAACATCACCCCACTTTGTTTGATACGTAGTTTTAAAATTATTAAGTCAAAATATTTTCCAGTTTGGGGGCGCCTGAGTGGCTCAGTCAGTTGAGCATCTGACTCTTGATTTTGGCTCAGATCATAATCCCAGGGTGGTGGGATCAAGCCTGCATTGGGCACTGTGGTGAGCATGGAGTCTGCTTAAGATTCTCTCTCTTTCACTCTTTTTCTCTTCCTCTGCCTCTTTCCCCTTCTCATGACCTCTCTCTCTCCAAAATAAAAATTACTTTTTTTCCAATTTCACTTCTGAATTTCTCTTGACTCATGGATTTTTTAGATGTGTATTTAATTACTACTATTGCCACCCAATTTTCTTTAGATTAGTGATTTTTTTTTTGTAATATCACACTTTGCATCTTTTCAAAAAAAATTTACCTATGCGTATCTTAATATTTAAAGTAGAGTTTTGGGGGGCTTCTGGGTAGCTCAGTAATGAAGTGTTTGACCCTTGGTCTCAGCTCAGGTTATGATCTCATGATTTGTGAGTTAGAGCCCTGCATCAAGCCCTGCATTGGGCTCTACACTGGCAGAGCAGAGCCTGCTTGGGATTTTCTCTCTCCCTCTCTCTTCCCCTGCCATGCATGCTCTCTCTCTCTCTAAATAAATAAACATTAAAAAATACAGTTTTTGGTTATATATATGTGTGTGTGTGTGTGTGTGTGTGTGTGTGTATATATATATATGTGTGTGTGTATACACATATATATCATATATATATGCACATACATACATATGATATAATACATATGATATATATGTATATATATAAATATATATATATGTATATATGTATATACCTTGCTTTATTTTTCCTACCTGAAAGTTTAAGGATTTCAATCACTGTGTTTAGGCCATTTACAATTATTGTGATAGTGATATGTTTGGATTTAGGTTTGCCATTTATCATTGGTATTATGTTTGTCCTTTCTAAGTTTTGTTTCTCTGTTCTCTCTTCCCTGCTTTCACTTGCTTTATTTGAATTTTTATCCATTGGATCTTTCCTATACACTGTTGAATTTAGTTTACATATTTATTTAAGTGATTGCTCTAGGGATTATGTTTTTACTATTTATACCAACTTATTATTTTACTAGTTCAAAAAAGAGTCAGAAGTCTTACAACCATGCCAGTATCTTTATCCTTCCCCTCTGACATTTATGCCATGGTGTCATATGCATTACTTTTACGTTGAATGAACTGCTAAACAATATAATCATTTTTACTGTCAAGACGCATGCATAGTTTAGAGGATTTAAGAGGATAGAATATATCTGTATATTAACCCATGTATTTATAATTTCTGTTACTTTTACCTTTATTTCTGAAGCTTCAAGTTTCTCAACAGTATTATTTTCCTTTAAATTCATTTATTATTTTTTAAATGTTTATTTATTTTTAAGAGAGAGAGACAGAGAGAGAGAGAGACAGAGAGAGAGAGAGACAGAGACAGAGAGAGCATGAGCAGGGGAGAGGCAGAGAGAGAGGGAGACTCAGAATCCAAAGCAGGCTCCAGGTTCTGAGTTGTCAGCACAGAGCTCGATGCAGGGCTGGAACTCATGGACTGTGAGATCATGACCTGAATCGAAGTCAGATGCTTAACCAACCGAGCCACCCAAACGCCCCTCTTTTCCTTTACTATAAAGACAATATTTTATATTTTTTTACATCAGAATTTCTGAACATGAAATCTCTGAGCTGTCCTTCATCTTAAATTTGTTTTGTGATACTTCTATTAAATATTCCCACTGGATATGGAATTCCAGTGGAAAATGCTTTTCTTTCAGTATTTTAAAAGTTGTTTCCCTCTCTTTTGTCTTCCATAATTTCTGATGAGAAATTCATAGTTTTTGATAAATTGCTTCTCTACATGGTATGTGATATTTCTCTAGTTCCTTAAAGAATATTTTTTCTTCTTTAATTTTCAAAGACTGATTAGAATTTTTTGTTTAGTTTATATGTTTAGTGTTGGCTGAGCTCCTTGAACCTGAAAATTTTTATCTTTCATGATATCATGGATGTTTTGGGTCATTATTTACTCAAAACTTTTTCTGCACCCTACTCTCTCCTCCTGGGATTTCAAGGATATGGGTTTACAGCACTGTGGTTTGGGATGGCTCTTGGAGCAAAGCCACAAGAGTAAGAAAAATGAAGTAAATTCACCCCTGTATTGTGTGCTCTCTAGATTTTGACTCTTCTCTACACTCTCTCTGCTTTACTTACTTTTCAGAGTTTTCAAATAGTTGCTGATTTTATTTATATAGACTTTTAGTGTAATCAGTGGGAGAGATTAGTTGTAGTGATTTTACTCCTTGGCCTGGGCTAGAAGTTATAATTTTTCACATAACTGACAGTATCCTTTGAAAACTATATTTTATATATTTTTATTCCTTGGCTTAAAATCCTTCAACCATTTTTTTTTCCATAGGGGATATATCATTATCTTTTTAAAATATGTCATTCTAGACTGTGACTCTTTCCCTCGACCACCACACTGCAATCATCCTACTCAGCTCTTTTTATTACTATTATTTTTTTAAACCTTGAAAATGGCATTCCTTTCCAATCTCAGTGTCTTTGAACTTATTTTTCTTTTTGTATAAAATGTTTTCTATCACTTTTCCCTTGAGGTTATTAATTTCCATTATTCAGTTATCAATGTATATCCCTTTTGTGGACAGGTTTTCTCTCCACCCAGTCTGAAGTAACTTCTTTTTTCTCCACTCCCACTCAATATATTCTCTATACCATCACTGTTAGCATTCACAACTCTTATCGCACACCCACTTTATCTATTTATCTATTATTATTTATTTTTCTTATTCTTTGTAATTTAAGCTACCTCAGAACAGGTAACTAATTGTCTTGTTCAACCTACTAGGAGCTAGATATATCTCCTACATCCTAATATAAGACCTGATTTATTGCTGGCATTCACTAAACAGATACGAAAGAGAGAGAGAGAGAGAGAGAGAGAGAGAGAATGAATTTGAGCTTGTTAAATGTTATCCTACCTCTTTTTTTGCATAAGAGGAGGCTATCTCCTACATATCAGACATGTAAGGTTGGTTATATGAATCCACAATGCTAATGGTGGTTCTCCCCGAAGACCATGACAAACAGACCAAAGTTCAAGGCTTTATAACTCAAAAGACTTAAGGTTTGAACCCAAATAGTGAGATTTCTCACATAGAATAATTGAGTTGATGATCATGATTGGAGAGGATCATTGTAAGTACCATTCAATAACCTAGTCCAGCTTGTGGAGGAAAAGCTCTTCGATACCTATATTTAAATTTACCTCTGAGCATGTATATGCATTTTGTAAATATTATGGAATGAATTGTGTCTCCTCCAAAATTCATATGCTTAAGTCCTAACCTCTGGTACCTCAGAATGTATTTAGAGATAGAGCCTTTTAAAGAGGTAATTAGGGATAAACAAGGTTATATGAGTAGACATTAATCCAATCTGATTAGTGTCCTTTTGAGAAGGTAAAATTTGGAAACACAAAGACACACGGCGGGGGGGGGGGGCAGGGGGGAGGGGGAGGGTGTGTGCACAGAGAGATGACCATGTGAAGAGGCAGAAACAGGGTGGTCATCTGCCAGTCAAGGAGAGAGGCCTCAGAGGAAACCAAATCTGCCGGCACCATGATCTTGGACTTCAAGCCTCTAGAATGGTGAACATACAATTCCTCTTTCTTAAACCACCCTGTTTGCAGCATTTTGTTATGAAAGCCTGAGCAAACTAATACGGATTTCAGTACTGAGAACCTGGGTGCTGCTTTAGCAAATACCTAACAATGTGAAGGTGTCTTTGTAACCAGCTAATGGGCAGACACTAGAAATATTTTGAGGTGCTTGCTCAAAAATACCCAGAAGAGATTGATGCTAGGAATATGGACATGAAAGGTGATTCTGGTGAATTCTCAGACAGAAATTCGGATCATTTTACTGGAAACTGGAGGAAAAATTGTCCTTGTTATAAAGTGGCAAATAAGTTGGCCAAATTGTGTTCTATGTTTTGAGGAAAGTGGAAATTTTGCAAGTGACCTACTTGTGAGTTTATTTCTAAGCAAAATATTGAGGCCTCACCTGGTTTCTTCTTACTGTCTCTAGGAAAATATGAGAGGAGAGAGATCAAAGGAATTGTTAAGCAAAAATAAACCAAAACTTAAAGATTTGGAAACTTCTCAGTCTATCCACATCACAAAAACATGAGGTGATGTGTTCTGGAGAGCATATCCAGAATGTGGCTGGAGAAAATCATTTGCTGAAGAGATTATGGGTGTGACTCATGGATCTAACCAGGCATCTCAGCAGAAGCCAGGAATAGAGACGGAGTTATACCAACAGAAACACTGCCAGGTTGGACTGCTGGGGACAGAAATGGAACAACATGTAGGAAGGCTGTCAGACTTCCATGATTGTACAGAGCAAGCCAACAGAGTGATCTAGCTGCAAAAAAAATATGTCATCCTTCCAAAAAATGAAAGAATGACCCCAAAGTTGGGGTTATCTCCTCCTCTAGCAGGTGAGACTCTAGCAGGTGAAGTCACCTCCTTAAGCGACTGCCAGCCTTCAGAACTATGAGCAAATGAATCTCTGGTGTTCAAGCCATCCAGTCTATGGATTTTATTATGGAAGCCCTAGAAAACTAATATAGTAGTGAATTCCATTGTGCTCTCAAAAAAGATGTGTCCATAACTCCTATATGGGTAAATGTGGTCTTATATAGAAATAGGGTCTTTGCAGACCTAATTAATGTGAGGATTGAGAAGCAATGGTACAAAATTTGAGTGAGCCCTAAGTCCAATGAGACGGTCCTTATACGACACAGAAAGAAAGACACAGCATGATGATTAATTTTATATCTTAACTTGACTGGGTCACAGGGGTGCCCAGATATTTGGTGAAGCATTATTTTGGGCATGCCTGTAATGGTATTTCTTGATAAGACTAACATCTGATTCTACAGACTGAGTAAAGCAGATTGCCCTACCCAGTGTGGGTAGGACACATCAAATACATCAAAAGACTTGAATAGAATGAAAATCTGGGTAATAAAGAATTCCTTTTCTTCATGACTGTCATCAACCTGGGATATTGATTTTCTTTTGCCTTTGGACTTGGACTCAGATCAGAACTATCAGCTTTCCTGGTTCTCAGACCTTCAGATTTGAATTGGAACAATACTGTGGGCTTTCCAGGGTCTCTGGCTTGCCAGCTACAAATCTTGAGATTTCTTAGCTTCTACAAGCACATGAGCACATGAGCTAATTATATATCTATATCTATATCTATATCTATATCTATATCTATATCTATCTATATATCATATGATATTATATATACATATATACACATATACATGTACATATGTATATATACATATATATGTCACATAATATATAATATATGCATATATAAATGATATCTCTTACCTATCTATGTATCTATCTATATCTTACTCGTTCTGTTTCTCTGGAAAACTCAGCCTAATGCACAGAGACACATGGATTCCATGTGAACAGGGAGGTAGAGTTTGAATTTATGTTGCTACAAACCAAGGAATGCCAGGAGTAACCGAAATCTGAAAGAGTCAAGATAGTATGATCTTTTAGAACCTTGGAAGGGAGTGGTTGGTCATGCTGGCTCCTTGATTTCGGACTTCTGATCTCCGGAACTATGAGAGAACACATTTCTGTTGTTTGAAGCCGTTCAGTTTCGGGTAATTTGTTATGGCGTCCAAGGGAAACTGATCCACATCCTCAGAGGTTATACAGCTATCTGTGAAAATGCAAGGTTTGGTCCTAGTCTACTGGACTCCAAAGACCTCGCTCTTATCACCACGTACGGTACCTCATCAGTGTAGCTTTCACAAGACGATTTGAGCGGCAGCCATGAAGCTTTCCTTGGGAAACTTGTACAAAATGAGATCATTTCCCTTTCTCACCATGTTCACATATCCATTGATTTTTGTGTGACACACATTGTCTTGAGCATCACGAACGCAACAAATAAGAGAGACATGGTTGTTGCCAGTTTAGTCGGGACAAAAGTCATAAATAAATATTCTAATAAACCTATAGTTACTGATAACGATAAAGACTGCAAAGGAAAAGGGCAGTAAGAATGGTAAGTTACGTGGGACTCTGGGTGACAGATTTAGACCTACGAATAAATGTTTTTTCTGTATTGTCAGGAATTTTAAATTCCTTTCCATCCAAAATTAGCTTTTGAGTAAAAGCCAGCTTGATCTAATAGCCTAAATTGCGATTGGTTTGTGCAGAGGGAGTGCTAGAGGCATAGGTTAGGAGCCACTGTTTTTTTTTTTTTATTTTATTGTAGGCTAGAAAAAAGCAAATCAAATAACCCACACCCTTAAAATATCTAGGCATTTCAAACTGTGAGTTGTTTAAACTGAGCAGGAGAGCAGCTTAATGATATTCTAGTGGACAGTATTTCAGGGTGAAAACTTGATATAAGGGAAACCAGAGACAGACATTGTCAGAGGCTCCAAGATGCCTTTGGGCTATCCTCCGGGTAGGCAAGGCCTTGCTGTTTTCAGATCTACATTTCTCATGGCTTCCAGAGTGATCTTCCTAAAGCAGAAATGTCACCAGATTTCACCACTGATTAAAATTTCTCATCGTCCTCCCACTGTCTCTCAGATAGAGTCCAACTCCTTTGCCTGACACAGAAGGACTTTCCTGAGCTTGCTTCTGATTTTTTTCCCTCTAGCTCTATCTCCTGCAGGCTCCCACATTGTCACTTCCACTCCAGCGAAGCCCAGTGTCAGTAATTACCTCCATCCAAGTGTCTCCATACACAGACATCCGGGTTGCCTGGTCTTTGGTGTATCCTCTCCTCTACTTCTTATGCTCTCATTGTCATCAACATTTACTTATGTCATATTCAGTCTCACTGTGCTATAATTACTTTTAAAAGTATGTTTTCCCTACTCAGACCATATGAGACTCAAGATCTGACTTCATATCTCATCAACTTCTCACAACAGAAGTGGGGAAGGCAGTGGTGTGTGACTTCTGAGATCTGGCCTGGATGCTCCAGCCAAGAGCCCCAGCTAACTAGCTGCTGGACGTGCACGAGGCTACCTTGGATCGTCCACTTGGGGTCACGTTCTAGGACGACAGCCGCAAGAGTAACCAAAGGAAAGTCCAGGAGAAGGGCTGCCCATCTGAGCCCAGCCTGAACTACTGAACCACAGAACTGTGAAAAAGAGTGACATCGTTGTTGTCATTGTTTTTCAATTTATTTATGTGAATTTGTTAACATACAGTTATAGTATTTGTTTCTGGAGTAGAACTCAGTGATTCATCACTTACATAGAACACCCAGTGCTCATCTTATCCCAACAACTGCTCTCCTTAATGCCCATCGTCCATTTAGCCCATGAGACATAGTTGTTGTTTTAAGCCAGCACATTTGGGGGTGGTTTAATATGTAGCAATAGATAAGTCACACATGACCCTAGCTCGTTTAAGCCAAGAGGATTCATTAAAGGCACTAGGAAGTTCATGAACCCCCAGTTCATAAGACCCCAGGATGGACAGCGTTAGGAAACAAAGGTAAGGAAACAAAGCCAGGAACAACACAACCAGGAAGGAAGCCCATCATGCTGGAAGCACAAACATCACTATCATCACCGCCTGCTCTTTGCCACTGACCACACTCTACACAAGATATGGACAACTCTAATCACCATGGTCCCCTTCTGTCACTCTGCCCAAAAGAGCAATCTTGCCAGTTCATGCTACTCTCTTCCTCACCAACATCTTGCACGAGTTGTGTGACTGGCCAAACGGAGGTCACATTCTGGTGCCCTCACAGCAAAGGAATCCGAGAAACCTGGAGAAACCTCGTGGTTGTTGTCGTTGGGGTTGTTTTGGTTGACAGGACTTTTTACTTCTTACTGTGAAAGATCAGCAAAATATGAAGATTTTGAAAGATATCTCCATATCCATCTTCAAGCTTACTTAGTATGCGGGCTTCAGACCAAGTGGACTATGAATCTTCTGGCCCTGCTAGTCATGGTACCTTATATCTTGATCTCAGACAAACCTGGAAAGCCAGTCATACTCATCGTGATTCAACCTGTCACATCAGGCTCAAACGTTCAGTGTAACCTACACCAAAGTGATGACAGGTACGGTGCTAAAATATGTTCATTTATTTAATATAATCTCAGCCATGTGTCATTTTGAGAGGCAGCATTTCACAGTGGTGATGCTCAAGAGTTTCTAAAACAAGTTTCTGGATTCCCGTGCTGCTTCTTACGTGGCTGTGCAACCTTTGGTAAGTTACTTAAACTCTCTGTGCTCTAGTGTTTTCCTTTTTTAATCTATATATTCATGCTACCAGTAATACCTAATAATATAATGTCTAATATAATATACCACATATAATATATATTTACTATTATCACTGTAATCATAAAATTATAGTTATAAGATCTTATTATAATCGTAAATAATTATAATCATATATATTATGTTGTTCCATATATAGGCACATACCTGAAACAGCATAATGTGTGTATATATATATATATATGTGTGTGTGTATATATATATATACACATATATATATATATACACACACATATATATATAGTGAAGGCTATGAAAATGGTAGATATTAGTATTCTCATTATTATCAATAAATTCTCAAATATTTTATAGCAAATAGTCATATATGGTAAATAAATACATAGAAAACAGCATAATATATATATAGAGAGAGAGATAGATAGATATAGTAAATGCTATGAAAATGGTAGCTATTAGTATTTTCATTGTTATCAATAAATTCTCAAAGATTTTAGTCACCATTCCTGATTTTAGTCTTCAAGTCTTTAGTCTTGAAGAAAAAATGCACTAGAAAATAGTGACTCAACACACAAATGAATTGTTTATGTTGAATCAGTAGACCTGACAAGAACGAGTTTTTTAATTGATTTCCCGCCTTGTAAAACTTAGCCTCCTTATAAGAAATCAAACGAGACGTATGTGTTATATACTATGACGTGCTTAGACCATAGTAAGTACTCAGTACATGTGAGCATTATTCTTGTAGTCATGTATGCATACAGTATTCTCTGCTCATAGGGTGTGCAAGTTTCCAGATCCCGTAAGAAAGACATATGAATGTTAGCCCTTTTTATTTCTCACCTTACGTCATTCCATTTTTGCTGCAATTCTATAAGGTAGGAAGTTCGTGAACATACAAACCCAACACACAGAGGAGGAGACTGCCATTTGGAGAGTTGCAGTGACTTCTGAAAGGCTATACGTCATGACCATGGAGAAGATGGTGTCAGAAGAAAGCTTCTCCTTACCGCAAAGTTTATACCCCTTTGGACCCACCAGCCTGACTAGAATAAAGTCCTTATTGCCACACTGCGTCAATTTAGAGCCTGGTATCCAGTACCCACGTATAACAACTACTGAACTGTAATCTGATTGTACATTGTTTGAAGCATGAGTTAAATGTGATCTAATCCAATGAAGACTCAGGATTGACCATTTGGCCTGCTGGACAGCAACCTGAGGCCAAGATGTTTGAGAGCTGGAATAAATCTTACACCAATGGTTATCAAGCTTCCTGGTACAGTGGATTCTCCTGGAGGGCCCGCGAAACACACATTCTGGGTCTCTGCCTCTCAAGATGCTGGCTCAGTAGGACTGGTGTGGAAACAGGGAATATGTATTTCTGGTTGCTTCTGCTGCTGGTTGAAGGAGTACACCGTGAGAATCATTATCTTAGAAATACCTAGGCCAGCTCAGCCACTTGTAAAACAAGGAAATGGTTTTAAAAGTCAGACAAATTTGACTGTTACCTAGAAAACAGACTCTAAAATAGGAATTTGTATGCAGGAAGCTTGTTTTGTTTTTTTTAAATGTTTATTTATTTTTGACAGAGAGAGTCAGAGCATGAGTTGGGGAGGGGCATAGAGAGGGAAACACAGAATCTGAAGCAGGCTCAGGCTCTGAGCTGTCAGCACAGAGCCGGACGTGGGGCTCAAACTCACAGACCGCAAGATCATGACCTGAGCCGAAGTCGGATGCTCAACTGACTGAGCCATTTAGGCGCCCCATCAGGAAGCTTGTTGAAGGGTGGTCTCACCAGCATCAACACTGAAGAAATGAAAGTAAGAGGATCAGGAAAACAAGAAGTTGAAGTGCAGTAATGTTACAGCAAAGACCTTAGCTCAGCCTGGAGAGGGTTCTGGAACTGGTCTGGACCTACAAAATAGTCTTCCATGGAGGTAGAGAGGCTCTGGCTTTGTACACCTTGTCCCTTCCCTCACGTTGACAACTCATTGGTCTGCCCCATGTTGGGCTCATAGCACTTGGGAGAATGAGTCGTGATGTCTATTTGCTACAGGATACCAGGAAGAACACAGGAATTGGACCTGGAAGGTTGGGAAGGTTGGGAAGGATGCCTTATTTGTCTGTGTGTTCACTGTTTGAACGGATCTTTGAACATGGAACCTTTGAACATGGCTGGTGGAGAAAATTAGAACTTTTTTTAGACTTGGGTTTGAATTTCCACTCTACCATTTCTGAGCCATGGGACACTAGTTCACTCAGTGATCGTCTCTGGCTTGTTTCCTGATTTGTTGACGATGGGTAATAACAGTGATGATATACCTTTTTAACAGGGAGCGTGCTGTAGCATGCATTTCGTTGTGCAAAGGTGCTATGTACGTGGTTTTATTAGTGCTTCAATCAGTTTAGCTGGTGCCATGTAATTATCCCAACTTCGGTGGCTTCAATGATAAACATTATTACTTCACATTTTCTGGTGGTCAGAAATCCAAGAGAAGGTTAACTGAGTATTTCTGATTCAGGGTCTCTCATGTGGTTGCGGTCAAGATGTTGGCCAGGTCTCCAGCTATCTGCGGCTTTCCTGGGGCTGGAAGATCCCTTACTCGAGATGGCCAACTCATGTGACGATTGGCAGGAGGCCTCAGGAGCCATGGTGCTGTTTAAGTTTCCTCATGGCATAGAGACTGGCTTTCTCCCTGGTAAGAATGATCTAAAGGAGAAAGGTAAAAAACACCATTTTTTAATGCTCTGGCCTCAGAATTCATGCTCCCTCACGTCCACAATAATGTGTTGGTTATCCAGCTCTATCCGATGATGGGTGAAGGAATTATTAGCAGGCATCTTCAAGTGGGGGACCAGTTGAAGATCAGCTACCAATATGCATGATGCAGATACCCCTGAGTGGCCTGAGAACAGAGACCTGTCATTTTGTCTAGGACTAATTGCCTCTTCCCCAAGATCATCTGTCTATTAGTAGGAAACGAGGAGTCTTAAATCAAAGGACTCAAGCATCAATGTTTAAAGAGAAGCTAGATTGGAGGGAATTCCTAGCGATCAAGAATTCCGCCTTACATTCAACACAGAATCCGGACTGTCACAGGGAGCATCAATTCAGATCAAACCTGTTCTATTTGAATTTTAAATAAAAAAGGGACACTTTTTCACCTCCTTTCATTTTTACTGTTTCATTTCTTTGGCCGAACCCAATTCATATATATATATATATATATATATATATATATATATATATATCTAGATATGTTCACTAGCTGAAAAACTATTTAGAGGCAGAGCAACCTCATGAAGGGTTAATTTGTCAGGAAACTTTTTCCACTAAAAGTTTTGACCGTATCAATATTGAAGATCATCTCTTGTTGTATGCACCTGGTTTGCCTTTTCCTTTGGAACAAAGAGTAGCCTTTAATTTATAGCAAAGAGAGCCATTAAGTTTCCAGAAGAGACTTAATTCCAGAAAGAGGAAAAAACTGTGTATATAAAAAGAAAGCTATTTACCTCATTAATCTTTTTTATTAAGAGTCTTCCTGTACTAAAATGAACAGCCTGTTATGGGAGAAAAGGCTAAATGTCTAAATCTTGCCTTAATGGCGGTAAAACGTATTATTCATATTAACAACCCTAAGGTTATTTTTATGTGCATATAATGGTTGTGCTGATCTGCTTTCAGGACATAATAATCCAGATTTTCCACTCAGCAAGGCATCTTATTCATTTAAATTTACTGCATATATTTAGAAATATATATCTGCAGTGAATACAACCTAAATTGTTAGGTACAATACGGAAAACATGAGCCTAAATTAGAAGGGAGGTTAAATATAAAAGTGGCTGTAATGAACATGCCTAACTGCAGAATAGCAGCCGGAGCCCTGGATTCAAGTTAGAAAGCTCAGGTTTTGGTTTCCCCCTTTCCTTTCAATAATTGTGTGCCCATGACCTTGGGAAAGTGTTTGACCTTGATGAGTCTAATTCCTCCCCTAAAAGTAGGACTGCTAAATCCACATGTACTGACTACTATCTATGGAGGTTAAATTCTTCTGGGGGTGAGAAATATGTCAACAACTTATTTTATCCGTGAGCTAATTTCTTCACAAAATTGACTACAGTAAAACCTTGGATGCTGAGCACCTTGTTCTGTGAGTGTTCTGCAAGACAAGCAAACATTTCTAATAAATTTTGCCTTGGTTAACACGTGATGTCTTGCAATACGAGAAGCACATGATGCCGAACGTCACATGATCACAACTGAGACAATGGTTCTTCTCTCTCTCTCTCTCTCTCTTTCTCTCTCTCTCTCTCTGGGATTGTGAATGATTGTCTCCCATGCTCAGATGCTCAGTCTCAGGCCGTGGTGTTTGGCAGAAATCAGTGATTTTTCAGAACATTTGAAGGTGCCCACAACTGGCAGTAATGTATTTTTTGTCATTCAAAGCACCTATGGACAGTCCTTTGTTTTTCCATACAGGAGTATGCTTAGGAATGCTTTGCTTCATTCTTGGTCAGGCTGCCTGCAGATATAGACCCTTTCCTCCGCTGCCTCCTTGCCAGTTACATTTAGTACAGTATATGACAAGAGTTTATTAATACTGGACTGTAGTCAACATCCATGCAAATGCATACAATGGTCCCCATGCAGAAAAAGATTCCATTGAGCCAATAGATAGCAGTGATTCCGTTAGTGATAGTGAAAGTTGTCCTACAGAATAACTCTCCTCTCTCTCTTGTCTCTCTTACACCAGCCACAAAGGTTTTCAAAGGTAAGTGCAGGTTAATTTGTTCATTTTTCTTTCTATTTTGTATTTCCTTTATTATTTTTATTATATTACAGTATTGTAATCATTTTTACCTGAATATTTTGGGGTTGTGGAAGAAATCATCTGAGTTTCCATGATTTCTTATGGGGAAATTCTTTTTGATATACAAGTGATTTGGATTGCAAGCATGTTCCTGGAACGAATTATGCTGGCAAACCAAGGTTTTGCTGTATTTGTTTATTGGAATCTGGTGAGTTTCAGTCGTCCATTGCTAGGATCTAAAGACACAATATTAGAGAAGGCAGATTTGTGACCACCCATCTGGTATACATAGAAAGTGGGGAAATTAGAGAACAAATCCAGATTATTGGAATATATGGGGGGAGTAGGGCATCAGTGGAAGCACATGTAGGGCCCATAGGAGAGGTAAGTGAATATAGGAGGACCAGGACCAGGGAAGACCGGGGACCTTCCACAAAGAACAGCAGGAGCTGTCAACAGTAGTAAGCAGTAAATCTGCATGATTTACAACATAAAGTCTTGTCCAACTAGGAAGGATTGTTTTATCCAAACACTTGGATGTACAAAGTTTCCCAGATAGAAAAGGTAAGAAAGTGACCCAAGAGAGAACATTTGGACAAGAGTTTCCTTCCAACAAACGAGAATGAAGGGCACAGAGACAGAGCGTAAACCCATAATTCATCAAGACAGCACAGAGATTAAGTTATGAAGCCTAGGAGGCAATAAAGTCCCTTTAACATACGGCCAGAGAAAGGACTGATGACAATGCTTTGGTGCCTTGCATTTGTACCCCTGTATGCAGTATTGGTGCCCCCAAAGTGTGCATTGTTACCCATACTCTCCTTATATCTTTAGCAATGAAATTCAGGGCAGGTACTTCCAAATTCACAAATTTCCAAGCAGACAGTTGAGTTCAATCTTCCAACTCCGTATGTTTCAAATACTCTTCAATAAATTCAGCTTGGAGTTTCATT
This sequence comes from Felis catus, assembly GCF_018350175.1. Taxonomy (NCBI): domain Eukaryota; kingdom Metazoa; phylum Chordata; class Mammalia; order Carnivora; family Felidae; genus Felis; species Felis catus. The sequence continues at coordinate 196,618,561 of NC_058371.1, read as the reverse complement.
CTGTAACCAAGTAAAACTGGGTCCTGGGCCCAATATCACTGGTAAACACATGGTCTTTCCCTCACCCCCACTGTTATCTAAAGATGTTTGTTTCCCAAGAGGACTTATCTAAATACATACTCTTCCAACTAAGGAAGCTCTGCCAATATGCCTCCTAGCTGATGGGAAACCCTAACAAAGATAATCATGGGGAGGGTCAGAAAATAGCTTCTCCTGAATATCGTATACATGATATATAAAGCTTCTCAAATGCAATATCTTATTCTCACAATTACAGAGCTATTATTATTTCCACTTTATAGTCGAGAAAATTTGAGGACTAAACAAATGAAGCCATCTGTCTGTGATAGTACGGTCACACTTTGAATACATATCTGCGGGCTTCCATATTCCACATTCTTTAGATAAAGATGATATTAAGGTTTCAGTTCAACTTTTTTTTATTGTTTTTAACTTTATTCTATTTGCATTTAAGTTATTGAGATTTATCTGAGATTTTAAGACGGTTGTGTACCAGCATGTGACGATGGGCAGTTATTTCTTTCTGAACCTCACTTTATTCATTAAAGAGTAAAAAATAAGGCCAGTTTCAAAATCCATTTTAAAGAATGAGTAAGACAAAATATATAAAATGTCTAATACAGAGCATGGACGTAGAGGTACAACAAATGGTTACTGCTGTCAGGTCTTAAAGTATTTGAGCATTTTTCATTTTACTGCAGTCTCATCTCTATTTTGCCAGGTGGGTCTTGGGAAGAACATCGCGACGAAGCGGTGGGGCATCTGATTTCGAAACTGAATAAGCACCACTAAAACCCGGTTCCACTATTTATTATCTAGATGGCCTTGGACTCCAGCTTGCTCCTGTAAAATTTTCCAGAATGAACTCTAACCTCTTACTCATTAAGCTGGTGTGATTTGATGATGAGAGTAGATGAAGTTGCTTAGACCTTAGAACTGACTATGAGCAGGGCCTGGATTTTAAAGCTGGTCTGATGAGCCAAGATGTGTCTCTTCAGCGACTCAGTTCTCCTTGTTGATAGCCCCTGCCCAGTCTACGCTGAAAAGTGTCGTCTCCAACATCCAGCAATATTGCACGCGATTACTCTCTAAAAGAGTTATTTTCTTTTTTTTTTTTCAATGTTTATTTATTTTTGGGACAGAGAGAGACAGAGCATGAACGGGGGAGGGGCAGAGAGAGAGGGAGACACAGAATCGGAAACAGGCTCCAGGCTCCGAGCCATCAGCCCAGAGCCCGACGCGGGGCTCGAACTCACGGACCGCGAGATCGTGACCTGGCTGAAGTGTCCAACATCCAGCAATATTGCACACGATTACTCTCTAAAAGAGTTATTTTCTATCTACAAATACTTGTGAGCACCTGTTGGGTGCCAAGCATCATGACAAGAGCCTTGCATCCCAAACGAAACAGACAAATTAGGACAAAGCTCTACTCTAAAAGGGCACTCAGTCTAGTGGTGGGAAAAGGGGTTAAGGTCAAGGAATGTGCTCTTTTAAGTGATAGAAACTGCTGTTTTTCTACATCAAAAAAGGCAATCAGCAAGTTCAAAGGTTGCATTCTTATGCATGAGGTACCTACTGGGGTTTACGGAGCAGATGATTGTAAATTATGACTAGTATTAGTGTTATCCTGGCACATATTTCTAGAAACACCTATGGGGAACCACGGAAGTGGGTTTGAGTTAATCAAAGGAGAAGGGAGCAAGAATCCTTGAACCAAGTAGTAACTTTGTATTGCAGTTGCAAAGTGACTCCCTACAGTCAGTCTTGGTAGATGCATAGATAGGGGGACATAAAAAACCAGTGTGTGTGTGTGTGTGTGTGTGTGTGTGTGTGTGTGTGTGTGTGAGAGAGAGAGAGAGAGAGACAGAGGGACAGAGAGACAGAGTGACGGAAGGAAGGAAGGAGGAAAGGAGAGGGAAAGAGACAGAGAGACAAGAGGGAGGGAGGAGGGAGAGAGCAGGAGAAAGAGAGAGAGGGAGAGAGAGAAACTGAGGTTACTGCATTGCTGAGCTCATGAGTGCCAGAGTTCCTTGTGATGTTGCTTCCAGTGAGAACTGCATGTCTGTTGATTAATGTACTTTCTATAAAAGAGCTATTTTTGAAAACCGCTTGAGGATTCAAAGGAAATGCAAATGAGTGGCTGGAAAAATTTAAGTGCCGGGGAAAGAAAAAAGGTGGAAGGACCATTATTCTATTTTATGGGTGTTGATATGAATGCCAGGTGCCTCTTTGTATCCTGATAGCCTACTGCCTTAAGGGCTTTTAAAGAGCTTTAAAAGGATTTATTTTCACATCAATATAATATTGAGGAAGTTTTATTCATTAAATGTTTATTCATTCAATGTTGAAATCCATGGGGACACAATATACATTTCTACCTATGAGCATGTATCGTGGAGATTTAGCTGTTTAGGGAGAAAAAAAAAGTGTTTGTATAAGGAAGACCGTGTTTTATAGCTAGAGAAAACTGGGCAGGGAGCCAGGAAATGTGGGCCTCAACCATTAACACTAGTAAAAGGACAGTAGCCAACAGTTAGCAAACACCTACTACACGATGTCAAGGCACTGTGCTGGGAGAGAGACTCACCCATTAACTCGTGTTAACTCTGTAACAAGTGGATCATTGTTTTTTCAGATAAGTCTCAGGTTATATCTGTATTTCAAGGCTATGTTGAGTTCTTTTAGTCTTTATTACATGCTAGTTAAGTGAATACGTGAGTGAGTGAGCGAGTGAAAGAATAAATGAATGTTTTGGATCGATCTGTATCCACCAGAGCTCGGTTGGAAAACTTGTTAAACCTTTAATGCTCTTTTAGAAGGAAGGAGATCATCAGGATTTGAACGACGGTGGTATTAGTGAAGTTATAGAACAGAAATGGCTGAATTGTTTGCTTTTTTTTTTAATGGCTGTACGATTTGCAAAGCAAGCACCTGTACATTATTTCCTTGCGTCCTCCAAATAGCCTTTTGAGGTTTGATTTTTGTCCCCTCATGAAAGTGAAGTACAGAAAAGTTGTATGACTTTCCCATCGTCACGCAGCTAGTTTGCATGGCTCACAGTAGTACTCGAAAAATGTTCATTAGATGATACGCCTGTGTCAAAATAAAGATTCAAATCTTTGTTTTCTTACATCAAATTTATGTTTGTCCATGAGTTTTTGCTGTTATTGTTGTTTTCATTTATTTAAATGAAAGTTAGTTAAAAAAAAAGTGTAATATTGGTTTCAGGAGTAGAACCCAGTGATTCATCATTTCCATATGACACCCTGGGCTCATCCCAACAAGTGCCCTCCTTCATGCCCATGGCCCACTTAGCCCATCCCCCCACCCACCACCCCTCCAGCCTCCCTCAGTTTGTTCTCTGTATTTAAGAGTCTCTTATGGTTTGCCTCCCTCCCTGTTTTTATCCTAGTTTTCCTTCTCTTCCCCTATATTCGTTTGTTGAGTTTCTCAAATTCTACATGAGTGAAATCATATGATATCTGTCTTTCTCTGAGTTACTTTGCTTAGCACCATTCCCTCAAACAATTCTTTTTTTAATTTTTTGAAGAACCTCCATACTGTTTTCCAGAGTGGCTGCACCAGTTTGCATTCCCAGCAACAGGTGCAACAGTCTTCCCCTTTCTCCGCATCCTTGCCCGCAGGGATCATGAACACAGCATCTAACAGTCTAAGAAATACGAAAAGCAAAGAAAAAAGGCTTTTTTTCCTGTGTGTGCTGGAATGGCTGGGTGGAAGAAGAATGAAAAATTATGTCTTCTTAGTAAATGTTAAACACAAAAATAGGATTATTTTAGAAAAAAAAAAGAAGATGAATGAGTCTCATTTGAGGCAAGTTGTGTTTGAGTTACTGACGAATTACCCAGGGGGAGCTGGATATGCAGTCCAAGAACTTAGGAGAAGGCTGAGGGATGGGGAATAAAACACACACCCAAGAACCAAAAACCAAACAAACAAAACAAAACACAACACAACAAAACACCCAAAACCACCACCACCAAAAACAACAGAAAGACTTTTTTTTCTAATCATTACATTAACAAAATGACGAATTCTGCAAAACTTATGTTAGTTCTCCACAAGAGAATGTATCGAAGAAGAAGAAGGAAATTTGTTAATTTTATCAAGTTTCCTTCGTAAAAGATTGAAATTCGGTTCTGTCACACGCATAAATCCTGGTGCATTCGTGTGTGTGTGTGTGTGTGTGTGTGACACTAGAAAGAACCTAGCTTTCAGTGTAATAAGTAACATTGTATGATATCAGTGGTTTGTATTATATCTGAATTGGTTTCCCCCAGAAGCTGAAACACAACTTTACCAAAAGCCTGATATGTAAAGCTGCCCACTGAATTTCCTTCCAAGCTTTAAAGTGTCTCCTCGTGGGGCGCCTGGGTGGCGCAGTCGGTTAAGCGTCCGACTTCAGCCAGGTCACGATCTCGCGGTCCGTGAGTTCGAGCCCCGCGTCGGGCTCTGGGCTGATGGCTCAGAGCCCGGAGCCTGTTTCCGATTCTGTGTCTCCCTCTCTCTCTGCCCCTCCCCCGTTCATGCTCTGCCTCTCTCTGTCCCAAAAATAAATAAACGTTGAAAAAAAAAATTTAAAAAAAAAAAAAAAAAAAAAAAGAAAGAAAGTGTCTCCTCGAGTGATAAAGTGTGCCTCAGACATCCACAGATAACGGTGATGGTTGGCAGTATGTTTTCCAGGGCAAGTCTCAACAGAAGCTCATAGCACAAGAGACGACTCAGGATTTACAACTTGCCAGCCTCTTGTTCTGCTAAGCCCATCACCCTAATTTGGTCCCGAGTTGATTTATATGGAATTACTCTTTTTCATGACTCACCCTGTCCTTTTAAACAATGTTAAATTCTGGGCAGACATGCATTGCTACAAGAAACAACTTAGGAGAATGAATAGTTGCCTCACAATTAAGTGTTGGACGGTTACTTTACAAGAGCATATTTTAAACATTTCTCTACTTCTGAAGGTCTTTGCTCTGCTGGTGGGTTGACTCATGCATGCCATTTTGGAAACTGCACAATTTTCTTCTATTAGCAGGGAGCTAGCTTGACCAAGAGGAGGGGTGGGAAGGATGGGCAGGAGTATCTTGGTCTCTCAGCAGATGTTATAGAGCATGAAATTGGAAAGTAAAGTTGGGTCCTCAAAGAGAATATGAGTGTTATTCCATTAGAGCACTGTTTCTCAAACTCATGCCCTGTGGAACTTTAGTTTTGGAAAACATAGCCTTCTAAAAATTGTTCCTTTACTTGAGTCCTTCTGACAATAGTGATTATTTCACTTCCTTTTTAGCTGTTGAAAGCACATTAGCATATAAATTTCCAGAGAAGTCCTACAGTGACAAAATGTTTTTTACTTTTGGATAATTCAGGGATCCCCAAATCTACTTGACCATAGAATCCATTCCTGCTTTGTCATTTATTAATACGTGGCATTTTTGTGTGGCCACCAAACCATGGCTTGATAAACATGTCTAGTCTCTAGACAGTGGACGTTTTCAGGGCAGAGACTGTGTATTATTCCTCTTCCATCTCCGGATCTTGGTACAGTGCCATCAACAAATTAAAATAATTAGGAACTTATGAGTTTTATAAAAATACTAATTGTGTTTTTAATTTAATTGATTTAATTGTAATTGTGTATAATTTAGTATTTAACGGAGGTTGTGTTTAATAAGAGGCTGTGAAGTTTCCGCAAATTTAATAATCAGCTCGATTAGTAATAGGAATCAGAAAAAGTAGCCTGGAAACTTATCATAAAGACAGTTGGAATTGTACAACAGGTTTATTTTGTGTTTCAGTAGGCTTTTCTACATCCATCCATCACCTTTTCCCGCTTCGTCTATTTTCTATTCATTTTTTTTTCAGGTACCGTTTTATTTCAAATATGTATGACATTAAGAAATATGTACAGGAAGTGTCTTCAGGGTATTAACATTTACTGAATGTGTTATGTATCTTAGGTGTTTTATTTAGTGTCTCATTTAATCCTCAAAAAATAATCTCACAGTTTAAAAGAGGATTAATACCCAGTGTGAGTTCAAATAGCTAGTACGCAGCAGTACGAAGATTGAGCTTCGTTCTGTCTAATTCTTTAATGGGCTTGTGCTATTTTGTGTACACAGCACGCCCTCCTTTGAGCAAACATTTTCTGCTCCATTGTTAGGGACAACGTTGGTTCAGAAAAGCCCAGGTGGAGCTCATTCTGACCTCTCTGCTCTGGAAGAAATGTTTCAGCGTCCTGGTCATAGTGCCTGGCTCAAGGTGAAGCACGTGAAGGAAACCCAGTGAATCGGAGTCCTCTGCTGGACCATCAGGGGAAAATGCCTGCATTTTCTCTGGAATTAAGAGCTATAAGCTTAAGGTGGGCTTGGAGCTGAGTAAGGCTCTCTTGTCATGATTCGCAATAAAAACAACTATCTGAAAAGAAGGTAAAAACAAATGGAGTCAAGAAAAGGAAAGAAAGATGGCGGCTTCATGTGAGCAATTGAAAACATGAATGCAATTGTATTTGAAACTGTCTTTAACCCAAAGCTTCCAACTTGTATAAGTCAACATTCCTCTTTTGCTTAAACCAATTTGAGCTGAGTCCCTTCCCGTGGACCTGAAGTATCTGGTTAGTAACAATCGCTAAGCTCATTTCCTGGGCACTCCGCCATCTTTTTTTTTTCTATAAGCTTCAATGTTTGAGGCAATTAATTTAACCCAAAATGCATTATTACAGTCAAACAATGCAGAATGATGAGTCACAGAGGCACTATGAAGATTCAGAGGTGATGGATAGCATGACCCCTGCTGTTGAGAAACCTGAAAACTAGTTTCCAGAAGACAGACAAATATGGAGACAAACATCAATAATATAAGACAGAGTACAGTAAGTTCTATAGTAGTCATTCAAAATGCCATGAACCAGATAGGAAAAGGCATTCTATTGGATATTCCATATTTTTTTAAATGTTTCCATGTTTAATTTTTTTAACGTTCATTCATTTTTTTGAGACAGTGAGAGAGATGGAGTGCAAGTGGGGGAGGCAAAGAGAGAGAGGGAGGCACAGAATCTGAAGCAGGCTCCAGGCTCAGAGGTGTCAGCACAGAACCCAATGTGGGGCTCAAACCCAGGAGCTGCGAGATCATGACCTGAGCTGAAGTGAGACACTTAATCGACTGAGGCACCCAGTTACCCCTAAAAATGTTTACTACAAGAAGTAGGATTTTAGCTGGGCATTGTAGAGTCGGTATGATTCAAGTAGACAGAGATTGAAAACTGATATTTCTGACTGATGGGGCAATGTGAATATGAGCAGGCAGGTCTCACAGTACAGAGTATGTTAAGAAAAATTTTGGTGGATCAATAGAAGTGAAATCTAGGATACTATGTGCATTGTGGTAGGAACTTGGGAAAAAGTTTGTTTTTCCATATATGTGAAGAGCTGGGAAGACGAAGCCAAGCAATTTGACCTGTATTCAAAGGTATCAATTTAGATACAGGCATACAAGGTAAGAATGTGGGGCTGAAAGATAACATTTGGATGAATGTATGATTATAATTTTGTGAAAATTAAGATTGGGAGTGATGCTTCTTTTGTACCCTGAGATTTTCAGGGTACATACTTCTTCATGTTGTACAGAATTCCATTAGTACAAGTCTCTCAGCTTCTCTCTGCGTCTGAACTCCTTCGAAATGGAGATGGAGTGACTCATGTGATCGGTAGTTTGAGAATAACTGACTATACTCCACCAAGTTCAGTAGTCCCCCTTATCCACAGTTTTCCATTTGCAGCCAACCATGGAGGTGAAGAAGATGATCCTCCTTCTGATGTAGTTAGAAGGTCAATAGTAGGGCAACACCACATCACATGCCTACATCATTCACCTTCCTTCATCTCACATGTAGGCATTTTTAAAAAAATTTTTTAACGTTTATTTATTTTTGGGACAGGGAGAGAGAGTATGAACGGGAGAGGGTCAGAGAGAGAGGGAGACACAGAATATGAAACAGGCTCCAGGCTCTGAGCTGTCAGTACAGAGCCTGACGCGGGGCTCGAACTCACTGACCGGACCATGAGATCATGACCTGAGCCGAAGTCGGATGCTTAACCGACTTAGCCACCCAGGCGCCCCGCACATGTAGGCATTTTATCATCTCTATCATCACGAGAAGGGTGAGGACAACGCAGTAAGTTTATAAGAGAGAGAGGGAGATGACATTCACATGACTTTTATCACAGTATATTGTTACAATTGTTCTATTTTCTAGTAGTAATTGTTGTGGATATCTTAACTGTGTTTAATTTGTAAATTAAACTTTATCATCAGTGTGTATGTTGAGGAAAAATCATAGTATATGTACGGTTCAGCATTATCCCTCATCTCACGCATCCACTAGGGGGTCTTGGAAAGTATCCTCCATGGATAAGGGGGTGCTACTATACCTCCTATCTTCTTTTTGGAAGTGAGACAGTGTCATAGACTCTGGGTCTGGAGTTCTCTCTTGTCCTGAAAGAGAGTGGGATGCAAGATTGAAATGTGAGCGAGGCTAATGTCTGGGAGGAGACAAGAGCCCTGAGTAAGGGTACTTGCTCCACTCTTATTAAGATCAGAAGGCTTACAAGTGATGGACATACACAAAGAGACAATGAAACCATGAACATTAACTCATGGCCGTGGGGAAAAGGGGGTTTTGAAGGTATGTGGTGCTAGGGGTTTGGGTCAATACAAAACAAAATTCAGGTGCTGGGTGGAAGGTTGTTTACAGCAAACATGAGGCACCGCCTCTGTTTATCTGAACTGGTCTAGGGGACAAGAAAGAGCATGCTACCTCAGGGTCAACAAGGCACCCTTCTTTTGCTAATTAACTCCACTTGGTCTAAAGTCCTGTTTTCCTACTTACCTATTTTGGTCCTTCCTTCCAGTGAAAGCAACTTTCTGCTCTTGTACTAAGTTGGGGGACATTTCTTCCCTGAACACCTAATCTTGTTTACCTCATCTTGGATGTTTTCATCTTGATGTTTCCTATTCCTATATCTTTGTCCTGTATTGGGGGACTGTATTGCCCTGTTTACCTCATTTTATTTACCCAATCTTGTTTACCCAAACTTGAGTGTGTACACCCTTATGTCTTTTCTAATTCTTTATGCTTTGTTAACCCATTGGTGCAAGCTCAGGGAATTCCTAAGCTTATTCCCCACAAGACGACCCTAGCAAAAAAAAAAAAAAAATTGTCCATCCTCCACTTTTATGTGAGTTGGCATCCTACCTAAGGAGGTGTGTCTCATCCATCATTGCCTTTGACTAGAAGAATGAGTCCAGCTACTTCTAGGCTCTACCGAATATAGAGTGACTAGCTTACAGATATGTCCACCGTAAATCACGTTTTCCGTCTAGCTTTTATTAATAGTGAAAATGATATTGTTGCCTCTATCTCCCATTTCTTTCTTATATTTTATTTTTTAATTAAAAAAATTAAATCACAACCCAACTTCACAAACCATGAGATCATGACCTGAGCCTATATCAAGAGTCAGAAGCTTAACCAACTGAGGCACCTAGGTGCCCTGGTTCCTTAAAAAAAAAAATTTTTTTTTCATCACCTGTGCAGAGAAATCAGGTATTACAAATTGTACCTAAAGACCCCTGTATGGGGTAGATGGGCCAGGAAAGTCATGATATGAAAAAGGGAGAACACACCTTTTCTGGGATGGCTGTCGCTTTAGGTAGTTGTGTCCGAAGGAAATGGCTATTTCTTTAGGGCTAGGGCTGGATATGGGGATGCTTGGGTCTCAATAACATTCCACAGGCTTCATAATTGGCCCCAGCAGACACAGCCATCCCAGATAATAAGTATTGGCACTCTAGCCTCAGCAAAGATGTCAATGTCTCAGAAAGGATGATGGAAGTGTTCACCCTATTGTGGCTATGAGCTACATTTAGCTTATATGGACAGGCAGTGGGGTTTTCAACAAACTTAAGAGGTCAGCAAGATTGGAAGGGGCCCCATGAGGTCTTATGGGGTTAAGGCATACTATACAGAAAGAATTTTTCCTAAGCAACATGGAAAGGGCAATGATTTGACCATAGAGATAAGAATCTTTTTAAATAAAGGCCTTGCGGTTTTAAACTTCAATGCTGCCACATTCAGGCCTATGACAATGAGCCAATCAAGGTATAGCTTCAAGTGTTAGGCCCAGATTAGGTAGGCAGAAAATGACAATTCCATTTAAATTGAAAATGTCTGGGCTCATTTGAGTGGCACATTACATAATTACAAAGATTTTGTGCTCATTTATGTGCTGACGTGTCAGAAACAGGAAGCTCAAACGAGAAAATGGAATTAAAAATGATGTGAATATATGGACCCCTCCCCAACCCATCTCCTTCCCTGAGAAACAGTAAATGGGTAGAGTCAAAACTAACCACTGACTGAGGGTTTATCTGAACTAATTTCAAACGTATTTGTTGTGGACTTTAGACAACACATATAGACTGACCATATCCCAGTAAGGACAAAAGAGGACGTATTTTATTTTTAATTTTATTTTCTTATCTATCTGCCTTTATATAGACACCATGAGTGTCTGTTATGATTGGCAGTGGGTTCAACCATAAGGGCAAGAATCATTTTAAATACAGGTCTTGCTGTTTTAAAGTTTGTTTGTTTGTTTATCTGTTGTGAGAGAGAGAGAGAGAGAATGCAAGTGGGTTAGGAGCAGAGAAAGAGGGGAGAGAGAGAGAGAATCCCAAGCAGGATCTGCATTGGCAGCCCAGGGCCCAATGAAGAGCTTGAACTTGCAAATCATAAGATCATGACCTGAACCACCACCGAGAGTTGGAACCGACTAAGCCATCCAGGGACACCTAGGTCTTGCTGTTTTAATCTTCAGTCTTTGTCAATGCCGAATAGACATTCTACGTACACGATTTTCTTTGGATAGCTGTTTTAAGAATTAGGTATTAGCCTCTAAATTCAGTAAATGTGGGGCCAGTTCTTTGATACTCATGGTGCTCATTTCATTCTGACGGCATGTTAAAAGTAAGGATCCTGAGAGCTTGGTACTAGGTTAGTGTAACCTCTGGGAATGTCATTCTAGGGAGAAAGAGTCCAGTTAGTAGTTTCTGAAGGAACCCCGATCTACTGGGCATTGACAATCCTTCTAGGTGGGACAGAGAAAAATACAAAGTTGGAGATAATTCACTTCAGACTTTAACTTCTTTTAATATTAACTCATAAGGACAATTTGATTTTGGACTTTAGTACCTGCCGACATTAACGTCTTTGGACGTAAAGTGCAATGGGAAATAATCTCTGAACTTTAGTTTCTCCTTGGGAATGTTATAATTAGAGGCAGTTTATATTCAGATTTGTGAAATACCCTTTTTTTTTGCCATTTTATCATCTTAGTTTCATTATGTCTTTTTATTGTAGAATCTTAGCACTTTTATTTCATTCCAGGCAAAACTGTTGATTTACTGTTTTGGAAAATGTGGATGGATGTAAGTTGGGGTGGGAAATAATTTAGGGGATGAATAAGGAAGAAGGAATGTAAAGTGGCAGTGGGATTCCTATAATCAATGTCCTGCCTGACATATTTGAGAGCCTGTTGGGGACAAAATGTAAACTACAGAGTAGGGATTCTGGAAAGATGGCCGCCAAGAAGCAGTGACCGCCATTCTTCGGTTTAATTGCCCCCTGGTAAAAACCCATGTCCAGTAGTCCAGCAACCAAGGCCTTCTTGGTGATAAAGGGCGTATTTTTCCCTTCTCCCCTCTTTGCCATTCCTTTGGCTTATTTCTTAATTGCTCAGAATTTGGAGAATAAAGGGTAATGCCATTTACAGCACAGCCTCAGATCTCAACATTATTTTTCAGGTGGCACTAACTTCCAAAACCAAGTTAAACAATGTGAGAGGCAATGGATAATTTTTAAAATTGACAGAAAGAAATTAAGCATAAGATATCACTTTACGAAAATGAGTAAAAATGGAAAAACTATGATGTGTAGTTTTTTTTAAAGTAAATTTGTACTTAAAAAAAAATATACCCTAGGAGAAGACCTGAGTTGTGGGCACTCTACCCTTTTTGCTGGATCTCTGATGTGGGGCCATTGCACTGGTTAATTGGAACCTTGTCCATAAAATAAGAATGTGTAGTATGTGACTGGGGGACCCTCCAGGGAATGGGGTCAAATTCAGGAATTATTGAGATGAAAATCTGCAATTTGGTTATACATGTACCATACTCATTAGTGCACATAACCAGCATGCATGGATATGTTTCATGTTATCTGGGGTAGCACTGTATTTAGAAGTAGAAATAGAAATCCTAATTTAAAATTGTTAGAAGCCATATGAAAAATAAAACAGAAAAAAAGTTAATTTAATAAACTATTTTATTAAAACCTACCTCTTCAATCTGCAATTAAAATAAAAAAGTACAATGACATCTTAGATGATTTTTAAAACAAGTCTCTAAAATATGGTGTGGATTTTATACCTGTAGCACCTCTCAAGTTGGACCAGACACACTACTGGACTGCAGAGATAGAGAGTAATAAAGGCAGACATTGAGGGAAATTAGGGCTATTTGGAACAACACAGTTAATATTATAGAGTTTGTCTCATGGTTTAGAACTCCCACAGTCAATCACGATATGGCCAGATCATAAAACACTCATAAAATTTTAGATCTGGGAGGAACTGGAGAGGTTGTCTGATTTAAGGCTTTCTGTTTTTGTTTCAGGAATTGTATTCAAAAGAAGATGAGCGACCTACCAAGGCCACCCAGGGAATTGACAGCAATAAGGGAACCAAAGGACATACCTCCCGTTTCATGCTGAAGGCACATCAGGCAAGATGGCGCTGGAATGTTCCTTACTTTGGACTGGGTAGGAGTATTAGCCCTGCTCCTGAGTGAGCAAAGAACGGGGAAGTACCCATGGCGTTTCCACAGTATGCTGGATGCCTTTTTTATGTTTACATTTTTTAGCATTCTGTCCATGCTTTAATGACAAACTGCCATCTTAGAAATGGAGGAGTTGAGATTTTTCTCTTAAAATGGGTTACTCACCATTGTATATACTACAGCAAAGATAGCCTCGCTTCACGCCCCTCTAAGTCAGACAGGATAAACACCACAGGTATCCTACCACCGGGCAGAAATACCTTTTCCATTCTCACGTTTTAAAATCTTCCTCTTGGCAACTTCAACTTACTATCAACCTTTGCATTTCATTTATCCTGCAGATGAGATTTGCAAGTAAGGATTGTGGATTCTCTCTTCATTCTAAACTTTGCAAGTAAGGATTGTGGATTCTCTCTTCATTCTAAACTATGCCTTTCACATACTGCATTATGTTCAATGAGCCAGGTTTTAAAGCGTGGCAGTTAAAATTCAACAAGGGAAAGTCATACACAGTGTCTTTAACCTGGAGAGTTATAGTGATATGTGGCATGACAGGGATTGTCAACATTGACAGAAAGTCATAAGATGGATTGTGGGTTGAAATGTCTGATGGAATGGAGAGGCTGTAATTGTGGGTTGTGTAGATACAGTAAATGATACTCAGGTGGGAATATACAAGAGCTCTGAGTTGTAAGGCAGATAGATTCCCTTACCTGGGCAAATCAGAGTGATTAAATTCTCAAATGACCAGGAGCCTCGTTTGAGCAATACTCCAGTCTTCATGTGTGACCTTAGGCAAGTCACTTACCCATATGGTACCCATTTCCTTAGCTTCAGAGTGGTGTTCATAATCTGTATTCAGCTGGATAATGTTTACAGAGATCTTTGAGATACTTGGATGAAATGCTCCATTTACTTGTAAAGTAGTGTTATTATTCAAATCCCCCCTGTGCTGACTACTGTAAGGCAGGTATATTGCAGGAAAGCAAATGAAGAAGAAGAAAAGGAAAATTGGCCTCTTAAAGGATGGAAATCTGATTATCCCAAACTGGCTCATTCCAAAGGCGGGGGGGGGGGGGTGAGGGGAGGGGGAATTTTGCTGCATTTATTAACCATTTCCAAACAGACTTCACTTTGGATGAGCAAACGAAGGGAGGGAACATAGCCTTCTCCCGTTATGAGAAACAAAATCCAAGATAGGCATAAAGCCACTGAAATTCTGAGCATAATTCCCCTAAAAATTGCTTCCACTATATGTACCTGGCTTTTATTCGTGTGCAGCACTGGGAAAATTTAGAAGATTCTGAATTTCACCACTTTGATCTCAGGTTATAATATATTTATTTCTAGATGCATATTTACAATGAAGTTATCATTGACATATTGTCTTTATTAATTGAGGTTCAATGATTCTTTGCCTAATTTTAAATCCCGCTGATTCATAATGATATACAACCTAAATGGAAATACCTATGAAATAAATTACAAACCTTTTGAGATGTGCTTTAAAAACATGTAGGGATAGGGGTGGCTGGGTGGCTCAGTCGGTTGGGCGTCCGGCTTCAGCTCAGGTCATGATCTTGCGGTTTATGGGTTCGAGCCCATGTGGGACTTTCAAAGTTTTTCCAGCAAGATTTGCTGGGTAAGGCCCAAAGACATTGAGACAACACCACATTCAGTCTTTTATCTCTAAAATAAGGGATTTCCACCCAGTATCTAAGATCTGCCCCAGGTCTTATGTTCTGTGATTACTTGCTTTTTAACACCTTCATTGTTGCTGCTATGGATTTACATCCTTCTCTTTTAATAACAATAACCCTAGGGGTCAGTGTTACTCCCTCCTTTAGTGCAGATAGATGAGTAGGCATGGTCACATTACCTGGTCAAGGTCACACTTGGTAAGCTGCAAAAGGAACACTTTTAGCTAGCTCTAAGAGACACCTCAGCAGATAATTTCTTCTCTATACTAGACTACTTTTTTTTTTAAATTTTTTAATGTTTATTCAGTTTTGAGAGACAGAGAGCAAGCAGGGGTGGGGCAGAGAGAGAGAGGGAGACAGAATCCGAAGTAGGCTCCAGGCTCCGAGCTGTCAGCACAGAGCCCAACGTGGGGCTCAAACTCACGAACTGTGAGATCATGACCTGAGCCAGTCAGATGCTTAACCGACTGAGCCACTCAGGCGCCCCTATACTAGACTACTTCTTAAAAACAGCATTATCTCTCATATTTCTCTTACTGAGCATACCTACTTGATATCACTCACCTCGCCACTTACCTTTAACTGTTTTTGAAACAATGAAACATGTGCATGCGAAATTTGGTAGAATAGAAATTATTTCTTTGAGTAGCTTTTTGAAAAGATCCTGGCCTTCCTGAACAACTACTGATTAAATTAATGTCATCTGGCTAACCCCTAAAAGTGCCTGACATTCTCTCTTAGTGACTAATTATTTTACAGACGGCGCTTTAATTGCAGGATGTGGGAGGTAGTTTCTATAAATGCTTAACATTACAAGGGGACATGATCTGCAAAACTCACATCATTAAACTTGCTACCAGGAATAAGCATGCTTTGGGGACCAATGACATTTGTCAAAGGAAGCCCATGTGTTCTGTGGAGGGCAGGAGGCCAGACCCAGGAAAGGCAGCCTGATAATTGTCCTATGCGGAGTGCCTTTAATTATTTACTAGAAGGAAGATACCGGTGATCCAGGCCTTCGCCAGAGAGATGGCTGTTCAGAGAACAGGATACATAAAATCACGGAGTGAATGGAAATCGATGTCTGAAATAAATTCCCCGGCACAATTTTTCAGGTAGTTTGCAACCATCACAAAATAGAAGCTGAGGAAGCCAGCTGAAGATGGCCTGAATCGGAATTATAGGATGACTATTCATCACTTGTCCACTGTCTGTCTCTCCCACACTAACATAAGCTCTGCGAGGGCAAGGGCTTCCTCTCACTTTTTCCCAGCTGTCACCTGGTGCCAAGATCACCATTTGGTTTATTGGGTGTCATCAAATTAATGAATAAAGGTTGCTGGATGGAAAGCCACGGACCTTGGTTCTAGGCATCGATCCAAACCTGACTTGGTAGGTGGCTAGGGCTAGTGTTTAAGACTTCAATCAAAATGTCAATGACACCACGGATATTGGTCTGTGGATTTCAGCATCGGAACAACAAGAGAAATGTTTAGGGCATTCTACTCTAGATGAACAAATGCAAGGTATCTAGGGATGGGATCTTAGCATCTCACCTATGGATTCTTAAGCAGACCCAAGATGCAGAACCAAACACTGAAATCAATGACACGATTCCTTTGTTCGTTGATCCATTTCCTTAGTCAACAGTTTCATTTACTAATTTAATCTGTATTTTCTGATGCCAACTATGTGCCAGGCACCCCTCTAAATACTGGAAAGTCCTGTCTATGTAGAACAAAAGTCTGGCCCATATGGAATTTACATTTTTGTTTGGAACACACACACACACACACACACACATGCGTGCACACACACACAGGCTGAACAAGTATATATGCAGAATGGAGGGTGCTGATGTGCTTTGAAGACAAGGAAAATCTGGATAAGAGACAGGTACTGCATTTGGGTGCTCTTTGATATAGGGTGATCACTTTGTGAGATGCCATTTGAGCAAAGGAATTAGCGATGAGGCTATATAACCAAATGTTACAGGTTGAAAGGACGGAAAATGCTAAGGCTCTTGATAAGAGAGGCTTGGCATGTGTGAGGAGCAACAAAGAAACCAGGGTAGCTGGTTAATAATGGGGAGAGAGGTGGTGGCAAATGGAGCTGGAGGAAAGGGCATGTCTTGTAAGGCCAGAGTGAGGATTTGGATTTTACTCGAAGTGAGAAAGTGTGGTAGTTAGATATTTGTGAAGATGCCTAGAATAACAGGATACCCACCCTCTGCTATAGATGCCCCAATGACCCTCCCTCGAATGTGAATGTGAGGCCTGAATATGATGGGGAGTCACTACCATGAATAGGTAACATTATACAGCACAGATTTTAGAGAAGGAGATTATCCCCTGTGGCTCTGACCTGAGATTTGAAGTGAGAAAAATAGCCCTGCTGGCCTGCAGGAGAACAGAAGCTATGGTGGTGTTTAAAGATATAAGGAAGTAAATTTGGCCAACAACTTGGATGTGCTCAGAAGAGAACCCTGAGCCTCAGATGGAACCACACCTCTGGTCAAGATTTCATCGAGGCCCCTGAGCCTTCCAACCTAGAGATCCCAGCTAAGCTATTCCCAGTCGTGTAAGTTTCAGAACTATGAGTTAATAAGTTAATACGTGGATGGTGTTTGTGGTAGTTGTTTAGGCTCAAAAGAAAACAAATACAGAAGGTGATCACAGAAGGGAAGTGCTTTGCATAGGGATGTGGCCGAACATGCCTTGATTTTAGAAGATAGTGCAGGCTACTTGGAAGGGAATGCAATGGACTGCAGACATGCAGGACAACTGAGGAAGTGGTTGGGGGTATCACAGGAGTCTGGGGGAAGATGGGGGTGGCTTTGATTAGGTGCTATTGGTGAAAGACAGATGTTGTTGGATTACTTGAGTTTAAGAGACGATTGGAACTGCTGATTTTTTGATGTGGGCCATTCAAAGAAAGAAGAAGAAAAGAAGGATGTAAGTGCCTCCCCAAGGTTATTGGTTGGGACAGGTGGAAGGAAAGAGGGAGGGTTGATGTTCCAGTAAGGGAGACTATGAAGTGAGAGTGGATGAGGAGGGGAAATCAAGTGTTTATTTGAGACATGTTAAGATTGAGAAGCTCTTAGTGACATCTCAAATGGGCTATTGGATGCAAGAATTTAGATGCCAGGAGACAGACTAGAGCTGACAATATCAATTTATGAGTCATTGGCGTAAAGCTTGCATCTAACGACAGGACACGGAAATCACTGAGTGAACTGACACAAAAGAGAGACAAGATCTTGAGTGTGATCTCTCAGGCATTAGGCACTTATGCCAACGTCGACATAACCAGAACTCCTGGCTCCTTTGAGATGCTGCTAATTCTGTCTCAAAGCTCCCAAGCAGACTGAGAAGGCATTCGAGAGAGGAAGAGGGGATCCAGAAAGCATCGCATCATGCAGTCAAGAAAGGCAGCATCTTAAAGAGGCAAAGATGTTGAAACTAACTACACAGAGTTGAATTTAGATCTACTGAGAGGTGGATGTAGGATTTAACAAATAAAAGGCTGGTGAGATCAGTTTCATTGTCATGATGGGGGCAGAAATTGGAAAACAATAGAGGAATGAGTAAAAGGAAGGCAAAGACTACATGCAACAATGTGGGGAGATTTCAAGAAGTTTGGATATGAAAGAAAAAGTAGGGAGAATTTGGTAACTGGAATAAGAGGTGGGAACAAGGTGTTTTAATTGAATTTAAAAATAGGTAGGGCATCCATATGGTTCATAAACCAAGAAGTACATAAGCTGCTGTAGAGAGAAGTCTCTGTCCACAGCCCCTTCGAGTCCTGCCTAATTCCCAGCTGAACCCCACCTTGATGTTCACTGTTTTTTTTTAATATCCTCACAAATTTCCTTACGCAAATCTAAGCAAATCACATATAAGTTCTGATCTTTTTACCTTTCTCTAAACAGAAGTTATTATTTATACAATTATGTTCCTTGCTTTTTTTACTTCACAATATATCTTGCGAATCTTTCCAATGTCAGATCATAAAGAGTTTCCTGGTTTTTTACACAGCCTCATTGATGGTATTTCATCATACCATCAATTATTTAACCAATGGTTAAATAATTCAACCAATGGTTGAAGGACCCCTCAAATTCCCCCCATTTTCTTATATTGCCAAAGGGGTACAACGAGTAACCTTGTTCATGAATCATTTTGCACAACTGTGCAATAAATCCCCAAAGTGGATTCCTAGAGGAAGAATGGGTTGTACTTGTTATAGCTGATGTTGTTGGTTTGTTCCTTTTGGCCATTTAAAAAAAAATGAAACATTTTGAATGAGTTAATTATAGAAGGTAAGGCACCAGGAGAAAGAGAGAAAATAAAGAACTGAAAGACATAGTAAGGAATCAGCTGCCCTTAAAGGAGGACATAGAATGAAAACTAGAGGACTGACTCCAAAAGAAGAATCAATTGTTCCAGATCCTTGGCAAGAGGTCAATAGAGGTATCATCCAATATTTTGTCCTACTTTTGTGGATTTTTAGGTTAGGTCATCTGAAAATGAGGGTATTATTGCTAGGATCAGAAGCTTCAGCAAAGTGAAAAAATAATTGTTGATTTAGATACTTTGGAGAAAATGAGGAAAACACAAAATAATTTCTAGGCAATGTTGTGGGACCAGCTGATGTCAGAGATTGTTGGTGTTGCAGCTCAGAGTTGGTAATTTGTGTCTGAAATTGCACATCACTTTTGCGAAGTTTGTAACTATTTTTTTTTTTTGCTTCTAGAAGTATAGATTATTTCCTCTTACCATAGATTATGATAAAGAACAAAGTTTAAAAATAAATATGTACTTCTATTTTAGGTATGCCTAGATAGGTAGATAGATGTGTTTATGATATGTTTTTAATTTTTTGAAGTTTATATCAAAATTCCGGTTAGTCAGCATACAGTATAATATTAGTTTCAGGTGTACAATTTAGTGATTCAACACTTCATAGAACACCTGGTGCTCATCATAAGTGTACTGCTTAATCCCCATCACCTATTTCACCCACCCTCTGTTTACTGTATTTTAAAACCAAATTGGTATTTTAAACTAAATTCCAAATACTGTATTTTAGACCAATTTATAGAGAGGGACAATTTTCTAAGTTGTTATTGCCTCACTAGAACTTCTTAGTTTTGTTTTATTTTATTTTATTTTAATGCTTATTTATTTTTGAGAGAGACAGAGACAGAATGCGAGTGGGATAAGGGCAGAGAGAGAGGGAGACACAGAATCCGAAGCAGGCTCCAGGTTCCGAGCTGTCAGCACAGAGCCCGACGCGGGGCTCGAACTCACGAGCTGTGAGATCATGACCTCAGCCAAAGTCGCACGCTCAACCCTCTGAGCCACCCAGGCACCCCGAGAACTTCTTACTTTTAAAGCAAACACCTGTTATCCACTAATCTATCATGTTTCATTACTTTCCTCACACCCATTGTCAAGTAGGACATAGATGGAACTATAATGGATACAAACATGTTTTGAGTGCATATCATGTTCTACTTGTATCAGTGCTATTAAGGTAGCCAAACTATCCCTGGGATTTTCCTGCTTTGGGCACTGCAAGTCCCAAGTCCAGGAAAGCACTCAGTCTCCACAAAATTGGAACAATGGTGTTTAGTTTGTCACCCTTATGCTAGTTATCTTTAGTATCATTTAATTCAGTAAATGAATATTTAATGAGAGCACACCATGTGCTGGTCACTGAGGAAGCTATAAGCATAAATGGGTCGTGGGTGGGATGGAGGAAAGTGTATAGTGAGAGGACAGGCTACTGAGTCATACAGCTCAGGGCTTGTAAATTTAGTTCTACCAGTTACTAACTATCAGTCCTAGGCTCAGGGAAATCTCTTTCTCTGAGCCTCATTTCCCCCATATGAAACGTTGATACTATAACAATACTAATTCAGAAAGTTTCTTTATAATTAAATGACCCTGTGTTTGCTTCTTCGCATACATACAGCCAGCACCTAACTGGAAATTAGCTGCTGCTGAAAACATCCCGGTTTATTCTCACCCCTCCTTCAGTAGTTGAAGGAGGAGGTCCAAATAAATGAGGGAAATAGCAAAAAAATGAGCAGAGGACAATTGAATTATACCTGTAGTGGAGTAGAAAGTTGAGGTGACTGTAAAAGACTTACTTCCGACTTGACTTCCCATCTTTGGCCAGCTAGAGCTATAGTTATCAAAATGGTGTGATTCATGAACAGCCAAAATCTGTCTTCTAGTTTCCACTAGGACAGGATTAAGTATACTCTAAAGGAGACATGTCGTACCGAAAGGTCACATGGAAGGAGTGAAAGGAAGAGGAAGAGCCAAGAAGCAAGTACGTGTTTCAACATGGTTTCCAGTAAAGAACGACAAAGCGTGTTTCTGTGTGTGTGTGTGTGTGTGTGTGTGTGTGTGTGTGTGTGTATGGCCAGGCAGTTTAATGACGTCTCATACCTTTATATTACATTTATATTACATGCTCTGAGAGTTCACTGGAGAGGGGCTGATGAACGCTGCTTTTTCTCAGAGGCTCTGAGTTCACACTGACTCTGGAAGTTGAAAGGTACCTCAAAGGAATGAGGCAGCTCAGAAGAATGGCTCAGCTCCTGAGGTACAATGCGGTTGATGCTATCCATACAGTGATTTCTGGTGAACATTGAGGAAGCAATTTCAGGACGTGTGATTTTATGAGCAACACAGAAGAAGCAATCTTCTCAAGGACAATTCACAAATCTCAGGGACAATTCAAGGAGTCACTTTTAATGTGTCTGATGAGTATGCATCCTCCACAGGTGGTGAATGCATCCACCCAAACTCTGAAAGAGGCAAAAAGTTACCTGTTGGCCACAAGGCCAGAAGGATGAAGACTTCTGACTGCCATCTCTGGGCAGAATTTTTAGAGTCAGAACTGATTCTGCTTTTTCAAAAAGTAGGAATATTTCATGGGTAGATTTTAATAGGCCCCTTGAATGAATTATAATAAAATTCATTAAAAAATAAACTAAAGAAAACCCCATGGTTTGAAAGCATGGCAGAAAAAAATGTCTGAACATTTCCAAAGACAGAAGGTCCTCATGGCTTTGCCTTTACCTACCTAGAGCAGGGGATAGACTTATTCCTACAGTGTGTAATTCTAACTGTGCTGAGTGCTGGCAGAGACTGGACAAACAGAGGTAAAGATAGAGCCCAGTCCTCAGCAAGAAAACATTGCAGGAGACAAGCACAGACATAGAAAACAAATAATAAAATATCTCTGGTAATGTAGTTGAAATCTATGCAAGATGGAGTCTGGCCCAGTGATGATGAAGGCATGAAATCAGTCAATAAAAAAAGAGACTTCTGAAAATGTACATATATTTTCCAAGGGGAACTGTTGAATAGAATGATAGGAATAATAATGAGGAATATTTATATAATGTCAAAATGATAGTCTATAATATAAGTGTATGATAACCACTATGCTAAATACTTTGTGTGTTCTTGGATCCATTGAAGCATGAAGAAGGCAAGGGGGTGTTCGCCTAGGAATCTCAGGAAATGTCATTAATTCACCCTGACAGGCATGCGGACACATGTTCATGTGAGTAAAGCACTTGTAGTAATAGACGAGCCTGCAGAAGGAGGAAACAGACAAATCCTAAGTAGCTTACATTTATTGGTAGGGAGTTTGGAGTTTTCAAATTGCTCTATGGTCTCATGGTCAGCTACTAGAAGGGTCTAAGACTTGCTTACTGTGCCAAGGTCACATATCAGGTACACATTTTTTTTTAATGTTTACTTACTTTTGAGCGAGCGAGCGAGAGAGAGAGAGAGAGAGCGCGCGCAGGGGAGGGGCAGAGAGAGAGGAGACAGAGGATCTGAAGCAAATGCTGCACTGACAGCAGGGAGTCCTATGAGGGACTCTGACTCACAGACCATGAGATGATGACCTGAGCCGAAATCAGACGCTTAACCACCTGAGCCCCCCAGGAGCCCCAAGTACCCATCCTTTGTAGTACATCCTGTGGCAGAGGAGGGTCAGAGATGGGAAGTAGTATGCATTACATAATACGTGTTTGGAGAACCCGAAAACATTTTCCTCCAAAGCATATTAAGTTATAAGTGTACTGGCAGAGGAAGAATAAAATAATTTTAATATAGAAATCATAAAGCCTGACCTGATGATGGTATTAAATATCTTGAAACACTTAATGGCTCCCACTACCTCTTTGATACATGGCAAGCCTTCCAGCCTGAAATACAAGATTCTCCAAAACCTGCCCTGATGTCCGTCTTTCAAGTACATTTTCTCCCACTAAATTGTTTCTCTCTCTCTCTCTCTCTCTCTCTCTCTCTCTCTCTCTCTCCCTTGTCAGTTTCAGTCTGGATTCTGACAACCTTTAGAATCTGCCTGGTGACCCGAGGATGATTCCCTCCTTTCAGTGTCTTTGCTCCAATACATCACCGGGTTTCTCACAGTGGCTTTGGGAATTTCGAGCTGTGTGGTTTTGGGTAAATGACAAAAATGCTTAAGGATTCACACTTCTGGGCTGCAAAATGGAAAGAATACACCCTGCTCCAACACTTTGCAGAGAAGCCCTTTTGTCATTCACTCAAATGACATTTTGTGGTCACGTGATGAGTGAGACACTGGTTTAGGCATTGGGAGCAGCACTGACAAAGAAGACCAAGGGTTCTACCTTAGTGGGTCCTGTAACCTAGTGGGTAGGAAAGTAGAAATGAAAATGTGACTTACAAAGCACTTTAGAGGGTAATCAATGCTATCAAGAAAAATGTAGATGGTGCAAAAGAGAGTAGGGAAGGACAGGGAGGGAACATATGCATCAAACACCATGTCATAATGAAAATAAATTACACATGGCACCTAAATGCTATGACATACACCTGCTAAACTGGCATTCGGGTCATGCTCGTAGATGCCAAGCAGTCCATTAAGCAGTTCAGATGTATTACCTCACTTAATTGTCCCAACAAACCTAGACAGACATTCCTGTTGGCGTCACTATGTTATAAACGAGGAAATGAAGATACAGAGAAGGATAGGATTAAAATTGTTGTGAAAGGAATAATATGCATGCTAGTAGAAGAGAAATGGTTAATCAGACCCTCCCAAACTCATACATACACCCTCCACACTAGCACCCACACAGACACAAACTACACAAACAAGTACATATGCTCCTTCAGAATCCCAAAGAGTAGTTTAGAATATGGTTGATGTCATGTAATTTCATTTGGAAGCTGCTCTTTGTCCCGATGTTTTTCAACTGGGGAATTCACAGCAGAGTGAAATCGCCTTAAAACTAACAAAGGATGGAAGATGGAGGGAAGCCAGACCTGTAGGCATGGTCCATCCTGACATTGATTATGCCCACTCAAGCCCAAGAGGAAAAGGATCAGCATAGGACAGCTGGGATCTGGCCTCATTATTCTGGTCCCTTCTAGCTCAAGCCATCCATGGTTCTGTGTGTCTGTTTCCCTGCATGGAAACCCAACTGTAATAGAGCCAGAGAAAGGAAAAGCTCTCAGAAGAGTGAAGAAGGAGAAAGGGTATAAAGGAATGAATTCAGTTCAGTTATAACATTTGCTTTCAAGAATAACTATATTCACAACCCTTAGAGTGAGCTTTATTGGGGTCTCCAATTGCCTACATTAGCTATTATTTGATACACATTATGTTTGGAGACTTTTTTGTTTCCAGTTTGAAAGGACTCTTACAGAAGGATATTGCCTGGAGAACTACGGCTAGTCATGAGAATGATCTGTCAGCGATGCTGGTGATCTGAAAATGTCATTGATATCTAGCGAAGTGTCCACATCATAGGGTAAAAAAGTCAGTAGCACAGCTGGCAATGGGTGGGCCTCAGAAGAATAACTCATTTTTATCTTCGTACATGAGAAGCTTGTATATAAACCAGAATACCAATGTGCCAATTTATATTGAGAAATGTAATGTATCAAGTGGGTATGAAATACTATTTACTGGCCACTGCATTTGTCTTCTGTTGGAAAGTCCATATCAGAAATAAAATTATAATTAATTTTTTTTTCTTAATGAGCATTGAGCCAGAGCAGAGCCAATTAATAAAAATGGGATGTGATTGAGATGTGGTGGGTTACTGTGCCTATTTCTGCCACATGGACAGACTTGCTGCCGTAGGATTATTTATTGTCATAGAATGCGATATTCTGCTAGACAGTGTTGAAAACAAATAGGAATATTTGTCTCAGTGGCTCCCCCTTCGATAGTACTCTATTGTTATGGCAATATCACCTTTCAGCTGGGGGGCTGGTGTATGTTATAGAGCTGTTACCACACCCTTATTGTTTCCAAATCATACAGCCTTTTAGAAATGCACATTTCATGGGGCACCTGGGTGGCTCAGTCGGTTGAGCGTCCGACTTCTGCTCAGGCCATGATCTCACAGTTCGTGAGTTCAAGCCCCTCATTGGGCTCCGTGCTGACAGCTCAGAGCCTGGAGCCTGCTTCTGATTCTCTCTCCCTTTCTCTCTGCCCCTCCCTTACTCTCACTCTGTCTCTCTTTCTCTCTCAAAAATAAATAAACATTAAAAAATTAAAAAAAAAAAACCCAAAATGCACATTTCAGAAGTGAATGCAGACTTTGGCAGATATTCCAAATGCAGAGTGCAATAATTGATAAATCAGTTACTATCACAGTCCCTTCCATAGAAGAGGAAACGTGCCAAGAGACCGGTAAATGCCTCAGTTTTCCACTCCCCTGGATACGGAGGCTGCCTTTGAACCCAAGATGGCCTTCCTCTGACTCTCTGTGATAGACCCATCCTCTTTCCTCTGTGGCACTGTTATGCCCTGTTCTTTGTATTGCGGTGACAAATCAAACCAGAACAGTGAAGCAGTGCCATTTGTCGTTGTTGTTAAAAATCAGGAGTCAATACCGGACTAATGTGTTTCATTAATGCGTACTATTTTTTGTTAGTATCGCCAAGTCCCAAGGCAAGTTGGAAAAGCTGTCTCTCTCCGTGTCTAGTCAATGCGGCTCTATTCTTCTGTAATCTTCACTCCCAGGAAGTGATCATTTCAGGCTCCTGCAAAGTGGCGACAGATTACATTCATGAGTACATTCTCCTGGAGTCAGCTCCTAACTTCCTGAGAGACTGCAGTCAGGTGGGTGGTAGCTGACCTACCTTCTTTGAAATCAGCTCCTGATTGGCGGGTCAGGAAGATGCCTGGTGTGCAACTCACCAGGTTCCCAGAATAGCTGCCTTCAGAAGGGAGGTTTTTTTTTCCTCCTCTTCTTTTTTGGATACTCGTGGCTTCCTTCCATTTCAGAATCAGAGCAAAGCACAATTGCTACTTCATTAGTGTCACAAGCATCTCTGTTTCACTCTCATAGTTTCCTTGGGAGATGCACGTAACTCAAACCCGTGGCCCTCTTCAGTCTGACAACTCAATTTTATTAAGCAGCATGATTGGATGCATACAATAAAGCCTTTGAATCTCTTCTATGGAACCGTGAAGTATACAGTAATACATCGTAAAATGTTACAGTTGAAAAAAAATAATTTAGGCTAACTTCCCTTTCTTTACAGATAAAGATAATGAGACCCCAGGACCGAGTGATTTGTCCAAAATCTCTCCATAAGAAAGTGGCAGAATCAGATCTAAAAATAAGGAATATTAAATTCAGGGGTCTATAACTACCCAATGAACACTTATTGGTATTTTGGAAGAAAGTTTTTATTCGCTAATTTTTACTCAGAAGCTTGCTCTAGGGGGTCAGAGTTGATATCTGATCATGACAACTTGCAGAAACATGCCTTTTTTTTTTTTTAGGAATGAAATAAAATATTTTTTATCAATATGCTGAATTCTGAAATGTTCATTGGTCACAAATTCTTGCACTCCACAATGGCCTTAGCAGGAACAATTGTTCCAGAATGGATTAAGAATAAAATGAAACTTTTAAGAACACAAGAGAACTCTGTTCTGGGGGGTGGGGGAGGGGGAAGTGGAGAGGAAGGGATAAGTTGGACGTGAAGGAGATAAAATGTTCTACACTGACCTCTATGATTCGCTTATCTTTACTTCCAAAAAGTTGCTCAGGTAAATGGCAAGAGAGTTTTGAAATTAAATTCTAACCAAGAAAAAGCTCATGCCCTTTTAGAGTCAAATGGGTGTAAATCAAGTCATGGCATGGTTGGGCCATTTCTGTCATGGGTCCTTTTTTTTCTCAACTCTTGCTTTGCCTCTGAACATCTAAGAGTTGTCCACACCTTCCTGTTTCTGTGTCTAGGTGTCCCTTTTTCTTATTTCAGTCAAACTTGACTTCTACCTTCTCTACTCCACCTCCAATGTCAAAGACTGTAATAATCTCCATGCTGCTGATCAAAGGACCCTCATTGCTTCCCACTTAATGTGGGATCTCAGTGCTTTTAAGCCTATGGAAGACAGTCCTTCATGAACTCCGTCTTTCTCTAGCTTTAACATCACATGATTTCTTCCCTATATTTACCAATCGCTCTTCAGTCTTCTTTCCTGGTTCATTCTCCTTCATTCCATATTAGATGAGGAATTTCCTTAGCGTTTCTACGAGACCTATTTCTCATGCTATAGTCTTATTTGGGAAATGTTCTTACCCTACATGTTTTGCTTCGTATATTTTTGTTGTGATGATACCCAAATGTACATCATCAGATCCTGGTACGCCTGATTCCAAAGCCCACATCCTCTCTATGAACTTATGTTGGAAGATCGGAGTCACTGAATGTGGATACAGGTGGTGAGAAGGAGTTAGGTCACATAGGTCTTTCCAGCCAGAGTGAGAAGTTCTGAGTGTATCACTGGGACAGCGAATGTGAGGGCATTTACACTAAGCAGGTTATTGTCTGGGAATTGAGTGGCCAGGCCATTGAGTGGGTGTAAAGGGATTGGTTTTGAGCTTGGTTTTTAATCAAGAAGGAAGGACTTGTCACAGTCCATGGGCCTTGAGAAAGAGGCTTGGAAAGGCAGCCTCGTCAGCTTGAGTGAGTTGAGATCCTGGCTCTGGAGTGCTGCCTGTGGATGACTGTGATGGTCTCCAGTGGGGTTTATCATCCAGTTAACTTGGATTAGAGAGGCAGAGACAGCAAAATCTCACAGATTGCTCCTTACACTTCTAGATCCACCTTAAATTTTACCTCTTCCATTTGGAAGGAGCCTTTGTCACAACATTTATTATTTGTTCATAACTCATGAAATTTATCTATGTCCATCATCATTATTGAAGTAGGAGTTATTTTGGAGGGAAAAGGTGTTTTGTTCACAATTTTACTCCTAAAACAATTCTTAATACCTACAAGTATGGTCATTACTATCTCTCAATTAGACGGGTGATGAACGTCATTGGGGTGGGCATCTTAATCCTGCCCACGCTAGGACGCAAGGCATTGTGTTGTATGCTTGGAGAATAGGCAAATATCTGTGTCTAGAAAACGTAATCCTAAACTAAGATTGCATGTCTCGCGTGCTTGTGTGTATGATCTATAAGCTAATAGCACTCATGTGAATTGGGAATTTTATCTCTATTTTGTAGAGAGGCTCAGAGAGATCAAGTGACATAAACTGGCTTTCATTTTGGGTAGCTCTTGAGTCTACGCCCTTTCTACTCTGCACTGACTCAGTACTCAGGGTCGGCTAAGCTTGTGCTAGAATAACCAAATTAACACAGAAAAGCTTCTTTTTCACTCATACAATGTCCACTGTGGATAGAGCAGAACTCCGCGGCAGTGCTCCATGTGATGACTCACAGATACAGGGTACTTCTGGGATGCATGTCTACCATCTTGGCACACAGGGGGCAGTGAAGGCCCAGAGTAAAGAAAGGACGGTGAGGAACCTCTGCCTCCACCCACATTAATGCCGGTCACTTTCCGTTCCCACTGTATTAGCCAGAACAAGCCATAGCATTCTATCTACCTACAAAGGGCTGATCGGTCGTTTCTCTGTGTGGCCAGTTGGAAAGAACATCAAAAGAGACTGAGCAAACCCACATAGCATTGCGTCTCCCCTGTCCAATGTAATATTAAATTACAAGATCTGACTTTACAGGGATAGGGTCATCGGAGATTTGGGAGGCAAAGCGGCGAATTGAACAATAATTAAATAAAACATTATTGATCTCTGCTTTCTACGCTGGATATTCAGCGGTGAACAAAGCAAAGGCGTTCACTGAAGTCACGGAATCTTCATTGTAAAATGGGAGACAAACACACAGAAAACCCTCTAATGTAATAACTTTTTTTTTTAAGTTGAAGAGGTTTTATTAGATGCTTGCAGAGAATCATCATAACTTTGTGTGGCGGAGAGTTTCTCATTAGCGAACTTATGGATTAAGAAGTCAGCAAATGTTTTCTCTGAGGAGGCGATATTTACACCGAAATCTGAACGACATGAAGGCACGACCTCGTGAAGTCGGGAGGAGAAACACTCTAGACAGAAAAGGTTAGCCCAAAGTCTTTGCTGCAGAAATGGGCTCTGGGTGGCAACAGAACAGAGAGTGGGTCATTGTGGGTGGGGCAGAGTGACAGAGGAGAACTGTGTTGTTAGATACCATGGGACTAAGGAGGGATCAACTCGAGTAGGTTTCTTAAGGTAGGAGGAAGAGTGTTGAGTCTTACTCCAATTGGGTAGTCTTGGTATTCCCATGGGGGAGGGGGTACTAAGCAGCAGAATGACATGATCTACTTTACGTTGATGACTGGCATTGCAAGGTCTTCTAAAGCCTGTGCTTTCCTGAACCCCCAAAATAGAAGCCACAAGGACAGACATCTGTGTGAGAGCCAAAGGCAATATCAGAATTGAAAGGTGTTAAGCTCCACTTGCTTTCAACGGGACTGTCAGATAAGTACACAGTTCCTGAAAAACGCCAGTGCTGGCAAAATGTAGTCTTATCTGAAAAGCTAAAAGGAAACCACAGGTGTGTGAAAGGTGACCCTAGGGTTTGCAAACTCAAGTCACACCAGCTGGCCTTTAGACTGGTGGTACACTTCTGGGGCCATCAGTCTGATGTGGAAAGAGTCTCAGAATGCTTTCAAGATTGAGTCAATGCAAGTCAAGGTCATGGTGATGACTGAAGCTCAGTTGTTCCAGGCTTGGAACAAGACGGACAGAGGAAGTACAAGTGGGAGGCATTTTGGGGAGATGCTTCCATGATGTTTGGAAGTGGCAACATCAGCCAACAGAGGCAGATGGAAACTACTTCTCCACTTGGGCTGTCAGAACTGCCTCATGAGAGCAGCTACTGCTGCAGATGATTTTTATGCAGATATATGCAGTGATGCAAGAGGTAGGAATGGTTTCAGGGTATTTATTTCCCACCTTGCTTCCCAGAGCCCAGAAGTTCAAAGGAAGTGCCACAGGAGCTGGTGTGGCCATGAAAAATAAAGGGAAGAGGTCACATTCCTAAACACAGGGGCCCTATGCTCTATGGCATCCAAATCTGTGCTTCAAGTATTAAGTATTAAAAATATTGGGTTCCACAAGGAATTTCATTCAGAAGAAATATTCCCACTGCTAAAAAGCATGTTTTGAACGCAAGAAAAGCAAAGTTAGAGACGTAAGGTAGGAAGCCATATAAATCACATGCATCTATGGGATAATTTATGCTGCTTGATTTAATTAATCCTCATAAGTAAATACAGTTAACTACTCCCAACCCCCAATCAGCTGTTGTTCAATGTCACAAGGCAGGTGTCAGGATGCGATTTAAAATTAGATCTCTGGGGTTGCCTGGGTGGCTCAGTCGGTTGAGCAGCCAACTTCAGTTCAGGTCATGATCTTATGGTTCGTGAGTCGAGCCCCGTGTCGGTCTCTGTGATGACAGCTCAGAGCCTAGAGCCTGCTCCAGATTCTGTGTGTGTGTCTCTCTCTGTTCCTTATCCACTCATGCTTTATCTCTCTCTGTCTCTCAAAAACAAATAAACATTAAAATTAAAAACAAATTGGACCTCTGATCGCAAAGACCACACATTTTTTTTATTTCATTATTCTGTAATGTCACTCATGATGACCCCTTATCCTCCATTCACTAACTTTGTGACATCCATTAGATACTAAGTTTTCCGAAGCTCAGATTCATCATCTATTAAGAGAAATATAGGTCGAATTATAAAACCAGCTTCAGTATTTTGAGGCTCATGCAATACAGTATGTTTAGAGGAAGAAACTAGCATAAGCCAAACATCGTGCTGGCCACTTCCATATATTGACTCATCGAATAACCACAGAAACTTTATGATGTGGCTGATGGTGCTCAACCGCACAGATAAGGAAATAGGGTACAGAAAAGATAGATTAATCATCTGAGCCCAAACAGCCAGGGGCGCACAGAGCTGCTGCTAGATATTCTGACCTGGGTCTCATTGCTTGCACGTGAACACGCCTTTGACTACTCACCATGTATTTAAAGGGTTGAACATCATAAATAAAGCTAATAAACACTTATGTTATATGCTCCTATACTGACAGATATACCTTTAAAAAACCGTATGTATAGTTTCTTTATAATTGGACATCAATAGAAGTCTTTATAATTGGACACCAGTATCAAAGACCAAATATATTTGTTATTGTTCGTGTCTCAGTATTGTATGGATGGAAAGATCATATTCGGATGATCTGATGACATAAGGACAAACATAACTAATATGTTATTATACATTTATTTCATATTTACTTAAATTATCTTTATTTCAGTAATATTACCATGTTGTATAATCCCAAGTTTTACATGTTTTTCGTTTTGCCCGGAATTTTCTAGCTGACTAAAAATAAAATGTAAATTCATCCAAAGGTTAGTAAATGTTATCAAATTTTCATCTGAAATGTGAATTTTAATATGCATAAAATATAAACATTACAATTACTTTATATCTTTTATTAACATTTTTTTAATGTTTATTTATTTTTGAGAGACTGAGACATGCATGGCATGAGTGGGGTAGGGGCAGAGAGAGAGGGAGACACAGAATCCGAAGCAGGCTCCAGGCTCTGAGCTGTCAGCACAGAGCCCGACATGGGGCTTGAACTCACGAGCTGTGAGATCATGATCTGAGCTGAAATCAGACGCTCAGCCAACTGAGCCATCCAGGTGCCCCTATCTATTATTAATACTTTTCTTTGAAAATATTCCAACTGACCCACAAAACTAAAAGCTTAAATGCACAATGAGATAATTTAGGTTATTTGTATATCAAAATCCTTCTAATAAAGTTAGTGTTGCTTTAATTTTAAAATCATTGGTAGTGAAGTTTTTTTAAACAGAACTTTTATTTTAATTTTTTTAAAATTTTTTTTAACGTTTATTTATTTTTGGGACAGAGAGAGACGGAGCATGAACGGGGGAGGGGCAGAGAGAGAGGAGACACAGAATCGGAAACAGGCTCCAGGCTCTGAGCCATCAGTCCAGAGCCCGACGCGGGGCTCGAACTCACAGACCGTGAGATCGTGACCTGAGCTGAAGTCGGACGCACAACCGACTGAGCTACCCAGGCGCCCCTAAACAGAACTTTTAAATTCTAGCATTCATTGTGCATTTTGTTGCCAAAACAAACAATTAATATTATCCTTTATATATGTTGTTTCTTTTTTTAATGTTTATTTATTTATTTTGAGAGAGAGAGAGAGAAAGTGTGAGGAGGGGAGAGGGATAGAGACATAAAGAGAGAGAGAGAATCTGAAATAGTCTCCATGCTGTCAGCCCAGAGTCCAATGCGGGGCTCCATCTCCGGAACTGTAAGATCTTAACCTGAGATGAAATCAAGAGTAGGTCACTTAAAAAACTGAGACACCAAATATATAAATGTAAGAGGAATATGAAATATTTAGGATTGCAGAATATTCCTTAGCTGCTGTTCGTGGCTACCATATGCAAATCCCAAGGGCTAGAGATTTACAGAGCACTCCCCTGAACAGTGTTAATTGCAAGAATGAATATTCAGATGTTTAGAGTTAAGGTCCCACTAGGCTGGTCCTGAGAGTTGGATTACAGGTTATTGAGACGTCCCTGTTTTTATAAATAAATGAATAAATATTTCTGTATGTATGTATGCACGTGTGCATGATGTGAGTGAGTACCTAATTCTTGAGTCAACAAACTTTTTCTGCAAACAATCAAATAGCACCTCTCTTTGTTTTTCCGGGCCACGTGGTCTCTATGACAACAACCTAATACTGCCGTTCTGGAGCAGAAGCAACCTTGGACAGTATGAAGACAAACACATGTATCCTTATTTGGCCCACAGCAGGCTGACTTTGGCCCATCGGCTGTAGTATGTTGACCCCTGCAGTAAGATGGGATCCTAAAAAGAATTCTAGTTTTCCTACATCCGACAGGGTTACTGCGTGTGCAATGCCTCGTAAACGAGGAGGAGATTCATAGACATAAACCAGTTAAATAACTGATTGGAGCAATCTTATTTCATCGATTTGCTGTGTGAAAGCAGAGCTCAGAGATGAGTTCACTTCGCATAATCGCCTTTTATGAAATAGACAGCTTGGTCAGATTTTGTACACATTGGACTTATTGTTAACAGAGAAAAATTGTGTCAGTCTTAGGTGACCAGATGTTCTCCAATTCTGCTATGGTGGCCCTCCTGCTTCAATGCCTGTTTGTTTATTTTTATTTGGTTTCTTTATTGATATTGGGGGACAGGAAGACTTCTGACCTTGAAACATGCCCTCTTGTTACAGAACAGTGATGATATCCACACCACCGCCACTGATAAGAATTCAAAAACCACAAATGACCAAGAGATGCTCACTGTGAGCCATGCATACGGTAACTCATGCAGTCAGAGAAAGAACAATCTGTAATCTTCTAGTGAAAATATAATCCGCAGTATTCTTAGGAGACCACTCTGTGAAATACGGGGCACGATGAAGACAGAGGAGCAGGCTCCAATTACCCAGTTAATATTCGTTAGCTGTGTAAACCTTCTGTTTACTTTCCAGTAAGAAGGGGGACAGAACGACAACTTTCATGTTGTACAAGATGAGTTAAGCTTTGTAAGACACATTTTTAGAAAATGCAGGGACTGCATCCGTATTAACTAAGATATAATATTTTCACTCTTTATATCAATATTTCAGCAGGTCAGAGATCCTATCTTTAATAATTTCCTAAATGTGTCTCTTTTTTTCCCCCTCCGGCCTCTCGAGTGCTGAGAATCAAAAAGTCACTGGTTATGGGAAAAAGCAATACATAGCCCATCCCAGGGACCTCATGATCATAGAGCCCAACGCATCTTACTTAACGCTTCAAGCAACAGACTGTGTACTTTTTTGGTTAAAGTGCAATTTGTTTCCTGTATTGTTTTTAAAATGTGGCCTTTCAAGATGTTTTGGCATTAGCTTGCGGCACATACTTACACTGGGAGTTAATATATGTTAAATCGGTTCCAAGTTTGGAAACAATCCGTGCTGATTTGAAGGTAATATATGGTGCTTGTCACTGGAAATGTGTGTGCAGGTGCACTGTATGCCGACAATGTGCAATTGGCATTAACATTAATCACAGATTTGAATTTGGCAGATGCTAGATTTTATAGCAAGTATAATCTAGTCGTACTGCAAAAGGCAGTTATGAAACTTCTCATTTTTTTCTGAGTGACGAATTAGAATGTAATTAGAATCACAAGCAGGAGGATGCGTGTGTGTGTGTGTGTGTGTGTGTGTTTGTGTGTTAAATTTAACTTTTCTTTTTGTCTCCTTATAGTGCTCTCCCATCAGTCAGTACTAGTGTCTCAAATTTACAGTTCTCTTTCCATATCCGGATTTGGAATATATTTTCCATCCTTGAATAGATTTCTTCAATAATCACAATACTGGGAACTCCTTCAGGCTAGAGATTGTGTGGTTTAGTTCTGCATTTCTGGGTCTCCAGTAGCTAATTCGTGCTCTCCTCGGGAAGAAGGGTAGTATCTTCCTATAATTGAGATCTATTAAGGATTTGCCCCATGCGCTCTCATAAAGTGGTTACAGTGTAATTTTACAAACATTTTTCTTGATATACTGACTCAAATAAATGTCATACCGCATTTTTATAACGTGCTTATATCACGCAAAGAAGGCAAAATCAGGTGTCCATGCAAAATAAAGTCATCTATTCAACATATTTATGGAAAATGTATTATATGAAGGGTGTTAAAGGAGATGGCATTAAACAAATAAGGGTTTGCACTGATGGATGTTACAATCGGTATGAGAGTTCCAAGACTGGTTAAGAATTTAAGTGTACAAATCAAAGTAAGAGCCACCAAATTTATGAAACTGCCAGAAGTCATTTGAAATGTTGTATATGTACTAGTTAATTTACTCCTTAAAACAACTCTATTGTGATTTTAAAAAGATGGAACGCATGTACAGAGAAATTAAGTAGCCCTCTCCCCGAGTGTGTGAGCAGCCTCACTACAGTTTCACCCACGTGTCACAGCTCCAGAGTCCACATTCTTATCTGCTATTTTGTAGTCTCACTCATGGCGTTACTTGCTCCAAAAATATAAGGCAACTGTTCAGTCAGATAAATGACTTGCGTATCTGTTTTTATGATTATTATTTCCCACGACCAAAGTTTTGATGTGCAAGGGCAGCAAAGAGTTCAAGGTGATATTGCCTGTCAAGAACACAGAGTCTGAATATTCTTTTATTTTATCGTTGTAATATAGAACCATATGCTTTGGCAATCAACTGGGTGAAGGGTAGGAACAGCATACTCATAAAAACTGATGAACAAAAATGTCGTGCGAAAAAAATAGCTACCACACATTTTCCTGAGGGTCAGCATGAGGTGAGCAGGTCCAGAATTTCACTCAGGGATCAGTTCTGGGTCGACTCCGAGGCAGGCACAAATATTGGAAGGAGGAATCGGCAAAACAAGTTTGAAATAAGACCGGCGGCAGAGTCAACAAACAAACGAGACATTGCAAAGAATATTCTGGTCATCCTAAAAGAAGAATCTGGTTGCAAAACGTGCTGAGAGGAAACGGATGAGTTGACCAAGTGTTGAGGCTGAAGGGAATATGCCACAAATTGTGATTTGTATCGGAGTGGACCATCATCAGCTATGCGTCGTGAATACGTTTTGAGAACAAGTCTGTTGACTCTGGTCCTCATTTAGAACAATAAAAGGGTGTCTTTGACATGAAAAATGCATGTTCTGATAACAGTAGACGAGATTTTATGTGCTGCTGATATTCTTTGGGGGAGGAAAAACCTTATCTGAGTTTTGTAGCTATGCTAAGTACTTGTACACATGCAATTCACCTTAAAGTCTTAAAGTCTTGAAGTACTTAGTTCTTAAAGAACTACTTTGGGGGAGAAGGGGAGAGAAAGTCTGGAGATCAACAAACAAAACTGTGATTTTTTTTTCTGGTCTCAGATACAAAATAAGCTTAAGGACAAGTGAGAATTTGCGAGGCCAGTCTGAGCAAAAAGCGAGTACATTTATGTCTGCTTTTCCCATGGAGTTATTACTGATTCCTGAGGAGAACTTAGCAGGGTCTTTGAGAGTCCCACAAAATTGCAAGAAAAAATAGAATTCGGGGTTCACCAAGAAGGAGAGCCCTGGTAAAGGCTCATCATGTCTATGCTGACACCTAGGTTGACATCTATGACTAGGTTGAGCCTGACTTCACTAAGATTAAAGCACAGATCTGAATGATCTCAATTCCTAATATGATTAGTGTGACCTGATGTTTCTTACGCTTTTTCCTACTCTACTTTCAGAAGTTGAAATCTTTCTAGAGGGACAGGTCATCACGCAGAAATTATCAAGATAACAAAGCACACAAAAAGAAAAGACGTAAACAAAAACTGATAGAGACCACTGATGATATTGAGAACAAGAAATCATTTTCAGGCATGATTTTTTTAAAGCGAAGATTAATCTATCAAAGGAACTACTATAAATCGAGCCAACTGTAATTGTATTTATTGTAAACAATAAAAAAAATTGCTAAATATTAAAGTCAGAACACTGGACCTAATTGTTTTCCTATCGACCAGCAATAAATACTCCGAAAAATCAAGAGCACCATTAAGTATAGAAGGAAAAGTGAAGGGAACTTAGCAGCTTGTAATTAGGAACTTTTAGTTTTCAAAATATGCTATAAGGAGAGCAGAAAACATGCCACCAAAGGGGAAAACGAATTTCCAGCAAAAACAACTGATACAGTTCTTGTTTGGAGAATATGTAAGGATTTCTACAAATGACTTGTAAAAGGCAAACAACAGTAGAAATACGGGCAAAATGCTGAGCAGCCACTTCATAAGAAAGGTCGTCCAAATAAGGATGATCATAAGGAAAATGCAAGTCATGATCATAAGGAAAATGCAAGTCAAAACTATAGATCTATAATGAAATATCAGCATCACTACACTGTACCTGAAGGGCCAACATTCAAAAGACTGTGAGTGGTAACGATTGGCAAGGATATGGATCGAGTGGGATTCTCATACACTGCAAGGGGGTATTGTTGTAACTACTTTTGCATACTGTCTGGCAGAATTTATTGAAGTTAATCCTACATACCAGCAGATAATACAACACTTACCATACACCAGTTGTATGAAATACAGTAATCATTTTCAGAGGTGTATACCCAGCTGGGATATTGACACAGATATGCCAAAAAAATGCAACGTGACCCATAAAAATTCGTGGTAACTAAATTCTGGAAACAACCACAAAATACAACAATCGGATGGATAAGTAGATTAATGATGACTCATATGAAAGGTTAATACACACCTATGAAAATAACTGAATTCCTGAAATACTGAATTCCTGAAAATAACTGAAACAATATGGATGAATTATACACATAATTTTGAGCAAAAGAAGTCAGGCACAAAAGATATCTTACTGCCTAATTCTATTTATACAAATTCGGAAATGGGTAAAGCAATCTATGGGGTGAAAAATCAGAATAGTGGTGACATTTCGGGAATAGAATAAAGTTAATGATTGGAACAAGGCAGAAGGCAGTTTCTGGACATGTTAGTACTATTCTATTTATTGACTTGTATGATGTCAAATGGATATGTTCATTTTTTGGGTACTTTATGGAGCTCTGATTTGTGGATGTTTCTCAATGCATGTTATTTCTCAATAAGAGTTATTTCAAAAGGTTTCAAAACTTAAATATTCAAATTAACAAAAGGAAGAAAACCACTCATTACACATTCCTATTTTATTATTTTGCCATTATTTTCCAGGCTACCTGAAAACTTATCATGCAGACCTTGACTCTCAAGGTGGGATTAAGGTTCTCGTTCATACAAACATCAATAAGCTAGGGATTTATATTAAACTCATACAGCTTAACCCCAACCAAATCCTTGTCCATGGAGTCTGAAGTCGAGGGAGAATCAGCAAAATAGCAATCTTACGTTGGATCTGAGATTTCACCATAAGATGTAGGATTTAACCAATGTTAAATACTGGAATAGCACTTCTGTAAACACACTTTGTCCTCAAGAAGAATATTGACTGCACATATTTGGGTTTGAGTTTTAATTTTAATTGGACAGCTAATAAGCAGTTTGACCTAGAATTTGGTTGGAGTAGGAAATTACTTTTGAGGTGACATAGGAAGAATACAGCCTCCGAAGCACAGTCGTAGAATACATTCAAGGTGAAATACATTGCACAGATGAGCATTCACCTTTTGGTGGACACTCGGAAATGCCGTAGAAGAAGACACAGGTCTTACTGATTTTTAAAATATGAAGTATTTTACAGGAAGGCATTCCTAAGGGTCTTTCTTTCAATGTGCACACTGTAAAATCTAGGGCAATGGACTTTGGTTTAAAAATCTCAAGATGCTTTCACAGTGGAGGCCAGGCTCTGCTGCCCAGACCTCACACTTCAGGAGAAAGGAATACATTTCCCACTGCTGTTGAGTGTGGACCACTGACAGATCTCAGCTGAGTCCTTCCCTTGGAGTTGTCCATTGCAGGAGAGAACAGCTCTGCTCGTGGCTGGGCTTCTCCCCTCGGACTAGTCTGTCCACAATGGTGGCCATCAAAGAAGAATGGCACTGAACAAGTTAAATAGGCAAGGAAGCCTTTATTCACAACTAGTGCTGTAGGCATCCAGACTTGCAAATAGGGGAGAGAAACTGAACTCAAGTCTACTGAAACAAAAGGTGAGAATGTTTTTAAGCACTGGGTGAGGGAGTGGAAAAGTATTAGAGAATGTTACAGGGATCAGTGTCACTGGGCCATCCACATTAGCTAATTGTCCCTTACTGATGTTAGGTTCCTACCCTCTTACAGCGATGATGGGGAGATATGGGTTCTGTATCTCTTTATGATTAGGATTTTTAAAAGAATTATTTTCCAGTTAGTTACCACACAATGTGGTCTTGGCTTTAGGAGTAGAACCCAGTGATTCATCACTTACACATAACACCCAGGGCTCATCCCAACAAGTGCCCACCTTAATGGCCACCCCCCATTTTCCCCACCTCCATCAACCTTCAGTTTGTTCTCTGTATGTAAGAGTCTCTTATAGTGTCTCCCTCTCTGTCTTTATCTTATTTTTCCTTCCCTTCCGGTATGATCATCTGTTACGTTTCTCAAATTCCACATATGAGTGAAATCAGACAATATCTGTCTTTCTCTGACTAACTTATTTCGCTTACATAATACCCTCCAGTTCCATCACGTTGTCGCAAATGGCAAGATTTCATTCTTTTTCATCACCGAGTAGTATTCCACTGCATACATTTATACCACATCATCTAATGCATTCATCAGACGGTGGACATTTGGGCTCTTTCCATAACATTAGTGTTGCATGTGCCCTTTAAATCCTTTGAATATCCTTTGAATAAATCTCTGGCAATGCCATTGCTAGGTCTTAGGGTAATTCTATTTTTATTTTTTTAAGGAACCTCCACACTGATCATATTTCAAAGGGATAGCTTCCAGGTCCTTG
Source organism: Felis catus (assembly GCF_018350175.1). Classification (NCBI taxonomy): domain Eukaryota; kingdom Metazoa; phylum Chordata; class Mammalia; order Carnivora; family Felidae; genus Felis; species Felis catus. The sequence goes on along the minus strand of NC_058371.1, from coordinate 196,578,961 downwards.
AGACAGACATTCTTGGGTTGTGAAACTGTCTAACTTGTCCTCTTCTGCATTTTTATAGCACCCCGGAACTGGAAACATTATTTTCTGATTTTTTTTTCTTTTTCCCCACTACCATGAGCCGTTGAATGCGGTAAAGGAGCCACGTTTAATATATCTTTGTATTTTGGTAATTACAACACCTGGATTAAGAACAAGCATATTACAAACATCAATTGAACATATTTTAGAGTGAGTCCTAATTCTACTTATTGTCTTCACCAGGCAGCTAACTAGATCATTCTGTTTTATTTTTGATTGAAAAGGTAAAACGTGAAAACATGTGTGTGTCCAAAAAGGGTTTTCATGGGGTATCTATCAAGGATCACACCATGTGTGCAAATGTGTTAGTGTTTTAACTGAGGCAACAAGGTAGATGCATTTAAAAATAGTTGAATTTTAAAGGACTATTTGATTTTTCCATTCATTTTTTTTCTCTAATAAACCTAAGCTGATTATTTTAGCCCCTGTAAATGCTCTTCAACCAAATATTACAGTTATTTTAAAATTAAGGTGAATTCTAATTCATTGGTAAAAAGTTAAAGAGAGAGAGCAGGTAGGAGTTTTAAAATAATCATGGCAAAGGTAAAAAGAAAAGGAAATAGAATTTTGCATACCTTACAGAAAGTACTCAGCAAAGAAAGATTAACTGCACTAAAATCTAAAATCCTAGCCCATATGTTAGAAGCAAAATAGGAGTACATTATATTGATCAATCAATCGATCATCTGAAAAAACTTTGTGACGTGTAGATAAAAGGAAATGATAATGGTGGTAATGTTACTCTACACTGTGCAAAACCCAAGCAAACTTAAAGAATATATTCACTCCTCTGAGAGTAATCTCAACAAAGACACTGAATTCACTCAAAATAAACTCATAATTTGTCAAGTACGGAAATTTGAAATAAAACATCACAAACTTAAAATAATAATGGGTGAAAGACTACATACTGTTATAAAAAATAGAATATTCAGCATTAAATAATAGTGAAAGCAGTTTATATCTAACTAATAAGAAGTAAAGTATTACTTACAGGGAAATTTGTAGTCATGATGCAAATTTTAGAAGAGAGAAAATATTGAAGACTAATGATCTAAGAGCTCAACTTAAACCATAGATAGCAGAAGAAGTAAAACAAATATAAATAGTATGAGGAAAAAATAATAAGCATGAGCAAAAATGAATGGAGAATTTAAAAAGTAATAAAATGATTCAATAAGTTAATGACCTATTCTTTGAAAATTCAATATTTCAATTGTTTGTTTTGATCAGCAAAACAAACAAACAAACAAACAAAAACAAAAAAAAACAAAAAAATCTATAACACATATAAGGACAAGATTGCATTATGAATAATGATACAATGCTTTGGAATATTCAGATCAAAGGGACAATAACCTAGAAAAACATCTCGTCAAACCTGATTCAAGAATAAATAGAACACTCAAACAGACTAGACTAGTATGCATTTATAAGCTAACATCAATAAATAAATAAATCATTAACCCATCAACACAAAATCAAATAAAAATGCAAGTTTAGGGGCGCCTGGGTGGCTCAATTGGTTAAATGTTCAACTTTGGCTCAGGTCATGATCTCGTGGTTGGTGAATTCAAGCCCTACTTCAGGCTCTGTGCTGACAGCTCAGACCCTGGAGCCTGCTTTGGATTCTGTGTCTCCCTCTCTCTCTCTGCCCCTCTCTCACTCACGTTCTGTGTCTCTCTCTATCAAAAATAAAAATAAAACATTAAAAAAATAAAATTTTGGAAATAAAACGAGTTTAGAAAGACTTGCCTTATTACATGTAAATATTGCATCGATGTCTTCATGCAAATTCTGCTACGTCTACATGTGTCCAGAATCAGATTAAGGCAAAAAAAAAAAAAAAAAAAGATAAAAGGAGCCATATCTATGACAGAAATGACAAAACAAATCATCAAGGAAACATATACCACCATAAAAGTAGCCCTAGAATAACAGATTTTCCCTAATGAAAAAAATATATATAATTAGATCCCTGCTAATTCCTTACACGAATCAATCTCAGTTTTATTAAAACCTTACATGTGGAAAGAAAACTATAAAACGTTTAGCACAAAACATATTTTTATAACCTTGGCATAGGAGATAATTTCTTAAACAGAACATGTAAAGTAAAATGCATAATTGGAAGAATGAATACATTTGGTTACATTACAGTTTAAAAATATTACCCAATAAAAGGCACCATAAAAACAATGGAAAATCACACCCTATATTTGGCAAGTAACCAACAAAGGCTGGAATCTAATATATATAAAGAATATATGTTTTCTATCTATTTATCTATCTATGTACACGTATGTATAAATATACGAAAGAATAACATCCTAACAGAAAAATAACAAGGATAGGCAACTTACAGAGCAGAAAATCTTAATGGCAAACAAAAATGAAGAAAACCATGCAAAGATGCTCATTCTCACTAGCAATCAGAAAAATTCCAATTTTAAATAAACTATATTTCATTTCTCACTCTTGAAGATTTGCAAAATTTAATGTGTTAATATTTTTAATAAGGTGTTTTGGCCAGGTTACAGAGAAATGGGAACTCATTTTATGGGTGGAAATGAAAACGGTTACAACCACTTTAGGCAGCTTTCAGAAAACGTCTGGCAACTTGTAGCATCATATTGTCTTTCAATGAGGGGTACGGATCCTGATGTCTATTATGGAGAAACGCTCACGTACATGCAAAAGAAATGAACGTTTCATTGAAGCAGTGAGTGTAATAGCCAAAGGGCGGTAAGCTGTTTTTCAGTAGGGGAAGAAATTAATAAATCATGGTTTATTCATATAACCATATTCTACAGCAGTTAGGATGACTTATATTCAAATGTATCAATATGGGTATATCTCAAAGTTATGAAGAGTGAATAAAGCAGTATGATCCCATTTATGTAAATTTTAAAGCACACAAAACAACCGCACATATATTTATGGTTTTTCTTCGATTGGGTTCCCTGGAAACCCATTCAGAGATACCGAGTTGTGTGCAGCAGATTTAGAGAACATTGCCCCGGGGAGGCGTCAGGAAGCCAGAGAGGCAGAATCAGGGCAGAGCGAGAAACCAGGTCACCATATGGTTGCAACCCATGGTCTCGGCCCATCCTACGGGGAGTTCCAGAGCTAGGTTGGTCCTTCAGAGTCATTCCACATAGGCGCAAGGGGACCGAATACGTATTTGCATCATGCAGCCTATGGCCACTTCAGGGAAAGACTCTGCTTCGTAGCTGGAAGCAGTGCCCAGCCTGGTGCACAGCTCTGAGCCAGCAGCACTGATGTCAGCGGCCGAGGGAAGGGGGCCTGGGTCCGGAATGGAGCACCAAATTATCTACTTGGCCGCCATTTGCATCTGTGCGACAAAAGTACTACAGACACATGCGTGGCAATGTCGTACGTGCACTTCAGAATGGTGGATTCCTATGGCAGGAGAATCGCAGGAAAGGGAAGGATGAGAGGCCAGGCTTCAGGTAGATTCGCGATATTTAATTCATTAAAAAATAATACCGAAGTAAATACAAAATTGCTTTACCTTACTGGTGTGCCTCTTCCCATGGTATTACCTCCATATTTTTTTATGTGCTTGAGATGTTTCACTTCTGAAAAATCGAGTCATAGTGCAGAGTGATCAAACGGCATTCAAAAAGTGGTCAAATAAAAAAAAAAACTATCTAAAATTAGAGGAAAAAAATCTCTGTTTTTCATTACGGAATCAGAAACTTGGGTCACCGTCCGATGATTGTTTTCAAGTCACAACGGAGATTACAGTTGGCCAGATAACTTAAGAAGTTATTCAGAGGGGTGCCTGGGTGGCTAAGTTGGTTGGATGTCCAACTTCAGCTCAGGTCATGATCTCGTGGTTTGTGAGTTCGAGCCCCGCGTCGGGCTCTGTGCTGTTGGGGCAGAACCTGCACTAGATCATCTGTCTCCCTCTCTCTCTGTCCCTCCCCTGCTCACACCTTCTCTCTCACAACTAAATAAACATTAAAAATGCTATTTAGATAATGTGCATATCCTAATATTTATTTTAACTTACAGTTTTGTAGATTCAGTTATTTATCAATCTTTTTCTTTTACATTTTTTTAAATTTTATTTATTTATTTTTGAGAGAGAGACAGAGAGAGCAAGGAAGGGAGGGGCAGGGAGAGAGGGAGAGAGAGAGAATCCCAAGCAGGCTCTGCACTGTCAGCACAGAGCCCTGTGCAAGGCTTGACCCCACGAACCTCTAGATCCTGACCTGAGCCTAAACCAAGAGTCAGACGCTTAACCCAGTGAGCTACCCAGGCGCCCTTATTTACCAGTTGTTTTTGTCACTACCATGGCCTTTCTTTAGCATACATATCTCCTAACTGTAGTTCCATATAACGTTTTGTCTGAGTTTTGGTTCTCCCTTGCTGAAAACTGAATTGTGTCTCCCCCCAAATTCACGTGTTGAAGCCCCAATTCCTGACGTGATGGTATTTGGAGATGGAGCCTTTAGGAGGGAATTAGGTTTGTGGCCTTATGATAAGAAGAAAAGAAATCAGACCTCCGGCTCTCTGCCACATGAAGACACAGGCAGAAAGTGGCCCTCCGAAGGACATAAGGACATAAGGACTTTCTTCACCAAGAAAACACAACAAACAAACCAGCAAACAAACCCAAAACATGATGGGATCTCACAACTTCCAGCTTCTGGAACTTTGAAGGAACTCTGAGGAAATAAATGTCTGTCGCTTAAGTCACCCAGTGGGTGGTTTGTGTATGGCAGCCTGAGCTCGGACACCACGGGAAGTAGACGCAGAAACCAGAGTCTGAATATATGTGGTTTATTGGGAAGGAAACATCAGTAGGAAAGTAGACAGGGAATGCAAGGTAGCCAGAAAAATGTCAGTGATAAGGCACAGCCCTAATGCGGGTGAGGAGAACTGGAGCCCACTGGGGAAATCTAGAAGCCAGTATGGAACACATTCTTCAGAGATGTTCCAGCCATGGGGCTATGGACTGAGGTATTTATGCGTCTATTTCATCTATCATCTGTAGATGACTGTACCCAGAGGATGTTCATCCTAAGGAATTTCTGGCCTCCCAGCCTGGTGGGCAAAGAGGGCTCTGGAAGCAGCAGGCTTTCCTGCAGGAAGTGCAAATGCCACACTGGGGAGCTTGTCTAGTGTCCCCGGAGATGGCCAGTGCCATCGTGTGTGGAGAGCCCAGGGGTTTCGTTCCATGTCTTGTATCCAGCCACGTCTCCACGTGGACACCAGTTTGTTTTCTCTAAGAGGAGCAAGAGCTTCGAGAAGTTCCTCTATTGTAAAGCTCTTTCACCCACAGAGAATCTACTGTTTATTCATAGTAGCTTATCTTTTATGAGGCTTTCCAAATAATTCCACACTATTTTTGCATGATGTTGCACACTGCTTAATAATTAAATTACATAATTGCACCAACATGCACACTTAATGTCAACAAGTTTGGAAATAAAAGCTCTTGGCTCTTGGTAGGGTTACAGCTCACGTCCTGGCAGGAGAAGCGCATGGGCAGCTTGCCCGGGAGCCTTCAGCACGCGGTGGGCACCGATAAGTACAAATTCCGGAGGGAGTGATGTTCAGCTGTCCGATGAGTCTGTCGAGTGGTGGTGAGTATAAACCACTCCTAGTGTATAGGGATAGCTGTTGTGTGGGAAAGAAACTCTGTTTGTTCCAGGGATAGAAATTCTGGATAGGGTTGTGGGAAAAACAGTAACTTTGCTCCGTTCCAGTACATTTTCTCACAGTTGCATTTCGCACAACAATGTGAAGGCTGGACTAGAGAAAGTGTAACTTACTCTAACTAGAGTATTCAAGCCAATGTCTTTGGCGGGGGGAGTTAGTGCCATTTCACTATCATTTTTTTTTTTTTATGTTGGGTAAACCGATCTCTTTGAGTTTACTCTTTTAGAATCCGATTGAAAAAAAAAATCACTGTTATTATTTGCCCTTAATGTGTCACTCAGTTCCACTGAGCTGTGTTAGCACGCTATATTTACACTTTGTGCTCCTTAGGTAAACACTGGGCAAAATCAAGTGTTTGTGTTAGCTGAGTGGGTCATTCTACTTCTCCGCCAAAGTTAAGAGCCTTAAAAGTCATCACACATTCCGGGGCAGAAGCTTTGTCTAGGTTCTAAAAGGAGGTAGCTTGGGTCATTCAAAGATAGAATGTTGAATTCTGCCCTGTGTGGGCTTGTGATGGATTCTACCTTCAAGGAGGGAATGGCTGTTTATTCATGTCAAGGTAACTAAAGAAAGTGTCATCTTTTCATTTCGTTATAGGACCGCTTTTGGAAATCATCCTGTGAAATGCATGGTGGGCATCAAAAGAATTTCAGCGTGTTACTCGGGCTGCCACATCAGCGTTTATGAAGAGCTCGGTCTTCCTGGGCTTCCATGAACTGGCCCTTATATCTTCCCAGCAATATTACCCTAGCAGTATTCTCTTCTGAAACACCGCTGCTATATTCCCACCTCACATGGGGAGTCCACACCGCTCCCTCAGCTGCCAATACCTTCTCATTCTGTTTTTCTGATTGACTTAGAACCTTCATCATTATGTTTCTTTTTAAAAAGATTTTTAAAATGCTTATTTACTTAAGGGGGGGGGGGTAGCGGGGAGGGGCAGAGGGAGAGAGAGAGAGACAAGGAGAGAGAGAGAATCCCAAGCAGGCTCCGAGCTGTCAGCACAAAGCCTAATGTGGAGTTCAAACTCACGAACCATGAGATCATGACCTGAGCTGAAGCCAGATGCTTAACCATCTGAGGGGCTCCAGGATCCCAGGGACGCTTGAATGATGCATGAACAAAAAAGTGGCTGGTAATGAATTTTTGAGAAAATTATCATACATGCCAAGACTTCTCTCGCCAGCTCACTGCTCTCCACACAGGGTTAGACACCGTGCGAACAGTTTCAGTTTTTAAGAGGTAATCGTCGGTAGCTGTGCCCATTCCAGAACATAAGGAAAGAATGTCATTTTAATAGCATCTTCCCTCAATCTCACATTTTTTCCCTCTTAAAGAAAAATAATATATATATATATATATATATATAGAGAGAGAGAGAGAGAGATAATGTATATGTATATTATGTATATGTCTCTCTCTCTCTCTCTCTCTCTCTCTCTCTCTCTCTCTCTCTCTCTATATATATATATATATATATATATATTTTAAGCAGTTTCGAGTGGTGACTGGGTGGCTCAGTTGCTTAAGTGTCCGACTTCAGCTCAGGTCATGATCTCTGGATTTGTGAGCTCTAGCCCACGTTGGGCTCTCTGCTGTTAACACAGAGCCCTCTTTGGATCCTCTGTCCCCTCTCTCTCTCTGCCCCTATCCTGGTCCTCCTGCCTTTCTCTCTCAAAAATAAATACACATTAAAAATTGTCAAAAAAACCCAACACAATTTTGTTATTACCTTTCAGATTCCACTGCATCAGAAATTTCTCTACCACCAACTTCACCTCCCTCCCCCATTTTTTATTTTTTAGTTTCCTCTGTTTCTTCTTTTCTTTCAAGGAAACAAAAAAAAAAATGGGAAGAACATAATTTCTAAAATAGTTACTCCTAGGGAAGCAAATTCAGATGCCAAATTTTTCAGGGACGGCTGTGAATGAGGAACAACCATGACAAGTTAGCTCATCTGGTTAAAAATATGGTACCTTGGAGGCAAGAGAGTCAGTGTGGCTCATGCACACATCCATCTGGTCCCTTCCTTCCATTTCAGTGGCCTACACTCTTAGTTATCTTTTGAGCATGAGGCATCCAAAAGGGAAAGAGATGACAGGCTCGTGTGGCTCACTGAGTCACAAGAGCAATCCTCATGTGCCAGGCTCATTGACAAATGTCAAGAAACTTCATCCTATCAGATATACAGGACGACACAAAGTGGTTCAGGACATCCAGCATCTTCAATGACTGCACACACAATTAGTTGAACTTGAAATCTTTAATTTGGGGGCAATTTTCCAAAGGTGTTACCTGATCTGAAACACTAGATGGTAAAATTTATACCTGTCTTTCAACTCTCCTAAATCAGTAAGTCTTGCAAGAAAGTAATGGGCACGAATTCGTTAAATATTACTGTGTTTTATGTTGAAAGAATTTGTAATAAATGTAGTAAGTTATAATGAAAGCCCAAAAGACTCTATAATTTTAGAAGCCCCTATTATGGGGCTGTCACATCTTAAAATATAAGGAAATGAATTTGTGTCTTGCATTCAGACTGCGTTTATTTCAAAACATCTTCCGATAGCTACTGGTTTGCCCCAAATATCCTAACTTTTTGGCATTTAAAAAACTCTGCAATGAGAATTACTATTTAGGATGGCCTCCTTTAAAATTGCAGGGTACTAAAAGACACAACTATTACAATGCTTGCAATACTTGCCTTCTGGTGATGAAAGAAAATAAAGGCATTTTAGATAATGTAGCCAACCCAACGATACTCACTTAACCCATTCTTTTTGCTAGCTGTTTGACCTTAAAGGAAATATTTACTTCAACGTACTTAGATTTACCTATCTAGATACAGAGACCATAATAGTATCTGCCATATGAAGGGCTGTCGTAAGAATCAAATGACCGAATCCATATAAAGCTCTTAGTACGGCAACAGGTAGTAAATATCTGAAAAGATTATTATTATTTTTAATTATTAGTAGTAGTGCATCCATTCATTCACCCAACTATTCTTCATTTATGTGCTTTCCTGAGTTCAGTGAAAACAGAAAAGAGTGGGAAAATAAACTATTGGCTTCCATGGAGCTCCCGATTCGGCATGGGAGGCAGCTGTGTATAAAACCAATCACAGTGTCCCATGGTATTTGTATAGGTCAAGTGCCATGAAGCATTTATTTCAACTGCCATATGAGGAAGAAGGCTTGCCTAAGGAAATTCATTGTAGGATGCATTGGAATTAGGGCTGGCACAGACACTACACCATCACTCATTCCCCTTGTGTGGGATGCTAAAGGATTGTACCAGATAATCCTTTAGAAAACGAGGAAACCGGAGAACCACGGGAGGTCTTGAGGAAGGGAGATTCAGCACCTACGTAAGTATATGTGGGAGAGAGATTTCTGGCTTCAGTGAGAAGGATACGTTGGAAAGATAAAAGAGGGGAGAGAGTGAGACTGTTTGAATACTCCCAATGAAATTCTTTTGGCCAGAAGAAGTTAGAAAGAAGTGGAGAAAAAGTGAATGGGATTGGAGAGAGAGATCTCGCACGGAATAACAGAGACACCATTTATTCAGGCGGATTCTGATACGAATAGAAAAAGCAAAGGGAGTTCTAAAGTACAGAGGAGGAGGTTAAAGATCAGACGGGTTAAATGACTTTTCCAAGGTCAAATGTCTTAGAAGAATTATGACTTACTCCCCTTACGCTTCCTTATCCTTGACGCTACAAGGTCCTTTCCCCCACGGTGTCGGGAGCTTCTGTTTTGCCCGTGAAGATCACGTGTGAGAGAAAATCCACGTTGCCCTCCTTGATTCCCAGGATATATTGTTAGGATTTAGAATGAAGCTGGTCTCGGTCCACTTCTGGTTTACAGCACAAGCCACAAAGGAAACAAGAACACCGCTAAGTTCTCCTCTTCTCAACTCTACTATGTCATGCACATTTAATTAGCAGCAAAAATAGAAATGCATATTTAGCTCCTTATTCAGCAAGAACTGGAAAGCCACCAGATTATAGGCACAGCAGAACACAAAGATTGACGTTTTGACAAAGCCTCCTTTCAGAAATGAACACTCAAGAATGATGACTCAGGCAAATTACCCGTTAATTGCTGACCAGTTTTTAACTGGGTCAGCCCCAAATCAGGACATAAATTGAACTGGATGGAACAAATGCTTGTTACTTGGTTTGGTTCGGGTAGAGTCCGCAGAATTGGGGTTAGGTGACAAGAGACATTTTGGGCTGGCTAGTGACATAAGTTTAATGACTCAAGTTGTTAAAGAAAGAAGCATTTATAACATAAGGCATTTTTCTCGGAAAATTAAATATTTTTCTATGTGTACATTAGTTTTCTCTTGCTCCATAAAACTTACCACAAACTTTGCAGCTTAAAACAACACGAATAGAGGGGCACCTGGGTGGCTCAGTAGGTTAAGCATCTGGCTGTTGACTCTGCTTCAGGTCATGATCTCAGGGTTCCTTAGTTTAAGCCCTGTGTCCAGATCTCTGCTGTCAGCATGGGGCCCACTTTGGATCCGCTGTCCCTCTCTCTCTGCCCATCCCTCACTCGTACTCTCTCAGTAAACAACAAAATATTTTTTTTAATTAAAAAAAACCACAAATATATGATTTCAGTGGTTTCCATAGTCAAGATGCCAGGCTAGTACGCACCCAGAGCCTGTCCCCCACTCAGTGTTCCACCAGGCTGAAATCAGAGTATTGGATGGAGCTCTTCCAGGCTCAATGATTTTTGGCAAAATTCGGTTCCTTTTGACTGCATGACTGAGGACCTCAGCTTTCAGAAGCTGATTGCTATCCCCTGCTATATAGTCCTCGCCACAATATGAAGGATGGTTTTTTAATCTTTATTTTTTTTTAATTTTTAATGTTTATTATTTATTTTGAAAGAGAGAGAGAGTGGGAGCAGGGAAGGGACAGAACGAGAAGGAGACACAGAATCGGAAGCAGGCTCCAGGCTCTGAACTGTCAGCACAGAGTCCGACATGGGGCTCGAACTCATGAGCCGCCAGATCGTGACCTGATCCGAAGTCAGATGCTTAACTGACTGAGCCACCCAGGCACCCCTGGTTTTTCATCTTCAATACCAACAAGGAAAGATCTACATTGCTCCAAATCTGAATTTTCACCCCTCTGACTACTTGATCTTCCTTTACAGGGCTCATCTTATTAGGTCAGGTTCACCCAAGATATCAGACCTTTTGGTTAAAAATTAACTGTTAAAATTTAATTAACTGTTAAAATTAACTGTTTAGCAGGCTTAACCACATCTGCAGAACATCTTATCTTTGCCATATAAAGTAACCAATCACGGGAGGGACACTAATCATATTCCTAGCTGTTTCCCCTCTCAAGAGAATATTCAAAACTATGTACAAGAGGAAGAAATTTTGGAGGTCTGCCACAATGTAGTTTTTGGTATATACTTCTGAAAGTTCCACCCAAAATGGTGAATAGATGCAGGTGTGGACTAGTCCAAAGAACATTTTACTCTGAGTTGGGATGTGGATTCTAATCCTTACCGTGCTATTGACAATGTAAGTTCCTAAGTTCCTCTTCTAAGAAATGAAGTTATTAACAATAAAAATGATTTGTGGTGTCATAGGCTTTTAATGATGTTTAAAAAGGAAGGAAGAAAAGTCTTGGCATATGTGAAGGCTCAAAAGAGTGGTGAATTAATTACCCACATGTAATCTCTGGCTGAAATCTCATCCAGAGGAGTAGAAATGAGATATTTGAAGCGAGTGGGGACAGAAGATCAATTGGAATGTAGCCTTAATGCAACAATAAGTACAAAGTGAATAATAGCTAATACTAATTGAATCCACTCTATGGCAAGTGAAAAACATGTTATTATATGATCATACACACACACACATACACACACATTATTTTTAATTCACATAAAAACCAGTATTGCTATAGTTATTTGTCAGACAAGGAAATGGAGACTCGGCAAGTAAATGGTAGAGAGAGGGTTGAAATGGACACAATCAGCTCCAGAGTCCACACACTTTTCACTATAACAAACTGTCTTTGAATTAGGATTAGCCTTAAGTGGCACAGAGTTCGGCAAATCTGAACTGAATATTCAGAGATCCAGAAATAGAGGCAAAAAGTCCTCATCTCAAAAGCTTGTCAGCATTAGCCTTCTATCTTGGCTTTTCTTTCTTACCTTGAGAAAGCACAGGCAAGAGGAAGGAAGGACCAATTTATGTCACTCTGTACTCTAAGCATTATATCCAGGGAAGAAACTACCCACAGAAAATAAAATTGTCCCACATAGCGTATAAGCAATCACCTGCTGTGCAACAATTTCACACAGTGGCTCGAAACAACACGTTTATTATCTCACTATTTCTATAGGTCAGGAAAATGGACAGGCTTCGCTGGGTCTTCTGCTTCAGGGTCTTTCAGAAGGCTATAATTAGCATATTGCTCAGGGCTGGGCTTTCACAGAAAGTCATGAATGAGGGAGAATCTGCTTGAGAAGTCACATGACTTATGGGAGCATTCACTTCCTCCTGGACTGTAAGACTGAAGCAAGTTTCTCATGGGCTAATGGACTGAAAAATCAAATTCTTCATTAACTATTTGCTGGAGATCACCCTAGTTTCTTCCTTGACCGGCCTCTCCAACATGGCAGCTTGCTTCATCCAAGCACGCAAGCCAAGAAGGCATTAGAGACAGTCTGCTAGCACGGAGGGAGTTGCAATCTCAGGTAATATAATCACCAAAGTGAATCCCATCACCTTTGCTCTCCCCTGTTGATTAGAAGGAAGCAATGAAATCTAGTTCACATTGAAATGGGTATTTCATAAGAGCACATGTACGGCCTAGCATTTGTGGGGCCATATTGGAGCAGGTCAGCCACAGGAAGTACAGCACAAAGGCTGAGGCACTCTCAAACCCTGATCACTGTGGAAGGCTTGGTTTCAATTCCATGTGTGTGACATTGGTGAATTTGTTTCTCATGTTCCATTTTCCTCATCTGAAATGCAGGTCGTTATGCAGATTAAACGAGATAATGAATGTACAGTATTATATACCACCCTAACACAGTAACTGGCTGCTACCTGTTAGTTATGGTGGTTAATGATACATTAAAAATTGAAGGAAGCATTTTTTATGGGATAGGCTCAATGTGCATTTATTTTATATTTATGTCAGAACCATCATGTCAAAATATGGAAGGATTATTATTTTTTGTTTGGTTTTTATCCCTGAATGTCCCCATCACTGTCTTTCCTTTCCCATACATCTTAACTGTATGAGGTAGGGCTGAACTTAAGGGTAGGGCTAATGGTGGGTTTTATTTGTAAGACTATCTCAATATTGAACCATATATATATATATATATATATATATATACATATATATATATATACATATATATATATGTGTGTGTGTGTGTGTGTGTGTATACACACACACACATATATATAATAAACTGTATATTTAATGTTTATTTATTTTGAGAGCAAGAGAGAGATCAGGGCAGGGGCAGAAAGAGAGATTGAGAGAGAGAGAATCCCAAGAAGATTCTGCTCTGTCAGCACAGAGCCCGATACAAGGCTCAGTCTTACAAACTGTGAGATCATGACCTGAGCTGAAATCAAGATTTGGACGCTTAACCTACTGAGACACCCAGGCGCCCCTCTCCTATAACATTTGATTTGAGATATTAAAATATAAAAGCAAATCTCCTTTGCAGTCATTGGACATAATAGAAACAGAATGGGCTGATCGTTCAAGGCCTGTCCAGACAAAATTTTCTCTGTCTTGAAGCTTTCTGTTCAGGTTACTTTGAAGTGGAGGCATAATTTTATACCTTGCAAAACTGGCTTTAGAGAAAGTCCTGTTCATAAAAGTAGCAAGAGCTGATATTTATGTTGCCCTAAGGCTAATTTCCCCAATTGTCTTACTGCATTTTCTAAATTATGAGCATTTTAGGAAATTTTTTGATTTGAACTTTTTCCAGGCCATGTCCATCAGCCCTTTGCCAACTTTATTTATTCCTGAAAATGCTTCCAGTTACGGCACGGAGAGAAACTTATTTTCTCTCCATTCCTGTGTGAGCACATTATAGATTCAATATACTGTTTAAGTTAAAAGCACTCACCATTAAATGTTCCTTACTAATTTTATTGTAGACAGTAGCAAATTGCAAGGCCCCATGCAGACCCTTATACAATCAACATGCATTTTACGATAGTAGAGGGAATTTATTTTAAAAACAAATGCTGAACATACAGTTGTAATGGTAATATACTGAATTAAAACTTCCATCTATTTCCCTATTTCAAGGTGTTTTTGGTGAAATCTGTAACATGTGAGTAAACAAAGTGCTAATTTTTACCAGATAAATTTTTACCAGATTCATGAATAGAGATTCACACATTTTGAAATATATCTTAGATCACACACCAGCCGGTTCTATATAGTAGACGGCTAAAACCCAATGAGGGGAAAAATCGTATATACAACATATTAATCAAATCACCTCTTGTTTCCACTTCCGTGGCGACTTTCCAGCTTGTTTTAAATGTAAAGTATCTTTTTTTCTTCTGTGTATTCTGTACTATGATTCCAGTCTTCTTTCTTAAAAAAAAAAAAAAAAAAAATGTGTCCTTGTTGGAAAACAAGAACATCTACGACAAAACATAACCAGATAACCACATATAAACTCCTGACTCGTAGATTCTTTCACATATAACCACTCAGTATTTCCAACACTATGAAGCTCATTCAAAACTAAACAAACAAACAAACACAAAAATGGGATGTTAGTATTTCTTCAAGTATTTGGTTTTCTTTTTACACTGGATTTGACATTTGGATGTTCTTGAAACTTCTGATTTACCCCTTCCTTTCAACGTTTTTAATTTATTTTTGGGACAGAGAGAGACAGAGCATGAACGGGGGAGGGGCAGAGAGAGAGGGAGACACAGAATCGGAAGCAGGCTCCAGGCTCCTAGCCATCAGCCCAGAGCCCGATGCGGGGCTCGAACTCACGGACCGCGAGATCGTGACCTGGCTGAAGTCGGACGCTTAACCGACTGCGCCACCCAGGCGCCCCACCCCTTCCCTTTCAAATGAAAACAGAAGTATCGATGATATAATGAGTGTTCCCTTAATTCAAAGCCAGATTAAAATTCCCATTAAGGCATATATGTATTTGGTAATTCAAGTGGTATTCTAAATGTTCTAGTTTTGTGCAAAGAATTACAATTCTGATAAACGATAAATACCTATATGTTACAATAATTATGTCACTTGTATCAAAACAAATAAAAATTATGCAGGTTTTAATACTTACTACCATCATCAATTTTGTGAATACACGAAAGGCATCAACTTCTTATAGCTGGGTCATAAGAAATTGGGAGCAACCAATTATGAACAACCAAGAAAGATTAGATATTTCTGAAAGTCTGCTTGACAACATCTGAAGGAAAACCAGGGGGTGAATATTTATGAGGAGCAAACCTAAACCTGAAACTGGCTTTTATAGCCTCTTTCCCTAATGGCAACAGGTGAACTCCAGGAAAAGCAGCTGAAACACTGAGAAGCCAGGCAAAAATTTGGCTAGCCCTATATGGCTGCAGAGGAGGCAGAGAGAGGCTGAGATACTCAGAGCTATGGTTTTAGACCCAGAGAGGCCGCAACTCCGGACTAACAGTGACGCACACAGCAGCTCTCAGTTGGTTGAGAATCTGACTTCGGTTCAGGTCATTATCTCATAGTCAGTGAGTCAGAGCCTGGGTGTCGGGCTCCTGGCATCTGTTGGCAGCTCAGAGCCTGAATTCTGTGTCTCCCTCTCTCTCTGCCTCTCCCCACTCACACTCTCTCTCCCTTGCAAAAAGAAATAAACATTAAAAAGATAATAATAGTAGAATGAGGAGACAAGGGGGAAAAAAGCACGGAAAAACAAGAAAGTCAAAAGACCGTACATACTTACACGATAGTCTGATAAACTAAATCACAAACGCAAAGAATTAGTTTCCTAACAGATTAGGCAAGGATTCGACACAAAGAGTCATAGTCGGAAGTTAAATATATAACAGTGGGTAGAATACAAGTCGGAAGACAATTATCTAGGCTAAATTGCAGAGATGAAAAGAAATACAGGAAAGATCATAAAAGATATATCGGGGGGCGCCTGGGTGGCGCAGTCAGTTAAGCGTCCGGCTTCAGCCAGGTCAGGATCTCGCGGTCCGTGAGTTCGAGCCCCGCGTCAGGCTCTGGGCTGATGGCTCGGAGCCTGGAGCCTGTTTCCGATTCTGTGTCTCCCTCTCTCTCTGCCCCTCCCCCGTTCATGCTCTGTCTCTCTCTGTCCCAAAAATAAATAAACGTTGAAATTTAAAAAAAAAAAAAAAAAAAAAAAGATACATCGGAAGGGGGAATGCGGTTTCTAACTTATATGATACCATCTTCCAGAAGGAGGAGTGAGACAGAATGAGAAGAAGCAATATTAAGGAATTTCTCCTCCGAATTTCCTAAAATTGATGAAAGACATCAAATATCTCAGATTCATGAGGGAGTAGCAAAATATCGCAGCAGAATACTGAAATAAAGTCAATACCGCAAGAACAAGAAATCTCCACTTAACCGCATCATAGCAAAATTGCTTAAAAATGGGGCTCAGTCGGTGAAGCGACCAGATTTGGCTCAGGTCATGATCTTGTGGTTGGTGGGTTCAAGCCCCACATGGGGCTCTGTGCTGACAGCTCAGAGCCTGGAACCTGCTTCGGATTCTGTCTCCCCCTCTCCCTGCCCCTCCCCACTCACGTTCTGTCTCTGTCTCTGTCTCTCTGTCTCTCTCAATAATAAATAAACATTAAAAAATGAAAACAAAACTGCTTTAAAAAGACATAGTACCTTGAAGGGAACAAAAGTAAGCATGCAACCACTCTTCAGAGACAAAGAAAGCAGAGAACAATGACATGTTATATATAAGGGGCTGGTAATAAATAACCACTAACTTCAAGTCTATCTCCAGGGAAAATATATAAAAAAATAGATAAAGATGAAATGAAAATATTTTCAGGCAAAGAGGCACTGAAAGAATTTGTTGCCATCAGGCTTCCACTGAAAAAAAAAAAAAAAAAAAAAAGCCAAAGGATCCAGAGTCGAAATGCCTTAAGGGGAAGGAGAGGCAGGGAGATACGGGATACAGGGAAAGAGGAAACATGTGCACATGTAAATGAATAGGGACTTCGCAGTAAATTAATGATGATAATAATTGCAACTGTGCGCTTCCAAATCACCAGAATTAAAAGCTGATAGCACATATGATTCAGGGGGTTTATGAAGTAGTTCAAGTACTCTAGTTTTTCGTCTTTTTTGCAAAGTGGTATCTTTACTAAACGTTAGTAAGTCGAAGATGCGGGTAGTAATTTTTCAGGTAATCACTAAAGGGAAACGGACAGCACACCAACACATTTAGGAAAGAAAAGGAATAACAAAATCATTGAGTCTAAAATGGGTACACTTTAAGTAAAGCAATACAAGCTTGCAGGACAACTAGAACACAGACAGAGGCAGTTTTAACTCAAATACGTCTTACAGACACTGAAATCAACGAATTAAGTGCTCTGATGAAAAGCAAATAGCTTAATCCTATTAGCCCCCATGTGTACCTACAAGAACAACACATTCCAAAGGAATATAGGGAACGTGAATCAAATGCAGTGCATGTACCTTGCTAGATCACGAAATGACTTTATAAAGTATTTTTCAGGCAATCAGGAAAAAAAGAAAGATATATGTATACATACACATATATATCAGAGAATTTTAAGAACTAGTTTGATTAGACGTGATTCACGACGCTCTGGTTATGTGAGAAAAGGCCGTGCGGTTTAAAGATACATTCTCAGTACAGAGGGTAAAACAAGATTTGAATTTTAGCTTTTCAAATACAGAAGAGAAGAAAAGAATAGATTAGGAAAATATTTCAAAAACTTTGATAAGGATTGAATCTGGACAATGTGAGGGGTGGAATTTATTAGACTGATATTTTATTTTTGTCTACCCTTAAACTTTTCACGTTGATCTTTTGAATAGTACACCATGATAAAATCATGAAAAAAAATAAAAGAAAACTAGGGCACTTGCCCAACTCGCCTTCCAGTTAAAACAAATATATATTAAACAAGCACTCTAAGTAGGAGCTGTGAATATAAAAAAATAGCAAAATGCTAGAAGCCATTAACTTCTCAGATCCTCACTGAGGTAACTTCTAGAGAACGTGTCTAGAGGAAAAGGCAACTGAATCCGAAAGGGAAAAAAATAACAAAAAACAAAACAAAACAAAAACAAAAAACAAAAAACCCACTCCATTTTAAAAGGAAGGTTAACCACATAAATTGGGAAATTCAAGAAGCTAAAAATAAAAAGGTATAACAAAGTAAAAATAAAGGGCATAAAAATAAAGTGAAAATATAAAGAGGTACAAAATGAAAACCAACAGAAAGTAATTAAATGCCAAACAAAAATATACTAGAGATCAATGCGGCCAAAACTGTTACTTTTTAAATATTAGAACTGGTAATACAGGTACAAGGTACATATCAAATTTATGTATTGAAAAGTATATCTCTTGCTCATTCCTATTTTCCAGAGACCCACGGGCAAATACATGGTAAATATATTATTTGCATAAATGGTAGCATTCTTACTCTGTTTGGTGTTTGCTTTTCCTTACCTGAGAAAGAATTATAGAGACTTTTCTTAACTAAACTTTAAAAAAAGTTGCCACCTTATTTTAAAACTGCATTATATTACATCATATATAATGTGTCATATTTTATTTAACTAGTTCCCAATTGAAGTTCTTTGTTTCTCTATCCATCTTGTTGCGAGAGTGTAGGTATCTACAGCATACATTCCTGTAATATAATTGTTCCAAGAAAAGGGATTTTGGTTAGTTTTCTAGAATAATTTTCATAATTTATAGTGCCTTCAACAATGACAGTGTCCCTAAACACTCTCACTACCACTAATGACAAATATTTCAATGTTACCAACCTGATTGTGAAAATTACATCTGCAGTGTTCTCCTTATGAGTGAGGGTGAAAATGTTTTCACATGTTTAGAAACCACTTGTTTCTTTCCGGGCAAAAAAAAAATCTAAAAAATGAAGAAATTGGTCTGTAATTTAACTCAACTATGTAGGAGCGACTGTATGTTCTTTCTTTTCTCAGTTTGTCATTTGAGTTTCAATATTTTATGTCTTTTGGTGCGTGAAATGCGTACTTTTCTGTTTTAGTTTCTGCTTAGTTTAAGTTATAGTTTTTTTTTTTTCTCTTACAACTTTTAGGATTTATGTTAGAAATGGTTTCCACTTCATACACCTTTTAAATCAAATACTTTTTAGAACATTTATGGCTTCTTTTTTTATCTAGTTTAAACCTTGCTTGGTGAGGTGTGAGGTAACGAATGCATTTTAATAGCTTCTCAACTGATTACCCAGTTTTCTCGACAACAAGTTTTGAGTACTCTATCCATTCAACACTGAGTCCAAATGACACTCTTCTTATATACTAAATTTGCGTAAGCGTCAGATCTGTGCCTGGACTTTTTCTACCACTTTATTGATCTGTGTCTATTCATCTGTCAGGAATCCATTATTATTTCTGTAGCTTTATGATAAGTTATAATTACTAGATACTGCCTCGTTACTTCTTTTTCTTTTTAAATATTTTTTAATGTTCGTTTATTTTTTGAGAAAGAGAGACAGAGTCCGAGCAGGGGAGGGGCAGAGAGAGAGGGAGACACAGAATCCGAAGCAGGCTTCAGGCTCTGAGCTGTCAACACAGAGCCCGGTGTGGGACTTGAACTCACAAACCGCGAGATCGTGACCTGAGCGGAAGTTGGACGCTTAACCGACTGAGCCACCCAGGCCCCCTTCCCTTATTACTTCTTAAACACTTTTTCCTGACGATTCATAATTGTTTAATTTTGCCATTTGGACTTAAAGATAGATTTATTTCATTCCGTGAACATCTTGATAGTATTCCTACCAGGGCACAAAAATACAGAATTTTTTCATGAGAACTGACATCTTTAGGATGCTGTGTTTTTATACTCAGAAACAGTGTGCCTTTTTATTCTGCTGAAACATTTTTTGTGTCCTTAAGAGACACATCAATATTTCTTTACATAGACGGTACCCATCTCTTTGTTACTATTATTAGTATAATCTTTTTTAATATTCATATATTTATTATAATATCAGGCTTCCTTATGTACTATATCATATTGTATTGATTTTTTTAGATCTTTATTTATTTTTGAGAAAGAGAGAGAGCATGAGCGGGGGAGGGACAGACAGAGAGGGAGACACAGAATCTGCAGTGGGCTCCAGGCTCTGAGCCGTCAGCACAGAGCATGATGCGGGGCTCGAACATGATGCGGGGCTCGAACTCCCTGACCGCAAGATCACGACCTGAGCTGAAGTCAGACACTTAACCTGCTGAGCCACTCAGGCGCCCCTATATTGATTTCTTGTTTGCTCTCTACCACTAAGATATAAAAAGTAAGCTTAAAACTTAACAAAAAGAAAAGAGGCCTTTTTTTTTTTTTTTTTTTTTTTTTTACTTTGATTTTCAAAGTAATGTCCTGTTATAGTTTTGGTGGGATTTGGTTAAGGAACACACGCCCTAGCGAGAGACGACTGTGCTTAGGTAAAAGGGTCAAGAGAAGGAAGCAAGATACAGGTGAAGAAGTGGATGTTAATCTGAAAAGATCAAATTACCCTGAAACTGACCAGTTTTGTTTTTTGTTTTGTTTTATTTATTTATTTTTTTTGTTTTGCTTTGTTGTACATATATTATACACAATTTCAAAGGCATCAGACTTCGGTTGAACTCCGACACTAACGGAACCAAGTTTGGAAAAGAAAAACATGATTGATTCCTTGTAATACTGACAGAACACCATGGTGAACATTTGTGACCCACTCCATGGATGTACCTAGAAGGGAGGTTGCTGGGACTGGAGATGGTTTACACAGGTGGGCCTGGTAGCTAGCCTGATCAGGCCTAGTAATAGTAATAATGGACACCCATCCCATCCCATCCCATCACATATACCTACGTGCACAAACACATTACAGATTCTGGCAACAGTGTCCTTGTAAGGAAAACTAAGAAGCAAGACCTCTTCTGGAATGAACTGGGCATGTTTTTCAGACGTGGTAGACGTGGTTAGTGCCCTACTTGTGTTCGCTGTCCCTTTCACTCTAATCTTGCTCACTTACAACTGATGGTATTACCTGCCTTCGTTAGACCTCCATGTTTTCCCTAAATTGGAGGAAGCCAGTCTGCATCTAGATGAGTGTTTGGAGAAATTAATAACCCATCGGAGCAGTCATTAGCCAGTGCCAGTAATGAGTTAATGTGCACATAATGCAGCTTCTTCATCCCTTGAGAAGAAATAATTGTTAGGTGCACCAATTTGTAGAGTTTCCCAGCAAAATGACACTTCACTGGCCCACTGTGATGACTGGATTCACGATACATCTTTTATTAGTCACCTTAGGCTCACATAAGAAGATATCACAGATGTACCGACTTAAACAACAGTCATTTGTTTTTTTCCCCAATTTTGGAGGCAAGAAGTCCAAGATCAAGATGCCAGTGGGGTAGGTTTCTGATGAGATTTCTCCCCCCGGATTGCAGACAGCCACCTTCTTGCTGTGTCCTTACATGGCTCTTCCTCTATGCATGCACAAATTGAGAGAGAGGGAAAGAGAGAGAGAGAGAGAGAGAGAGAGAGAGAGAGATCTATCTCTGGTGTCTCTTCCTTCTCTTGTAAGACACCTGTCCTATCAGATTAGGGCCCTACCCTTAGAACTTCATTTAACCTTGATTACATCTTTAAAGGCCCTATCTTCAAATATCGTCATGTCAGTAGTAGGGCTTTGCCCTATGAATTTGGGGATACTCTATTCAGTCCATAACTCACCCATTAAGAACTGTTTTCCCTTCCCTGTATCACCTCCTGACCTCCAAGATCCCCACCCCCCACCAAAAAAAAAATCACCTTTCACTAAAAACCTTCTCTAAGGATGTTTATGGAAGAACTGAGCTAAGACACTGGTCAAAAATGATTAAAACCATTACTAGGTTCAAGGAGAAATTCTGGTCTTTGGAAAAATATAAGAATCCAAAGCTCACATATGAAGTACTGGACACAAGATTTCTTGTTTTAATCCATCTTATTTTCTATCTGTAGGTCTATCTATCTTTTTTTTCTATCATCTTTCTATCTTTACAGGGTTACTTTCGCAAACATCAAAGCCACGCAGAATTCTCCAGGATAGTTCCCTTCAAAAAGATTCTTTGTAAATAAATTATAGGCAGGAGGCTGAAGCTTCCAACTGTTATTAAGACTCCATTCAGAGTAAAATTTGATTTTTTTTTTCTGTTTTGATGACAGCACCTCAGCAGGGTTCCAAGGCAATGGTTTCTGCAGAGCCAAATCATTATTCAGGAGTCAGATTGATTTCGAAGGCACACCAAGAATCCTCAACTCTGAGCGGTGGCATATCTCACTCCAATTAGGAGAGTACGAAGAGCTTATTTCCCTCATGGCCATGCAGAGATGGAATTACTCCAGGAATAGAGGAAAAAAGAAGACGGGAGTCCAGTGCCCTGATGATGAATTTCCGGGGAAACATCCTTCATGAAACTTACATATGAAACTGAAGTGACATGTCTCATTAGCGCCTTATGACTGGAAGTGAAGCGAAAGGTAGAGTTCGCATGAATCTTTTTAAGACACCCTGAGGTCATGAGGCTCCTGACTTTTCACGGTGAACTTTGTTGGGAAATCTGTGAGCTAAGCCTCCGAGGACAAAAATTTAAGGCACGCGTCTTCTGCTAATTAGTGGCCTGATTCTACATCATAGCATCTTCTCGGGCTTCGATTTCCTTGTATGTAATTGAGATGAATCTCTTCAAGCACCTGGGAGAGGTAACATGCGAGGCACTCAGAGAAGCAAAGAATGATTTAAAAAAAAATCTTTAAATGGCAGCTGGAAGAAATGACTCGGTCATAAAATTGCTAATGATCTTATCTACAGGTATCACTATTTGATGTTTGAACACTCGTTTCTGAGAAAGACGTCTTTTCTGTGGTAACATGACCAATAAAGTGTATCCTCAACTTGATCATGAGAAAACTTCAGGCAAACCCATGTCGAGGGACATTCTACAAAATAACTGACCAGCACTCTTCAAAACATCTCAAGGTCATGAAAAACTGAGGAATTGTCACAGGTAGAGAAAGTTCGGGAGATACGGTAACTAAATCCCATCGAGATCCGGTATGAAATCATCAAACAGAAAAAAAGGGCATTAATGGAAAAACTGTTGAAATCAGAAAAAAAGTCTATATTTCAGTGTTATGTTTTTAAAATACTATAGGGACAAAAGGAAACAGTTTTTGACTCTCCAAAGAGATCAAGCAGTCAATCTAGCACTGTTCTTACAGTATTAGGAGATTTGGAGACTCTTAAATCTGCTATATACTTACTTCACACCTTTGGGAAAATTGTTTTCATTATTTGAACTCATGGCTCTCTTTTTTTAAGTTTATTTACTTTGAGAGAGACAGAGCATGTGATTTGGGGGGGGGGGCAGAGAGAGAGAGAGAGAGAGAGAGAGAGAGAGAGAGAGAGAGGGAATCCCAAGCCATTAAAGAGTTTGATACGGGGCCTGAACCCACAAACTGTGAGATCATGAGCTGAGCCAAAGTTCAGAGTCTAATGTTTAACTGACTGAGACATGCAGGTGTCCCTGAACTCATGACTTTCTTGATTGATATGTTTTCAGTCCAAGAATTTATTCTGCAAAACAACTTAGAAATATCTTGGTTTCTAATAATGATCCTTGAATAACTATGAACAAAAGCAAGAAAATAATTTATCTCCCACATTATTTTCTCCATATGCATTGCCCGTTAAACAGATCCTAGATGGATATGTATACCAATCAATAAAGTAATTCGCTTGGGTACTCTTCATTGATTACCATCATCATCAACATCACACTCAATGTCATCAGATCTCTAAAATTTCCAAAGTTGGAGGTGCCACATGAAAATTTTTTTTATCCCTTCTGGGTCTCAGTTTCCCCTCTTGTAAAATTAATGAACTTTATTCAAAGTTGTCCCTTTCGTTTCTAACATTCTCAAATTATTTACTGTTAAAGAATGATTAGCCCCACCAAGCATGGGTGCAGAGATGTATTCATCTGAGCTACTGCTTTAAAACATCCATAAAATATGTAGCAGAAATGTAGAGAAATAAAGGCAGCGAGAAATGGATCACCTGAGAAATATTGATGATCCCTTTGAAACGTCCTCATTTTAATTAGAATGTCCGGTTTCAGTCTATAATAAATTTAACCTTGGAAATTCAATTTGTCAAGTGTTCTTGGTTCAGATGGCCCTATTCAAGGCTATGAAAAAGGATAAAAATCTCAACGAGTGTGAAGATGCTTTTGCAGGAATACAAATTAGAAGAAAGATAAGGGGAAAAATAACAAGACAATTGTCTCACTGTTTTGGCTTTTTTGTTTTTAGTTTTTAAGAAAATAGTATAGGTGAAAAATATAATTTTAGTTCTCCTTACATCTTCTATAGCCCATCACAGCCTTTTCACCGGATGTCTAACAACTGAAGATGAAAAAAAAATGTGAATTAACGTGTCAGGACCCACTTTTAAAGCAGTTATGTTTCTGTTCTATATTAAGAACACAGCTGCCTTTTTCTCATGGAAATGAGATTTTCATGTTGTAAAAAAATGTCTGGTAACTTTAAAGAAGGAAATATAGAATATTTATAAGTGGATGGTGCTTTTAGAATGGAAATACTTTTATTAGAGGAGAACACACTTTTCAGATATCTGTTCTAGAAATAAAAATTCCAATTTTCAAATCACAAAGATGTGTCTCCATGTGTTGATCATGGTCATAGAGAGGAATTATAGTTCCTTCTTTTTCCTCTCTATGCCTGAACCATGTAAACATGATCATAAATACCTTAATTTTTGTTTGCACATGGGATATGCATGATTTTGAATATCCATTTCATGCTATACTAAACTACTAGTTTTGCTGAGTGGGTGTTTATCAAGAATATTCTGTTCAGCTGAAGAGAAAATTGTTCATAAAAATGAAAACTTGTCACTTAAGATAGCACTGAAAAAGTTAGGGGATGTGCAAAGGGATAAAAATAAACAAGCCAAATACCGATCCAAGCAAAGGAGAGAAAACAGGGAAAGTGGGAAAGAAGGAGTTACCCTGAGAGTCATATCCAAGCTGATCCCCAAGTACACGAAATGCTAGTGGTTGATGCACCCAGTATTTTTTAAATACACCGTTATTTGCTTGGCAGAGTAGGAGAAACATACGTTTAAATCAAGGGACCCGGTTTTGAACCAAGTCCTGTTGTTAATGAGCTTTGCACTTTGCGATTAATCTTGATCCCTCCGCAAGAAACCTGAGATCCTCTGAATTTTCATGACACATGGTCTGACCGTGGCTGGATAAAACATAATGACATCTCCAAATTGTAGACATGCATGCTGGTGCAAAGTGAGCATCCAGAAAGAGCCATCAACTTAAAAAGTAGTGATATTCATTCCTTCGACATACGGTGACTGACCATCTACCCTCTTCCAATACCAGTCTAAGTGGGAACATAGCAATACATACAGCAACCATGCTCTCATAGAGTTTCCATTCTGGCTGGGAGAGGACAGGCAATGCAAACATTAATAGATAAGGGTGTCATCCCCTAACTGTTATGGAGTAAAATCAAATAGGCAAGGTAAACACCAAGATAAGAGAATGGCCCCCCACTTCTTGAATGCTTTTGCTGTGAAATCATTTCATATGCATGCTTGTCTAATCCCAACCATCACAGAAGTTAACGTATTTTCCATTGTACAGAAGACCCAACTGAATTACACAACCTTTTGCAACTTTATTAACGTTTCACGGTGTAGAAATGCAAAGTGGACAGTTATACTGGTATCCTGGCCACAGAGTCTTTTTTTTTAAACAACATTATGCAGTCCCATTGACCTCACAAATACCAGGAATAATGTTTCTTCCCAGAAAACGATTCCCTGAAACTTGACCTCATTTGCCTTCCAATGGCAACAGGCTTTCCAGTAGATACCTGCCAGAAAGGTGAGCATTGTTTGGGGGAAAACACATTCATAAATCAATGCATTGAAACATGAAAACAGCGCATGTCCAGAATGGTTCATTTATGCTACATTCAACAGATATTTAGAAAGTCCCTACCCCAGTACCAGGCACCGTTCCAGACAACTGAGGTGCCCCTGTGTACAAACTAACCACAGTTCCTGCCTTTACTGTACATGGCCCCTAGAAGTAGATAATCACAAGGTGGCAGACAAGAAGAAAATGGCTTGATAGAATCTCAGATAGTGGACTTGTGTGTAATGGAACAGGATGGGAGGTGTACCTAACCTAAATTGGGGATCGAGGTCATGGGAGTGAAAGTTAACTGAATCTTTTTGTGTATAAAAGCATTCAGATACCTTTATAGTCATTATTCAGTATTGATTAGCTACCCAGAACTTTTAAGTAATTCTTCTAAAACTTTTTTAATGTTTTAAAATAAAAAAAGATAATTTAAGATAATTTAAATTTTTTTTAAATGTTTATTTATTTTTGAGAGGCACAGAGATAGAATGCAAGTGGGTTGGGGCAGAGAGAGAGGGAGGCACAGAGTCTGAAGCAGGCTCCAGGCTCCGAGCTGTCAGCACAGAGCATGACGCGGGGCTCGAACTCACGAGCTGTGAGATCATGACCTGAGCCGAAGTCGGACGCTCAGCCGACTGAGCCACCAAGGCGCGCCTAAGATAATTTAAAGTTCATCAACTCTTAACTGCATCAAGTTCATCAACTCTTAACTGGTACTTTGTGGCTGTGACTTTGAGTAAATAATTTATTTTCTCTAAATCATAGGTTCTTCATCAGCTTTATGAGGCTAGTAATACAAACTCATACTTCTTTTTAACATCGTTGGGAGAATGTAATGGGAAAATGGATGTCAAAATACCTAGTAAGTCTGATATTTAAAAATGATTATAACTCACTACAGAGACCATCAAGTACTGTTTGATCGATTCAATGTGTCTGTGAATGAATAGCAAACCAGGATTAAGTCATTACATGATAAATACCAAATATATGGCAATGAGAGAGAAAGCAATGTGATGTCATTCCAGAACAGAGACATGCAGTCGGTGATTTTGGGGGTTGGCTCCCAATGGAGGACGCACAAGTGGCAATGAGTTGCGAATCACTGAAAATGCTTATGAAAGTATACTGGTATGTCGTGTCCCATGTGCCCTGGGCATTTCTTTTCTTCAGGTAACTTTCCAGGGCTCTTCCACATTCCCTCAGGGAAGTTTCGATGCCTCATTGATGACTACGTCATAGTTATTACAAATGTAAGCTTTTATTTTTTCCCATTTTCTTTTTTTAAAGTTGATTTATTATTAAAGAGAGGGAGAGAGAGAGAGAGAAAGAATCCCAAGCAGTCTTTGCATTGTCAGTGAAGAGCCTGATGGCAGGCCTCGAACTCATGAACCGTGAGATCAAGACCCAAGCTGAAATCAAGAGTCGGACACTTAACCCACAGAGCCACTTGGATGCCCCCACTTTTTCTCATTTTCTATGTAACATTTATTAAACTTCCAGCCTCACTTCATTTTGAGGTATGGATGCTGACTCACAGTGAAAAATACACGATGAATTATTAGTAAAAATAGTGTAGAAACAGTAATCAGACAACCCAATACCGTATTTGTTACATACTTATTATATGACATACTGTCTCAGTCAATTCGGGATGCTCTAACAAATGACCCCAGCCTGAGTGGCTAAAACAACAGAAATTTATTTCTCAAAGTTCTGGGAAGTCCAACATCGAGGTGCTGGCAGATTTTGAGTCTGGTGAAAGCCCCTGTCTGATTCATAACCAATCATCTTCTCTTGGGCATCCTCACATAGTGGGAAAAGGGTGAGAGAGCTCTCTGGGGGCCCTCTTATGTGGGCACTAATCCCATCGGTGAGGCATCCACCTTCATGACCTAATCGCCCCCAAAATCACCCCCAGCTCCAAATACCATCATATCGGGGGGCGGGGTTAAGATTTCAACATATGAATTTTGGGGGCATGCAAACATTCCATTCATAATACATACCCTGTGGGTTTTTTTAGTTTGGGTTCCTCTAGAAGCAGAACCAGAGACAAGGACTTAATTGGGACATAATTCTAGGAAATATATCTTTGGGAACAGAAAATTGAGGCTGAGAGAGACAGAGAGAGAGAGAGAGCGCAAATCTATGAAATGTATGTTGTCGGCAAATTACTACTCTATGGACTACTTTCCCTGGCAAAACTGGAAGATAATACAAAGCACCAACTTTAAGGTTATCCTAACCAAAGGGCACCTGGGTGGCTCCATCAATTAAGCGTCTGACTCTTGATTTCGGCTCAGGTCATGATCTCATGGTTCCTGAGTTCAAGCCCCACATTGGGCTCCACGCTAACAGTGTGGAATTTGCTTGGGATTCTCTCTCTCTCTCCCTCTCTCTCCCTCTCTCTCTCTCTCTCTCTCTTCCCCTCCCCTGCTTGTGAACTGTCTTTCTCTCTCTGAAAATAAATAAATAAACTCAAAAAAGAAGAAATTATCCTAACCAAGGGAGACAGGGTTGGGGCATTTAAATGCTGTCTCCCAATAGTCACAGTTTAATAGTCACAGTTGAGGACGGCTATTGAGGACAGGCAACCTGCTTGTTTTCAGGAAAAAAAAGTTCCAGTAACTAGTTAACCCATCAGGAGGGTCACAGATGGTGACAGCAGCTGAAAGTTAGACTATCATTCCCAGAAATGGTAAGGGAATTGAATTTATTCCGGACAAGACCTTTATATTTGCTCTATGATAAGCAGTGCTCTATGATAAGTTTTCATAACTTCTAGCACACAGTATTATCACCCCTACTTTATAAATGAGGAAACTGAGATTCAGAGAAGTTAGCTAATTTGTTCAAAGTCACACAGCTAATCAGCAGGGAAACCGAGTTCCAAACTCTGAATGTCATCCTACTCCAGGGCTCTGATCGTGATCTTTCATCTATATGGCTTACCCCAGGGGATGGGAAAAGTTTGCTCTTTCTGGAGAACTTCACTGGGTTAGTTGGGAGAAGCTGTAAAATCATAATATGTTAATAGCTTACACTAGTTTTTAAAAAATGGTAATAGAAACAACTGTATCCTTAAAGCAAAGTAAGCAGCTCTACTTTTTGCCCTCGCTCTTTGTAATGTTCTTTTTTTAAAGTTTACTTATTTATTTTGAGAGAGAGAGAGAGAGAGAGAGAGAGAGAGAGAGAGGCAGAGAGGGGGGAGAGAGACAATCCCAATCAGGCTCCACACTGTCAGCGCAAAGCCCGATGCGGAGCTTGAACTCATGAACCGTGCGATCACGACCTGAGCCGAAACCAAGAGTTGGACACCTAACGGACTGAACCACCCAGGCACCCCTGTAATGTTCTTAAATAGTTATCGCAGTGTGTTGATGTTACAGTCATGGTTTTTTTGTTTGTTTGTTTGCTCGTTTGTACTCAGTTATGTGGGACATTGAAATGGGGCATGACTGATACGTAAACTTTGGAAACAATTTCATTCTTAGAGTTTGGCTTAAAACATCCCATCATCTATTTCTGTGATGCTTGTCAACATTGTGGCTGAATAAAATCCCTTTAGCTTCAAAAAGTTGGATTGGAACTCAATGCCAGTTCTCAGGAAAGCCATAGCTTTTAAAGAGAAGGAGGAATTCAACTAACAATAGAATAGAGGTCTACAAAATGTATGGAGGAAATGGAAAGTCATTCCAGGTAATAAAATTTGATGTGAGGATATTTGTGGGAGCAGGACACTGCAAAGTGCATTCTAAGGATATGAGCAAAACAGTTTTATAGAATGGAATTTATGAGAGGTATAGGATTTAAGGTCAAAATGCTATATTGAAGCCAGGCTGCGGGGCCTTTTGAATGCCAGACTTAGAAGTTTGAATTTCACTTCATCCCTTAAGACCTAGAGAAGACCTTTGCTTCCATAAATAAAAGGACAGTTTTCACTTCCCAGCAGTCATCCAAGCAGAATTATTGGTTCCATTTTGCCAGCCCTGATACTTTCTGGTGTGTTTTTCTTTATTTTATAAAATAATCCAATTCATTGCAAACAAATAGAAAATATAAAGTAACCAAAATAAGAAAATAAAAGCCCTCCATAAATCAACTCCTCAGAGAGTCGCAGTTTAGTACACCCTCCAAATAAATACACACATCATATATGCATATAACGTATACACACATGCACACTCACACAAATGCACATGCACACACATGCAGAGTCTTAGCAAAGAAACTAGGTTTTTATCATTCCAAATTTCTTCACTTGACCCAACATCAAGACTTATCAATCAAAATCCTCATATTTACTTATATGCATATTGATGAAAATGAGCTTAAAAACAGTAAAAAACAATTTATAATCTCACCATGGTTAGAAATATAATATTTAGAGGCACCTGGGTGGCTCAGTTGGCTAAATGTCCAACGTGGGCTCAGGTCATGATCTCACAGTTCATGGGTTCAAGCCCGCGTCAGACTCTGCTGACAGCTCAGAGCCTGGAGCCTGCTTCAGATTCTGCGTCCCTCCCTCTCTCTGCCCCTCCCCCCCTCGTATTCTGTCTCTCAAAAATAAATAAACGTTTAAAAATTTAAAAAATATGTATATAATATTTATATTCATGATAGAAGCTGAAATTTCCCCCAAACCTATTCCATCCCACTCCCTAAAGTAAACCTATGTTGATGATGTGATATGATCATCCCTGCTTTAAAAAAGAATGTATTTTCTGGGGCACCTGGAGGTCTCAGTCAGTTAAGTGACTCTTGATCAGATCAGGTCATGATTTCATGGTTGTGAGATTGAGCCCTGCATTGGGCTCTTCACTGTGTGTGGAGCCTGATTGGAATTTTCTATCTCTCTCCCTCTCTACCCCTCTCCCATTTGTGATCTCAAATAAATAAACATTTAAAAATGTATTTTATATATAAGTAACATAAAATGTGATATGTATCCATTAAAAACACATTCATCTGTGTGCATATACACATCTTTACATACATATACATAAATGTGTTTATGTATTTTAATGAAATGGTAATCCCTCCATACTTCCAGGACAGAACCTTGCATCTTTCATTTAACACATCATAGAAAAGTTGTACCAAATTCATCTTAATGGACCAATCCTATGGATGCACTCAGCCATTTTCCTATTATTGTAACTTTCCTTGGTGTGGTTTTGAGTCATGGTTATTTTATGAATTTATAACATCATTTAGCTATAGATATAATGTGAATATACTTCTATTAATTAGCTCAAACCTCCAGTCCAAATGGTGTCCCCAACACTAAATATCTGGACAACATTACAACAACCAAATCCCCAAACAAGTTCTGTTGCTCAACACTCATCTATTTATCCACTAACCACATTTTTAAAAAAATTGAGTACCTTGTATGTGCCAGAAAAAGTGCATGTTTTTAAGGATTCAAGCATATTTTAAAATTGAATTCCTGCTCTCAAGGATTTGGCAACAGCGAGTTGATGACAGCTTCAGATGCTTTTATGAAGACGGTTTTGTCCTTAATACAACTCAGACTCATTTTTCCCTATGTTTTTGGCATGTCTCGGATTTTTGGAGGGCTGCTGGTGGGTATGCACGTCATACATGTTCTATATTATGGGCATACTCAGGAGTGTTTTTTCTGACAAAAAAATCACCCTAAAACAGAGATCTGCAAAGAGCATAATGATTGCTTTGGGGCAAGTAAGGGTCTAAGCGGAAGGTAAATCTAAAGACAGGAAAAATTGAGCTCACATAGTGTTGAGTACAAGACTGGTTTTGCAAAACTCCACTATTTTTTCAACTGTAGAACTTTTGACAAGGTATTTGACCTCCTGTGTCTGTTTCTCTATCTGTAAATTTATGATTTTATAGTCTCATGCCTCATGGAAATGTTGTAAAGATTAAATGAGAAAATGCATGCCAAGTACTAATCATAGTGCCCCACTAAAATGAAAAATAAATATGTAAATTGGCTCCATAAATTGTGGGCTACTATTTTATTAGAATTTTATTAGTATTTTATTCATTTTGTCTTAGGGGATCATACTTGATTTTCAACTCAAATGAGCAAAAAAAAAAAAAAAAAGTTGAAATAGAGTTGAATTATGAGAATGTCCAGGGACCTTGAGGGTCAGACAGACTTTGTAGTGGTTAATATGGTCCCTTCCTTGACAACTGTATCATATCAAGAGTCCCCAAGGACACCCCCATGCTCAGTGATTTGCCGGGAGAACTTACAGAAATTGGTGTATGATTATACTCATGACTATAATTTCTTACAGCAAAAAGGATACAAGGCAAAATTAGCAAGGGGAAAAGGTGCACGGAGTAAAGCCCAAAGGGAAGCAGGTACAGTCTTCCAATTTTCCAAGAGTCTTCTCACAGTGGAGTCTCACAGGACACGCAATTGGCAATTCCTTAAGCGCTGAGCGATGACAACGCCTGTGAAATGCTGTCTACCAGGAAAATACATTACGGACTCATCACCAATGTTTTTACCTATGACTGGCCATGCACACGCCCTCTGCCTCACAGAGCCCCAAAAGGAAAACAGGCGTTCAGCATAAAACATAGTTTCTGTGTGAACAACTTGGGCCTGTTGAGTTTTAGTTCTCGGCTTTGCGCATGCTAGAGAATCTAAGCTCCCAGACACCAGTCAAGGGCCAATCTCGTAAGAAGGTCTTTCTAAGGATAGCAACCTCAGGTATGCTGAGTTACCTCTGTTCTGAATTGCAATGAAGAATCAAATACTGACAGCGAAGGCGCCATTGCATGTAACAGCTGAGTTTGCAACAGAAGTGGTGATAAAGGATGCATGGTATATGCATTTATAATAGAACTCCCTCCGCCCTTGATACAACTTAGACTCATTTTCCGCTATGTTTTTGACATGTCTCAGGTTTTTGGAGGGCTGCTGGTGGGTATGCACATCATATATGTTCTATATGATGGGCAGACTCAGGAGTTTTTTTCTGAAAAAAAAAAATCAGCCTAAGTCATTCCATTCCAGCTCTGCACTGGAGAGCTGTGTAATTCCACTGTCGGGGTGTAATTTCTACATCGAGGAACTAGCCCTGAGACCAAACATCAGTGCTCTTATGCTTGAGCATTTTTAAACCTCATATACAGTCTCTTCATGGAGGGTTGGCAGTAAAAGGGGCATAGAATCTTCCTTACCCTTTTCATTTTCTGCTTGGCCTCTGAGACTGACGGCTTCAACTCAGAAATCATCACTAGAGATGGTATGTGGGTACCAGAGCAAAGGCAGTGGAGTGTTTTTTTCAATTTGTTTGTTTCTTTATTTTGAGAAAAACAGAGACCGCATGAGGGAGAGAGGGACGGAGAGAGAGGGAGAGAGAGAATCCCAAGCAGGTTCCGCACTGACTGTGCAGAGCTGGATGCTGGACTTGAATTCACCAAACCTTGAAATC
The DNA here is from genome assembly GCF_018350175.1 of Felis catus. Taxonomy (NCBI): domain Eukaryota; kingdom Metazoa; phylum Chordata; class Mammalia; order Carnivora; family Felidae; genus Felis; species Felis catus. The sequence goes on along the minus strand of NC_058371.1, from coordinate 196,545,487 downwards.
TTGACCTGATCCAAGTCCACAGTAGGATGCTTAACGGATGGAGCCACCCTGGTGCCCCAAGGCCGTGGTGTTTTTGATCGGCATTTGTACTGATCAGAGACAGTCACACTTCGACAGAATAGGAAAGAAGGCAAATCATGGCTACAACTGGGCAGTCAAGAATCAGATTAACCTGAACGAACTCATTAGAAACTCTAAGACCAGGTGAGAGACACCTAAGGAGGGGCAGAGTTTCTGCACCACTGGTGAAACATCCTTTCTGCATATTTCCTGTTCTCTGACTTTATGCATTTATTGACAAAATTATACTGAGCATGTGTGTTAGGCAAACACATATTGGAAATCAGTGACTCAGACAGCAGAGCTCCCTGACTTCATGGTGTTTACATTCTGGTCAATGCAGATCTTAAATTTGTTCTGAGTCACTAAATAGTTCTTTTATGATGTCATCAAAATCATATTCTCAAGGGAACCAAGCTAAGGATGACCACTGACTCATTCCTCTAGATTATTCTTATTTATTCTTGAACCAGATTCAAATAAAATAAAAATAATATTCTATCCTCATTTCACCATGTTAAATCCATTAAAAATATTTATTTGCTCTTACAAAAAAAAAAAACACAAAAGCACTGGAGGATTTTGGCAGGAATTGGTCTCCAATCGTCCATTCGGTCTTGCAATAATTGTTACTTCCATTCAATCTGAGTCAATTCAGTTATTAAAGATTCCTCCAGTAGCTGTATTAGAGACACTGCATATTCTAACATTCAAACACAACATGTATTTAATTGCTTATTCCATATAGTGTCCCAAATCTGTAATTTCTGATATAAATTATGTTCTTTCCTTAAAAAAAAAAACTGGGACAGCTCCTCATCTTTATGCTTCCTGGCATTTCTCCCTCCCTCTAGGATTTCTCACTGAAATGACTGCTGCTCAGATATCACATTGGCAGGTTCCTTCAGCATCCAGAGATCTGATTCCTGACTCCGCTGTATAAATTAATGTATGAGTACAGACTTCTTATAACTATGGCATTCAGAGCCTTCCCACCCAATGGCACTCCCAACTAATGGTTTCCAATGAATTTATTCAGCAGTATCTCCATGATAACTTTGTTTCATCCCAGAGGGATTTTGTATCACTCACAGGAGAGGGTCCTCTTAAGTCACTAATTTACCATCATGGCCATGTGGTTTGTTTGGGCCTAATATGTGTTGCTAGGGTGGGAGGACCAGGAGAGGAAAGTATAATTCACATGTGACAAGCTGAAATAGGTTGTCCCCAGTTTTTTATAAGGACACTGTCAAACATAATTGGAAGCAATGTGGCAGAGCTGTTGATTCTTAGGAAGTGACATTTGCAAGGAGGCTACTTGTCAATCTCAAGCAATGTGGCTCTGCTAGAGCAAGAAAAGACAAAGCTTCCTATAAGGAAAACAGATGAGTTTTTAAGCGGGGAGGACCCAGGAAGCCATAATCATTCTGAGGTCAGTCTCCCTAGGCACACAAAACAAAAGGTCTGAAGGTCACACGTCCATCACATTTATATGTCCAGGCACATAACCATTATCATCACTGCCATTTTGGAATTGGTGCAATGAGTATTTAGCAGCTGACTTTTAGCTGACATACAACCAAGAGCACACACACACACACACACACACACACACACAAAACAAGGTGTAGAATTTTGGAATATAAATGGGAAAAATCCATGCTGTATTGAAAAGTTTCCACAGGGTAGAAGACCTAAGTGCTTTAACTGGCTTCTCTGTTTACCATAGGATCCTGGGTAAGTAATTTTGCCACTTTGCATCTTAGTTTTTTTCACATGTAAAATGGGGAATTGGGTGAAATATATAAAGTTTGCCCCAACTTTTATTTCTAGTCCAAATATTTATTCAGTAAAAAATTTGTAGGCAAGATATCTATCTATCTATCTATCTATCTATCAGCTATCATCTATTTATCTAGATATAGAGATAAATGTTTTAATTATGAGATATCACATAACCCTTACTCATGTTTATAGTCCCTTTTAAAAAATAAGAAATGATTGGGTGCTTGGATGGCTTAGTCAGTTATGCGTCTGACTCTTGACTTTGACTCAGGTCATGATCTCACAGTTTGTGGGTTCAAGCCCTGCGTCAGTCTCCACACTGACAGTGTGGACCCTGCTTGGGGTTCTCTCTCTCTCCCTCTCTCTCTCTCTTTGCCCCTCCCCCACTCACTCTCATGTGCTCTCTCTCTCTCAAAAATAAGTAAATAAACTTTAAATATAAGCAATAAATAAGTAACTAAATAAAATAAATATAAGACGAGATCAAATATCTTCTTTGATATAGAAAGGAAAAGAAAGAAAGAAACAAGACAAAGAGAGGGAAGGGTGTAATACGTAAAAACAAAGAAATTAAGCTAATATTTGAACATTATTACTATGGAATTACTTGGCTTACAGTAAAAACTTCACAAATATTTAATACGTGTTTCTTGATTACAGATGATCTTGAGACCAATAGGAGATGTTCAATGGGCAAAAAAACAATATGCTTGAAAGTTCATGAATGTGGGTTGTGGTAAGTGCAGATTGGAACTCATCTTAGTTGTAGATTTATTATTACTGTTGAAAGAATTGTGAAGCCCCCATAAGCACAATTAGCAAATAATATCATCAAAACACATGCAAGGGATTATCATTAGTGGGATGATAAACACAATATGGCAGACTGAGCCTACTTCCTTACATCACTACTCAGTGATGTAGTACAGCCAAAATGTAAGCATTCAGTGTCACTTCTGGATTTTTTCACTACCACGGCTACTAGTTTAATGCTAGTTAACAATATTCTTAATTGTTATTATTACTACTAAGAGCCACCTACGTTTGTGAAGTTGTTATCCTTAGCAGGTCTGGAGTTCATGGACACTCTTCCATGATAATACATGTTTCACTTAAGTTTCAGATTTTCCATCCCTGGTGGTCATTTTCTAGACATAGATGTTTACATGACCTCAAATAGTAATATGCTGAAGATCTTTTATAAAAAGGGTTACCCTGACTCCCTAATTGGTTAACTGTGTTTGGCTTAATCATCTCAGCTGACAAAGTGCACTACTTGCTTCAAACTAACTACCTCAAGACCGCAAGCCCTCGTTGTATACCAACCATGCCTCCGTTAGCTATAACCGCTTACGCTCACTTATCAGATGACATTCTGTTCCCTTCTCATTGGGAGAAGGAGGATGGAAGGGGAAGGAGGTACAGAGAGGCGGGGGAAGGAAATGAGAGTTCTAGGCCTAAAAGTGGCATGTGGGCCTATGTCCATGAGGGGATTCACAGTCAGATAAATGGTGAAATTAGAGGGACTGTTTGCACGAGGGACTTCTCAACTAAAAACTCCATCACATAATAGTTAATGTAATTTGATCTTACCTGTTTTATATATTTACCACACACACAAATACTGATTCTTGGTTATTTCCCTTTTGTGGATATATATCAGTTTACACAATGTCCATTAAGAAAAAAAAAAGACAATTATACCAATTGCCCAATGTGTAACACACCTAGACATTCTTTCCTGGTGTGTGAATCAGTACAAAGGTCAGGTTCCTATACTCCACTCCGCTTCCTAATTACTTTCCAGAAGGGATTCTTGCCCTAAGTGCCATCTTTTAGAGGCGCACAGTCAGTAATCGCCAACTTGAGTGCACCCTCCAGATCTAAACACAAGAAACACATGCGCCATTCCTTAAGGAAAGAAATATGAATCACCAGACACTTGACCAAAAAAAAAAGTACAAAAGGTAAAATGAAAATGAAAATAAAAAACACATTATAATCAAAAGAAGCAGGTAATTAATGGACAAAAACCAAATGAGACACATATACTTTATTGTTAATAGAAATGTAATCATGCTCTTCCTGACTTGAAGCTTTTTGTTTGTTTTCTTTTACTTAACACTTACGAATGCACAGCTAGACCATGTTAAAGACTCCAAGGACTGGCTGCTGGTGTTTTTTTTTTCTGTGGCCGAAGATTATAGATCTTCTATGCTAGTTTTTCTCAGCCATGAATTCAAATCTCATGGGTTTCTGGACAGCTTAAGGATTGGATGCTTTGAGGTCAGGTGTCCAATTTTGACCTACCCAGTAGTCACCACTTGATTAAAGATCAGAATTAGCATGTTGCCCTCACTAGAGGTCTGGGTATATATCATAAAGAGAAAAGGGTTTACAGAATTGTTTATAAGCTTGTGTATTATACTTTCTGTTCTAAACCATTCATTTTAAAAGTAATTTTATAAGTTTTATTTATTTGTTTGTTTTTCTATCCTCACTCTCTTTCCACCATTTTATCTAGGTAACCAACATTAACAGTTTTTAAGTATCAATATGTATCAGTTCTTATGCTCATATAATCAGAGACAAAGACACAGATGTACACGCTCAGGGAGGCTTTTTGCTACCAGTTTTGCAAAAAATATTACATTATATATAAATTGCTGATACGATAAATACAGTCTATTATGTAAGGGAAACAGCCCTCCAGTGTTGAAAGGATTATCAATTGCTACCATCTTTTGAGAAGGCAATTTGGGGAGTATTTATCAATTTCTTTAAAAAATGCATATATCCATAAATATAGATATTTTAACTCTGAAAATTGTAACTCTAGGTATGTGTTCAAGAAAAATACTTATGTATGGGTCTGAAAAGGAGAAAAAGTGCAGCCATCTCAATTGTAGCATCATTTCAATAGTGAAAAATGTTTTCATAGTGGAAGCATCTTAAAAATTATTCCATTGAAAAATGGTTAAAGTGGGGTGCCTGGGTGGCTCAGTCGGTTAAGCGGCCGACTTCGGCTCAGGTCATGATCTCGCGGTCAGTGGGTTCGAGCCCCGCACAGGCTCTGTGCTGACAGCTCAGAGCCTGGAGCCTGTTTCAGATTCTGTGTCTCCCTCTCTCTGACCCTCCCCCGTTCATGCTTTGTCTCTCTCTGTCTCAAAAATAAATAAACGTTATATAAAATTTTTAAAAAAGAAAAATGGTTAAAGCAATTGTGAATGTCCATGGTATGAGACTCTAGTTAGCCAGAGCCAAATTCTACATTCAGATCAGGAGGCACAGTGTCGAGCATCCATACACATATTTTAATTCTAATTTCTTTGAAAATCATTAAAAACCAAATGTAATAATAATTATATAATAGGTATTCCAGATTGGATTATATTCATTTTATAACAACACAGTCACAAAATATATTGTATTATTATTAATTATTATTATTATTGTTGCTGTTGTTGTTATTTTCACGTATAGGGGCATAGAAAGACAAAATTTGAGAAAGCCCTTGAAAGTCATACTTAAGCTCTGCATTCATTTGTTAAAAACAATGATAAATATTTATATATGTTGCAGTGTTATGATTTCCAAGGTAACTTGTTAAGTTCAATAAGAATGTCTTAAACAATATGAATGGTATTCTGCAAATTCTTTAAAAGACAATATAGTTTATATGCTAGCTATATAAATACAGAAAACATCTGGGAGGATGCATATCTAGCTTAATATAGAAGATACTTACATTAAGAGGAGTGGTTTGAGGGGATGTGTGAAGGGACTTTGAAATTTTTGTCTTTATAGGGATGCTTGGGTGGCTCAGTCAGTTAAGCATCCGACTTCAGCTTAGGTCATGATCTCATGGCTTGTGGGTTCGAGCTGCATCGGGCTCTGTGCTGACAGTTCAGAGCCTGGAACTTGCTTTGGATTCTGTGTCTCCCTCTCTCTTCTGCTCCTCCCCAGCTCATGCTCTGTCTCTCTCTGTCTCAAAAATAAACAAATAAGTGAATGAATGAATGAATGAATGAATGAATAAATAGATAAATAAATAAATAAGGCTTTGATTTGCATTTAAAAATAAATTTTGTCTTTATAGTCTTAGATATTTCTTGGATTATTCCATGATAGAAATGTGGGTTTGAAGTATCCTTTAATACATTTTCCTCGAAAATGTATGGTTCTGATTATTTTTGTCCATAATGAACTTAATCACAATTTATTGGCTTAAAGCAACTTTTCGTATTATGTTCCCAAATTTTAAGGTCAGCAACTTGGACAGCAGAAATGGCTTGTTCCTTTTCCATGATGTCCGGGGCTTTGGCCTGAATGAATTAAAGATATCTTGGTGGCTGGGGCCTGGAATTATTTGACATGTCTGGTGCCTGGGTTGAGTTAGATTGAGGACTAGGTGGGCTGACTTTTCTGCGTACGTGTCACCTCACATGTCACTTGGCTCTCCCGCAGAATGGCAGCCTCAGGGCAGTTGGTCTATCTCAAGAACAGCTGGGGTTTTAAGCAAGACTGTTCCAATGGATAAAGCGAAAACTCCATCACCTTTTAGGATTAAGCTTTAAAAATTGCAGTGTGTCACTTCTGCCGTATTCAAAGCAGCCATAAAATCCTGCCACCCTTCCCACATCTTGAATTACACTGCGGAAGAACAAGTGTGATGTTGTCATGGCCATTTCTGTAGATACAACTTGCCGCAGCCTGCCTGCTGGTCACAAAAATGTACATCGCTCCAGCAGAGAAAATATATTTACGACTTTCACTAAGATTCCCAAAATTTTGTCCCAGTATGGCATCAGATGTAAGTCTCAGATTCCCATCATCAAAATCAGGCCCATATCCATATGAATCTCCTTCTCTTTTCTATTCGGTTTATTTAGTTTTGAGAGAGAGAGAGAATAACGGAGGGAGGGGCAGAGGGAGAAGGAGAGAGAGAATCCCAAGCAGGCTCTGCAGTACCAGCACAGAACACGAGGTGGGGCTCGATCTCATTAACCATGAGATCATGATCTGAGCTGAAGCCGAGAGCCAGACGACCAATCAACTAAGCACCCAGGAGCACCCACATGAATCTCCTCCTGTGTGACAGTTCTCATACTGTTTCCATCCATTTAAAATCTGTAAATTAGACAGCAAAGGAAACAACAGAGGGAAAAGGCAATCCACAGAATGGAAGGAAATGTTTGCAAACCATGTATCTGATGAGATGTTCAATTCCAAAACATATAAGGAACCCCTATAACTCAGTAGCAAAAAGAATCCCAATTTAAAAAATGGACTCGAATGCCGTTCTTCCAGAGAAGACATGCAAATGGTCAACAGGTGTGTGAGAAGGGTGCTTAACATCGCTGATCATCAGGGAAATGCAAATCTAAAACTGCAAAGAGATATCACCTAATGCCTGTTAGGGTGTCTATTATTTATCAAACCAAGAGATAACAAGCATTGGTGGGAAACTGGAACTTGGGCACTGTTGGTGGGAATATAAAATAGTGCAGGTACCATAGGAAATAATATGGATATCCCTCAAAAATTAAAAATAAGTCCATCATATGATCTGGCAGTCCCATTCTGCATATATGTCCAAAAGAATGAACATAAGGATCTACAAGAGATGCATGAACTCCCATGTTTATTGAAACTCTTCTTACGACAGCCAAGATATGGCAACAACTCAAATGACCATCAACAGGTGAATAAAGAAAGTGCATATACATACGATGGAATATTATTCAGCCTTAAAAGAATAAGAAAGAAATTCTGCCACCTGCATCTTTGAATGTGAAGACATTATGCTAAGTGAGATGAGATAGTCACAGAAGGACAAATACTGCATAATTCCACTCACAGGAGGTATTGAAAATAGATTCACAGAGGCAGAAAATAGAATGGTGATTTACCGAGGCTGGGAAAAGGGAGAAATGAAGATCTACTAATCAGTGGGATAAAGTTTCAGTTATAGAAGATGACTGAGTTTAGAGATCTGCTGTAAAACATAGAGCCTATAGTTTACAATATGGTGTTGTGAGTTTAAAATTTTGTTATGATGGTAGGTTTGACGTTAGATGTTCTTCACACACACACACACACACACACACACACACACACAGCAAAGGGACCCAAAGGAGACTTTGGAAGTGATAGATATACTTATTACCTATATTGTGGTGATTGTATGTGTATGTGCACATGTCCAGAGTCATCAAATTGCATATATTAAATATGTGCAGTTTTTGTTTATTAATTATACTTTATTAGACCTGTAAAAATAAATAAAACTTCTGAAATGCTAAACAAACTTATCTAAAGAGACAGGATATAGTCTCCCCCATCCCTGCCACAAACACACACACACACACACACACACACAAATTTACATAATTCAGTGGTGGGGCAGGCACAAGATAATCACTGTAGCCATTTTCATTAAAAAGGGCTCAAAATGGAAACTATTAGACAATAAAAAAAATTCTAAAATCCAGGGAAACACAAGTCTCCCATTCTTGATCAGGGTCTGTGCTGTTCTTTGTTGATTGTCGTCTTTGGCTGTTAGCCCTGCTTTCTTGGGTTTCGGTCCAGCTTTCCGGATCAATTTTCCACCTTTATAAGATATGAGTCATGTTTGTAATGGAGCGGATGTGTCAGCCTGCTTCCTGCCTATAATGTTGGTTTTCAAAGAACTCTTTGTCTTTATATACAATCTGGCTCTTGTAGTGCTTTTCTCTTAAAAACTTTTTGGGTTTCCTGTGTATCCATTTATAATTAATTATTTTAGAGGACGAAACATATCCACAAATCCCTGGGGGGTTGGGCTTCTTTCCTTGGGTTCCTTGTGAGATTGCTGGGACTTCTTTAAGCTTCTAGAAGCCTTATAGTTAAATACAGATCATCTGCAAGTGCACTTCAGATATTTAGAAGGCTTTTGATTATTTGAAAGGAGCTACGAAGCTCCAACCGAGGTACTTCTGAAGTCCTACAAAGGATTTTTTGCCACAACAACCTTGGCTTCCTATTCAGCCTGAGAGTATTGTTTATTTTATTTTTGCCCAGGGTCCTTTATCACTTGGCTTAGTATTTTTGTTGGGTTCATTTTGTTTTGTTTTGTTTTGCTTTGCATGTTTGTGTTTTTTAGAACTCAACAAATCCTGTTGCCTCAGAATTCCATACATTTTGCTTGAAAACTGAGCAGCTTTTTGTTAGCCCATTTCTATCAAAAATTTAGCCAATGTGGATCAAATACGTCAGCTGACAACTGATTAATCACCAGACAACTTCCTGGAAGTTATCTCCAGCAAACGTGCCAGCTGGTTAAGAACATTCGCGTTTCCCACATCACTACAGTGAACGGTGTCACCAAACTTCATGCGACCACACAAGAATTGCCTTTCTTCCAGCCTTCCGTGAGGATTCGCTCCCTGAACGCCACCTTCCCCGAGTCTCCTCAAGGCCCTTTCAGACAATGCTCACCCTCTGGTTGATAGCCATGCCATGGGTCTTAGGCTTTTGTTGTGGCAGCATTTCACTTTGAGCACCAAATTCTATTCTGATTCTTTGCTCCATAAAAATCTGACCCCAAACTTAGCAGCTTACCTAATTTGTGTACGTGGATTTTGGGGAGTCAGGGATTCAGATATCATACAGGGCGGTGGTCTGACCACACTAAAAAGTATGTGATGTTGGGGGCCAGAGCTGAAGGACTCAAAGGCTGAAGGTGGGTGACTCACAGCCAGAGAGTGTCATCTGAAGGTTTGTTCACTCACCTGCCTGGTGCCCGGCCCAGGAACACCAAAGGCCAACATTGCTATCTGAGCATCTACGCTTGCCCTCAACGTGGTTCGACCTCCTCAAAGCATCATGACTCCGGGAAGTGAGTCGCTTCCACTCTACATACAGTAACTCCAGTGAACAAGGCAAAGCCGGATCATCTTTCATGACCTATCTGCAAAATGACAAAGCATCATTTCTGGCATTCTCTGCATATTGAAGGACTCGAAAGCTCCCCCTAATTTAAAGAAGGGGCCAAAGACCCTATCCCTGAATGAAAGGAGGGGCAGAGTCACATTGCAGAAGAGTCTTGAGGATGGAGAGCGTCACTGGGACCATCTTTGGAAGATACACCTTGTCACAATTATCATAGGAGTGTTGGTACTAATCCACAAAAGATGGAAGAGTTTCAGAAAGTCCATAAAAATCCCTGTGGAAGTCAACCTTTTATTTTCACCAATTATATCAAAGCACAGCTAAATCTTTTGTCTTCTGTGTGAAGGGTTTAACTGGTTGTAGTATAAAAGCTCATAGAAAGAATTGTGTACAAAAATGTATTCTATTCTATTGATGAGCAGGCTGCATCCTGCTCATAGTCAAATCAGTTCCAGCGTCATCTCTAGGAACCTTTTGCTGGCTCCCTACCCATCGCCTGTGTACTCCTGGCAGAGTTTTGTGTTCCTTTAATTTACTCCCACAGCATACCATACTGGTCTATCCTATAGCATGCATCATTTGGAATTTGTGATCATAAATAGTGCTCTCTCTCTCCTTCACTCTGTTGTCAGATTCCTGAAGACTGGATTGTGTTTATTTCTCATTGATTTCAAAGTGCTTACAAAGTACCTGGAACACAACAAGGTGATTCTCCTCCTCATGGAATAAAACAGTAATCTTTTACATTCATGCATCCTTGTACATTACACACATGTTATCTCATTGGCTACTTACATGCTAAGGATTGATACTCTCCTTTCGCAGAGGAGCAGACTGAAGCCTGGATGGGTTATGTAACTTGTCCAATATCACTCGATACGACGGGAGCTGAGGAGGGAATAAAATGCAAGTATCCTCAATTCTAGCCTAGTTTTCTTCCTGTTTCCCCTTTCTGCCCCTCTGAATGATTGAGAAATGATGACTTCTCATGAAACCACCGAACAGACTCTGATAAAATTTTGATTGTGTCGTATGGCAATTTGGACAAAGCAATATTAATATATTTCCCTTGAAGAAACTGCGTATAGAATGTCAAGGTAAATATATATCAACATTAATTCCTTCCAACTTACAGTAGCCTGAATCCCATATTAAAATAAGGACATTTTCTTAAGATTCCATAAAGAATCAAGTTGCATTGAAAAGACTCCAATCTTCTAAAATGGAAAACAAGATTACTTAAGTGAATATTTTAAACAAGATGTATTTATTTTTATACCATTCCTCAAATATCTTAATGTTCTTATATTAAGCTATGCATGGGGGAGATAATCACTGATACATAAATTATCCAAATAGTTTATCCAAATATATGTTCAGTGATTTTTAAGTTCAGTTGCTGAGTACAGTTCTCAATTTCTTGAGAAATTAAATCAATGGTTTCGTGATCATTGCTGCTTTCTCTGCATTCCCAGAAATTAGAAGAACAACATTATGGTCTTAAGTTATTATTTTTTTTCCTTCCCTTTTCTGGTCCATTCTCCCTAAAGTGAAGCGAAGGGCACTTCGGAGGGAGAGAAGAATGAGAGAGCTTCCTCATTAAATCTCTTTCCCTTTGTTTAGCTCTGACAATGAGATCGCTTTTGACCTTTCAGAAATTCCATTTTTCTCTTCCAGAAGATGGGCTGAGAAGACCTACCATTCAAATTTTTCATAGATGAGTATTATGGGCTGAAAATTTCCCCCCTCCTTCCACACACACAAAAACTCCTATGTTGATTACTAACACCCCATTACCTACAGATGTAACTGTATTTGAAGAGAGGACCTTTTAAGAGGTAAGGTTAAATGAGGTAATATGAGTGGCTCTGATCCAATCTGACTGGTGTCCTTATAAGAAGAGATCAGGACACAGACACCCACAGAGAGACAACCACGTGAGGACATAGGGAGAAGACAGCCATCTGAAACCAAGGAGAGAGTCTGTAGAGGAAGGCAAGCCTGCCAATCTTAGACTTCTACGCTTCAGACTGTGAGATTACAGATTTCTATGGCTTAAGGTGCCCAGTCTGTGGTACTTACTTAAAAAGCTCTAGCAAACTAATATAACGAGGTTATGATTTACTCTAACTTAGATCTAAATAGATAATGGCACATAGGTCATGTGGAAGGTGAGTTTTCTTCATTACATCTTCCTGAGTGTTCAGCCTTGGGATCCCATAATGAGAAAAGCTATAAGCATTTTGTTCACATTTGCATGCCAAGTTTTCTTAATTTTGTTAAGATCACAACAATGGCTTTTATTTATATTCTTATAATATTTCTTAAATTAAAACCTATCAATTTCAGGTCCCACTAGGATCTTCCGAGCCTAATAACGCTCCTGTTTTCCTGTATAAGATTGCTGATGAAATTTCTTACCCTAATGGGCAAATTTACCTCTTGGTGAGTGCGCATCTATCCTCCAAATGTTAATGGGTCTTATGCATCTCCCTTTCCAGGGACGTTATCATCTCACACACTGGATACAGATGTACAATGAAAGAAAGCCTCTTTTTATGCTGGTCACTTCACTTAGTTTTCTCATTTCTAGTGCATCCAAATAGGCATTTCCAAAAGCCAGGTGGCTTGTGCTGTTCCACACCAGAAGTGATTGCTTTCCCACTGACTTACTTGAGTAATGTGCTAATAGAAAACCAAGTTATGGATCTCCAGAACCAGGACAATAATAAAATCATAATGATATTGTTAGCAATCTGGCCCCAGTGCTGGTTCCTTCTCCCAGAGAAACATTGTCACAGAAATACAAAAACTCATCAGTCACAAATATCACACAAGAACCAAGCCAACCAGCTTAAATTTACACACAGCATTTCACGGGAGACTGAATTTCACTGCCGGGGAGCAGCTTCTCTTAGAAAAATCCAATTAGCACACTAATTGATGTGGCTAGCCCTTTCTGAGTAGATCCTCAGAAGTATGCTCTTAGGTGATTTTTACAAGGTCACACAGAGTACCAGAGGTGAGACCAAGACTGAAGCTCAGTTCCGACATCAAGCCCGTGCCACCTCTCTGGAGCTTGCATTCTAAACGTTGGGTGTGCAGTATGTGGCTTGACCCGTATTTGGCCATCTCAGAAATTTTAAACAAACAAGAAAACAAACTGAACAAATAAATACCTAAGTAGAGCAGTAAAATAATCCAGTTAGCCAGCTAAAGTTAACTGGGAAGCCCTTGAATCTTAAATATCACCTCAACCATTGTGGCTATTTGGTCGATTCCAGAAGACGATGATTAGGCAGAGTGAAGAACAAAGGGAGACCAGAAGTCCAAGTTTTCAAGTAATAAATGCCACAATTATAGTAACTTTCCTGTTTGATGTCCACTCTTGGGAAATGCACACTCTATCACCAATAGTGTCATAGTGTTTCTTGTTTCTAAACTCGTACATCTGTTCCCTTAGACTAGTAGATCTGCTTTTCTTAGGCGCTAGACCCCTAACTGAACCACTTCCAAAACGAATAGGTCAAATGGAACCGCTTTCAACAAGAACACCAATAAAAACAAATCATGCTGTTACTGTGTGGCTTTCTGAAAACATGACAAATTTTAGAAACAAAAATTACACCCCTGTAGTAATTTTTTTAATTTTTAAAATGTTTTTTACTTATTTTTGAGACAGAGACAGAGAATGAGCAGGGGAGGGGGAGAGAGAGAGGGAGACACAGAATCTGAAGCAGGCTCCAGGCTCTGAGCCCGACGTGGGGCTTGAACCACGAACTGTAAGATCATGACCTGAGCCGAAGTCGGACGCTTAACCGACTGAGCCACCCAGGCGTCGCTCCTGTAGTAATTTTTGTAAACAATTTCTAGCTTATGCCATGATCTCGTATCCAAAATATTTACTCAATAGATACTTATCGAAAGTCTGCTCCATGCCAATGTTCTACCTACTGAGGATATAGCTATAAACAAAGAGCTGATGTCCTCATGGTCTAGCTGAAAGAGTTAGACAATCACAAAATGAAGAAGAAAAATGCAGAATGTTGTGGATAAACGTGAACCAGGGTAGGTAAATAAGGACAAGCATGCCAATGATGATGGGACATTGGTTTTGCTACTTTAATTACAGTGGTCCAGGAAAACCCCACCACGAAAGGGATGTTTGGGGAGACTGAAGAGTAAGAAATCAAGCTATGTTGATACCTGAGCCCAGAGCGTTTCAGATCAAGGACACCTCAAGTCTTAAGCCCTGAAGTGATGTGCTTGGTGTGCTCCAGAAATATCAGGGAGTCGGGTAGTTGGAAGGTGGAGAGAAGGGAGAATAAGAGGGATGAGCTGGAGTTGGACAGGGAGTGATCTGAGATCCTTTAAGTGCTTTTAAGTTGATTTTTAGGACCTCGGATACCATTTTGGGCAGAGAAGTTACATGATTTACTGTTGAAAGGATCACTCTGCTTCTGTGTTAAAAATAGACCACATGGGGCAAATTGGCAGGAAGGAGATGAGTGAAAACACCAGTGTCACCCAGGCAAATGGTGGCGGTGGCTTGAACAAGGACAACAGCGAGTTGGCGAGAAGTGGTTGGATTTTAAATACATGGTGAAGGCAGAACCAATAAACTTTCCTGACAGATTGAACATGAGTATAAAAGAGGGGAGCTAAGGAGGATGCCGACGTTTTGATTACAGAAGAGTAGTTGCCATTAACTGAGATGGGAAAGACTGAGGGAGGGGTGAGTTTGTTGAGGGAGGGGAGAGATAAAGAAACGAATGTTCTCACAGTGTTTGGAGTCAATGGCTCTAGCTTTAGGAACAGTTTTGGGGACAATAGATGGGGTTCATTGAGGAAAATCTTACTTGGCACATGTTGAAGTTCTAAAAGAAGCCATCTTGGAAGAAATCGTGTTGAAGCTTAGATCTAAAGGGTAAGTGGCAATCACAAAAGTGAAGGGGGGCAAGTAAGGGTTCTGTGTAAAATCCCAGAGCAGGACAGGTCCAGGAGCAGAATAAACCACCGCACATCAAAACACGGTCAGCTGCAGAACTTGTTTTGAAAAGGTAAGTTTATTCCAGTTTAATGGATACGTTAAGGGATGATTTGAGCACGGGTGAATTTTGTGTTTGCTTATCTGTGACTCTTACCGACACTGATGGATGCGGAAAATCACAGCTAGCTGAACCGAGCTAGGAACACACACAGTGAGACCTGAAGCACCTCAAACATCCAGGAGCGCTTTGCTCACGCCCTGTTTGCCACAAGCCCCGCCCAGCGTTCCACATCCCTGGGACAGCTTTCCCTCCAATTCAAGGCAGCCTTCCTGCTACCACTATGCAATTGCTTGCAATCTGGCCCCTTCCGATTCTTACTTCCATGAACACACACTTGGTCTTTTTGAAGATCAAGGTCTGGTTTTCTCGTAATGTTTCTGAGTGTCTTAACCATTGAACAAAACCGTGTTCCCATTTGTACTAGGTCTCTATCTTCTTCCTGTGTATGTTACAAATGAAAGTTGAGAGTCGGCTGTGCCCTTGATGCGATCAGCCTCGTGGCTTATATTGCGCAATTTTGTATAGCGTGTGGGTTTTAGGAACGCACATACCACATTCTGGCAGAACTGACTGTAATAGAAGGAGGTCCAGGGGATTTTGGCCCATAAAGTGGTGTGGGGCATGGATGGGGAGTGGCCCAATATGAAGAGGTAGATGGGGTGGGGAACTGAGAAGTCAAAGGCCTCCATGTAAGCCAATATGAATGGTTTAGACTTCACTCTGGGGTCAACTTTAACCATGAAGTATAGCACAATTGCAGTGGAGAAAGATCGCATGGAATGTGGTGATCAGATAGGAGGGGAGTGAGACTCTAGTCAAGAAGCTCAGTGAGGAGGCTGTTTCTTTAATACAGGTTGAACAAGATGGTGGCTTGGTCAGTGACAACAGAGATGGCCGGGACTGGAAAAACCCAAATCCAGTTCCGCTTCCTGATACAATCCTAAACTGTTGATCTGCAATATGCCCACAATGATATAAGAACAAGCAAAGTAGTCAAACAAAAGGGAAAGAACCAAAATGTTGCACACTTACGTTGTGTACCTTTGAATATTTCCCCTTTGTTCCATCCTGTTTTCGCACTTAATGCTGTTGAAAAGTAATGAGATTATAGATGAAAAGAATGGTAATGATAGTAAAAAGAAGAGGAGATGCACACTGTGTGAGTGTATAATTTTTGAAACTGAACATTTTGGTGCCTATTTTTCATCCCCATAATAGGGATAATAACCATCCCCAGTTATAAGTTTATTATTTGCTAAAACACCTTTCAAGTACTTATGCAAGACTGGCATATGATAAACACTACTGGAATATGATTACCACTATTTCAAAATATTTCATATACATTGCAACAGCTCTCAAGAGGGTATTATAATTTCAATTTTTTGAATGAGGGAGCAGAAGGTCAAGGAGGCTACTCGGTTTGCTCAAAGCCACTGCTAAGTGACAGTCTAGGTCCTCCAGCAGAGCGTTCAGGGTTCAACTCCACCTGCCACGCCTACTCTATCCGGGGCACTGAGGGGTGAAAGCGTGAGCCACGCAGGGCAAGGGAGGAGCATCCTTCACAGGGGCCTGACAACCACCCTGCATCCTTCCTCAATTCCCTCTCAGGCTTCCATCTCCCAGAGCAAACTGCCTGCAAGAATCCAGCGAAATCTGCAGCCCCGCACTCCATTATACCATCTGTAAGCTTCATAAAATTAGACTTTGTGAAGTTCTTCCAGGAAAGTGCCTTAATCTTTCAGTCAGTCGGCCACGCTGCGCCATGTTAATCAGCACAGAGTGGAATTGGCTGTGGAATTAAGATGCCGGAATGGTTCGATTTCAGCCCACGTCTTCTAAAACCCAAATCACTTTCCCTGTAATCAAACCCCTACCTAGTTCAGAGTATCGAAGATAACGTCTTTTCTTTTTTGGTCTTTCTTTCACATTCAACACAGGAGTAAATGGGAAACACTGAAAATCCCATCACTTTTTTTTTTTTTTGGCTCGGAATCAAAAGGATCCATAAATCTTAGAGAAAGGCCTCAAAGCAGAGATTCAGCATTCAGTGCTTCGGTCCTAACAGTGTCTGATTCAAGGAGAAATTACTTTTCGGGAAACTCTCAAGCCTTCTCACCCATTTCATATTCCAAACAATTTCCTCTCCCTCCTTCCTAGAGCGTAACAGAGCATTTTGTTTCCGTAGACCTATTGCATAGGCAAGTCCGTGTGTAGAAAAGAGTTTCCTAAGAGCCCAGAAATGGAACTCTGGGAAAATCGCTCCAGTCGGAAATAGGGGAAGGTGTGGTTTTCCAGAAAGGTGGCTACATCTTGAGTGCCTTGTTTGCTTCTGTGATTTTCTCAATAATTCTAGGGAATGCTTGCAGCCTCAGTTCTTCTTCTGCCACAGCATTTTCTTATTTGTTGATTATGCTCAGGTAAGTTAATTACTAGTAAGAAGATAATGAAAAAACCTCGAGCTCGCGGTTAAGTGGAGGGGAACAGTCAAGCATAATGGAGATTTTAAGTGTTCTCATTTCCTCCCATTTTTGGAGACCCTGAAGAGCTATCACCTTCCCCCCTACCTAATGCCTTTCAAATCAGGAATTAATGCAATGGAAAAATCATCAGGCTAAAAGCAGATTTTTTTGCCAGGATGCCAAGGACACTTTTGCAGTAGTTTCAGGAATGAAGCTCAGTAGAGTTTTATTTCTTTGATGTGTTTACTTGATTTATCGCTGAAGCTTACGATACGAGGCCTAAGGGGATTCAAGCAGAAGTTAACATATACAAATAACTATCTTTTCAGCCGGAAAAAAAATACTAAAATCGTAGAAAAATATATCGGCTGTGCCCTGCATGACAATCAGAGAAGAGATGATTAGGGAAACAGGGCTGACCTCTCTGTGCCGTTCAGGTCTAGTTCAAAGAACGGCGGACTCACATCTGCAGTGGGAACCAGAAAAGGGGTCAGAGGATCTGAGAGGCCCCCTGTGTTGTCGCAGCTCAGATAAGGGTGTGACGTGGGACGGGGAGGGCCACACAGGGTCCTATGAGCCTCATTCCAGTGGGTGACAGGGAGCCATCAGGGTATTTTAAAGACATGCTTGAAGGAAGGATGATTATAGTTAATACTTTAAAGCTCACTTGGGATCTTATAAAGATAAATGCTTAAAGAAGGAAATGAATCAATAAGAGTAAACTGGCTGTAAAGAAGAATCTGGAAAGATACGCTTCTAACACGTGGTGGTTTCCTAGGGCTGCTGCCACACGGTACCTCAAACTGTGTGGCTTCAACAACAGATATTTATAGTCTCCTAGTTCAGAGGCCAAAAGTTTGAGATCAAGGCAATAGGAAAGCTGTGCTGTCTCAGAGGTGCTAAGAAAGAGTCTGTTCCAGGCTCTTCCCTGGCTTCTGGCTGGCAATGCGTGCGGTCTGCGGCTTGTGGAGGCAGCGGCCTGACCTCCGCCTTTATGTTGTCTCGTGTGTGTGTCTCTGTTCAAATTTCCCCTTTTGACGAGGACACGGGTCATGTTAGATGGGCCCGCCCCACTCCAGTATGTTCTCATCTTAATGAATTACATTTGCCACAACGCTATTTCCAAATTGGGCCACATTCTGAGGTACCGGGGTTCAAACGTTAACATACGGATTTTTGGTAGGGCGTACCATTCAGCCTTTGATGTAATGCATCCTGTAAACAAAACCACAAGACAGCTGGCCAGTGAAGAAGAGAATTCCAGAGAATAATTGTTTTCTTAGAGGGAAAAATGAAGGAAGTCAGGGAAGGTGGAAAGGGGGGAGAAGGAGGGAGAGAGGGAGGAAAGAGGGAGGAAAGTGGGAAAATAGGAAGGGAGAGACAGAGGATAGCAAGACAGCTGGTTTTATTTCAAACATTTTATTCTTATTTTTTCAGCTTTTATTTAAATTCCAATTAGCTAACATACAGTGTGACATTCGTTTTAGGTATACACCATAGTCATTCATCACTTCCATACAACCCCAGGTGCTCCTCACAAGTGCTCTCCTCAATCCCCATCACTCAGCATAACTATAGATACGGATGGGTGGCAATCATTATGTGATGAGTCACAGCCACCTGTGAGATGTGAAGACAAAGGGACACAAGCATCGATCTGTTTATTACAACAATGTTATTGTTGGACATCCAAGACCAAGGATGGGCAAAGCTGGGGCGAAGTTGGAAGACAGATGGGGCCATATCCCCATAGGATGGGATGGGAAGGGAGAGAAAAAGAACAGGAAATAGCATTAATTGAAGGGCTTATGAAGACACAGTCACTTTCCAGAAAGTTTTTGCCCTCCTTCTTGCTTCCTTTTTCCTTTATTAAGTATTTCTTTTTTCCTTGCCAGGCAGGTTCCAGGTGGCCAACAGTACAAAGCCCTGTCCTCGTGGAGCCGAGAGGTGTAGGGGTTATTAACCCTCTTTCAGAGAAGAGAAATGCGTGGTCAGAAAGTGTAAGCAACTTCTCCAAAGTCTTGTCTCTGAAAGATGCTGGACATGGAATTCCATTAAATGGTGGTTTTCCCAAAGTCCCTTCTCTTCCCTTCAAGTCTACTACTCCGTCCCTCCTCAGAGCATCTCCTGAAAGAGCTGAGCTTAAAGCAGGAGGTTGGATAGAGAAGGGCACGGGGTGCACATTTAGGTTGGCAGGGAAGGGTTAAAGGCTTTGTGGATTCCTTTAAAGAGTTCTGTCTGGGAGCACCTGGGTGGCTCAGTTGGGTGAGGGGTCAGATTTTGGCTCAGATCATGGTCTCAAGGTGAGTTCCTGCCCCTCATTGGGCTCTCTGCTGTCAGTGCAGACCCCACTTGAGATCCTCCATCCCCCTGTCTCTCTGCCCTTTTCACACACTCTCTCTCTCTCATTCCCAAAAATAAATAAAACATTTGAAAAAATAAAGTGTTCTGTCTGTTCTCTCTCATTCCCTTTCATTTGCAGAAGGCGACTCTTAGATCCAGGGACGTCAAGAGACGTGAGTCATTTTCTGAGAGGAAGAACGTGAGGTTGGATGCTCAGGGTTGGCTCCAGGCATAAGAAAGAGGATAAAAGAGGACTGTGATTTCCCTTCCTGATAGTCCACCTTGTCCTCGGAGCATGGCAGCAGGGACTCTGTGAGCTTAACTTCCAAAAGGACTAGAAGGTTCCACAGCAAACGACAGGGATGCTGGTAATGGGAATGCAGTCTACCCAGGTAATCTGGGTAACTTTTAATCTATACTCTTTTACAGAAATTGTAAAGAGCCTGATTGTGAAAGAATATGAAATGATCAGGAACTTCTATACAGTCATTTCTATTCTTATACAATAAAGATTGTCTTAGGAAATAAAATGATGACTACAGGTGGATTCTAGAACTTATGACTGTAAAAACAGGCAGCAATTATGTGCATACATATATGTGGATACATGTACATGGTAACATACCTACGTGTCTGTGTGTGTGTCTGTAGAATTCTACCACCAATCGTCCTGTGGAAATCTAAGTCCGTAGCAAATTTCTGCTGGAAATTTCTGGATCCATTTCTTCTTTATTCTCTCAGCTAACTGGAATCATTCAACCTTTCTAAGAAAATAGGAAGCATCAGAGTTGAAGCAGCACCCATAGAAAGTGCACCTGCCATTTTCCGCAAGTGTTGTAGGCTTAGGAGTATAAGTTATGCTATTGAGGTGAAGGTCAAAGGGAGCTTGCTCTGTTGTTCCCAGGACATAATATTAGTGTGCCTTGAACAAGACCTTGGCAAAGTGCCCCTGGTGACCTAGAAAGTTGGACACATCTGATGTTTATGTGTTGAATTCACCATGTTTTTGCTCTGATAGAGTTATCTTATCTTCTTGAACTGCCTCTCCCACTATGCCCGCCCTATCCCCTAAGATAAGACACAGGAGCAAAGGAATGCTCTCAAGTTCATCCCATCCCTCTGCCTCTGGTTTGTCATATTTTAACTGTATTCCAGCATCTGGTCTCTTCCTTAGGATAAGTTCTTAGTCACGAAG
The DNA here is from genome assembly GCF_018350175.1 of Felis catus. Taxonomy (NCBI): domain Eukaryota; kingdom Metazoa; phylum Chordata; class Mammalia; order Carnivora; family Felidae; genus Felis; species Felis catus. Next base: position 196,524,659 of record NC_058371.1, on the reverse strand, counting down.
GGTTTACTCTTTTCATATGAATAAAAACCAAGTTATCTCAATGGCTCTTCAGGATGGTTTTAGACTCTCCGGCAGCTAAATTTAGATTGAAGCCGGGGAAGAAAAAAGAAAGAACACTGTATAATTTGAGAAATGAGCAGGTGTTTTAAAGTCATACTAATTTGGGATTGAATCCTGGTCCATCTGCTAGTTAACTGTGAACAGGTTTTAAAATGGGGGAAATATCAAATAAGGTATTTGTGAAATAAAAGATGCAGTCATACATGTTAGGTACCCAGGAAGGTGGCTGTGTCCACCAAGAACATTTAATATAATGCTATTTTTTGTTGTGCAGCCAAATTGATTAACTTAACGTCCTGTTCTTGAAGTTACACACACTGGCATTACCAGTGCTGGTTTAAGATTTACCTCCATCTGGGGGTGGGAGGTCCAGGAAGGGGGATGAGTGTGATGGAAACTTCAGTGCGTGTGGGAACCGCAAGAAATCCACTTTCCCATGATGACCACAGTGTGGATGATTCAGTGAGTCCACCAATTTTAATATAAAGGTCATACACTTATAAAGAAATTCAGTTCTCTCTTTCACTACACACACACACACACACACACACACACACACACACACACACATTTAATAAATAAAGATAACATTCTCCAGATTATCCAGTGGCTAAACAAAAAATTCTGAATTCGGGGCATGTGGATGGCTCAGTCTGTTGTGTCCAACTCCTGATTTGGGCTCAGGTCATAATCCCAGGGTCGTGGGATTGAGCTGTGGTCCATTCTGCACGTGGTGCCTGCTTGAGATTCTCTCTCTCTCTGCTCCTCTCCCCTGCTCTTTCTCTCTCTCTCTCTAAAATTAAAAAACAAAATCTGAAGTAGATCCGAAGGAAAAATGTCATTGGGAACAGAGATCTGACAACTCTAAATGAACATTAGGTTATAAAAACGTTCACTCGACAATGCATTACATGTAACAAACTTGTCATTTATAAATAACAACTTCACATCACTGAGCCCTTTCCTGCCCCTCAAATACAGTTTAAGGTAAGTATTTAACTATCGGTTTTTTACAGTCAAGAAGAGTAAAGCTCACAAAACTTAAGCGGATCAAAGTCATTCAGGTAGTAAATTAAGACACGAGCATAGGTATTTTGATTCACACTTATATATTTGTAGTACTAAATTAATAAAACTTATTAAACAGAGGTGATGTTAAAATGTTAAGTCAATTATGCTTGACTATTTAGAACTTGAAGATATGGACCATCCTTGGTTTGTCCAATATTTTATCCCTTGCTCCAAGCACAATGACAAGTGTATAAGTGTTTGATAAATACTTACTGAGTTGACGAAATAATCAGAACCTTTCTGGGTCAACCTCTACTTCAGAAGCTGTTAAAATTGCCTATAAGTAATGAGCATATTAGGAACACTGATTTTTCAGGTGGCCACAGTTTGAGAGTCTGTCAGTTTGAACTTGCGAGGAAGATGTTCATGGGTGTGCAAGTGCGTGTATGTGTTGTGTGTGTGTGTGTGTGTGTGTCCATGAAAACTGAAGGGGGGTGGTATTGAGGAACTAGGTATCATGGAAAATATTATAAAACATAACTTTAATGTAAATCAAATATGATTACTACAATCTATAAAAGTTATTTTGGCAGTTTTGCTATTCCAGATATCTTACGTGTATGTGGGATCAGGTAATATTAGATCAGACGCCTGTGGCCTTTTAGAGATCATTGAGTCGACGGGTCTGCAAACTGTGTCCCGTAGGTCAAATGGGCCCACTGCTTGTTTTTATAAATAAAGTTTTATTGGAACACAGCGCTGTCCATTCACATACATAATGTCTGTGGCTACTTTCACACTAAAATGGTAGAACTGTGCAGTTGCCAGAGGGATATGTGGCCCGCAAAGCCGAAAATATTTGCAACATCATGGATGGAACTGGGCCCCCAGTTATTGAACGAAGAAGGCACAGGATGGAAGGTGCAGTGTAGGGAATATAGTCAGCAGTGTTGTATCAACGTTTTATGGTGACAGGTAGTGGCTACACCCGTGGTGAGCACAGCATGGCATACAGAGTTGTCCAGTCACCATACTGTATGCCTGAATTTAGTGTAACATTGTGTGCCAACTATACCTCCGTAAAATAAAATAAATGTTTGCTGGCACTCGATTTAGTCTACACCTCCCATTTTGCAGATGAAAAGTCTGCGCTCCTGAAGGATGACAGGACCTACTCAAGGTCACACGGTCGTGGAGGCAGGCTGGAACCGGAACTCAGGTCTCTCAACTGCCGTTCCTTTGCAGCTTCCTTTATCACAGTGCATCCCATTATCCTATTGTAAAGAGCTACACTGATTCACAAGCAATTTAGTTTTGCTTTGTTATAAAACACACTTATTTTATTTCATATATATATATATATATATATATATGATTCATATTGTCTATGCAAAGACAAGCATCATCCAGCTGCTTTGTGACAGCTGCCACCCAAGAGCACCTGGGACCAGTAAACGCCCAGGGGAAGTTGCGACATCATCAACTGGGTTTATAGAGGCTGAGTTGAAAACTGTCATAAAGCCAGACGAAATTTCATAGAAAATTGATCTTAAAAAGTGAGGTCTCAGTAATAACCCAAAAGTCTATTTTATTAAGATCCTACCTGGACATTTTCCTTCAGACAGTCCCCCATAAACATAAACAGTAGACATATATTGCTCAATGGTGGGATTTGGAGAATGGAGAGGGAGTGGACCTGGATGTCCCCCCGCCTCAACTAAAGTGTAGATATAGTGGATATAATGACACTAGCATATGTCTGAGCCATCTTTCCCTTATGAGGTGGAGAGTGAGAATTGGCTTGGCCAACTAAGTCTAACGAGGCCAAGATGGCAGAATGCCTACTGAACCTCTGTGAGAAATGTACACACCCTGGAAGTATGCTGAATTGCAAACAGAGTAAAAAGGCACCCCAAAAAGCCAAAGAAAGAAGTATATTAGCCTAAAAGTGGAAGAGAATAAAGGCAAGCAATTAAATATTGATGGAAGGAACCAGTATTCAGGGATTCAGGGTTACAATGTGAAGGGAGATAAGGAAGTTGAGGGGTGTGGTCCTGGGCATCATGGCAGCTTCAGGTGCCTGCCCCAGCACAGTGTTTGTGCTGGTTGATTGCACCTAAAGGGCTATCCAGGCAGATGAAAGTAAGGAAACACCTCTTACACCAGAAGATGTTCCAGAGAGTTTTTCATTAATTAACAAATCAGTGGATCACTGCCTAACTGAATATTTCTGGTACATTGTTACAGATCTGGCTGGGTGTCTGGGGCTTTTTGATAATCCAACACTGCTTTTGTTGGAGAATTGACTCTTTCCCAAACCATGTCAATATGCTATGCTGTCAAAGTAGGACCTCTACTTTCCATCAACAGGGTGGGCAGCTATAATAGTCAGAGTAAGGGATTGCAAACAATTGATTCAACCCTTTCTAATTTTGTTGCTGGGTGGGGTGGGGGAAGAATCTCTTGTTATTAAGTGGCAAAAGAATCTCTGAACATGTCAGAGTTGTTCATGCATGAGGATAAATGGCCAGAAATAAAGCTTGAAGATGGCATCTACACAAATCTGCGATGTGTATGTCAACAGCTGCCCTTGCCATGGATACATCCAAATGACACCTGCTCTGTCCCATTGCTCTATTCTGAATGAATCTCCCATGGTTGAGTCTGATGGGGTGAGTGTTGTACTCATGCATATTCTCTGGATGCAAGGGGGGGGGTTGCTGGAAAAGGCGATTTCACGGTAGTATCTTGCAGGGGCTGGATTCATTATCTGGGAAATTGTTAGAGACAGAGGAAGAATCCTCAAAGAATTACGTTATCCATAAAACATGGAGATCACTCACCACCCTAGCCAATGACAGGGATAGGGTCCCGTCTCCCTGGACCTAACAAGAGATGCAAGTCATCGCAGATGGTTCGGATTGGGTCAATGAAACTTGGGGAAGTGGTATTGACGTTGAAAGATGATGGATCACTCTCTTAGATAAGGAATCATAAACACCATACACAGCCTTGCCCTGCTGACTTACATCAATTTGACGTGTGACAAGAGTACTGAAAGATGGAGCTCTTGTAGAGGAAATGGAGCTAAAACATCTTTTATTTTTTAAGTAGGTCTCATGCCCAGCATGGAGCTCAACATGGGCTTGAACTCAAGAACTTGAGGTCAAGACCTGAGCTGAGATCAAGAGTCAAATGCTTAACCGACTGAGCCACCCAGGCACCCCCAGCTAAGAGATATTATAAAAGACAAGGGTGTGATAGCATTGCAGACAGCTGCATTTGGTTGTGCCTGAAGCCACACAGTCCCTGGAGTTGTACAATTTCCTAAACTGGCATTCTAATTTTCTTATTTAAAGTAAAAACCTAGTACAATGCCCATGCTCTGGATTTGTGTCCTCACTAAGTGAAATGCTGAATTGAGCGTACCTCGGTAAGGAATATTCTTTTCAGGAGTGGAAAGAATAGTGATCTGATGCACCTCTTCCATGTGGCTATTCCAAGGAGAAGATAAACAAGATATATAAGATTTTCAGTCTTTTCTTAGGTGGACATCACATCACCTCCTCCCTCCCTTTCCATTCTTCAAGAGTTAGTGGCTCGGAACCATTTGATTAGGACGTGCTTTCAAGCGAGTATGATTATGGAACACACACACACACACACACACACACACACACACACCAACAAATGGATACTTTTCTCCCTCTCTGTGCCTAGAACTGGGACCTACTAAGACAAGGTCCCATGTAGGCTGGATAGCAGCATATCTACGCCAGCTGTCTTGAGCTCTCTCCCTCTTTCTTCTATCCTCCACTCATGCTTTCATACCTTCCATCACACTGTTTTATAACTAATTAGGCTAATGCTATGATTTGTAGGCATAAGGAGAGAGAGAGGAAGACAGAGAGACAGAGAGAGGGAAAGGGAGATACCTGGAGGTCTGCAACCTAAGCACTTCCTTTGGCCCAAGTCATCAGAGAACTCTGCAATGGGATTTTAGGCAAAGGCTTTGCTAAATACAAAGTATAATTTGCTTTTGTTGTCCTCTTCTCCCTTTCTGAATGTTGTCAAAAGAAAGCTGGATGGAAGTTAAAATGGTGAAGGCAAATTTTATTTAGGACTATTGTCATGGGAAAAAAGAGACCCTGTTACAGAACTGGGCTTCATTCTGACTACAACAAGGACAGGGAGAATTTGTAGCCAAGAAGCAGGGAAGGACAAGTACATGGAAAATTACTGTGAGGAGACATGAGTGTTTGGGGTCTGCAATGTTTCTTGCAAAACAAACGTAACAGGATTCCTGTTGAAGTCAGGCCATGACCATCAGATACTAAGAGTGGGAGATTCTTGCTAAATTGACTTTGAGTTCTTACTAAAACTGGATTTTTCAAGGAGGTGCACAGATGGACCTTGGAGAAGTTTCAAGGGCTTGACTGAAGTTGGGTCAGGCAAGGGATTTTGTCATCATCTCCCTTGGAAACTGATAGAGAAGAACATTGGCCATGTTGATGAAGCAGAATTGGGGGAATATTGGATCCTGTTTTCCCAGGAGCATCTTGATAACCTCAAAAATGCAGTAGTAACTGAAAAGTGTGCCCTAGATACCATGCAAAATATGTTCACCTTTATTACTTAATTTAATTCGTATGAAAATTCTGTTAGGTAGAGTGTTATTATTTGAAATATACGACAGAGGAAAATGTGAGTCAAGAGATTCTGCAACTTAATGCCAAAGACCTTATCAACGGGAGCACCTGTGGTTTGAAATCAGGTTTGTTTAAATTGAAGTCTGTATTTGCTGCCTTACATCTGGCGCCTAGGCTATAACTCAGATGCAAAGTGAATCAGCTTTCGCAAAAGAAACAAAATGTTGAAAGTTCTCTATTTAGTCTGAAAGTGGGTAAACCTCCATCAAGATCAAAACTGGCAAAAATAAGTATGAGGCTATTGTGTGTAGGAAAGATTAAACGAGGTCTATGACACTCTAGAAGGAAGATCTAGGCCCAATTGATAGAAGTTCCTCTCTCCTCACTCCTCACGCTTCCAGAAGGAAATCATGGGAAAACTACCACTGACTGGTGTCATCTCCCCACTTTGTCCTCTGGTTGCTGACACAGGACGAAGGACTCATCAGGCTGATGAGATGGTGAGTTTGGAAAGGGAATAAGAATGTGCAGTAACAATTCCTGCTAGGGTCCCTGTGTTAGGGTTCTCCAGAGAAACACAACCAACAGGATGGGAGTACATAAAAAATAAAAATTAGGGGCGCCTGGGTGGCGCAGTCGGTTAAGCATCCGACTTCAGCCAGGTCACGATCTCGCGGTCCGTGAGTTCGAGCCCCGCGTCAGGCTCTGGGCTGATGGCTCAGAGCCTGGAGCCTGCTTCCGATTCTGTGTCTCCCTCTCTCTCTGCCCCTCCCCCGTTCATGCTCTGTCTCTCTCTGTCCCAAAAATAAATAAATAAACGTTGAAAAAAAAATTTTAATAAAAAAAAAATAAATAAATAAATAAAAATTAAAATTAAAAAAAAAAAAAGATTTATCTTAAGGAGTTGGCTCACATGACCTCGGATGCTTGATGAGCCCAAAATCTGAGGGTGGAGGCTCAGCCTGGAGACTCGGGAAGGAATGCAGTTCAAGTCCAAAGGCACAGTGTGCTGGTTAACCAGGAAGAGCCCCTGTTGTGGATAAAGTCCAAGGCCAGCTTCTAGCAGAATTATTCCTTCTCGCTCAGTGCAATCTTTTCGTTCTATTAAAGCCTTCAGCTGATTGGATGAGGTCCATCCACATTGTATAGGACCATCTGTTTTGCTCAAAATCTATCAATTTTATTATAAGTCTCCTCCAAACACACTCTCACAGAACCACCCAGAGTAACATTTGACCAAAATATCTGGGCCCAGCCAGGTAGACACATAAAATTGACAATCGCACCCTTTATCCTCTCTTTCTAAAGGCAGGATCTCAAGCATGTAAGGTTCTGATTTTTCCAGCACTTCTAGGAACTGAGTGGGTAAGTTTAAGTGACAGGTAGAGGGTGTATTGAAAACCTATTGGTAGCAGGTCTAAGACTGTGTTCCCATCAGCTTTGTTCGTAATAAAGGTAATATATATATATTTTTATCTTTTTTCTGATTCCTCACAACTGGATCCTAATTTGAACAGAACAATGCAGGATGCTATTACAAATGGGACCTGGGCTCAGAATCTTAAGAATTAGGGACCAAAATTATGCACATAAAATTCAGACAGATTGAGGTTTGGGGCTGAGCCAGGATGAAATGCTTTAGGATCTAAGCTTTAGTAAGCTCAGATTGCTAAAGTCTTTTTGAATGTGGATCAGAGCTGCCCTTAGTTGCTGTTAGTTACAGACATGGAACTATTTTTACAAAAGGTGAGGCCTGAGTGATGCCCCCTTGGTTCTTATTAAGCACATCCCAGGGGCCCTAGCAGGCAGGCCATGGCAGCTAACCTTGACCTGACTTACATAGTGGGGCTAAGTCAGGGAGCAGGTAATAGGGAAAAGAATTGGGCCCAATTAGGATTCTTCAGTGAAGAGATGCTTTAGGCATTAGTAGATGAGATGATTTTTGCTCCCATCTGGGTGTTTTTTTTTTTTTCTTCAAAAGCTCCAGGCAGTAACTTACCACTACGATTGCAGTTAGATTCAGCATAAGCTACAGAGCATAGTGTCTAGCTTTTGCATTCATAGAGATCCAGGACATATACCCTAATAATAGTGACTTAGATTACACATATGCAGCCTCGTGGACAAAAGGGTAGTGGATTTTACTAATGAATAAATAAGAAGGAATAAGTTATTTACTCTACAGGGGCTATGTCACATTCTTGGGTTGAGAAACAGAGGAACTCGATGAAACAATTCGTAACTCAAATATTAGGGAAAAAAAAAAAAACATAAAAAGGCCTGTGCCTGTAGCATGAAATCCATCCCTAGGAATTGAGTTTTCTCAAATTGAATTGATTTAAAATGTATGTTTCTGCCTTTCCATCCCAACAGAAACAGTGGAGAATGGCCAACACTTTAGAGAAGTCAATGTGTTTGTGGAAGAAGAGGGCGTCGTTTCATAAGGCAGAGTTGGATGGTGGAGGCCAGAGTGGACAAACATGACGGGGGAAAGGGGATCCACTTGGGCTGAATGTCCTTGAAAGGAGTTTAAGAAATGGGCAGCTGTCTTTGTAGATCAGAGAGGGTGACATCTCCACCCCCAGTCATACATAAGAAGAAGGCTTTATTCCAGAGAGAAGAGTGGGGAGACCCCCAAGGGAAGCCGGATACAAGACATATCTAAAGCCTTTAAGAGCTATGTCATAATAAAAGGGAAAACTTCCATAAAAGATCAGAACAGCTGTGTAAAGATGTGGCACACAATTAGCACTGATTCGAGAAGAAAAGATCAAAAAGAAGGACACCGGCTACTGAAAGCCAATTTAGGGTGTATTATAAGCAGCTTAGTTGCAGTTAGGGATGCAGCTACCCCATTGCCATACGTGAGCCTGGTGGGGCTTGAGAGACTGTAAGGAAGGCACAGGAAACAAATGTCACTCCAAGGGAGCCAAGCAGAACAATGAAAACGCAAGACGAGGCCTGGTTTCCATTTTTATCTGAAAGGAGAATGCCACCAGGGTGGATTCATCCTACTTAGGGAGGTAAAAGAGGACCAGATTGTTGTGGACAATGGATGCTTTTTTCCCCCACATCCACACATCATTTGCTTTGTACCTCTTTATGACGAAAACTTACAGAGGATGCTAGGGGGCCAGCTGCCATCTTTTCTTTCATTTCTCTTTCTTTTGAAAGGTGCTCCGATCCAGTACATCATGTCAGCTTGCCAGAGAAGGAAGGTAACCAATGCAAGGGGTGAAACTGGATTAAACTACTGAAGTTTCCTTAAAGAAGCATGGGGGGGAAGAATACTACATGGAAATAGGACATCAGGCTCTTATCTTATTCTGCTGAAAAAAAAAAAAAAAAAAGATGTAGCAGAAACACAACTTGAAGCCGGGAATGCTCAAAAACTGAAGGAAGACAGGTGTTGAGGAGTTTACTGCAAAGGTGTGGACTGTCACTGTGGGAGGCTGAAAAATTACTGAAATTAACATGGCACTTAGGTACGTAGGTGCCTGTGGGTGCAGGCATCAGAATCATCCCCGCAGAGAGTGTTTCTCCAACAGAAATAAATACGGCGACAAGGAGGACATTGTTGCCAGAAGACAGTTTTTCTCAGCCCCGGGAGACTTCACGGCAAAAGGTCATGGCAGGAGGCACCAGAAGATGAGGCTAACAATGGCAGCCCATGAGGTCGAGGGTGGGTCATTAAGAAGCCTGCACTCAGTGCAAAGCTATGTCACCAGAGCTCCAGAGTTTGCAGGGAAATTAACTTCAGAAAGTTTAAGTGTGAAGGGGAAGTGAGAAAATGTGGTGGTTGGGGGTGCCAACAACCTTGGCGAGGACACAGAAATATCCCTGTTGTCACCCTATGCGAGGAGGTATCAGTTGCAACTTACCCTCCTCCCGAGAGTGGTTTCCCTCCGAGAACGTAAGTTCATAGGCTCGATTTTCTTTTTTTAAATTTTTTTTTCCAACGTTTTTTATTTATTTTTGGGACAGAGAGAGACAGAGCATGAACGGGGGAGGGGCAGAGAGAGAGGGAGACACAGAATCGGAAACAGGCTCCAGGCTCCGAGCCATCAGCCCAGAGCCTGATGCGGGGCTCGAACTCACGCACCGCGAGATCGTGACCTGGCTGAAGTTGGACGCTTAACCGACTGTGCCACCCAGGCGCCCCATAGGCTCGATTTTCTAAGTGCTTCACACGGACTGGTGTCTTCGTGGGAGAGAAAGTAAGATTTTCTTCTGTTTTCACCGTCTCTTGAATACTGAGTTTCCAGGGGGCTTCTGAGTGGTATCAGTAATGTGGCTCTATATTGCCCCCAGCGCTGGATTTTGAGACTTAACTTTTACTTAAGACGACTGCGCACAGGGATGCCTGGGTGGCTCAGTGAGTGAAGTGTCCGACTTTCGCTCAGGTCATGAGCTCAAAGTTTTTGTGAGTTTGAGCTCCGTGTCAGGCTCTGTGCTGAGAGCGTGGAGCCTGCTTGGGATTCTCTCTCTCTGTCTCTCTCTCTGTGTCTCTCTGTCTCTCTCTCTCTGTGTCTCTCTCTCTCTGTCTCTCTCTTTCTGCCCCTCTCCCACTTGCACTCTCTCTCTCTCTCTCTCAAAAATAAATAAGCATTAAAAAAAAAAAAAAAAGAAAGAAAGAACTTCTCATAGGGTCCAAGAATTTCTCCTTTTTTCTATAGTAGACGCACTGTTTAATTATTCATAATTTTTATCTTATGTCACATTATCTTTGTAGATACCAGGAAAGACTCTTGCTTTCACTTTATTTCTATTAACTTTCCTCTTCAGCTCCAGCCCTCCACTCTTATTTCTCTCCTCCCCCAGGCATACTAAAATGCATTTAGTATCTACCTCCAGTGATACATTGGTCTTTCCTTTAAATATGAAGTAGGGAAACTTGCCCCAGCTACTTTATTTTTTTTTTTAATTTTATTCTTTTATTTTTTTAAGTTTACCTACTTATTTTGAGAGAGAGAGAGAGAGAGAGAGAGAGAGAGAGAGAGAGAGAGAGAGAGAGAGTTGGGGAAGGGATACAGAAAGAGAACAAGAGAGAGAGAATCCCAAACTCTGATAGTGCAGAGCCCTCTAACTCATGAACCATGAGATCATGATCTGAGTTGAAGTCGGTTGCTTAGCTGACTTAGCCACCCAAGAGCCCCAGTGGCTACTTTATTTAAAATATCATTCTAGGGGCCCCTGGGTGACTCAGTCGGCTAAGCTTCCGACTTCAGCTCAGATCATGATCTCACAGTCCGTGGGTTCGAGCCCCACATTGGGCCCTGTGCTGACAGCTCAGAGCCCGGACCCTGCTTCAGATTCTGTGTCTCCCTCTCTGCCCCTCCCCTGCTCTCTCTCTCTCTCTCTCTCTCTCTCGTTCTCTCTCTCTCAAAAGAAATAAACATTAAAAAATACTTTAAAATATCATTCTACACCCTACCCTTAACATACGTTCTGATTTTTTTCTTGCCTTTGTGGGTTTCCTTTTCTTAGCATAGGTCAACATCAAACCCACATATATTTTGCTTATGTATTTTTTTTCTTCTCCCAATTGAATATAAGTTCCATATGTAAGGAATTTCTGTCTGTTTTCTTCAGTGCTGTGTTCCTAACTTCTGGCATAGTCCCTGCCACATTATAAGCACTCAATAACTATTTGTGAACTGAGTGAATGAATATATGAAATGGAGTTAGGAATGGATATTATTCTGTTTTAGATTGTGTTTGGTCAATGCAGAATATATGGGGCTGGCCATGAAGAAATCTACAATTCCCTAATAACATCTAAACTCTTAAAAGTGAGGGTCAAGAGGGAGTAGTTGTTAAATTAATTGATCTTTGGACCCTGGGATGCAGCTATACCCAGGCTGGATCAAACTAAGACTGGAGCCGAATGGTTATTAATGTAACCTAAAACAAAAAGAACATGAGATGTTCAAGCATTGCATCTTCTCTGAGGATTTGATAGTGAAAAGGTGTTTACGTGCTAATCTGGGGTATTTTATGTTGAGAATACTGTAATAAATGGGTACCTTTGGCGGAGGGAGTAAGAGATAAATTGTCTATCAGTAGTTCCAGAGGAAAAAAGCAAAGAAACAATACTTTTAATTGGGAGAAAATTCCAATCGTAGACCAAAGACTACCCTAAAAACTATTGTTCTGTTCTCTTGGGGAGACATAGAATTCATTGGTGGGGCCAACCATTTACAGAGCAAAACCTGAGAAATTAAGAAGGAGCACTTGCCTCTCCTTCCTCCTATTTTCATAGAACAAAGGAATTGTCTGCTCTTCAGGAGGTCTACCAGGCTTTTGCTTCTTCTCTTTCAGGCTTCTCTTGCCACGTCCCTTGTAACTGATTTATCTCCTTGGTATGGTTGGCCAGTGTTAGAGCAGCATTTGTAGTTCTGTCCCTTTTTGCTTTCTTTTTGAGTGAGTCATTCTCAAGTGACACATTCTCAACTCATCTGTGGGGTACATATGCTTGAGAAATTGTAGTTCGTGGGCCAGGGTCTATTTAAAAGGGGAAACATGTTAGGGGATTTAGTTGTGGCCATGGGTCAAGCAGCATTTTCTAATTCTACTTGTCAGTCACAGAACTAATAGCATTATTTCCATTTTTTTTCTATTTCTTACTGGGTTCCAAACTCCAGAAAGAAAGGGTGATATTGATTGGCTTCCCAAAACACATACCAAAATAGATTTTGACCTAATGTAAATAATTTTTTTTCTCTATTTGGGAGAGAAGGAAGGAGTTGCTTCATCAGGTGTGGAGACTGCCCAACACTAGAGGCCAAGATACTACCCATCCAGAAATTGTTAAATGAGTCTTTTCCCTAGGAAAGGATCTAACTTATTATAAGATTAATAATGATTCCTGCACTGATGCAGAACTTCAGAGTTTGCAAAAGTCTTTAAGATTCATCATTTTCCTTAATATGAGATCATACTTATTTATTTTTATATTTATGTACCCAATTCATTTGAGATGATGTATTATTCTAATTTAGATGTTCAAGTGAGTCATCTTCAAAGTAGACCCTTGAGAATTTACTTGATTTTATGAAGCCATAAAAAAGAAAAACTTTTAAAACTGTAAATTAATAATAGACATTAGTTATTATCATCAACAGTGTTAATAGCACAAGGTTAAGTATGCTATCATTACTCAAAACTTTGGAGTATCCTCTTAGGGCCTATAGCATACTTTGATACGCATCTTACAATGAAAAATTACTAACTTGGAGGACTTATTCCATTTTTATTTTAATTTCAAGTCTTCATGAGAAGTTATCTCTGTCCAAATGTTATAAATAAGGTGAGTGACCAAAAAAGGAAATATGATTTCAAGGAAGGAAATATGACTTCTAGTACACCCAGAAAGTTAATGTATTCTTTTAGTTTACTTGCATGATTTTGTTATTTTAGGGGCCAGCACTGTCTCTCATATGGCTTTACTAAAAGCCTTGTAAAATGCATTTGGACCTAGGAAATAGTTTTCTGATGTATAGTGGTGATAAAAAGCAAGACCTACTTTGAATTTTGGCTTCACCATTTGTTATTTTTGGACCATTGCAAGTTGCTTAAGATAGCTCTAAGCCTTGACTTCAAGGTAAAGTGACTCTAATAATACCTACTATCCAGATTTTGTAGTGATGACTGCATAAAATTATATATAGAAAGTACCTGGGACAGAGTAAGTGCTCAATAAATGGTACAAATCAATACACACATAACCAGGCATTCTCTCTGCCTCCTAGGGGATGTCTTAGCAAAGCACATTTTATTTTGATGAATATATTCTAGTGTCTTGATTGCTGAGTCAAAATCTACACAAAAGAATCATACCCTAGACACAGAAATGAATAACTCGCATTCAGGTAGCTGGTTTAGAACACTGTGTCGTTAAAATCAGGCAGAGAATTCACTGGAGAATAGATATCTAAATCTTTCAAAAGAGGTTGAGCTGTAGCATAATAATATAGGATCAACTTTCCCTGGAGCTATGCTTTGTTCTTCCTGGTTCTCTCTTGCAGCCCTTCCCTATGGGATTCTGCTCTCTGTTTGCCTTCCATCTTGAATTGAACTCTGGCCAGACTCCAAACCTGAAGCTAATAGCCCCTGGAAACTCACCAAACCTTTTCTCACTGGAGGATTTTGGTCATCTCTTAACATTGGCTTCTCTTCTATTCCTTTGGGAGTAATGGTTTGGAGACCATGTTTCCTATTGTAGTACAAGTTTCTACACATGGTGTTAGAATATCTGAAAAGAAATATGACAGTTTGGGTCTTAACCTTATCGCCCCATGATCTTTAGCAGCATTCAGTGTCTAACTTTGGGTTTCACCATTTAAGACTGGAAATACTTCCAAGAGGAAAGTATCTAGAAAGGGATGGGACATTAGAATGCTTAGAAAAATAATGATTATCATAACCTTGTAGTAGAAGGCCCCCTATGAAAGATGGATACATTCAGCATCAGAGAACCCATGGCTAATGGTAAGCCATCTCACTGAGTAAGAAAATCACAGTAACTATAGCAGAAGGGTGAATAGTTATTTCATTTTACACAAAAATAAATCAAAATAAAGCAACTATTTAACCATCAACTCCTTCCTTAAAACCTCCTTTCCATAAGGATCTGCCCATTGTATCAAGTCTTGTTAAACAAACTGCTAATAGAAAAAAATCACTGATGATGTAAAGAATAAGTTTCTATTTACCTTTTTGTTTAACATATTTACATGATGATTCATTGCAAAAGGGATATTTCACTGCTGATAACAATAATGGTAGTAATGTTTCCCAGGCAAAGCATTCCATCCTGGGCATTCAAATCAGTGCTTGGAAATAGTTTATTATCCAACTACAAAAGAATTTCACTTTTTTTTTTTTTTTCAGTTTTCGACACTACACTTGTCAGTTCTTTGGAGACCATTGCCAACAGAGAGAATGAACTTGACAACATTAAGTTTGGATGATTAGTAGATAGATTAGGTGGAGAAATGGATAGACCGATGAAAGTAAAAGACTATGGTGTGAGGGTTAGAATAATAATTTTACTGTTAGAGAAATTGAAGTTAGCATCCTGGCTAATCCATTCCTGAGCTGCTCTAGATGTCAATGTTTTCTTCCATAAAATGTATGTAATAAATGGACTTACACCTAACATTGTTGTGAATAAAAAATAAAGCAATGCATATAAAACTTTTATTATCATACTATCACACAGCAATTGTTCAGCGAATGTGACCGATCTATCACCATCATTCTCATTATCATCGCCATCACCTTCATCATCATCTTCGTCACCGTGATGATTCTCTTTCAGGTCCTCTTGCAGAATTAGCAGGAATATAGCAAAAATAATAATACTGGGTCTGCACTCTAGTACTTATTTGCTACATAACTACGTTCAAGCCACTTAATTATTTGGGTCATAAGACTTTTGCCTCAGTCTTTTTGGACTGCTATAACAAAAATACCATAGACTGGGTGGGTTAAACATTAAACGATTATTTTCCACAGTTCTGGAGGCTGGAAAGCCCAAGATCAAGGTGTCAGCAGATTCAGTGTCTGATGAAGACCTACTTCATGGTTCATAGGAAGCCATCTTCTTGCTGTGTCCTCACACGGCAGAAAGGATGAAGGAGCTCTTCGCAGGGGCTCCACCTTCATGAGCTAATGAGCTCCCAAATGCTATGCCACCACATGCCGTCACATTGGGGATGAGGCTTCAACATGAATTTTGGAGAGACACAAACATTCTGTCCATTGGCTAGTTCCCATTTGAAAAAAAGTAGGACTGATGATAATGGTTCGCACTCCGCATACTCTCTCAAACCACTCTTTGACATAACTGGTAACCGAATACAGATGAAGTCTACTTAGTCGTCTCTAGGTCTGATTTCCTGTTAATTTAGTCTTTTCTAAATGTAATTTTCTCTTTAATATAGTCACTTAAATAACCCTCTCAAAACTCAAATTTGACATGCTTAAAATGGCATATACTCTCCCTAAATCATACCCCATTTCCACACCTTTTCCTTATTTCCTACTTTTGTTAAGAGAATCCAAATTTACCAAGGAAATTAAGACAAGAACCCTTAAGAAAGCATCCATTCCTTCCTCTCTCTTCTTCCCCACCCCCCATCAGTCATGAAATTATGCTGATATTACCTTTGGAGTTTCTGCATTTACACTGTCCGTGCCCAAGGCTCTAGTCCAGAATTTAACTCTTTATGGATTAAACAGCTTAATTTCTCTTTTTCCTAAGTCTAGTTTTAGCTGAGCTGCCACCACCACATCAGTCTGGGTCAAGAAATCACATATTCTAGCCGTGATGCTCCATAATGAGACTCTAATTGCAGAAAGGCTGATCATGTGTCTGTGTTGCTCACCATTAACCTCCAGTGTCGAGCCCAGTGCCCAGAAATATATACACATGCCTTGGTTGGACAAACAGTAGGGCTGATGATGTATGAGGTGGGCAGACTAAAACTTGGGAAATCCAGTAGGAATAAGAAACTTCAAATCAGGAGATAGAAGTCTAGGTCAGTAGAAACCTCATAATCTGAAGATGCTTATTGTAGAATCTTTCCTCTGACGCTTGAGACACACACTTTAGTGCAGAAGACACCATTAATATCACTTGCTCATCTGAATACACCAAACCATGGGATTTTTTTTTATGAAATTTATTGTCAAATTGGTTTCCATACAATACCCAGTGATCATCCCAACAGGTGCCCTCCTCAATGCCCATCACTCACCCTCCCTTCCCTCCCACTCCCCATCAACCGTCAGTTTATTCTCAGCTTTTAGGAGTCTCTTATGGTTTGGCTCCCTCCCTCTCTAACCTTTTTTTTTCCTTCCCCACCCCTATGGTCTTCTGTTAAGTTTCTCAGGATCCACATAAGAGTGAAAACATATGGTATCTGTCTTTCTCTGTAGGACTTATTTCACTTGGCATAACACTCTCCAGTTCCATCCACGTTGCTACAAAAGGCCAGATTTCATTCTTTCTCTTTGCCAAGTAGTATTCCATTGTGTATATAAACCACAATTTCTTTACCCACTCATCACTTGATGGACATTTAGGCTCTTTCCATAGTTTGGCTATGGTTGAAAGTGCTGCTATAAACATTGGGGTACAAGTGCCCCTATGCACTTGTATCCCTTGGGAATTTACCCAAACCATGGGATTTTTAGGGCAAAGAGATGTCTCTCCTTCCTCTTTGTGTCCCACAGAAGGCAAAATGTTGGGCACAGGGCAAATACTAAGCAAATCTGTTGTATTGAATAGAAATTATGAGTTACTTTTTAAACAGAAAGTACATGGTAACTATAATTTATCTGAAACATTGTGATTAAATTTCATTGGGCATTCAATACTTCAAACTGGTAATTTATTTGTCATGCAAATCAGTGAATGCATATTGTTTCAACAATACACTTGAAAAAGTCAAATCACCAAGGTAACTTGAAGGAATGTGATTATCAGCAGTGGTCTGGTGCATGGTTTCTTTTAGCACCTTCAACAAGTCGGGGACCAGAATCTGTCACATCAAATGGGGAGATAATACATATAAACACACAACACACACACACACACACACACACACACACGGGGTAGAGGGAGAGAATTAGTCCTTATTGTGTTTTTAGGCAACATAAAAGAAAAGAAAATGTAAAAAATGTATTTGTAGAGTTGGCATTCTCCTGCGGAATAAAGAATTCTTCCTATAGCAAGCTAAGTCATTGCACACTTCTGCTTAGAGAGAAAGTTAAACAAAAGAGAATGAATTTTAAAAGCTTTGCCTTTTGATTTCTTTTTTTATCAGCTTAAAAAGACTAACTTACACAAAATAACATCACTGCAGAGGCTAATTGGCATTCTGCAGAGGTTATGAGGTTGTTGGGGTTTGTTTTCACCCATTTTGCTGTGTTACCCAGGACTGGGCCAGTGGGAACCAGAGACTCAGGTTAAAAGCCTGTCAAAAAAAGAGCGAGTAGGTATATGCATTGAAAACTCTGGACTGAAAGTCACCAGAAAAGCAGAACCCTCCACCTTCATTTATGAAATTATGAAATTGTGTCCCTCTTTTTTTGGTCTGGACATTCATTCATGGAGACTCCAAAGAGAAAATCTAAGGTAGTAGAACTTCTTTTTTTTTTTAATTTTTTTTTCAACATTTATTTATTTTTGGGACAGAGAGAGACAGAGCATGAACGGGGGAGGGGCAGAGAAAGAGGGAGACACAGAATCGGAAACAGGCTCCAGGCTCTGAGCCATCAGCCCAGAGCCTGACGCGGGGCTCGAACTCACGGACCGCAAGATCATGACCTGGCTGAAGTCGGACGCTTAACCGACTGCGCCACCCAGGCGCCCCTAAAGTAGTAGAACTTCTTTTACACAGTTTCTCATTTACAGTGATACTGAATCGGATGAGAAACTCCCAATGAATTAGACACGTCTATGCACTCAGTATACCGGGAACAATGCAGAACACAGAGAACATGTCCCTATAAAAAAGACTAATATGGACAAAAATCCAGAAGTTGGACTTGAGATCTCTAGTGTTGCCATTTTGTTTGCATCAACAATAATGGTAAATGAAAGTAGACTGTACTGAGCGAAATAAGACACCTTGCTGGATCTGACCATTGTGCAATTTCCCTCTCCTGTCCAGCAAGACCATGGAAAGTATAACTAATACAAGATACACAGTGCAGATCCCCTTAGATCTAACACAGGATTCATCGGCCATTCAGATTAACATGAAGCAAACCCAAAGAAAAATACTCACAGTGTATTTTAATAACAGTTCAAATTAAACCTGATGTTATCAAAATACAAATGAAAATAAAATACCAACTAGACCACATCAATAACCATACGAAAAGCAAAAAGGGATAAACAGGAAACAAATTCATTAATGGATTGATTCAACAACTGACAATATTTGTTGACCATCTAGTACGCGCCCGATACTTTTCTAGGCCACGGGTATAAAGAGACGACTCAGATAGACAAATATCTCTCTCCCAAAGGAGCTCATAGTCTACTGGAGAGAAACAAATAGGTCAAATATATGACTTCCCAATGGGTGGTGAGTGATGACAAGGGAAATAATTGGGAGTAAGGAAAGTGAGTGTTGACAAGGTGACCTACCCCAGTGAGCCGTATATAGTCCAGATTCCAGGGACAAGGGGATGTCCGGGTACCTTGAGCTTCTTGCAAATACTGACGTGGTCTGAGAAAAGGGCAAGTGATAAGCCTTGGTGACCCCGAGGTAGTGAGCGAAGGTGAGGCTTCAGTGGGAACGTAGGTCTTAAAAGGGGGATGCAGTCTTCCGAGGTCACTAACGACACGGAAGTGAAAAAAGGCATGTTCCGCTTTGATTTGTCTTCCCTAGAGTATAGGGGGGACTGAATTGCCTTCCTGACCCCTGGGCAAGCCAGACTTTGGTATTACCCCTGATTCTTCTTAGTGGAAACATGGATGATAGAGCAGGGGTTATAACTGAAGAGCCAGAAGCACCATTTCCGACTTTTCTACAGCAGGTGGTGGCAGGGAGACCGGCAGAGGAGAGAGATTCTTCTTCTTCCGGCTTCTATCTTCAATTGGATTCGGATAAATTGATTTCAGTTTGAGTTTAGAAAACAGATGTAACGTTGGAAAAAATGTACTTAGTGTTCTTCAGGCAGTCAAAGGGTGCATTAATTTATGAGTTAACACGATGACACGTTAAGAGGAGCACAAACAGATACAAAGGATAAGAGTCGGAGAAACTAAAGAGAAATAGAAGGATTTGACAAAACAAGGCCAGGTTATGGAAGATTGAAAATGCCACTGGGAATGGCCAGATTATTCTTGGAATAGTATCGGGGAAAAAGTAAGTAAGGCAAAGTGGTGTCAATGAGGAGGAAAGTTATAATTAAATATCTTAGAGATGCTATGATGCTTACCTAAGAAAGCAACGATGATTAACTTTAAAAAATGAAGAGTCATCAGTATTCGTTACCTCACAATAAAAATTAAAAGACATGGGGCGCCTGGGTGGCTCAGTCAGTTAAGCGTCCGACTTCGGCTCAGGTCACGATCTCGCGGTTCGTGAGTTCGAGCCGCGTTGGGCTCTGTGCTGACAGCTCGGAGCCTGGCGCCTGCTTCGGATTCTGTGTCTCCCTTTCTCGCTCTGCCCCTCCCCTGCTCACGCTCTGTCTCTCTCAAAAAATAAATAAACATTTTAAAAAAATTAAAAAACAAAATATGAAAAAAAATCCATCAATATGTCATAATCATATTAACATAGAGTCAAACTTTAGAAAAGCTGTTCAGTACTTCTGTGAATGAAAAGGTAAAAGAAATCACTGTCATATGAGGATAGTTGTATAAATAGACATCCCTGAATGTATAATTAAATATACATAATTAAAAGGAGAGGGGCACGTGGGTGCCTCAGTCAGTTAAGCGTCCGACTCTTGATTTCAGCTCAGGTCATGATCTTGCAGTTTGTGAGATCAAGCCCCATGCCATCGAGTTCCACACTGACAGCACAGAGCCTGGTTGGGATTCTGTCTCTCCTACCTCTCTGCCCCTCCCCGCCTCTAAAAATAAATAACTAAGCATTTAAGAAAACATTTTAATTAAAAGGAGAAAATATATACATATAATTAAGAGGAAAAAATGTATACATATGAAATAAAAATACACACAAAAATGTAAATTTCAAACTGTAAAATTCAAAATCATAAGCATATTTAACATATTTCACAATATACGTTATGCTATTCAATATATTGCATATTATATATGGAAAGATGCTCACTAAAATTAACGTTTGGGGTACAAATGGATACAACCATTTGTGAAGCCGATTTGCTTCTATATCAAAAGTCTTGCCTAGTTGTTAGGGCTGATGGTAAATACTTCACTCCCTTCTCTCTTCCCGACACCGAAGACTTGTTCTCTCCTGCCTCTTCTGAAGCTAGAAGTAGCCATAAGACCTGCTTTCACCAAATGGGAGCAGAAGCGCATCACTAGAACGTAGGATATTTTATTCCTTTATTATTAGCATCATTTAATTAAAATAAACTTAAAAGCTAATTACAGAGGGGAAAGAAAAGTGGCTTGAGCCTTAAGGGTAATTATTAGAAATATCTGAAATACAAAATTGAGAATGCGTAGCGTGTGTGCAAGTTAGAAATAGCATATATGTTGCATAAAGACCATAGCTTAGGTAACCCTAAGATGAGGGTTTGCTTTTTGCTCACATTACTCATGTACTATTTGAGCTTGAGTACATTATTTAGGCTTTCTAACCTCTATTTACTGCTCTATGAAAGGGCAGAATTTATATATATACATATACACACACACAGACACATATATACATATTATATATGTATACATATATACATATATAAATATGTGTGTATATGTCTGTGTGTGTGTATATAACACACACACACACACACACATATAACTGTGCCAAAGGGAAAAAAAAATAGCTCAGTAAAATAAGGTGGGTTTTTGTTTTGTTTTTAATGTTTTATTTACTTTTAAGACAGAGGGAGACAGAGCATGAGCAGGGATGGGGCAGAGAGAGAGGGAGACACAGAATCTGAAGCAGGCTCCAGGCTCTGAGCTTGAGCACAGAGCCCGACGCGGGGCTCGAACTCAGGAACTGTGAGATCATGACCTGAGCCGCAGTTGGATGCTTAACCAGCTGAGCCACCCAGGCGCCCCCAAAATAAGGTTTCGATAGTCAGAATTAATCTTATCTACATATAACAAAATGGAAGGCGGGGCACCTTCAGTTAAGCATCTGACTCTCGGTTTCAGCTCAGGTCACAATCGCATGAGTTTGTGGGTTCAAGCCCCGCGTCAGGGTCTAGGCTGACAGCACATGGTCTGCTCAGGATTCTCTCTGCCCCTCTATTTACGCTCTTCCTCTGCTCACATGCTCCCTCTCAAAATAAAATAAATAAACTTTAAAATAAGAAATGGAAGGCTGAAATAACAGTGGCATCCGAAACGCATGTTTTCTTTTCTATGAAAGAAATCTGAGAGATGGGCAGTCTAAGGCTGGTGTGGTCACTTTGATCCTTTTCTTTATTTATCCTCAGGCAGGTTTCCACGCTCAAGATTATTTCACAGTCCCAAGTGCATGTTAGAGCCCACATTCCATGTAGCAAGACAGAGGTCAGGGAGAAGACAAAAGGGGCCTCTTCTCAGGTAAATCAGTTTCCTAAAATATGGCTTTAATGCAAATTCCACACAATATATTTGCATATGTCTCATTGGCCAGGACTGAATCCCCTCCAGGGCTGCTGTGTCCCATTCCTCCTGCTGAATCTCTCAGGCTTTCCAGCGGGGAGAAATTCTAAGTAGCTAAAGGGTGCAGGTACGTACCTTAGAGCAAAGCATGGGTAGTGTATATTACAAAGGAAAGGGTTTTTTTTTTTACTCCTTTTCTTTCTTTCATATAATGGAAATTATATGTTCCATTTCTCCTTAAAGTAACCTCTTTGTGTCGTTAACCCACATTAACACTTCTCCTACCTCAGGATGTGGGGGGCGGGGTGGTGGTGGTGAGTGTGTGTGTGTGTGTTGTGTATGCATGTGCACAAAATATCTGGCTGTTTCTGAGACTGATCCTTCCTGAGAATGCTTCCCACCCAAACAACCCACCCTGTTGTCCCTGAGGGTCACCCCCACATCTTGCTTGGGGCTTTGAATGTGAAACACCTTCCTCCGGAACTGATTTTTCCCAAATCATGTCGGTGGAAATGGTACCCCTCATAAAAACGCTATCTCAGATTTCACTACCATTCCTCCGTCCTGTGTCCATTTTTGTGTTTATCAATCTTACACCTAACATTTTCCTTCTCTGTCCCCCTCAAAGAACTTCGTTTATATACATTTACCTTGTGGACCGCTTCAGAATTGACATCACTTTATATTTAGTTGGGTTCACATCTGCACCCCGCTCTTCGTGTTGAGTTGAGTCATTGAGAAGAGGGATATTGTCCCCAACATTTCTGTTTTCTCTATGTGCATAGCAGAGGGCCTGGCATGTGAGTTGTTTGCTCACAGCATGATCTGTAAATGTAGGTTAACTAAAACAAATAAACCAAAAACAGTGGCCTTCAAACTTTCCAAGATAACTTCATCCAAAAATGTGTTTATTTTTTTACTGTAAAAATCAATTCAGAGTCATCAAATAAAATTTGTAAAACAGAAATATATGAGTTGGCTGGGGAGAACTCTCCCACAGTATAAATTCTACAGTGGTAACATATTTATTTAGATTCATTTTTCTGAACAATTTTAACATGACTATAATCATACTTTATAAATAGTAGTTATCCTGCAGTTCCCCTTAATATGGGAGATGCTCATAATTTATGACATCCTTTTCACAGAAATTCAGTTGAAATCCTATGCAATACTCCATTGAGTATATATACTATAATTGTTTAATTATTCCAATTTTGTTGGTCATTGGAGTTGTTTCAAATTTGTTACTATTATGAATAACTATGCTAAATGTTTTTGAATGTAATGGTATTTCCATATTTAAGATTATTTCTTTCAGATAGAATTTCAGAAATGTAATTGCTGGGTCTAAATTCAATAAGCTTTTATTACTTTATTAATACATATCTCTGAAAGGCTTTTCATAAATGTCGTACAAATTTTCCCACCCACAGTTTATTTTACATCACCCTTGCCTCATTAAAAATGATGATGAAGAGGGTTACGATGATGATGTTAATGATGGTGATTGAAAGATTCTTTTACTGATTATTTACTAATTTTACTGATTATCTCCTGATTTTACAACTAAATGTAAGATTGTTAGCCCCAAACTGTAAGACTCTAACCATAGCATATTTATTTTATTTATCAGTGTTTGGTTTATTTTATCAGTAGTAAAATGGGTCTGATTTATGAGAGAGGCAAAGTAGGAGAAAAGAAAGAGGAAAAGTAGGAGAAAAGGAGAAGAATACACAAAATAAGGAGGTGTCTTGTGTTATCTTTCTTCCATCTTACGGAGTATTGACTATCCTTAAGCATTGGGACAAGTTTACCTTTTACCTATTATTTTTATCAGGAAATAATTGTCATTAAATAATCCCTTTAATGTATTTTATTACGACCACGACATTTAGAAACTTTGCATAGTACAATCCATTAACCTCTCTATGGAGTACAAGGAATTCTTTAAGGATAACTTTGGTCTGTAAGATGCCACTAAATAAAACTTAAGAAAGCAATGTCATTTTTATTTTTTTATTTTTACTTCATTTCCTATTAAAATACGTTTTAGTGCTTATTTATTCTTTGAGAATGAGAGAGAGCACGACCAAGGGAGGGACAGAGAGAGAGGAAGACACAGAATCTGAAGCAGGGTTCAGTCCCCGAGCTGTCAGCACAGAGCTCGACACAGGGCTCACACTCAGGTCTCAGACTCCGGGCTGGAACTCACAAACTATGACATCGTGACATGAGCAGAAGTCAGAGGCTTAACTGACTGAGCCACCCAGGACCCCTAGGAAGCAATTTCATTTTTAAATAATACCTTTCATTCTCCAAGTATCCAAACTATTACCTAACAATTATTTTTTCAAGTTTATTTATTTATTAGAGAGAGAGAGAGAGAGGAGGGGCCGAGAGAGAGAATCCCAAGCATCGCTGGGATTCTTGGGATCACTGGGATCCCTCAGCTGCCAGCAAGAACTGGATGTAGGGCTGGAACTCACAAAGTATGAGATTGTGACGTGAGCCAAAATCAAGAGTCCCACGCTTAATCGATTCAGCCACCCAGGCGCCCCAACACTTATTTTGATAATAGCAGGCTGATTAATCTGAAGATGAATGCCATTAATGTTACAAGCTCCAAAGGCATGCACATCCAAGTCTAGCTACTACAACTCTTCTCTTCTGAAGAAACAAGAGATTTGTACCTGTCCTCCTTTCCATCTGGATTCGGAGACTCAAAGACTCAGGGGAACTCCCATAAATGATCTGCTTATGACCTTCGTCATTTCCTGTCCCAGTTTATAAACCTGGGTAAGCAGAGTAAGCTGTCCAAATCTGAGTGCAAAAGTTCTAACTACCTTTTGAAGTGCTACAAGAAATGAATGAGAATTTAGTTGAGAAGAAACAGAAAGGGAGAAACCGTGGGAAATATCAAAATGTGTCATAATTCACGTGATCTTGAATTCCTGGCATGCTTGATCCTGAATACTACTGGCCAAAAGGGAGTTGGCAAAATAAATATAAGGCCTGGGAAAACAGGCTCGAATAGAGACTGAACTTTGAAGATCACACAAAAAGTAAATTGTGAGGTCTAGGAGGTGGGAGGGCAAACTTCCTGTTTACCTAGACTTGATGTGGATTTGATTGTGGATTTGATTGTGATGTGTGATTTGATTGTCCAAGCTTTCGTTTGGAATGGGGCTCTGGTCTCTGGCTGGAGGGTACAAAGGTGTGGTCTTGGATTGGAGAATTGGTAAAACTCACATGGAAGGAAGTTATGTCCTCAAGTTGTCAGAAACTCAGGGTAGAATTCCAGTTACAGAAGGGACCTTGCTTGCCAAAAAAATGTGAGATAGGATTGGTCAGTGAAGTGGGCAAAGTGGGTTAGTAAGCTCACAGAGTAGCATGCGTGGGTTTCAGAAGCTAGTACGGAGTTGAGTGTGTGTCTAATCTCCAGTGCCACAGGGCATTAGCAGAGATTGAGTGTCAATACCAAAGGCTTGCAAATGCTGTATGAGAAGGAAGTATTGAGGAATTGCAAAAACCTTCATTTTTTTGTTGCGTTCTAAGAATTCAATCACTAGCTACTTTCAGGGTGGTAAGAGTAGAAGATATCGAGAGGCTAAAGTTTTATAGTTATTTTTATAGTATGGTATTTACTATGGACTGAAGTATGTCCCTCTAAAATTCACATGTAGAAGCCCTAACCCCCAGTGTGATGGTATTTGTATAATAGGCCTTTGGAGATAATTAGACTTATACACAGCCATTAGGGTGAGGCTTCTATGAAGGTGAGCTTGCCGTGATGGGTTTAGTGTCCTTATAAGAGAGACACCAGAGAGCTTGCTTCCTCTGTCTCTTACTACCCTCCACCCCACAAAAACACAAGAACAGGTCATGGGGCACACAGCAAGATGGCAGCCACCTACAAGAAAAAAGAATAGTCCTCCAGAATCCTCCCATCTTGGCACCTTGATCGTGGACTTCCCAGTCTCTAGACCTGTAAGAAATTTATTTCTGGTGCTTAAGCCACCATTCGATGATATTTTGTTATGGCACCCAAGCTAACAGAGTTTTGAATTACATATTTGACAAAGTATGGAACTTATTAATTTGGAGATTGTTTTCTCACAAGGAAAAACAACCATATAACTAGCTTTAAAAAAAAGGAAAAGTTATTACCAGCATCACAGAAGTCCCTTTCATGTTCTCTTTCGGTCACCCCAACATTAACTATTCTCCTGACTTCTTCTCCATTGATTAGCTTTGACTGTTTTTTAAGTTCATGTAAAGGGAGTATAAAAGTCTCATTGATTTTGGTCAATGTTCAGGCTAGATTCAGGTTAGATTCATCGAAGTCCTCAGGTTCAATTGGAGTTTGGGTTTGGCTGTTCGTTTGTTTGTTTCATTTTTGTGGCTCTGTAGTTCTCCAATACCTGAATACACCACAATTATTTACACATTCTACTTTTGGTGTGTATTTAAGTTGTTTCCAGAGCTACTATTACTTACTGAACTTAAATATTACTAATAGCCGTAAATGTAAGAGCGTTATCCCAGTGGATATCTACCTGGGAATGGAATTGATGAGTAAAAGAGCATGACATATGCTTGGCCAGTAGAAATGGCCATATAGCAAAGCAATTTCACCCATAATTATGAAATTGGCTACAGTATTTTTGCTTGCTTATTGTTTGTTTTTGTTTTTGTTTTTTTAATATTTATTTTTGAGAGAGAGAGAGAGACAGAGCATGAGCAGGGAAGGGGCAGAGAGAGGGGGAGGCACAGAATCTGAAGCAGGCTCCAGGCTCTGACATATCAGCACAGAGCTTGATGCCTGGGTTCGAACCCATAAGCCATGAGATCATGACCTGAGCTGAAGTTGGACGCTCAACTGACTGAGCCACCCAGGAGCTCCTTGTTTTTGTTTTTTGCAGATACTTTATATTAGACTGAAGAAGTTCTGTGTTTCAAGCAGACTGAAGAGAAAGAGGGAATAAAAATATGCACACTTACTAATTTCCTCGGCCCAGAAATAACACATCACTTTTGCTCCATATTCTATTGGCTGCTAACATTTGGACAGACATGATGTGGGGCAAAAATACAGATAAGGGAAAATGGTCAACAAATTGGGTGTTAGAGACTAACAAGGATTATAGTATAAGTAAAATGGCAGGCTGTTGGAGTGAGGAGTTGGGGAAGGCTGATAAGAAATCAGAAATGGGTTGAGTCAAATGATAGCTAATGAGGAAACAGTGAAGAATTTTGAAGAGGGGAGTTACATGATCAGAGCTGTATTTTTTTTAAATTAATTTGATAGGCCTATTTTATATGAACTGAGACTGAGACAGAAAGAAACAAATAACTTCCATATCTGCATAGTGTTTCTTAGGTGCCAACTCTGTTCCAGTCACTGTGATAGAACCTTGTACGAGCTATTTAAGCTCTGTAACAACCCCATGGACAGATACTACCTTTTTTTGTTTGTTTGTTTAGTAATGAGTCTTTTTAAACTTTTTTTAATGTTTATTTATTTTTGAGACAGAGAGAGACAGAGCATGAGTGGGGGAGGATCACAGAGAGAGGGAGAGACAGAATGGGAAGCAGGCTCCAGGCTCCGAGCCATCAGCCCAGAGCCCGACGCGGGGCTCGAACTCACGGACTGTGAGATCATGACCTGAGCCGAAGTCGGACGCTTAACCGACTGAGCCACCCAGGCGCCCCTGTTTAGTAATGAGCCTTAACAAAGTACAGTGTTCAGAAGCACATGGCTAGATTCTATCCTTGACAGTTAACTAAGATCTCATGACCAATGTCCAAAGGAGAAATAATTAAGAACCTACTTGCAGTGGTCATGTTGGGAATGAAAATGTGTAAGGAGGTGACAGCAACAGAGCAGAAATGAAAAAGAGCAGGACTGTCAGGTGGGTTAGAAAATGGTGTTCCAGGTGCTCTGTTCAGTGATTTTTCCATTTTACCACACATCCCCTTGGCAATTCCCGGTTCAGTTCCCATCCTATTGCTTTCTGATTCTAGAGTTGCAAACGGATTTATGTCAGTTGACTAGCAATTATTCAGAATGCACTTAGCCACTGAAATTTTCCTGTGGTCCGCGGGATTATGTTATGCTTATACAAGAAGCAATGTATTAGCACAGATGACCCAAAAAAAAACAGGATAATAAAATCAGATTGGAAAGTGGTCAATGGAATAGTCCAGCTGTTCCATTAAAAAAAAATCAGTGTTCTTTCTCAAGGACTTTTAATTCGATTTTTTTTCAATATTTATAAGGCAAAAATGTTTTTGATATATTGCTCAGAAGACCGAAATTTATTTCTTGCTGTCTGGTAATAAGGTTTGTGGATAATGCCTGCAGTTTCAGATAAAAGTTAAAATTTAAGTCAAGTATTTCGTATAATCCCCAGAAGATGAAGAATCAAGGGGTGATGTGTCTATATCAGAAAAATGAAAATTTCACTGCCCTCACTACTGTTTGGATAGAGATTCATAAACCCCCAAAATTGCAGCTGGCCATAATGCTCACAAATTTAAGTAGTGTTTCTTCTTTCTTCCACCTCTGGTCTTTCCAGTAACCTTGGGAAGTTATCAGGCACATATATTTTTCCCATTTAGAAGATGAGGAAGGTGACTCTCAGAGGAGTTAAAATTTGTCTCTCGCTGTATGTATAATTGATGATGGGGATGCATTTCAGAACCTGCCTTGAAGGGCCTGGTCATTAAATTCGCTACATTCCAGCCTGGTATTTTGCGTTCCTTGATGAGCTCTGTGCATTCTGGAATCCTGGTAATAGTAGGATTCCCTGCATGTGGGAATGTGCGTGCATGTCCTACGATGAAGGCAATAGAACAGTTGTGAGTGAGGGAGAAAAAAATGAGCTAAAGGAAGATCTGAGTTTCAACCCAAGATCTAAATTCATGTCACTTTATCTAAAATGCAGGGAAATATGGTTTTGGCGAGCTGAACAATGGCCTCCGGACATTTCTGGGTCCCAATTCCAGGAACCAGTGGATGTTATCTTGTATGGCAACATAAAATTTGTAGATGTGATGAAGAATCTTAAGGAGGGGAGGTTGTCATGAATTATCCATGAAGTCTTTGATTCTAATTGCAGTTATCCACATAAGAGGGAAATAAATTTTACTACAAGAGAACAAGGGGAACGAGGCAATGAGATCTCTGAAGCCAGATGTTACACTGCTGGCTCCAAAGATGGAGGAAAGGGCCAAGAGTCAACAAGTGCAAAGAATACAGTCTGGAATCTAGAAAAGACAAAGATACACATTATCCCTTACAGGCTTAGGAGGGAGCATGGCCCTACTAACGTCTTCATTTCAACTCAGCGAAACTGATTTTGAACTTCTGACCTCTAAAACTGGAAGAGAAGAAGTGTTATTGTTTTAAGCCACCAAGTTTATGACAATTTGTTACAGCAACCGTAAGAAACTAATTCTATGGCTTTGCAGGATTGTTAGTGGGATAAGATGATCTCCTATAAGTAAATTCCAAGCAAGGGATGGGTGCCAGTGATGATAAACTAAATCCTCAAATTTCAGTCTAGCTGTCTCCTTCTCAGAGATCTAGACATAAACGAAACTAAAGATAAATAAATTCTCTTTATCACTATTTTCTTCCATAAAGTTCTTTCTCAATTGTCTACCCTTGAGAACTAAGAGATGTCAACAACAAACCTTAAGGACTTTTTAAGATCTTTTTCAAGAAATCTTAAATGAAACTCAATCTATGTTGTCCATCCCACATTTCCCTTCTTTTGACTCTATCCTGACTCTATGAAGCCTACCAAAGACAGAGTTACCTCCCAGGCCCTGCAGAACTCCCACAGAAGTCTGAGTTAGACAGGACAACCTCAGAAGAGGAACAGAACTTTGGACTATTCTCTCCTTCCCCTACACTGATCCGGAACATTAGCCTACTGTATTGACTTACCTCTATCCTTGACCTGTATCAGATACATCCCATACATTCTTCCCATGAATGGAATGGCAGAAGATAAGAAGGAAGGAATTTGGGAGAAATCATGTGGCCGCCTAAGAGAGTGGGAAACACCTAGCATAATGTCGATGTTCCTTAAGTGGCAATACTTCCCTCTTTTGTATCTGCTTTCTATAAAATTCTTCTTGAGAACAAGATACATATTGTGAAGTTTAATTACCTTGAACTAGACTCTCTATGCTGCTGAAGTGTGCTAATAGGATTAAAACTTGATTCCTTGATTCCATAGCTCCAAGACGTGTTGTCCTTTCATAGGCAGACACATGTCTTGGTATTTCTGTGCTAATGCATGCCTGTTTTAGAACATAACTTGTCAACTAGAGTAACCCTGCTACCACACCCTACCAGATAGAATGAACCATACTTCTAGCAGTCTTTCTTTTTTCTATTAAGTGTATTTATTTATTTTGAGAGAGAAAAAGTGTGAGTGGGGAGGGGCGGGGGAGAGAGAGAGAGAGAGAGAGAGAGAGAGAGAGAGAGAGAGAGAGAGAATTCCAACCAGGCTCCTCACTGTCAGCACAGAGCATGATGCAAGGCTCGAACTCACAAACCATGAGATCATAACCTGCGCTGAAGTCTGACGTTTAAGTGACTGAACCACCAAGGTGCCCCCTAACAGTCTTTCCAGGCAAATTACCTGTGACCTTAACAAGTCTTTGGATACTTGGAATTAAAGAACCTCCTCCCATTGTCAGGATCAACCCCCACAATGGGATCACGTTTCCCAGTTCCTTTCTTGTTACCATAGGTGTCCTATAACTTTAAGTTAAGTAGAACCACTAAGGTTCTTTGTGCTTCACAATGTACCTTCTTCATTTTGCCAACTGGAGTTCAGATCTTTCAAAAATTTGGCATTTTAAAATTTTGTGTATTAACAACATTTGCCTTGGCATGGGATTTGAGGGAACACTGGCTTTAATTTCAGTCTCTCTTTGCTGGCTATGCAATACTGAACATATCCACTAATGTTACAAAGTTTACCCTTGCTTTAATGTAAACAGTGGGAGCAGTACTAATTTCTTTGGTGGGTATTGTTAGAGAGAGATATATGGGGCATCATTCACGTGAGTACTTTGAAATGTCTAACACACTAAAATGGGTAATTGTCTTCCTCTTCCATTGCCACAGAAACACCTGAAGGAAATTCTCCCTCTGCTAGATCTTATTTCTAGTATAACAACATGGTTGAAATCAATCAGGTACACTTTCTCTGTTCTTTTCTTTGCCTCATGGAGGCCCATATTGCTTTGAGTGCAACCCATTTGTTACCACTAAAACTAGAACTCTTGTTTTTTGGAATCACCTTTGTTGAAGATGATTAATCTTTTTAAATTTTATTTTTATTTTTATTTTTATTTTTAGGACAGAGAGAGACAGAGCATGAACGGGCCAGGGGCAGAGAGAGAGGGAGACACAGAATCGGAAACAGGCTCCAGGCTCTGAGTCGTCAGCACAGAGCCCGACGCGGGGCTCGAACTCACGGACCGCAAGATCGTGACCTGGCTGAAGTCGGACCCTTAACCGACTGCGCCACCCAGGCGCCCCGAAGATGATTAATCTTACGTGTAGGGTTAGTACTCTCACAAGTGAAAATGTTAATTATCATGTGTTTGGTGTGGTAATATTTCACATTTAACATTCTTCCCTTTGAGATGTGAGTTCGCTGTCCCCTTCCCTGGAATCTGGCCTCTCTGACCTGACCAATAAATCATCAATGATGGAAATGGCCAGTTTTGGGTCCAGGCCTTAGGAATGGTCAGTTTCCACTTCCTGCTTTTGGAGCACCCACTCTTAGAACACAGATGTCATGCTGAGAGGAAACCACATACAGAGGTGCTCTGGCCAACAGCTCTAGTTCAAAAGCATCAACCACCAGACACAGGAGTGTGTGCCCTCCAGCCTTAGAGGAATCTTTCGCCTTGAACTGCCCAGGCTAACTGTGAAGGAGCAAAGACGGACTGTTCTTTTTAAGCCCTGCCCAAACTGCAAACACATGAGAAAAATAAACGATTATAATTATTTTAAGCCACTACATTTTGGACGTTTCTTTATATAGCGATAAAAATTTGCAGAAAAGATTTTACGAAAAAAGACTAAAACATCTGCCAACTCACTTTAGAAAGGAAGGCTTTCCTGTTACAATAATTGCCTGTGGTGCTCTGGGAGACAGAGGGGGCACCATTTAACAATTTCGTGTATTTATGTGTAAGACAGGGAGAATTACCTAAGTCAGGTGAAAAATATAGTGTTGGGATCAAAGAGGAGGATGTATGTTCCAAAGTAAGGAAAAACTTACAAGAAAACACAATCAGGGTTCAGAACCAAGGGGTCGGCAAGTCAAAGAAAACCAGGCGACATGGAAGAATGTTAATGAAATCGGCTCGTTGCAATGTCAAGAGTAAATATCAGACACTGTTGGCTTTTGCCTACAGTACCTCTCATACATGTTTCTCATGCCTAATGCTTCATGATGGCAAGGCAGGTCAGATTTATACAAAAAAACTTACCCGGATAACGCTCATGTTCAAGGTACATTATGGCATGCATATGCCAAGAATATCCATCGTGCTAGGCCCAACTTTGTGACTTTGCAGGAAGCAATTGCTCTTTACGGCACAACCTACATTTTTCAATAACACAGCAGGGATCTTGACCTATAAAAGTGTGCCCCAGAGCAAAATAGATTTACAGTAAAAGGACAGGATGTTGCACTCAGCAAAACAATAGCCACCGTTTCTAGAGTTATGGGCTGGACTGAAGTGCCAGATCAGTCAACCTACCATGGTGATAAAAAAAAAAAAAAAAAAAAAAACTTACAAGAAATATTCATTGAGTAGATGAGGGATCAGAAGACAGAGTTAAAAATGTTTTGAATGGCTTGAGCCACTTGTTAAGCCATTTGACCCATTCTGAGGGCTTCCAAGTCTAAATTTACTATGTAGAGACATATTTTTGCCAATCGCCCTGAATGATATTGAGAGACAATGAGGACTGAGAGCCAACAATCTCAGTTTTGAATTCTTGTGGGCCGCGGGATTCAGTTACCTGGTGTCTGTGTGTCTTTAGCACATATCAAAAGTTAACAGAAATCCCTTCCCTTTCTTTCCCCATCCCCTGTCTGTGACAGATGCGGAGATGTACCTCTCGTATCGCTCTTCAAGAAAAAACTTGTTGACAGGCTGTGTGGATGACGCCTCACTGGTACCTGCCAACTGTAACTCCTTCAGTTCTGCCTTAGAGTTTGAGCTCCGGTCACATTTTCCTTGACTGAGCAAGCTTGTCACACAAGGGCTGGGACAAACCCAGCACTCATCTGAAGAGCAGTCTTTGCTCCAGACCTCTCCACTGGACTGGCAAAGATGTCAAGATGCAGGTTTTTCCCATTATCCGCAAGCAGAGTGCTCCTTTGAAGCCTTCCCTCAGCAGAAATGGCATAAAGTGAAGAAGCAAAACCCCCACCAAGCTCTGGCAGCTGGATGCTGAGATGCTGAGTGTTGGTCTTGGGGAAGGGGCTGGGCAACATCACTCTGGCTTCTGGGATGCAGGCAGCATCTCTACGAGGGCTCATCTCCCTGCAAAAACAGTGCAGGACATGAAGTTTTCTTTTCAATTTTTTTTTTTTTTTGGAAAAACAAAAATCCTCTTTAAGTTTCTTTCAGTTCGCAGAAATGGGTACTAATGCCGGGCTTCTGTAAAAGAGAAGACACATGGGGTGAACTTCCGGGACGTGGGACACCTGCGTCTACCTCCCATCCTAAAGTTGGCATCACGTGGGCATCCCTGCAAGGTAGGCACATTTCCTCTCAGGTGCTCCTCCCCGGTGAATCTTTTGTGCTCCTAACTCCATTTCAGCATTAGCCTTCCAAAGCACCCAACTTGCAGACCTTTTTCTTCAACTTCCTGAACAGTTTAAACTTAAAGCTCTCAGGAAGGCCAAGAAAGGTAGTCATGCACCTAGAAAGGCATCTTGTGAAGGATGTTGAGGAAGGTGTCTGCATGATGGGCTATCATGAAGAATTGGTCAGCTGGTGGGGAGAGCACCCATGTCTGCAGATGGCTCAGCTTAGGATTTCAGAACCCAAGCAGGGTAATGACAGCATCCGCTTGAACGAATGTCCTTGTGTTGGAGCACAAGCAGGATAAGGGAAGGGTCCATGCTGAGTGAGGTAGTGGAGAGTGAGAAGTCCTGTGTAGGGGGACCAGAGTCAAGGGGAGTGAGGAGGGCATCCACGTGGATGGGCATACCAGCTCAGGAACACAGATCCCCACCAGGGTGAGAACAGAGTGCTAGCTGGCATAGCAGGTGTGGGAATTCAGAGCCTGAGGAAGGTAAGACCGTACCCACACAGCGTGCAGACTGATGAGGTGAGGAGGCTATCTGCACATGAGTGGCCTTGGGCAGAGCAGAAGTGCTGAGCAGGTTAAATAAAGTGTCCACGCAGGCAAGGCAGTAGCAATGGCAATGTGAGATTGGTGGTCTAGATGGAAATTGACTAGACAAATATGTGTATTAAGGAAAGGAAGAGCTTCACTATCAGAGAAACAGTTTACAAATATGGAAAGAAAAAAAGTAGACTAAGCCCTAGGTTGTTAGAGAGCAATCATTAGATGAGAAATATTGGTGTCAACTCTTGCATTTATTAATTTCCATATAGCTCTGTGTGTATGATTGCAGGTATCTCATAGATCTAAATAGGCATCTATCATATACACACACATGCTCAAATATCTATCAACTATATCTATCTATCTATCTATCTATCTATCGTCTATCTACCGAGGGAGAGAGAAACACAAATGTATCTTAACTCTGTCCACTAAAAAGCCTACACAAATATTTCCAGTCCCACATGCTCTCCTAAAATGCCGCCATTCTCTCATTAATAAAAAAAAATGGAGTCTTCTTCTCCTCGTTTTGAAATTATATAGGGCTTTATGGCTGCTTCAACAAAGAAAATTTCTGAGTTCAAAGGCTAGGACATAAACGGGAGTACAGTTTCCACCTGGCATTCTGTTTCTTGAGATGCTCACCCTTCAAACCCAGCTACTATGTTGTGAGAGGTTTGGACCTCATGGAGAGCTCACTTGTAGGTGTTCTGCCTGATAGCCCCAGCTAATGTCGCAGTCCATAGTCCCCATCAGCCACTCTACATGTAAGTGAGTAAACTTCAGATGACTTTGAACCTACTTAGCTGACACCCAGTGGAGCGGAGAGATGCTGTGCCTACCCAACCCTGTCCAGAGTACATATTTGTGGGCAAAATAAATGTGATTTTTTTTTAAACTGACTTTGGGGATGGTGCATTATGAAGCAATACATAACTGAAACAGTTGTCAAGCATTCTGTTTTGAACAGTTTTTTTTTTTTTCCCTTGAGATCCCTTTTATATATCCAATAAAATATTGGCACAGGGGGAATGGCTTCGGGTGAGGTTAAAGAGTTAAGAAAAGATTTGGGGGGGCATGTGAAATCTTTGTCATTTTATTTTAAAGGCAATGAAATTATTGGAATGCCATTTGCGAAACGTCGCCTCCAGCTATAGAAGAGAAAGTATATTGGAATGATGAGAAAAGCAGAGCCTAGTTAGAAGCCCAGCGAGGCAGTCTTATCGAGAACTGACCGTGGCTTGAACCAGAGTGATGGAAATCCAGTCCAGATGGAAATATGTAAAAAGGTGGTCTGCAAGGACTTGAAGGCTATTGTGAATATCATAGCCAGTATCATAATTGAACACCATATTCATACTGCTTTTTCACATACAGGTGTATGCTGTTCATCCACTGATCTATGGACAAAAGTTCACCTTCAACTTCAGACTGTAATAGAATTAAAAATGTCATGATTAGCAGGACAAAGATCATTGCTATCAACTGGTACTAATCATCTCTAGCCTAATAGAAAGACCAATCGAATACATGTCGATGAAACTGAATGCTACTCTGTTTTTACCGCTTAATATCTCTAAGTCCGAATTTCTGCACTGTAAACAATAGAAGCAATGCTATTTGCCTTTTAGGTAAAGGTTAAGTAAATTCTCTAAACAGCCTAAGCTGGTGCCTGGAACAGAGTCAATACTCATTATATGTCAACTGGCTCTGAATTTTAGGAGCTCTGAGTAAAAGTCAGAATATATGATTGGAAAGTATAGGTCCTGGCTTCATATGTGTACCTGATGTTCATTCCAACTCTGCTCTGCTAACCTTCCAGTCAACAGCCCATGAGGACCTCAGTAGGACCGCAGGAGGTCGATTGAGCAGATGTCACTGGGACGCTTGAGGCCACCAAGCAACGATGATAGAGCTAGAGCTGATGTTAACAGAAGAGAGATACCCCCCCCCCCCCATTCGTAATCCTTTCTTCAGGCACAAAACGATTTTATTTCAAGACTGAGGCTTGCTTGCACTGCCCGTCTAGGGTGACCCTCCAACACACCCTGGCCCATCAGGCAAGAGATGAAAAGTTAATCCATCACCATATCGGCAGCCTCTGGCCAAGACCCTCCTGAAAATCCTCGCCTGGTTGCTTTGCAGATATGGGGACACCTCCAGAGATAAACTGCAGAGGCTCCCAGGAAAATAATTAATATGTAAACCTGTTCCATGGAGGACAGATAGGACTTCGTGCTATCCGCTTACGTTCCTCAACCCTAGAATAAGCTATTTAGAAAATCAGGGAAAGAGGTAGCTATCTCTCCCAGATTATGCTGAAAACTTTACCATAAATCATAATACCTGAAACATACCTCTGAACTCACCTGGAAGATGGATGATGTCAGATTTGCCTTTTCCTCTAGGGCAAGTGAAAGGTGGCACAATTTTAGCTCAAGGAATTGAAAAGAGCACCCAAGCCATAACTCTATGTGAAGCTTGGCAAAAGCTTCCAAGGTATCATTTGCTAGATTATTTCTAGCCTGAGTTATTAATTCATTTAATCACTTACTTATTTACTACTTTGCAGTCTCTTAGCTAGAAATGGAGGACATAAAATAGATATCAGGGCACCTGGGGGGCTCAGTCGGTTAAGCGTCCAACTCAGCCCAGGTCATGAACTCGTGGTTGGGGAGTTTCGGCCCCGCGTCGGGCTCTGTGCGGACAGCTCGGAGCCTGGAGCCTGCTTCCGATTCTCTGTCTCCCTCTCTCTCTGCCCCTCCCCCTGCTTGCGCTCTGTCTCTCTCTCCTTCAAAAATAAATATACATCCGGGGAGCCTGGGTGGCTCAGTCGGTTGATCATCTGACTTCAGCTCAGGTCAGGATCTCCGCAGTTTGTGAGTTCGAGCCCCGCGTCCGGCTCTGTGCTGACGGGTGGACCCTGGCGCCTGCAAGTTCTGTGTCTCCCTCTCTCTGCCCCTCCCCCACTCGTTCTCTGTCTCTCTGCCTCTGTCTCCCTCTCCCTCTCTAAAATAAATAAACATTTAAAAAATAAATAAACATTTAAAAAATAAAATAAACATTTAAGAAATTAAAAAAAATAAATAAAAAGCACCGCATCTCCTGAGGTAGTGTTCTAGTGAAGGAAGGGGGTGCAACAGGCAGATAAATATTCGTTCTTACAATTGTTATATGATACGATGCACATTAAAATATTTCAAAACACTCTAAGTTGAGGTTTTTTTGTTTTTTTTTTTTGTTTGTTTTGTTTTGTTTTAATGAAGGATCTCAGGAAGAAGGTATTTCACCAGATGCCGTATTCAACCAGGCCATCTAGCATGAAGAATCACTCTCCTTCCCGGAAAGGGGTACGTATGGTCTGGGTCCTTCCTCCCACGGTGAGTATGTTCGCATGCTCCAGGAGCAGCCTGCCTGGGTTAAAACCCTGGTTTTGCTGTGAGTTAGCAAGGACGTCTTGGGCATGCTCCCTGCTACTGAGCCTCAGTTTCTCATCAATAATGAGCAGAGCTGCAACTTTATATGAGGGCAGGGAAAATAAGAATTTCTGCTGTTCTCGCTTCCTCCTGATCCCATTGAGATGGGATGTGTTGCTGTGAAAGGGCAGAGTCTTATTTCATGGCAGCCCCGTGGTTTTTCCTCCACCACTCTGACCCATACTTGAACCTCTTGAAAAACAGCCACAAAAAAGGCATCATTTGTCTTTCTTCAAATCCTCCCAGGGGACAGAACACAAGAAGCATTTCACTTGTCAATAGTGTTTACGACTTTGTGGAATAAATGTAAATCTGATGTTTTTCCAGGCAGTTGCTGATGGCTTTTCGCGGACAATGACATATCCCTGGACTCTTTGACATTTCATTTTATGCTCCTGGGACTGCCAGCTCTTTTCTGTAACTGCATGTCAAAATAACAAGAGCTCGCCTGCTTATTTAGAGCGACCTGCCTAATAAGTGACAATCTAAACCTGCCGTAGCCTTTGAGTTGCGCGAGCTGGCTTTTGCAGTGAGATTGGGATATTTTGTCCCTAGAACATAAGGTGCACGCCGAAAATATCCTTAAAGGTGGTGACCCAGTATGACAACTCAAGACATGGGGGTTCTTTGTGAAATCACGACGTTGGTATTCTTAGAGTTCCAGTGATATAAATAATGAGCATCGAATCTTGAAGAATTATTACCAACCACAGCGAGAGGAGAACACACACGAGAAACATTTGGTGGGCAAAATAAGCTTCTAATTTATTCAGCTAAAAATGTTGTTGAATGAAAAAGGTACTTAGCCTTCTGCCACAGAGTTTTTCCTTGGAAGGCAGCGGGGGCTAGAGATTGTGGTTGAGGAAGTCCACGGAGGTGAACCCCTTCTCCAGCATGCATTGAGTTAGCTGTGTGATCTTGAGATAGGTAGCTACCATGTCTGAACTTCGGTTCCTTTTATGGAAAATTAAGATGACTCTCCTCTTACCAAACTTTTTTGAGAATCACAAGCAAGAACGATATATATAAACCACTTAGCAAAGTGCAGGCATATCTCACGTATACACATTGATTTTGTTTCTGATAGATTTGTAAACATCATCGCCATCATCCAAAGCATCATGACTGTTATTCTCTTCCTCTCCCAAGGCACTACTCGGGGCTATAAAGTCTATAATTTAGCCCCTGCCTGGCTCTCCGACCTCACACCCTGACACTCCACCTCCATCATCACATTCTAGCGCTATCTGCCTTCTTTCTGCCCAAACACGTTCATGCCCCAGGGTTTTTGCACTGTTCCCAAGGTCTCAGATTCTCTCCCTCCAGGTTTTTGTAGAGTTGGTTGGTTTCATCATTCAGGTCTTAGCTTAGAGATCACCTTCTTTGCAAAGACTCGGCTGATCACTCCATCTCTCTTTGTCATGTCCTTATGTTTTATATTCTCAGAGTCCTCAGCAAAATTAATTTGCTTCCTGGTTGTTTACTCATGCCCATGAGACTGCTATACCGGGGAGAGTATTGATTTTTCTTGACATCTTACCATTGTATTGTATGCTTTTAAAAGTGACCCATGGTAGAAACTTAAAAAAAAAAAAAAAGAAAAGAAAAAGAAAAAAAGATACTTATTGAATGGATGATATAATTTACCAATCAATTAGTCAGTCAATTAATTAATGAAAGGTTATACTTCAGTGGAATATTATGACTTTGGAGTCAGACAAATCTCTGTTCAAATCTGGCCACACACCCACAGAGGGATTTTGTACTATTTTCTTATCACTAAAGTTTTGTTTTTTTCATTAGTAAAATCAGAGATTTTATAAATCCTCACAGACTTTTATGCGGATTCAAATGAAATCTTGCAAGTAAAACATTTAAGGAACATTCTGGAACTGGGTGCCTGGATGGCTCAGTTGGTTGAGTGTTCGACTCTTGGTTTCGGCTCAGGTCATGATCTCATGGTTTCGTGAGTTCGAGCCCTGCGTTGGGCTCTGTGCTGACGGCACAGAGCCTCCTTAGGATTCTGTCTCCCTCTCTCTCTCTGCCCATCCCATGGTTGCATGCTCTCTCTCTCTTTCAAAATAAATAAACTTACAAAAAAAGAAACATTCTGGAACATAGTGTCCAATAGTGATCACCATGAAAGTCAAATCCCCACTAACACCACCCTCAGCCCAATGTCAGCATTTTTACCTTGGATGCTAGGTTTGCATCTTTGTATATTTTGTGTGTTTACTTCCAGGAAAGATAAGTTTGAGAGATTAATTATTCAGCGCTGTAAACTCCAAGTAGTTTTTTTTAATGTTTATTTATTTTTGACAGAGAGAGACCGAGAGTGAGTGGGGGAGGAACAAAGAAAGAGGGAAACATGGAATCCGAAGCAGGCTCCAGGCTCTGAGCTGTCAGCACAGTGCCCGATGTGGGGCTTGAACTCACGAGCTGTGAGATCATGACCTGAGCCGAAGTCGGATGCTCAACAGACTAACCCACCCAGGCGTCCCAGTTTTGTTTTGTTTTGTTTTTAATTCACATACACCTCACTCTTTTAAAGCCATAATATTCATCTTTTCTGAGCATACAATTCAGTGATTTTTTATTATATTCACCAAGTTGTGCAACCAACATCACTATATAATTCTAGAACATTTTTATGGAATTCTATACATGTCCTCATGAGGACACCTCACAACCATTAGCAGTCAAACCATACTCCTCTCTCCACACACCCTGTCATTGGCCCCTAATCTATGCATTCATCAATTCTGGGTATTTCGTGTAATTGGAATCAAAACATATGGGCTCATGCATTGGGCTCCTTTAACTTAATGTTTTTGAAGTTCACTGATGTTGTAATATGAATCAGCACTTAGTTCCTTCTTATTGCTAAATAATAATAGCTCATTGTTTATATATGATGTATATTGCTTATCATTTATAAGCTAATGGGCATTTGGAACCCATCAACTAACTGGAGTTCCATAATGAATAATGCTGATGTGGACTTTAATGTGTCTTTGTGTGTGGATCGATGTTTTCATTCCCCTTGAGTACACACCTGGGAGTGAAAATAGTGAATCAAATGGTAATTCAATATTTTACATTTTGAAAAATTGTATAACTGCTTCACAAAGTTGTCACACTATTTCACACTCAAACCCACAGTGTGTAAGCATTCCAATTTCTCCCCATTTTCACCAAGACTTGTTATCGTCTGACTTTTTTGATTATAAGCATCTTTGTGGGTATGAAACGGTGTCTTATTGTGGTTTCGATTTGCATTGCTTAATGACGAATGATGTCAAGCATATTTTCATGTACTTATTGGACATATATACATATATCCTCTTTGGGGAAATGTCTATCCAAATTCTTTGCCCATCATTTAGTTTAATAATTTAGTATCAAAGTGTAATAATTTTGTTAATATATTGTATATGGAAACTCTTTTTCAGGTATATTATTTCCAATTATTTTCCCCCATTCTGTTGGTTGTATTTTCAGAACAAAAGCTTTCTATTTTGATAAAGTTTAATTTATATTATTTTTTGCTTTTTTAACTTTTGTTCTTGGTGTCACATGTAAAAGATCATCGCCTAATCCGAAGTTACGTGATGCACTTCTATGTTTTCTTTTAACAAATTTTTAGTCTTAAGTCTTACATTTAGATTTTGATCCATTTGAGCTGGCTTTTGTATATGATGTGAGGTAGGAGTAGAATTATATTCTTTTGCACGTGTATATTTCACTGTCCTGGCACCATTTGCTGAAAAAAAAAAAATTCTATCTGTGTTTTATTGTCTTGGCACCCCAGGCACAAATCACTTAACCCTAGATACACGGGTTTATTTATGGACTCTTAATTCCATTACATTGATCGCTATTTTTACCTTTATGTAGGTAACAGTGACCTTTTCTCTTGCAATCTGGATGTCTTTTATTTATTTTTATCGTGTAAATGCCAAAGCGATATCTTCCAATATCGTATTGAGCAGAAGTGGTAAGAATGGACAACTTTGTCTTGTTCATCATCTTAGAGGGAATACTTTTACTTTCCCACCATTGAGTCTGATGTTAGCTGTGTGTTTTTTATAAACACACTTTATCAGGTTCAGGTAATCCTCTGCTCTCCCTAGTTTGTTGGGCATTGATATGACAGTGTGATGTTGGATTTTGTCGAATGCTTTTCTGTGTCTATGGTATTGTCATGTGTTTTTTCCTCATTATTTTATTATTATGGTATATAATATTATTTATTTTTGTATGTTAAACATACCTATGTACTGTCATGAATCCCACTTGGTCCCACTTTGACCCACTGAGTATATGTTTCTGTACTTGGTTAGCCGGTAGTCTGTTCAGGATTTTTTAAACTTATATTAATAAAGAATATTATTAACATTCTGTAGTAATATTTTCTTATGATGTCTTTGTCTGCTTTGGGCACAAGGGGAAAAGTGGCCTCATAGAATAAAGTTAGGAAGTATACTTTTCTATTCTGTTTTTGGAAGAGCTGTGAAGGGTTGGTATTCATATGCTTAATGTTTGATTAATGTTTTTATTCACCAATAAAACCATCTGGTCCTAGGGTTTTCTATACCACAAAGTGTGTGTTTACTAATTCAATGTCTTGTTTTAAGTTCATTCATATTTTCTATTTCTTTTTGAGACAGTTTTGGTAGTTTGTATCTTTTTTAAAAATTTGTCATTTTCATGTAAGTTAGCTAATTTGTTGGCATATGATTGTTCATAGTATTCTCTTATAATTCTTTTTTTTTAATTTTAAGATTGGCAAGAATGTCCCCTTTTTCATTCTTTTTAAAAATTTTGGTCTAAAGATTTCTAGCTAGGGGCGCCTGGGTGGCTTAGTCGGTTAAGCATCTGACTTTGGCTCAGGTCACGATCTTGTGTTTCATGAGTTCAAGCCCCACATCGGGCTCTGTGTGGACAGCTCAGAGCCTGGAGCTTGCTTCAGATTCTGTGTCTCCCCCTCTCTCTGCCCCTCCCCTGCTTGTGCTCTCTCTCTGTCTCTCAAAAAATGATAAATGTTAAAAAATTTTTTTAAACAATTCTAGCTAAAGGTGTGTCAGTTTTGTTGAAATGCAGAAAAAATGTATTTCTCCTCTGGAAATGAAAATATCTACGTGCTTAATATGCAGACAACATATGTTTATGTCAACACATACAAATCAAGTTGTCATGGATAAATAAAACGTACTTAAGTACTGTGACTGGTACATGCAGTAATTGCATTAAGAACAACTTAATAACCCAAAGAAAAAAACACTAAAATTTTATCCAGGTTTGCTTTTGAATGACAATGGTTTAAGAAATGCTGATGAAAAATGTAAGTGGAAAAAAATGAGTAAATAAACCATGAGTATCAAAATCACTTACCAAAGGTAAGTGGGTGAAAGTTTCTTCTGAGCACTACAGAAATTATAGTCCCTAAACTGAAACAAACGTTTGTAAATACAAATCCATTCGGAAATGCAATTGTCCAACATGTTGGAGGAAATCTCACAGGATGTTAGCTATTTTTATTAAGGACAATTTATACGTGACCACGAGACTCCTCTATATCGTGCACATGATAAGCACATGTCCTAAAATGCTTCTTCAGTGCTGAAAATGTGAAGATGGACGAATCTGAACTGATTTGGAATCTGATGGTTGATGATATCCTACTAAACAAACAAACCAATCAAGTTTGGCAATTTCGAAAAGACCCCACATTTAAGACCATTACTTGAATTATTTACCAATAATTTCCTGTCTGGAAGAGTTTCATCTGGTTCCTGATAGGGACACGCCAATAAATGCTGTGCACTGGAATTGTTCCCATGGTTTTTATCCATAGACAGTTAAAGCTTTTCTTGATGAATTGGATATACATTTCATCTGTCATATACTTTATAGCTGGATGGCTGAGTAATGAAAATGCTGGGGCAATTTTTGGTCTGTTGAAAGAAATGTGCTTGTTCATGTCAAGTCAGGAAAACCTTAACTTTTGCGCACCAATAAAAGTCAAATCAATAATTAGGGATTTTTGTTTGACATTACAGCTATACAAGCTCTTTAAATACATACTTATCTTTAAGGGAATTCAGAAATAATAAAAAAAAGTACATTTTTCACTCTTTTCTAGTGAAACTGAGTGGTTCAGACGTTCACTAGAGAGAGCAATATGGCGCACTAAGTCATTTCTTCTAAACATCGAATTAGCAGCCCACGTAATATACTCCAAATTGTGAAATTAAAAATTCATTTTCAAAAATGCCTTTTTTTACCTTCAGTTTTATGAAACTGAACACATATTACCTTTTGCCTTTGCCAGTTAACCGTGATCAAAGAAGGAGGAGTTATAAAATAAATTATTTAACTTCAGTGTAAGATGGTCAGAAGCGATAAATATGGCCACTTGGATTACACAATGTGGATTTTTTATTTCATCTATTAAATAAACCATTGATCAAATATCATTTATACAGTGTGTCTACATTAAGAAACACTCATGTTATATGCGGATAGTGGTTTTTCATTATACATTGAATAGACACGTGTCATTCCCAGATAAATAATTCAATGCTGAATTCTGTACTGACTATCTCAACCAACAACAGCAAACAGCAAACACAAGAACTGACACTGACATCTTGAAGCAAAAGAAAATATGATTTAGTTCCAAATCAAAGGATGGATACACTCTGGAAGAAAAAAAATACTGACTAAATATTTCTATTTTTCAACTTGGATTTTCCCGGTGTTGAATTTTCTTCAGTAACCTAAATTTTATATTTACATTATATTATAAATATAAAATAAAATAAAGTATAATATAATATAATATAATATAAAAATATTATATAAATATTAAATTTATATTATATTACATGTCTATGACATGATAAAGCAAGAAAAATATACTTATATTTTTGAAACTGAATTTTACTGACCCCTGTTATGAATGCAACCCTTTGGGCACTAAATTGGAAAA
The DNA here is from genome assembly GCF_018350175.1 of Felis catus. Taxonomy (NCBI): domain Eukaryota; kingdom Metazoa; phylum Chordata; class Mammalia; order Carnivora; family Felidae; genus Felis; species Felis catus. The sequence continues at coordinate 196,479,787 of NC_058371.1, read as the reverse complement.
CCATGACTTTTTACATGTAATCTCTATTTTTCAAACAATCGCTAAAATAGCAAACCTAGAAAAAAGACTTATTAAATAAGTTAACAAGAGGGGGAAAAAAGAAATCTCCAGAAGATTCTGAAGATTTTAAAGGAAGGATCTGGGGTAAGATTGGCATGCCATCAGAAGGACTAAATGATAGAAATCCCAAGAAGGTAATGTCGAAATTGGTTATTTGCTGAAATACAAGATCAGTTCCCCATTTTTTAAAAAAATGCATTTTCAGTTACTTTTTAACAAGGTAATGATAACATTGTTAACCGGTTGGATGATAATCACAAAATCAGTCTCACTGAGATTAGTCAATTAAATTTAAGTTAAATTAAGATTTTAGGTTAAAATAATGTTAAATAACACCAGTATAGAAAATTGTGAAATGACTAATCAATCAATAAGGTATCCACAGAGAACAGCTAAGTGTCAGAGTAGTGCAAGGCAGCTCATGGGAGGTCCCAGGAGCATCCAGAGAGTTGCCCCATGACTGAGAAGAGACACAAGAACCAAACACAATAGACTGAAGACTTCATCACTTCTACCCCTCATTGGGTATAGGGAACAATTTGCTCTCACCCGTATGCTGAAGGCAGGAGGTATCCCGGGGCAAAGGCCAATGTTTTTAGGAGCTTTATTGAGAATGAGATGGCAAAAACCTTGGTGAATGATAAGCACCAGGGACAACATTCCCACCTTCTAAAATGCTTCCTACACCTGGGATCAGTATTCCCTTTGTATCTGTACAAAATGAAAACTCCCAGGTTGTTATAAAACATAGGCCTCAACGTTAAGTTAATAATATTAACTTAACGTTATGAGGATAAAAACTGACTTTTATCCTCCCCTGGTGATAATAAAATGGCTTGGAATAATTACATGGGCAATTATCTGTTAACATTTCAACTATAGCCTTATGAGGTTTACTTAATGGTCTTCATTGCAAATGGAAACCCACAACATTAAAATTGAATCTACCATCGACAACTAATCCTCAGGTCAGGGCAACAAGTGAGAAGACTAAAAATGTGGTGCTTCCAGGTGCTTCCAAGGAGACCAGGGCTTTTGAATCACCTTTATTCTAGATCTATGGAAAGGGACAAACAGGAGCCAGAGGATAGCTTACCCTCGTAAGCATCCTCAGTCATTCATAAAACACGTATAGTTTTTTTTTTTTTAATTTTTTTAACGTTTATTTATTTTTGAGACAGAGAGAGACAGAGCATGAATGGGGGAGGGTCAGAGAGAGGGAGACACAGAATCTGAAACAGGCTCCAGGCTCTGAGCTGTCAGCACAGAGCCCGACACGGGGCTCGAACTCACGGACCGCAAGATCATGACCTGAGCCGAAGTCGGCCGCTTAACCGACTGAGCCACCCAGGCGCCCCAAAACACGTATAGTTTTAGAAGGTCACTGTCATACTCAGTGTTTAGCGTATGGTACAAACCTCCCAATCCATTTAGAGCCTCTCTTGGGTGGATATTCAGGATTCTTTATCTTTCTTGTCTCTTGTACTGTTCTCTGCTAATATTTTTCGCTTCTTATACCTGCTGTCTTCTGGCGAGGCAGCCTCTAGCCTACAGTTTCCATGCCTCAGAGGGTAAAACTTTAGACCCCACAATGTTTTGAGTGGACTGTCGAAGAGCTAGGATCTTGTTTGCGTTATTGCTGACCAGTGTATATAGTCTCTCCCAGTGTGTGTTCCATAATTCTCTCTTTCCAAGACAAGACCTCTGGAGACATAGGGATTAGTGGGACTAAGCACAAATCCAAACTGATGTCACACATGCCAAAATCAGGCTCACACATTTTCTATATTCTACCACAGATGCTGGTCTTTAAAATATTCAGGTTATTGGGCGCCTGGGCAGCTCAGTCGGTTAAGCATCTGACTTCAGCTCAGGTCATGATCTCGCGGTCCGTGAGTTCGAGCCCCGCGTCGGGCTCTGTGCTGACAGCTCAGAGCCTGGAGCCTGCTTCGGATTCTGTGTCTCCCTCTCTCTCTGACCCTCCCCCGTTCATGCTCTGTCTCTCTCTGTCTCAAAAATAAATAAAGATTAAAAATAATTTTAAAAATATTCAGGTTATAAAGTTTGTTTCATAATATTTATTGGGACTATTAACTATTTACCAGTTAAGCAAACTCATTTAATATGTGAGAGAGTAGGTTTTCCTGGGTACATTTGGGGACAGAGTTAAAATTATAATAGAAAAAATAAGAAACAAAAATGACACTTCCCATTTATTGACTACTACTATGTACCAGGTTCTGGATAAAAGTATATATAGAAAGAGATTAGATTAGTTTTTCTAACAAGTAGTAAGAGGAGAAATAGAGGAATGATCTCCAATACTTGAGTAACATTTTATGAGACCCCACTTAACACACAAGTGTGAAAGACAAGGGCTCCAGAGTCTGACAGCTAAGGTCAAGACCAGCTTCTCCACTACCAGCTCTGTGACCCTAAGTCAGATACTTAACTTCTCTGTGCATCCATTTCTTTCAGAAAATGGGCATAATAATATCATCTGGATTCTGAGGTAATTTTAAGGAATAAATGAAGAAATACATGTAAAATGTTTGAAACAATGATAACTCACCACGGGCTCTAGGTGTCAAATTGTTGAAATGTAAAATGTGGCTTTTGTTAATTAGCTTGCTGGACACAAACTGTGCAATAATAAGGGAGGGTATTGTAAAGTTTTGTGTTCTGTTGTTGTTGTTGTTCGCTTGGTTTGATTTCATTTGGGTGTGAGTTTGCTAGGTTTTCTGTTCATTTTTGTTATTGTTGCTAGATTCTTAGCATATGGCGGAAGTAAAACTCAGAATAAATAAAACCAATCAAAGCCAAGTTTTCTAATGCTTTGATGGTTTTACCCCAAGACTGGTCAAGAGGCCAAAGAATTCACTATTATATATCCTAAGTACCTTTTCCTCTTAGAAATATATATAATTATTTATATTTTCAATGGCATAAATGTTTGATGCTTCCAAATGCATTATTGGATAATGGGTTTCTCTTCCTTCTCTAGAAATTTTATTTTAAAAGTTACAAGGCTATATAACCTTTATAAATTATGACTTCCCTTTTCCTTTCCAATATTTACCTTATTATATATTTATGTTTTTAATTGTTTAATATTTGATTTTCCTATGAAAAGAGGCAGCCTAAATTATCTCATAGATTTTACGGCTTGTATCTTCCAGTCGTCTAACTGCCAGGACTCTCGTGTCTTATTCGACTATGATTTTCAACTTTTGGGGGGTCTGAATAAGTTCTTGAGATTCCTGAGGTTTCAGATGCATTTATGAAAAAGCCAAGAGAGCTAACAAATTCAACCAGGCTGAGCTCCCCACCAAGCATAATGTTTATACTGAAGGAAGAGATAGATTTACTCATTTTCGCCTTACCTCCAACTAACCAGACAACAGATAGGTCAAAATGATGACACCAGTTTGGACCAGCTACTACTCAACTCTTCTAGGAGAGAGAGAATCATGAAAGCAACCTTTCATTTTCTGTCTCATATCCCTTTTCTATCCCAAATAAAATGAAAAGGAGTCAAAGAAAGCTGTCCAACATGCAGTCAGCAAGTAGAGTGGTCATGAACTCGATTAGGCATAAGACGACAAGTTAGATTTGCATGCCACAACGTATATTTAACTCCCTCTTTAGGAAAAAGGAAATAAACACTGATTTCAAAGGAACATTGATAATATGATTAACAGACTCTCATTATCATGCTTTGTGAATTAGTCTAATACCTTTCAATTATTCTATGATTGGCTTCTTGTTGCTCTATTTTGATACTTGTAGAAAATATGATTTGGTAGAGTTCACTTATATTCAATGATACGTCATATTCGATGCTTTGATTATCAAACAGGACCTCAACCAGGTTCAGTCATTGAGAAAGTAGTGATTTTCAGTAGTGTGATTTCCTCCCGATGACATTTTGTTTAAATAAGAAAATCTGTGTGAAGTGGCTTTGTGCCTATGGGTAATTTGTTTAAGTTTAAAATGTCAAATATTGGCAAGAACTATGGTAATTCTGTAAGTTGGGAAAGCAAAACAAAATAGGTGTTGACTTTTCATTTCCCAGGGTGGACCTAACGTGATTTAGTAATCCCCAATTCTCTGGCTCCCCTTTCTTGAATGACACAAACGCCAGCTGGTGTGGAAATCACGAGAGAATGCAACTATCGCAGCATAGGAGGGCTTTTAATCATAGTTAAAACTAAAAACAGGAGTCTTATCTATTTCCTCATCTACTCTTTGATTTGTAGGGAGACCTTAGGAGGAAATGCAAAAGAAGTCTCTCATTCTTCTGAAACAGCATTCTGTTCCATTTTGGTGCACCTTTGAGTGACTGCCCAACAGCTGGATGTGAATGCTATAGAAATATGGTCTCTAGGAGTAGCTAAAAATGGGAAATGTGAATGCTAGTGGTAAATTAGCATATGTCTCTGTAAGGTAGATATTTTAAAAAGATTCTGCAAAATATGCCAATAATGGAACATGAATTCATTTAATATAGGGTCTAGAGACCAGAAGTCTTGAGTAGAGTAAATTGGTTGTCTTCAAATACGTGAAGGATGGCACATTATTAAAAATAGTACCAATAATATATTTTTTAAAAAAGCTAAGTTTTTATGTTGCTCCAGAGGGCTAATCTGGGATCAGTGTGTAGAAATTATAATGAAGATAATTTATAATAATTAGAACAATCTAGCAGTGAAATTCTTTGCCTTATGAAAGGCATGCTCTTTATTCCTTGGAGATGCTCATGACAAGGCTGGAGGGCCAGCCTGGTCCTTATTCATTAAATTTCCTTCAACCGAGGCTATTCTCTCCTAGAACACAGGGGAGATATGATGTATGATGACTGTCTTTCTATTCATTCTGGTGCCCTCTACCTGTATGCAAGAGTTTAACCCAAATATTTTAAATGAAAAGCAAAAATCAAATGAAATACAAATGTAGTAAATCTTTTCCATTGTAGAGAATCATCCTCAGATATACAGAAAGACCCTAAACTGGGTCAGAGTTTGAACCAGATTTGTGTTCCTTGAACTTGTTCCAAGGCCAACTATAACTTTGTGAAAGGTTTCCAGATATTATACAAAACAGAGAAACATGTAATTCAGATTCAGAAACTAGTTAGGGGGAGGATGATAAACATAATCTAGCAGTTAATCTAGCTAGAGATTAGAGGTTAGAGGTTAATCTAGATTAGATTGATTAGGGGTTAATTAGGGATTAATCTAGCATCATGGTTGAGAGTGTAAGACCTAGAGTCAGGCTATTGGGTACAGATCCTGCCTCTGCTCTCTGGTTATTTGAACCTGAGTAAGTTATGTTGTCTCTCTGTGTCCAAGTTTCTGCCTCTGCAGAATGGAGATCTGTCATCTATCAGGACTATTATGTGTATTAAAGGGGGGTAACGTGAGTCAATGCCTAGTACAGTGGCTGTTACCTATGGGATCAATATATATGAGTTAAAAATGATTTAAAAATAAAAACAGAAAAAACTGTGACTTGTCCAAAATGAAACGTCAAAGAGCTGGGACTTGAATTCTGGAAGCCTAATTAGAGAATCTGTATACCCATACATTTTCAGCATCATATGATTATGTATCATTATTAACTGTGAAGGCCTTCTAAGGAGGCTCAAGCAAGAAATTTCTATTTATAACATTTAAAATGCATCCCTGAGCTCTCGGAAGATCTTATATGGTTCTCCACTTATCCTTCCTGAGTCCAGTTCTTACTATGTGATCTCAGGTTGCAAATCCATGTTGTGGAAATAATTATAAGACCTGCTCCTACTGTAAGGATTAATTAAATGAGATACAACATGCAAAGTTCTATGCATAGTTATTGATTGACAGGTGCAGTCGTACTCAGGATCATGAGATGCTTCCTTATTCTCAGCAAGGTACAGGTGCCAGTGGCAGCATCTGGAAGGTTCTGAGCGTTCGTTACCTAAGAGGAAAGATCACTGATCTTATGATGTCACGTGTTCTCAAGGAGGTTGTTTGTTGGTTTTTTCACTGGTTCTCTCAGCAATTCTGTGAACTTTTTGCCATTTTGGTTCGTGAAACATGGTCAAATAACAGCTTCATGTGGTTCAAATGAATAGACGAGTCCATTTGCAGGTAAGGAAATATGACGAGTGGATTGAAATGGCCCCTGTACATTTCCATTAGCAAAGAGAGGCAGAGGCAGAAATCGCTTTCAGTTTTGGCTGTTCCAAAACACACGCTCTTCCCATGTTCTTTCTCAAAAGCACAATTAACACCTTTGCTTCTGGAGGCATAATAGGCAATGAACCTTCTTTGTTTCAGACACATCGATACACAAATGCTAATCCTTGACAACAAAAAATAATTACTGAAAAAAATGTTTCTATCAGCTTAAATGTAATAGCCCTACAATTATTCCATTCTTGTTAGGCTAGCCTCCATGCATTTGAGATCAGCACTTTACATTCATTCTCCAGTTAAATTATATTGTTTGACAGCTTATTGAGCAAAGAAAGGCGGAGGCAAAGGCTAAGCCTCGCCTTCCCACACACCTCCCAGCGCGGTGAGAAAGGGAGGCTTTGTTATTTGTTTTCTGTGGGCCCTGCCACATCACAGAACCATCATCCTTGACTTCGTTTAGAATGCTTCAGTCTGAATTGTGCAAGCTACTGTACTGAACATCATACTGTTTGTGGAAAAATCGTTCACCTTTATGAACTTCTTCATTTCTGCCTAATCGTCTAAGACAAGAATAGCATACTGTGCCTAAGGGGGAAATTTTCCATTACTACTGAAAAGAGAAATGATAGGAAGCAAAATGAACCAGGCTCATTATAACCTTACAAAAAAAAAGGCAAATTGGTCTTCAGAAATGATATAATAGTGCTGACATTTTTAATATTTTCCTGTTCGATTGTGGCATTTTATATCCAGGCTTTTCATAATGTGCAATACAAACACTTACAGATGTTTGAAATAATATACGATGCTTAATATTTTTACCCATGTCTCCCCTGGAATCTGTACCCTTTCAATTTTTTTAGGCAAAGATGACTAAAGTGAGCAGAACGATTATACTTAAAGAAGCATAGCACTTATTCATTTATTTTGCTGTAACTGTGTTTTCAATCTGTGTAATAATGGCCCTAATGTCACTTGATCAACTGTGAAAATGCCCCAATTTCTAAGAATGGTTAAAGGCAGACAGCTCATTTGATGCCTTAAATATCTGATGAGCTGCTCCATGACAGAGCTGAAGGGAAGATTGATTTTTCAAGACCAAATACAGTCTATAATAACAAGCCAATTTCTTGCGAGTGAGTCATTTGGAGAAGCGATTTCTAAACATATTTTCATTAGTTGCAATGAATGTTCTCAAGGTTTCATATCTTTGGCATTAACTTGATGGGCTGCTAACTCCCTAATTGAGATGCGTATTTTATGAGTGGCAAAGTTCAGTAGTTACAGATCATCAGGTGTGAGTCCTACATAGATAAAAATCTATTATTCACACGAAGCTTCTGTACTTGAAGTACGCATTTTCAGGAAAGGCTGAGTTTGGATCTATACCAAACTGGACAGAGAAAAGGAATCTACACATGAGTCTCTCGTTTCATAAAAGATACATATAAGCTCTTGGCTTACAGCGTCACCTATCTCAGACGGTTTTATGTGCTGAGAGTGACCTACATGTTGAAGGACGCTGGCCTTCTCTTCAGAGAGCTGAGCAAAGGAATAAGATGTACTCCTAAGACAGTAGGAACTAATGGTAGGCTTCGTATTATTCAAAGACATCTTGAGAACAGAATTATCAATAGAAAGATGTACTTATTCACTATACACATTATGACAAATTCTCAATTTAAAATACTGGCTAGAACTGGAGACGCTAAGAGATGCACAAGGCAGTAAGGGTAAGCTAGCCTTAAGAGTTTGGGTTAATTCCTCCAGAAAAATTAATTTGAAACCCTGTCCACCTCCTGCCGCCATCTTTCTTAGTTTGCAAAGGTAGAGAATTGATACTCCAAGCAAACAGACCCTCTTAAGAGGAGAGACTTTAGGCTCAAATTCCAGTTGGGGCCACCAGCCAGGTGACTGGGCCTGGAAAGTGACGATGAATTGGCACCAATATTTCCGTAAAACTCCTGATCCCTTGTATCTCACGTGGCTAACACAAACAAGGAGAACTCTTAAGCAAGTGTTTGTAGCACATAGGAAAGAAAAGAGGCAGAATCAAAAGGAAATATAAACTTCGACAAGGTTGCCCCCACTGTGTCCTTGCTCTCAGTATTCCTGTCGCCTTACAGAAATCTAGTAATGGGGAGCTCATTACCTTACAGAACAGTCCATTCCAATAGCGAAATTCAAACTGTCTCCCTGTAACCATCACCCATCACTCATGGATGTCTGTAGAGGCTGTTTAAAAAGTCAGACTTCTGTTAGGATGTCTTTGGGTGTCGACAGAATTCTAAGCCAGTTTTCTTCTCCAGGCTAAGTATCTTCAGTTCTCAACTATTCCTCACACAACTTTGCGATGATTTAGATCTCTTTTGTCTGCTTCCGCCCATATTTTAGAAGTTCAGTTCTCATGTCAGGACTTTAATTTTTTTTTTTTTCCGAGTGCTCCATTGTAGACCATAATGTTTGCCTTTAGGATACAAAATTCATAGCCAAGATTACCGACCCTATGCTGCAAAAGTGACAACAGGAAGTAGAGAGGACACGTGTTATTGAAGGACTTTAAGGAGCTCTGGTTTGCAGTTTGAAAAAGTGGTATATGGTAGTAATAATGATGATGATGATGGCGATGACAATAATAAAAACAGTGACATTTACTGAGCACTTATCCTGAGTCTGTAATCTGAGCTTAAGAAAATGAGTGCTAATTAGAGGGAACGAATTTAACTCTTATTATAATTCTATTATCCCCTCCCGTTTTATGGATGAGGAGACTTAGGTTTCGAAAGATTAAGTATCTTTCAAAAGGTCCCACGGTTGTAGCTTGCAGAGCTGAGATCAGAACCCATGTGTCTCTGAATTGCAATTGCTACTCAATGGTTTTCCACCACACACACACACACACACACACACACACACACATTCATCCCCAAACATAATGTATCTTTCTTGATTATTTTAATCCTTACGAAGGCAACCTAGCTTCTGTCATTAGATAGAGTTACCATGGCTCCATTGTTGCTGGTGCAGCTTCTGGGCGGTACACTATGAGAGGGAGATAGAGCGGTGTTCATATCTCCGCAGTTCTGTGGCTCCAGATACAACATGAACCAGATTTGCTAAGTCGGTGGTGTTGAGTCTCAACTCTGCAACCTACTAGCTGTGTGCCCTCCGGCAAATTACTCAAAAACCATTGAGCCTTGGTGGCTCTGACTACAAACCCAGTAGTCTCAGGCTTTGATGGAGATGGTCATTACATGAGAAAAAAGTCACAGGACACCTCGCACAGTCAAAAACAGAAATGATCATGACCATGTAATAACCCGGAACTCCTGTCCATGTTCCCAGTAGACTTTCTTACTTTAGCTTAAAAAAAAAGTGGGTTTCTTTCCCTATTTGTCTGCCTAAAATTGTGTTGAGGAATTCAAGGGTGTCTCCCTTTAGCTACCTATGTTTCCTTGCAGAACCCCACCTCCTCCTACTCCTGGCCCTGCTCACTGTCCCAGCTTGACTCAACATGAAGTCAGCCTGTCCTTCCCCAGCGAGCCCTCTGGTACATGAGATCCCACTAAGCAGTGAATCTATTGAGAAAAAAAGGAGAGATGCCTACACTGTGATTTTATGGAAGCGATGGTAAGTGCCAGTCAATAGATGAAAATGATAAAACACACTTTTGCTTGCTCGAAATCTCAAGGTCACCAACTGTGAATGGCAAAGATTTACAAAGTGTCAGAGATAAAAGAAGAGGTCAAATACATGTGCATTTCCCCTCTCATGGGCTCACTATTCATATCAAACACAATCCACACTGTGGTACCACGTCAGTCTTTGATCCAAGCTTCCAGCTTGTAGCTGACCCTTTCTTAAGTTGTCATGGGCTGTTTCAAACTTCTTGAGGAAGTTTAGGTCATTATGGTGTGTGGCCTGCTTTTGGTAATAATAATAAAAAGACCGTCAGAGATGCATCTTATAATTTTAACGATTTTCAAAAGTCTCTGCTTATATTCTCTGCACCCTCTAGGAACATAGGTCTTTGGAAGTAAAGCACAAATGGAAGACTAAGGAACACGTTACCTATTTAACTCAGCCATTCAACATATTTTTATTGAGTATTTGCTATTTTTCTGGAATTGGGGTAAGTGCCCTAATAAGAACAAGGCGATCCCAAATATTTCAGGGGGAAAGAAAATCATGTTGTGATTAGTACTAGAATTTTGGTGTTTTAAGGTTCGTCTGAAGGAAAGAGCACAAAAAAATCCTGAAAATAGGCAAGGGTCGGGGGAGACTCTTAGAGGACTGGGTATGTGAACTGGAGTAGAAAACTGTGGATGAATTTGGCTTACAGAGTATGATGGGCTGGATAGTGCTCCCCAGCCCCCTCAAGTATACCCATGTCCTAGTCACTGGAACCTGGGGATGTTGCCCTATGTGGCTACAGGGACTTTGTAGATGTGTTTAAGCTAAGGATCTGGAAGTGGAGTAATTATCTTGGGTGATCTGGGTTGGCCTGATTCAATCAGAGATGTCTTCATTGGAGACACCCAGGAGGAGTCAGCATCAGAAGAGAAGGCGGGGCGATGATGGAAGCAAAGATGAAGGGTGCTCTTGGAAGATGGAGGAAATTGCAATCAGCCAAGGAACACCTGAAGTCATTTGAAGGTAAACAGATCACCCCTCTCGGAGCCTCCAGAAAGAACCGGCCATGGTAACATACTGACTCTACACACACACAAATGAGTTCAGACTTCTCCCTTGCAAACCATCAAAGAATACACTGGTGTTGTTTGAAGCCCCTAGGTGTGTGGTAATCGGTTACAGCAGCAATAGAAAACCAATGCAGAGCTGGAAGATGACAGCTAACTCTAATGCTATTTCCAAGTAGGCAAATCCAGATCATAATGCAACAGGGTTGGAGCTAAAATCATTTCTCAGAACCATTGCTAAAAGCATCTCTTTTCCTACCAATGATATTTAAAAGCCCTCTACTAGGCTGCTTAAAGACATGGCTCAACAATCCTCTTCTTACAAAGGCCACTGAAAATGGAAACAGTTTGCATTTACCATCCCTTCTCATTTTCTTTCAAGGCAAAGAAAATATTCTAATATTGGGAAAATGATGATAGACAGAAATTATGAGAAAGTTCTATTGTTTTTCTTCACTAGAGCTTCCAACTCTATGTCTCAAGTACAGGTGCATTTCTACCTCTTTAATTTAAGGATTGCAGGATGACTTCAATTTCAACTTTCCCAGCATTGCGAAACTCACATACACAGGCAATTATTTCTGAACACTGCTAAAAAAGGATAAGTTGTCATCTTACTCTCCAAATCAAATCCATCCGTGAGTCTCTTGTACAAAACCCAGGTCAAATTCTGTCATCGTGCTAAGTGCAAGTCCTAAACAAGAATGCATTGAACAGCTAAGGGCAAAGTCGGCTGCCTTCAAAATGGAGAGTGAGTGCGTGGTTTCTACTTTATGGCACAGAGTCGATTTCAAAAGCAAGGGCTGCAACTGGAAGTCCTCTTCCTCCCAGTGTAGAACCATGAAGAACCACAGTCACAAATAGTAATGATGCTAATCTCTCCTGTCCACTCGCTCTTTCCCTACCACCTGTGATCTCTCAGTTGCACTAGAGCTAAAACATAAATTCCTTTGTTTGCTACATAAGGCTCTTGTAGTCATGACTCTGTCCCTCACACCGCCTTCATCCCATCTTGCATCCTCCACCACTCCCAAAGCTTGGAACACACGGGAAGAGTCCTAGGATGTGCCAATCTCTCATCTAAAGACCCTCGTGTTTGTTCTTCCATGTCCTTGACGTGCTCTTCCTCTCGGACCTCACATAGCTGAATTCATCTTTATTTTCTCATGTCCCTTTCACCTTCTCAGAAAAACCATCCCTTGAGCCTTTGGAAGGAGGACCCACCTTGTTTCTCCATCACATCACCCTGACCATGTCCTTCATAGTGCTGCTAACATTTGGGATCATGTCATTTGTCAGTTTGCTTGTTTATTTTTGTCTTCCCTGGTAGAGGGCAACCTCCATTAAGGGACTTGTCTGCCCTATTCATGACTTTGTCTCAGTGCCTGAATCTGGCCAGATGCTTCATTACTATGTGAATGGAACAAAGAAATTAATGAGCACACATGAGGAATATGGTGAAGAGCCGCAGGTACATTTGGCATTTCCATTTTTCTTTTGTAACAAAACTGGATGGATAGTCCATTCATTATACAATTTTTATTGGATGTAAGTTAAAAATTCCTGTTTTCAACTTTCTGAGGCATTATAAACACAAGTCAAGGTGATTCTTCATGACTGTTGGACAACACAAATACCTCCATGATGATCTACCCCATCCCCTCTTTTACTTACCTCATTTTGAACTTGTAGTTTCCTTAAACATCCATATTAAGAATGGAATTTACATTTTTCCTTCTGAAGTTGTGGAATAAATTTTCCCAGTGTTTTCTGAGTGTTTTGGCTTTGATTTTCATGTCAATATAAAATGACAAAATAAGGGGCGCCTCGGTGGCGCAGTCGGTTAAGCATCCGACTTCAGCCAGGTCACGATCTCGCAGTCCGTGAGTTCGAGCCTCGCGTCGGGCTCTGGGCTGATGGCTCAGAGCCTGGAGCCTGCTTGGGATTCTGTGTCTCCCTCTCTCTCTGCCCCTCCCCCGTTCATGCTCTGTCTCTCTCTGTCTCAAAAATAAATAAACGTAAAAAAAATTTTTAAAAATAAATAAAATGACAAAATAATTATCCTTTTGTCTCTTGCTAATAAAATATTTTGGGGGTCATTACCCTTATCATTATATCAAGCTCACAAAAAGATAACAGATTACTAAAAACAAAAAAATCTAACCATCAAAAGTCAATTTGCCTTCCAACATTCCTTATTAAAATATTTGTAAAATCACCAAGACAATAAGAGCATCACACTTTCTGCTAATACGTTGAAAATGTATCAATGACATATTGATAATTTTCTGGTGGAAATATAAATTAGTTAAGTGAAAATGTAGTAGAAATTCTGAAAAGACTAAAAGTTGGGGGAAAAAATAATGAGCTTATCAGTTTTCCAGAAGTTATTCTCAAAAAGCCTCTGAGTACAGGTGGTTGAACAGATTAGCCTTTATACATTTTCTAGAAATATATGATGTTCCGGCTACATATTTTTTTTTACAACACAGAAAGCCATTTTAAAATTCATTTTGCAAAATCAGTATAACCCTGATATCAAAAGTTAGTAAAGCTATTACACACGCACAACTACAAACTAGCCTCAAAAGTTAGTAAAGCTATTACACACACACAACTACAAACTAGCCTCAAAAGTTGGCAAGATATCACACATACACAACTACAAATAGAGGAATAAACACAAAGTCACATAAGGCACACGAAAGTCAGAAGTATGTTAGGTTATTTATCCTCTATGGGTTTGTTTCTGCATGTAAATTTCAGATTATAGTATTTACCCCTAAGAACTAGCTATTAGAAAAACTCCAGAGGGGCGCCTGGGTGGCGCAGTCGGTTAAGCGTCCGACTTCAGCCAGGTCACGATCTCGCGGTCCGTGAGTTCGAGCCCCGCGTCAGGCTCTGGGCTGATGGCTCAGAGCCTGGACCCTGTTTCCGATTCTGTGTCTCCCTCTCTCTGCCCCTCGCCCGTTCATGCTCTGTCTCTCTCTGTCCCCAAAATAAATAAACGTTGAAAAAAAAATTAAAAAAAAGAAAAACTCCAGAAATGAAATTGCTACTCAATAAATAAAAATAATTTAATCTGCATTAACCTATGGCCTATGTGTGTGGAAACATCCACTCCTAGAAGATCATCATATAGGGTTCCCTTTGGACAAAGCAACCAACCTTTTGGATCACATGTCCATATGGGTTGAGGGTTAGTGTTCCTTTACACAAATTTTCATTCTGTTGTTTCCTTTCTTAAAGAGTAAAGTAGGAATTGTCTACAGTGCATAAAAACATGTCTGTCAAGGAGGGGAAAACATTACGTTTGCACCAAGGCTCATCTTGTTCTAGTTATGTACCTAAAAGTTCTTTGCTAAGAAAAGTCCTATAGCTTTTGAGAACAATCTATAGCACAGCATTCAGAATAATATTAAGAAGAGTTAACGTGACTTTATAGTTCTTTTCTAAATCAAGCCTGAGCTCATTTTCAAAGGAAAAACAGTCAAGGTGAGAGCTTCTAAAAATAAATGTGAATGCTGTCTCTTTTTATCCTCTGGCCTTCCCTAAATTCAAGATGGTAGTTTCAGGGGTTTTATTATACTCGTCATGACAAAGTTCTGGATGCTAAATTATTTTAAGAAAGTCCCTGGGTCATACCCCTATCTAATATGTCATTTCTATAGCCTTTCCTAGCTTTTACCAAAGTTGTTCTGCATTCGCCTTTTCATTTATTCCATTTTGTAAGAGAGAAGGGACTGGTTGCAAATTGTGTAATAGATGGTATATGAAAATTATTGAGCACAATTTACAGGCATCAGAGGTATCTTTACAAAGAAAAAATGAGTTTATATGTTTACCAAAAATATTGCTGGAAGAGAAATGAATGCCAGGAATTCCACTCGACATTCTCCATCCTCTTCTTTACCATGCAGGGGTCAAGGCAGAGAGAAAAGGGAATGCTAGAGTGCATGGACCATGTGATGTGCCAGTCAACTCTCTACCACTTAAAGATGTGGTCCTTATTTAAGCCTCTAGAGAACTATGTGAAGTCAGCCGTGCCATCACCCATAATTACAGATGCTTGTAGTGAGTCTAAGAAAGATTTAACAGCACACCCACTTGTTGGGGGAGCTCATGGAAAGGACATGACCTCCGCCTGACCCATGAGCTGGACTCAGACAACTGAAGGTTCCTCACTCCCTCCCCATGTCCTGGAATGTGGGTGTGGCCCACCATTTGCATAAGCAGAGCCATTCCAAGGATGCACCTTGGGGAGAGAAAGGTCCTATCCAGTTCACCTGGACTGAATACATGACTGGACCCAGTTAATGCCTCTATATAAATGTTTAAGAGTGGCCAGCTAGTGTGGAGATCTACTCGTCTATTATGTACAAGAAAGCCTCATATGTATGTTCTCTTGTTTATTATATCTGCCACCTACCCATCTGGAGTGGCCAGCCTCTTTCTTCCATCTCTCCACGCCCCCCAAACAGGGTAGTTACAGATCACACCCAGGACACTCTAGAAGATGTTTGGAATTGACAGACATCCAGGAGACCTAAGAGATGGGTCTTGGAAAAGAGGCATCCACGAGGAAATCCTGAGTTGGCCCTAGACCTTCATATGGGGAGGGATGATCCATATGTCGGTGCTTGTGGACCGCCATGTGAGTATCTGGGAACCCCCAAAATGCTGGCTGCCTTAATGTGCTTGTTTGGGAAACTATACAGAGCACACTGTGGCACAGGGAATCTCTGCAAAAGGTGAGGATGTTGTGGTGAGTGACAGTGAAGCAGACAAAACACCCTTGCCCTCTCACCCCTAATATACAGGAAAGCAAAGTATAGCATCAGCAACACCAGCCCTAGGGAAGCTCCCATTTCAGGAAATATTCCTAATGAGACAATATGCTCCACTAGAGCTTATTGATATGGCTGTCAAGTCGCAGCAAAAGGCCAGGGGAAATAACTAGGCTTTTCTCTGACAGGGTGGGAGGCGAAAGAAATGAGCAACATCATCATACACTTGGTCCTCCAGAAGTGCCTATAGGGCACTCAGGGGCTTCAAGGTATTAGCTCATTGACAGATTGTATTCTTCTAGCCTGCAGAAAGGTTTGACTCAACGAGGGGCATCTTCTTGGGCAAGTGAGACCCTGGAAATCTGTAGAAGACATACAACAAAATGTTAGGGAGTTGGATCCTGTGTCCCTATCTTTAAAGGCCATGATTGGACCACATTCACTTTAGGAATGAAGCTAAAGTTCTCCAGTTCACCACCAGAACCTGATTATGGCATGGTGCTATCCATGCTAAGCTCAGTCAGGGGACAAGTATTGATAATGTTGGGCAATACATTACTGATCTGGGGAAACACAAATCCCGGTAATGGGTGTGGATTATAAGAACGACCCAAGACAGAAAGGGAGCTGAGAAAGCCAAAAGAGTATCCCAATCCGCTGTAAAGGGTTTCCTAAAAATAATCTGAAAACAAATGTGGTTTGAGTTCATTGATGTGAGGACCTCCCCTAAACAGACAGGCCAACAATCTAACCTTGTGTTGGTTGGCCTATGGAAAACCTTAAAGCCTGAATAATAATTCAGACCTGCCACATCAGCCCCTTCCATCCCAGATTCCCTGCCTACTCCAGCAGAGTCTTCAAGGACACCTGGGGATAGGATGCAGGCCAAGATGGCCTCCAAGGGAAGATCATTGGAGGCGATCAATCAGAACCCTTATACTGAGCTCACTGTTTACTTGTCCTACAGAAATAAACAAAGGGTGATGGTTCTGGTGGATACTGAGCCAAATGTCCTCTGATACATGGTAACCCTTAGAAATTTTCTTGCCTCCTCAACACCATTGATGGTTATAGAAGGCAAACAGATATGGCCGGTAAAGTCCTTTGACACTGAAAATTTGGCCTCTTCCCTCACCCTGAGAATATGCAGCCTTTATCTCCCCAACACCAGAGAACATACTGGGCATTAATACCCTGTAATGTCAAACTTGGCAAACCTCTATTGTTGAAGTTTGCCTCTGGGTTAGAGTAATCAAACTATTGCTAAGGGGAAACACCAACTGGGAACCAATAAGCCTGCCACTCGCACCAAAAGTGGTGACGATCAAGCAATATAAATTTCCTGGGCGCATAAGGAGGTAGGAGAGCCTGTTCAAGAACCGAGTGAGTGCTGTATGCCCTGCCCATAGTGTCCTCAGTAGTACTGTACGGCAGGTAAAAAAAAAAAAAAGCCAGATTGTTCATGGCAAGGGATTGTCGAAAACTGAGAGCACAAGACGGAGTCCCCATCTATGCAGACGTGCCCAACATGGCCACCATCTTAGATACCTTGGCCACGTTCTAGGAGGTGCCATGCTCCATTGGACCTAGAAAATTTCCACTTGCAGTACATCCCTGGCTGCTGAATC
The DNA here is from genome assembly GCF_018350175.1 of Felis catus. Classification (NCBI taxonomy): domain Eukaryota; kingdom Metazoa; phylum Chordata; class Mammalia; order Carnivora; family Felidae; genus Felis; species Felis catus. The sequence goes on along the minus strand of NC_058371.1, from coordinate 196,462,433 downwards.
ACAACATCAATTTGACTTCACTACGAGGGGCAACAGTGGGCTCTTCAAGTGCTTCCACACGATTACCTGCACAGCCCCACAATGCATCATGGGATGGTAACCTGAAACCTGTCCCTGTTCTCCTTCTCCACGTCAGTAACCTGGACCCATTACGTTGAAAGAATGAGGTTATCATGTGACGACTTGATTCTGCTTCAGGACACTCTGCAGACTCGGTTCGGACATCTACCAGGGAGAGGGTGGGTGGTGAACCCACAGAAAATTCAAGGCCCAGGCAATGCCATGACATTTTGGGGAGCTTTCCGGCTAGGTAAACTTGTGTTATCCCACAAGCTGCGATCAGGTGCAGACCTATGTAATCCCTAAGAATGAGAAAGCGGTGCCTGGCACCCAATACCATAAAGGCGTGAAAGCCTTTGGAAACAGCCATTGCCCCAACCCTCCCCATGAATCAACGTGTTGTGCTACTGAAACACCACACACCATCATGCCTGGGGAAGAAGTTATCTACTGGAATTCTCAATAGGACATCCTCTGGAGGGGTGAGTTATTTTGCACTTTGGGTAAGAACTACTCAGTCTCCACTGGAATCCCATTGTCCTGCTGCAAGCTGGACCTATTGAAATACACTATACCTCGAATGTAATACACACCATCGAAAGAGAGAAGGCAAGGGTTTTTGCCCAGCATATCCTGTTCCCAGTCTGTCCTCATGCTTGAAAGTGTTGCCCACCTCAGCCACCATATAGGGTATGTACAACCAGGCCATGTTCCTAAAGCTACCAATCTCCCTCTCCTTCGGACCAGGTGGGCACACTCTGGTACAATCATTTGGCCACTGTCTTTGTTTCTTTCTTTGGCTTAGAGGACATTGTAGCACACATGGAAGGCTTTACTAAAGTCACCCAGCAAATGTTAAATGATAGCCAACAAAGCCTGTCCTTAGTGAACACCGAAATGCCTTTAATGAGAAAAGGCTATCCTCCAAAGGCTTACTACCTCACAAGGAGGCATCCATACCCTTATTCAAACAGAATGTTGTGTGTTCATACGTGATGAGTGTCCCAATGTATTATCTTTATTTAATCACATGAGAACACAAGTGAATGTCCTAAGTGAGACAACCCCAAGTCCAGGAGACTTAATAAGGCTTCGTCTGTTAAGTGTCCAACTCTTGGTTTCGGCTCAGGTCATGATATCACAGTTGTGAGACTGAGTCCTGCATCAGGCTGAGACCAAGCCCTACGTTGGGCTCTGTGCTGACAACAGGGAGCCTGCTTGGGATTCCCTCTCTTCCTCTCTGTCTGCACCTCCCTCTCTTACCCTCTTTCTGTCTCTCTACAATAAAGAAACTTAAAAAAAATCAATGGTTGAGATCAGGAGGCTCTTGGTGGAATAAGTCATCACAGAATTTGGAAATCATTGTCTTAATCGTGTTTCCTCTTGCATGTGCTTGTATTTTTGCTGTGGAATCTGCCTCCAATGCCTCCAGATACCCACAAAGAAGCCACCTTCATTCTGGCGAGACCCCTTGCTGAATGCTCAGATCACATTGCAGAATAAGGGGACGGGTGAGGTTGTACAAGCTGGTCATGATGAGAGGTGGAGTGTTGGGGGAGGGCATCGAAGGGATGTAACCACTGATTGACCTGTGAGCTGGACCCCAGCACTCAGAAGCTCCTCCCTCCTCCCCTGTTTCTGGAATGTGGATTCTGCTTGCCCTCCCTTCTCCCAGAGGCTGTCCCAGGGACTCAGCCTTGACAGAGTGATGTGGTGCTGTGGAATTCTGGACAGTACATGGGACTGACCCAGTGAAGACCTCTATACCACCTTTTAAGATTTGGTAGAGGGATGAGAAGATCAACTCTAATTGTTGCCTTGTGTATAAGTTCACTTGGTTATTACACCTGCCAGCTACTAACCTTGAGTGGTCTGTCACTTTCCTCACTATCTCCCTTGCCCTCTGTCCTCAGATCTGTTCCTCTGTCCTGGAAGTTTGTGAAGAGATTGCAAACCAACCTTTCAGACATACACGGTGCATACTAGGGTGCTAGCTTGCCGACAGAACTCTAGGTTTTTTCTCACCCTTGTAGATACCCCAACCCTAATTACTGACATGCCTCCTCAATTTTCTGATTTAAACCTGGACTCCCGAATGCCATCAAAGCCCTTCTCTGAAGCTTTACCCTCTACATTAAGATTCTGAAAAATTTTTTTATTTCAGAGTTTTAGTGTAGAGGCCTGTAGGTAACCTCTGATTTTCAGATTCATAGACTTTGGCCCAGCCAGATTTTAAAAATGTGTTTAGTTCCAACATTTAGATACCAGAAATTCACATAGATTTACATAAATATTACATACTGCATTGCAAAATGTTTGAGCTCTTACAACAGAAGCTCTTCTGCTTCTCATAGAAGCCCTCGGCTGAGGCTGACTTCTAGCAGAGCCATTCACACAGGCTTTGCACATGCTATTCGTGAGATCATTGTCCTTGCCACTTGTCCTTTGCTGCAACTGCCGTGAGTCACTCATTTGCCCTGTCTCCTCAGTCCCTGTGAACATTTGACTCGTTAGCCCCTCTTTCAGGAGATTGCCTTGTTTCTGGCTTCCATACACAGAGCCCACATGAAGCCACACTGCTGTACTCATCTGAATTGAGCACGACATACAGGATGCAGTTGTCTGCTGCTGTATCCCGCCTAATGGATTGGGAATTACTTTCATCAAATAGGATCTGACTGACTAATTTCACTTAGCATAATACCCTCCAGTTCCATCCACCCAGTTGCAAATGGCAAGGTTTCATTCTTTTTGATTGCCGAGTAAAAATCATATGACTTCACTCATATGAGGACTTTAAGAGACTCTTAAAAACAGAACAAACTGAGGGTTCTTGGGGGGTGGGAGGGAGGAGAGGGCGGGTGATGGGTATTGAGGAGGGCACCTGTTGGGATGAGCCCTGGGTGTTGTATGGAAACCAATTTGACAATAAATTGCATATTAAAAAAAAAGAGACAAAACAGATGAACATAAGGGAATGGAAACAAAAATAATATAAACATGGCGAGGGGAACAAAACAGAAGAGACTCATAAATATGGAGAACAAACTGAGGGTAGCTGGAGGGGTTGTGTGGGGGGGGATGGGCTAAATGGATAAGGGGCGTTAAGGAATCTACTCCTGGAATCATTTTTCACTATATGCTAACTAATTTGGATGTAAATAAAATTAAATAAAATAAAATAATAAAAATAAAAATAAATAAAAAAAAGGATCTGAAATGCACCAAGTTTCCTGCCTCAACTAAGCTACCCGACATCCTTCAGGTTGCTCATCGTTTCTCTTATGCAAGTCACCAAACTACTCCTCTGAATTCATTTCATATCTTTGATCATCTCCCTTTATCATCACCTCAGGGACCAGTATGAAATCTCATTACACTCTTTGGGGTCTCTACCTCACTCTCTCTACCTACCCACCATCAGGAGATTGCTCTCTACTTTGAAGAAGGAGACAGTTTCTCTACACAGACAAAATTAGCCGTGAAGGTGAGCCAGGTGCTGCAATGACCTCTTCACTGACCCCAGGTTTAATTCAATTATATTGACTGGCAGATAGGTAACCCCTTTTTTTGGTGATCTTTCCCAACTCTGCCCTTTTTATAAGCTAGGCACTCAAACAAACAGATTGATCTCCAAATTCAGAGAAATCATCCATTTATCAAAATTATTGGAATAATTGCCCATCCCTAATAAAACTGTAACCCTAAACTTTAAGATTCAACAAGACAAAATAAATGGTTTTAAAAAGTACCATTTTGGGCAAATTCATAGGTGATGTCTTATTCAATGTTCACAACAGCCTATGTTGATCCTCTCTGACATCTTTCTTAGCACCAACTTCAGAACATTTTTCTCTAGCCCCTCGCTTGATGGCAAACTCTTATAGCTCACATAGTAGGTCCTTCGTAAAATATTTGTCCATAAAATAATGACCGTACACAGGATTACCCTTTAATCACACTGTACTCAAGATCAAGGAGCCTGCATCAAAACCACTGAAGTGCTCCGTGCCTCATGTGTTTCTTCTCCAGGGCGGACACATCTATCCCTCAGCTCCTGGAGATATAGACTGCGGGTAACTCACAGAGGCATCCCTGACTTCTCCTACCATATATTACACCACCTCAAAGATCTTGGGATAATACAGTGGTGGACTGACCTCTTTTTTTTTAATTTTTTTTTCAACGTTTATTTATTTTTGGGACAGAGAGAGACAGAGCATGAACGGGGGAGGGGCAGAGAGAGAGGGAGACACAGAATCAGAAACAGGCTCCAGGCTCTGAGCCATCAGCCCAGAGCCCGACGCGGGGCTCGAACTCCCGGACCGCGAGATCGTGACCTGGCTGAAGTCGGACGCTTAACCGACTGCGCCACCCAGGCGCCCCGAGGACTGACCTCTTAAATATGTCATTGAGGTTCCTGGTTGGAGATGGGGTACCATTCATGAAGACAAAACATATATCCTAAAGTAATGACTCTTATGTGGTTCTTCTCTAAGTGGATGTATCTGCTCAATAACTAAAAGTACAATGTGGAGTGCCCCCCCCCACCATCCACCTAGTCAGAGAATATGTATTCCCTATAATCCCATATTTAAGCTCTGTGAATTGTGAGGTCTTGGTTCTTGTAGAGGGAATGTTTTCACCTGGTAACCCTGTAGAAGCCCCACTGAACTCCAAGCCTTGGGTGTCTCTTGAGCATTCAGGCTCCTCATGCTAAGAGACTAACACACAAGGAAAGATACCATCATATTGGCAGGTCTAATGACCCCAATTATGAAGAGGTTGCCTTTCTCCCCCTCATCATGGAGAAAGGAAGAGTATGTTTGGCGCTCAAGTGACTAAATGGACTGTCTCTCTGGAAAACAGTGTGGAGGTTCCTCAAAAAGTTAAAAATAGAACTACCCCATGACCCAGTAATAGCAGTTCTAGGAATTTACCCAAGGGATTCAGGAGTGCTGATGCACAGGGGCACAGGTACCCCAATGTTTATAACAACACTTTCAACAACAGTCAAATTATGGAAAGAGCCTAAATGTCCATCAACTGATGAATGGATAAAGAAGATGTGGTTTATACATACAATGGAATACAACTTGGCAATGAGAAAGAATGAAATCTGGTCTTTTGCAGCAACATGGATGGAACTGGAGGGTGTTATGCTAAGTGAAATAAGTCAATCAGAGAAAGACAGATACCATACGTGTTCACTCATATGTGGATCTTGAGAAACTTAACAGAGGACCATGGGGGAGGGGAAGGGGTGGAAAAGTTACAAACAGAGAGGGAGGGAGGCAAACCATAAGAGACTCTTAAATACAGAGAACAAACTAACAGTTGATGGGGTGGGGGGGGTAGGAGAAAGGGGAAAGTGGGTGATGGGCATTGAGGAGGGCACTTGCTGGGATGAGCACTGACAAGCCAACTTGACAATAAATTATATTTAAAAATAAAATAAAATAAATAAAAAATATATAAAATTTTTGAGTGAATTGCAAAAAAAAAAAAAAAGAAATGGACTGTCTCTTGGTGTTCTGATAACCAATGTTATTGTTCGATGGACAAACATATCAGCAGACATGAGATAGGCATAAAAAGCAAGAGTTCAGACCCTTCAGGGATGAGATCTGAGTTGCCCCACGAAGCAAATCACCTAGAGTCACAGAGGTGTTCACTGAGTTGTAGAATGTGTGACAGAAGAGATGGAGGGTGAGACTCAGTTACAGCCTTGAGCGTAACTGCAACATCAAGAGTCGTAGATATTCTTACCAACCCTCTTCTTATATGCTTCCCAGGAAAGAAGACCAATCAGAATCCCAAGGGTGAATTTACTATAAGAAGCAAGTTAATATGAGTAACGCAATGCTCCTCTATCCTTGGTTCAAGGGGAAAATAATGTATCTCATAAGCAGAGCGCTGAACCCATTGTGGGAGTGTCTGAGTTTTGCTTCACATTGTGCTGGGTAGGAAACAAGTTTCCAGGCTTCATCATGGCCTGAAATTCCAAATTTAAATTTGATTAAAAAGAACTGAATAATGCCTAGCTTACAGTAAAGCATGACTGCTGAATTTTAGCAGTTGCCAAATTAGCTCTGCCTCCATTTTCTCATCACTAAAATGGTAAACTGGATTATATCATCTATAAGAATCTTACCAGTGCTAGAATTCTCTATACTAATAAAATAATCAAGAACTGGAAGTTGCTTTAAGATGTACAGAAAAAAGCAGATTATTTATGCAGCCGTATGCCATATTAAAACACCCTTTGTATCGGTTTGCTACAGGTCATATTTAACACAAAGCATAATCCAGAAGAATCAAGGAATCTCCTCATGTTTGCTTCTTAACCGTCCAATAAGGTTATTTTTCTACTAATATAAGAATTAAAATTCTGGTCGTTAGCTTTTTTTTTTCTCAAGTCTTATTATCTTCCCTTCAGTCACTGTCATTTGTGATTCAGCCACTGCATTTTTTTTCACATATATTTTCGGATAAATTAAAGATGGAAACAATCAATCCTATATTATTGTGAGTGAAAAATGTCAACACATTTTTTTTCATGTGGTTCTCTAATATCTGTGACACAAGAGTGTGATGATTTTTGGCATCAAAATGACAGCGAGTTGGCAGCGAATGGCATTACTGTCATGTCATTTAAGGAAAAGTAGTGTATTTTGTGAAATTGGAAGAGGAGAACGGTGACCCCTTGATGCTCATTACTTGGGTAACATTTTCCCTTCAAAGTTCCGTTGATTTCAGTTCTTTGCTCCCCAAATCAGGAATGTGGAAAATGTTATAACTACACATAACCCCACCACATAGTAGGCATAAGATCAGGTAGGGAGAACCCTGATGTCACATAGCTTTCCCGTTTCCGTCGAATCTAACCAGGCATCACGAAATTATCACCCGATAGAAAGATGGACATCCCAATCCTACAAGGCAAAGGCTCCAAACTCTTGGATTTTCCCTCCTTATGACACCAACTGTTGCCTGCAGTTGTTTTGGCTCTGGACATTTTTGGCCTCACGTATCTTTGGCTTCATCTCACGACTAGCACAATGCGCTGGGTGGCAGAATTACTGTTCTTTCTTCCAACCCTTTACTCAGTGCCTGTGGACCATCGCTACTCCCTAAATATCCCCCTGACGTCCTTGCCCAGTCTCCACCTCCATTTCCTTTGAAGGTTGTACCAGAGAATTATGACCCTAGCTGCACTCTCTAGATGAGGTGATGCATGAAGCCTGCAGTCAACTTCCTCCATTTGTTGAAGACCTTGGCTGCTGGCTTCATCCCTCTCCTCCCACTACTGTTCCTATTGGAACTCGCAGACGTGTCCATACACAAATAGGTAATTCGTAAACCACTGGGCCTCTCAATTCCTTCACCTCTTCCAAAAACCTTCCCTTCATACCTCTTCAGCCTCACACCCGGATCTTATATCTTTAGTGAGGGCACTGCTCTCACGCCAGGATTCCACAGCCCCCATTCTACCATTGCAGGTCACGGTTTCAGAGTGCCTATCATGGCGATTCTTCAAGTTCATCAACCCCAATCTTTTTTTTTTTTTTAACTGTGGGTCAGTCTCTCTTATTTTCACTTCCCCTGTAACCAGCATGCAATTCATTCCTACTAACTTCATACAAATATCTTGTTTCTTTTTTCTATTCTCCTTTCATAACTTAAAGGGGTCCAATATCCTGAACCCAAATTGCTTGCCTGATCAAACCTCCACTGTTCTTTTGACTATCTTCACATGATAGGTACAATTTTAAGACCCTTTGTCAACTATATGGGCACTACATGTCAATGACTTTAGTGCCTTGCAGTAAAACACTGGGAATCATATTATTTTGTATTACTTATCTAAAAAGTAAAGAAATAAACTAAGAAATGGCATGCAAATATACACATTAATTCCTGATTTAAACTTTAAGTAGAGGGGCATCTGGGTGACTCAGTTGGTTGAGTGTCCCACTGTGGGTCAGGTCATGATCTCATAGTTCATGGGTTCAAGTCCCACATCAGGCTCTGTGCTGACAGCTCAGAGTCTGGAACCTGCTTCAGATTCTGTGTCTCCCTCTCTCTCTGCCCCTCCCCTGCCCATGCTCTGTGTTTCTCTCAAAAATAAATGAACATTAGGGGCACCTGGGTGGCTCAGTCCCTTGAGTGTCCGACTTCGGCTCAAGTTATGATCTCACAGCTCGTGAGTTTGAGCCCCGCGTCGGGCTCTGTGATGACACCTTGGAGCCTGGAGCCTGCTTCGGATTCTGTGCCTCCCTCTCTCTCTGCCCCAACCCACTCGCATTCTATCTCTGTCTCTCTAAAAAACAAACGTTAAAAATATTATAAAAAAAATAAATGAGCATTAAAAAAAGAGCTTAAGTGAAGAAGCACCAACGAAGGTAATAAGTATTAGCTGTCTGTGCTTGTGTGGCTGTGTCTCTGCATTGTATTTTTCCTTCATTTTGTTTTGCTTTGTTTCTCATTCCTTTCCTTTTGCCTTGGAATATTAAGGATTGAGTCTTATTTCTGAGTGTTACGGTTGAGTTTATGCGTCAAATTGCCTATGCCATGATAGCTAGGTGTTTGGTCCAACACCAGTCTATTGGTATTGGTATGAATGTATTTTTTAGCTATGATGAACATTGAAATCAGTAGACTTTCAATAAAGCAAATAACCCTTTGTAATGTGGGTAGGCCTTTTCAGACCAGTTGAAGGCCTTAAAGATCGAGGCTCCCTGAAGAAGAAATTTAGCCTCAAGGAGACTGAAACATATTACCTAAATTTTCATCTTGTCAGCCTGCCCTATAAATTTGGGACTTGTACATCCTGACAATTACATGGGCTGATGTCTTACAATAAGTTCTCTCTCTCTCTCTCTCTCTCTCTCTCTTTCTCACTCTCTCTCTCTCTGTGTGTCTCTCTCTCTCTCTCTCTCTCTCTCTCTCTCTGTCTCTATCTCTCTATCTCTTTCTCTCTCCAAATCTCTATCTATATATCCCATTGGTTCTGTTCTCTGGAGAATCCTGACTAATAGCAGGGCTTGAAAGCAGTGAGAGCCTCTCTCATCTGGCTGGTGACTAACCTTGGTACGGGCAGCACAGTATATCCCAAGGTTATTCTAATGGTGGAGCAGAGGTTTTTCATTGTCAGGCTGCCAGTGGGATGGCATAGAGTAAGTGAACTCAGCTTTGAAAATCTTAGGAAAACAAAGATAGGAAGAAGGGATTAACTAAGAAACGAGTACTAAGATGCATAATTCGGCAAAAGAAGAGATTATATATATAATGAGAGAGAGAGAGAGAGTAGCACAGGTGGCCAAGATTCTTGGCAAAAATATTCCTGAAAAGAGGGAACTTGAGGTGACCGTATTTGTACATTCTATCAGGTATTTAGTTACTCTTTATTTAAGACAGTGCCAAACTTTTCAGAAGTTAAATTAGTTTGAAAATGAAGGAGAGTGCCATAAATTATATTTTGCAATCCATTGTCACATCCCGTCTATTGGTTTCCAATAATAGCTCATTAAAATTTGCGTTACACTCCTTGAGCTGCTAATTTCAGGGTCAAGTTTATATGTATATTTTATCTAAGAAAAATTCCATTTCTGTTGCAGCAAGAAAAGAATGCAAATTTAATTAAAGTCTCTGAAGTTGTTGGATAACTTTTAGACAGATGATATTATACTGTTTTAAGCAATAACTAGGCAAATGGTCTTGGATTCGGAATTTAGGGAACTGTGAAGATAATTAATACCATAATAAAAAAAAAGACAATTTTCTCAGAGGGAAAGCTGCCTAATATTTAAAATGAATAAACTGTCACAATTGCCCTTGAATTAAGATATTTTTCAACTGACTAGTAGACACAGCAATGTTTAGAAATAAGTGTTTTATTTTTTTCAGGAAATAGCAAAACGAAATGTGACAATATTAAATATACGGAAATACTGCGTAACTTTACTTTTAAACGTATTTACATGTTGTTATATTAGAGGCGAACATTTGTATTGAAATCGTCTCTTCCAAACTTCATTAGCACAAATTGTTGCTCTGCCTACTTTCTAGAACTGTTGGGAACATGAGATTATAGATGTGGAGGCATTATGTAAGTTGTAAAGTTTAGATAACGGCAATAAAATAAAAGAGAAAAGAAAATACTGAGAGATAAATGCATCTCAATAAACATTGTAAAGAAGACATTAGCAGTAAATTTACAGGATAAAAATGGCAGTTGAACACATCAAGTGTGAGAGAGAGGATATAGGGAATGTGCTAGTCATGTTCATTGCTGGGGAGCATGTGATAATAATAGGACTCTTACTTTGCCCCAGTAAATTCACTTTTTAGTACCTACCTAGACATACGGTCCTGCCTTTTCAGAAGGAGTTATATGCAAAGGTATTGTTTTTGATATTGTTGGTAAATACACAAAAACTGGAAATAACCTATGAGTCCATCAAGACAGAAATAGCTAAATAAACTGCCTTAAGTCAAGAGTATGTAAGTATGAAATAAAGAAGCACTTCAAATGATGAGGTAGGTCAACACACGTGAATCAATCTGTAAAGAAACTTTTGAGAAGAAAATAAAAAAAATAATAAAGTTGCCCAGTGAGAAATATATATGGTATAGTCCATGTAAAAATTACAAAGAAAACAATACTGTCCTAGTCAATTCTGGCTGCTGTACCAAATTATCATAGACTGGGGGGCCTAAACAAAAGTATATTTCCTTGGTTCCTTGTCTGTTTGAAGAAAATCTGAACCAGGTGAGCACCAGTCCGAGCAGAAGTACACATGTGCAGTGTGGAGGCCCCAACAAGGAAGAAATCTCTGCAGCATTTAGTTCTGGAGATATCTCAGCAAACAGGTAGTCAACACAAGGTAGGTATGGCAGCTACCAAGCCACAGAATGGTGCTTAGAAACAAGACTCCAATATTAAAAGGGAAAATATGTGTCTAATTAGAACCAGGGAAGTCCCATTACTTTAGTCACTGTGATAAAGTGAAGTGGGCCACTAGTTTGGTACTAGGACCAAGGTGGAAGAAAAAGATGGCTGCTTCCCTAACCATAGGGGGACCTCAATGCTTTATTCCATTGCCCTCCCATCCTTCACCCCGTGCTATCCCAGAAGACAAACGTGGTAAGGTTAAAGATAAGATAGACTCTAGCACAACAGATTAAAAGATGAGATTTCTACAGAAGAGAGAAACTATATTTTTATAGGGGGGTGGGGGCAAATAGCTCAGTTCACCTTTTCCTTTTGATCTAGAACTTCAAAACCATGTTAACTGAAATCTGCACCTATCAGTGGCAGGCTAAGAAAGGCCTGCCTACACTATATTCATGAGTTGGAAACACAATATTTATGATGTGTTTTCACAAAGTGGATTCACAGATTCAATAAAATCTCTATCAAAATGAAATCAGCCCCTTTGAAGGAAGAGACAGCTAAATGTCAAATGTATATGAAAATGCAAAGGGCTGGCCACAGCCACAGCAATCTTGAAAAAGAAGAAAAATGTTGGAGGACTTTCACTTCCTGACTTTGACACTTGGTCTAAAACCTCAGTAGCCAAGACAGTATGGTATCATCTTAAGGATAACTAATTGATCAGTGAAGCAGCATCGGGAGTTCTGATCAACCCACACATAAGCAGTCAACTGATTTTTGGCCAATCTACCAAGTTATTTCAATGGGAAGAAAGAAATATTTGCTTAAGCAAATGATTCTGGAATAAGAGGATATGCGCATGGAAGAACAACAAAAACTTCAAATCTCACATAACTTGATTCAGGAAATAATCATTTGAAATGGATTATTGGCCTTGAGTCAAAAAACTTCTCGAAGAAAGCATGGGAAAATATCTTCCCGACGTTGCAAAGGGCAAGGATTTGGGGGCAGATCACAAAGATCACTGTGCGTAATAGAAAAAAAAAAAGATGTATTAGCTTCTTGAAAATGAAAGATTTTCTGTATTTCAAGTTTTAAAATGAATAGACAAAGCACAGACTTGGAAAATGTTCACTCACGGTGGATAGATGAGACAAAACACGGTTATCCGTAATATATAAATTTTTTTTCAGTCATCACCAAAAATACAAACAAGAGTAACAAAGAGTCTGACTTCGTGTTTGATACTCGACTGCTCAAAATTTGCCAGCCTCACCCTGCCGCTTTCTCTGCTGCTGCCTCACTCCTGGGGACATTGATGAGAAGCCCAGATGTTCCCTTTCTTGGTGCTTGCGGGTGGTTCAAACTGTAAAGAAATCGTCACTTCAGGCCTACCCTCTAACCACCATGAAACCCCAAACCAGCCTCCTTACCTAGCTCTCTCAAACCATTTGGGATCCTGCTTGGTCGTTCCTCGAAAGACTCATGTGTCATAAATCTTCTCACCCTCTTCTAATGCATGTATGTGCCATGGGTCAGGAAACCCAGACCAAGTTTGTTACTTGGGGGTCCGTCCTCTGTGACACAGTATGGCTGCAAAAATCTAATGGAAATAAACAGCATATCTGAAACGGGCACTTCTCAAAAGAATCACACGTAACGGTTATAAACATTTGAATTATCAGGGGGAATGTAAATGTGAAACCACAAGAGAACTCTACACATGCACCTGAACGGCTGAAATTTAAAAAGATCAATAATAGTAAATGTTCGGGAGGGAGGGCAGCTAGTATGTTCATACGTTGCTGGTTTAGAGTCAAAATGGTGTAACCGCTTTAGAAATCTGCTGAGAGACCTGTTACATCAAATGCTCTGTGTGTCCAGCAGCCATCGATAACAGGGCGGAAACAGTGCCTAAGAAATGAGTGTCATCATGGCCAGAGGACGCAAGCAAGCTTCATGGGCATGCCCTGCTTCAGGGGCTTGGCCCTGCTATTATACAACATGGTTGTATCGACACCCCTTTTGTTCCTCACAGCTGCATGGGGTTCCTGCATGAGAACTAATAGAGGAGAAGAAGTCTAAGATTCCTTTGTACATGGTTCAGTTCATCAACTAGGGGCCTGGAATGGACAGCGCTCTACTACTTTCCTATCTGGGATTGGACTTGAGAAATAGTGGAGAGAGAACATGACAAGAGTCTTATTCGACGAGAAGCTACAGCTTCGAATGGTACCTTTGGATTCCTGGTGTCCAGAGTCTAAAGGGTAAGAAGAAGGGTCTCCATCCATAAATGGACGCGTGCAGAAAGCCTCTCTCGAGATGGGTACCATAACCAAGGACTCAGCCACCTTTCCCAGAAGGAGATTTTGTGTCACACACGGTCAAGGAAACACTGAGATCCGCAAAAGCGAGGGCTCGGGGCAAGGGAAATTTATAATGGCAGTGGAAGAAGAGGTCGATGAGTATCACCTGTAGCCCAAAGTCAACTGCAGACACTGTGCAGGGCTGTCCGATTCAAAGTGTCCTCTCAGGAAGCAAGACCCGCGGGGATACTGAAGAGGCTTCTCTCCAAATTTTATGGAGCAAGGGATCCATGTAGCGTAAGGAGTGGGCTTTGGCAGGCTTGGTGTAGCCTGTATCTGTATGGCTTGTTTTCCTGGGTGTCATCCTTCAGGACTACTCTACTCAGAGTGGTCCCAGGTGCTCAGGGCAGTCCCAGGCAGTGAGAGCAAGACTGCAAAGTCTACCACTACCTGCCCAACACGGGGTGACTCTAACTGGCAATCTTTGGAGTTCCCTGTTGAACTGGCCGATTTTCAGCTCTGCACCTCAGTTTGAATGCACCCTCTGCCTAATCCTGCTTCTGTCCCTTTTCTACAAGAGATGTTAATCTTCAATAACCGTTTCCATTCTAATTCTATTCTATTCTCTCCCCCACAGAGGTTCCAACTGACAGGTAATATCTCTGTAGGTATAAATTTACCAGGACACAGAGAACCATCTATCTATCCAGACCTCTCCAAGGACTTTGTGGAAGAACGAGAAGGCAGGTGAAAGACTGGTAAAGAATAGTCACAATACATATATTCACCAATACGTGTATCTGATACTGAACCTGTACACAGAATATATAAAGAGTTTCTACAAATCAACAACAAAAAATAAGAAAAAGAAAACTTGACATAAGAAGATATAGGAAAGCAAATAAGTACATGAACACAGGCTTAACCTCATCAGCCTTCAAAAAATAATTGCAATTTGAAACCCTCAATGAGATATCACTGCATACCCACTGGAATGGCTATAATTCAAAAGCTGGAAAACAGAAATCACCAAATGTGAGGATGTGGAGTAACTGGAACTTTCATGCATTTCTGGTAGGAATTAAAATGTCATAGCCCCTTATGAAAATAGTTTGGCAATTTCTTATAACATTATCTATACATCTAGCCTCTAATCCATCAATTTCGCCACGAGGTATTTATGCCCTCACCAAAAAAATGTACAAACATATATCCCAGATAAGACTTGAATAAAGACGTTTGTGGAGGCATTATTCATAATTAACCCAAACTGAAAACCACACAAATGTACATCAATAAGAGAGTATATAACAAGTTATGATATTCAGCAATTATGAAGAGTCCATCATTGGGGCGCCTGGGTGGCTCAGTCCGTTGAGCGTCTGACTTCAGCTCGGGTCATGATCTTGCGGTCTGTGAGTTCAAGTCTCACATTGGGCTCTGTGCTGACCGCTCAGGACCTGAAGCCTGCTTCAGATTCTGTGTTTTTCTCTCTCTCTTTGACCCTCCCTCGCTCATGTTCTGGCTCTCTTTCTCTCTCTCTGAAAAATGAGTTAAATATAAAAAAAAAATTAAAAACAAAGAGCCCCTCATTGATAAAAAGCAACACAATAAGTGATCTCAAAAACATATCTACATTTGCCAGTATCCATCATGCTGTATGTGTCAGATCTATGCAATTTCTTATATGTCAAGTGTATTCGAGTTATTGCCTCCAAACTAAGGTAAAGCAGAAGCTAAAAAATGGCACGGTGCTAAACACAAATTAACAGAAGAAGAAAAATGAGAAAAAGCGATGATTTAAGATTAAAAAAAAATGTAAACCAAGAGTTTGATGGAAGTCCAAGGAGAAAATAAAGTAAGAATGACATTATAATGAATTTGAAAAGGATATTGAAAAAGAGAAATGAAAAAAAAAGTTAAGATGGCAAAGGATAGATAAAAGTTTCAATGCCAAGGTCTGGAGAAATGTTGATTTTTTTTTTTTTTTTTTACTCCCAAGAGAGGACTATGCATACGAGGAGAAAATTAATGCCCTGCAGATAACCATTTTACCCTACCCATCTATCCATCACAGCATACATATTAATCTTTGTTCCTGGACTTTTATTTATTTTGTAAACATTTTTTAATGTTTATTTTTGACGGACGTGGGGAGAGAGAGAGAGAGAGCATGAGCAAGGGAGAGGCAGAGAGAGAGGGAGACACAGAATCCGAAGCAGGCCCCAGGCTCTGAGCTGTCAGCACAGAGCCTGATGCAGGGCTTGAACTCACGAACAGTGAGATCATGACCTGAGCTGAAGTCAGACGCTTAACCGACTGAGCCAACCAGGTGCCCCACTCCTGGGACTTTTAAAAGTCTATATTCTGACTTCTGAAGCATAAATACAATGCTTTGGGGTAATTGACACCATGGTTCTGTAAAAGACTCCTGATACAGGTAGAAAAAACATTCTAGGCTTTAACCCTTGTAAAGATCTTAAATCTGTTGAATGGAGTCAACCAGCATCTTATATAGACACATGGAATAAAAAGGCACTGGTGTTTACAGAAATTTGTTCTGGAAAAATCAAATTCTGTTAGGCAATTTACATGTGCTAAGTCAGTTGGTCCTCTTGATGTTCATGGAAGTTTCTAGCTGGGAAAACCCTCCCTACTGAACACTCAGTAGGATCACAGTGGCAGGTTATAAAACACTCAGCGATTCTGTGAGCTGGTTAGTAGCTTGAAATTGGCCTTGGTGGGAGTGTTTGTGCCACAGGAATCAGCAAACATTAGAAATTGGGATTTATTCTTCTGTCCAGAGAGTCATTATCGAGGCTCTCAAGAACACAGCACTGCTTTTTTTCTTGTTCATTGTAACAATATAATTTTCTTTCATGATTACATCGTCCTGGTGCAGTTATTCTCTCCATGAGAGCTATGACCTGTGTTTTATTTTATTTTTATTTTTTATCTTCTTTGGACTCAAGTGTTTAACAGTGAACGTGTATGAATGAATAGTAAACTTTCCATTTTGCCAATGTTGAAACTAAAGGGTCACACGATGGAGTAGAGCTCACTCAGCAAGTAAGTCAGCCATGAGACAAGTTTATCTTACTCCAAAACTCTGCTGGGCCCACTGACTATACTACCCCTCCAAGAAGGCAGTAGTCAATAAACAATTTAAACAAAGATACAAGAGGATCAAGCATACCCTTTGATATAAGCATTTGGAGCAAGTAAGATACCATGGAAATGATATCAAATCAATCCAGATGATATGGTATCATTTTTATCATGAAGATATGATGACTGTTTTGTATACCAACCCATAATTTAAAAAAAAAAACACTCAGATATACAATCAAATGACACTGAGATTTTATTAAATAATTTAAGAGCTAAAAAGTTGAATTCTGTGCTTAACTTAGATGCAAATATCACCTCTGAAAATGTCCTGGCTTACTAGCTATCTAACCTTGAACAAAATAATTCAACTTCTCTAAACCTCAGTCTTCTCTTCTTGAAATCTCTAAAAGCAAAATAAGAAAATTTTATAAAATCCCTAAAACAGAAAGAAGTGGAGTAAATAAATAGAATGATAAATGTAGCAAGAGCATTTTAGTTCAGAATGCTTATTTGTTTCAAACTGCTATGTCTCTGTGTAAGTTGAAATAGAAACAGTTTTTGTTACATTTTCTAAATTAACAATAAGGTGAATCCTCTATGTAGATTGCTGAAGCAGGGTTGAGTTTGGAGAAAACTTTGTTTCAATTAGGATGATTGAAAGTGGTAACAGGCATTTTCTAAGAAAATGATCTTAAGGAAAGAGGGAAGTCCTGCTGCTTGAAGCTTCTGTAAAGGAAAAGGCAGAGGACTGGAATGTGTGTGTATGTCTTCAGTACTTTGAAATGGAATCAGCAGGACCCAAACCTCCCAGCACCCTGAAAGGGGTGTGGTCGCAACAGTTCATCAGGATGAAATGTCCCTTGAGACCATAGCTTTGCACTAAGTCTGTAATCGATAAGTAACCAGCTGATGATTTATGTGGCTTCCAAGATATTTCAAAGTGGGGAAGCCTGATAATGACTCTCTTTAAAAGGCTAACATTTATTATAAATTCAAGTTTTCTCCCATTGGCTGATTCCTCAGTCTCCTGAATAGAAGTCGCTCCCGGCTGAATACACAGGGCCAAAGTCACAAATTCCTACAGGTGCACAGCAGGAGAGCAGACTTCAGAATGTAACATTTACTCCAAGAAATGGTCATTTGCTGAACCTCACCCTAGGGGCTAGACAGATGCCGTCCTAGAAATCTCTGTATCGTTTTCTCTAAACACACAAAAACTAAAAATGTGGAGGTTTTGCAAATGTATGAATGATGGTCACCTTTATCTCCTTTGATTCCAGATCAAATGCATGAGGCAAATAAGGAAATGATCAATATTCCAAATGTACACTTGAAGAAATGGAAGGCTATCAAAGTGCAATGAATGGGTCAAGGTAACAGAGCTAGTGGGAGACAAATCCTCAATAATACATTAGGCCTTTTCTCTCCTGAGTCAGACTTAAGCCCATAGTACATTTAACCTCCACTGATATCAATTACGGAGTGAAATGAAATAATGAAGGCTTCTGAGAAGAGTCTTAGAGGGATAAATGAGTTAACGGCCACTTTTCTAATGGCATGTGATATATCCAATAGGGAAAAAGGCAAACATTTATTTTCCTGTCTGTCTTAACATATTGTTCTTAGTTAAATTTTATATTGCAGCGTGTATTTTTAAAACACTTAACCATTATTAAATAGTTAATGATTATCAACTTGGTTATTTACAACCTCTAGTGCATTTATTTTGTTACACTGTATCACTTAACATGATTCATTGTTTCTACAGTGAGATGTTCCAGGACTAGAAAAATAAGTGAAAAGAAAGATATTTGTTAAGCTCACACCCTATACAGAATACATGAAAGTAATATTTTCAGACCAAATTAGATGAAGCTGGTATTTACTTATTGATTTATTTTTAAACATGGATGGTTATATTCTCTAGAACACATAAATGCATTTAAACAGAAGCCTAGAAGAACAATGAGGTAGGCCCGTCAAGTATGAATTCATTTATCTAATGCCAAATGCGGGTTTTCATTGCAACCATTTCTTTCACAATAACTGAAATAACTATAGTCACAGAAAATATTTTTTTTAATTTTTTTTCAACGTTTTTTATTTATTTTTGGGACAGAGAGAGACAGAGCATGAACGGAGGAGGGGCAGCGAGAGAGGGAGACACAGAATCGGAAACAGGCTCCAGGCTCCGAGCCATCAGCCCAGAGCCCGACACGGGGCTCGAACTCACGGACCGCGAGATCGTGACCTGGCTGAAGTCGGACGCTTAACCGACTGCGCCACCCAGGCGCCCCCGAAAATATTTTTTTTTAAATAACTACTTTATTTTTAAATCTTTTAAATTATTTATTTATTTTATTTAATTTAGAAAGCATAAGTGAGGTGGGGGCAAAGAGAGAGGGAGAGAGAATCCCAAGCAGGCTCCTCACGGTCAGCACAGAGCCCCACATGGGGCTGGAACTCACAAACTGTGAGATCACAACTTGAGCAGAGATCAAGAGTCAGACACTTAGCCAACTGAGCCACCCAGGCACTCCAAAAATAATTAAAACTAATTATTTCTGAACATATAATCAATCTTCATACTTTCGGCAAAAATCATGTTGGCTAATGCTTTGAATAGGTTCTGAGAAAGTGACGTGGAGTCTTTTCTAAAAGCACCGAATAAGAAACAACGCTCCTGGGAAATCACAATAGCAATGCAGTAAAGATTTAATGCTGATCATTGCCTGTCTGATTTCTACTTGATAGTGGGACAACCAAACGGCCTCCATAGGACTCTACACCGTTGGTTGTGTATATAAATGACCTCAAGACAATCATATAGTTTTAAAGTGTAGATATATAGACACATCGAAGAGTTTTACGTTGGGTATTTTTTGGATTCGTTTTTCTTATTAAACATGCATGCACGGAACTGGATACAGAATCCTCAAACTCTAGAGTTTTATTGATTTTAAAAACTGCAAGTGATCTTATCACTCCCCTTACTTGTAAAACGGAAATAGAAATGGAAACCCACCTCAGAGCATTTGGAAAGGCTTACAGGGCACTACCAACAACGCGCTTGGCTCCGTGCCTAACACAATTACCCACTTGTTCAAAACCCACACTGTGCCAGTGTTGGCACACGCACCAATGGGCAGAACTGAGCCCGGTTTCAAAGAGTATGTGATAGTGCTCTCTGACTCTCCCCCTGCATTGTCCTTCCTTTCTCTAAAAACATTTATCAGCCAAACTCCGTGGCTCACAGATCAGTTGCTAACAATTCCTAAATCTGAACTCTAGCTCAGATGCTGCTTTGGACTCCAAGACCATTGTTTCTGCCTTTGTACTGGTTAGACCTACGCTTTCTCTCAGATTCCATGAGCACCAGACAATACTCACTTTTAAACCTTTAAATAAACCATTTCGTCACATCTCTTCTCCACCTCTGTCATACAAGAGGTATGGCATGATAACCTGTGCATGGTCATATCAGCAACCGTTTCATTTTCAAACAAGGCAGGGATTCTAAATGCCCCCGTATTCTTTGTGTTAAATTAAGTTGACCATGTGTCCCCTCCAAAAGGTCTCAAATCTGTATTTCCCTGATGATGAATGGTGTTGAGCATCTTTTCCTGTGTCTGTTGGCCATCTGGATGTCTTCTTTGGAAAAGTGTCTATTCATGTCTCCTGCCCATTGCTTCCCTGGATTATTTGTGTTTTTGGGTGTTGAGTTTGGTAAGTTCTTTATAGATTTTGGATACTAACTCTTTATTCGATATGTCATTTGCAAATATCTTCTCCCATTCCGTCGGTTGCTTTTGAGTTTTGTTGACCACCTCACACTGGTCTGAGTGGCTAAAATTAACAACTCAGGAAACAATATATGTTGGCAAGGGTGTGGAGAAATGGGAACCCTCTTGCTCTGTTGGTGGGAGTGCAAACTGATGTAGCCATTCTGGAAAACAGTGTGGAGGTTCCTTACAAAATTAAAAATAGAATTACCCTACGACCCAGCAATAGCACTACTAGGAATTTATCCAAAGGATACAGGAGTGCAGATTCGTAAGGGCACATGTACCCCAGTGTTTTTAGCAGTGCTATCAACAATAGCCAAATTATGGACAAAGCCTAAATGTCCATCAACTGATGAATGGATAAAGAGGATGTGGTTTATATATACAATGGAATACTACTTGGCAATGAGAAAGAATGAAATCTGGCCATTTGTAGCAACATGGATGGAACGGGAGGGTGTTATGCTAAATGAAATAAGTCATACAGAGAAAGACAGATACCATATGTCTTTACTCTTGTGTGGATCTTGAGAAACTTAACAGAAGACCGTGGGGGAGGGGAAGGAAAAAAAAAAGAGGGAGAGAGCCAAACCATAAGAGACTCTTAAAAACTGAGAATAAACTGAGGGTTGATGGGGGGTGGGAGGGAGGGGAAAGTGGGTGATGGGCATTGAAGAGGGCACCCGTTGGGATGAGCTCTAGGTGTTGTATGGAAAGCAATCTGACAATAAATTTCACATTAACAAAATAAACATTATCACTTAGGATATCATCTTGAAAAAAAAAAGTGAAATAAGTCAATCAGAGAAAGACAGATATCATCTGTTTTCATTCATATGTGGAATTTGAGAAACTTAACAGAAGACCATAAGGGAAGGAAAGGGGAAGAAAACAGTTTCAGAGAGAGAGGCAAACCATAAGAGACTCTTGAATACAGAGAACAAACTGAGGGTTGATGGGGGGAGAGGGGAAAACGGATGATGGGCATTGAGGAGGACACTTGTTGGGAGAAGCACCGGGTGTTGTATATAAACAATGAATCACGAGAATCTAATCCAGAAGCCAAGCGCACACTGCAAACTCTGTATGTTAGCTAACTTGACAATAAATTATATTTAAAAATGTCTCCAATCTGTCCCTTTGGCATTATGTTTTTATTTCCAAAGTTTAACCTCCTCTTTTCATACCAGGGTTAGTGATGTAATTACCAGGCAATGTATGCTCCCAGGTTTTTCCACTACAGTCTAGTGGATGGGACCCAAATGTATTTGAGGATAAAAGGAAAGTACCCATGCATTTAACTGTGTACTCTAAGTAAGAAAAGTATACTAGGAATGGTTAGAACCAGGATGAGGGCACAGGCCTCTGCCTCTGCTGACTTCAGACAACTTGGGATCCAACCATTGGCAGTTCTAGCTTCTTGGGGTCCGTTTTGTGGTTCTGGTGAAGAAAGCTTCATTTTCCCCGCTGCTGTGTCTACACAGGAGAAGGATGTGGATGGCCCATCGCTTGACCACTGGGCCCAGTGGGTCAGTGCACTGTAAATGTCTCTGTCTGAGCCAAGTTACCCATTCTTTGGACAAAGTAAGGGAAGGGATGATATGACCATCAGAACCAATTAAGAGCGGAGCCAGGCTTTTCCTAGAAGAAAGAGGGCTGAGCCAACAAAAGTAACTTATTTACTCCTGAGGTCGACTTTCTTTTTCTCCTGGGTAAGGCCACCATGCTACTCTGGTTTGTAAACCGGAAGTTTTCCCCGTTGTGCCTCCAGATGAAAGTGCCAACTCGTTTGCTCTCAAATAAACCTGGGGCCATTTTTCTTTTAAGTCTTTTCTGCGGCCACTGTCTTCCTATTCCTGTACTGCACATGCTTCAGGAAAAAATAAATAAATAAAAGTAAAAAGAAGAAAAAAAACACACAAAATACAGACACGCAGAACCTTACTACAGTGTACTTTCTCCGTGGCGGCTTCGTTGTTTACACCTCTGCTGGTTCTCTGTCTAGACTGCTCGCCACTTCTGTCACTCTGAGGAATTCCTAACAATTCGTCCAGTTCCAAGGAAAATATTAACTTTTTTGTGTTATGTTAAGGAAAGCAATTAATATGAGTTTCCTCATTAGCATCCGTAAACACTTTGGGTATACCTTGTTTAGAGTACTATTACTAGCATCAACAGGAAGTATAGACACATATATGTGAATATACATATAAACATACGTATAAAGATATTAACATCCTGAGTCACTAAATATACTATATTAATAGTGTGTTATACTGTGTAAAAATGGTGTTATATATTTATGCATCTAGCTTTCCTATATTTTCATATATTATATGTTTCATAAATAAAAGATAAAAGCATGTCCAAAAGGTAGATCATATCCCCACTACATGTGACCCTGAGCAAGCTGTTTGCCACGTGGAACCTCCCTTTCTTTATCTATAATAGTGTGAGTGACAATAATACCTACTTGCCAGGATGAGTGTCAGGGCAGTTAAATGGCACCTCTCTCCTGGCTGCTGTTCTTTCTGCTTCCTTGGGTTTTCCCCGGCCTCGCTAGCCATTCTTTCTCCAGCCCCCTTTGCTGGCTTCCCTCTCTTTGATTCAAACCATAAGTTCGTCCACACCTTCAGAGTTTGACTCCAAATTTTCTTCTTTTTCCTTTGTATTTTCTCACCGCAAGAGCTCACCTGGTGTCATATTTCTAAAGATGGCTTTATGACACTACCCTCAAATCTGTTTCACTAGCCATTAACTTGTCACTACACTCCCAATCTGTGTGTTCTAGTGGATTCCTGATACCCGTGTCAAACTCTCCAGTTCCAAAACAAAACTCTTGTTTTCCCTATCAACCCAGTCTCGTTCCCACTGCCGGTCACGGCACCACCTTCCAGGAAGCTGCTCAAAACAAAACCATGGGGCAAGCTTTGATCCCTCTCTTCCTTTCACATCCAAGCCACCATCAAGTTCTGCATGCCAGACATCCAAATGGATCCCACGTCGACAAATGCTCCCGGTCTCCAACATCGCCAACATGTTGGTGTGCCCATCATTGCCACCAGGACTTCTAAAATCAAATCCGGACTGTTTTTGTCATTCCTCGCCAGCTATCCCTGAGCAACCCCCCATTATGGTTAGACTGAGTTTATAAAATGTAAGGATGTTTTCATCACCCTTTGGCCGAAAACCTTCTAAGAGCTTCCCATTACATTCTGAAGAGCATCCAACTGTTTACCATGAGTGATAGGCACCTGTCAAGCCTCCTACGTCTCTGCCCAGCTAAACACGCAGCCTACATTCCTTGCATGTTCAAAGTAACAGCAGTAAAAGACAGTGCTGGAAAAATCATCTGACAAGATTTGAATCCCGACTCTGCCACATACTAATGTGGGTACCTTAGGGGTTATTTCCTTGCCTCAATTTCCTCAAATGTAAAATGGGAATCAAAATAATGGTGTTTGCTGCAGAGGGTTGTTTTCAGCAGTAAGTGGGTTAGTGTGCATTAAATGTCTAGATCAATCCCTGGGACATGGTAAGTGCCATAAAAATGCATGCAGTTAATAATCAAACTCCAGCTTCTTGTCTTGAACATTTGATGAAATTGGGGACATTTTCTGGTCTAGTGCTATTTTTCCAGCATCTGGACCCTGGTCTAGCACATAGAAGAGGTTCAATAAATATTTATTGGATAGTTGGTAAATAAGCAATGGATAGGTATGCATGA
Organism: Felis catus; assembly: GCF_018350175.1. NCBI lineage: Eukaryota > Metazoa > Chordata > Mammalia > Carnivora > Felidae > Felis > Felis catus. The sequence goes on along the minus strand of NC_058371.1, from coordinate 196,438,544 downwards.
AGTGTATTATCTTCAGTAAGCGTACCGATTTGAAAATTTTCAATTGTTACCACCACTTTGAACTTGTTGAAGCCAAGACAGAGCAAGTGGGTTATTCTAAAGGGCATTTATTAAGCTCCGGGATCTGTGCCAAGCACTTTATATAGACTACCCTCAGTAATTTTCATGACAGTCATGTGAGATAAATTATAGGTACATTTTTACAGATAAAGAAATTCGAATTAAGTAAAGTTGTAGGACTTTCATAAGGTCGTAGAATTAGTAAATGGTTGGGGTGCCTGGGTGGCTCAGTCAGTTAAGCATCTGACTCTTGATTTTGGCTCAGGTCACGATCTCACAATCGTGAGATCGTGCCCTGCATCAAGCCCCCCACTGGGCTCCACGTGGAGCCTGCTTGAAAAGCCCCCTCTCTATCCCTCTGCCCCTTCCCCACTTGCTTGCTCTCTTGTATGTGGACTTTCTCTTTTCTCTCTCTCTCTCTCAAAAAAAAAATAATAAATGGTACAACAAAGACTTTAGTGCTCTAAAACTATTATTGTTCCTTTTGCTCCCCATGTTAACATTTCATCTTTCTGAAGCACAATGCATACCACAGACGAAACTCCTAATAAATGCTTGTGGAGGGAATTGCACATTAGTTGACGATAACAGATCGATGTTGTTGAAAGAAACATTTCAGAATTAAAGTTGCGGAGGTGTATATATATATATATATATATATATATATATATATGAAATAAAATCATTTCATGAGATTGATCGTTATTCTGATCTGTGCAAGTGCTAAAACTTCTCGGCATTCAGAGATAAATATCAAATGTATTTTTGCACCATGGAGATATCACAAGATCCTATCAAAATTATTCTAATACGGCCCTTCCCTGCTTCTACTTTTGTGGTCCAATTACGGAAATTATTATTGCAAATTGAAGACAATTCCATTTGAACTGCTCAGGGAGTTTTGGGACTCCTTTCATGATACCAAAATGCCTAAATCTCAGTCATTGGAATTCATTCTCCCCGGACAAATGCATTCAATTGCCCAATGTGATTAGAGCATTGTCAAAGGTACTTCAATTCTGACACAGTTTTCCTCTGATTATACTTATCATTACAGATCTTCCATTATGAGACTTTAAGTATCAAAGATTTCTTTTTACTTACTATAAGAGTTTGCCGAAAGAATAATGAGGCTGACACGAATCCCATGAAACAGACCTTTTTCTAATTTACAGATTTTTTTTGGCATATCTTCTTAAAATTCATTCTCTTTAGTGTTAGGTAATCGAAAAAATCAAAATGTATCTGCTTAATAGGCAGTGTGACAAATAGTGGAATAACTACAACTGAAGTGGGAAAATATCTTAATTGTCTTTGCTGCCAGAAATTTCAGACAATATGAAGTCTATTTTAATGCATGTACTGTAATCATTACTATATATGGCATAATTGCTCTGTTATAATAAAGGAATTATTAATATTTCTGTCGATGCGAATTTTCATGCATAGTTGGGAAAAACCTCTATATCAGAGACTTCGAAATGAAAAGCAGAGCTTATTTAAACATCAAAATAGAGCAATGAAGAGGTAAAGGGGCATGAATTTGGTAACAAATGCATTTCTTGATTTAGTGCTAAGAAGAAAGCTTCTCTCCCTGCTCTGGTTCAGAACGTCGCTGGGTCTTAGTTTCTATGCGGGGCAACAATTCCTAACCCGCCGTGGTCTTTGTGAGGACTGAATGGAGAGCTTTCTACATTTTAACTGCGTTCCTTGGTTCCCTTCCTCCTCTTTTAAATTTGTTCCCCACATTCCCAGCACAGATGTCTTTTCCTCTCAGCTTTTTAGAATTTGGGTAAAACACAGATCACATAAAATTTGCCACTTTAACCATTTTTAAGTGTACAATTCAGCCTCATGGGTTGCATCTGCAACACTGGAGGACCAGCAAGGCCACCTAGTTCCAAACACAAAGCAGGGAATTTCACACCGCACTTGGCTCTTCAATAGATTCCCAGTGTGCTTAACACTCAGTTTGAACTCTTCTACCTGGTGCACGGCGGCCCCCTGTCAGGCCTGGCCTTAGGGGCATGGGTTGCATTCTTTCTCCAGCCCGCCCCTCATTCATTGGACCCTGGCCAGGCTAACCTATCCATAGTCCTGATGCCTTTCGGCTTGACACCTGATGTCAGTTCATCTGTTCTACCAACTCCATGCGCAACAGACTTCTCAGTCTTCATGTAGCAGCTTACCTCCTGCCTCAGCAGGGAGCCCTCTAGGAGATGGGATTATCTCGTGCTTTAGATAAGGAAGCTGCGACTTAGCACAGCTAAGGGATCTCTTCTAAGTCCTTAAGATATATATTATCAGTCCCAAGAATCTAGCAGGCACTGATGTTACACAATTAGCTATATCAACGTCTGAGAATCTGGGGTCCTACTGATGTATTTTGATCGCATTCCAATGAAATGTGTGTGTGTGTGTGTGCGTGTGTGTGTGTGTGTGTGTGTGTAGACTCATCTCATTTTTCTTACACAAACAAGATTTGTAAAATGGTCCTAATTTCATATTTGAAACTAGATTTTAGCGCTTTTAATTTCTAAGGGGAACCTAGATGCCTTTAAGGGCTCCTCGGGGAAGAAGAATGTTGAGAAGATTAATTATTAGAAATAAAAAAAAAAGAAGAAGCTATTTGATTTTTATAATGGTTATGAAACGGGAAAGTGAAGATTCTTGAAATTGGAAGCATTAACATAGTCCAGAATTCACCCGAGATAATTGCATTTTTCCATTAGAAGTTCCATGACAGTTGTTTCTGAAATTTTAGAAAGGAAAGGCGATATCTCTGAAGCAAATTGGAGTGCAGAGGTGAAATGGTGGAGCTTTCTCTTCTCATAGATCTGAAGTCTAACACCATACGCTTCCCTATGCTAGTCTTTGAAGCCAATACATGTCTTATAATTCGCTTTATTGGTACTCAGTCTAGCATCCTTCAGAAGGCACTGTATTAATAGAATGCTGGTGAATATACTTATACTTTGCCTACACTGAATGGATTGTATTCCTAATGTATGAAAATGAAACAGGTCTCCCTCATTTCCAGGCTATTCTCTACACGGTCAGAGCAAGTACACGTTCTAAACTCTGAAACTGACCATATCACGTTCCAACCTAAAATCATTCCAGGGCCACCTAGGGCCTGTAAAATGAAACCTAGTCTTTAGAATATGGCAGAGAAGGATTTCCACTACTTTCTCTTGCCTGCTCTACAATACAACCCACTGTCGCCGTCACTTTATACCTTTTTTTCCAGTCATCTCAAACTTCTTACACTTCAGAAGCATGTGCCTTGGTGTCTCGGAAAATGTTTTCTTTTCCAGGAATGGCTGTCTTCTTTCCCCTGATAGACCTGCTGATACCTGGCACTCTTCCGTGCATTCATAAAAACCCAGAACAAGCGTCTTTGTTTAACGAATTCTGTGACCACTAAAAATCATTGATCACTTCCCTGCTCTGCCAGTACTAAAGCTCAGACTCAAAATTTATTAAAGGCTCTTCCTTCTCATTTATTAGCTGTGTGATCTTAGGTAAATGATTTGACCTCCTTGAAGTTTACTTTCATTATCCATGAATGAATGAGAACAATAACAATACTTAGTGTTTGCACAGTTTACTGATACAATGCAAGTAAATTTCTTAATAATCATTGCGCCTGGAAAATAAAAAACTCAATCTACACATTCAATGCAATCCCAATTAAAATTGCACCAGCATTCTTCTCGAAACTAGAACAAGCAATCCTAAAATTCATATGGAACCACAAAAGGCCCCGAATAGCCAAAGGAATTTTGAAGAAGAAGACCAAAGCAGGAGGCATCACAATCCCAGACTTTAGCCTCTACTACAAAGCTGTCATCATCAAGACAGCATGGTATTGGCACAGAAACAGACACATAGACCAATGGAATAGAATAGAAACCCCAGAACTAGACCCACAAACGTATGGCCAACTCATCTTTGACAAAGCAGGAAAGAACATCCAATGGAAAAAAGACAGCCTCTTTAACAAATGGTGCTGGGAGAACTGGACAGCAACATGCAGAAGATTGAAACTAGACCACTTTCTCACACCATTCACAAAAATAAACTCCAAATGGATAAAGGACCTAAATGTGAGACAGGAAACCATCAAAACCTTAGAGGAGAAAGCAGGAAAAGACCTCTCTGACCTCAGCCGTAGCAATCTCTTACTCGACACATCCCCAAAGGCAAGGGAATTAAAAGCAAAAGTGAATTACTGGGACCTTATGAAGATAAAAAGCTTCTGCACAGCAAAGGAAACAACCAACAAAACTAAAAGACAACCAACGGAATGGGAAAAGATATTCGCAAATGACATATCGGACAAAGGGCTAGTATCCAAAATCTATAAAGAGCTCACCAAACTCCACACCCGAAAAACAAATAACCCAGTGAAGAAATGGGCAGAAAACATGAATAGACACTTCTCTAAAGAAGACATCCGGATGGCCAACAGGCACATGAAAAGATGTTCAGCGTCTCTCCTTATCAGGGAAATACAAATCAAAACCACACTCAGGTATCACCTCACGCCAGTCAGAGTGGCCAAAATGAACAAATCAGGAGACTATAGATGCTGGAGAGGATGTGGAGAAACGGGAACCCTCTTGCACTGTTGGTGGGAATGCAAATTGGTGCAGCCGCTCTGGAAAGCAGTGTGGAGGTTCCTCAGAAAATTAAAAATAGACCTACCCTATGACCCAGCAATAGCACTGCTAGGAATTTATCCAAGGGATACAGGAGTACTGATGCATAGGGCCACTTGTACCCCAATGTTCATAGCAGCACTCTCAACAATAGCCAAATTATGGAAAGAGCCTAAATGTCCATCAACTGATGAATGGATAAAGAAATTGTGGTTTATATACACAATGGAATATTACGTGGCAATGAGAAAAAATGAAATAGGGCCTTTTGTAGCAACGTGGATGGAACTGGAGAGTGTGATGCTAAGTGAAATAAGCCATACAGAGAAAGACAGATACCATATGGTTTCACTCTTATGTGGACCCTGAGAAATTAACAGGAACCCATGGGGGAGGGGAAGGAAAAAAAAAAAAACAAAAAAACAGGTTAGAGTGGGAGAGAGCCAAAGCATAAGAGACTCTTAAAAACTGAGAACAAACTGAGGGTTGATGGGGGGGTGGGAGGGAGGAGAGGGTGGGTGATGGGTATTGAGGAGGGCACCTTTTGGGATGAGCACTGGGTGTTGTATGGAAACTAATTTGTCAATAAATTTCATATAAAAAAAATAAAAAAAAAAAAAAAAAAAAAAAAGAAAATAAAAAACTCAATAAATGTGGGTGTTATTATTATTACTGCTGCTATTACTGTTGCTCTACCCTCATAAGCTCCCCCTTCTCCCAGAAACCTTAATGTCCTGAGTCAGGAGAAACATCTAAGCAGGTAGCTTCTAGTTCCTCTGATCTCTTAACACAGATAACTCAGAAAATGCACCTTTATGGTGATTCAGTCCCAGGATATTTCCAGATTTCTTTGCCTTCAAATGGCACAGGCGACACCAAATGCATGTCAGTTGCATGACTTAATATCGCCTTGACTTTAAAACAAAGACAGTGGAAGACATAAACCCTCCATGCTATGCCCAAAAGCTCTTGGATATTTCAACTCAATTTCACCATGTTATTCTAAACCCACATTCCTCTCAACACCTTATTTTTTTCTGTAACACATACTTCTCTCTTCGTGTGCCCCTATTATGTGGATCTCTTGATATCACTTGCTGTTACTTCTCTACTATTTGTTTTCATGTCCATGTGGCTCTTGGCTTAATGAGATCTTTCTTTACTGTGAGGGGGAGTTCTCGTGCTGCGTCCTTTGAGCAGTGCCCGAGGTACGTGCACATTTGTGTTCAGCCTGTACCTAAACCTTCGCTCTACTTAGTGATATATTAGACGAGCCACAATATTCTTGGCTCATCTTGCTTCTAGTGGCCACAGGAAAGGACAGTGTTTCACAACTGTGAAGCTGTATTTCCTTTTCAGCCCCATTTTGCTTGCCACTCCATAAGGCTTTATATCAATTGATTTTTGCAGCAATAGTGTTGCATGAGAAATAGCCACAAAAAATCTGTAGCAGAACGAGAAATAAGCTCTTAGTGCTCCAGCATCTGGACGGTCAGATGTCTCTGATCTTGGTTCAGCTTGCTCACCTGTCTGAGAATTCGTTGCCTGTTGGTAAAGTCATATGGCGAAGACCGTGATTACAGAAAAAAGGCAAGAAGTTAAGCTACTCATGAGCTCAATCTACCATGGGACGAATGCACTTGTAACATGTTCTCTTAATTTAACCCTTTAACTCATTGTGACGGACCTATATTAATATATTTTCCTTTGGCTATAGTGCATTTCCCTTCAGCACGTCCACACACCTATCACGCTTAATATTATATGTCCATGTTATCGTACCTGTTCTACTTGTCCAGTATCCTTGTTTGAAAAGAAATCCATAAATAGGAAACACGGTCTAGAAAAAAAAGAGAGAGATTCTGTCTCCTAGTATCCCAGGTAAGGTTTCATGCCACTCTGGAACAGGAGTTGGCAAACTGTGGCCCATGGAGCAAACACTTCTTGCTGCCTATAACTGTGTGACGTATGAGCTAATTACATACATATATATATGAATGTATATATATGAATATATATATTAATGTATATGTATATATACGAATTGTATGAATTGTATATGACTTGAATTGAATATGAATATGTATGAATTGTATGTATATACAATTCATATATATGTACATATACTATATACATGAGCTAATAATAATTTTATATACACATATGGTTATATGCGTATATATAATAACACAGATGTATGTATACATAATGCACATATATATTTAATTTCTTAATTTAATCAAAAATGTAATTTTTATGGGTGCCTGGGTGGCTCAGTCGGTTAACTGGCGGACTTTTGATTTCGGCTCAGGATACGATCTCACAGTTCGTGGGTTCGAGCCCCGTGTCGGGCTCTGAGCTGACAGTATAAAACCTGTTTCAGATCCTCTGCCTCCTCTCTCTGCCTCTCTCTCTCTCACTCTGTCTCTCAAAAATAAATAAATAAACAATTTTTACAAATGTCATTTTTATTTTTAAAAGTTTAATTATTGTTTTATTTATATATTGTATATACACACATATTATATGTATAATACATTTTTTTTCATTTGAAAAGGGTTAGAAAGGATCAGAGCAAGAGTAATATTTAGAGACACATGACAATTATATGAAATTCAAATTTCAATATCCATGAATAAAATTTTATTGGAGCGCAGCTATACACGGTTGTGTATTGTCTGTGGCTATTTTCGCATTACAACAGCAGAGTTGAGTCGCCATCACACAGATCTTATCACTCACAAAGCCTCAAATATGTACTGCCTGATTCTTTACAGAAAAAAAGAGTTTGCAACCTTTGCTTTAGACAGTTTGCTGCTTGGATTTCTCTCTCTGTCTTTACCAACAACCTGCTCCAAAGGTTCCACCTCAAAGAGGTTTTCATGACGGCCAAGTCCAGGAGTTGAGCTGAGTTTCAAGTGCTCACTTAATGACCTCAGGGTTTTGTCTTGCTTCTTGCATTTCTGGCTTTGCTTTCCTCCACGAAGTTGCCATTTCTATTGGAACAAGATACCTGCCAGGAGCTCCAGGTTTATAGTCAGTCCTCACAGCATCCTTCATCACCATGCGAGTGAGTTTTATTTTCTTAGCATTTCCACAAAAGCACTACATTAGGTTGATTCTTATTGGCACGAATTAGGTCACATGCTTATACTTGAACGAATTACGGTAAGAAGGGACATGCCATGTCCTTATTGAACAGGCCCGGGGTTGCATGTACACCCCTGGACATAAGGTGGTGTCCATCCCATAAAAAGCAAAAGAATATGAGGAGTAAGGGTACTTATCCAGTGAATATTTGGGGTCGCAACTGAAGAGGGGCCGAATGTATGCAGCTTAAGAGGAAAAACTAATTAACAACAACAACAACAACAACAACAACAAAAAGAGTACAAACCAATTGCCACTAGATCATTTGAAAATAGAATCTTGGGGGCGCCTGGGTGGCTCAGTCGGTTGAGCGCCCGACTTCAGCTCAGGTCATGATTTCATGTTTCGTGAGTTCAAGCTCCACGTCAGGCTCTGTGCCGACAGCTCGGAGCCTGAAGCCTGCTTCAGATTCTGTGTCTCCCTCTCTCTCTCTGCCCCTCCCCAGCTTGCACTCTGTCTCTACCTCTCTCAAAAATAAATAAACATTAAAAAAAAAAGAAAAGAAAATAGAATCTTAAAGTCTTAAAAGCAAAAATATAATTAAATTAACACTGCAAAATACACTTGTGCTGGAAAACAAATATGATCTTTACATTTCCTTTCTATCTAAAACATAGAAAGGGTTGTATAGTAAGAATGAGTTTATAAACAACCTTTTATTTAGAAAATTAAATAAAGAAACAAGACTTTATCAAAAGCTATCTAGATCTAGACCTTAGATCTAAAAAGTCATTAACAGAATTCTAAAATCTAGATCTAGATTTTAGAATTCTGTTAATGACTTTTTCATCAGTTGAAGTGTCCATTTAAAAAAAAATAATGTTTTTATTTACTTTTGAGAGAGAGAGAGAGAGAGAGAGAGCGAGCATGAGTGGGGGAGGGGCAGAGAGAGAGGGAGACACCGAATTTAAAGCAGGCTGCAGGCTCTGAGCTGTCAGCACAGAGCCCACATGGGGCTTGAACTCAGGAACTGCGAGATCATGACCTGAGCTGAAGTCAGACACCCAACCGACCAAGCCACCCAGGTTCCCCTAGAAGCATTCATTTTTATTAGTATTAAACTGAATAAATAATTAACTAGTCACCTAAAAGATGCCAGGTATTATTTAATCTCCTAGATATTCATCAAAGGACTCTGACTTGAACTCTGCTTGCAAAGAGGTTACTTTCAGGGGAGAGTGACAGAAAATTAAAATACAGAGTGACAAACAAACAAACAAAAAATACGTAGAGGCTGTGGTTGTGGGACCAAGAAAAATAAACCTCATTTGTTCTTGGGAGCGAGTACATTGGTTACCTAGGTGGTGCACTTACCTGGCTTAAACGTCTAGAAAATTTTTCCAAATGGATCCCTCACTCATCAGTGAAGAAAAGAAAAGTCCGGAGGCATGAAAGAAATCGATGTGTTTGTAATACTGTTTCATACTGTGGTTCAGTGTGACTTTAGCTTAGCGTGCGTGCAAGGAATATTCAAAGGTTGAGATTGGGAAGGATATTGGCAAGTAATGAGGCCAGATAATTAGTCAGAACATAAAGAGCTTTTTACGTCCGACTAATGAATTTGTATTTTATCTGGTGTGCCAGAGGGTCAATAAAGATTTTTAGGAAAGTAGGTAAGTAATTTCAGGGGTAATTTTGAAAAAATAGAACTTTTACCATTAACTATAATTCAACAGAGATTGTGAACCTGTCACGTCTAAAAGACCAACCAAGGAAAATTATAAGAATCTCTTGGCGAATGATTTTAGGGCTTCTTAAATAACTTTATTTCAAATATTTCAAAGGACTTTTTCAAGAATTAAGTAAAATATTATGTTTAGGGCAAAAGGATACTGTATCATGGTGTCTTTCATGTAAAAAATAAGGGGACTTAGGAAAATATACATGTATCTGTCCATCTGTGTGAAAAGAAACACAGGAAGGATAAGGCAGAAATCAGTAAGATTGTTTATCTCCAGAAGTGAATGGAAACAGTAGGAAGGATGGGTGAATGGGATGGGGGTAGAGGACTGGGTGCAAAGAGTGGTACTTCTGGGGCATCTGGGTGGCTCCAGTCGGTTGAGCATCTGACTTCAGCTCAGGTCATGATCTCGCTGTCCGTGAGTTCGAGCCCGGCGTCGGGCTCTGTGCTGCCAGCTCAGAGCCTGGAGCCTGTTTCAGATTCTGTGTGTCAAAAATAAGTAAACACACACACACAAGAAAAAAGTGGTACTTCTCTGAATACTGTTTTTTGATAAATTCCAAATATTTTTAAAGTTTATTTTATTATTTATTTTGAGAGAGAGAGAGAGGGAGAATGAGTGGGGGAAGGTCAGAGAGAGAGAGAGAGAGAGAGAGAGAGAATCCCAAGCTGACAACACAGAGCCTGATTGGGTGCTCCAACTCAGGAACCGTGAGATCATGAGCTGAGCCAAATTCAAGAGACAGATGCCCAACTGACTGAGCCACCAAAGAGCCCTGATAAATTCTAACTTTTAATATTTTTTACAATCTCTTTTAATCTCTAATATTGGCAATAATAAAAAGGGAAACCGAAAGGGAATGCCAATAGAAGCAAATGGATGTAAATAATTGTATTACAAATAAATAGCATAACAATAATGAGAAGAGAAAACAATAAAGGTAACTTCAGAACAAAGTAGTTTTATTGTGTAATCCAGAACCAAAGACCGAAAAATTGTACACAAAATACTTTTAAAAAAAATTTTTTTTTTCAACGTTTATTTATTTTTGGAACAGAGAGAGACAGAGCATGAACGGGGGAGGGGCAGAGAGAGAGGGAGACACAGAATCGGAAACAGGCTCCAGGCTCTGAGCCATCAGCCCAGAGCCTGACGCGGGGCTCGAACTCACAGACCGCGAGATCGTGACCTGGCTGAAGTCGGACGCCCAACCGACTGCGCCACCTAGGCGCCCCCACAAAATACTTTTTGTAAGGTAACAGGTGTGTGTTCACATTGATATGTGCTAGCATTGCTAACAACACTTTACTCGTATTTTATGAAGGGGCTAATCGATAAATTTTGCAAGTGATAGACAGATTTCTCACCATCCGGGAAAAAAGCTATAAATATTTGAAAAAGAGGAGAGGATAGAAGCTTGGTGTTGTGTTGAAATTGGAGGTATATGTATTAAATGTATACACACGGATAGATACAGAAATTTAGATGTGTGTATGTATATGTATATTTCCCACCTCTGTGTACCGAGAGGAACTGAAAGCAGTGATACCCCAGGACTAGGGGGCTCACTCACTGCCACAGCTTGATTTCCAAGTGTCACTCTCAAGTAAAAAGTGTGAGGGCTCCTTGGAGAAATGGCTGATTCCAGAGCCAGGGCAGAGAAAGTACAAGATGAGCCTGGAGTCTCTGGTTGTATCAGAAAGGACGGAAGTTCCCCAAACTGGACATTTCAAAAATGCATAAAAGACAACTTTGAAGGGGGTCTCAAGGGCCAAATATGACAATAACAACAACGACAACAGCAACAACAAAATAATAGAGCAAAATAATAGAGCAAAATAATTATGGTTATTCATAACCATAATAAGGAGACAAATGATGATGATAGTAACGGGATATAACCCTAAGAAAAAGTAGAACCATTTGGGTCTAGGCTGAAGTCAATGAGTAATTGAATAAGCTAATACATGGAGGACAAAGGAAAGGTCTTTACAAGAGAATTCCAACCAATGAGTAAATTTTTTTAAAATGTGGAAAAAGGAAAACACTATTGCTCAAATTCTAAAATAACAACTTTTTTTTTCAGGCAAGAATAATTAAAGAGTACTAAAATTAATGGATGGATATATGATTAAAAAATGGGATATTTACATAATTTATAAATGACTGTGATGGGATGCTTATTAATTACAAAGGGGGAAATAATACCATTACAGAAAAATAACCTGGAAGATGCCACCTTTTCCTTTAAATTTTTTTTTAACATTTATTTAATTTTGAGAGACAGAGAGAAGCAGAGTATGAGCAGGGGAGGGGCAGAGAGAGAGGAGACACAGAATTCGAAGCAGGCTGCAGGCTCTGAGCTGTCAGCACAGAGCCCGACGCGGGGCCGAGCTCACAAATCGCGAGATCATGACCTGAGCCGAAGTCGGACGCTCAACCGACTGAGCCACCCAGGCGCCCCAATGGAAGATGCCACCTTAATCAAGTGATCAAAGTTAACATCATCACTAATGCAAAAAATCAATGTCATCTGCTTCTTGCTATGCTTCACTAAGACAGACACATCATTTCTGCATATTCCTATCAAAAATACATAACCTGAACCATAAAATTAAAAAAAAAAAAACATATCATACAAAATCAGAGGAGACGTTACCCCATGTCCGGGCAATAGTCTTCAAAAGTATCAAGGACGTGAAATTTAAAGGAGACTAAGAAGACATGTGAAGTAAATGCAAGATCCTGGGATGAAATTTGCGTGTGTGTGTGTGTGTGTGTATAAAAGATATAAGTGTGATAGGTAGAAAAATGTGAATATGGTCTATAGATTAGATGACAGTAATGTTTCAGTGTTAGTTTCCCATTTTTCCTGTGTTTCATCATTGTACTATGACTATGTAAGAAGTTAACATTTGGGATTTGAATTAAGGGCATGTGGCAGAGATCGTCACCCTCAGAACTAATAACATGGGCCAGGTTCATCTTGGTTGTAGAGTCTGTTCTCTGCATTGGACCATTTGGGGCAGCATCCTTGGCTTCTACCCACAAGATACGAGGAGAATGTGCATGCCTCCCCACCCCATTGTGACCCTCAAAATATCCACATATTGCCAAATAAATATCCCTGGGGGAGAGGACGTGAAATCACCTCCCGCTGAAAAATCCTGGTACATGGGAATCCTTTGTACTGTTTTTACAACTCTCTCACAAGACGGAAATCATCTGAAAATTAAAAGGTTGTTTTTTTTTTTTAATTTTATTTTTGAGACAGAGACAGAGCGCGAATGGGGGAGGGGTAGAGACAGAAGGAGACACAGAATCCGAAGCAGAATCAGCACAGAGCCCAATGCGGGGCTCAAACTCAGGAACCAGGAGATCATGACCCGGGGCCAAGGTCAAACGCTTAACCGACTGAGCCACCCAGGGGCCGCAGAATTAAAAGCTTTACACATGCGTGAAAATGCCCAGCTCAATGCCAGTAACATACTGAGCGCTAAATATATAATAGTTCTTTTTAAAACCTACTGAGCAGACCTCGGTGGAGGTTCACATACATGTCTCATCCCAGGTTTCAAGGAGAACTGCAGCAGTTCTATTCGTTTAATCGCAAATGAAAGGAGGGACTCTTGTGCAAAAATGACTGCCTTTTGACACCCTCAAATCTACATTTGTCCTCTCAGATAGACATCCAAACAGTGACTGTCTGCGCGGCAGGTCAATCTGACTTTTCAATTTAATGCTTCTTATTTCTCCAGCCTTCTCCAGAATGCAAACCTTTTCTATTTGGGTTAATTTCACACTTAGAATCTTACCAAAACCTCATTATTCATTATTTTTTCCCAGGGATCATCTCTGCTGAACGCTAGGTGTGATGATAACAGGAAAATCTGTAATATTATTTCACAGAACTTTGAAACACAATGTGACCTGCAGGAAAATAGAAACAGAAAATGGATAAAAACAGGTCCTGCTACCCTTCCACGTGACGCTTCAGATCCCAGTTTTCCGCAGCCTGACCTTGCAACTCGTATCGCTCACAACTGCCAGTTACTCGGGGACAACGGACAAGGGTGGCACTATCTGAATAACAGGCCTATGCTGAGTGATACCCTTGGCTCAGAGAGGAAAGAAGAGTGGAACAAGACGGACAGAAAAGAATCGTAAAACAGAAACAGAGGTTGAAGGTGAAAGCAGAGGAAGGGACAGAGATGTAGGACCAGAGAACTAGAAAGAAATCGATAGCAGTGACAACTGCTGTTCTAGCAGTGACAAGAACCTAACACACTGAACGAGCAGGAACAGGGAGTTGGTTGTCTCTTGTTCAGGGACAGGAGAGGCAGAACAACAGAAAGAGAGAGAGAGAGAAAGAAACAGAGGGGGAAAAAAAAAAGATGTGAAAGGACAAACGAAGGAGAAGAAAGAAGCCCTGTGGTTCTGAGTTCTAACTGGTGACTTTGAGCTCATCCGGGGAGGTGTGACCAGTGTAACGAGAAACCTGGAAAATGACAAATTATGAAAAAAAAAATTTAAAGTAACTAGTAACGTCTTGTTCAAACATGAGAAGACCTAATAGGAGCACATAGCGGTCCTCAAATAGTCACAGAAGTTCTATTTGGAGGAAAGAAGAATGGAAAAATGGAATTTTATGGACTTGGGGAATAAAGGTGGGTAAAGGAGAAATATAGATATACGCCCTCTGGGATTTGAGCTGGTTGACAACAAATCGGACCATGTGGTGACTTCCTGAGTCCCCAGTCACCTGGCAGTGCTAGAGAAGGGCTGTTAGCTTCCACAACAGACAATAGCACTAGAGTTCTCATGTGATTTATGATCCAAAGTCAGACACCCTTGCAAGTAAAAGGGGGTTCGCTTATAATTACTTCTGGACAATAAGTTTATATCTGAACTCATCTGGGCAAACTGGACTATTTAGTCACCCTGAAGATGAACTAGCTGATTGCTGAGACTATTTCCCATGCTCTGGCCCCAATCAACTTTTCCGTTCTTGACTGGTCACTTCACTGGTGTACTTCTCAGCCATTTGAAAGTGGAGTGGGATCAAGTCTCCCTACGTGTTATTATCAGTGAAAATTAATACAATAATTAGAAGACAGCGTACATGAGGGGCACCTGGGTGGAGTAGTTGGTTAAGCATCACTCTTGATCTCAGCTCAGGTCATGGTCTCGCTGTTCGTGAGTTTGAGACCCCCTTGCTTGGGATTCTCTCTTGCCTTCTCTTTCTCTGCCTCTCTCTCTCTCTCTCTCTCTCTCTCTCTCTCTCTCTCTCTCTCAAAATATATAAAATAAAACAAAAAACTAAAACAAAAAATTTAAAAGCGTAAAGAAGTTAAATGTCAAGATGTTAACTAATTAATCCAAGGAGTGGTGGTTAAATAGATTTTATATGCCAGCAGTTGTGTCAAATAGTGGGGAGTCCGTGGTGAAAGACAGAGAAGACATTTCTGTTATATTAAAGGCTACATTCAAGGAAATGAATTTAGTCTTTTTTGTCATTTAGTATGTTCTAGCCATGGCACTAGGCTGTCCAACAACCTGTCCCAATTGCATCCACCCACATGCAATATAAAAATATCACAAAGTAAATATTATTAATTCCACTTTAGCAATAAGCAAGCTTAATTTTCAAGAAACTAAGTGACCTTTTAGGGAACTAAATACTGGTATGGGAAAGAGGGGTTTCAGAAATAAGTCTTCCAATTCTTCCTCCAGTGTGATCTCTATGGGATTACAACAGCATCTTATAAAAACAAGTGAGCCTTTTTTAGGGGCCTCTATTGGTCAAAGTCTAAAAGTAAATTATTATTTTTTTAAAAAAAAACTTTTTAATATTTTTTTACAATTATTTATTTGTTTATTTGGAGACAGAGAAAGAGAGAGAGGCAGAAAGAGCACAGGGGAGGGGCAGAGAGAGAGAGGGAGATAGAGAGTCCCAAGCAGGCTCCATGATGTGAGATCTCACGAACCATGAGATCATGTCTTGAGTCAAAATTGAGTCAGACACTTAACCAAATGAGCCAGGTGCCCCACCAAAATTCTTTTTTTTAAGTGTATTTATTTTGAGAGAGAAAGAGAGAGAGAGAGAGAGCTCTTGCTTTTGTCTTCACATGGTCATCGTCCTGTCCACAGGTATCCTTGGTGTCTCTTCCTCTTCCTATAAGGGGCACTGATGATAATGGGTTAGCGCTTTACCCCAATGCGCTTGTTTAGCTCAATCCCTTTTTTATAGACCTTACCTCCAAATGTAGTGACATTCTGAGGTTTAGGCATTGGAACTTCATTATATAAATTTTGAGGGGACACGATTCAGCCCATATAACTTGCCATGTCTTTTAGAATAATGAACAAATTCTGTTCCAAGATGAAAAAAACCTAACCCTTGTTTTCATCTTTGGTCAATGTTCCTATGACTGATTTCCTTTTTATCTGCATTTCAGCCTCATTGACCACCTCTCTGTTGTTCCCAAGCATTATGCTCTCTCCTGACTTAGATCTTTTTCATTTGCTGAAACTCTCTCTCCCTGTATCTTAGCCTAATAATTTTTGCTACAGAAGCAAATCACTGTCAGAGAATCCTCAACATTAAGCTTTGGGGAGATTTGAATTTTGCCAACCTTGCCTAATTTTGCCCAGCCTGCCTTGGAGCGGGCATAAAATTCCCTTGCCCCTGACCATTTAACTGCTGGCCCTGCAGGTCCAATGTCACTTCAGCATTCATGTCACCTTTGCCATCATGGGTTAAAGGTGATCAGATTCCTTTCCTTTCCTTTCTTTTCTTGCCTTGCCTTGCCCTCCCTTGCCTCTCCTCTCCTCTCCTCTCCTCTCCTCTCCTCTCCTCTCCTCTCCTCTCCTCTCCTCTCTTCTCCTCTCCTTCTCTCCCAACCTCTCCCCTCTTCACCCCTTTCCCTTCCATTTCTTCCTTCCTTCCTTCCTACCTTCCTCCCTCCCTTTCTTTCTTTCTTTCTTTCTTTCTTTCTTTCTCACAATCACCCGTGACTTTTTTTTTATTTTATGAAATATATTTAACATATAACTTTGTGTAAGTTTAAGGTATACAACATGTTGGTTTGCTACATTTATATATTGCAATGTGATTGCCGTGTAGCATTAGATAACACTTCTATCATGTCACGTAATTCTCATTTCTTCTTTGTGGTGGGAATAATTAATAATTATTAGCATGTTTGATGTTCATACTAAAGTGCTGTTGTATATAATCACTATGCTATGTATTAGATATCCAGGATGTGTTTATCTACTATGTGCAAGTTTTTCTCCTTAAATGACATCTCTCCACTTCCCCCATCTGACCTGCCCCTGGTGACTACCAATCTACTCTCTGTTTTTAGAACTACCACATGACCCAGCAATTCCACTGCTGGGTATATATCCAAAGGGAATGAGACAAGGACTTCAAAGAGATAGCTCTGTTCCCATGCTTATTACATTTTATCTACAACAGTGAAGATATGAAAACAATCTATATTATCTGTCAATGGATGAATAAAGAAGATGTAACACATATATTGCATATAATATAACGTAACATAATGTAGCGTAATATAATATAATATAATATAATATAATATAATATAATATAACTAATATATTATTATTCACCTGTGAGAAGGAAGGAAATCCATTTGTGACAACATGGATGGATGGACCTTGAAGACATTATGCCAATAAGATAAGTCAGACAGAGAAAGATAATACGTACGACATCACTTATATGCAGAATCTAAAGAAGCTGAAAATGCAGATGTATGTATGGCAGAGAACTGTAATAACTTGCATGTTAGAGTTGATGAGTCCTAGAGTTTGGGAAACAAAAGAGATGACACAGGAATGACCTGGCTGAAGAGTGCAAACAGAGGACCTTCCCACCAGTTAATCAATGATGAAAAACATTCCTAAATGAGCATCATTTAAAATAAGCTTCCGGCTCTCTACAAAATTCAAAGGTGGTCCCTCTCTGCTATATCCAAGTGCTCAAAGAAGGCTGAGTCATTGACATTCTATTTTTCTCTCGTTAAAAAAAATTATGTTTATTATTTTTGAGAAAGAGACAGAGACCAAGCAGGAAAGGGGCAGAGAGAGAGGGAGGTGCAGAATCGGAAGGAGGCTCCAGGCTCTGAGCTGTCAGCACAGAGCCCGATGCAGGGCTTGAACTCACAGATCGCGAGATCATAACCTGAGCTGTAGTCAGCCACCCAACCGACTGAGCCACCCAGGGGCCCCTCTATCTTTCTCTCCTTAAGGTCGGCTTTCTTTTATGATATTTTTAGGATAATCCCATAATTCATTCCATAACTTCCCTCCATGAGGTCTCTATCTGCTCCAGGCTTATGTCCTTATAACACGGAAACCAGTAAACAAGGCTTCACTGTACCCAACTATTTGAAAAAAAAAAAAAAAAGAAAGAAAGAAAAGGAAGGTAAAAATTAAGGGATGGGGGAAAGGAGAACGAAGGATTCCTTAAGTGTATCATTTATTGCCTTAAATTGGATAGCAAACCCATTCTTGTGACCTATGTGGTGACATAGCCATAAGGATGCACAAGTGAAATTCACCGTTTAAAATTATGGCCACCCATAGAACAGTAAAGAATCTGAACCATCTAACCCATGTAGGATAGAACTGAAGGAAAGAAGGATTGCTAAGGGAAATTGGAGAGGCTGGTACCAGAAGTAAAGGAAACAGAAGCTGGACAGTGAAACCTGACAAATGTTCACCCCAACCCTCATCTTTGGACATCATAAGACCAAATGTTTTAGTAAGATGGGGAAACAAAAATTATATTTGGGAGCTTCATATCTATAATGGGATCTATGAGTCTTTGGGACAGTTATAGTATTTGTCCACATTTTTAATGCAAAAGTAATTAAAAAGTAAGTGCATCTGTCTATCAAATTCTCAACTCAGGACTTCTAAGTAAATTACTAGAAGCATAAAGATTAACCACATGTTCAAACTCCTTGGTATACAGGAAGTGCTTACTAGATAATAGTTTGCTTTCCATTCTTCCCCTTCCATCTCCCTGCTTTCTCATTCTTCTCCTTTTCATTAATGTAAGGCACTAGCTCTGCCCTTTGGGGTCACAAAGAATGAGTCTCCTCTTTCTACAGGACATCCAGCCTCACCCATATCCTCTTCGCCAACTTAAATGTCTAAAAAGCTTTTAAGTGTTGCTTCCATAGCTAGTTTCTAGACCTCTCGAAATTCTGATAGCCTGCATCTAGCTTCAGACTGATTTATCAACAGCATTACGGGACACAGTGCTGTAGGTGATATTTAATTATATATACTATCAAGTATCTTTTGTATCCAACCATTCCTGAGCTTCTAAGTCTTCATATTGCCTCTTCTAATTCCTTGAGAGATAAGAATTTTCCCTTTCTCTTTATTTTATTTTGTGGCAGCTATTGAGGTATCGATAGGCAAAGAACTACACATATTTCATGGGTACAATTTGGTGAGCTTGCAGGTCTGTATACACCAGGGTACCATCACCCTGATCAAGGTGACAGACATAGCCAACACCTCTCAGTGTGTCCTTTTTGTTGTTTCATTTGCTTGTTTATTTGTTTGGTTTTGTGGTAGGAACACTTAACACGAGATTTACCCTCTTAAATCAATTTGAAGTGCATCTTTCTACACTACCACTGGTAGAGCAGACTGTAGACTTGACCTTTCTTTTTTTTTTTTTTTTAAGTCTGCTCTATAGTTCTCTAACATTCTTTGTTATCACTCCCTCATATAATTTCCTTAAAAATAACTGCAGTTATTTGTGAGGGGAACCGATAAAGCTGATAAGGGCAACATGGTACAATGGAGAGATAATAAGATTTAAGGCTGTAATCCCTATATTCGAGTCAGTTCCTTTATTCACAGGGGGAACCTACTTTGGTAAATTACTTGGCCCTCCTGGGCTTCAGTTTTCTACCTATAGTGATTGTGATAACAATATGAATGCTTCACAATCTTGTTGATCATGGCTGTCAGTATTCTTAAATTATCAAAACATCATTGAATTTATTTGATGATCATTCTTAACATCATGGGGGTTGGGGACCCTGACATCATTATTCTTCCATATGGAGGAGCTTCTTGCCTTCTGACCAGCTATTTACAACAGGGCCTTAAACCCATATGGGGATCAAATGTGACTGTGTCTCAAATATGAAGCTCCCTTGAGGATAAGAATAGAGAGAAGTAATTTTGCTCTTTTGTAGGCAACTGTAACATTCAGAAATGTAATGCATCAAATATGTTCAAGTGAATCAATATCCCCTCAGTGTGACTTGAGTATAAATCAAAATTTATGATCCAAATATGGCCTACTGTGACCAAAGTGAATGAATGAGAGAAAGTGGTTTTAGAGAAATAAACATTTCTATATCAGAATGGCTGACCATTAATTTCTGTGAAAGGGTTGGAAAAAAAAGAGTAGATCCAGAGATATTTTTGCATGCAAATGATTATTTGCTCTTCTCTAAAAATTCAATATAGTGTACTCTGTAAAATCACAGTAAATTTTATTCTAAGATTAATTTTGATCAGTGAAGTAACAAAAGCATCCAGATTCCTAATCCAGAGATATTCCCATTTTTCTAAGTTTTTTTTTTTTCCTTTCTCTTGTTTTGATAGCTTGGTTTTAAGCTTTTGGACATGTGTCTAAAATATGTTCATTATTGTTACTGTAACTTGACATTCAAGCTCTGAAGTTAGGAATTTTACATAATGGGTTAGAATAACTCCCTGTGTAGTTAATATCCAGAATGAATAGCCAAAGAAAAGAGTATCTCCAGATACACATTAAAAATATCTAAATAATTGAGCAGAAGGCATAAAGCCAAGGAAAGGATGAAACTCCTCACAACTGCCTGAGAGTATTTGCTAGGTATGGATTCATTTTCTATCTTTGCTTTTTTGTTGCTGCTTGTTCAATTTGTTTTTGTTGCTGTTGTTTTTAGTTTTTCGTCAATGCACTTGGTATTACATAGAATGAAATACTGGCTTGACTCTGAAAGTCAAATAATGTCATTGAAAGGCTCAAATCAAATTTCCTTTCACTAGGTGAAGGATTGGGGCACTATCGTCTCTACCCCAAGAGATGCTGTCTACAATGTATGCAAAGTTAACGGATATCTGTATATGTATATGTATCTAAGTCTATCTACATATCTGCATATACTTTTAAAATGCAAAGACAATTGAATATATGAAGTAAGCAATAATTTTACTATTAAGAAGAATGGGTGATGGAACACATATAGCTGTCACTAAAGCAATATTTATAAAGGCAATGCACATTTGTGTAATAAGTCCCATAAGAACTAAATACATGCATTGTTAATAGCAGATGATCCTAAAGGTAAGACAAGTGTGGTGAAGTGTAGAGTAGGGAGCATACTTTTCCTCATAAGGTCATATGACCTTATGATGAAAAGTATGCTTTTCATATATATATATATATATATATGAAACTATATATATAATATATAATATATAATATATAATATATTATATATTATATATTATATATTATATATTATATATTATATATATAATATGTGAAACTATGTATATATATATATAACTATATAACTATATATATATTTTTTAATGTATTTTCTCACTAGATCTTACCTCTGGGATAACATTTGTGAGTATTTTACTTCTTTATTCATGGACCCATATTTCAGTTATCCTTACTATACTTGAAGTCCCAGATTGCCCTAAAGGAATGGGCATTTTATTTCCCATTTTATTTACATTCAGCTCGATTTTTGTCACAAGGCTTGTGTCTAACAAAGAAGCATTTCATGTGGTTTCTCAGGGGTCTCCTGTGGGATCAAGCCCCAGGTGGCCTTATGAGTGTTCATTAGCACACACTGTATTGAGAGTCTTCTCTTACCTGATTTACATTCCTATTATCTACCAGTGCAACCTGTGACCCCTCTCAAAATAAACAATGGCAATCAAAGGCTTGTATCAAAATCTGTTCAAGGGAAACACAAACAATGATTAATTGGAGCCAGAGGTAGGATTATGAACCATAGGAACAGAGTTCTGACATTAGATTGCTAATGGCCAAGTAGCAGCTTGGCATTGTAGTGGATGATAAGTTAGGTTAATGAGACTGCCAACCATGACTGAAGGGTAATAGAATACGTATAGGTGTGGAAGGATGTACGGGGTGATGGGACAATTGGAGTTCTAAGGATTCTTGCTGCTAACAACTGCCACAGAACTCTGAAAGAACGACATGCTAGTCTCTGTTTAATCACCTGTTAACCCCAGGAATACTAAAAGGAAGTAAGTGTCAATGGAAATGTTTTAAAAGAGGAAAGATTTTCGTTGAATATCAGGCTCAAGATCTTACTGTAAGGGTTTCCAAGTTAGGAAGAAGGCTTAATTCTCAGCTCTAGTAAGACTTCTACAGTAAAATTAGGTCTATGAAGAAGAAGAAGAAGAAGAAGAAGGAGGAGGAGGAGGAGGAGGAGGGAGAGGGAGGGGGAGGAGGAGAAGGTTAGAACTCTTAAGATCTGGCATGGGAAAATTCAGTAGATGCATTGAGAATCTTGAATCATCAGATTTCCCTAAACCCTCTATGATTCAGAGTGGTCTTCTACTCTTATAAAGAGAATAATATCTCATAGTATGAAGACTATGCAAGATTTTTGCCCAAAGCAAATGCCAACCAGTGTGATACTTGCCCCTCTCAAAATATGTTCCTTTTTTATTGTTCTAAACCAATATTTAGTGACTGCATGGCCCAAAGATGATAGGGTGTATTATGAAAAGAAGTAGATAGTACACACCATCAGGGATAATTTGAAACACGCCTGGGGATAGATCTGGAGGGTCCAATAAACGTATATAATTGGATAGGGGAGAGTTTATTAAACAAGAGGCACTCCACAGTGGTTTAGAATTTAATACTCCTGTAACAATGGCCTGAGTCAATTTTAGTATACTTTTGGAATTGGTCCTTGAGGCTTAGAAGTAATAATGATCTATGAAAAAATGAGAGATTCCAGCATGACCTTAATAGATAGGGATGAAAGAATTTCAAAATAGCTGAGATAAAGTGGCACACATATTTTTTAGAGATAAAGTTGACAGACAGCAAGCCCAGAATCTTGGTGTTTCAAGTGGCAAAGCAGATGAACAGCCAATGAGAATAATGTTTTATTTGTGTGTGTGTGTGTGTGTGTGTGTGTGTGTGTGTGTATTGTTAAAGATTAGGAAGAGACAAGAGTCAACTGACCCATTGGAAAAATCACTCTCATTTACCCAGTTTCCAGATCTAAGCCAGTTGTTGGACTCCAGAATCTATGATGGAAAGGAAGATCATATGTGTTTAAGGAAGAAACTTTAATGCTATAGCAATAGTATACAATAGTTATGTCTTCCTAAGGCAACGTACAGTTGTTTCTAAAAGTAGCTCTTCATTCACGAAAAGAAAATCTAGATGTTGAGGGGTCTATAGGATACAGAATCCAAAATACCACTGATAATAAAGAAATGAGTAGACTTTCCTTTTAAAGTGTGGATGATCAGAGGGCACACAATAATAGTTAGACTCCTGACCCAAATGGTCCCATCTCAGTTTCTGAGTGCATAAATACTTGGTCATTTCCCCAGCTATAGAAAGCAAAAGTCATATGAATATAATTAGCAAATTGCAGAACCATCATCCTGTTCCTTCACATGTGAAAAAAGAGCCATTACGCTACAATGGGCCAGGTGTAAGCTTCAAACACTGTCCACATCCTCCATTTACAGTAACTCACAAGTAGTTGTGCATCCTGAATGAAGTAGCAGTGATAAATGCCACCATCAAAACCTTAAAGGACATAGCAATGGTTAGTCTTATTACATTTCTGCTTAGTTCACTGCTGTGGTATGTAAAAAAAGGAAAGAAAATATAAATCTTGGTAAATGATGATAACCTTCCATAAATCTAGCAAACTGGTAGCCTCAATCATAATTTTCGTGTTGGGGTTATGTCTTTTCTGGAAGAAATCACCATTCTTCTTCTTCTTTACATATAGCTATAGATCTGGGGAACTGCATTTTCCAATGCCTGTCTAGAGGGAGGATCAGATATCATTAGCATTCACTTGGAAACACAGAAGTATACTTTCACAGTCTCGATTCAAAACTATATTAATCTCCTTCTCTGTCTCGATGTAGATTGAAGGGACCTTAATTATCTGGACACACTTGCACTATTTTGCTGTACCAGAGTTCACAAACTTTTATTGTGAAAGGTCAGGTAGGAAGTATTTTAGATCTCACAGACCATATAGTCTGTGCCATAACTTATAAACTCTGCCATTGAACAGTCATGGACATTAAGTAAAATAACGTGTTTGGTATCACCTAGATTTCAAGATATACTACAAAGCTGTAGAAATCAAAACAGTAAGGTACTGGTATAAAAATAGACATAAAAATCATTGGAACAGAGTAGAGATCCCAGAAATAAACCCACACTTAAATGGCCCATAAATCTATGAAAAAGGAATAAAAACATACAATGAGGAAAAGACAATCCCTTCAATAAATGGTCAGGGAAAACTGGACAGCTACATGAAAAAGAATGAAACTGAACCACTTTCTTACATGATACACAAAAGTAAACTCAAAAGGGATTAAAGACCTAAAAGTGAGACTTGAAATCATAAAACTCTTAGAAAAAAACATAGGCATTAAATTCTTTGACATAGGCCATAACATAAAACTCCCAGAAGACATAGGCATTAAAGTCTTTGACATAGGACATAACAACATTTTCTAGATATGTCTCCTAAGGCAAGAGAAGCAAAAGCAAAAATTTAACTATTAGGACTATCTCAAAATAAAAAGCTTTTGCACAGCAAAAGAAACCACCAACAAAACAAAAAGCCAACCTACTGAGTGGGAGAATATATTTTCAAATTATAACTCAATTAAAAATGGGCAAAGCGCCCCAGTGGACATTTCCCCAAAGATATACAGATGGCCAACAGACACATGAAAAGATGCTCAACATCATCAGACATCAGGTAAATGTAAATCAAAACCACAATGAGATATTATCTTACACCTATCAGATTGGCCAGAATAAAAAAAAGGTAAGTAATTACAAGCGCGGGCAAAGGATATGGAGAAAAAGGAACCTTCATGCCTTATTGGTGGGAATGTAAATTGATACAGCTACTGTAGAAAACAGTATGAAAATTGCTCAAAAAAATTAAAAATAGAAATACCAAACGATCCAGTAATTCCAACACTGGGTATTTACCCACAGGAAACAAAAACACTACTTTGAAAAGTCATATGAACCCCTCTGTTTACTGCAGCATTAATTGCAATAATCAAGATAGGAAAGCAACCCGTGTCCAGTGTCCATTGATAGATAACTGGATAGAGAAAATGCAATATACACACAAACATGCACACACACACACACACACACACACACACACACACACACACAGAGTGAGAGGGAGAGGAATATTACTTGGTCACGGAAAAGGATGAGATTTTTGCCATTTGTAACCACATCGATGGACCTAGAGGATACTAGGTTAAATGAAATAATTCACAGAGACAAATTCCATGTGATTTCACTTATATGCACAGTCTGAAAAAAAATGAATGAACGAAGAAACAAAAAGGAGAATCAGACCTATAAATACAGAGAACACCTTGGGGGTTGTCAGAGGGGAGATGGGTGGGGAGAAGGGGATTGGGAGTTACAGGTTTCCAGTTATGGAATAAATAAGTCATGGGGTTAAAATGTACAACATTGGGAATATGAGTCAGTGGTATTGTAACAGTGTTGCATGGTGACAAATGGTAGCTCCCCTTGTGGTGAGCACAGCTGATGTACAGAGTTGTTGAAACACTATGTTGTACACCTGAAACGAATGTAACATTGTGTGTCAATTATACGCAAACAAACAAACAACAAAGTAATAATGGATGTGACTGTGTCTCAGTAAAACTTTATGTATGAGGAAGACGCCTGCGTGGCTCAGTTGGTTAATCGTGTGACTATTTAAAAAAAATATTTTAATCTTTATGTATTTTTGAGAGAGAGAGAGACAGCATGAGCAGGGGAGGAACAGAGAGAGAGGGAGACACAGAATCTGAAGCAGGCTGCAGGCTCTGAGCCGTCAGCACGGAACCCGAGGCGGGGCTCGAACTCATGAACCGCAAAATCATGACCTGAACTGAAGTCAGACGCTTAAGCCACTGAGCCACCCAGGCCCCCCAAGTGTGTGACTCTTGATTTAGGTTGAGGTCATGATCTAACGGTTCTTGAGTTCAGGCCCTGCATAAGGCTCTGCACTGGCAGTGTGGAGTCTGCTTAGGATTCTCTCTCTCTCTCTCTCTCTCTCTCTCTCTCTCTCTCTCTCTTTCACTCTCTCTCCCTCTCTCCCTCTCTCTCTGTCCCTCCCCCATGCTCTCACTCTCTCAAATAAATAAATAAATAAATAAATAAATAACCAATAACATTTTTGTTTGTTTGTTTATGTATGAAAACAGGTGACAGGCTACATTTGGCCTTGGTACTATAGTTTTTACACCTCTGCCCTATACTGATAACATCATGTTATTTGACCTGATGACAATGAAATGGCAAGCACTCTGGAAATTCTGGAAAGGCACTTACACATCTGAGGGCAGGATATTAAACCCGATAACGTTTTGGGGGCCTGTCATATCTGTCAAATTTTTAGAGGTCTGAGAGTTTGGGTAATACTGAGACATTTCTTCCAAAATAAATTTCAGAATATTTCACTTGATGCTTCCTATCCATAAGAAACTGGAACAGTGCTTGGATGACCATTTTGCTACAAGTCCCCTTGTAGCAATATAGCGCTGACTCATTTATTACATGACTCATTAGGCTGTCGGTTTTGAGGGAGGGTAGAATATTACAGCCTTCTGCAGTAAGTTCAGGAAGCTATTGACACGGGCGCATTCAAAGGAGGTAAAGGTATTTACGTGCTGCCCACGGTGTTCTACAACATGTTGATTCTCTGGCAAACCTCTGAAGCCAGGCTGTGTCATTCACGCCAGATTACTATTCACTTTTGAACAGAGATTTTCGACAGGCCACTGGACTTTAGTAGAAACCCTGTAATAGAACATGAGACCTCTGGTGAGTACGCAATAGGTGTACTCATATGTGAGCTCATATATGGGATCCGTTATACCATACGATGAGTCCATTAGGAGCCAAATATTGTCCGAAGAGCACAACATCAATCGATCATATGAAAATGGTACTTTGGGAATCCAGACCCTTACATCATAGGGCTCTTCTGACCAGTATCTTTCTTCAGTTAATATCTATGGCTCTGTTAGAAGTTCTCTATGACCAGCTGACACTGGAAGGACAACATGAGACTGGTTCATAAGTGAGTCAACTTCATATGTCGGTGTGAACAGAAAATACGCAGCTTCTGCATACAATCCCAATCCGTCATATCCATCAGACTTAGAGGTGATGGTCATTCTTCCCTAGTGAGCAGACCTTCAGCAGTGTGGCTGTTCATCAACTTCAATGGTCACAGGTAACAATACACATAGAGATACCAGAGCAGTGACAAATGGCTTAGCCTGGAAAAGACTGGAAGTTGAGGATAAGAAAATAAGAAAATTTTCAGGAAGATGCATGGGAATGGACTTAGGAAACTGCCCAAAATGTGCAGACCATCTTGTCTCAGGACGTTGTCCACTAGAAAAGGCATCCATCTCAACTAGAACCCTGAACACTCAGAGAAGCAGGACAAACTCACCCAGTGGAGGGCACCAGCTTCCCTTCTTGTCCACCCCAGTGCCTACTCGGTGTGCTCGTACAGTAAATTCCCATGGTGGTAAGAGTGGAGGCTGTTCATGGGTCCAACAATACAGGCTTCCTTTCTGAATGCTGCTATGAATATTGCGGTAGCAACGTCGAGCCCGCCATTAGCAAAGCTACAAATTGAGCTCTTGCTCTGATAAAATATAATTAGAAGATTTAGCCACTTAAGGACAAATTACTTAAGAACTCTATCACTTGCACAGGGTCAGAAACTTGTCCTATCTTATTTCCTAGATATGGACTTGTCACTCTTCAAGGTGTTGTGAGACATTGGATAATTCCCTTTGTCCTCAGTGTTCCTGTGTATTACGGACTTGGTGACTTCCTGCTACAAGCTCCTGGGAACTTCTGCTTTATCTGGTCGCAGGAGCCACCTACTTGGCGCGTACCGGGGCCCCCCTACTTTGGGACATACTGGAAGAACCAAAAAACTAGCGGTGTAGAAGCAGCATTCAACTGATCATTAACACGAGTTTGGTGCTTAAAATTTTCAGCTTCCCAGGGGCGCCTGGGTGGCGCAGTCGGTTGAGCGTCCGACTTCAGCCAGGTCACGATCTCGCGGTCCGTGAGTTCGAGCCCCGCGTCGGGCTCTGGGCTGATGGCTCAGAGCCTGGAGCCTGGTTCCGATTCTGTGTCTCCCTCTCTCTCTGCCCCTCCCCCGTTCATGCTCTGTCTCTCTCTGTCCCAAAAATAAATAAATGTTGAAAAAAAATTAAAAAAAAAAAAAAATTTCAGCTTCCTTGCTTCTTGTAGGGGGAGAATCCTGAGGTTTGCTCTTTGCGTTTTTTCAGAGGTCTCTGGCAAAATGGAGTCCCAGCAACCCACAGTGGTAACCATGTAACTAGCACAACTTTGACTGACTTTCTTCCCTCCCCTACTCACTTCTCTGATTCCTTCCCATGATTTCTAGAATCACGTCACAAATAAACTACTTGTATTCAACTCCTTGTCTCGGTTTCTGCTTCTCGAAACTTTCAACTTTACTACATTTGGATTTCGAAGATTGGCCATAAAACCGAACTATTTAATTGCATCTATAAAATTTCTTTTAAAACATCTATTATTCATTCACTGGGCAAAAAAAGCATCAATTATTCATTTATTGGACAAAGATTTATCGGGAACCTCTTGTGTATATAATATGTCTCTGATCTTAAGCTATACACAGACTAGTGACTTGAGAGATAAATGAACTAAAATTAGAAGTTGGTCCTCTTATATGCCTAGAGTATCACAGGGGGCCACATCAATGGAGAGAGAGGGAGAGAGAGAGGGAGAGAGAGAGAGGGGGAGAGAGAGAGAGACTATACTTAGTTCGAAGGTCAAGGAAGATATCCCAGTGAGGCTGTGAGAGCTTTGTATCAATAAGCGAGAAGGTGGAGAAGGTTCTTTTAGCTCTGAGGCAAGATAAGGAAGAACATTATCTGCAAAGAAGGAGCATGTGAAAAAATGCATGAGACATTGTCTAGAAGAGTAAAGAGAGACCATACCCATTGTTCTTTGCATTTACTTATTTGTTTGGAGAGGGGACACTGAAGGATTTATCATTGCAATACCTAATTTTTGCCTTTGAATCATGTTCACTCAACATTTCTACCAGAAGATATATGAGATTCAAAACTGAACCAATAAACATGCTTTTGAACCTGCTATAATTTTTTTTGCATAATAAAAATTTCATAAATTGGGAATGAGACCAGAAAAATAAATGCTCCTTGTGGCAGCCGCCTGTATGCAACTCCTCCATCTCAGTAGCATCTTTTGATTCCGGATTCTAAAGAATAACACATTTTTTTATCATTTCTGTGAAAACCAACCTTACTGCATGCATTTTGTAGAACAGATTATGTGGTGTGTGTGTGGGGGTGGGTGGGTGTGGGTGCCGGTGCTTCTGGTCTTCACCTTATTTTCCTCTTGCTTAGAGATAGAAATTATCCTCAATCCTTCCACCTCTACCGGAAACATAGGGGTAGATTTTCCTGTATTCTCACTACCCCATCACTTGCTATTCCATGAAGCATGGAAGGAGGCACTGGGTGTCTGTTGTCTACACTACTGATCAAAGTTAAAGGTAGTGGTGTCTTCCACTAGAAGGACCTACCCACACGCTGAGAGCATTTCCTCATTTCCTCCTGCTGTAGTCCACTAAGCTTCCTGCAGTCTTCTGGAATGTCCATCTATAACAGGCTGAGTCCATGGGAGAGGTGATAAGAGCCAGTATTCTGGCTTCATGTCCAGGCTGCATTTTCCAACTGATAACTCTTAAGATGTAAGGTGAATTGTGTGTGTTAATGTCTACCCAGCTCCTGTGTGTCAGTTGCTCTGTAATTTGGTAGGCAGAGAGGAAGAATTACTAGATTCCTTCGGAATGCAATAGTTTTTATATTATGATAGTCATAAGAACGCTTTCCTGTGTTTGGCATGATACACGTGGCAGCAGGAAAGGAATCCTGGGGAGCACGAAACCGATCTCTCAATTCATAGTCAGGACACTCACGTCTACAAATTTTATTTTATTTTATTTTATTTTATTTTATTTTATTTTATTTTATTTTATTTTATTTCATATTTTATTTTATTTCATATTTTATTTTATTTCATATTTTATTTTATTTATTTTATTTTATTTTTTATTTTATTTTCATTTTATTTCATTTTTATTTTATTTTATTTCATTTTATTTATTTTATTTTATTTTTTTATTTCATTTTTATTTTATTTCATATTTTATTTTATTTATTTTATTTTATTTTTTATTTTATTTTATTTTTATTTTATTTCATATTTTATTTTATTTCATATTTTATTTTATTATTTTATTTTATTTCATTATTTTTCTTAACGTCTACAAATTTTAAATGATTGCCTAGTCATAGAGCTACTTGGAGGAAGAACTCAGACCAGAACTTAGGCCTATTGATATTCAACTCAGGATTTTTTTTTTCACAAAATCTAACTTCCTCTCTCTAAATATACACTTGGTGGTTGAATATCACATTAAAATCAGAGCAACAAAGGCTGTGCTGATGTAAAGGAGATCATAGTATGAATATATTACATCCTAAGGGGATAGAGGACCTTAGAACTAATCTCAAATTAGATTTTCTGGGGCCCAATGCCAGCAACGTCAAATCTTATAATGCTAAGATTTTGCCTGTTATGATAGAGGGCAGTGAAGTGCACTTACGAAAAAGGAGTAAATCACGGGCCATTTCATCGAAAGGCTCGTACAGTTCATTTGGGGAAACGGGCAGGCAAACAAACCAATATGGTACCTGCCACATGGCACCTGTTAACTGCAAAGCCGTGGGCAGCATCGGGCAAACACAACGAGTAAGCAGCAGAATCTCTCTAGAGGATCAAAAAGGCATTACAGAGCCTTGAGCTGATCTGTCAAGGTCGTGAGCTGGCTAAGGACATCTTGGTGATGAAATAGAAGTGAAAGAACGGGTAGGGAAGGTTTCTGGGAAGGGGGGCAGAAGAGGACTCTTGTGTGCAGATGAAGTCTGGGGAAGGTGAGGAGGGAGGGTCCTGGGACTGCCCCATGAGGGTGAGGGAAGAGACCCACGTACGGTGGATCCGTACAGGAGCAACAGCAGCCAAGGGTATGCCAGAATGTGGATAAAAATAGTTCTGTCACTGTCTCACCCTGGCTTTATAATCTGCGTCAACTCTCCCATATCTTCTGGATAAAGCCCAGCTTCCAGGGTGGCCAGTTTTCAGTCCCGTTCAATTCCCCAACAATATAGGAAGTTCTAGTCAAAAGAAAGTTTCTCTTTATGCCGTATATACCCCATCGCCTCCTTCTGACACTTCCATCTTAGTTTGCCAAGGATGCTGCTTGTCTCTCTTGCATTTTCCACAGAACTCAACCTGGTTGTTGAGTTGGACACCATACTGTCCAAATGCCATATACTGGCATCTACTCCTCTTCTGAGCACTTCTGACACCCGGCTATGACTTTCCTTTAATTAGTACATTCAGTGTTCTACCTCATTTCATACCTGTGTGTGTGCTTGTGTGTATGTGTTTGGACCCACTTATCCCAAAAGACTCTTTACTCCTCAAGGAAGAATCCAGGTAAGGCAACACCCTGCATCCTCCACAGCAGCTTTGTCTTCTTGACAAAGAATTCGTGGCTTCTGAGACATGACTTGGGTTGCACTCAACAGAATGGAGGCTTTAAATGTAATTCATTAGGGAGAGGTGACCTTCTGAATTCAGTGCCTAGGGAAGAAAGCATGCTGTCTCTATTTCTTCTCTAGAAACAGGTAAAAGGGAAAGCATGGCAATCCATTTGGTTCTTAGTAGTTGTGATATTAACAGCTAACGTTAACAGTATCCTTTTCCATTCATAAGAGCTCTATGGTTGCATCTGCGACCCCATTTGGAGACTCACAGTGACCTAGGTAAACGACCATTTTTTTGTTTTGTTTCTTATACTTTTCCAAGATAGAAATGGCTTCTTACATGGGCCAAGTGGTTTGTTGACAGGTGGAACCAGTTTTTCACTGGGACTCAAACCCAAATCCTCTGATGCTGAGACACTTAAGCTGTCTCTTCTAAAGACATAAGACAAACTTGGGGAGCCTGGGTGGCTCAGTTGGTTAAGTGTCCAACTTCGGCTCAGGTCATGATTTCACAGTTTGTTGGGTTCGAGCCCCGCATCGGGTTCTGACAGCTCAGAGCCTGGAACCTGCTTCGGATTCTGTGTCTCCCTCTCTCTCTGCACCTCCCCTGCTCTCTGTCTCAAAAATAAATATTTAAAAAATTTAAAGAAAAATATAAGACAAACTATTTTATGAGAACATTCCACACCCTTTTCACTTTCTTGATTAGATGCAATGACTATCAGGTGAGCTCAGATTTATGTATTATTTTCCCAAGTTTTAAAAGCGAGATCTCTGAATCAGAAGGGTTAAGAGGCTTCATAGTTTACTTTAAATGAAGATCTATTCTCTATCATTTTGTCTGAGCATTGCTCCTAGATACCATTATTATCTCCATTTTATAGATGAAAAAATGAGGCACAGGGAAATGAGTAACTTGTCTACAGCTTCAAAGCTAATAAATACCAGATCTGCAACTCCAGTCAAGTTTTCTGATTTTAAACCTACACTAATTTTGTGATAGCCCACTGCCTGAAGAGAAAATAAAGCACAGAAAGAAAACAAGCAAGACAGAAATGAGAAACTTACGTGGAAAGTGTTTATTACAAACATCAACTTTTTCTCAAGTTTCTAAGATCTGAAGGTTCTCAATGACTAATTTATTTCCTGGAGGTAACACATGTACCGAGAGAACCTCGTAAAAATCTTTAGGACACAGGAGAACTATTTAGCACAACACTCACTAGACAGAACATTAATGACTTCCCCCATTGGGAGCAAAAATGAATCTTCAGGAAATGCCAACGGAAACATTGATGTGAACACCAAAGTTACATCGAAATTCTCCCCTGTGTAGATTCTTGTATTATTTTCATTTTATTCTTCTTCTTAAGACATCGAGAGTTGTCCACAAATCTATTACCTTTCAGGAACAAACTCTGCTGTTATACAAATACTTTAGTAAATGTCTTTTGGGATCATGCAATTCCTTTAGGGGATGTATGGGGAAACCCTCTGTCTACTTGATTTACAAAATGCAGATGGTTGGTAATACTTGAATTGTTATAGATGCCTACTAACATCTTTCTCAGCACCCTTAAAGAGAGTGGCATAATTCTTTAAGACATAATATTACACTTAGGAATTGCTCTAAAAGATCATCAATCTTTTTTGCACAACTCTGAGTGCTCAGCTAGTGTTAAATAAACCATGACTAGAAATGAAATTCAAAATACTTTGAGTGATTTCTGCAAAATGCTCTCCATTTGCCAATTATGTCCTACCATATTTCATTTTATCAGTTATTCATTATTCTTGGCTAAAAATACAGTTATGACAAATAGTGTATCTCAGAGGAAGTTTCATGATTTTCCAAAGAAATACGATCAATATGTTTCAGCCGTGCCATCGTTTATATTTTGCGCTTGGTGGAAATGATATTGTGAGCGATGATGATGGTGACTTTATTTGCAGTTGCTGATGAGTTTGGCTTTTAGGAATATAAATATAACTAAAAGGAATATCAAATCCAATGGCACGGTTATCCAAAACGTATCTGCTAAACATAGAATGGACTTTCACCAAGAAAAAAGGCAATCCATGAGAAATTTCTCTTTTTATATAATTTTGAGTAAAGAAAACAAATTCAAAATCCACGGGTGCCTGGGTGGCTGAGTCAGTTAAGCATCCGACTTTGGCTTAGGTCATGATCTCAAGGGTCATGAGTTCGAGCCCCACCTCGAGCTCTTTGCTGGCTGCCCAGAGCCTGATTCAGGTCCATTGTCGCCCCCCTCCTCTCTCTCTCAAAAATAAATAAAAACATTTTTAAAAAATCCAACCCACAAGAAGGGGTGCTTCATTCCCCACCTCTGACCTTCCGGGAACAGACTGAAAAAATATCCAAATCTTTAAACTTTAAATCATCTACTTGTTTTTTGAAAAAAACATACCATGACCTATGGAGAAGGTAATGAAACAATCATATATCCTAATCTGGAGTCTTCTTGGATGCTGTGTAGCTTGAGAAAAATTACTTAACCTCTCTGACCCCCATTTTGTTAGTATTTTTAAGCAGTGCTTCGAATATCAAAAAAGATAATGACCTAAAGATATTTTTAAAGTATAAACATCTCTTCAAATATAAAGACTAGCTCTTATTATATTATATTCCCTAGAGAAAAAGGAGTTTTCATCCTACTAAAATAAAGTTAAAATTGAAATCATGTATTATTCATGTCTATAAGCCATAAAACTATATAAACACAAATGCTCTAATATAGTTTATACAGTAAAAACCTACATATGAATTAATAGATTTATGAAATTAATTAAAAGCAATTACATATTGTCATATATCACCGTTATAAGCAATACACTGTAACTAACAACTGCACTTTGAGGTATTCAAGAACAGCATAAAATCCAGCTACTCATTTTTTATCCTGCTGCATTTCTGTGACATTTCCAGCAGCCTTTCTGGCATTCAAACCTACAGCCTTTTTAAATCAAAGATTCTCTATCTCCCCCAGCTACGGCCACATGAGTCTTTAAGTGACCATGGCCCTTTTTCGACAGAGAAGAACAAGGATGTTTTGCCTCAAAGCTTGCAGAAGAAGGGCACGCGTTCCAAGGGTGGCGGGCAGGGCAATGTCACAGGCAAAGGCCTGGTGGAAGAGAGAAGAGTCACGAGGCACAGAGCTCAAATGGACAACATGGAGGACGAGTCAGAATAGAGCAGGCATTGGTGTTGGCATTGTCAGAGAGACTTCTGAGATGGGAATGAGATACAGGCTTGGGGGATACTGAATGCTGCTCTAAGGAACCTTCACTATCCTCTTAAGAAGTGGACAAGTTGTAGAGCAAGGCACCAAGCTCAGACCTTCACTTGAAGAAGTTCACTCAGGCCAAAAGTGCAGGTTTTAATGCAGCAGGAACAGACGCAAAGAAAAACCAGGAAAGAAAGGTAAGAAATCCTGGTGTCCTTGACTGTCGCCTTGGCTAAGTCCTTGGTTCTCCTTTCCTACATACTTTAGTGAGCAATACAGCCTCCTCTATCCTGTTCCCCCATAGTCTTATACTCAGTCACAGGGACAAAAGAAGGAACATGATTTTAGGGCCGATAAAACCATGGGCAAGTCTCCACTCTACAAGATACTAGTGGTGCCAACCTAGAAACATTCCTTCTTTCCCCACCCCTCCCCCGAGCCTGTTTCTTTCCCTCTAAAAAAGGGATAATCATAGCTAGCCTGTAGGGCTGTGAGTATAAGAGGCAAAATATGAAACTTGCCTGGCCCTTCCTAGCCCCTCAGAAAATGTTGGTTGCCATTTTCATTTGTTTGCCCTAATCTACTGGGACTTTTTTCCACAGATGTAGAAACAGCTCTGCTGAAGGAAAGCGGCTTGCCCTAGATGCTTTAGTGAGTTCAGGAAGTGGAATCCACGATTCCATGGTTCCATGGCGGAGGCCACCATCTACGGTTCCATTTCCTCCTTTCTTCTCTTGCTGAAGCATCCTGCTGATATGCAAACGCCCAGGTAAGACACACCGTGCTGTTTCTCTTCTGCAAGCACTGTTAACAGAACCTCCAGGCCATATGGCTTCACCCTCACCATTATTAGCCGTGTCAGCCATTTTAAATGTGTGGGGGATTTGTTCGCATGTCACTAACATCATACGACCTATTCAATTTTATCTTATTTCAATCACTTCACTTCAAAGCAAAATTACACATATAAGGGATCCAAAATAATTATAAGCATAATTTTCATACATACTATCTCTTCCTATATATGTATTCTTCACCCTAATGTTGCCCATGTCAACTTTCATTTACCATTTAATTTTATAAATCACCGTGATAAAATAATGTTTGGGCGTCAACGTTTTTATTAGGCATAGAAAAATTTCTTTCCTATAGGTTTTCTAGATGAGGACAGCCATAACAAAAATGGCATTCACTGGGTTTTTACTCTAAGTCTGCACTGAGCACATCACACACGTTGCCTGACTGTGCTCATGTGCAATTTTACGAAATTATGCTGCTATTCTTCTCATTTTTAACAGATTTAAAAAGTCATGCTCAGAGAGGCTGGGTATCCTGTCATACCAGTAAATCAAGGAGCCAGAACTGGGCTCGGTTCTGCCAGAACTTAGGGTCCATGAGCGTGTGGCATCCCAAAAGCACCACCTGCATATACGGCAAACACATGAAAATATAACCACCTTCAGAAAATAGAAAAAGTGGCCTGCGACTTACCCTTGTTGTTATCATGCTGGTTTCAAAGAGACTCCCTCCCAGGATTCCTGCTGAGTGGAAAAGACCTAGGGTTGATTTTTAACTGAAAGCATAAAAGTATCTAATAATGAGAACACGAGGCATTGTGGCAAACCATGGGGGTGAACATCTTAGATGCGAGAATTTTGCTGCCTCCCTAGAAGTCATTAGGTGTTTCAAGACACCACTAGATGGGTGATACCAGCTGGAGGAGAGTTCTATCGAGACTCTCTAAGTGCTCTGGGGACAAAAAACAGATTCTAAAAAAATCACCAGTTACAGATGACAGAGAAAATGAACAATGCGGCTGGAGCCACTTATCCAAGTACTGCTGACAAAGACAGTTGGCCTAACAGGAGACTAATAACATATTCACTTGAAAATTCACTTTATAAATGAAAGTCATACGCAAGTGTTTGTATTTGGTTGACGACGATGATGTCTAAGGCTTAAAAATACAAAATCCCTTACCATCTAGAGAAAGACGCAGGGGTCACACCTATAAAGCAACAATGAATGACCAAATAAGATAGAGAATTAAGTATGTGGCAATAATAAGCCACGCGCTGAA
This sequence comes from Felis catus, assembly GCF_018350175.1. Classification (NCBI taxonomy): domain Eukaryota; kingdom Metazoa; phylum Chordata; class Mammalia; order Carnivora; family Felidae; genus Felis; species Felis catus. The sequence goes on along the minus strand of NC_058371.1, from coordinate 196,401,640 downwards.
CCATCAGTGAACCCTCAGTAGAGGGGAAGCTTTATAGAAGAAGCAGAAATTAGTCGGGGTGTTCTGAAGAATGTACGTGCAAGAAGGGCGATTTGGGTTCACCTAGACGGGACCTATGGCATACCAGATGCTTCCATGCTTAGATGTAATAGTGACTAGGCAATTGCAATGAATATAGCCTATCAAAACAGCAACCAAAGACTCAGGGACTCAGGGAGGAGGGTCAGGGTCACTCCACCTAACAAGCAACCCAGGCCAGCTGAAGTGCTGAGCGAGGGAGACAACTCTATAAATGAGCAGTGGAGGGATTTGAAGATTTATTTTCAAGGAAATTATAGAAAATACTACAGGACAGAGAGAACATAATGAATAATTTTACCTGCGAACACATTGAGTAAGGGAGGTAGAAAGGTTGGCGTCGGAGAAGAGTAAGTTCGAACGTGTTAGTAGGCTGGAAGGATGAGAATAGGAGGACAGATATAGTCAAGCCAGGATCTTAGTGGCCGGGGGATAAAGTCAAGCTTAAACAGCTGGCTTCATACAAGATCAGCCATGGTCACTGGTCCCCCTTGGGTGTGGGCAAGGGGAATTCTGAGATTTTTAGGAGGGAGACACATATGTGGAATAGTTTTCTGAGAGGAGAAAATACACTTGTCTAGAAAGTGTACTTTCTTACTTAGAATAAGCTGGTTGTTAGGGTTCCTGGGCAGCGCAATCAGTTAAGTGTCCAACTCTTGATTTCAGCTCAGGTCATAATCTCACAGTTCGTGGGATCGAGCTCTGCGTTGGGTTTTGTGCTGACAACCCGCTTGGAACTCTCTCTCTCTCCTCTCTCTCTCCCTCTCTCTGTCTCTCTCTCCCCCCTCTCTCTCCCTCTCTCTGTCTCTCTCTCCCCCTCTGCCCCTTCCCTGATTCATGCACTCTTTCTCTCAATACATAAATAAACTTACAAGAAACAAACAAAAAAAGACTCTCTTCCTCCCTCTGCCCCTTCCATGCTTGCTCTCGCTCTCTCTCTCTCTCTTTCTCTCAAAAAAAAAAAAAAAAAAAAAAGGTTGTTAGAGAATGGGGCATTTAAAATTGATGTCTTAGTGAATGGTTAATCATAGATGGGACAAAGTCCAGGGTGAGACTATGGGATTGGAGAGGCACACAGTCATTTGAGTTGGAATGTCAAAAAAATGACAGACCAGGCTATTGATACTATCATCATGAGTGTGGTAAAGACCACCGATAACGGTAACAGGAGTTGGTGGTAAACTGTAATCCAGATGCTAAAGACATCAGTGGATATAAGGCTACTGGCTGGTGAGTAGTTGATGACAGCAATAAAGAAGAGGGTAATAAAATTTAATGACACATACTTAGAAACATAGAGAGAGAGAGAGAGAGAGCCAGTGGAAGAAAGAGTTTGGAAGTTGCAATGAGAAGCAAGCAGAAAACTTACCCGGCTACAAGAGCTAACAAAGCTAATAGAAAACAAATGAGCATAGTTTCTCTGTTTTTCGCAACACAACACAGATTGAGACTTCCCCACCATAGCCAATGACCAGTGATCATGTGGCTGTGGCAAATCAAAGAAGAGAAAGTGTGCTGAGGGTGTTTCCGGGAAAGACCTTCCCTCTTGAGAAAAAAAAAAAAATGAGCCATTTGAGGGGCTGGGGTTGGGGCTATGCTGTCCAATTTTTGCTTTCAGATATCATGACTGAGGCCATGAGAGATACCTTGGGACCATGGATTCATTCTGCCTGGCAGAATAAGCAATGCTACAAGGATTAAAGACAGTTAAAGGAATGAGTTTTGATATCTAAACATGAGGTTCAATCCTGGAATAACAACAACAACAACAATAACAAATAAGCCTTTTAAATACCTTATTTAGCAAAGCTACTTCCTTTCCCTTCTCTTTTAGACCAATAGATAACGCACAGGCATTGCTATCAGTACCAGGGTTGTCCAGATTTAAGAGGTAATGCATCTTTAAACAAATAGATACATTTATTTGATATTAGATTGGTGATATTCGCTTAAAACCTATTAATCGATAGGAGAGTAAGCTGAGGAGTGAAATGGCATTCTCAAGCATATACATTTGTCATGACCAAAACAAACAAACACACACACACACAAACAAAAAATCCACCCATAATAATCAGGCTGCCTGATGTGTAGATAGCACTTTCCTGTCCCAGAATGCTTGTTCTTAAATCATTTGCTTTAACCTAGAAACCAATCTCCTCTCTCCCTGTCTAGAGTTCCTTTCACGACTGCCTTCTTCCTTTATAAATCTCATCATCTCAGGAGACAGGAAGATTGATAGATCGTGCAAAGTTTTTGTTTTCCTTCTGTTTGACTACAAACCATTTTTTTTTAGAAGCAGGTGGGAAGAAACTAAGTGTAAATAATAACAATGCTTTCTGTCTGTGACACCGTTGAGGACCGTGAATCTGTCTCTAGGAGATGGTGAAGGATGGAACAGTGATATAGAGAGCAGGGGCTCGGCATCGAGTCTCATCTGTTGCCTTTTAGACAGGGGACACGTCATCTCTGGATTTAGGGCAACGGCTGACATGCCAGGATCAAATTTACAGATAGCGACTGCGGAGTGGTCCATAGAATGAGAAAGAAGGAGAAAGAAAGGAAATGGTTTCATTGAACCCTACCACATAAGGCAATATACTAAGTTAGTATAGATATAGGTAAAGATACAGATGTACATATGTATATATATATATATATATAGAGAGAGAGAGAGAGAGAGAGATAATATTGCATATATTATTTCTGTTATTATCTTCCCTATTATATCTTACACTCCGCATCATTATTATTGGCCATTACCTCCATGGGCTCAGTTGACCTCCTGGTCCAAAAAAGATACTTCTTGAAATAATGAGTGATATCCAACATGGAAAGTGACTTAAAAGCCATCTAAACGGCAGAGTTGACAGATGAAAATTTACAAGCTAGTATATTGTGCAGTTACATAAATAGTGTCAGAGTCATGACTAGACTAATACCAACTTTAGGGAATAAGCTAAAAATCCAAACCTTCATTCAGTTTGCTCATATTTACTGAGATCCTTCCATACTCAAATGGGTCATTTAACAGTGGCCACATTAAAAAACATGTGCAGGGGTGCCTGGTTGGCTCAGTAGGTTTAAGCGTCCGACTTCGGCTCAGGTCATGATCTCACAGTTCGTGAGTTTGGGCCCTACGTCGGGCTCTGTGCTGACAGCTCAGAGCTTGGAGCCTGCTGCTGACTCTGTGTCTCATTCTTTCTCTGCCCCTCCCCTGCTCATGCTCTCTTTCTCTCTCAAAAATAAGTAAACATTAAAAAAAAAAGATCAAAAAATAGTACAGAATGTATGAGACTCCGGAGTCTGAAGAAAAAGAGAACAATGTTTGGGAATAAAGTCATAAAAGCTTTCATGACGAAATGCTCCTCATCTTGGTTTCTTGGAAGGTGTCAGCCTTCCAAGGGCAGAGAGAATGGAGAGTCTTCCTGTGTGCAGAGTATTATACAAGCAAGTGAATACCAGTTTGGATAGAAGCAGGTATTATTTCCCAAAGATCTGATGCACACCTTGTCCCCCCGTCCCCTATCCTCATCTGCCCCCTGAATTTCCACCATATATAATTAAAGATATTCTTGGGCATGTTGGTTCAAACTCCCTCAGAGCTTCCTGGGTGTGATCTGAAACCAGCCCCTGCACATGCAGCCCAGGGAGATATGGAAGGAAAAGACAGCTACTGGAGCTTTGTAGGTGGCAGGTGTAATAAGCAAGGGCTTATCCATGGGGCTTGTCTTGGGCAGCCTCAAGAGGAAGATATCTTTGCACCTGCCCACCAATGTTAAAACTTTCTATAGAGGCCTTAATTGGGATCAGTCACATATACTGTGCATGTGGTCCCAGCACCACCGTGTCCTTGGGCAACTTCTGGGAATAGGGAAGGCAAGCAAAACCCACATTCCAAAGACAGGGGAAGAGCGAGGAGCCTCTGATTTCTGGGGTCCAGTTCACTGGACCAACTCAGAATTTCCCCTGTAGACGCCTCTTTCCCACAGGTAGGGAACTGAAGCGGTGTATGTGAATCATCCCTAGCCACGTTGACGTGTAAAATTGACCATCACCACAACCTTAACCTCATAGAAGATTTCTTGACCCCTTAACAAGAATAATTTATTTCTCGTTTTTTGCTTTTGTTATATAACGTTCCAGGTGGAGCTCTGATCCACCAATGGACGTTACCTTGCTCCCTACGAAGGAGGATGTTCACGCGATGGCTCTCCATGTCTAATGGAGGGTGCTGTTCTAACTCTTCCTTATGGCCAGGGTAGAGTCCACATGTTTAGGTGCTAGAGTTAAAATACAAGACGAGTCTGGATCAATGAGTCACCTAAAATTTCAATGGGTAAAAAGTCATGCAATTAACTTATTTTGTTAAGTCACTGACTTTTAGAGATTGTGGATTAGCAAAGCAGAACGGAGCCTATGTTAACTAATTAACTTTATTAACAGTCTTAGGGAGTTGATTTAAGGATTTTATTGGATAAAAGATGTGGAAATTTTGGAAAAGGCTAAACATTATTGTGTCTTTAATCCTGCAGCTGTGTTTCAATGAAATCTCTGGTAGTTCTAAACAAGCCTGTGCATCAGGACTGACTTATTATTTATTTCTACAAGGACTTTTACCAACTGAATATATTACATTTCTGTTTCAACTTTAATTTGGCAGAAAACTCAAGATCTCACACCAGAGAAACACAGCTGGGATGGAATTTTCAGGCACTAAAATTACTATTTTTAAGACTTTCTTTGGTCCCCGTACTTTATTGCCTAGTTCAAGATCAGACACATGATAGTCATAGATGTACTTTTATTTCTAAGATGCTAAACCATTCTTGGCATGCCTTCTAAACAATATATTAGGACTAGCCATAACTATCGATGTCCTCTGTCCTACATGCTACAGGCTTCAAAGAGTTACAAACTTGTCCATTTAAGTCAGAAAGTTTTTGTAAAAAGGAGGTCTTTAGGAAATGCAGCCTGTGAAGGTCTTCCAGAAGTACTCAGCTTTTCCAGAACCAGAAAAGTCTGCGTTTCCCATATCCGCCACTTCAGAAGGTATTTTGTTCAGAGCACATATGTGTCAGAAAACTCAGACCCGATCGAAATAGTAGACAACATTTTAAGAACTATTATGTAACTATTATTAACTAACAGTGAGATAATCTTAGTATTCAGCATCAAAATCATTGTATTTTATGCCTGTATAGTCTTGGTAATGTCTGTCATTATCATCATCATTATGACACAAAACTTAATTTATTGAGATTCCACTATAATTCAGACAATGTTTAGGGACAGATACATATATTTCCTAGTCAATTTTCACAGTGACCATATGAGGTAAGTAAATATTTGTAACTATATTTTACAGACAAGGAAATTGAGGTTCCCAATAGATATGTGACTTGCTTAGTGTTTTCTAACTACTAAGGTTTTGAATTAGGAATATATATTGCCAGTCCTTTCCATTTCTATAAAAAGTAAGAAGTCCAAAATTTATGTGATGTCTCTCAATTTCTAACTTTCAGCAGCTAATACAAAACCAATGTTTAAAATGTATACGTGGGCCAGATTTTCCCCCACCAGCTCCAGATTGTGGCCTTTGTTTTATGCAGTAAGAATGGGCGACTGTTGTCGAATGCGACTCTAGAGGTGGTTGAGAGTTTCACAACCTGCCTACACACTCTTGTTCACAGATGAGTCTGACCCCATACTCCTTACTCAAGCCGGAAATTCCAAACGTGCCGAAATACCTATTGATTTGGGAGGTACCCCTCCACCCAACCCCTGCACAAAAAAAAAAAAAATGCTGGAGGGTCATTAAGGTATAAATGTCTACTCTCGGACACCATGCTTAGGGTATAAACAGGGGCTTAGCAAGTATTTACACTCTCAGAAGCATTGGATAAATAATAATGGAATGCTAACTTCTTCTCATTTATGTCTCTAAGAAACCCTTGGCATCATGTAGGGTAGGAGAGCTACGGAATATTTTTATTTAGTGTGTGTCCACCTGTTGTCTGAGCCTAGGCTTTCCATTTGTTTTTGTTTTTTTCCAGTAACACATGGGATTCTATACAAGATCTAATAGTTTGTTGGGATTGAAGATGGGCGAAGTCCACCTGGGTGGCTCAGTCGGTGAAGCATCTGATTTTGGCTCAGGTCATGATCTCATGGTTTGTGAGTTAGAGTCCCACATCAGGCTCTGTGCTGACAGTTCAGAGCCTGGAGCCTACTTCAGATTCTGTGTCTCCCCCTCTCTCTACCCCTCCCCTGCTCATGCTCTGTCTCTCTCTCAGAGAGACAGACACATAAATATTAATATTCATTAATATTTAACAAATATTTTTAAAATTTTAATAAATAAGATCAAATAAAAGGGGCAAAGTAAAAAAAACAAACAAACTGGATTTTATCCTTGTGTGTTCAGACCAATTAAGATATAGAGATTTGGGGCGCCTGGGTGGCGCAGTCGGTTAAGCGTCCGACTTCAGCCAGGTCACGATCTCGCGGTCCGTGGGTTCGAGCCCCGCCTTGGGCTCTGGGCTGATGGCTCAGAGCCTGGAGCCTGTTTCCGATTCTGTGTCTCCCTCTCTCTCTGCCCCTCCCCCATTCATGCTCTGTCTCTCTCTGTCCCAAAAATAAATAAACATTGAAAAAAAAATTTAAAAAAAAAGATATAGAGAGTAAAATCATTTGAATAAAAATCAAAATATTGGTTTCATTGCTAACATGTACAAATTTGAGTCTGTAACTCAGGTCTGTGTCCAAAATAGACTTAAGAATAATTTATTCCTGGACTGTACCATGGTGCCACTCAGTCCTGGCTTCATATTCATATGAGGAACTTCCAAAAATGCTGATGCCCAGGTCCCACCCAACAGATTCAGATACAATTGATGAGGCCTGGGCTCCAGTTTACTTCCTTTTTTTTTTTAAGTTTTTTTTTTTTTTTAACTTAATTTGAGAGAGAGAGAGAGAGAGAGCTCATGAGTGAAGGAGGGGCAGAGAGAGAGAGAGGGAGAGAGAAAATCCCGCGCCAACAGTGAGGAGCCCGATGCAGGGTTTGGAGCCCAAGAACCGTGAGGTCATGACCTGAGCCGAAATGGAGAGTCAGATGCTTAACCTACTGGGCCATCCAGGCGCCACTTTAGTTTGTATCTTAAAAGCTCCCCCATATGATTTCATTATAGGGCCAGGATGGAGAAAGGAGTGTTGGCTCAAACCAGTGTTTCTCCAGAGTTCCATGTGCATGTGTATCACCCGAGGACCTTGTATAAACACAGATTCTGATTCAGTGGTCCGGGATGGGGTCAGAGCACCTGCATTTTCAACAAGCTCCCAAGGGATGTTGAAATCCCTGGTCCTGAGATGAAATAGAGTGGCAGGGTGGAAACCACCAAGATGCTCTGCCTTAGCGAGAGAATGACTATAGATCGTATCCTGGGCAGCTACTGCAGGGGAATTTGCTACCTCCTAAGGGAGGCCAGGAAGATACAGCTTTCTCCACACCTTTCTCAGCTGGAACTCAGCCCTGATGCCCGTATGCTTTTGATGTGGAACGCAAGGCAGAACTTAATGACTCTTTTCTCTGAGCAGAAAGATCCATCAGAGGCTAGAGAGGCTGGAGCTCCAGAGAGGCAGCTCTTTCTCCCCATTGAACTGATTCTGTAAGTCACTACTTCGGGACAGACAAATGAAAAGCTGAGGGAAGTACAGAAATGAAACTGTCAATGCTCTCAAGAAGAGTGACCCCAGGATGAGTGCGGGCAGGTGATAAGAACATCCTCTCTTTACCTAGCTCATAAACTGCCTGATGTCAACCTTGTCTTTGATGGCAAGACGACATCCTTGATCTCTGAATCCCAAGGCTAACATTTAGTACTGCAAGTCCCAAAGGGAGATATGTGGAGGTGTCACTCCAGGCAAAATATCCGCATGCAAACCTAAGACTTCAGACCAACTCCTGACCAACTACATAAGAATCCTGGGTGGGGGGGCCTAGACTTTGGGGTTTTAAGGAAACTCTCCTAGATGGTCCTCATGTGAAATCACAGTTGAGAGCCATGGACCCTAAGACTCTGGGAATAAACTATTTTAAAACCTGTTTGGCCACAGATCTAACTTACATATCTTAATACAGGGGTAGCAGCCTTCTTGGCCTTTTCTTTAGTCCCTCATTCTGACCATGGTTTGTAGATGGCTGAGTGTTCTGAAGGCAGAGAGAAGGAGAATGCTCTTTACTCATTGTACAGCCTACACAGCCTCCCTTGACTTGGTCTTCCCATCAGGTAGCTTTGTCATGTAGAAAAAAGAACTTGGGGCCTAATTTAGTCTACCAGTTCCATGGGGGCACAATGGAAATGCTGGGGGATCCCTAAAAGGCCAAGAGAGGCAATTAAAGGAGGAAAAAATAATCCACACACAGGCACCAAAAGAGGTCCAAAGAATATTTAATGTTTTGCTAATAAAACTTTATTCACTGAGGACTTGGAACAATAATGTCCTTAGGAGGGGGGAGGGTGTTTCCGTCTTCTTGTACAAGTTAAATACCCCATCAACACTTGATTATATAGTTATATACCTCTTCTAAGTAGGGTCTCATTCAATGCCATACCTTTATTTTGGAGATAAACAGTTTCAACTTCAAGAGGCACTTGTATTTTTTTAAGTTTGTTTTGAGAGAGAAAGAGAGAGAAAGAGAGAGAGAGAGAGAGAGAGAGATGGGGAGGGGCAGAAAGAGAGGGAGAAAGAGAATCCCGGGAAAGCTCTGCACTGTCAGCACAGCGCCCAACATGGGGTTTGATCTCAAAAATCAGGAGCTCATGACCTGGGCCGAAATCAAGAGTTGGAGACTTAACCAAATGAGCCACCAAGGTGGCCCAAGAGACACTTTCCATGTGTACTTAAAATCACTCTTATTGACCCTAACTGTACCACTGGCCCTAAGTCCATTTGTTTATATGTACAGTGAGTTAGTAACTGGTGTATAAGACACAAGTATTTTTGCAAACTAATAGACGTAGATTACCTTAATTATCATGTATGTTGTAAATTTGCATTTACAACCTTATTGTGAATGGCATATATACAAGCATATACAGTCTTATTAAGGTATTTACTTACAGCATCAATTGAGAAAAACTGAGGTTCAGGTACAATCTGTGTAATAGGTGAAAAGGGAATTAGAAATGTCTTCTGGCTAGCGGTACTTTATGTGCTACGGCAATATTTCCAATTACCTATTGCGAGAGAAAGAATACTTGTGTGTCTGGATTTCAAATGAACAATGTGAACAGGAATCGAGGGGAGAAAATGACGGGCCATGAGCAGCCCTATAGACCTTCCCTTCCTTCCCTAACTAACCAACTGTTGTCTCACCCCTGATTTGTCTGAATTTTTTTAAAAATAAATATTGATTGATAGCAAAAAAATAATAAGAGAGGACTATGAGAAGGAAATAAAATCCTGAATTCTACAGTTCTCACATTTGGTTCAATTGGGTTATTATCTGACGTCTGCCTCTTCCTATATCAGGGAAACTATCTTCTTTTTTTTCAATGTATTTTTTTTAACATTTATTTATTTTTGGGAGGCAGAGGGAGACATAGAATCTGAAACAGGCTCCAGACTCTGAGCTGTCATGGGGTTCCAACTCAGGAACCGTGAGATCATGACCTGAGCCAAAGTCAGACACCCAACTGACTGAGCCACCCAGGCTCCCCAGGGAAGCTGTCTTCTTACTCTGAGCATGTTTCCTAAAATTTGAACACAGGGGTCTCCTGGATCGTGTCTCAACTGCTTCTAGGATCCTGCTCTTTGGCAAGAAGAACACTGAAGTGGTTAACAACTATTCAGAGTCTGGGAGAATGCAATGAGAGAGCATCTCAGCTGGTGCTTGGCTGGCTGCCCTTTTCCTCCATTGCTGCCTCCATTCCTGTCCTCAGCAACCCCGCTCCCAACTTCCCCCAAATGGGTTACACATACACCTGCCAAGCTGGCCCTCTAGATGAAGTACCACCAAAAATGTCATGTTTTTTTATTCCCCTAAAAATGTCTATTTTCAATCACCTTGTAAACTCAGCACAGCTTCAGGGGGTCTGGACTTGTTTAGAAATTTCATTTTATCGCTTGAGTGCCAGACCCAACAGACACAGCTTTGACATCAATTAACAGCAGGACAAATCGGCAGCAGCCATTTCTGGAAACAGCTTCCACGCTGACAGTGAAGCATGACGGTGGAGAAACAGCCCCTCCAGTAACACTTTGTCATTCCTCGACACTGCTGACAGACCCCTTACCTTGCCCCACACTGACACAACCCACAGGCACACACAATTATACACCTGGGCTTGCCCAGACAGGCTCACGCACAGGCGTAGGTCAAGGAGCTTGCACATGGAGGGGTTTGTGTCCCTCCCCATGCACGTGCTCACACATGCACATACGCTTACACACTTAAATATGCCCACACACGCAACCCTCACAAATGCACGCACAGACACACATCTGCAAACACACACATGCTCGCACAGAGGATCTCACGTACCCCTCTGAGCGCCCCCAGGCTCGTACATGTGCCTACACACCCAGCACTCACAAGGATATGCAGACGGGGTACACGAAGACAGGATTTCTGAGACAGGAGTATTCAGCCGGCTATGTGCGCTGTCACAGCTAAATCTGCACATCAGCTCACACGAATATGGGCAAAGTACCCACATGCTTAACACCTGATGCAAGACTGAAGACAAGTTTCCGAAGGAGCATTGGAAAGTGTGTCTGCTTTTGCTTTGAACAAAGACTATAAAATCCAGAGAAAATATGCTCCTTACTTCCTGGCTTTAATATATTTAGCTGTGGACAGCTTTATCTGCCATATATATATATATATATATATATATATATATATGTGTGTGTGTGTGTATGTATATATATATATATATATATATATATATATATATATATATGGTCTGCCATTTAGGGTACTTGAGTTATGTTTACATAACAAGATCTTGGAACATTTAGCCAAATGAATATTTCTTTTATGTGCAAAGAGACGACCTCTGATGGCTCGTTTTAGCTGTTGTTTTGCACCATTTACTCAATGGAGAAACTCTTCATGGTTGTTCAGTCCTGACATGTTTTGCCGCAAATTGCATTTATTCACTTCCTCCGGCACCTACGATCGCCTCTAAAACTTTTCAGACCACTGGCTAGAAAACAAAAAAGGCTGCCGTTCCAAGTCTCCATTTTTTTTTGTTTTGTTTTATGCCTCTCAGATGTTTGGAAAACTAAACAGCTTTATTAATTAGCACTTACACTGAGGCATGTGAGCCGAAGAAGGGGAAAAGGGAGCCCTGCTGCTGTCCTCACCGTAGGCAATAACAGCCGGAGCTGGAGAAGAGAAACAGAATAACAGAGTGGCTTGATTTATTCAGGTGAAAACCATGCTCCTGGAATCTGGGCGGGCAATAATTTAGCGGGTAATGGGGCGAGGTGGAATAAGTCACAGAAGCCTGGGTCCCTCCACCGAGCACCTGTGTGACGTGGGGCAGAGCACGTGAAGCCCTGGCATTTGGATGCCTTCGGTGTAAGAGGAGGGCGATTGACACCGCACTGATTTTTTTTCGTAATGGAGAGGGATCACTGTAGTCTTTCTGGTACCGAAAAACCACTGTAGGCTTTTATCTTTCCTTTAATTACCGTCTGCAGAACAATTTGTTTAGTCTTTATACACAAGCCTAAACCAGTGGTTCTTAACCTTTATGACAGGTTTCATGTGGTTTTCCATCTCTTACAGTTGTTTTAAATGTTTATTTATTTTTGAGACAGAGAGAGAGAGAGAGAGAGAGAGAGAGAGAGCAGGGGAGGGGCAGAGAGAGTAGGGGAGAGAGGATCTGAAGCGAGCCCTGCACTGACAGTGGAGAGCCCGACGCTGGGCTCAAACCCACAAACCATGAGATCATGACCTGAGCTGAAGTTAGAAGCTTATTAACAGACTGAGCCACCCAGGCACCCTCTTACAGCTTTATTCTAAAGGTTTCATCTTATGTTTATAAGTGGTTTTATTTTACCCCCTTGGAGAGTATTGTGGGTTCCTGGACTCAATTTCAACATATGTGTTGCGGTAGGGGCACTTCCCCATATCAACAAACAATTTTCTGACACCAGCCAAGTGTTTTACAATTCAACTCGATTCAGACACTATCCACCCAGAGACAGCATCAGAGACCACAGGGTAAGGGCTCAGTCCTACAGATATACTCCCACCCCTGCTTCATATGCCAAGTATGAGACCAGGTTATTACCAGGGCTTCTGGCCAACTGACAATCCAATGACCCCCTTCTTTGGCTTCCCCTGTCTGTCATGACCCACTGGCTTCAATACGAGATTCCCCTGAACTCCTCCTCAGGTTTGATTAATTTAGCAGAGCAGCTCACGGGACTCAGACACTTTTGCTTCCTAACCAGCTCATCATAAGAGGATATAACTCAGGAACAACCAAATGGAAGAGATAACATAGGACAAGGTATGGGGAAAGGGCACAGAGATTCCATGCCCTCTCCAGGTGCATCACTCTCCCCAAATCTCCATGTGTAACCAACCTAGAATCTCTTTGAACAGCACACTTTAATTTTTTTTGGAGGCTTCATTTACATAGGCATGGTTAATTAAGTCATTGACCATTGTCTTACTTCTCTCTCTTTCCCAGAGGTTGGGGGAGTGGGTGGGGCTGAAAGTTTCCAGCCTCCATTCAGGTGGTTGGCTCCACTGGCAACCAGCCGCCATCTTTAGATGCTTTCCAAAAGTCACCTTATGAGTTTAACACAGGAGACACTTCTAAGCTCTCATCAACTAGGAAATCCCAATGGTTTTGGAAGCTGTGAGCCAGGAGCCCTGGATAAAAACCAAATATATTTGAGGGCACCTGGGTGGTTCAGTCTGTTAAGGGTCCAACTCTTGGTTTCAGCTCAGGTCATGATTTCATGGTTTTGTGAGTGTAAGCAGAGCCTACTTGAGATTCTCTCTCCCTCTGTCTCTGCCCCTTCCCCACTTGTGCTGTCTCTGTCTCTCTCAAATAAACAAGTAAATTTTAAAATTAAAAAAAAAACAAAAACAAATATGTATGAATCATCAAATAATATGTATGTATGTGTGTGTGTGTATATATATATATGTATCGTATATTATATATGTATTATATTATGTATATTATATATGTGTATCTATATCTATATCATCTGTATCTATATCTATATAGAAAGGGAGCACAATATTTCAGAGAAAGAACCCCTGATTTGGGGTGAAACTCCATGAGAATAGAGATTTTTGTCTGTTAGTCACTCGTTTATTCCTAGTGCCTGGATAAGTATCTGATACATAATAGATTCTTAGTAAGTACTTGTTGAAATGAGGAACTTGATTCTCAACTATTCTGTCCCAAAAGAAAAAAGAATGCAATGAATTGCTTCTTATTCTTTCCACAAAGATAATTGCAATGGACTGAATGTGTCCCCTCCAAAATTCACATGTTGAAATCCTAACCCCCAATGTTAGGAGGTGAAGCCTTTGGGAGATAGTTCAATCATGAGGGTCAAGCCCTCATTAGTGAGATTAGTGCCCTTATAAAAGGACCCCACAGAACTCCCTAACCCTCCTTTGCCATGTGAGGACACAGCAAGAACCAGGGAGCAGGCCCTCATAAGACCCTGAATCTGCCAGCACCTTGATCTTAGACTTTGCAGCCCCCACAGTAGGAGAACTAAATGTCTGTTGTTTATAAGCTGCCCAATCTACTGTATTTTTGTCATTGCAGTCATTGCACCTCGAGCTAAGTCAATAATCAACTAGGGCTCTGACTTACCCACCTCTCTTCCCTCAGGGCCTGACATGGCACATACAAGAGCCTTAACACAAACGTGTTCTATGAATCAATACATGACGCAAAGAATTTAGTGAGGGAACAACAAAAATTTTGAAACACCATTAAAATGCCATTGTTAAAATAATCCAGCTCAACAGTCCTTGCAGATGAGCGACATTCTTCCTGTCTCTCTCTTATCCTTTCTCTCTTGCTTCCACGGGGGGCCCCCTCTCCCTCCGACCGCAGGATACTACTCTTGGCTTTTCAGACACGGTACTCTTGGCTTTTCAGATAATACACACTTGATCTCAGTGATTTCATCTATAATTGTTTTTGTTCTAATTACCATGTGCAGTAGTAACTTTCAAATTCCCATCTCAAACTCATTCTCTTCACCACCTTTGTTGTTCAATATTCAGCGAGGGCTGGAGCAATGCTACCAGAATAGCAGGCAAATGCCTTAAACAAGACGTGCCAATCACAGTTTACTGTCTTCTTTCCTAAATCTTCCTCTAGTCAATTCTGCCTCTCAGTAGATGACTACCAGTATCCACCCAATAGACATCCGGAATCCTCTACACAGCTACACCCTGCAAGTCTCCTGCCCATTCTTTCTCTTTAAAGCCTTTTCTGTCTACATTAAGTGTTGCTTTCAAGTGTTCATGTCTACCTCTCTCTTCTTCCTGCACATATTTCTGCCTAAAAAAAGCTCTGAGAAGCAGTGGGATAGAATCCACAGGATTTAAATGTATCTTTCAAAATACCTACAACCTTGAATAATAGAAGAGAAAGAGCTGACAAAAGCAACGAAGGTCAAAGACACTTGTTGGAAAAGATGTTTGTAGTGGCAACCCTACAAAACAAAGTTAGCAAAAATTGCTTCCAAAAGGAAGTGTGATAGATAGAGGGCAAACTCAACGCTTGTTTCTTGGAACGACCAGAACGGTGTAATGCAAGCTAGCCAGAGGGACAACCCTGCCACCCATCTCACACCCCTAGCTTTGGGCAAAGCCAGTGGGTTCAGAAAATCTGGAAACAGGTTTTTTTTTAGAAAGGAGAGGCCTTGAGTTGGAAGCCACCTGCGTTTGATCACTGCTTTCTGGAAAGAAGCAAAGACTCCAACGATCCACAGTCATATAACCCTGCCGGATAAGCTACACCCCACTATGGGAAGAAATTTCTGTTGACGAAGAGACCAGTTCGGGCACAGGCATAACCCAAACCTCCTGAAAATAGCTCTCCTCCAAGAACCCACCCTGTTCAAAGATGAGAAATAATTAAAAAGGAGGCAGCGCAGGATCCAGACAAAAATACTACAAAAAAATAAGAAAACAGGGAACAGCACAATATGTAAGATGAGTAAGCTCCACCAGAAAAAAAAAAGAAAAAGAAAAAGAAAATATTGCCACAGAACAAACGATGTGCCATAAGTAAGATTTTAAGAATACTTTTAAGAAAGTACACGAGTCAGCTATGTCAAGTTTTCCAAAAGAGATGAAACATGCACCAGCAGAATGTGGAAAATACGTGGAAAGACAAAAGGAAAACATCATGCTACAAAATCATGCCCGCTTTGGAAGCAGCAGGAAGGAAAATAGAGGCTGCTCACAACATAGTAAGGCCGTGAAAGATTAGAGAGGGAGAAAAATAAAAGGAAGAGGAGCAAAGAGTTCTAAAAGATTGCACATAGCAGCTGTGGACCACAGGAAAGGAAACAAGACTTCACACACACACACACACACACACACACACACACACACGCATGCATACACCTATTATAGGTAGGTCCAAAAATGGAATACCTCTGTTTTTGAAGATACGATTTAGTAAATATTTGCAGGTATAAAAGAAAACCTAATTATATATGCTAGAAGAGTAGTATGCTAAGACTCAAGATTTTTGAAAGAAGAATGCTGGACGATTAAAGTTACTGGTCTTTTAAAATAAAGAATAAGGGGTGCCTGGGTGGCTCAGTCGGTCAAGCATCCAACTCTTTATTTCGGCTCATATCATGATCTCACAGTTGGTGGGATTAAGCCCCGTGTCAGGCTCTGCACTGACAGTGCGGAGCTTGCTTGGGATTCTCTCTCTCTTTCCTTCTCTCTCTATCCCCTTCCCTTTGTGTGTGTGTGTCCTCTCTCTTTTTCTCAAAATAAATAAATACACTTAAAAAAGAGAAAGTAGATAGAGATTGTCAAAAGCATTGCCATTTTTAGAAAGGATGACCACATAAGGCTTTAATGAGGGGAAACATGGTAAAAAAAAAAAAAAAAAAAAAACACCAAAAACGTGAATAAGTTACAATGACAAAAATAACCATTTTGAGGTCTGCCCAGACCTTTTACAATATGACAGTCTGCTCACACCCAGAGTCTGGACATTTAAAGAACTGAGCTTTTGGGAAGCCTGGGTGGCTCAGTTGGTTAAGCGTCCGACTTCGGCTCAGGTCATGATCTCATGGTCCATGAGTTCGAGCCCTGCGTCGGGCTCTGTGCTGACTGCTCAGAGCCTGGAGCCATCTTTGGATCCTGTGTTTCCCTCTCTCTCTGACCCTCCCCCGTTCATGCTCTGTCTCTCTCTGTCTCAAAAATAAATAAACGTTAAAAAAAAATTTAAAGAACTGAGCTTTGGATTTCCACTACAAGCTCCCACTTTGCTTTTCCCAGGGAAAAGCTTTCAAAATAACTACGTAGAGTTAAGCCCGTGAAAATTTAGTGGCCTTCACTGCAACCACTTATCAGTAATAGGTGCTTGTTTCCTTGTTCTCCCTCTCCTTTGTCCGTGACCTAGACAGAGGATTGACCTTCCCTTGGCTAATTGTGCCCCTCTTCTGGGATCTGTACCTAATAAACCTTGTGCTTTACTTCCTTTGTGTGAGTGCAATCAAAACTGTGCCTTCAATCAAAATGGCCCTGGGTTTTTCAGCTCCCCGAGGTAGGAGCTCAGATACCGAGGGAGCTACCTTCCAACTCCGTGTGGGTGGCTTGAGCCTCCCCAGTCAGCAGGTAAAAATCTGCAGACTCTTAACTCAACTCAGTTCCAGGATTTCCAACACATGAGTAAAGTAGCAAGTTTTGCTTATGTCCAAGGAAAGAACATCCCAAGCAAAGAGAATGGTTAATACCAAGGTCCTGATGCATGAATGTGTCTGGAGCATTCAGAGAACCAGGAGGTGAGTATGGCTGGACCAGAGTGAGCATGAAGCAACCAGGAGATGAAGTCAGGCAGACAGCATGGAGAGGGATGCATCATGTTGACTAGTATAAGTATTTGAGATTTTACTATGATCGAGATGGGAAGTCTTTGGAGTGTCTTAAGAAGATCGCATGATGTCTTACACGTTGTATTTCCCTTGTTATTTCTTCTGAATTCAGTGGCGGGAAAAAGGCTGAAGGAGAACCTGGACAGTTTATGGAAGAGGATATTAAATAGTACAAGTGAAAGGCGATGGTGACTTGAACCTGGATAGTAGCACTATAAGCAGTAAGACACAAAAAGACGTGCTATAAGCTGGGTGTAAGATTCAAAATTAAGAGAAAAGCTCTTATCCATTGCTGATGGGAATACAAAATGCCACAGCCACTTTGAAAGACAGTTTGGTGTTTGTTTGTTTGTTTGTTTGTTTGTTTGTTTACAAAACTATACTCTTTCCAGACGATCCATCAATCCTGCTCTTTGATATTTAGCAAAAAGAATTGAAACCTTGTGTGCACACAAAAACCTGCCCAGGGATGTTTACGGCACCTTTATTTATAATTGCCAAAACTTGGAAGCAATCAAAAAATCTTACAGTGAATGGATAAACAAACTGTGGTATATCCAAACAATGGAATCTTGTTTAGCACTAAAAAGAAATGAGCTTTCAAGCCATGAAAAGACACGGAGGAAACTTAAATGCACATAACTAAGTGAAAGAAGCCAATCTGAAAAAGCTACATACTGTGTGTTTCCAACCATAGGACATTCTGGGGGAAAAAAAACAAAAAACAAAAAACTATGGATCAGTAAAAAGATCATCAATTTTTAGGAGTTAGAGGAGAGAGAAAGAGATGAACACACAGAACACAGAAAACTTTTAGAGCAGTGAAACTATAATTTATGATGCTACGATTGTGGATAGGTGTCATTGCATTTGTGCAGACTCACAGAATGACAATGCCAAGACTGAACCCTAATGGATATTACAAACAGAGTGATAATGATGGGTCAGTGTAGGTTCATAGATCGTAACAAACATACCACTCTGGTGGGATATGTTAATAGTGGAGAAGGATATGCATGAGTAGGGACGGGCTCTATGGGAAATCTATGAACCTTCTCTTCAATTTTGATGGGTATCTTACACTGCTCTAAAAATAAAGTCTACTAAAAAATAGATAAAAAGAGACCAGTCAAAGGTGATTCCATGTGTTTTTTGCTCCAAGCCATTGAATAATAACGGAATTGACCATTTACAGTGGAAATTGTGGGAGAAACAGATTTGAGGTTTGGTAGAAAGAAGATCAGAAACCCACTTTGGAAACTGTACTATTTAGGATACCCACTGGAGGTTCGAACAGGGAAGCTGATTAGGTGGCTGGATATATAATGAAACAGTTTTGCAACATGCAAATAATCACATAATTTGTATCAGCCATTTTTAATTTTCTTCATGTTGATTCATTTATTTTGAGAGAGAAGTGTGGGAGGGACAAATAGAGGGGGAGAGAGAGAGGATCCCAAGCATGGATTCCCAAGCACTGACAGTGCAGAGCTTGATGCAGGGCTCAAACTCATGAATTGTGACATCATGACCTGAGCCAAAATCAAGAGTTGGACTCTTAACCAACTGAGCCATCCTGACGCCCCTGTATGAGTGCTTTTGAAAAAGTACTAGAAGGCAAATTTTTAGCAAACTTAAGATGAATAGAAAATGTGGGGGAAAGGCAACCAGTGTGAGCTTTGAATATATTCATCTATAGGGATAAACTTAACACAACTGGAATATGAAACATCAACCGAATAGAATGAAAATGTTAGGAACTTAAAAATGTAGAAATGGTTAATATGCAAGAGAAAGAAAGAAGGCAGGGGAAGAAAGTGTGGGAGACAATTTAGGAAGGCTCATTTGCTCATCTTTGTGACCAAGCTCTCAAAATTATATAAAGGGGACAAATCGAGTTGTAAGGATGCAAGCATATTAAAATTTATAAACTTATATACTAGACTATTTTTAAAAAGCAATTACCTTATTAAGAAACAATAATCTATCACAGCAGACACTGTCAGTGTCCTACCCCCTCTCCTCACTCTTACTACCCCAGCGTGTGTCCCCACACATTACAATTGCCAGCATCTGATTTTTTTTTTAATGAGGACTTGGCTTTCTATTGCAAAGAAAGCATTTTGTCCAACCCAAATGGCAGCCTAGAAGTGCCAGAAAATTAGGGCGTCTGTGTGACTCAGTTGGTTACGTCTCCAACTTTGGCTCAGGTCATGAGCTCACAGTTCGTGAGTTTGAGCCCCACATCAGGCTGTACTGATAGCACAGAGTCTGCTTGGGTTTCTCTCTCCCTCTCTCTCCCTCTCTCTGACCCTCCCCCACCTGCATTTTCTCCTTCTCTCAAAGTAAATAAGTAAACTTAAAAAAAAATGTCAGAAAATTAACACCCCTTTGGATCAGCCTCCAACCGAAGACTCTCCCCTTCAGGTCGGATAACAAGGAAACACAAACCTGTGTACTACATTGGCTGTCCAAGTTTCTGCAGCTACTCCCAGTGGTATCAGGCACTCTTCTTCCCCAGACCCCTGCCTTCCTTCTCTGAAAATTCATGGTTTAGAGATCCTGAATCTGGAGTCTGATTCTGATGGAAAACTCAGACAGCTGGTATGAGAAGTGGTTCTAGGAAGCATATACTCATTATGAGATTAGGAGATTGTTCCACTCACTAACCAGAAGACAACAACAATACTGATTTTTGTCCTAACACCCGGCATGCTTTAGCTAGCATCGATCTTACCATTGCACTTAACTTGTGGTGAATTTGATGTGACACAAACAGAGGGGGGTGGTCAACTAATGCGATGTCTCCAGCATTCAGTAGATAAGAAGCCAATGTTTACTAAAAGGATGGAGATTTGATTATTGTTAAGTGCAACTGAAACACTAAAAGAAGAAAGGAAAGTTCACATTAGCTGATTACCAAATGAAGGCGAGATGGAAAAGCCAAAAGGCTTTTATAACAGTACTTAAGGAGTCTCATATTTTGCAGCTGAAGGGAAGACTTGGCTGAAAATCAGACTCGAGATGTGATTCAGAGAAGCTGAATTATAATTAAGGATAAATTCACAGCCCTGAAAAAATGACCCATGTTAAAGCAAGGCCTAATAGGCCAGTGGGAGCCTAAGACCCTCCAGAACTTTCTAGCTCTGCAAAAGTGTCTCATCCCCCCAACCCACACTCATCGCTAGCTTCCTTCTGCTAGCAAATTCCCTTTACTTAGGCACCATGCAGAGCTGCAGTTTTCATTGAGGTAAGTACATCAGAAGATGATCATTGTTATCCTTGAGATTTGTCCCCAACTCCCTTTATAACTGGGAGACTAAGATGGCCTAAGAGAATCCTGCCTTCATTTCAGGATGGTAGGATTATCTTTGAAAAGGTAAGAAGATTGGACTAATATTTATCAGTAGGAACCAGGAACACATGATTGGGAATAGACCTTGAAGTTGATGAACAAGTACAGAGGGAGAATATGGAGAAAAGGGTTTCTTGATACAAGCCCTTTCCCTTATGACTCAAGATTTAACATTCAGTTAGGGATACTTGTGGCCAAATCAAAATTCATTGCAGGGATGACCCCTTGAAGCTTGAATCAAACGATCAGTTGGAGTTGCCAAAACTGTCTCGGCAGAGTATTGAGGAAATAATCTAAAGACTAACGTGTTTAGGTATTCTAGTATTGATTTAATACATTAGAACAGAGAAAGAAATAGTTGGCTATATTCTCCAAGAGGAACTACAGGACATCCCTTTCACCAAAATAATGAGAGATATGTTCATGAGATCAGCATTGCTGGAAAACCCAGTGATACATTTTTTTAAACAAATATTGGTAAGGATATGAGGATGCTACGAAACTAGCTCCCTAGTTTCAATGGGGATAATGGATTTCTAGAATAGGAGAAACCAGAAGGAAGCACTTACTCATCAGAAGCAAGGTGGACATAATTACCACAAAGGACAGGAGAAACGGAACGGCAAACTGATGTTTCTAGGGACAAGATAGATATGTAGCCAAACAGGTGTTTTTTGAATCACACATAAAATAAGTTTTACAAAGGGTGAGTCAAAGCCTGGTGTCATCCATATGTACCATATGTAGCCTAGTTATATTTCAGCTCTAGGACTGAGCTTTCTTTTTTTTTTTAATTTTTTTTAATGTTTATTTATTTTTGACAGAGAGAGAGAGAGTGTGAGCAGGGTAGGGGCAGAGAGAGAGGGAGACACAGAATCTGAAGCAGGCTCCAGGCTCCGAGCTGTCAGCACAGAGCCCGACACCGGGGCTCGAACTCACGGACCGCGAGATCATGACCTGAGCCAAAGTCAGACGCTCAACCGACTGAGCCACCCAGGGGCCCCAAGGACTGAGCTTTCTAAGACCAGAGAGACCACTGACTTGAGGAGGATCCTATATTTCTACTAATATATATTGTATCATTTCTGCAATTTTTTCCCCTAAAGGGACCTATGGTCATTTATACGAGTACACTGGGGTTAAAGAAACAGGTGTGTGTATGGAGGGATGTCAGATACAGGGTCTGAACTGACGCCAACCTCATTACCGGAGAAGGGGGCATATTGACACCAGAGTATAAAATCCTGGCCTGATTCATCTAAGAGTGGATGGAATGGTCTGTGGCCCCACCCCGTGTGTATTTCATTGCTTATCAAAAGTTTAATAAAGATGCCTAATATACTTAACACTCAACTGAACTCTCCTACTGTTTTTCCCTGAACTGTGGTAGAAAAGCCATCATATAGATAGAGGAAAGACTATGTAAAAGTTCCTGAAACCATCTCTTTCTTCATTGGCCAAAACAATAAATCAGAAACGATGCAATGTTCTGGGTATCACGGCAGTGATTGAGCGTCATCCTCAAAGGCTTAAAGGATGCAGGGTGATGGCACACATTGTTTATCTATTTGATTTGCCAATTTTGTCTTTGCAGCAAACCCAACTGGATCGTAATGGGTAATGATGTATACCGTAAACTTAATAACCCTGGTTGTATCTGATGTGGTAGATGTTATTATGGGTTAAACCATGTAGGATGACCTATAGCAAATCATTGCTACCTACAAATAGGGTTGCTTTATTTGAATCAAACTAACATGCACATCAACACAGTATCTGGTGCTTAGTCTATCGTTATTGACCTGACAAATTCATTTTCTTTTCATTTCCTATCAAAAAAAAAAAAAAAAAAATTAAGAAGCAGTTTGTATTCCCTTGGGTTGGATAGAGCATATAGCCATGGTCTTGTCCCAGAACTTTTATTTTTTAGTTATAATATAGTCTGCAGAGTGAGACTGTCTTTGGATATTACAGAACATTGTGCTGGTTCGTTATATTTTTGAAGTCATGGTAAATAGGCCTGGGGAGCAAGAAGTGGCAATTATACTGGATTCTCAAGCAGGATATATCCATGCTAGAGGGGATGTGATAAATCCTACAATAAATGATTTCTATACCAGCCACGTTGGTAAAGTTCTTAGGGGTCCAATGATCTGGAAAATGCCAGAGCATCATTTTCAAGAAAAAAAGGACAAGTGGTTATATCTCCTACCATAAAAAAGGAAGCATTGTACTCGATTGGCTCTTCAGATTTTAGAGACAGGATATACCACACTCAGGAATCCTAATTGGGTCCATATTTTGTTTGGGTGACTCAGAAGACTATCAGGCCCCCAAATCTTCCCAAGTGGCCTGTATTACCTGGCAGATACTATATTACTACAAATATATGTGATCGATTATAAATACTGTGTGAAGTCTCTGGCAAACCTTAACAGAGTTGGAGCACAAATCTCTAAGATTCTGGAATAGAGGCATAGTTTTTGTAGCAAATAACTTTACTGTTTTTTTTTTTGTTTTTTTTGTTTCATTTTTTTTAGAGAGAGAGAGGGAGAGCAGGTAAAGGGCAGAGAGATAAGGAGAGAGAGAGAGAGAGAGAGAGAGAGAGAGAGAGAGAGAGAGAAAATCCCAAGCAGGCTCTACACTGTCAGCTCAGAGCCCAATGGAGGGCCCAATCTCACGAACCATGAGATCATAACCTGAGCCGAAATCCAGAGTCAGGAGCTTAACTGAGCCACCCAGGTGCCCTAAAAGAACTTTACTATTTTTAAAGCAATGCCAGGCATACTGTTGGGCCCTATTAAAACTAAGTGTACTAACACAAGACACCAAGTAATCATGCAAACAAAATTGTCCACAGTTAGCATTGCCAAACTCACTAAGTCAAAAAGTCAGATGGGCAGAGCATCAACCACTGGAACCCACACATGTCCAGAAGGTACAGGTCATTTGTACAAATAGACTTCCATGTCACCTATTTTTGTTGTAATTACCTCTTTCGCTCAGCTTGCTCCTATGGCCTTGTGGGGTGGCCAAAGAAGAAAACCTGGGGTTAGTTTATTGATGGGACATTTTGATTTGTAGTTGTGAGTTTAAAGTGTGCTTCTGTTACACTACAGGCTCCTGCAGAAGTGGCCTTGAGAGAGACTGATGAGGCAAACCCTTACTGGGCAGAGCGATAAGCATTAAATCTCTAGTCACCAAGTTGGTGTATAGAGAGAAGTAACCTGAGTAAGGAATGTACAAGGACTCATAGACAGTGACCAATGGCTTGTGTGGTTGGTCAGGGTCCTGAAAAGAGCAAGATTAGAAGATCAAAGGAAAGGATGTTAGAGCAAGAGGTATATGGATGGTTCTTCAAGGGCAAATGCAAAGTGTGCAAGTCTTGGGCCCTCCAACCCAAAAGCAGTCATGGCAGTGGAGGTACTGAATAATCAAAGGGATAATTGGCCTCATCCAGTGGATTTCAGCCAGCCTCTGTCCTCAGCTACCCCTTCACAGAGAAGCTATGGGGGCATGGGTGGACCTGGGTATCCAGGCCATAGCATGGACTCCCTTGTCATCACTGCTCATATTGTTCCTGTTGCTACTGGATGGTCAACCTGGAAGATGCCAAGCCTATGATATGGTATCAACTTTGCAAGAAGGCAAATCACTTGGCAACAAGTTGATTTTGGTACGCCATTTTTGCCTAGCTGGAGTCCCTTTCATAATTACTGAGATTGACAAGTATTTGGGGTATGGATTTGTATTGCATATTCTGAATGCCTTGGTCAGTGCCAAGATCCACAGGGTATTAAGTTATTGTCATGGGATTTTTCATAATAGCATCTCAGACCAATAGACTTAAAGCAGCAAGAAGGTGTGACACTTGGCATATGAGCAAAGGATCCACTGGTCCTCCCATGTACTTCATCGCCTGCATGCTTCCATCCATTTGGAACCATGGGATGGATCCTCCAACACCAGGCTAAGATGCCAGCTTAGATATGTCACCCTGTGGGTCTGAAACGATGCCCTTCAATCCTTGTTTTATATTTTAACCAATAGCCATCATATGATGTTGGTTCTACAGTAGGTAAATAAGGTCCAGAATCCAAGGAGGAAAAGTAGGAGTGACCTCAATCATCACCACTCAGTGACCTTCTTGGGGAATGTGCCCGTCCTATGCCTGCATGCTTAGGTTTTGCTAGACTATGATCTAGCTTCAGGGGCAGTAGGATGCTCTTGCCAGGTGAAGCAGAGCAAGGCTTTCTCCAGAGATACAATGAGAATTCTACTCTGTTTCCCACCGTATGTCTCTTTATGCTACTTACACTAGCTGGCAAAGAGAATAGTTATTATAATGGGTGACTGAGTTCAATAAGAGAATGTTGCTTTTAGATAGCAATGATAGGGAGCAGTAGGTATGGGATTCAAGGGGTTTCTGTGACACCTTTTGATGCCCCCATGCTCTGTCCATTTAAAGGGACAATTGCAGCAACTGCAGCTTAACAGAGGCATTGTAACCACGGGACAAGCATTAATGCTGATGGAGAAATCTAGAACAGGTGGTAGAGATAGGAGGTTAGGTATATCCGTTAAGACTCTGGAACCAGCATCAGCAGTGGGGACTAGAGATGGTCCTAGAAACACCCCCCCCCCTTTTTAAAGTCTTCTAAAGTCTTTCTAAAGTCTTTTTAGAAATTTGGATATATTTGGAAATTTGGATATCTCAAATAACTGCCAACTGGTACTTGATACTGGACATGAGTGGATCTGAGTGGTGTAGGGGCAAGGTTCTAGCAGATGCTGTGAGTGCCCCGCCCATGTTTGTGTGCCCTTTCTATTTGAGAGCACAACAGTTTAAATTATACTTCTAGTACCTGAATTTCTTTGTCCTACACTTTCTCAACTAATGATGTTACTTCCTGTGACTCTGAGAAAAGCTAGAAGTGCAGAGAAATTAACACCCCCAGGAGCGGTCCCCGGCAAATTATTGGTGGATTTGTGTACAATCACCCAGGATCCTTAACTTCCGATGAGATGATTCTCAGTGGAGTGTTTTACACGGGTCCTAAGAGTTCCCTGGCAAGATTTCACCCCAGTCACCCCTGATGGGGGCTGGCTTGATAAAGTCACCCCACTGTCTTTCTTCCACTCTCCATTTTCTGCCCATCACCTCCCAAATAAATAAATAAAAGATCTTGGATCTTTTTCTCAAGATCTGCTTCTGGGAGAACCTGATCAAAGACTGTAGTCTCATAATCTGGTAATTGCTCATTGTGGGGATTCAGTTGCTATGTAAATCAACGGAATAGCAAGAATTTATACAAAGTTGTGGTTATAAAAGTAACATTGAGAAGAGCAATTAATGGAACATAATTCTAAATTATCAAGGGACACACACACAAATAGCAAAGAAATATACTTCACACAGCAGAAGATTTTAAAAAGGGGCAGTAAAAGCAGAAAGCATCATCAAAACTCTGAGACACAATTAAGACCAAATATATATTTCATATCAAGAAATGAAGAGAAAATTACTGACTTAAATACAAAGAATATCATATTGGATTTCAAAGGCAAAGGATGTGAGTATAAGTTGACTTAAAAAGATTGAAAAATGGAAGGCTGGGCAATGTTATAAGTGAGAAAATGTCGGTGAAGAGATGGGCTAAAATTTTAATATTACTCAAGGATGAGTTAAAAAAAAACCTGAAAAAGACCAATTTATGGATGAAGTTTTTACATTCTAATGGAGATCACAAAGTTTTAAATATTTACTTGGTTCAGAATATATTGTCATTGTTAACATAGAAAAACTGTAGGAAAATAAATAAAAGCATTTTACTTATTAATTTTCCTCGGTGCTTGATGTAGAAGCATGGGAGGAGGAACACATAAAATTAAACATCTTATTGCATTATTTTGATGTCACTGAATTCTACTTCTTGAAAACATAGACCCTGCCTTCTTTTCTTAAGCTTGTGGTGGACTGTCGAAGGCATATGATGTTCTATAGCTGTTAAAAAGGAAAAATATCCAGAGTTTAGAATTTAAATGACACAAAAGAGGTGAGAACTTGGGAAGATTTTTCCCTATAAACCTTTATAGAAAAGATACTTTTAATAATGATGAAAGCCGGAGTGTAGAGTTAATAAAATATACTAAGAAAACGCCAGCCCATTAAAATAACCAGCAAAACAAAATCTCAGGGAGGAGCAAACACAGCCAGCCATACAGCATAAAAAGAAAAAAACAAAAACAAAAACAAAAACAAAACTGGATCTCACTTATAAGAGAAATCCAAAAATAAAGCTCCAATGATACCTCATTTTTCACCTATCAGACTGATAAAGAGCAAAAACATTGTGGGAACGGCCTAATGGCAAGGAGTGTATACTTTCCTTTATCGCTGGTTATCGTATAAACTGTCACATCTCTATTGGAGGGCAAAATGACAACAAATATCAAATGGCCATACTTTCTGACCCAGAAATTCAATTTTTTTTAGCAATTTATTTTACAATGAGACTCACGATTACACAATGTTTAAAAATGAGATTCCTTGCAAGTTTTTCCCCTCACAACCAAAGATTTGAAGATCTATCTAAGGGGAAGTAGTCAAATACATTACACTGCCTTCCTATAATGGGGTACTCTTCATTACAATAAACGAGAAATTACTATCAAAGCTAATAACGAGGGGCGCCTGAGTGGCTCAGTCCAAGGGTCCAGCTCTTGATTTTGGCTCGGGTCATGATCCCAGGGTCTTGGGCTCAAGGCCTGTGTCCAGCTCTACTCTCAGAGTGGAGCCTGCTTAAGATTTTTCTCCCTCTGCCCTTCTCCCCCACTTACACTCTCTTTCTCTAATAGTTTTTAAAAAATGCTAATAATGAGAAGTCTGCAATTATGATTAAGTGAAAATGCACAAGTAGTACATAAGGACAAAATACTGTACGATTTAAATAGTTAATATGTTTATTCATGCAGTTATTCAAAAATATTTATTCATCTACACTCATTCTAGGTTCTAGGGATGTAACGTAAATAAGACAAACTGAGTTCTGAGTTCACATTCGATGGTGGGCAGAATGACAGGTGATTTAAAAGAAAAAGAAAAGACTGATGACATTATTTCATTTCAGGCCGGGTAAGGGTTCGGAAGATCATTACCAAAGGTGAATGACAAGAGGTACAGAAATGAGGAATGGAGTGCTTTATAAATAGGATGATCAGTGATATCTACTCAGAAGAGGTGACATTCCAGCAGATTTCTCAATAAAGGCAAGGGGTTGATCACGTGGTGTCTATAAATACATAAAAAAAGGAAAATGAAGGACTTTGGGTGGGTTAACTGGCCTCCCTGGGGCTTCATTCCCACAGCCACAGCAGAGAAAAGGCCGATCTACTCTGGTGTCTGCATCAGTCAGGACTTTCTTGGTGATAAATGACACAAGCCAAAACCACCTGAGAGCGACGACAGGTTTTGCAAGTTTGCGTATTAATGTCGCAGGGCGCTGGAATAAATAAGCCTTGTAGACAAGCCAAGTTAGGGGTCAGAAAGCCTTCAGGAGTGGGGTGCCTGGGTGGCTCAGTTGGTTAAGCGTCCGACTTTGGCTCAGGCCATGATCTCATGGTCTGTGAGTTCAAGCCCCACATTGGGCTCTGTGTTGACAGCTCAGAGCCTGGAGCCTGCTTTGGATTCTGTATCTCCCTCTCTCTCTGCACCTGCTCCATTTGCACTTTGTCTCTCTCTCTCTCAAAAATAAATAAACATTAAAACATTAAAAAAAGAAGAAAGAAAGCCTTCAGGATTGTCTGGCTTTCACTGTTGCTTCTCTGTGAATGGTGGTCTATATCTCTTATCTCACACAAGTCTCTTTGACACTTGAGGAGTTGGGAGTTGGGGCAAGTACTCAGTGGCTTCAGACTTCACATCTCCCACTCTACCCACCAAGAAGGGACAGCCACTCCTCCATGAGCCGTCCCTCAAAAATCTAGCGGAGGTCTTTGCCCCAACTTGTGTTATTTCCCCACTCTCCACAGGCAGCCTAGTGGGAGAGACTGAAATAGGGCTACAGGAATTCACCTACAGTAAGAAACACCCTTCTGAGGTGAAGGGGGGCTTGCCCAGAAGAAATAATAACTGGCCAGAGCAGGAGCGTTATGAGGACCAAATGGTATAATTTGTGTGAACTACTTATTGGTCAAGGACACTGGACTTCGAGACCACATGCAGACGAGATATATCCACATCACCCTGAGGTCTCCAGGACAGAACCGTTGATCACTAACTCTCTTCCAACTAGTTCAGACCCTCCTATCTTACACTTTCAATGTTATCCTATATAGCAACTCCTAACTAAAGTAAGTTATCAACAAGCCTTGTTGTATATCTCCATATTAGATGACAATGCCTTTCTCTTCTTTGTTGCTTTGTGCATTCATTTTCTGAGGAGTGGTCTAGACAATCTCATTCTTTGTAAGTTATAGACGTCCCGCAAAATACTAACAGATATTCAAAACTACGCTTTTATTAACTAAACTTTCACTTTTCCCTTCATGTATCTGACCTGCCTGCTGTTCCCATTGTTCCCACTCAAAGCGACCATGAACTTATTAGGAAAGGCTAAGCGTGATCCACAGGCCCCTCCCCCTAGTTAGTTCCCTTTTCTATCAGTTCTTCTTTAGGAAGAACCGTTAGGTTAAATGTACCCCTCACTGGCTTTCCTAATCAAACCCTAAATTCCCATGGCACACACACGAGCCTATGCTATTTACCTCAATATTTGTAATTTCCTCTACCTTCTTAGCAGTCATGTAGAGGAGATAAGAATTCCACCTTAATTGGCCTTTTGCCTTAATGAAATTTTTAGAGTTTCTTTTTAAATGCTATTCAAGTAGCATTCTTTTTTTATTTTTATTTTTTTATTTAAAAAAATATGTTTATTTTTTTTTAATTTTTTTTTAACGTTTATTTATTTTTGAGACAGAGAGAGACAGAGCATGAACGGGGGAGGGTCAGAGAGAGAGGGAGACACAGAATCGGAAGCAGGTTCCAGGCTCTGGGCCATCATCACCCCAGAGCCCGACGCGGGGCTCGAACTCACGGACCGTGAGACCGTGACCTGAGCTGAAGTCGGACGCTTAACCGACTGAGCCACCCAGGCGCCCCATGTTTATTTATTTTGAGAGAGAGAGAGACAGAGCACGAGTGGGGGAGGAGCAGAGAGAGAGGGACACACAGAATTCAAAGTAGGTTCCAGGGTCTGAGCTGTCAGCACAGAGCCCGACACGGGGCTCGAACTCATGACCCATGAGATCATGACCCGAGGTGAAGTTGGGCACTCAACTGACTGAGTCACACAGGCGCCCCTAATTTTGTTAATGTTTATTTATTTCTGAGAGACAGAGTATGAGTGGGGGAGGGGCAGAAAGAGAGGAAGACACAGAATCCTAAGCAGGATTGAAGGAGGGCTCAAACTCACAAACTGTGAGATCATGACCTGATCTGCAGTCCAACACGTAACTGCCTGAGCCACCCAGGCACCCCTCAAGTCATATTCGTTTCCATCACCTCTGATGTCTAACTCTCTGGTTGTCGTTTATTTGCATTGATTTGTTAACAGTATCATGTGGAGTTGAAAGAAGTTTGAAACTTGAGTGCAGAAGCAGAGACCAGGAACAATTTCTTCTTTGCTGGTTAAGCCATCTCCCTCCGACCCTGGGCATGTTATTCCTGTCTCTAATGTGCCGTTCCTCATAAGGAGAGCAGAAAAATAATTGTGAAATTTCCTTCTCATTTTAGACCCTTAGGAAGCTAGCTTTCCATTTCCTTTCTTTAGCTATTTTCCCCTCTAACTCATAGAATTTTTCCCCCTCAGTACAACATGGCAAGTGTGTGAACCTAAGATACACCTGGTTTCATTCATTAGTTGTGCGAACTTTGTCGTTTAATTATCCACTGACAAATAAGCTTTAGCGTTCTCATCTGCACCGATGAGCCCAATCTGTAGCAATGCGGTAATAATACTTACCTGATTCCATTAGGAGCCTTGACAGAAAATCTGACTGGAACTGGCTTAAGTCAAAAAGGGGATTTATTAGCATGGTCAGAAGAAATGGTGAGAGCTAGGGAAACGTAAGGCATGGCTGGTTTCAGGACTTAATGATAACAAGAAGGCTGAGCCTCTCTACATCTGTTGACTCTCTGGTGGATCCACCTGTTGGCCTCAGTTAGCTCCAGGTTCTACTCAGGCGAGCGTAAGATGCCGTACCAACTAGATGTCACGCCCACCCATGAGACTCAAGTCCAGCAATAAATGGGTATTTCTCCTCAGGCAGGTAAGCCAAAAATGGGAGTAGAACTCTCATCGCTTGGCTACCTAATCACTGGACTGGATCACTAAAACACATTCATTAGCTTAACCACGAGTCTCCAGGGCTCCTGGTAGGTTGGCTCCAAGTATTAGCAAGAGAACCGCCATATTGCTAGAGCCACTGGTCAGTTCTCAGATCCGATGCTACCTGACCTCTGAGCTCCATTTGAGATAATTGGTCCCTCCTCCTCGTGGCAGGCTTTCTTCCCTTGACTTCCAGGACATCACATTCTCCTGGGTTTTATCCTACCTCACTGATCATCGTTTTTCATTCTCTTATGCAGATTCCTCTGCTTTGTCTCACTTCTCAGTGTTGCAATGCCTTAAGGGACATTTCCTTGTTTGCTTTTCTACCTATTTCCTCATTTGGCAATCCTCTCCAGACACATGGCTTTAAAATGATCTACAGAGAAAAGACACAAAATATTTATTTTTAGCCCGGATCTCTCTCCCGAATTCTACACTCGTATATCCCGCTTTTTACTCAATATCCACTCTTGGGTGCTAAACATATCTCCGAACTCCACATGTTTAAAACTGATGCCCTGATCTCACACCATTACCTCCATCACCATACAAAGCCTTCTCAATCTCATTTGATAATAACCGCATCCTTCCCTTTGCTCAGGTTAAAATCTTGGAATCATCCTTACTCTCTTCTTTTCCTTCAAAAGGTATCTACGGATGATCAGGAAATCCTGTTGACTCGCCCCTCTCCATGTATTCTGAATCCAAATAGTATTACCACCAACACTGTTGTCACACTGTTCTGACCCACTGGAATTAATACTAACTGGTTTCCTTGCCTGTACTTTATTCTCAGCCTAGCAACTAGAAGTGGCTGCAAAACAGTGTGGCGGTTCCTCAAAAAGTTAAAAATAGAACTACCCTATGGTCCAGCAATTGCACTACAAGGTATTTACCCAAAGGATACCGACATATTGATTTGAAGGGACACATGCACCCCGAAGTTTACAGCAGCATTAACAGTAGCCAAATTATGGAGGGAGCCCAAATGTCCATCCACTGATGAATGGATAAAGACGATGTGGTATCTATAGGTATTTATACGTATCTATAGGTATGTATATATAATGGAATATTACTCAGCCATAAAAAGAATGAAATCTTTCCATCTGCAACGACGTGGATGGAGAGCATATTATGCTAAATGAAATGAGTCAGTCAGAGAAAGCCAAATGCCATAGGTTTTCACTCATATGTGGAATTTAAGAAACAAAACACATGAACACAGGGCACGGGGGGAGAGAGAGAGAGGCAAACCATAAAACGGACTCTTAACTAGAGAGAATAAACTGAGGGTTTATGGAGTGAAGTGGGTGGGGGATGGGTTGAATGGGTGATGAGTATTAAGTAGGGCACTTGTTGGGGCTCCTGGGTGACTCAGTCAGTTAAGCCCCCAACTCTTGATCTCCACTCAGGTCGTATCTCAGGGGACGTGGGTTCAAGCCTCGTTTTGGACTCTGTGCTGACGGCAAGCAGACTGCTGGGGATTCTCTGTCTCCCTCTCCCTTTGTCTCTCTCTGTCTCTGTCTCTCTCTCTCTCTCTCCTCTCTCTCAAATAAATAAGTTAACATAAAAAAAGGAGGGCACTTGTTGTGATGAGCACTGGGTGTTATATATAAGTAATGAATCACTAAACTCTACTCCTGAAACTAATATCACTCTGTATGTTAACTAACTGGAATTTAAGTTAAGTCTTGAAAAAAAATTAAAATAAAATATAAAATAAAATAAAATAAAATAAAATAAAATAAAATAAAATGTCAGATCATGTCACTCTTGTGCTCAAAATTTTAAAGTCTGAAGGCCCTCTCAGTAGTCTGTAAGACCACATGTGATCGAGTCCCTGCCTCATCTACCAGTCTCCCCATCACTCATTGTGTTCCAGACCGACTGGCCTCCAGGCTATCCTTCAACACAAGCTAAGCATGTTCACGTTTTAGAACTTTTATTCCAGATGTCCTCATGCCTGGAAGACATTTGCCCGTTGTATCTGATTGTCTATGCCTCCCACCTTCTTAAAATCTTTGGCTGAGATATTCCTTCCAAGCGAGGTAATTTCTCAGCCTACCTATTTAATACTAAACTCCACTCCACTGCCTTTTGAATTCTGATCCCCTTCTACACACTGCCGTGCCTTCTTTTATTTACTGACATTGACCGCCTTCTAATGCATTTGTTACTTTACCATTTAGTACATTGCTATTTACATGATAGACTATAATATACATACAGCGGTGCACTTGAGCCCGCCCTTGCTGTCATCCAGGAGCTGATTGTGCATATGTCTGCGTTCAACGGTGTGTTCTAGTGGTAGCTTGCAGTGGATCATCGTAGGTTATTCAGATCACAAAAACTTTTAAAAGCTCCAAATTAGGACCCTCTCATTTTCTTTGAAGAAACAATTCTTAAACAGTTTCCAACATAGAACTTTACCCGTGAGGTCAGAGATCTTGGTTTCAACGACCGTATCTGCAGTATCGAAACAGTGTCTCGCATATGGTAGCTACTTAATAAGCATTCAGCAGATAAATACTGAAGAACCAATCTTGTCATTTAACCCTGTTTATTTCAGTCCCTTCAAGAAGCTCAGGACTCAGACCCTCTTTGTGTCCTCTACCTAAGTTAATATGGGCGATGAAGCAATCACGTCCCACCCCCAGCATTCAATGCATGCCACCTGCTTTTTTTTTTTCCTCCCGAGCATTTTTACCATCTTATCTTCTTTCTATTTCACTTATGTATTTATTTATCTCTACATTCTATCATTGCAATGTTTTTTTGTCTGTTTTTTTTTGTAGCTATGTTTCAAGTATCTGTATAAGTAACTGCCGTATCAGTTAGCGCTGTATCTGTTTTATTCAATGAACAAACAAATGAATGAATATATAAATGAGATGTTCATTCATTCAAATAGGGCCTGCCTTTAAAACAATGTTGGGGGTAGAGAAGAGTGATATTTTTTTTCCCCAAAGGAACATCAAAGTATTGTTTTGCTAGAAAAAAAAAAAAAAGAAAAGGTTGTGCTTAGCAAAATAAAATAACAGATACTCTCTACAATAACTTGTGGAGACGTTGCAGAGTAAATGAGAAACATTTATATAAAATGTATAATTCAACATTTCCAAAAGTAAGAACAGTAGAACATCCCTTCTACAAAAACTTAATGCAGTTAAGGAAAATAGCTCCAGGTCAAATAATTTTGAGTAACTCCTGCTCCAGATTAAATGACACTAAATAACACTAAAAGGAATTCTTTATTGCAGGATACCTTAGAGCATTTAGTATAGTATGTAAATATAGATCTCCCTGGGGGTAAAGTAAGAAACTATTCTCAAAAATAAAGCCTCCCTAGGGGTAAAGCAAGAAACTATTCTCAAATGTATTTTAACATACATTGTATGTGTATATGTGTGTATATAACACATATATATGTGTAACATATATATACATATATATATAACACATATATATGTATAAACGTATAGTATATTGCTTTATATATTTTTTTTCGTGTAATTCTTATACACTAAGAATTTTTCTGAGTTTAGCCATGCAGACATTCATTTCCTTCCTCCTTTATAACTCTATATTCTATCTAAAGTTGGGGATGATATTAGATGAAAATGCAGGCCCAGTAAACTAACAAGCCAAACTTTCAAGTTAGGAGTCAGACAAATTTTATTCTAAGAACTTTATGCCTACATACATACATAAAAGCATACACGTCTACCCACATGTATATGGATAAAACTTAGAATGTTAACATACATATGGGGGGTACATTGAAATGCTACATAATAATTAAAATATTTCCATTTCAAGGTAATGTTATTTTTCAAAACATACTTAGAGATTATTTCATCCAGCCAATTAAAAAACCATAGACTTCTATGGTGGGATCCAGTTTTTTATTTGGAGTCATTGAACTATTTTCATGTCAAGGCTCCTTACAATTTTCTATTTAACTCTTTGTCTCAAAGAGACAGTAAGGATGTCAAAAATATGAGGTTATTTCTAGTTGATCCTGAGATGAACTGTCACAGGAGAACTCTAAGTAAGGCCCCTTAGCTAAAGCCTAAACCAACTTCATAAGGGAAGAGTAATGTGTCTCTCTACAACCCCCGAGGGGGTCACAGTGCAGTGAAGGGGTTTGTGAGCAGCCGTTATAATATACTGATGATTCTCAGCGGGTACCTTGTCTTATTAGAAGAAATCACATAAGAGAAAAGAACTCCAAGTTATTTGAGATAGATTATTTAGAATGAAAGTAGCAGTGTGATTACTGGACCACTGACTGAAGCCTCCAACACAGTTCAAATAATTTTCATGACTAGCCAAGCGTGCTTTGTAACGACAATCCATTGGAGAGTGGAAGCTCAGAAACTAGACAGCGTGAGTTGCTTGTAGGCTAAGGCGTTGCATTCAAACCAACTGCAATACGAACACATGTGACTCACCACCGCAAGCCCTTCGCCTTGCCAAAATTGTGACAAGTCAATAAAAAATGCAAATGTTAAAAAATAAATGTACAGGCGCACACACACACACACACACACATAATGAGGAGGGCACTGAGGCATCTGCACAAAATCCTGCCAAATTGCAGATTATTTATAGAGGGAGTAATTTTAGTTCAGGGATAGTAGACCATCCATGCAATTGCTAAATATATTAAAGCATGATCGTTCTGAAAATGTGTACTTGGACAGAAAATCCCAGTATGGAACCTTCATCTCGTCAGCGAAGTTTCTGCACTGTTTCTAATATATAGGGCTCCCTGACAAAGGATAGTGTGAGGTTGATATAAGATAATGAGTTTGACAAGGCACTCAGGTAAATTTTCAGGTACTACGTAAAAGCAACTTAATATTGCCCATTTGTATGACCTACTTTTCTACTTATCTCTTCTGCACCTCTCTCCTAAATGTCAAAACCGCCCCATATGATACAACAAAATTTAAAAAGGCACCATTAATCAGAAAAAAAAAAGGAGCTGAACAAGACTTCAGGGTTTATCTAATGCCCTTGTGCACACACACACGCCCACGATTTCTTGAATCCCATTTATGATATCCATTCATTGATTAGACAAATATACCTTCAGCTTGAAAGGTAAGCCTGGCACTGGGCTTCTACAAAGTACACATTGTAATTCTAATTTTACACATAAGTCTGGTGAGGCTCAGGGAGATTAAATAGTTTGCGGATTGGACATTCTGTCATCAGTGAAAGATTTTACATGGGACCCAGATGCAAGTCCTCTTACCGCTGTACCTTGTTGTCATAAGGTAGGAGATCGCTCCGCGAGTTAATTAACAAGAGGGCAACGAGGATCCCATTGGGCAAGTAACTGTCATACACCATCAAATATCTCAGTCAGCACACGTGAATCTGCACCATGGTAATGTGGTTCTCCCTTGCCCACCAAACCCTCCACTTTGCATGTGTTCCTTCTCATAGTATAACTGCTTCACCAAGCTTTCCTTGATTTATCCCCTCACAAAATTTATAATGTGTTGAACTTTTATTCGTATTTATCCA
Organism: Felis catus; assembly: GCF_018350175.1. Classification (NCBI taxonomy): domain Eukaryota; kingdom Metazoa; phylum Chordata; class Mammalia; order Carnivora; family Felidae; genus Felis; species Felis catus. The sequence goes on along the minus strand of NC_058371.1, from coordinate 196,365,148 downwards.
CAGATCTCTCAAGACTCTTCTGTCTTTATACCTCAGATTGTAAATTTTTCTGTGTTAGAACTTAATTTTTTTGAAGAAAGAACCGTTTCACATATGTCATTCTATCTGTCGTGATGGTTTTCCTGGGCTGAGCAACTGGCAGTTTTTCAGGAGGGAGGGAAGGGGGGGGGTAAGGAAGGGAGGGAGGAAAGAAGGGGCCAAGGACTTAGCTATGGCGCTTGAGCCGCTCCTCGTATCATCAACTCAACCATCTTTCCATGCCATCCGGCCAGCTAGCCAACCATCTCTCCATCTTCCTAGTTACTTGCACATACCTACAACTCGTTCAAAAATAGTTTTCTTTTTTAAACGTTTTTTTTTAATTCAAGTTAGTGAATGGACAGTGTAGTTTTGGGTTCAGAAGCAGAACCAGTGATTCATCTCTTCATATGTCACCCAGTGCTCATCCCAAGTGCCCTCCTTAATGCTCATTACCCATTTAGCCCATCCCCCACCCACCTCCCCTCCAGCAGCTCTCAGTTTGTTCTCTGTACTTAAGAGTCTCTTATGTTTTCATCTTATTTTTCCTTCCCTTCCCCTATGTTCATCTGTTGAATTTCTCAAATTCCACATATGAGTGAAATCATATCATATCTTTCTCTGACTCACTTCTTTTGCTTAGCATAATACCCTCTAGTTCCATCCATGTTGTTGCAAATGGCAGGATTTAATTATTTTCATTGCTGAGTAGTATTCCTTTGTTTGTGTGTGAGATATATATATATGTGTGTATGTGTGTGTGTGTGTGTGTGTGTGTATATATATATATATATATATATATGTATATATATATATATATATATATATATATATATATATACCACATCTTCTTTATCTATTTGTCAGTCCAAGGACATTTGGGATCTTTCTATAATTTGACTATTGCTGATAGTTCTGCTATAAACATTGGGGTGCATGTGTCCCTTCGAATCAGCATTTTTGTGTCCTTTGAATAAATACCTAGTAGTGAAATCGCTAGGGTAGTTCCATTTTTAATTTTTTGAGGAAACTCCATACTGTTTTCCAGAGTGGCTGTACCATTTTGCTTTCCCACCAACAGTGCAAAAGGGTTCCCCTTTCTCTGCATCCCCACCAACATTCTGACAAGTGTGAGATGCTAACTCACTGTGGTTTAAAAAAAAAATCAAGAATATGCCAGTTCTGGAAGCTGGAGTACAATTGATCATCCACACTCTAGAGTTCTGCTAATCATTCTTGTATTTAAAGCTTGTCCTCTGAACACAAGAAGTGAAAAATGGCTGTGTTCCTTCCAGCGTGGAAGAAACAGCTCAGAGGGGGCAAGGTCTCTCCTAGGTTTTAAAATCATCATACCGCAACATAGAACCCACCTAGCCCTATCCCCTATGAATCCTTGCCATTAGATCAAATTGTTACAAAGACTTCCCATATCAGTTTTATTGTTGTCGAGTTTTTACATCCATTATCTCGTGATTCTGGGTAATAGGTAGGATCAGCTGTATTACTTGTAGTTTACAGAAAAGGAAGCACAGGTTCAGACAACATAAATATCGTGCACAAGGATGAACAGTGGATAAATGTGAAGAAAAAAAAGAAGAACAATGAAAACCAAGGTTTCCTGAATCTCATCTCAGGATACTTGTCTGACTTCTGGTCTGATGGGACCACTTATGGTAAGATAAACAAAACACTCATAAATAAAGTCTTTACGGCAAATTCCTGATCATTGTGATCCCCCCAGTCTCTGTATTTTCAGTACATATTTGTCAATCACAAGATGGATTGTAATGCCTCCTGTATTGTTGAATTAAAATATTCTTTACTACCTCATTGTTTAACCTTAATGCATGAATGCCTTATCTCTAGGTGAGGGATATCAGACCCTAGGCTTTGAGCTTTGCTTAGAATCTGGAGTCAGACCGACTCCATGCTCTGTCACGTAATAATAAGCATGCTGGGTCAACTTTCTTAAGCAATCCAAACATGGGATATTTCTTAAAAAAAAAATAGAAAGGATGATCATACTCTTATCAGCAGACATTGTGAGTGTTAACTGAAACACAGAGAGCAAAATTACTTAAAATCATTTAGAATACGTAGTAGGTGCTTGAAAGTGACCCATGCCTTTACGATGATAATTAATCCCATAATTATACACTTGAATTATCCAAAGACCAAAGGATGATAGTGTTCTTTTATACTCTTCTCATGGACTAGCCAGCGTATGCCTAAATTAGGGGCTGTCCAACACACGTGTTGACCGAGTTCACATAATGTCCAGTATGAGATGTGGCTGGTCGTGTACTTTTACAAGGCAGTTGGGAATCGAAAGGAAGGACGTGTCACAAATCTGTAAGAGGGCAAGCGGAGCAAAAGTTAGAGGGGCTGCCTAAAAATGTTCATCGTTTGAAAAAAGAAACCAAAAATGAAAAGTAAAGAAACCTACACAGGCTAACCCCAAAACGTGGAAAAGTGTTTAAAAGGAACAGCAGACTTCAGAATAATGAAACGTGGGCAGGAGCCAAAAGAACATAGATTATAGCTAGAGAATCTCAAAGAATGTGCTCTTTTTCTTTCTCTCTCTGTCTTCTCCCCCTCCCGTCTCATTTCCATAGAAAATATAGCAGATTACAGAAGATTAGGAGAGATTTCTAAATTACTTTCTAATTCTTAGACTTTGGGATAATCAACACCGTAATTTGGACTGTTTTTGGAGTGGGAGCACCATATCGGTGTCATAACAGCACACTTTTCTGACACGCATCTGAAGTGAAATTCAAATGACTTTTAAACTGGCTCAGCGTCTCGTATCATTTTCACCTCAGGAAAATCGACTATTATAGATCTTTTACCTTTGTTTATTATCCATTCTCATTTTTAACGTGAGCTTCCTATTAACATATGTGGCAAAAATGTACACAATCAGAAAGTAAAAATTGCAGAGGGAAACAAATGATAAAATGCCAGCTGTTATCATCAACATTACGCGGCTCTCGTGATGGAGTCACTGATAGGGAAATGTTATCACAGTTGTAGGCCCTAATTAATCTGAGGGATGGGAATATGAACACGAGTTACTATTAAGTGCACGAGGTGGGAAGGAGAGTTTATCTGTCTCAAGATAAATATATAGGACCACAAATGAGGAAGGTATACTGCTCTTAACATTTTTTCGGCCCATAAAATATTTCAAGTCCTCAGCAAATGACCTTTAATCTGGAGTTCCCTATGCTGCCTTCCAATTTTTCAATAGTTACATCCATTACAACACGACTGTCTCTTGTACTACTGGTGTTCTTTACAATTTACAAACTCTCTTTACATAGTTACCTCCTTTAATCCTCATAATACCCTGTCAGGATGGCAGGTCAGGGTGACCGTCATGAGGGCTGCTCAAGGGGAGTCTGGCTCTTACTTTCCTTCTGGACACAAGGCAGTGTTGCATTTCATTGTCAACTTGAACTCTGGTGAGATCCTATGAGTATTTTTGGCCCGTGAACCAAGAAGGTTGCTTCTCTACATTCTCCTTTCCTTCTGGTAACCTTCAGGACAGTAGCTGCTTTGTCAGTGGCACTCTGAGACACCACAGTGATCAGCTCCATCATTACATGTCCCACCATGGACATGCAGCGTGAACAAGAGATGCACATCTAGCGTTGTAAGCCACTAAGACTTCGGGATCATTTGTTACTACATCATGACGGGTCTTTTCTGACTGATACAGAAGGTATTATTTCCCCCTAGTTTAACAACTATTTTCTAATGCCTGCAGATGTGGCTTACTCACAAACTCTAAGCTAGAATCATTTGAATTAACATTTCCTCTTCTACTACTACTTTGAACAAAATGTGAAAACTGGAAAAAAAATATTAGGTACCAAAATAACGTGAATTTTCATACGGTACTATCATCATGTGTCCTGTTTTCTAAATGTTTTGTGTTACATTTGGTTGGAGGTGGGGAAGCGATTTGAACAGCATGGAAATCCTTGTGTTACCACTTAATTTTCGTCTCTGCAGTCAGAGTATAAATACTTCTATGACCTTATTAACTCTGCCATCTTTGGAAGAAGGTGGAAGAGTGCCACATGGGTTTTGACTGTAAGGTGATAATAATGTAGTGGAATTGCACACGGGTTGGGGGTCCTAAAACTACTTCTGGGCTGCCTCCAATTTTGCCTTCTTAGGGTTCCCTACAACACAAGTTCAAGATGATCAAACTTAGTCTCCTGTCTCCGCATATTACATTGATCAATACAAGAAATCTATTTGAATCCTGAATAGATTCAAATACTCCTGAAATAGAGTGAAAAGAACAGAAAGCTTTATACAGTTATTAAATGTCTGCTAAATTTCTGCCCTTGAACTTATTCACCATTGATCTAAGTAACAAATACTTATGACCCTTTTACAGACGGATACATGGGCCTCCATGACAAAGATGAACTTGTTTTAAGTTTGCACAACGAATCAGGGAGGGAGCAGGAGAATCAACACAGGGGGTCTTAGGCCAAGATCGGTCCCAACTGCTTGCTGCTGCTATGCTATGTGGCTTCCCTCTCGATGCAGCTTAGTGCATTGTCACCAATATAATAATAGTAGAATTAGGATTGATATTAGAGACTATAATATTCAACACTCTCAATTTAGAGGCTAGGAAACTCAAGGGAACAGAAGTGAAACGTGATCGTGCGCTTAATGAAAAACAAAATTCAGATAACACAATTAAACTATGAGATTTCGGTCAGAGAAGCTGTTGCCAGTCTATGTATTCCAACTGTGATGTGCCATTAATACAGGAATTGAGGGGCACCTGGGTGGCTCAGTCGGTTAAGCATCCGACCCTTCATTTTCGGTTCAGGTCATGATCTCATGGTTCGTGGGCTCGAGCCCCGCGTCAGGCCGGGTGCTGACAGTGCAGAGCCTGCTTGAGATTCTCTCTCTCCCTCTCTCTCTGCCCCTCCCCGGCTTGTGGTCTCTCTCTCTCTCACAAAATAAATAGATAAATAAACTTTAAAAAAATACTAGAATTTAGGGGCTCCTGGGTGGCTCAGTCCATCGAGCATCCGACTTCGGCTCAGGTCACGGTCTTGCAGTTGGTGAGTTTGAGTCCCATATCGGGGTCTGGGCTGACAGCTCAGGGCCTGGAGCCTGCTTCAGATTCCGTATCTCCTCTTTACCCCTCCACCACTTGCGCTCCCTCTCTCTCCCTCTCTCTCAAAAATAAATATTTTTAAAAACTACTAGAATTTAGAGGTTCACATATGGCCGTTAGGGCTGGAGGGGCACAAGTCAGGGGATCCACTGTTAGCAATCTCAGCTTGCTCTGCCTGGGGGCTAGGGATTTCTCACAGGCTCTCCCATAAGTCACTGAGAATCACAGAAACTTGGAAGAAGGGGCATGGAGCCTGTAGCCTCCTTCTGTGATATCAGGTTGGCAACAGACAGTCCAGCACCATGCTGGTCTTTTGTCTGGTGTTCCTTCAACTGTGCTTGCTATGTCCCAGATTTTCTTTCTGGGTAGGCAGGCATGCTCAAAAGGGGTCAGTTATGTGATGATTCCTTGGTATGAGTAAGATTAGTATTACAAAATGATTCCTTTATACAATAGAAAAGCAGGCAAAACGCATCTATTCTGTTCACAATAAGAATGTGGGTGGCCTTTAGTGGTGGGTGGGGAAGGGTAACTGGAAAGCCAAGGAAGCTTCTGGGGTCCTGGCAGTGTTGTGTGCGTGTGTGTGTGTGTGTGTGTGTTTTCAACCGAAGAGTGTTTAATTTGGGAAAACATATCAGGTTGTATAGTTATTGAGTATATAGTTATTTTTTAAATATGGATGTCATATGTCAAGAATATGTTTTCAACAATAAGACAGGCATCAATTAGCGTTGGTCGATTATTCACGTTGACATTTACAAATCTGTGCTTAGGAACTGGCCAGTCTGTGGATAGCTCAGGCTGCCCACAAGAACCAGAAATAATACTTTGTGGTGTGCCTCACAGAGCTTGGCATCCAGGCCGAATAACCTGATTTCCAAACGTAGCTTCGCCCGTGGGTCCTGAGTATGAGTGCCCACGGGGTAGTGGATACGTAGCAGGCTCTGGAAGTAAGGCTGCTTGGGTCTGGTTTCAAGTCCAGAATGTGTGTTCTGGAGCAATGACCACGTCCACTCCCTAATCCACAACTGCTCAGTGTTCAGTTAGGCCACAGAAGAATCAAGTGAGATAATGCATCAGAGGAGTTCGGCAGGGTGACCAACATTTAGAAATGATAGTTCAAGAAATGATAGTTCTTCATGCTTCATTCAAAAATGAAGTCTATGAGAGAAATTCAAAGAGTTCACATAGCACAACAAATGGCATATTGACATTTACGGAAGCAGGAGTGTAAGTATCCATTCAGTTTGTAAATATAATGAGGATGTATATATACAAGCTTCTGAAGAATGGCATCACTTGAATCTTTGGTGCCTGGGTGGCTCAGTTGGTTAAGCGTCTGACTTCGACTCAGGTCATGATCTTGCAGTTTGTGACTTTGGGCCCCTACGTCAGGATCTATGCTGACAGCTCAGAGCCTGCTTTGGATTCTGTGTCTCCTTTGCTCTCTGCTCCTCCCCTGCTTGCACTGTCTCTCTCTCTCTCTCAAAAATAAATAAACATTTAATGAAAGAAAGAAATAAAGAAAGAAATAACAAAAGGAGAAAGAAAGAAAGAAAGAAAGAAAGAAAGAAAGAAAGAAAGAAAGAAGAAAGAAAGGAGGAAGAAAGAAAGAAAGAGGAAGAAAGAAAGAAAGAGGAAGAAAGAAAGAAAGAAAGAAAGAAAGAAAGAAAGAAAAGAGAAAGAAAGAAAGAAAGAAAGAAAGAAAGAAAGAAAGAAGGAAGGAAGGAAGGAAGGAAGGAAGGAAGGAAGAAAGAATTTGGGGAGGTAGATATATCAAGGATGTAGAAATAGTTTTTTACATGGTATTTCTTATTTTGGCCTCATATATTCCAAAAATGTAATATTCTATTTACAGTGTAGGTATTTACTATAGTGCAACTGTGTTATATGCTAACAAGGGCAAAGATCACAAAACTGAAAAACAGGAGGTCCCTGTATCCCTTAGTTTTTCTCAATTCATTTTACTTTGAATCTATTTCAATAGATGTTCATAGAGCTTCCCTAATATGCCAGGCCCCACACTGGCCTCTGGGAATGCAGAAGGAAAAAACAAAAAACAAAAAAACTAAACTAAAAAAACCACAAGGCCTTTGCTTACCAGCCCTTGCAGATTCTGGCAGACAGCTTGCCACAAGCAAATAATCAGTAGTCAAAGTGATCACGCACACACTACAGTTACGCTGAGAACACCTTGAGGATAGCGGACTATCGCCCTCCTGCGGAGTCAGGGATGGTTTCTTAGAGATAAAATTTGACCCGGGTCTTAAACGGTAAGTTGGCATTTCCTGGGTAGAAAGGGGAGGAAGCCTTCCAGAGAGAAATGATTCAAGAAAGTACTCACCTTCCGTGAGCGTTTTCTGTGTGTGGTCATCGAGCTAAGAGATGAGACCAGAAACATACTATTTTATCCAGATGATGAAGGAGTTTTCACCTACCTCTACCTTTAACCATGCAGAAGACATTTACACGACTTCAGAAACTTTCTGTTCCTGCTTATTTTCTTCATTGTAATTATCCCCAACTAACAAAATACGTATTTTACTTTAAAACAAAGTCTCACTTTTTATCTGTCTGCTCCCACAAAATTAAAATTCCATGAAGGGAGAGGTTTTTGTTCATACGTTTCTGGTATGGAGTTTTATTACATTCTAGTGCCTGGAATGGGGTTTGCCTCATCATTAGTTCTTTTTTTTTTTTTTTAATTTTTTTCAACGTTTATTTATTTTTTGGGACAGAGAGAGACAGGGGGAGGGGCAGAGAGAGAGGGAGACACAGAATCGGAAACAGGCTCCAGGCTCCGAGCCATCAGCCCAGAGCCCGACGCGGGGCTCGAACTCCCGGACCGCGAGATGGTGACCTGGCTGAAGTCGGACGCTTAACCGACTGTGCCACCCAGGCGCCCCTCATCATTAGTTCTTAATAAATATATGGTAAGTGTCCAGATGAGATTTTTGAGGTCTTTCTATTTACCAAACACAGTTCTAGTTTCTGGGGATACACATATGCTTATGACCTTGGGGCTGCCCTCCAGAAGCTTAAAATTTACTCAGCAAACAAGCATGGAAACAGAAAGTATCGATATAAATAGGACAGGGGCTATAACGGTGAATTAAATAAAATGCTATGGGCCACTGAGAATTTTAAAATACCTTTAAGCCTATTTAAAGATATTTAAATCTATTAGGAAAAGGGAGGAAATGCACATTTCTAAGCAAGTAAGGAAGGCTTGACTTTTAATTGCAAAGTTACTAACATTGTGGCTCACAGACCAGTACGGGTCCTTAGCGAGTTAAGTACGGAAATTGAAAAATGTATGGGGCGCCTGCGTGGTTCAGTAGGTTAGGCAACCGACTTGGACTCAGGTCATGATCTCTTGGTTCGTGAGTTCGAGTCCCGCGTCGGGCTCTGTGCTGACAGCTTGGAGCCTGGAGCCTGCTTCGGATCCTGCCTCCCTCTCTCTCTCTGCCCGCCCCCCCCCCCCGCCCCTCTACTCTTGCTCTGTCTCTCTTTCTCTCAAAAATAAATAATTTTTTTTAAGAATTAGAAAAAAAAAAAACGAAAAATGTTTACCTTGCCTTAGCCATTTAGCTTATCACCACCACTGGCTTGATCAACACCTGCAAAAGGCCAGCAGGCTTGCTTCTGGAGAAGGGGGCCGGGAACTCACTTGTGATATTACTGGTTATGCGCGATAGGACTGGAGATTAAAAGGTACAGGATTTCTTCAAATGCCCGTTCACCGCAGCCAGTCGGAAGTGCACTGTTTTAAAAAATGATGATCCCGGCAGCCTGTCGGCAGCATGTGAGAGTCAGAGCCGGCTCCCCTGGGCAACCCGGAGCACTTGCGGCCGAGAGAGACGTGAATCCAAAAGCGGGCAGCCCCCCGTCGTGCTCACTGCCCATGTGTTCTGCCCCAGTGCAAAAGCAAGGTCACTGGAAGATGCTCAACAGTTCTTTGTGTCCAGGGACAGCCGCCCCCATACGAGGCACATACTGAACCTTTAGTGAGTGTTGTGGTGCTGAAATGAACATATGCCCAAAGATTCACAAGGCTAGGAAGACACTTTGGATGTGTTACATTAATAAAAATAGCTAAGCCTTTTATAGAAATAATCTCTGCATATGCAAACACACACACCACACATTAATATTATTATATTTGCATAGAAAAATACACTGAGCTTCAGAGAGATGCATAGCCTGCCCAAAGTCAAATACCTGGAACGTTATGTGCCTGTGCATTGAACGAGACCTTCTAGCCTCTGTGCCTGGTCTGTTAACTGTTTGTATTGGAAAAAGACGGAGAGTTTTCCCTTTGGTGTGAATGCAAACATTCCTCATTTTCTTCTTACCAAACAAATCTAATTTTTTTTTTCTATCAAGTCGAGGGTAGCCAAGATGGCAAAGAGAGAGTGATGGCATAAAGACGTTTCGTAAGAAATGCCCACATTACCTAGATGAACCGAGCAAACAATCAACTTGCTCCTGGTCTCGGACAGTCAAAAATCAGTGGTCCTTTGGAACGACGTCCTTTTGTTGTTGTGTTTGGTGTTATTTATTTGTTATTTTCTTTCTCTTGGCCTTTACAATGTCACAACTGGCTGGTTTTCACCTATTTCAGTGAGGGATCCTTTTGTTTCCTTTGCTTCCTAATCTTGCTCTGTTCCATCCCTCCATGTCAGTGTCCTCCAGGATTTGATTGCTGGGTCATGATTCCTGGATTTAGCAAATACAAATACAGGATGCATGTTTAAATTTGAGTTACACGAGTGGCTGGGTGGCTCGGTCAGTTAAGCAACTGACTCTTAATTTTGGCTCAGGTCATGGTCTCATGGTTTGTGGGTTCCAGCCCAGCATCGGGCTCTGTGCTCACAGCTTCAGATCCTTGCCTCCTTCTCTCTGTCCCTCCCCCCTCTCAAAAATAAATAAATCGTTAAAAAAATTTAAAAAGTAAATAAATTTGAGTTATAGATTAAACACACACACACACACACACACACACACACACGCAGGCACCTGCACACACCCTTAAAAAAAAAGTATATCTAGTGGAGGGCCTGGGTGGCTCAGTCGGTTGAGCATCTGACCTCGGCTTAGGTCATGATCTCGTGGTTCATGGGTTCGAGCCGTGTGTCAGGCTCTGTGCTGACCGCTTGGAGCCTGGAGCCTGCTTTTGATTTTGTGTCTCCCTTTCTCTCTGCCCGTCCCCCACTCGTGCTGTGTCTCACTCTCAAAAATAAATAAACATCTTAAAAAATTTGAAAAAAATTATGTCTCGTGAACATCGGACATACTTATACAAAAAAGAAAACTTATCCTGAGTTCTCTTGTCTTATGTCTCCACATGTCTCTACTAGTTGAACTCCTTGTGTCTTAATTTATTCTTTAAGCAAATAATCCTCAATTTTCCCCTCACATCTTCTCTTTTCTATATTCAACTCCCATCTTGACATCTGCACTTCTGAAAATCTCACATTCAACCTACCCCAAATCAAACTTTTCTAATCAAATCCTCCCAGGTACTACCAAAGTCATCTGTTTACAATTTTCCCTAATCAATAAATGGTTCCGTCATTTACTTAGATTTTTAAGGCAAAAACATATTCCCCATTCTTGATTTTTCTCTTTCCATCAGCCTCCAGTATCTAAATCATAACTAAGTCTTATTGGCTTTAGCATCAAATTATCTCCATTTCTCTCAATCTTCACTTCTGTGTCCCAGCTTCTGCAATTACTCTTTCTCCCTTGACTGCAGTGGCTTACTAAGTGGCCTTCCTTCCACTCTTGCCCTGCAATAATCCATTCTCCACAAATTAGTGAGAGTGATTTTCAAAAGCTTTCTACTGAAGTGTAATGGGAAACCAGCAAAGTCCTTATACCAAAAGGGTGCAGCTCAATGAATCTTCAAAAACTAAACATATTCCTATACCAGCACCCAATTAATCTACCTCCCCAGACGCTTGCTATCCTAACTTCCTGTCACCATTGATAAGCTTCCCTCTGTGTTATTTATATAAAGGGAGTCCTACAGCAGATACTCTTGTGTGTTTGCTTTCTTTCATTCCACGTTATGTTTGTGAGCCACCCATATTGTTCATGTAGTCATAGTTCATTTTCATAACTGTGCAAGAACTAGTATTAAATTAATATTCCACAATATTATATTTTTCTTCATAAGCTTGTGGTATAACTGAAACAAAAAAAAAATGACTGTAAGCTGCTTGGTCTTTAGTGGGCACTCAATAGGCAGCAGGGATTATTATCATTGTTCTTGTGTTACAAAAATAAATAAATAAAATGTGATCAATAGAAGTCGTCTTGAGAATTTGGCAAACACAACATTTCAGTTGAATCTCATTCCATTTTGACTGGCATTAAAAAAAAAAAAAAAAAAAGGTGGGCCAGGAGAATGCCATAGACGTAGCAAACTTAATTTTCAAGATGTTTTTGACAGAACTGCTCCTGGCCTTACAGGAGAGCTAAGAAAATATGCATCAGGGAATGATATCAGGAATGGTTTTGTAGCCTTTCAGCCACACTGTTGGATCCTGAATATTGGATCTATGTTTCTTATCGTTCTCTCTCCCTATAAATCTGATGAACGATGACTCATTCTCCAAGATTCCATTATGTGATGCTCTCCTCCTTGAAACACTTTGAGACTTCTTTGGTGCCTGAAGATTTAAATCCAAACACGTGGCCTGGCCCACCAGACTCTCATTAGCTTGACTCCCACCTTCTATTTTCAGTTCCACTTCTAATGGCACCGTACCCTTTTGGATAGCAACAGCCATACCAGACCTCTTCCACTGCCTGAGAATTCCATAGTGTTCATGCTTTCTCACTTTGCACACTTAGATCCCTTTGCTTGTAAAATCTTCCTCATCATCCACCCCAACCTGTCTCATGCCCCCCTAAGTCCTATGTTCATCCCTCAAAACTCAGCTCGAGAATCTCCTATTTACTTCTGACCACTGATACCTATAGCTAGAACTGACCTCTCATACTTTTGTTTTCTTGCTTTTCTGGTGTATACTATAATCATAGCATCTGTAGTGACCCTCTATGTTCTTGTTGACTTAAATATGTTTCTCCCCAACTAACTTATGAGCTCTCTGAGGTGGAGGTTATGTCTTAATCATTTCTCTATAACAGCAGCTAGCAAAAAGTCTCAGACATAGCAGTTTATCAGTCAATGGCAAATGAGTGAATGGATAAAGGTCAATAGACAGGAAGGTTTTAGAGGTTCATTGCATAGATTTTTTTTTAGAAGTTTATATATTTCATTCCATTATTTTTCTGATGCCTTTGGAGAAATCAGAGAAAGCATGAGGTCAAATTTGGGACTGACCAAAAATTTTAAATGACAAAGTAATAGAAAGTAATAGAAAATAGAAATAAAAAGGAGAACCACTTGGTAGTCCTGGTCCACTGACAGAAAAACCAGTACGATTCAGGAGAAAGTTCTGCATTAGGTTCAAAGAGTTCTGTGCATATCTATGGGTTCCAGAATACAAAAGAACAGGACACATGCACACACCTGAGGACTTTCAGGGGACAACAAAATTAACACCAATAAACTGTGGGATACAAACTCTTTCCAAAACACAAATAGGTTATAATAAATGCAATTAAATGATCCAAAGAAGATAAGTGATGCTTGTATCCAATACTGATGGGAATTATTGAAATCACTTGTTTGTTAAAACTCACAGTCGTATTGTTTGATTACAAATTATTTACTCTTACTATACAGCATGGCAGAGATATAGTTTATTCAGCTTTCAATTTTCACTTTGCATCTTAGTCATTTGGGGACATCGGGGGTGTGAAATGTTTTTATTACGCTATATCCATAAAAATGTTTATGCACTGTTCTAGTCAGTGAAGAATTGTATTAGCTTTCACTGTGATGGCTTGTAGTCACCCCATGATAAATTATGAGATGCTCTCACCCCTTCACTCTCTTCTCACACTCTCAAACCTCAACCAGGACTATATTGGTATGATAAAGAAGACCAAATACCTGTAAACAAATCTCTTTGTGACATTAAGAATAATAAAAGTGAGGGTCTTCTGACTGTCAGCATGAAAAAACATGTCATGAGTGTTTACAGAAAAGCTTTGTAGATGTCCTTTCCTGGCACAGAAGTTTGTCATCACTGGCTGAAGTTCCTGAATGTTCTCAGTGACCGTTAACTGTTGAATCCTTTGAACACATGTACGTCAATGTTTCTCTGTGGGAGAGACTTACAGGTACTGAAAATTGGTGATCATAACACCTGAAACATAAAAACAACTCAACCATTGTTCATATTGTTTCAAAGGATTGGGGTAGTTAAGCTTGTATTGATATAACCATAGTAGTAATTTAATCAAGACTCAAGGATAGAAGCCAGGAAGACCAAAAGCCTCTCCTTTGCTGTTATTGAAAATTATAGTTATTCCAGGTAACCAGAAATGACATATAATTGGTCTTGTTTCTCTGCCTCAAAAAAAAAGATCAATGCCTTGACACAGAAATCTGTCTTGTGGCATGCAAATTAGAACTTGAAAGTCATAAATAAATCACAATTAACTTTAACTTATTTTATATAAATACAGATACACCCTGCTCTTAATTTTTTTGCCTCATTTCAAAGGGCCAGTACTCTCTTTTGGCACCTAAATGACTCATGTTAGAATTCATGACATCTAAAGCTACTGGTTCTTTCTCTTTTTTTAATTTTAATTTTGTCCTCTAAAAACCGAGGTGGTCCTGTTGGCTCTTACCAAACATTGTGCCCATTTGATCTTGAAGTTCCGGTTGCTTGCAAAATTTTAAAGTGCTTGTGTGTTCCTGGATAGCATGACCCACACCTGGGGCCACTTTGAGAAAACACATGTTAAACAGCTCTGTGAGAAGTCATTCTTGAAGCTCAGCAGGTGGTTTGCTAATGGGAACAAGGGGAGCTGAAGAGCTGACCCCTCTGCTCTGCTGCTGGCCTCCGTTCATGACTCCCTGGGGCTCCAGTTGAGTGAGCTAAGAAAGAACTCTCCTATTAAAGAGGCATTACACTGTTGCTAGGTTCTCCTTAATAACATTAGAAACTGTCCTCCCTCAGGGGCCTCACCACATAGTTATGTTGAATATGTTTGGAACACCTGCCTTCATTATAGGAAAGGAAAGCAACTCAAAGTATAGTACCCAAAGGATCATGGAGAGCTCACACATTCTCTGGTTTGGCATTTATATCTCAGAGCGCTGACTCTCGGAGTTTGGGACGAGGCAATGGGCATATGCCTGTGGTAACAACACGTGTACTCGGATGGTGGAGTTTTGAAAATTTTCCACTGAAACTCCACTCAGCCAATCCTTAGAAATTCTGATCAGAGTTCAAGCGTTTGAGAAATTGGAGGTCTAGCAAAGGCCAAGCGAGTGAGAGGAGCCTAGGAATCAGACTCAATTTTAGTCGGGGCAGGCTTCTGGTCCAGACTGACAGCGAAGTAAAGCTATGAATCTGTTGCATGGGCAAGGCGCAGTGAGGGTGGGAGAGACCCTGTAAGTTGGGAGGGACATAATAAAGATTATTCCAAACATATCAGATTCTAGGTTCCAAATAGCAAGAATATTTCCAGATACCTCTTCCTTAAGGTATCCAGATACCTTCCTTAAAGTCTGGGAGAATCGACTGTAATTTCTGTTCTGGTGGGCAATTATCATGAAACAGAGTGGGGCTGAATTTTCAGGATCTTACAAGTTTTCTTTAGGCTGGCACCTGAGAACAGGGAACTAGCAGGAACTCCTAGGGTTGAAGAACAGTGAGGCTAATTGCGATTTCCCAACGGAGAAGATCAGATTGTCTAATGTCCCGGTCTCAAGTAGCTGAAGGAATATAAACAACATTGAGCATCGGACGCAATAAGAGAACGGATCTGGACGGGGCAGATAGGAGGCATCTAACTGAGACTATGAAATGCAGAAGGGGTGCATGGTACCCAGGTGGTGTCTTGGAAAGAGAAGAGAGAAGTATTAGGACCTGCAGGTGTCTCATCCGACCAGAGTGCAGCTGTTTGTGTGTCCAGCACCACAGCCATGCAGGCACTACACTCTGTCACACCTTCTACAATCTCCTCACTGCCTTTGGGACCAGCTGGGATAGGCCTAGGGTTCACGAGAACTAAATAAGTAATAAAAGCAAGACAGACTTCTATGTTCTGCATGGGATGGATTTGGCACTATTTCATTATAAGAAACCTTTGGGGTCCCTGTAAGGCTGAGAACACCGTGGGTATTTTTTATCTAATCTGAGAACGCTGGGGTGCTTCTGCCCTAATTAAGTATCTGGGACAAATGAACGACACCCATGGGTAAAAATAAATTTCTCTAATCATGTGTGTGTTAGGAAAAATCATAATTAAAGCATGTCTTCCATACCTCTGTCTAGCAGCAAAGTTCAAATATGTCCCACAACTCTGACAGGTGAAAAATTGATCATGGTTGCTCTAGACTTCCTTAACAATCACTCAGGTGAAAATAAAAATCTTCCTTGCTTGGCTTTAATGAGTTGGGTACGAATTACATCATAGCTGGAACTTCAGGACTTCATTATGTGTCATCTTTATTTCTTCTTCTTCTACTGTCTGGAAAATTGCTTCATCTCTAGATTTCTGTACCTGTCTGGAATCCATTTGGATGTCCGCCTAGAAGCAAGCTTAGTCTTTCAATTTTATGAGCCAGGCTTTTCAGAGTAGAGAACATATCATTAGCTTCATCCCTCAGTTGGAAGGATCTGGAATATATTTTGCTACCGTAGACATAACAGCTCATGTATCCAAAAATCATTCAGACCTATTGACCCTCATTGCCATTCCATATGCCACATAAAGGGAAAACTTCAACTCTTTCTCGCTACTGACATTGGTAGTTCTAGCCCTTTACTCCACATACCTCTTAATTCTTCCATTCTCTGGGCTCATTTCTCTTCCATTTGTTTTGTTTATTGCTTTCTCTTTGGGTTTGGAAGATTAATATTCACTTTCTAGCTAAGATATTGGCTTTCTGTAGACCAACATTCAAGTTTGTTTTTTGGTTACTGATTATTAGGATCTCTTGAGACTTTCCATGTTGGCACAATCTCAAGATCTACTACCCTGAGAATGCCCTTGGGGGGAACACTGTTACCTATTTCTACTTGGGGCTAATAATGAATGACATCTAGACTGATTCTTGCAGCCAAAGAAATCTGATCACCTGTGTGCCCGTTGAACTGTACCTAGTCCCTAGTCTGAACTGGGTAAGATCAAGATCATCACTGGAGTCATCTTCAGTTTCCAAGTCTAACACTTTACCTATTGGAACAAGAGTCCCTTCTGCAAAATCACATTCTTACTGCTCAGACAGCTGGCATCTTATATGTGTCTTATTCTCTTCTTCTGTCAGGAGATTAGATCCGGCTACCCTTTATCCAAGCCACTGACATCCGGACTTGTATAGAATCCCGAGATGTTTCCTTAGCCAGTTTGATTTAATGCAACCCAGCTGATGTAAATATATGCCACAAACCCAAGCAAAAATAGCATCGCTTTTATGTCTTTTGTTTTCTTTTCTTTTGTTTTGTTTTGCTGAGTGACAGGTTGGCAGCCATTTAGCACCAGATTGAAGCAACGTAGGGTCCCTGATAGTAAAACCAAGTCTTGTTCCTTGTACCTATCTCTGGATTCTTGCTACTGAGCTCACATATAAGATTCAAGGTGCCCATGTGGACACTACCGTAGCACAGGGGAATTCACAAGTCCATCTTGAAGAAAGATAGTTTTCCAGGACATTTTGTTCAACTAAGCTGTCCTCGTCCTCTTTTATCCCACATTGTCTTGCGGGAGCAAGTAAGTCTGATGGCAGAGTTTATCCAAATGAGGGCAGTCTCATTATTGGGGAGACTCAAAACTGGATAATCTATACTAGGATTACCAGTAGCAATCTTGTCGAATTGCTTCGCCATCTCCTTACACCGGAGGCCTTACCACCGAGGGCAGGGAAGCTGTTCCAAAGTGTTAGGCAGTGGCATTATGTCCTCATGGTTAGGTAGGAGGAGGGAGCAGCACAGCAGGAGTGGGCATTCTGCTGGGGGGAGGTGTAATGTAGAACACGTGGGTTGAAGCCCACCTCTTCAATTTTCAAGTCCTGTGATACTGCGCCAGGCACTGAACTACCTCTGAGACTAGCTTATTCAATATGAAAGCAGGAGGATTTATACAAAGAGATAATGGATGGCAGTGCTTATAAATAGATAAATATGAAACTAGATATGTATGAAATTTTTACTATCACATAGCATTGTATAAGGTCCTGTGATAGATTCAAGGGTTACGATATATCCTCCCGCGGAATATCTTATATCTAATGGGAAAAGGCATGTAAGTTAAGGGCACACATAGAGCTGGGCTACAGCCGGGCTTTATCCCCTGGGGCTAATGCCACTGATCTCCAACTTTCTGCGAAAATACAGATGTATCTAACGAAGTTAGTACAAAACGTGGAAAGCTCAATAGGTTATAAATAAATTGAAGAGATATAAAATGCGTAATATTCACTGTCAGATGTTAGAAGATTGAATGATAAATAAACATTAGTATGTTAGCTCCAGAAAATAATTTATGATAGTCTTTTTCTATATATTTGCAATACTTAAGTTATAGCTCAAACTAAGAAAGACGAATCAATATTATATTTATAATGTAATTTATCCGTAATAAGCAATACAGGATTCCCCCATTATCCAAAAGTAGAGCACTCCTATAAAACCTTCCATAAGCTAAAACGGTTTCAAGCCAAGACTGTCTCCTACTTTCAGAAAGTTCCAGTTACATCACTTCACTCTGATGAGAGACCTACTTTAGTGCCCATTTTCACTAACTGAAGGAAATCTGAAAAGGATTTCAGCTTCTAGGAGAAAAGCTGTTACAGGGCAAACTTTTGGAAAGCAGAGAATTCTGTACTTCTCAAGTGTTTACCGTGTCTTCAAAATAAGTCTTGACTTTAAGGGGCTGTTATTACTCCCATTTGCAGATGAGAAAGCAGACAACTAGGTGACATAAAATGCCTGGGATGCAAAGTAACTAATGAATAGGGACCATGTTCAATTCCTGGCAAGATCGGTCCCAGAGCTCCAGGGATGCTGTCTCTGTGTTGGGACATTATAGTTCAACAGTTATCCAGAGGTCCACGGTCTTTCTACATGTCTCACACATAAGGTATCAAAAGTCCTTTTTTTCCCCCAGACTTTCTTTTCAGAGGTGTGAGTAAAGTGAGCATCCTTGGAAGTTAAAAATACTATTTTCCTCCAGAGCAAAGGGCATTTGCCTGCACTTTAAAGAGCAGGTATGCCTTCTATCCATCAGAAAAGATTATTTTCCCTACGCTGAGGACCCGTCTGTTGTAATGCCACGCACTGTGCGTGCAGATGTCACCCGGCCTCTTCACATCACCTTATAGGAACTGGGTCTCAGGGAACAGATACGAAAAAGCTGATGTTCTGGCCACCGCTGTTGCTGCGAAGAATAAATCATCCCTCACCTTTGATAAAGGAGAATCCTGTCCTCTACTGGCATCGAGACAATGGTGGCTGGCTAACTCAGAGGCTTTGCAGTCCCTGACACTCTCAGAGCCATAGTAATAATTACACTGTTGCTGCAATTGTCTTTAGATGTTGGTACATAGATTTCAAAAGGGTTTTTGTACATTAGGAGTTTGTTTGAAACATCATCAAGTAATTGCCAGGTGTGTTGCCTTAAAAGAAATCTGTATATGTTAGTTTAGCAGAAGATGCTCTTAAAGTCATTTTGCAATTATTCTGTCACAGGCTACTGCAGTCCTGGTGTCTTGCCTTAATTAATCACCAAGTGGCATTTAATATAAGGTCACCACATGTTATTTTAGATTGGGAGAGGTGACAAAACGCTTCGTACACAGGATGGGAAGGAAGCATATTTTTAACAATGTGTCAAAAAATAACATCAAAACATTTCATTGCCAGTCATCTCTGCCCTTAGATCTTCAGACACTATTTAAAGAATATCACGCGCCCTCCACCCAATGGAGCAAGGGTTGGGTGCAGGCCAAGGTTTAACTTCATTTGACAAGGCTATTGACATTTTTAGTCTCTTAGAAGATAGCCAAAACTAACTTAAAGAAGGACTCTGGCTGTTTCATCTTTTTACTGAAATTTTGAAAGGTGACACGGAAGTCTACGTCCTTCAAACACAAATACGCACCACGCATCTGTGCGAGAAAAAGAACCTTGCGACAACTCACGTGACCGGGCTCAGGGAAGTACCGGTGAGCTTTGACTCATACCCTGGAGACGTCGGCCAGATTAAATAAATGCACTCTACTTATAAGAACCACATCTCCCAGCGGCAAGACAAAAATTGAGCTCGTTATGTAGAAACCTGTTACAACACTCTGGTAAGAAGAAAAGTCATACCTCCCCTTTGTAGAGCCCCTGATAATTTTCAGAACAGATTTGTACATGCTCCTCATTTGCATCATGTGATAGCAATCCCACAACCTCTCATGGTGGTTAGGAGACCAAAGAGTCACACAAGTAATAAGCACTGCTTGGCCTTGGGGATGGTGCCTCGGGGGAAGCACTCTGGGGATTCGGCCTCCCCATCTTTTCGATGTCCAACGCTGTATTGTATACATTGATTTACCCTTTCAGAGTCCTCATTGCAATTTTGCCATTCACATATGCTCTAAATACTTCGCATATATACAGCTCAGCATATGTGGACCCGTGAACCAAGGAGGAAGAAGAAAGAGGAGGAGCTTAAGGAGGAAGACAAGATGGAGGGGGATGGCCAAAGAAGAGAGAAGATGAGCAACCGCACAAAATACGAGCTATCCCTCTTTATGCCCAAGCGCCAGCATTATATTTGACATAGCATTCCACTATCGCCCCCTCACCAGGTATTATGTATTTTCAGTTCAACTTCCAAAGCCTCTTAGATACACTTTCACTGCCATCGTCTTTAATATCCATCGTTTGGACTGTGACTAACCTCCTGACCAGGTATCCTGCCCTAGCTTGTCCCCATCTAGTCATGCATTTCTCCTCCTGCCAGGGTTCTCTTCTCTCACTTACGATTTTGCCACTCATTCCTCAACCTTGTGTTTGCTGCTGGGAAACAGCAGAGTAAAACCCAAGGTCAGCTCTGGGGAGGGCTCGGGGTGGTTGGCTGACACGGAAATGGAGGTTTGCAAGGCAGTGTTATAAATGCTGCAATCACAGCCTCAACACATGACCATGGAGCAGCCCCTTTTGTAGAGGGGAGACAAGGAGGCCACCATGGCTTAAAGGATATTGGAACGGGGTCACTTAAGAGTGAGAAAAGTTGGCCAGAGGGAAAAAGAAGCCTCACGCCAGGGTGAGAGTGCTCTGTGCATAGGCCCAGCAGCCAGAAGTGTAGCGTATCCCAAGCACGCGGATGTGCGCGTGGGATGAACTAATAATGACAGCAAACATTTAGCACTAACAGCTGACACTGACCTCAACATTCTGCATGTATTAACTCATTTAGTCAATGCAACAGTGCTGTTAGGTGTATACCATTATTGCCATTTCAGAGGTGAGGAAACAGAAATTAGGAGGCCAAATAAATGACTCAAGGTCACACAGCCTCAAGTGTCAGAGACGGGATTGAAACACTTGGGGCTTGATTCTAGAATCTGGGCACTAAGTCCTCGAGCTATAACGTAGCCCAAGAACTGGCAGTGCGGGGTTTTTCATGCTGTAATAAGGATTTAAGGATTTAGCCACAAAAGTGAGAACCGGGTTGCTTTTAGCAGGCTACCTCTGGCAGAGGTGTACGTGACAGATACGGGAAGAAATGCCGAGTGGAGGAAGTCTTATCATAAGGAGGTCAGAGACAGGCAATGATACAGGCTTGACCAGACTCGTTGGTGGAAATGGAACAGAGGGAGCTGATTTCAAGGCATTTGTGGAAAACAAAATCAGAACCATCTGGGCATCAAATGGATGTGGGTAATGACGAAAGAGAAGTCAAGAATGGCTTCCAGGTTCTGCCATGTGTGGCATCATGCAGAAGAATTCAGCAGGGCACCTGGGTGACTCAGTAGGTTAGACGCTCTGCTCTTGACTTCGGCTCAGGTCATGATCTCATGGTTTGTGAGTGTCAGGAACTCACAGATCCTGAGTTTGAGTCCCACCTCAGCCTCTGTGCTCACAGCGTGGAGCCTGCTGGGGATTCTCTGTCTCCCTCTCTCTTTCTCTCTCTGCTCTTCCTCTGCTCACTCTCTATCTGTCTCTCTCTCTCAAAAAGAAGGCAATCAACACTTAAAGCAAAAGAAAAAGAATTCAGCGAGTCAAGTTTAGGAAGAATAAATGTTGAGAGGTCAGCAGGACATTCGTGTGGAAATTCCCAGAGTGGGTGGGCACTCTTTGCTTATTTATTAAGTAGGTCAGGAATTTTGACATTTATTTTTATGAGAATATTTTCCTGCTTTAGGGACTTGTGCTCCTGCTGGTAAAAACTGCATGTGTTCACTAAAGTGATGAGGTCCCGCTACCAGTGGCAAAGAACAAATTCTATGGAACCGGACCGTGGGCAAGTGAGAATCTCAACTCTGCCGCTTACCAGTTTCCTCATCCGAACAGTAGAGCTGGTTTTAGGCGAGCACAGTCTTCAAATCAGCAGACCTGGGTTCCGAAAACCAGACCGATCACTTTTAGCCACCATTTCCTATTTTTGAGCCATAATTTCCTCTTTCACTAAATAGACATTGTAACCTATACCTGGTAGTGTTCATTTGGAGATTAAATAAACTAAGACATATGAAAGTCTTAGCCCAGTTAACAGCATTTAGCAATCACTCTGAAAATGCCATCTAGTAACTGCAAGCCCGCTGAGAAGTAACGTTTGCAAAATATGCGACGCGAGGTGGTTCCTAAACCGCTCTTACTAATTACTAATCATAACGTGGATTGCATTGCAATAAAAACATTCGTCTAGAGATTCCTTCTGTCTGGAAAGTTCTTTCTCTATCACTCCGATATTATGTGTCCTTCAAAGAGGAAGTACTTCCAATGGAACATCTGTGGTCCTTCTTCAGTCTTCCTAGTTGGAAGAATTTGCTTTCTCTTCGGCAGTCCCAGAGCAATTTAATAACACTTTTGTTGCCACAATAGGCTAACTTATAATTATGTATGTGCTTAGAAGAGTCCTCTAATTGATTCTGAGCTCCAAAAATATAAGGGTCATGCCTTATTTATCATTGATTTTCCAACCACAGGGAGGACAGCGCTCAGTAAATGTTAAATTGGATAGGTTGAATTCCTCAGATATAACCAGCTGCTCTAACTTGATCTTACTGAGAAAACTGCTCACAGCATATTAAAAAACAACAGGAATATTGCAGTGGCTTGATTTAGACCACCGTAACAGATGTGTGAGTGAGTCTCACGATGTGCTAGCTGTGTGCACGGGGGGGTATTTTATTTTTCGTAATGCACGCATTTGCATACAGAAAAATTAAGAGTTCCTCTTGTTTATATCCATGCGAGAGAAACAAATGCCTTTTGTTTAGCTCAACTGGCAATATGTTGATGTTTTCCAAGTCTGCATTTATCATTAAGCCAGCCCAAGGAAATTAAAGGTCAATGCCAGCTCTTGGATATAAACACTTATAAAATCTAGAATGTTAATTAGCTACTGTTTGGGAATTGGCGTCATTCACCTATAGCAAAGAAAAAGCTGATATGCATTTTATTTTATGCCTTTATTTGCAGCTTGTGTGTAAGAGTACAAATTGTGCTAATTATTTAAGGAGGTGCATTGAATGCATTTCTTAAAATTATGTTTGTCATCTAGTGTTCATATCCCACAATATTTTCTTTTTCTTTCAGTTTTTTTTAAAAAAGATCAACCACAATATTACAGTTTGCATTACACTCCTTCTAGATGACCAGCTCCAGTCCTATTTTCCTCTTCCTTACCCATTCATTAAAAAGTTTGTAATTTGCATGTTCCTCTGCACACCCATACGTACACACATACTCTCAGGACCAACTTGGTGTTGTTTGCAGAATACTGGGAGAGTAGATATCAGGACTCATTTTTATCCCAGCTGTGGGAGCGTGGAAATATTTCTTATCCTTTGAACTTGTTTTTCTCACCTGTGAAGTGGGGCAACCATACTTCCAACTCAAGTGATCAAAGGACATCATAAGAGTTGGGAACATATGAGACCCTGTGAAGAGTGCCTGGCATATATTAAGTGCCTAATAAATGTCAGTTCCCTTTTAAACATATTATTCAATAATTTGTATTTTCCTTCATATCTTTTCTTTCTTTCTTTCTTTCTTTCTTTTTCTTTCTTTTGTTCTTTTTTAGAGCTATCAGGGGAGGGGCAGAGAGAGAGGGAGAGAAAGAATCCCAAGCAGGATCCAAGCTGTCAGCACAGAGCCCAATGCGGGGTTCGAACTCAGGAACCATGAGATCATGACCTAAGTCTAAACCAAGAGTCATATGCTTAACCGACTGAGCCATCAGGGGCCCCTGATTTTCTTTTTTAAATTCAACTTCAGTTGTAGAATCCTTTCAACGTTAATATTAAGGAAATAAAATAATTAATGCTTTCTTTTTAAGGTACATGTACTATTCTCTCACATAAATACATTGTATTTAGGAGTTTTCAGTTTAAAAAATTATTTTAGAAACGATGTTGCCATGAGCATCATTTTATAGGTTTTCTTGAGCAAGTATGTGATAGCTTCTCTTGGTTAACTATAAAAACAAGAAATCACCAGGATATAAGGAATGCGTGTTTCCATCTAGGGCCAAATCCTTCCCCAAAGCAGTTCTAATTAGACTTCCACCCACCATGAATGAATTTCTATTCCCCTATATGTTGTCATTGGATGATATTATTTTTTAACTGTTGCCAGTCGGAAGCCACAGCACCAGTATATCAATGGTATTTAGTTGTTTTAAGTTGAACGCCCCGTTTATTCTTTAGGTATGGTATGTTTTCATACGTTTATTGGCCCCTTGGATTTTTCTTTTGTGAATTCTCTGCACACATTACACATTTTTCGTTCTATTGTGTGGTAATGATGATGGTTCTGGAGGTAAAATCCTATTTATTTTCTGGGTACCAGCAACCTACAAATGTTCTGTAAGGTCTGGCTTTGCAGCCTCCCCCCTACAAAAAATTACTAATTTCCATTTTCAAGCTGTGCGTTGTATTCATTGTCCACTTTCAGAACCAACAGATAAATAAACTGTGAAAGACTAATCTGTGATTACAAAATAGAATGGAAATATGCATGCTGATGATGGAAAATAAACCCTAAGGTTGAGACATTCAAAGAGATGTGCACACATTACATCAGTTGAGCTGATGTCCTCATCCGGAATGTTTAAATTCTGGGGATATCATAGACTGTTGTCGGGATCCAACTGTCCAGTAGAAGCTTGTTACTTGAATTTGCAGATTTAATCAGAGAGGAAGTGCATACAGTGAAATATTAGGAAGAGGAGGAAGGGATACAAGGAAGTAAGATGACATATATAAGAGAAATATTCACCCATTATGATGAAAAGTTAATAGAAAACACATGTTAATAATTTGAAAAGCAGGTGCCTGTTATTTTGAGATGCACACTTTGAATGTGGTGGTTTGGAGGAGAGGGTCTTGTTTTTCACTGTTACTTTCTGTATATTGTTGGACATTACACCCATGTGCATGCAATGTTGTTATTTTTAATGTAGCCTACAATACAACACAGAAGACCGAGGAGTCATCACATACCCCCAGATTTAATGAGGTAAGTTAGTTTTAAATTTTCGTACAAGTAAACGGAGACAGGGCTGATACTGGCATGAGAGATAAGAGCCAGTTTGCAAAATGACCTTGTAATGAGTCTGTCTTCAGCTGCATTTTGGCCGAGCAGGGGTCATCCTGTTCGAATGGGCACATTTTGTGATATTGTTCATGCAGGCTATGCACGATGGACCCCCAAAGGTCTGGAGAAGAGACATCCGCAGACGCTTCAGAGACAGTGTTTGGTTTGGATGCTGTATGAGACCATGAAAGAATTGTTTGGAAAAGTTGTCACCGAATGAGTTTTTGGGGGGGGGGGACCACCACCCCTGGATGTGAGTGACTCTCATATATGTCCAGTATGATTTTTATGGATCCAGCAACTCTTTTCAAAAAACTAAGGAGCTAGGTCCGGAGCCCCTGATGAACTAAAAACAATAAACATTTTAGCCATGCGGACATTCCTCCACATTCTCTGATCCCCATCATCTCGATTTCCATTTATCCTTCAAGGAAAAGAAGAAGAAAATAATCTTTGTAAAACTGACATGAGGCATTGTAAGGTGAGTGTTTTGAAACGTACAGGCCAATATACACGCGAGGCAGCAAACCGAATTTCCCTGAAATCTTCTGAATAATCAAACCAAATCACTGTTGATATCCCAGGTTTCTTGAAAGACCATATTATTTGAAATAAGGGAATAGGATTTTGAGGCCCACGTAATACCCCACCAAAGGTTTATGGAGTTAGATGCTTGCCACTTCCTCTCTACCACCCATCAACCTGTCAATACAATCAGCTCCTGGAAGAAAAGCTCATATTTTCCATAAAAACCTGGGATGGAGTTGCAGAGGAAATAGAATAAGAAAAGGGGAAAGTGAAATGAGCGACATCCCCTGCTGTTTCTAGGAAAGCCCTCCCTATTCAACCCAAGTTCACTTTTTTAAGTGAAAACAAGCACTTTTCAACACCATTTCTTGCCATAATTTCCTGAATGCCTCTGGCTTGTTTGGGGATGTCTGGCTTGTGAGCCTAACTGATGTGGAGATTGTTCACATCCAGCCATCAGACCACCCAGCCAGGCTTAACAGTCCCTGCCAGGGTATTAATATGACTTCTAATTGCTCTCAGCTGGGAATTTCGCTCACTCAAACAGATGGGCCAGTCACCAGGGAAACCTGGCCATCTGCTGTGTGGCCCAACAGAGCCATCAGAAAAAGCTGGACCAGATCACAGGCTAGGTCAAGGGTTCTGGAACACATAACCTTGTTAGCCCTTGGAGATTATACCTAAATTCCCACACACAATGGGGGGGGGGGGGGAGGGTGGAATGTAGTATTTATACATTACCTCATAACTCGTATTATGCAGTTCAAAATAGTGAATGATTCTCAAGTAGACTTCAACATGTTAGAATATATTTGCCTGTTTAAAAAATACGAAGAAAAGTAAAAGAATATTTCTAAATTGGTGAGATAAACCTTTAAAAGTCTGTTAAGCAAGCCTCTTTGGTTTATAACCTGTCTTCAATGAGATTTTGTTTTTAAAATATTTTTGCATAGTGCAAACTCTTTTTGTTTGTTTTGTTTTGTTTTGTTTTGTTTTGTTTGTAATACAAGTGCTCGATTTACGCTTTGATGGCCAAGGCCTCAAAGAGGCAGCCACTTCCTAGATGGTGACCTGGAAGAACCAAATTGCGTCCATAAGACTAGAAAAAAAGCCAGGCCACCCCTCCCACCAGTCTTCAACCTCTTAGAGGTCTTGGTTGATTTCAACAATAGGCCTCTTCTCGCACTTTAAATCCTGCTCTCCAATTTTGTTAAAAAAAGCAAAATTCGACAGACTACATCTGAGGATGTCATTGGCTTTATTCAGCAATTCATGAACTGGCCAGCATCCCATCCAGCAAGGAAAGAGATGTTCCAAGGAAGCTTTTCATCAGCAGCACCAGTAGGGCAAGAAATTATTAGTCAAAGAAAAGGATTGTTACAGTCGAAGAAATCTTCTTTTGGAGGGGGAAGGGAGCAGCAGGGTAGGCTTTTTGTTTGTTTTTTGTTATTAATTTTTTTTTTATCATGCAGATTATGTCACCAGTGCTGAGCACAGCATTTCAGACTGAAAGAGGTTGAAACGGTAATTAAGTCTTGGTGCGCTGCCCTGAGGGGCAAGTGACTCTACCCAGGGCTTGTTGTTTCTTTTCTAACAGTTTTAAATCCCCAAATAAAGACTGAGCCCACAAAACCCTTGGCTCCCACCCTTGACCCCAGTAAAATCCGAACTCCAAGCTGTTTCCTCTGTCTCCCTCCCTACCAGCTACCGTGCTGGGTGGCCCCGTGCATGCCATGTAATTTCCAGACCTGTAAGTAAGAAACCTTGTCTTTTTTTTAGTTTCCTAATGGCAATTGCTGAGGACGTCTTGCAATCATAAGAACCATGAAGGTGGTCTAGCCACATCACCGGTTCTTGATGGGGTTTTTGGAGTGGTGGGGATCCTGAGCCAATGGCCAAGAAAGAATTCTTGAGACATCTTTGGTGCAACAAGGTGATTTTATTAAAGCATGGGGATAGGACCCAGGGGCTGTAAGAGCTGCCCTGGACCTTAAGGAGAGACTGATTATTTACAGGGAGGCTGGGGGAGGTAAAGGCAAGGGGAAGTTTCCAAAGGGATATTCAGATGCTAAAGAAGACTCACTGAATCCTCAAGGCCTACCTATCCTCAGGCTAAGGTTGTTTTTCCCTTAGCAAAGCAAGACAGTGGGGGAGTTCCTGGAGAAATGTTTTACTGGCCTCAAGTGTTTGCCAATGGGCTGCTGATTATGAGGAAATTCAGTTTTATCTCTCATCTCCTTCTGCCTTTGTTTCCCACATCAGTTATCAAAAGGCTGAGATGGGCACACAACACTTCTATGGAGGTGCCTAGATCTGCTTTGACCCGAGTTCCCTGTGGTTTATCCCAAGAGCAAGGCTACCTATAGGAAATTAGGAGACTTGGGTCCAGTCTGGCCTTAATTAGCTATGAAATCATTTCCCGTTACTCAGAGACTACATTTCTTGTTACCCAAATTAGAAGCAACTGGTGCATTAACTCTGCAATGGTTTTCTTTTGCTTAATTTGATAAAGATGACATAATACCCTCAAAACATGCTTATGATAGAATAATTCAAATGATTTGATATAACAAATGGTGAAAAGCAACATATTTCTACGCTTTAATTTCAACTGTGCAAAACTATCTGTGTCCCCTGCCAATGAAACTATTTGCATAATGGGCTAATGGTATATATCAATCAATTTCGGCTAGCTTCTGGAACTAGAGTTGGCATGCCAGGTAAACAAGGGTATTGCTTGGAAAACTGGCAGAAGCAATAATCAGAGATCCCTATCTGAGGGTAGGACAAACATATATTTATAAGTGTGTAAAGCAAATAATAAAGATGAGCTGTGATTATTAATATTTCGAGTGAAGGAAGGGCGTATTATTTCAGTGCAGAAGTTTTAGGAAGAAAAAAAAAAGGAAAACCAAACCCACTGGATTGATTTACTTGTAACTTTACATCTTTGCCAATCAAATTAGACTGATTACATTACCACTCTGATGATTTAACATGATGGAATAAAATGCATTATTTCATCCATCATTTCTCTCCCTGTAAATAACACTCTAAAACATATAGACACAACGTTAATCACACTTGATATTGAAGGCAATTTGTATTTAGATATGCCTGAGTACACCACAAAAAAATTTATCTTTCATCCAGTGGTATGGATCTGACTGCAGTCCTGGTCTGTAACCTTGAAGGTACAAAAGGTATCTTTCGGATACTCTCTAGGACATGAGAAGTCACAGAAGCCTTTTACTGAATTTGCCTCAGGGTGAAATCACTTCTTACCCTGAACTCTGGCTACTTTGGTTCAAGCCATTGCTTAAATTATCATCAAAGGCTCTACTTTTCTCCCTGTGTTCATCCTTGGTCTTTTAAAAACATTCTTTAAAAAGAATGATCTTTTAAAAACATAGGCCAGGGACACCTGTGTGGCCCAGGTGGTTAAGCATCCGGCTCAGGTCATGATCTCACGGTTCATGAGTTTGAGCCCCACATCAGGGTCAGTGCTGACAGCTAAGAGCCCAGAGCCTGCTTCAGATTCTGTGTCTCCCCTCTCTACCCCTGCCCCGCCTGACTCTCTCTCTCTCTCTCTCTCCCAAATATAAATAAACATTAGTATCTTTTAATAAAATAAAATAAAAACTTTGACCAAAGAGCTCTAGGCAAGATTACATGAATTGACTCTCCCACTAAATACAATTAAACATGGAGATAAAACATTTGTTAATCACTATAAAGTCTTGGGAGCTGAAAAGAAAATACGAAAACTGCCAGGCTGAATTTTGGAGAACCCAGGGAGGTACCCAGACTCTCAGAACATCAAAGATAAATAAAAGGGGCTTACAAATGTCACATGCTTGAACTGAGAATTGCATGTTTTCCCTGGGCAATGAGAACAGAGTTCCAGGTAAAGGGCCTGTTCAAAAGGACCATCTCAAAGCCACTCTTCCCATATTAAGCCGAACACAAGTCTATCAGTTGTAACTGCACAGACTGTACATGGCAAAACTTCAAGATGGGGAAGGAACATCCCAGCGCACTGCAGGGTAAACTGTGCCCCTGAAACTGTGCAGTATGAAACAGGCAAAAACCACAGGAAACAGCCTTACTGGGATTCCAAAAGGCTTCCCCCTCAGGATGAAGGCAAACCTGAATGAAACAATGCCATTCTTTCCAGACTGCTGCAGATGAGGTTGCTGTAATGCTGCTCAAAGCAAGAGAAGAAAGAGAAAAATGAAGAGTTATTGTCCCTGAGAAATGGAGTCTGCCGACCAGCCTTCGTGTGTATTGCATGAGTATCTCATGTGCGTCAGCTGGGTGGGTCCGGAAACATCGAGTTATGACCTCAGTTTGTCCTGATCTCCGAATGGTGTTGTTCCCCAGGGATCTAGCAGAAGCAAACACAGCAGAGGCATTTGGCTGGGGGAGGGCCAGTTTACCCCAGGCTTCATGAAAACTCCAAAAATATTTTTGTGAGAGCAATGGTAGCCAGGTACATGAAGAAGAACAAATTAATAGCAAGAGCAACAAACCGTGCAGACTTCAGACACTAGAATTTATAGATATGCGTAGCGAAGCCTTAATGGTGTGGTCGACTGATTGCATCATTGGGCCAAATTATTCCCCACCTGCTATTTCCATGTTTTGTTTGTTTGTTTGTTTGTGCTGCTCTCCAGTTCTCATCTTAAACAGCGGTCTAGTTCCCTGCCCCTTGAATCTGGGCTGATTCTGTGATTTTGCTTTGGCTAGCGGAATGCATTAGAAAGTGATGGCGTGCCAGTTTCAAAACTGTGCTCTACGATCACCTTTTTTTCCTTACTCTCTATGATCGCCATGAGAATAGACATTACTGAACCGGCTGGAAAATGAGTCACATAGAAACAACCAGACACATCGCACTCAAGACCATCTGAGATCATCTCCAAAGTAGCCAAACCACAAATAAGAAAGCAAGTTCACATCAGACAAGGAAAAAAAAAAAAAAATGCTGAGCCCAGTCTAAAACACTAACACTCAGACATGGGGGCTAAATAAACACCATCGCATCCCAGTTATACATTTCTTGCTTCTCAGTTCCAAGTTTACCCCTTGAAAACTATCCACAATTCTTTCAAGTATTTATCCTTCACAGGGAAAGCTCTCTAGAGAGGACTTTCCGCAGTGAGAAATGTAAGGAACAATGCCACGCTTCCCCAGTAGAGGCCGATAGAGGGACATTTCAGGAGGAAGAGGCCCGACTTCCTGATTCTGGTGACTTCGTGGCTGGTCACCAGTGGGGGTGTGAGAACGTGTCCAGAACACCCAGTTGCTCACCACCCTCACGGCCCCACCCTGGGCAGGTGATCATTTTATGTGACCCTCCGAACAAGGGACCCTGGGTGCTCCAGGCCTGCTACACTCGACGATGTCCCCGCTCTGTCTTGAGAAGTCCTTCTCTTTTCTGATATCTTAATGATGTTCCATAAATTTTGAAATATGCGTATAAATGAGGGCGTATGTGTTTAATCCATGTAGAATTTATCTTGGGATGTAGTATAAGTTAATAATCTTGTTATAGCATAGGGGAAAGCATATTTATCGATTATTACATATTAAATAAATGACAGTATGTCTTTCCCATGGGTATTTCTAGCAGATTTCAAATGACCATAAATGCGCTGCGTCTGTCCATGTGTATCTATCACTCTGCAAACACCACTCTGCCTCAGAGCTTCAAAGATCTTTGTGTTTGGAAATGCAAGTTTATTATTTCTGTATTTTCTCCTTTCCTTGAGAGTTATCAAAGCTAATTTAAACCTTAGTTTTCAATGTAAACTCTAAACTCCACTTGATAAATTAGATGTCAAAGCATATCGAGACTTATTGGAACTCATTTCAAATGTATCAATGATAGATGGAGAATGACATCTTTGTAAAATTGAGTGTTTCAACATCCTGTGTCACTTCCTTGAAGGGCTCAGTTGCTGCAAGTGTGTGTGTTTGGCCTCGTTTAGATCCCGTGCCCTCTCTGGGGCAAAGCAGGCCAGGCCACATCACTGGTAGTCCGACCCGAAACCAAATGCTTGTGGCTGGACAGCACTTCCTCAAGAATTTGTTGTGGAAAAAGCAAAAAAAAAAAAAAAAAAAAAAAAAGTTCTTTCTAAAACTCCTTCTCCATCATCCCCTTATCTATCTCCCCCTATACTTCAAAGCTTTTATTTCATCATATAGTCTCTTTAATGTGAATTATGACAACAGGATTTAGTAAACTTACCAGTACTACTCTTACTATTTATCAACTTCTTGCCATGGTGCAAACACTATGTAAAATGCTTCAAATGCATTCGCTCATTCAGTCTCCCCAAAACATTATGAAATAAGGTTGATGGTCAGCCATACCCAGTAAAACATACCGCCTCATCGTTAAAATATTGAAATGCTTCCGTTACAAGCGGGAAGCGGCTACTTCCCTGGTGTCCTGTCCTTCCCTGCCCAGCCATCCTGTCAGCACCCCTCAGACCTCCCCCAAATCCAGCAAATGAGAGGGACGAATTGCCCCAGCCGGGGGTCCCATTACCTGCACTGTGCCATAACCAGCATCCTTCTCGGGGATCAGTGCCTCTGCTGTACCAGCCATGAATACTTTGAGTATCAACCTTGGAAAAAGGTACTTCCCCCAATTTACAAACAAGAAAATCCAACTTCAGAAAGATAAAGTATATGCTCATAGTCTGCCGTTTGTAGGTATCAGACACAGAATTCAACCCAACCCCATGGAATGAGATACTACAGATCATTAGATAAAGCTTGCAGTCGGCTTTGGAAGCTGAGTTCGCAGCGCCCATCCCACTGTCCTTTGACCCTCACTGCCATCACAAAGAACAACAGGAGAAATCTTAGACTATTGGTTCTGAAGTTTCAAGCATTGGTTTCTTAGACCCTCCATTTTTCGGTGTGTTTAGATACAGCCATAAAATGTCATACACAGTCAAATTATTTATCCATTTCGGCAGCTTTCAAATCCATCTGCTTGCTGATGTCTTCTGACACTATAAATCATTTTGTCTAACCTAGGGAAAAACAGGATTCGTCAGCTATGTGTCAAAATTCCTTTATGTTTCCATAATCTGTTCCCTGCATGAAATCTATCACCTTTAAAGTCAAAACTGGCTGCATGGAGAGGAAGCAAACATTGTCTCAGCACCTAAGAACATCGTTTTCCGATAATTCCGAATGCTTGTTAAACAAAAATCACAACATTGAAAAGGCTTTGAAACAATTATTTTTTACTACATTTTACGTCATCCACTGAATGCTTAATAAACCTTAGTGGTAATCCAATACTCGTAAAGATGGTTATAGCGAGATAATTTATATTGGCTGCATTACTACAAACCAAATGTCCAATAATAGAGTAATTATTCCGTGAAAAACAATATATACACTAGATTAAATATTATATGCTTAATTTGAAGTTATGATTTTAGAAACTAAGTAATAGCCCATAAAATTATTATAATGGTAAGTATAAAAACTTGAAGACCAAAACATACGTATATTATTATTTTTGGAAACTTGATTTTTTTTCTTCCCTTTTCTTTTATTTAATGTGTCTGTGACATAGCCATAACCAAATTATTTCTGAATCCTACCAATATCCAATTCTACTTGTGTGTTAATGTCCTTTCCATCCACAAATTATTCTGCATCAATTTAGGGAAAAGCCTAGGTGTGATGTTTGGAAGCTGCACTTGGTGGTGATGGCTGGGATATGTGAGGGTAATTGGTCTATAGTAAAAGAAAATAAAGACACTGTATAGAGAGAAAGTGAGGTTATCTTGCAGCAGTTTTGTGTCTGATGCTCAAATCTATCCCTAAGTCCTACGTAAATCTTGGTCCTTTTCCAAATTTGCTTATGACACCCATATTTAGATTCCAGGAACTGATATTGTGACCTTCTCTATGGAAGCTTAGTGGAAGGCAATGTGTATACAGAAGACTGATGAAGAGAGAAGTAATAACAGGTGGGGCCAGAGATACAGGACCGTCCCATTTTAGGAAGCCTTGAGGTCCTGGTAATCACATAAATATAAATTTAAACACTTACCTTTCTTTTCTTTATCATTATAAAATGCATTATAACACTGGCAGTTAGCCTTACAGATTGGCACTTCTATTTTAGAGAGGAACTAGCTAAATGCATATATGAAATCCAGAGAGGTATGTTTATACACTTTGAAGCATAATTGTTATTTCTGGATGAAGCTTTTCCACATATTAGATTAGTTTCTTAGGTACTATTTCCTAAGGAGAAAGTCATAACAACTCAGGCAAGAAAAGAAACCAGTCGAGATCAAAAGGGGCAGCGGAAGGGTGAAAAATCATTTAATTCTGGATAGATGTGAGTGATAGAGCCCGCGGACGGTGTGGAGTGGCTGAATGTGGGGGTGAAAACGGGTCAGAAATAATACCAAAACGTTTGGCCTTACAAATTGGAAGAATGGAGTTTCCCTTGACCAGGATGCAGAGTAGAGGTGTTGATTTGAAAGATATAAGTGGTACAGTTTTATACATGTTAATTTTAGATGCCAACAAATGTATACACCTGTTGTTATGTCCACTCGCCCGTTGCTCTCCACACCCCCCCCCCCCGAATAAAAAAAGAGTTGATCTGATGCTAATATCACCAGTTCTCTTTTGGATCGGTCTGCTAATCCTCTAGTGTATATTTTATCTTCAGATTATCTCTAGCTTTACTTGTTTGTTTGCCTCTTTGTTATTTGTCAGACTCATTGAAAAGCTTTCTTCTTAAATCCATGTCTCCGGGGTCTGCCCTAAGCCTTCCCACACCTTGTGTGTTCTTCCTGAGAAAAGATGGATCATATTTTCTATGTTGGACTCATTCTTCTTGATGACCAGTCACTGGTTCATTTGAATGTTCAGTATATAGACTTGCTGTTGGACCTCATAAGTCTCTCTGTGAAATGACGTTCATAACCTTCAGATCACAGCTGGATTTGGACTACAAATGAATAGACATTTCCAGGGAGAAAAGAAAAGTAAGATCAGTTGAGTACTTACTACATTTGCCGCTTCATTCTATCTCAGATCGGTAATGTGAAATGGGAACTAGCATTCTTTTTTAATACATGAGGGAATTTAGATGTTGAATTGTGAAGCACATTGCTCAAAATTGCACATTTAGAAAGTAACGGACGTAAGTTTAAAGGTCATTTCTCTAAAATCTCTTAATTTGTGCTAGATCAAAATTCTGTACCTGTAGTTTTGGTCATGACTCAACACTTTTACTTTCAAATTGATAATGCAGGTGTTTAATTTGATGTGACTATCTCATATAATATATTTAAGTAGAGAATGGTCAGAGGAACTTATCAAAACTGGTGAGCCTTGGGTATGATACTCTGCTTCATGTAAGGTACCTTGTCAATGCATTCATTCATTCATCATGATAATTTTATTACTGCCATCACACTTGGCAAAATGTATTATAGACACAGATCTTAAATGCCAGCAAGCCTTCTTTACCAAATGTCAGAAACAAAACTCAAATAATTTGAGTAAAAAATATAATTCCCTGGCTTATGTAATGAAACAAAACATAGACGGCTTAGGAGGGTGAGGAAGGAAATAACGTAAGGATCAGGCATATAGCTAGGCTTGAAGCTAAACTCACTAGAACGAATTCCCTCTCTTTCTCTCTCTGCCCTGACCCTGCTAGCACTTTCTCTCTCTCCAAGTAAATAAATAAACTTTATAAATAAATAAATAAATAAATAAATAAATAAATAAATAAAATCCCTGGAATGGAAAGGAATTCTAATTGGCATGTCTTTGTCACATGTTCACCCCTTAGTGAATCAGTATGAGTCTGGTCTGCACGGAGAGGACCACTACTATGCTAAAGTCACGACTGGAATATGAGGTGGGCGTAAGAGAGGTAAAGCAAGACTATTTCCTTATACGACTAATAATTTAGAAGAGATTAAACAGCTAGGAAGCGGTGAGGCTGAGAGCTCAGATCTTGTAAGTTTCAAAACTCATGTCTCTTTGCGGGGTCTGGGTGGCTCAGTGGATCGAACATCCAACTTCAGCTCAGGTCATAATCTCTCGGTCCGTGAGTTAAGCCCCGCAACCGGCTCTGTGCTGACAGCTCAGAGCCCGGAGCCTGCTTCAGATTCTGTGTCTCCCTCTCTCGGTCCATCCCTTGCTCGTTCTCTGTCGCTCTGTCTCTGTCTGTCTCTCTCTCTCAAAAATGAAAATAAAAACATTTTAAAAAATCACGTCTCCTTAAACTTAAGCCTGCTGCCTTTCAGCAAATGTCTGGTTGGGGAAAATTATGAGAAAGACAGGTTCTTGATTTTTCACATATTGCAAGTAAATGTGTTTTTCTATCCTTCCCCCATTTTTTAAAATTTATTTATTTATTTATTTATTTATTTATTTATTTATTTTGAGAGAGACAGAGACAGAGACAGAGACAGAGACAGAGACAGAGACAGAGAATGAGCAGGGAGGGGCGGAGTGAGAGGAAGAGAGAATCCCAAGCAGGCTCTACACACAGCACAGAGCCTGACGCAGGGCTCATTCCCACAACTGCAAGATCACGACCTGAGCTAGGTAGTAAGAATCGGGGGCTTAACAGACTGAGCCACCCGGGCACCCCCAGCCTTTCCCCAGTTTTTAAGTGAATAACTTGTTGAATCATTATGAGCTCTTCTCACATAAACTTATAAAGCAGAAAGGAAAAAAAAAAAACTGGTCGGATCATGCATTTAGATTTGAGTTTAGAAATATATGCTCATTATACATAAATCATAAACATTTCCATTTAAGGAACAGGTCATGTTAACCAAAGGAAATATAGTTTTAAAATGTTTTACTCTTTTGTTTGAACAAGGAGTAGACTTACAAGTCTTTAGGAAAAAAAAATGTATGCCATAAAAGACAAAAAGTTTAGTTTTATTGTTTTTCTATTGATTTTTATAATTGTTATTCTTGTTGTTTTTTTTTCCTCCAAACACAGAGATAACCATACTTGGTGAAGAGCTCAAAAGATAATAGTGGATACCTTTGAATAAAAGAGTCTATTAGAACTGGATTTTATAAAGGGAATATCTGTGCAATGTGGTATATTCCACCCAGAACATTCCCTTACTGTTGTTTTTCTAATACACTTAAGAGGTGAACTATTTATTCAATCACTTGAGAAAGTAGACTTAAAAAAAAAAAAAAAACTTCCATGCTTGAAAAAGTATGTTTACCTGGGTGATAATATAAACCTAACATGCATCTTGTGATGTAAGACATAATAATTCATGCATCATTTTTAGAGAAGTTAACTTAGGATCCGCAGGCTTGACATGATAAACACACAAGCTGATTGAAGAAGATTTTCAAGAGTCCCAGATTGTTTTATTCTTTAAAGTCAAACGTTAATGGAAAATCTGGAGACAACACAGAAGAAACACTGCCCATAAAAGAAGGAAGTAGGATCTTACTACAGTCATTGACATCTGGGTTTGAGGTTATTCCTAAGAACTTCTAATACTCTCCTACCTTCCCTTACAGTTTGGGAAATGTCGGCTTTATGCTCTCTGAAGACCACCTTCAGGTAACACTTTCCTGAGTGTTTAACATGAGCCTGGATAAATAAAGAAAGCCACAGTCCAATTTCCATGAGCATCTGCAAACATATCCAGGACTCAGACTGGTCGGACGTTCTATCTGAGGCTGAGTGAGGTAACAGGATGTGATTCCATCTCACGGCATAAGCATATAAACTAGAATTAACCCTTGGAAGTTCTGATTCCAAAACAATATTATTTCACTATGCCATTGTCTCCTCCTTCTACGGGAAGAGATCTACCTTTGACGACATCTGTCCAATGTTGTGATAACAGGAACTTAGAAGAACCTGATCCCGTCGTAATTTCTCAAAGAATTAGTGGTTATTAATGTTACTTGCTCTACAATAAGGCTGTTCTTCCCATAACTTGCTTTTTACGATAGGTCCTTCCATCTGTTCCTTATGAATGAATTACTGTGAGCCCTTTACTGAGTAATAACCTCATCTGTGCCCCAGGGACACTCCAGATGCATCCCAGAGCTTATGTATGACAGGCCTGGAGGCGTCATGAACAGAGTTTAAACTGCTTTTGCCATGGATAATGGTCATGGTTATGATCACCAAGAAAGATTGTCTTGTGCCTGTGTTCCTTCTCTTCTTTAGATGAACTCTCTATCTTACTTTTCACTGGGCCGGGATGGAAGTTAGATTTCTTGAGACAAATCGTGAAAGAATAGGACAGTAAGGAAAAAGAAACAAATTATTAGGAAGAGCTGTCCAATTCTCATTTTCCACTATCTCCAGCATTGTTTTGCTTATAAAATTTAAAAAAAAACATTAAAACTTAACTATTAAAATATGCTAGAAGGAAGGAAAAAAGAGTCAACTTATACCTAGGCAAAAGCTCATGGACTTTGGTGTCCCATAGATGTGTGTTTCCATTCTGGGTTCTGCTACTTATCAGCTGTATGGTATTTGATGAGTTACTTAACCTCTCTGTGCCATAATTTTTTCATCTCTAGGCAGGTGGCTTTATCATAACTGTAAGGTGGTAAAAAGAATTAAACAAGGTAATTATAACTGTGCATGGCATGTAGTAAGGATATAATAAATAATAATATAGCTCCTTCACTTCTTGCCATGGAAAAGCTTTCAAAACACACCTTCCCTTTCATTATAACACAAAAGATTACATGAAACTCAGAAATGGTAAAGAGGAAACCAAAACCCCACTTTATGTGGATCTGACACCTGACAGAGCTTCCTTTTGCAGAGGATTAGATCCATTTAATGCACTTATAAAATGTCATAGAAGTACTGTCTTACCCAACAAGGGCTGAAGTGATTTACTCCTTTCCTGCTGTGTAAGCCACCCATTCCTTGGGCAGCAGTTGTCAGAAGCTGAAATAGCTCCCGGCCGTCTTCCCAGCCTGACTATTTTGGTGTGAACAGTGCCCACCCATGTTCAGAAGGTATCGCTGCTTTGTCAACTACTTTGATTCCCTTCTCTTCTGGAACAAGCTGCTGTCCCATTCTAGAGAAAATGCTTCAGATGAATGCAAAATCCGTGTTGATGACATCTGGCTTTCCCAAGACAGCAAAGGGCCAAGCATATATCAACTGTGCATGTGTTTGCATTCTGGCCTAAAGGAAAAATCAAGAACCTTTCCATAGTCCGTTCAGATAAACGGCATCCTATGAAAAGGGAAACATGAACTTCTTAACATCCTGCAGCTAGATAATCTCCTAGAAGGCTTATTTTAGGGAAAGGAGAGAAGGGGACATACTTATACCCCAGGAGAGAAGAGTTTCCCTGTAACTCCTCTCTTTCACTTCATTGTTTTACAATGAGCAGAGACGCCCAGAGCTTTGCCCTGTTTGAAGTCAGTCTCACAGATGGCAGTGGAGTCAGCAGGATCTGGCAAGTAGGGTTAGGTAAGGGTCACTGGAAGGTAGACACGGGGCAACTATTCCCAGCAGGGTCAATAAGCAGACACTAAAGACAGTAAAAGTCTCACTCCTAAAGAGCATTATTCTACCAGATGTCCAAGGAAAAGACCATATAGAGATCTAGGCTCAAGTTTGAGCTCAATATAGATATGTATATATAAATATGTATATATGTATATATATGTATATGTATATATATACACATATATGTATGTATATATATACATATATGTATGTCTATGTATATGTGTATATATATGTATATGTATGTATATGTATATATACATGTGTATAGATAAAAATAAAAAAATAAAAATAAAAAATATATATATACACATATGTATATATATATACATGTATGTATATATATATATATATATTTTTTTTTTTCCATTTCCCCAACCTTATGTCCCTTAGAAAACTTAGAATATCATGGTAAGTGCCTGGTCAGATTTAGACTCTTAGCCTAAAGAGAGAAACCGTGAACCATGAAGAAGATTTTCATTTCCTTTATTTCTCCTTCTACTGCAAATCCTGCTCCCCATCCCTATAAGGAAATCTAACTAGGGCAGATTACACATGTGGATGATCTCAGCCCTCATCTAAAACCCCACTAAAATGCCATAAAAAGACTTTTAAGAGGCACAGCCAAAAGGGCAAATTGAGAATGGACGTGTGCCTAAGTTCACGGTCCTTGGAAAAAAGACTCTAAGATGGAGATTTATGTGTCAGAGTTTATAAAGTAGTCTTTGGATTCCAGACCTGAGAGAGGTAAGTTTGGAATAAGGATAGACTGACGTGTGAATGCGTGTGTGTGTGTGTGTGTGTGTGTGTGTGTGTGTGTGTGTGTTAAGTTCATTTATTTATTTTGAGAGAGACAGAGAGAGAGGGGGTGAGCGCATGCGGGAAGGGGCA
Source organism: Felis catus (assembly GCF_018350175.1). Classification (NCBI taxonomy): domain Eukaryota; kingdom Metazoa; phylum Chordata; class Mammalia; order Carnivora; family Felidae; genus Felis; species Felis catus. Next base: position 196,325,106 of record NC_058371.1, on the reverse strand, counting down.
GAGGGAGAGAATCCCAAGCAGGCTCTGCACCGTCAGTGCAAAGTCCCAATGTGGGACTCGAACTCAGGAACTGTGAGATTATAGTTGAGCTGAAGTCATCAACCAACCAAGCCACCTGGGCACCCATGACCTGTGGTTTTAATTGCAACCTCAGTGAAACCTCTGGAGCTAAGAAGGCCCTATAAAACGTCCCTAAGGAGGCATGGGCATGGGGTCTTTGCAACCACGTATTAACCTGTGACTGGATGCAGGCTGCCACCAGGGACAGGAGTGAACTTGGTGAGGAGCTCCCATAGGCTGAGGGCAACTCCTGGAGAAAAGCTCACCTGTGAGTTGTCTGAATGACACTCAACTCCTGGAAGTCAGGGGAAAAGAGCGTCTGTGATGTCCCACTATAATGATTCAGCAGACAAGAGTCAAGGAGGATATTTCATTAGAAGGAAAGCTGACAGATAGAAGAGCAGAAGCCACAATGCTGAGCCCTAACTGCCCACTGACAGGCAACATGGAGGATAGAGTAAGGCAAGAAGCTAAAAATAAAGGCTGTAAACAGCCTTTACAATAGATGATAAGACCATCGTGCCATTTTGATACATGTGAAAGGGAGAGGGGAGAAAGTAGGTTGGGTAGGAAGAGCTTCAACCCATCCGAACAACGCAAATCAGACAAAGTATCAGCCAACCCCGAATTGGACTTTCCCCAAAACACTGCCCAATGGAAGACTCCCACTCTGGGGCAAAAGACACAAGCCCTAAGATTTCGTGATGCTCACTGACTGGCTGGATTTCCCCAGGAAAAGAGTGTCCCCACCCCACATCACAGCGATCGCACTCCCCATGATCCCAGGGATTTTTCAAGTTCCTTCTTTTAGGAAGATCAGAGCTGTACATCTCTGGGGTCACCACATCTCAGAACGTTGAAGGTCACCTGGGTGGCTCAGTCGGTTAAGACTTGAGTCAGGTCTTGGTCTAGGGATTCAGGTTCAAGCCCTGTGTCAGGCTCACCACATCTGGCATCTCGAAGTCTGGAGCCTGTTTCATATTCTGTGTCTCCCTCTCTCTCTGCCCCTCCCTTGCTCACGTTCTGTCTCTCTCACTAAAAAATAAATAAAACATTTAAAAAATTAAAAAAAAGAAGTTTGAATACAATGGAGAAATTATTTAATAATTCTGTCAGAGAGGTGGTTACAAACCAGAATTCTATTCTGTCAAACTGTCAATCAAGAATGAGTATAAAAATAAAGAAATTCCCAAATCCTTGATATCTTTTTTTTTAAATGATAATTTCCTCTACACTCTTGGAAGGTAATCTGAGAATAAGATCCCCTAAGCAAGGGTGTGAACCAAGAAGGGGAATTCTTGTGATTTAGGAAACAGGTATTTGACATTAAAAAGATACTGAAAGAAATTCCTGTTTAAACAGATGTACACTGGGTCTCAAGAGAAATTACCGCAAACTGGAAAAGAAGCTGATCTCTCTAAAAAAGAGAGAGAGAGGGGCGCCTGGGTGGCTCAGTCGGTTAAGCGGCCGACTTCGGCTCAGGTCATGATCTCACGGTCCGTGAGTTCGAGCCCCGCGTCGGGCTCTGTGCTGACAGCTCAGAGCCTGGAGCCTGTTTCCGATTCTGTGTCTCCCTCTCTCTCTGCCCCTCCCCCATTCATCCTCTGTCTCTCTGTCTCAAAAATAAATAAAAGTTAAAAAAAATTAAAAAAATAAATAAATAAAAAATAAATAAAAAAGAGAGAGAGAAAAAAGAAGAAAGGTCTCACCTTATGTGTTTGTCCCTATTTTTAAAAGTTTCACATTTCTGTTACCTATTTGTAGGGAGGATAATTAAAGATGAGTACATAGAAAACCAAACCCCCCATATCAAGGTAATTTGTAATATGACTAAATAAATAATATACAATGTAGGGAATGATTCATCATAATATAAAAAAGCAAGGCTTAGCTTTGAATGTTTATGTAGTCATAATTTATATATGCTGAGAAATTACTTAATAGATAATTGTTAAATAACCGTTTTCTGTACATAGGCTGGCAAAATGTAAATGGGACTAATGGGCAAAAAGAGCCAAAGTTGTACCTTTCATAACAAATCAATAGATAATGCCCCAAAGCGAAAGAAACAAATACAGTCTAGATATATTACTTAGAAATACCAGAGGAAGAGCTATCTTAAGGGGAAGGAGTTGTCTTCGAGGAATGGAGTTAGGAGGGGCGTGTTTTAAGACTTTACTGCTACTTGACTTTTTAAAATTAAATTAACTTTGATAATAATGCAACTTGGGGGCCTGGGTGGCTCAGTCAGGTAAGTATCTGACTCCTGATTTCGGCTCAGGTCATGATCTCATGGATCATGAATTTGAGCCCAGCATCAGGCTTTGTTCTGATGGGGTGGAGCCTACTTGGGATTCTCTCTCTCTATCTCGGCCCCTCTCCTGATCACATTCTACCTCTTTCTCTCTCAAAATAAATAAAATAAACATTAAGAAATTTCTGAATAGAAAAAAAGAGTGCAGGGGCGCCTGGGTGGCTCAGTCAGTTGGGCATCCAACATCAGCTCAGTTCATGATCTCCTGGTTCGTGGGTTCAAGCCCCATGTCGGGCTCTGTGCTGACAGCTCAGAGCCCGCATCCTGCTTCGGATGCTGTGTGTCCCTCTCTTTCTCTGCCCTTCCCCCATTCACACTCTGTCTGTGTCTCTCAAAAATGAATAAATCTTGAAAAAAATTTAAAAAAAAAGAAAAAAGAGTGCAGTGTAGCAAAATAACGCAGGAAGAGAAGTCATGAAGACCAGTAACTATGCCATTTGCTTAGGAAGGACCAGAGCTGAGTTCCCTCAAATAACTTCAACATGGTTTTGACAATAATGCCACCTTATACACGGAAACCACAGCCGATGGCAGAGTGCTTACATACATGTCATGAAATGCACCCTTCTCCCCACGTACCTCCCCTCTGTGCAACTTCTTGACTGATTACTCTCCACTCTGCACAATGTCCTTCAATTCTTCTTTGCCTGGCAAACTCCTACTCATTTCTCAAGATGATGCTAAAAAGTCATCCTTTCTGTAGAGCCTTCTCTCATACTCCTCCCTTTCGCTGCAGAATTAATCATTCCTTCATTTAAGCCTCCCATAACATATAGCCTGTAGCTTTATCATGGCATCCCCATCCTCTGGTACCATTAGTTACCCACTTGTTTATCTTTCCTGATAGACTACAAGCTGCTACTCTTACAATAGTGACATGTTTTATTCATGTTTGTGTTCTTGCTTCCTTTTACTGAACTGGGCATCTACAAAGCCAAGCCTCGATTCATATCTGCTAAACTAATTAGTTGGAGCGTCGCTGCGTATCAGACAAGAAGGTAGGACAGCCATCATTAGCTTCCTTTGGCAGGTGAGGAAATTGAGTCTGAGAGTGACTGAGCGCCCTGCCCAAGGTCACAGCTAGCAGCTGGGAGGTACGTTTGGTCTTTGACAAAGTTCATCTCTCCTGCACACACATTTCAGAAGAAGGTGACTTATTCCGAAGATAATCTGAAACTTTCTTCCAAGTCCTTTGGCATATCCATTATGCGTAGACTCGAGGTTTAGTTAAGAAACAGGACTGGCCCTGGGTGCCTTTGGCCTGTTCTTGGTGATGAAGCAGCATAAAACCCCATTGTAGCAGTGGCCCCGAGGAGCCTTAGGGCACCTGGAAGTTAGTAACTCTCACTTTCCCACCACCAGGTCCCACCGGGCTCCTAGCCTAGGACAAGCTCTGCTGACATTCGGAGGCCCCAGGCACAAGAGTAACAAATGAATGGTGATGTGATTCTCTGGCATTGAGTTTTTGGGAGAGGAGAACCACAAGGGCACAGGGTAGAGAAAGGCTAAGGAAAAAAAAAATCGCAGGTGTTGATATGGAACACATTATACATTATTATGTAGCAATAATGACACCACTCGCAGATGATCTGGGTTTTGCATGTTCCCTTTCTAATGCATAAAGCTTATTTATAAACTGCAGTGCTTTAAATAGAGCAAATACTTTGAAAAATAAAGTTTTCTAAGAGCAGGTGTGATTGCAGCTGTTCAAACACTGGCACTCTGTAAATGTTAATGGAATGATTAGAGGCTTAATAAGAGTAGCAATAAAAAGATTTTTCCCGACACCCATTTAAGTCTTAAACTAGGTAAAGTGCCCATGCCAAATATTCCATGCCAATTAACCCCAAGCGGCTTTATTTTGATTTTTATCAATGCTTCTATGTCTCCTCGACAACAGAAACTCAAGCAATTTGTTCTCAGAACAACATTGTCAAAAAAAAAACAAAAACAGAAAAACTTGCTCTTAAGTCATTTCTTCATCGCCTGTCACTCTAAGCAGAGTGAAAAATTCTTGAGATTCCATCAATATTGTTATTTTCCTGTTCACAATTAAAGTACCCAGCATGATTTTCTTCATACATTAACCACCCAGAAGATCCCTGGGACAGTTTAATTGGAGAGGAGAGCACTGATGTGGTGAACAGTAGGTAAGAAGTATCATGTTAGATTACTTGCAAAATAAATCTTTATTAAAGGCATCTGTCCCTAGAGTATTCTTCTTCGTGTGTGTGTGTGTGTATGTGTGTGTGTGTGTGTGTGTGTGTGTGTGCTTACACAGATGCATGTGTGCATTATAATGGCAATTTGCCTATAAATTATTTAACACATGTATCGTGTAACAATTACCCACATGTCTTCAGGATGCCTATACAATTTTGGAGTTAAACGAGAAGTCAGGATTAGAGATATTAATGTGGGAGTTTTCAGCATATACAGACGTATTAGCGTATTATGGAGGTTATACAGAAATATGTTAAAAAAGTTAAATAGCTACATTTTTCCGATTTATACATAGTGAAACATCCACGTTCCAAGCATCCTCCCTCATTTCTCCCAATATTGATGAAGATAATCATTCATTTTGCTGTTCATCCTTGTAGGCCCCTTTGTATGCATTAATGAATGTATGTATCTATATAATAGATAATATACAAATATGCAAATCAGTGTACCCTGTTAACTTCATTCAAACTACTATGTTTTCCTTTATTTTTTTCAACATATATTTTTTACCATTTTAAGTAATCACTCCATGTACATTAATCAATCTTTTCTACTGAAAATAGATAGCCACAGCATTTCTCATATTATTAAATATTCTATAAAAGTCTTGTTTTAATCACTTTGGCATATGGTATACCCAATTTCAAACATTTAGTTTTATAAAATCTTTGTTATTATAATAATGTTGTCAAGATATTGGCATCAGTGCTTGCCTACATCTCAGATTAGCTTTTAAGCATTAATTTGAAAAATCTGGAGGCCTTACGTATAGAGAGACCAATGGCTCTTCAGACAGGATGCACCAATTCATAATTCCATTAAAAGTTATGTGAGTGGTCATCCCTCTTTTCTTCGTTCCATTGAATATCATTATTTTTAATCCTTAATCAAATGATTAATAAAAGAAATTCCTTGTGATAACACACATCATATTCATTAACTTTTTTAGTGTTAAGGCTGAACATTTGGGGTTTATTAATCAACCATCCGATTTTTTTTTAATTTTTCCAATGTAAAATTGCTAATGCAATTAACCCAGTTTCCTTCGTGTATTTTGTAATTTCCTCTGACCAATGCCTTCCTATACACCTCCACACATGTCCAGAGATCTACAACTCTGCTTCCTGTAACTACAGATTGGCTCACATTTTCTTGGAATTATGTAAATGGAACCATACTGCATAATCTCTTTTTCCCCCATTGTTTCAATCACTCAGAATTATTTTGAGATTCATTCACTTTGCAGCAGTCAATAAGTCATTCCTTTTAATTACTAAGTCGTTTTCCCCACGTGTGGGTACGGAGGGATACTTTTCTCCTCTTCACCTGTTAATAGACATTTGGGGTTGTTTCCACTTGAGCCTATGGTGAATAAAGTTGCTATGTCCAAATCTCACTTGGTAAGTTCAATCTTTTTATTTTTTTATTTTTTTTTTTCAACGTTTATTTATTTTTGGGACAAAGAGAGACAGAGCATGAACGGGGGAGGGGCAGAGAGAGAGGGAGACACAGAATCGGAAACAGGCTCCAGGCTCTGAGCCATCAGCCCAGAGCCTGACGCGGGGCTCGAACTCACGGACCGCGAGATGGTGACCCGGGCTGAAGTCGGACGCTTAACTGACTGCGCCACCCAGGCGCCCCAAGTTCAATCTTTTTAATTTCAACTATTCTGATATGTGTGTGCTGGCATCTCATTGTAAGTATAGTTTACTTTTTCTAAGAACTGATGATATTGGGCATCTTTTTATATGCTTATTTTCTGGACTTTTATTGAAAAATTATATGTAAAAGGCTTTGCCCATTTTTAATGCATTGTTTAGTGAAACGCTTACTGCGTTTTGAGAATTATTTATACATTATGAATACTACACGATTAGCAAATATGTTCTCCCCATCTTTCGCTTGCCTTTTCATCCTCCTAACAACGACTTTTGAAGTGCAGAACTTCATAATTTTGGTGAAGTCTACTTTATGAATTTGTTCTTTTATTGATCATGTGTTTGATGTTGTAGCTAAGAAATGTTTGCCTAATCCAAAGTCACAACAGTTTTCTCCTAGGAGGTCTATAGCTCCAGGTTTGCATTTAGGTACACAATACATTGTATTTGATTTTGGTATGTAATACAAAGCATACACAAAGTTCAAATTTTACTCATGAATGTGTAACTATTATAAGACTATCTGTTGAAAAATCGTGGTTCAAAAGTTCTCTACTGAATTATGTTCATCTTTATCAAAATTCAGTAGCTTGTATATGTATGCTTCTATTTCTGAACTCTAATACTCCTCTAAACACATAGCATATTATCTTGATTGCTATAACTTTATCATACAATTTAAAATAGAGTAGTGTTAGACTTCCAACTTTTATCTTCTTTCTCAAGGTTGTTTCGATCGTTGGAGGACTTTTGCATTTCCATATCTATGTTAGCATCATCTTACCAATTTGTACACATACAAAAGAAAGTCTGCTGGGATTGATTATGGTTGCATTGAGTCTATGCATGAATTTGGGGAGAAGTGATGTCTTAGCTTTATTGAACGTTTTGACCAACGAGCATTGCATTTATTTATCTTTCCATCTATTTCAATTTTCCTCCCTTTACCTCAATAATGGCCTGTTGTTGTTGTGGAGTGTTCAAGAAATATTAATTAGGTCAGGTTGGTTGATCATAATCTTCAAATATTTGATATACTTCCTGATTTGTTGTGTAATTGTTCCGTCAATAATTAAGAGGGAGGTGTTGAAATCTCTGACTGTAACTGTGGGTTTAACTATTTCTCCTTTAATTTTATTGCTGTCAGCTTAGGTGTTATGGTTCTATTATTAGATACAGAAACATTTAGGATTGTTAGTTTCTCCTGTTGAACTGACCCTGTTATCATTATGAAATGACCTTGTTTAATCCAGCATTATTCTTAACTCTGTATTCCTCCTTCAGAGGAAAGAATATATATTTTTTTTATCCCTTTGACTTATAACTTGTGTGTTTCTTTTTATTTAAAGTGTATTTTTGTAGGGGCGCCTAGGTGGCTCAGTCGGTTAAGCGTCCGACTTCAACTCAGGTCACGATCTCACGGTCCGTGAGTTCGAGCCCCGCCTTGGGCTCTGGGCTGATGGCTCAGAGCCTGGAGCCTGCTTCCGATTCTGTGTCTCCCTCTCTCTCTGCCCCTCCCCCGTTCATGCTCTGTCTCTCTCTGCCTCAAAAATAAACGTTAAAAAAATAAATAAATAAAGTGTGTTTTTGTAGACAGCATGTAGTTGGGCTGCCCTCTTTTACCAAAACTGTAGATAGAGTTAGTTAAGTTGAAAAAAATATTTTACTTGGACTATTTACATTTTTTATATAACAATAAAAACCCTGTATTAACACTGATATTACTTCAGTAATTTAGATTTGTTTACTAGTTATCCTTTTTTTTAATATATGAAATTTATTGTCAAATTGGTTTCCATACAACACCCAGTGCTCATCCCAAAAGATGCCTTCTTCAATGCCCATCACCTATCCCCCCTCCCTCCCACCCCCCATATTAAAAACTGAGAATAGACTATTTACATTTAATGCGATTATTGATCTGGTTAGCTTTAAATATTTTATCTTGCTATTTGCTTTCTGCTGATTCCATCACATCTTTGTTCATTTTGTCCTTTTTCTCTATTTATTACTTCAATAATTTTTTAATTGTTTTTCAAGCTTATTTATTTTTGAAAGAGAGAAAGAGCAGGTAGGGGCAGAGGGAGAGGGAGAGAGAGAATCCCAGGCAGGATCTGCATCATCAGCATGGAGACCCACACGGGACTCAAACCCACGAACTGTGATATCATGACCTGAGCCAAAACCAAGAGTTGGAGGCTTAACCACCTGAGCCACCCAGGCACACCTAACTCAATGATTTTTATAATTCAATTTTATCTATGTTGGCTTATTAGCTGTTTATTTAGTTTATTTAGGTTTGCATCTTTAATTTATTACTCTCTACCTTCAAGTGACACTATATTACTTCACATCTAGTATAACAGCCCTAATAGGATACTTGAGTCGTCCGCAACACTTGTATCATTATTGCTGTTACATTTATACCATATGTTTACACATATGGTATAACATGGTACTGCATGATTATAGTTATTTGAACAGCCAATTGTTTTTAAATAATTTAAACAAAAATAACACTATTATGTATTTATTGATGTAGTTACAATTTCTTTTCTCTTTTCCTTGATGTTGCAGTATCATTTCCCTTCCTCCTAAAGAATTTCCTTTAATAATTTCTTGGTAGTATGAGTCTGCAGGTGATGAAATTGTTTCACCCATTGTTTATCTAAAAAAAGTCTTTACTTTTATTTCTGAAGATATCTTCTCAGAGGGGCGCCTGGGTGGCTCAGCTGGTTGAGCGTCTGACTTCAGCTCAGGTCATAATCTCGCGGTCTGTGAGTTCGAGCCCTGCGTGGTGCTCTGTGCTGACAGCTCAGAGCCCGGAACCTACTTCACATTCTGTGTCCCCCTTTCTCTCTCCGCCCCTCCCCCGCTCAAGCTCTGTCTCTCTCTGTCAAAAATAAATAAACAAATAAATAAGTAAATAAATAAATAAAATAAAGATATCTTCTCAGGGGGGCGCCTGGGTGACTCAGTCAGATAAGTGTCATGATCTCATGTCACTTCTGCTCAGGTCATGATCTCCCAGTCTATGGGTTCAAGCCCCACGTTGGGCTCTGTGCTGACAGCTCAGAGCCTGGAACCTGTTTAGGATTCTGTGTCTCCCTCTCTCAGTGCCCCTCCCCCACTCATGCCCGGTCTCTCTCCATCTCTCAAAAATGAATAAACGTTAATTTTTTTTTAATAAAAAAATATCTTCTCAGGGTATAGAATTCTAGGCTGACAGATTTTGTTTTCCTTTCAGGATTTAAAAGATATCGCTCTACTCTTCTGGCTTGCACTGTTTTGAACAAGAAGTATTTCATCACGTTTATTGTGGTTGCTGTGAATGTACTTTGCCTATTCTCCCTTGTTTTAAGAATTTTTATTTTATCGCTGATTTTGAGTTATTTGATTATGTTTCACATGCTGTAGTTTTCTTTATGTAGTGTGTGTGTGTGTGTGCGTGTGTGTGTGTGTGCATGTGCGTGTGTGTGTGAGCTTGTGTATACATGTATGTGCTTGGATACATTGAGCTTCATGGATCTCAGTAGTTCATAGACTTTATCAAAGTTAGAAGATTTTCCATCCTCATTTTTTAAAGAATTTTTTTTCTTTTTCTTTCTCTTTGGAGACACAAATTACACTACTTTAGGCAGTTACAATTTTTTCTCACAGTTCACAAATTCTCAACTGATTTTTTATTGTTTTTTCTCTTCCCTTAATACATTTAATTTTAGTTTGTATTGTTGTACTTCTAGTTTAGTAATTTTTTCTCTGTATTTCTATTCTGCCAATAATTATACTCAATATATTTTCTTTTCTGTCAAGAATATGGTAATTTTCATCTCTAGAAGTCTGGGTCTTTTGTACATCTTCTATGTCTATACTTATCCTTTAAAAATATAAACTACACCCAGAATGCCTGGTGGCTCAGTTAAGCATCTGACTCTTGATTTTGGCTCAGGTCATGGTCTCATGGGTTTGTGGGTTCAAACCCCATGTTGGGCTCTGCACAGACAGCATGGATGCTGCTTGGGATTCTGTCTCTCCCTCTCCCTCTGCTCCTCCCCCACTCCTTCTCTCTCTCTCTCTCTCTCAGGAAAAACAAACAAACAAACAAACAAACAAACAAACAAAAAAAAAAATATATATATATATAATACACTTATAATAATTGTTTCCATGTTCTTGTCTGCTAATATATGATTTCCATCTGTATTATATCTGTATCAGTTTTTGATTGATTTTTCTCTTCAGTATGGTTTATATTTTCCTGCTTGTTATTATGTTTGGTAATCTTTGAATAGATGCCAGAGATTGTGAATTTTATCTTGTATTGTGCTGAGTAGTTTTTGAGTTTCTATGAAAATACTTAAGAGATTACATAACTTTTCCTTAACCACATTATCTCTTCTGCAGTATAACAATCATTATAAACAATTTCAACTTCCTTTATATTTTTATGCCTTTTTCAGTTAGCAAAAAAAGCTTAATAGAAGTCAGAAAATGAAGTTAAAAGACATAAGCGGGTCTGGCAAGGAATAAACATCTCTCCATAAATTCCATAAAGCAAATATCTCTGTATAGTACATTATATAGAAGATAGCTGATCACCTTCTTTAAAATAATTAGCTAATAAAATGAAAATCAACTTTTTGAGTGCTTTCTATACATTGGGAACTATTTTAAGACTTTTGCTTGCCTTATGCCATTTAATATCTACAATAAATTTATGAAGTGAAATACTATTATTACTATTTTACAGATGAGATCATTGAAGTTTGGTCTACTGAGAAGTTGAGTCATGACTTGGGTATAAATCTGGGGGACTCCAATAAGCATGTGCTTACTCAATATTCTCAATAATAATGGCAGTAACAACAAAAAGAATATTTAACATCATTATCATGGTGAATGCACACTAGACATTTTATATTTTCATAAATATTTGATATCTACATAATACAAATAGCCCAGCAATCATTAGAATTATGGAGCACGTTTCTCTAGTATACTTGGAGATCAACTTTAAAATTAAAAAATATATATATTATTAAAAATAATTATACATTCTTCCAAGAAGAAAAACTGAACTCAATAACATGTGGCTCACATTGTGAATTGAGAGGCTCCTTTGGTATATTTCTGATAATTTTCTTCCTAATTGTTCCCTCCCCCCACTCTTTGTGTATGACATAAGGAATCATAGCAATAAAACATGAGTGGTTTATACTTTTAAGAGGAATCATGGGAAGCATCACAGAAGGACTGACAGTTGGGGTGAGTCTTGAAAGAAGGTAATATTTTCTAAATCACGGACAGGAACTATCTTGCTCATTGCTGTGTCCTAAGAGTTGGAACAAGACAAGTAGTGCGACTAGGTATTTTCACAAAAGATAAAGTTAAAGGGGACACTGAATATATTTCAAACTGTATGCAAAAGAGCCCACTATAGACTGTAACAGATTCTTCAACAATTTTAGTAAAATCTGAATCTGAGTAACATAAATTACAATGAGGTATAATATTAGTTTTCTGGTGGTTTTTGCAGACAAATGTTACAATAAGGATGATGAAACCTAATTCTCATTTTAATACCAATGATTTTTTAACGTTTATTTTTTACTTTTGAGACAGAGAGAGACACAGCATGAACGGGGGAGGGTCAGAGAGAGGGAGACACAGAATCTGAAGCAGGCTCCAGCAGGCTCCAGGCTCTGAGCTGCCAGCACAGAGCCCGACAAGGGGCTCGAACTCACCGACCGTGACATCCTGACCTGAGCCGAAGTCGGCCGCTTAACCGACTGAGCCACCCAGGCGCCCCAGCCAGACAATGATAGTAAATGGGAAGCTAAGCTAGTATTAAAGCACTTGGAGCCAGCATTCGTAGAGGACCTTTTCTATCAAATAGGTTTTGGTTGTCGCATCTTTCAGTTTCAAGGCATTTAAAGATGTGAGTACCTTGGGAGCAAAGATTATGCTTTAGTTAACCCAGTGTACTCAGTACCTGGTAGGGTTCTTGGCATTGAGTGAAAACTCAGTGCATGTTTCATAAACAGTGAATGGATCTGAACTAGTATTTCACAGTGCACTTCGTATGATTGGCCTTCAAGTCACTAACACAGTCCAAAGAACAAAAATTTGACATTCTATGTGAAAGGTACCATGCCAGATACTGGAATCCAGCCAGAAATATGAAGGACATATGGAAAACCTCATTGCAAGAGAAACAATCACAAATACAATAAAACAATAATTCAAGGCGCAATAAATGTGATTGATTCCATACTGATATTGACTAAATTTCCTTTCCCATCTGTTTTACATTATTTTAGCATTTACTGTAACCTCTTTGTGTTTAGAGATGAAAGCAATACATAATTGAATTCCAGAATTATATTTTACACAATATAATTACCTACTAAAAGTTTAACATTGATGTTCTGAATTTCCTTAGAAATTCAACAGTTCGTGATTTATGGCATGGACCCTCCGTAAATAAAAAACGTATTTCATCACAGATCATGACAAGAATCTTAGCAAAAGAGAACATGAAATTCCAAATTATTCTGTTGCTACCTTTGGGAGTGGTATTTCTATTCTTTTATAAATCTCGGTAGACGTATTATTAGCTCAACAATTTAAAACCGAAGATGAAAACCAAGATCTATTCCTATTTCACCATGTGAAATTGTCATAGCCATTCTGAGTGTGAATGTCAGCTCCTATATGTCAGTTTCTTCAACTCTAAAAGTCAGTTAATCCCTTGCTTTATCCCAGGCTCCTCATTTTCCAGGTCAGGTTGTGTAATGGCTTGATCTGAATTATTGGTCTATTGGCCAAGTGAGAAGATAGAAGTAAGTCCTAAGGGAGATGCACGCTTTTCTGTAAAGCAGAGGCATCTACACTGTCTCTAAATGAATAAGGAGTGCTAGCCATTAATAGAAAGAAGCCGGACATTTCTGCAGACCCAGAAGGATCAGGAGAGTGTTGGGTTTTAAAGTTCTTGAGTGCATTGACTTAGAGTTCCCCACTTTGTCTGCCTCTGTCCCTGATCATGGTAGTGGAATTTCTTGGATTGACAATTTAATCTCTGGAGTGTTGCAACCCTTATAATTAACTCATAGCCCTGGGACTCCTGGGTGGCTCAGCTGGTTAAGTGTTCGACTCTCCATTGCGGCTCAGGTCATGATCTCATGGTTCATGAGTTCGAGCCCTGCAACGGGCTCTGTGTTGACAGCTCAGAACCTGGGATTCTCGATCTCCCTCTCCCTCTGCCCATCCCCTGCTCACTCTCTCTGTTTCTCTCAAAATAAATAAATAAACTTAAAAAATAATAATTAAGTTGTAGCTATATGTACATTTTGGCTACAGGAAATCGATATTTATTAATATGTCACCAAGGAGGTCCCTTTACTTCCACATTTTGTTCCAAGTTAGCTATTAATCCTCTTTATCCTTTAGTGGTCTTTCTGCAATGCATTGTTATATTCCACAAGGTAGATTAGATCTCTTTGTAATTTCTCTGCAGCCTCTAGAGAGGATTAGCCTCAGGTGACCAGGCAGATATGTTCCTTTCCCATCTCTTACAAGGAGAATCACAAGTATGTCACAGTCACAAGGGACTGTAGGAACGAATACACATGCATGCTCTTGTCCCTCTATGTTATAATAGCCTGAAGGGACCTGGAGAGACTGACATTCTGAAAAATATTATATTGCTCCATTGCATCAACAACATTAGTAATTAAATTGGATAAACAAATGGCAAGTGTGTTAGAAGCTTTGACAAGATTTATTCACTTCAGGGGCACCTGGGTGGCTCAGTCGGTTAGGCAGCTGTCTCTTGATTTTGGCTCAGGTCACGATCTCCCATGTTCATGAGTTTGAGCCCCACATCTGACTCTGTGCTGCCAGCACCTGCTTGGGATTCTTTCCCTCTCTCTCTCTGATCTTCCCAGGCTCTCTCTCTCTAAATATATAAATAAACTTAAAAAAAAAAAGGTTTTATGCTCTCCAGATGGTAGGAGGAAAACCCAACAAATATTCAGGGTCCTACCATCTCAGTAAGGACAACAAACAAATTGTTAAATCTTCTCTATCCCACTACCAGGAGAGAAGCCCAGTGCCGGATAAGAGTCTTTGGGTTCCTGAGGCAGGATGTCCACACTCGGGAATGTTGTCCCAAACCACTTGCCCTGTGATGTGGCAGGCTGTGAGCTTTGTGTGGGACCCAAAACAGAAAGACTCTGCAGGAGTTCCAGTTTATAGCACAGGCAGCCTTGCCACGTGAGGTCTATGACCCTGCAGACCCTGTCCTATTGGAGGTAGTTGTGAGTAGAAAAGATGCCATATGGAATTTTTGGCAAAGCCCTACGGGAGAATCGCAGTGGAGACCTCCAGGGTTCCGAGGTGAGGCCACACCTTTTCAGAGAATCATCCACCATTCGGAAACCAGCTACCGACACCTTGTTAGACATAACCCCTGATCACAGAAGAGCGTGTGACAGAGTGACTAGACCAACTGACATCAGCAAGGCACTGTCTCAGGCCTGCCTTTTCGATACCGAGTATTGTAATTAAAAATGTATTTGCTACTTTGATAGGCAGATCATAGTAGCCATTTTTTTTAGTAAGAATTTCTTTAATTTTTATTGATCCTGAATATATACATGTATATATATAAAATATATATAATATATATATAATATATAATATATAAAATATATATAATATATATATAATATATAATATATATACATATATACACATACATATATATAATATATAATATATATGATATATATAATATATACATATATACATATACATATATAATATATATAATATATATACATATATACACATATACATATATGTTATATATTATATATTATATATACATATATATTATATATATACATATAATATATATATTATATATTATATATATATTATATATAATACACATACACATATATGTACATATATACATATATATTATATATTATATATTATATATACATATATATTATATATATACATATAATATATATATTATATTATATATATATTATATAATATATATATGATATATTATATATAATATATATGTATATATGTATATATGTATATATATAATATATAATATATATATTATATGTATATATAATATATAATATATATAATATATATACATATATATATACATATAATATATATATAACATATATATATAATATATATATTATATATTATATATTATATATATGTATATATGTATATATAATATATAATATATATTATATGTATATATAATATATATACATATATACATATATACATATAATATATATATTATATGTATATATAATATATAATATATATAATATATATACATATATACACATACATTATATATAATATATATACATATACATATATACATATATATATGAACATTTGTGTTTCCTTTTTTGGAAACTAATGTTTAATTCTTGTACTAATTTGTCTGGTTTACCGATTTGATATATTAGGAAATTTTTTAAGCTTTATTTACTTATATTGAGAGAGAGAGAGCGCACTAGCAGAGAGAAGGGCAGAGAGAGAAGAGAGACAGAATCCTGTGTTGACAGCATAGAGCCCAACATGGGGTTCAATCTCACAAACCAGGAGATCATGACCTGACCTGAAATCAAGAGTCTGATGCTTAACCGACTGAGCCACCCAGGCACCCTTATATTAAGAATGTTAATATGTATATATACATACAGACAGACATATACATATATATATGTATATGTATGTATGTAGACATATACATATATATGTATATGTATGTATGTATATGTATGTATGTATATATAAAGAATATTTACTTTTTAATATTTAAAATATATTCAATGTTAACAAATATTAACAAAATTAATATCTATGTTCCCTTTCCAACCTCCAGTTTGCCCTTTGACATTCGCTTTTGTTTATAATGAAGCATAGGAAAGTACCCTTGTCAATGTTTAGAAGGTGATATTATGAACCTTTCCTTTGCGGTTCCTTCCTTTGATGTCAGTGTTTTAAAAAGTCAAGGTATTTAGTAAAACTTTCCATTTTAAGAATAGTGCACACTTGTAAAGATACAAACTTTCAGTTACAAAATAAATAAGTCCAGGGAATGAATTTATAACATGGCGACTATAGTTAAATATACTGTATTGTCTATTTGAAAGTTGCTAAAAAGAGTATAGCTTAAAAGCTCTCACAACAAGAAATAAAATTGTAACCATGTGCGGTGAGGGATGTTGATGAGACTTCTTTTGGTGATCATTTTGCAATATATACAAATATCGAATCATTATGATCTACACCTGAATCTAATAAATTGTTATATGTAAATTATATCTCTATAAATCATAGAGGCAAAGAGAAAAAAAAGTAATCCTTGCCATTATAATAAATTTGGAAAATACCTAGTGTTAGGGGGAAAATTCCTTTGTTTTCCCAAAACCTTAAAACCATCCCTAGACATGTTTTAGAGTATTTATGTCCCACATTTGTACTATGCATATTTTCTGCATATTTGAAATAATACCAAGTGTCCAATTTCCCCTCTCATGTTTTTCTTTTAGCATTTTCTCGTGGCATTGATACTGGCTGTGTACTACCCAACTTAAGATCTTCACCATGACTAGGCTTTTATTTTTCCCTGCTATAAATAATGCTACAATAGGCAGCTTTGTATATATGCTGCTTTCATGTAATCAATGAGTTATTTCCATCGAATAGACAGTCTCAGACAAAATGGAATTCTGAGTCGAAAGACATACTTGAGAACCCAATGCATGTTGCCAAATTTCTTTAGCATTATTTCTTCCTACCACAATTATGACCCGTCACACAGTGTCCAGTGGAAGAATTTTCTGCTCTTGGTGGTCATGGTTTGCCCTTTGGGCCATACACACACATATATGCACACACACACAACCAACCCTTGCCCGTGTTTTAAGTGGAAATTATAGTGATGTTTGCCTCCTTTTGGTTATAGTTCAAGGTAAAGAAAAAGTAAATTGTGGCTTATGAGTTATTGATTGGAAGCAGGGTATCATTTGTCAAAGCAGTCATTGGCCTGATATATCAGCAACTGTACAAACACATATGCCCCCATCACAGATTTTCTGCTCATGTTCTGTTATGGAAACACAAAGGCTTATTGATTGCATTCTCAAATTAAAGCTCAGCTCGACGGTTGCAAACATACCATTGCCTATAATACATTTATTTTTGAGACTTGTTTAACTGTAGCAGCAAAGAAAATCAATGTGTGGGGCCCAGCTAGACTGACCTTTAACAAACAAAATAACCTTTGATTTCTTTGTTTTCCCCTCCACTCTTCATGGAATTTTAGTCTTGCTCTTCTAAGATCTCATGACCTCATGGTACTTAGAAAATTCCAGAAAATCAGTATTGGGTAGTTTGGGGTGAGACAGAGGGAGAAAGAGACATTTGTACTGGTTGTCACTTTCTATCTATTTTTTTCTCTTAAACAGTTTTATTCAAGTCACTTTATGGTGATAGCAGTGTCATGGCCGTTTGTATTATGTCCACACTCACCAAATTGAACTGGTTGTCATTAAGGGCCCAGTGCAGCAAACCTTTATGGACTGATGCATCTTGATGCGTCCTTTTTTTTCTTTATCTTTCTCTGCTCCCTTTTTCTGGCTTTTCCTTTGATGGAGTTTCCTTTGATGGAGTTAAATATGGTACATTAGGAACGAATGTCAAATAAAAAATGAAAAGACTCTCAGGTGACACAAAAATAAATGCACACAGAGCTCATCAAAGAAGCTCAGGCTTCTTCAAGAAGAAACACCGTCTGTATTGGTAACATAAACAGCTCTTGCACATGGGATCTATGTCTTTGGTGCCTCTGGAAAACATGTTAATGTCTGTAAAATGCTTGCTCATTGACTGAGTCTCCCTAGTCAAGGCTGTGGGCAAGGGAGGTAGATACTATAAGAAAGTCGGAGCCTGGAGAACATGTCATGCTGAGGTTTAAGAATACCAGTGTCATGGGGATAGTGAATGTGATGGCATACTTTGGCCTCATTCATTCATTATATATATATTTATTTATTTTTCACAGATTTTATGGAGTATAATTGATGTACAAAGAATGACACATGTTTAATGATTACTATTTGATGAGTTTGGACGTACGTAAACATCCATGATATGATCACCAGAATCAAAACGATAGACATAACCATACTTTTGTTTCCCTGTATCCGTGTGTGTGTGTGTGTGTGTGTGTGTGTGTGTGTTAAGAATGCTCAACATGAGATCTGCCCCCAGAACAAAGTTTGAAGCACACAGCACCATACTTGTAACCATAAGAAACATATCGTACAGCAGATTTAGAACACATTCATTCATTCATTCATTCATTATTTCAATTATTTATTCATTTATTTACTGCAGAGATACTGAACACTGACCCCAAGCCTGAGACTGGCTGTCTCTATGCTCAAAGTCCAGCCGCAGAAGGAGAAATATGAATAAATAAGAACAATTCACTGAACTAAGTCCTAGAGTTGAAGGATGCCCATAGTATCACGGGAGCCCTTAGAAAAAAGTGACCTGGGGGCGCCTGGGTATCTCAGTCGGTTGGGCATCTGACTTCGGTTCAGGTCATGATCTCATGGTCTGTGAGTTCGAGCCCCGCGTCCGGCTCTGTGCTGACAGCTCAGAGCCTGGAGCTTGCCTCGGATTCTGTGTCTCCCTCTCTTGCTCTGCTCCTCCCCTGGTCATGCTGTCTGTCTCTCTCTCTCTCTCAAGAATAAATAAAACATCTTAAAAAAAGGTGACCAAGTCTAATAGAGCTGAAAAAGATCTTCTAGCAGAAAAGTCAAGATTCACTGAACTGAATCTTCACAGCTGTGTAGACGTTGCATTTTCTGAGAAGACAAACAAGACAGGGCAGAGGGAGCACCAGTGTGGCAGGCTGCTCTTGGGGGAGTTCAAAGGTGATCTGGGTGGGGAAAGGGCCACATGGAATGTATGGCTGGAACCAGAATGTGGAAAGTCCTTTAGCCCAGGTAGGAGTTTTGAACTTTTTTTTTCTCTTTTCCTATAGCAGAACAACATGGTCTACATGTTTGCCTGAAAATTGATTCTCAAACGGCAGCCAGTTGGAGTCAGACAACTTACTCTTGCAAGACCTGTAATGAATTCCATTTCACTCACAATCAAATCCAGCTCAAAATGGCTTACAGGACATCGCATACCTCCTCCCTTTCATCCTTGTCATCTCTTAGGGGGTTACCCCCTCATTGACTCTAATCCAACCACATTGACTTCATAATTGTTCCTCAAACACTAGGTAGCCTCCCGCCCCAGGGTCCTTTCTCTGATGTTTCCCTGGCCTGGAAATCCCATCCCCCAAATCCACATCATCTGCTCATCCTCTCTCGGTGGGCCTTTGCTGAAACACCTCCTAGCCTTTGCCAACCACTCTGTTGCATTTTGCATGGTGTCTTCGACCCAGAAGCTCCTTCCCCTTCCCAGCTTTACTTTTTATCTTTGAATTTCATCACGATCAGAGATACTGCATGTTTAATTCACCTCTTTGCTATTTCCCTAACTTTTCTGTTTCAAATATAAGGTCCAAAAGAGCAGATACTTTTATCTGCTTGGTTCATTTGGGTGTCCCTGCCTTCTAGTTATTGCTCAATACCTATGAAATGAAAAAACAGCATTCTTCTCTAAAACATCCTTGCATAAAAAAAAATTAAGGCTTCCTTTATTCATAAACATGTATCCCAAATGTAGCATATTAATTTTCATATAAAGCACATTAGAATAATAGTTGCTAACCATCTATAAAGAACACAGTTTGAAATTGTACCCATCCTCTACTGTGTGTCTTAAGGCAGGTTGGTGACTCAATGGACCTCAGCTTCCGCATCTCTGACTTAAGCGGTGGTTGGGGTGGGTAGATTTCCAAATCCTCATTTGCAATTCCATCACTGGGGAGGAGAGAAGTATGAGACAAAGACACAGGGGGATCCCTGAGGTCACTCAGTGATGTCCTCATGGAAATGATCGACAATTTTTGGTACATGAGGTAAAAAAGTGGAGAGAGGAGAGAGAGAAATTAGAAAACTTTTCAAACATTGCTTCCTCTTTGTGGTGCTCACGTACTACGCTCTTACCCCCATGCAGTCAAGCTATTAATATTTGAAGAAAAAAAAAACAAAACGAAACTCATATGTGGCAAGGAGATAGAGACGTGAAGCTATGCCTTAGGCATCACTCAGTCTAAGATTTTGGCGAGAAAGAACCAGGAGAGATAGAGAAAAAGGGTTTTCAGACTCAAATGTGACCCTCGTGCTGAAAGAAGAAATGGTATTCTTAATGAGACTAATATTAATACTGAATTTTTGTTAATATTAATATACAAAATATTTTATTCTTACTGACAGCATGTCGTGTAGAAACTGCTTCTCATGGAAACTAATAGAAAGAGTTGCATGTTAGATAGTAATAAAGGACATTATTTGCCCATATGCTTAAATAGGTCTTACAATGAGCACAAAGGTACAAGCTAATCAAGTTCCCTGAGATTTAGGATTTAGAATTTTTTTTTCCATGGGAAAATTTATTTATTTTGCAAATAAATTACAAATACATTTGTTATGATAACAGAAAATAGACAAGAATGGCTAAAGTTTAAAAATGTAAACATTTTTGGGGCACCTGGGTGGCGCAGTCGGTTAAGCGTCCGACTTCAGCCAGGTCACGATCTCGCAGTCCGGGAGTTCGAGTCCCGCGTCAGGCTCTGGGCTGATGGCTCAGAGCCTGGAGCCTGTTTCCGATTCTGTGTCTCCCTCTCTCTCTGCCCCTCCCCCGTTCATGCTCTGTCTCTCTCTGTCCCAAAAATAAATAAACGTTGAAAAAAATTTTTAAAAAAATGTAAACATTTTTATTCTATGTTTAGTATCAGAAAGGAATACATTGATACTCTTGTCACTATTCTTAATTTGGTATCTTACCAATGCAGATTATCTCGTCTCAGGTTATAATCCCAAGTGGCATTCTTTCTGCAACAGCAAGAAAGCATTTTTTCCCTTCTGAATTATCTGAAGTTCTTTTTCTAAAAGTTGTTAGTAAAGGGTACTTGCATTTGTCAATTCAAATACAAAACAATCCATTTGTTAAATACTAGATGGCAAAATTGAAAGCCTAAGTAAAACTAAATACTAAAATATATAGCACAGTAAATAGAGATCGTTAATGATGATTTCCATAACTGTAATATGCGACTTCAACAGACATTGGAGAGAAAGTGGTGAATGAGCACCATCAATTCAAAGAATAGTTAATATTGGTCAATGCACAAGGCAAATTGAATACACACTACAATATTACAGTCCATATAGAAAAGAAATTTGGGAGCATCTGGGTGGCTCAGTTGGTTTAGCATCTGACTTGGGCTCAGGTTATGATCTCATGGTTTGTGAGTTTGAGCCCTGCAGTGGGCTCTTTGCAACAGCCTAGAGCCTGGAGGCTGCTTCAGATTCTGTGTCTCCCTCTCTCTCCACCCCTCCCCTGCTCATGCTCCGTCTCAAAAATAAATAAACATTAAAAATATTAAATAAGAAAAAGAAATTTGGTAGAAAATTCCCCAAATTGGGCAACTGTAGTAAATTCTTTTTTTTTTTTAATGTTTGTTTAGGATTTAGAATTTAAGTCAACAATTGACATAAAAACATTTGCTTTCCTCACCTGGACAGAGTGTCCATCTATAGGTAATAATAGTAATAGCAAAATTAGTAATTGTTGCTCAGAAGTGAGTGCTACTTATATGCCAGGATAAGGAGTAAGTATTTCACTTAGTTAAGTTTAGCGGAGATAGTTTAGCTCAAGTGCTGGCAAATATTTTCTGGAAAGAGCCAGATAGTAAATATTTCAGTTTTGCTGAATTGTATGTTTGCAGGCCATAGGGTCAGTCTCCTTGCAACTACCCAACCCGGTCATAGATGATATGTAAATAAGTGAGCATAGCTGTGTCCTAATAAAACTTTATTTACAGAAGGTGTCAGTGATTAGATTCGGTTACCGGATGTATGACTTCCTTTTGAGTTCATTTGAGAGCTATGATACTTCTAAGGTATTATTCTTTTTTTTTAATATTTTTTTAATGTTTATTTATTTTTGAGAGAGACAGAGACAGAATGCGAGTGGGTTAGGGGCAGAGAGAGAGGGAGACACAGAATCTGAAGCAGGCTCCAGGCTCTGAGCTGTCAGCACAGAGCCTGATGTGGGGCTCGAACCCACAGACTGTGGGATCATGACCTGAGCCTAAGTCAGACGCTCAACTGACTGAGCCACCCAGGCGCCGCGGTATTATTCTTTTTTAAAAACAAATTCTTTTAAATCTTTTATTTATTTTTGAGAGAGAGAGAGAGAGAGAGAGAGAGCAGGGAAGAGGCAGAGAGGGAGACACAGAATCTGAAGCAGCCTCCAGGCTCTGAGCTGTCAGCCCCAAGCTTGAGGCAAGGCTCAAACCCAAGAACCGTGAGATCATGACCTTAGTTGAAGTTGGATGCTTAACCAACTGAACCACCCAGGTGCCCATCTAAGGTATTACTCTTAACCTCAATTTATTGATTAAGAAACTGGGGCTCAGTTAGGACCCATAACTTACCTGGGATGTTGAAGGGTCAGTGTTCTAATGCTTGTCGATTTGATCTCGATGTAAATGTCATTTTCCATACGTTGCCTTTTTTGCTTCTTTGTGATAAATAAAGGTACCTTTCTTGCCCTCTCTGTCCTTTCTCACTAGAAGAACCATTGGACTTAGAGAAGACAACTTGTTTCTATTAGCTCCCATCCAGCCCCGAATTTCAGTAGGCAACGTGTTTACTGTTTCTCAAGGGCGATCCCTGCTCCAGTGCCCAAGAATGTTTGCTGACTCTGCCTCTTCACCCCACCTCTGCTGTTCTGCCTACACTGCAAGCCTGATAGATGAGCCTTATTTTAGTGTCAAACTCAATTTGTCAATGCTATCATCTTTCCTTGTGTAGTTCTGAAAAACAAGGGAGTGGGCTTGGAACCAAGGGCTCATAGAATACTCATCAACCATGATGAAATTCCTTCTTGTTGGAAAGAAACAAAAAATCATGCTGGGAAGCTGGACTTGGGCCAGGTGTGGCAAAGGAAAGAATAAGAAAGGCAATCTTTTCTGGAAGGAATAGTGCTGGGCCGAGGAGTCAAGATTTGCTGATGCAGTAGCTTTCACCTAAGCCGTGTAGTCTTGGGGAGTCCACTTTGGTGTCCTTATCATTGATGATAAGGAACACGATTTCAAAGTGTAACCTTTTTAAGTCCCCAGAGGTCACTTGCTCTCTTCTACACACTGACCGGGATCTTACCAGAATCAGGAACCCTAACAGGTGCATGTATCTGAGGGCAACTTCCCAACCTTGCAGTTCATCTTCATCATCAGCTCCATCCTGGTCATCATGCCCCTTTCCTCATCAAGAACCAAGAAGGTCACCCCTACCTGGACCTCCTTGTTCGTTGTGCTTTCCACTATGAGAAATGACAGTCTCCCCAGTAAGCTGACATCGGCAGTGACTTACCCTTCTCAGAAAATCTGCCCCCAACCCAAAGGAAAATAGAATTTTCCCTCCTG
Organism: Felis catus; assembly: GCF_018350175.1. Lineage (NCBI taxonomy): Eukaryota > Metazoa > Chordata > Mammalia > Carnivora > Felidae > Felis > Felis catus. The sequence goes on along the minus strand of NC_058371.1, from coordinate 196,301,171 downwards.
CGATTTCAGTGGCCTAGAACACAGTATCCACAGCACCACATAACTGGAAGCTTGTGTAAGTTGCAACTGTTCCCTCAAAGAATATCAAGGTCTCTTGTCAAGTTTTACTTGTAAAACAACCTTATGGAAAACTACAAAAAACACTCACATCAGGTACTGCCTTAAATAGAAGAGCAATTTTCTAACATTAACTCCAAAGAATTACATTAACATGCAAGCCTCACCTCACCCAATCTTCACATCCTGTTTTCTTTCAAACCAGGCAATCAGAGCACATTCTGAGGTTGGCACTAATACAAAAAAAGCAAATCTACAGTTCCATTGAGATTAATGTGTTTATTTGTACAACTAAAGGTGTGTGGCCCAATGTCAAAAACTTCAGCTTGGAATGCCATGATTTTTTTTTTTAAAGTAAAAATACAAATTTCATTTTTAATGGCCGCAGTGAAAAGAAAGCCAGCGTTTCACCTCCCTCCCCACCAAGGGCTCCTTTGTAGATTCTGGGGAATGAATTGTTCCACTGTCCGTTTCCACGTTACTGTTTTAGTTTCCTGGAACTGCTCAGGGCCTGATTTTCCACTGGCCGTCAAAACTGCTAAGGCTTGGTGCTTCCTGGAGTATGTAAAACTTTCAGCTCGCAGGAGGCTGAGTGTTGGCTCAGGTAATGGGACTGCATATCCGAAAGCTTGCTTTTGAGGGCCGGTTGTTAATGTGCAATGCTTTATAAAGAATGCTATTATCTGCCTCTAATGAAAGACTCTCCCTTCAGCAAATGGAGAAACTGGTCTCCAAGCACTCAGATTTTTAAAAACGGTTCTTTTTTTTTTTTTTTTTCTTTTTTACATCTCTCTTATCTTGTCATCAGGCCCTTCGGATGCAGAGGGAAGAAGAAAGAAGCAGGAGGCATCTTAATTGAAATTTCAAATTATAAAATATTGGAAGGTATACTGGGTAACAGCATGCTCTTTCCAATTACAAAGAGTTAATTTATGCTTTTTAATGAGAAAACTGACATTTTTCAGTATGTACCATGTGTTCAATGCTTTACATTTTGCATTTGTTATCTTTCACCATCCTCATAAGATACGTATTGTTATGCGACCCCCCCCTTACGTGATGAAAAGTCAGAGAAGCTAAGTTACTTGTCTAGAGTCACATAGTGTTACGACATGGGGATTAAGAGCAAAACATTCCTAATCGGAACACCAGTGCTGAGACGAGATGGGGCGTGTTCAGGGTGGTATGGCCATAGACCACAGCAGTGTTCCAAATTCACCTCCATCCCTTTTTTTTTTTTTAACGTTTATTTATTTTTGAGACAGAGAGAGACAGAGCATGAACGGGGGAGGGTCAGAGAGAGGAAGACACAGAATCTGAAACAGGCTCCAGGCTCTGAGCTGTCAGCACGGAGCCCGACGCGGGGCTCGAACTCCCGGACCGCGAGATCATGACCTGAGCTGAAGTCGGCCGCTCAACCGCCTGAGCCACCCAGGCACCCCTGTTCACCTCTATCCCTTGCTTACAGGATTGGAATTTCAGTCTTGGACTCTGCACAGTGGCATTGGATGTCTCTTTCCACATTAAAAACAAAACAAAACAAATGACACCAACAAACAGAAAAAAAAAAACTGTTGGTAAGTTATGCTAAGCTATTATAAAATGGAAATATGGTGAACAAAATTATTAAAAAAATAATTTAACATGCAACAGAAAAGGTTTGATAAATAAGACATAGGAGAGCTTAAAGTCTAGAGCAAACAGAACCACATTTAAAGACAATGAAAATAGACAAAGTATATAATTAGTCAATGGAGTAACATAAATAAACAATGAACATAATTGTTTTTTAGCCCATTACTTACCAATGAGAATTTTAAAAATGCAGTAAGAGGTTATGCTATTTTAATATATTGATGAGGGATAGTAAATGATATTTAGCATCAGAGAAACAAGACACTTTCATAAGCAAATGTAATCGAGCAACAGTCCAATTCTTTCAAAGGGTAGGTTTCTGGTATATTCTTACATATTCATACTAGTAAAACATGGAATATCTAAGTATTTATACAGAAGAAATAATTGGTCATGGAGTAAATTATGCCCCCTCCCCCGCCAATTCACATGTTAAACCCTTAATCACCAATGTAGTAGTATTTGGATATGGGGTTTTCTTTTTTTCTTTTTTCTTTCTTGTAATATTATTTGAAAGAGAGAGAGAGAGAGAGAGAGCAGAAGAGAGAGGCAGAGGGAGGAAGAGAGAGACGATCAAGCAGGCTCCACACTCAGTGCAGATCCGGACGTGGGGCTCAATACCATGACCCTGGGATCATGACCTGTGCTGGGACAAGAGTTGGAGGCTATGGGACACCCGGGGGGGCTCAGTCGGTTAAGCATCTGACTCTAGCTCAGGTCATGTTCTCACAGTTGGTGAGTTTGAATCCCAAGTCAAGCTTTGTGCTGACAGCTCAGAGCCTGAAGCCTGCTTCAGATTCTCTGTGTGTGTCCTTCTCTCTGCCCCTCCCCTCCCCTTGTCCTCTCTCTCTCTCTCTCTCTCTCTCTCAAAAATAAATAAATAAACATTTTTTAAAAAAAAGAGTTGGAGGCTAGGCTCAACCAACTGAGCCACCCAGGCACCCCTAGATATCGAGGTTTTAGAAGATAATTAGGTTTATGGGGTGCCTGGATGGCTCAGTCAGTTAAGCGTTTGACTTGGGCTCAGGTCATGATCTTACGGTTCATGGGTTCCAGACCCATGTCCAGCTTTGTGCTGATAGCTTGGATCCTGGAGCCTGCTTCAGATTCTGTGTCTCCCTCTCTCTCTCTCTCTGCCCACCCCCCCCCCCCCCCCGCCTACACACACTCTGTCTCTCTCTCTCTCTCTCAAAAGTAAATAAACATTTTGGGGCACCTGGGTGGCGCAGTCGGTTAAGCGTCCGACTTCAGCCAGGTCACGATCTCGCGGTCTGTGAGTTCGAGCCCCGCGTCAGGCTCTGGGCTGATGGCTCTGAGCCTGGAGCCTGTTTCCGATTCTGTGTCTCCCTCTCTCTCTTCCCCTCCCCCGTTCATGCTCTGTCTCTCTCTGTCCCAAAAATAAATAAACGTTGAAAAAAAAAAAGTAAATAAACATTCAAGAATTTTTTTAAAAAAAAGAAGATAATTAGGTTTAGATGAGGGCCTGACCATAAGGCCCTCATGATGAGATTAGCATCCTTACAAGAAAGGGAAGAGATCTCACAGCTCTCCCTGCCATACGAAGACACAGTGAGAAGGTAGCTGGCCATCTAGGAGCCAGTGAGAACTCTCACCAGGAATCAGCCAACACTTCAGTGTTGGACTTCCCAGCCCCCAGAGCTGTGAGAAATGAATGTCTGTTGTTTAAACTCCCCAGTCTCTGGAAATGTGTTATCGCAGCCTGAGCTGCCTAAAACAACTGGCCCAAAAAATCAGAATGTAAGAATGTGGATGTTTATAAAACATCATTTATATATGTTAAGCTCTTAAAAACAATCAACATATCATACGACAGGGAATTAATCAACTGATTAACGGCGAATCCAAAAAATAAAATCATCTTCATTCATTTGAGGATGTGGTTTGTTATTGTATTTATTGACTTGGAAAATGGTCTACGTGTTCTTAATGAAAACGAACATTACGAGAGACTGTATCTTGTATGACAAGTAACATATTTACCTAGCCTTAGCTGATAATTAAACTATCTTTGTAAGCGGTGTTTTTTTGTTTTGTTTTGCTTTTTGAAAATTTTATTTTAGAGACAGAGACAGAGGGGCAGAGGGAGAGAGAGTGATACAGACAGAATCCCAAGCAGGCTCCACGCTCTGTGCGGAGCCCAATGCAGGGATCAATCCCAGGACCCTGGGATCATAAGCTGAGAAGAAATCAGAGTCAAATGCTTAACTGACTGAGCCACCCAGGTGCCCCTTTGTTATTCCTTATATAAAGATAAGAAAATAAGCAGGAAAACTTAAGGGACTTGCAAAACATCTCTCAACCATTATGTGGCAGAAGCTGGATTTGAACCCAGTGCTGTTTGATCTCACAAGAGTAATTGAAGCCACTGGGCACCAGCTGTTTTTAATTGTACACCTACCTGATACGTGTATGTGATACTATGCATACACAAAAATTGCATACAGGCTCATAAACATTAGTTAACTATAACCATGATTTAAATAATGAACAGAATTCTTTTTTAGGAAAGATCAGTCGCAAGCATCTTTCAAGTCTGTTTGACACTCTCGAAATTCTCTTAGTTCACTTTTTACAGAAAATTATATCATGATTTTAAATGTGTCGTAACTAAATATGAACTTGTATTAGAAAGAAGAGAAACATTAGTTCTACCAGCTTCTTTGTTGGAATTTCTAAGCCATTTGTTCATCACGTGACGATTAGTTTGCATGAAGTAGATCGTACCAACTGAAAATCCACTTAGCTGGGCCAGCATAAACTTCCTGAAGCCAAGGTAAGCAGAATGAATGCCAACAAGAGAAGAGATATATGCAAACTCTAGTTTTTACTATCTCTCTACTATGCCTTGTATATTACATTGGCATTTAATTTAGTCATATTTCAGGAGATTTAATAAAGAGAGTCTCCCTTTCCAGTCTGAATCAGAAAAAGAAACAGAACAAAGAAGTTAAAAGTCTACTCTACTCCTTGTCTTTGTTTCTCTGCATAAAATGTCTCTCTGGGGTTTTCTGGATGTTTTAAGATTTCCCTTCATTGGGGGCGCCTGGGTGGCTCAGTCGGTTAAGTGTCCAGCTTCAGCTCAGGTCATGATCTTGCAGTTTGTGAGTCCGTGCCCTTTGTCGGGCTCTGTGCTGACAGCTCAGAGCCTGGAACCTGCTTCACATTCTGTCTTCCTCTCTCTCTCCCCATCCCCCTTCCGGAAATTAAGATTAAAAAATTAAAAAAAAAAAGATTTCTCTTTATCACTTATGTTAACCATTATTTCTTCAAAAATATTTTTGTTCTCTCTCTGGTATTCCAACTGAATGTATTACTGCATCACTTAATATTGTCTTGCAGGTCACAATTACGTATATGTATTTATATAAATTATATAATTATACAATTATATACTATATAATTGTGTATATAAGTATATATAATTATGTATACATAATTGTAATTATATACGATTATGTCTGTATAATTATGTACAATTATGAAATTACATATTTGATTGTATATATATAGATGAATATATGCAATTGTGTGTATACATATATACATACATATACATATTACGCATAGATATACATATATACCAATGTACATATATATCTTACTACATATATGCATATGTGTATATGTAGATATATACATATATATCTATGTACATATATATCTATGTATAATATGTATACGTATTATATGTATTATGTATATGTATGCATATACACTATATACTAATATATATATCTATGTGTATATATTATATACATATATATATATACACACACAGAGTATATTAGTGTATTATTCAGGGTCTCCAGAAAACATTAATATATATATATAATATATAATATATAATATATAATATACAATATATAATATAATAATATACTATATATACTATATAGTATACTATATACTATACTACATTATACTATATAGTATATAGTATATTGTATAGTATATATAGTACATAGTATACTGTATAATATATATGATATGATATATAATATATAATAAGATATTTATATATAATAAATATATGAGGATATATATATATATATATACACACACACACATACAAATATATGGATAGAGACAAAGAGAGATAGATTAACTGTAAGGGATTGGCTTAGATGATAATAGAGGCCAAGAAGTCCCAAGACCTGCAAGTGGAGACCCAGGAGAGTGGAAGGTCTAAGTTCTGAAAGCTGGCAACCCAACAAAAGCTGATGTTTCACTTTGCATACAAAGGTAGGAGGAAACCGATATTCCAGTTCAACCAGTCAGGTAGGAGGAGTTCAGGGAAGATCAGTCTTCTTGTTCCGTTCAGGCTTTCAACTGATTGGATGGAAGACAATAATCTGATTTACTCAGTCTACCAACTCAGATATTAAGTCATCCCCAAACACTCTTACAGACACAGCCAGGGTAACGTGTGACCAAATATCAGGCAGCCATAGCCCACCTAAGCTGAGAAATAAAATTAACAATCATATGCATACATATATATTATACTATATGAGCTACTTTATTTTTTTTAATATATGAAATTTATAGTCAAATTGGTTTCCATACAACACCCAGTGCTATATGAGCTACTTTATATTCACTCATATAGGATCTATTTTCTCTATTTCATTTTAGATAACTTCTATTGCTGTGTCTTTAAGTTTGTTGATCTTTTCTTCATGAGTGTCTAAACTATTATTAACCCTATTCTGGTTATTTTTTATTTCAGACATTATGTTTTTAATCTCTATAGGTTCTCTTGTTTTATATATATATATATATATATAGTGTGTGTGTATACACACACACACACACACACACACACTCTCTATATATATATATAGTATATTGTATATATTGTATATATAATATAATATAATATAATTAATATATTGTGTACAATATATATAATATAATAACATATATATAATATGTATATATATATTCCATTTTTCAAGTCATTACTATATTTTCAATACCTATTAAAATACCTGGAGGATATTATAATGTCTGTTTTAATGTCCTTTTTCCATTAATTATATGATCTCCATTATTTCAAGATCTGTTTCTACTGAAAAACATTTTTCCCATGGGTCATATTTTCCTGCTTTCTCGTAATCTAGGGATTTTTAATTGAATGCTGGAGTTTGTGAATGCTATATCCTTGATTGCTAGATTTCAATACCTTAAAGAGTGTCAGGCTTTCGTTTTTAGTTGTTTTTTTTTTAATTTATTTTGAGAGAGAGACAGAGAGAGCTTGGGGGGGGGGGGTGCAGAAAGAGAGAGAGAGAGAATCCCAAGCAGGCTCTGCACTGTCAGTATGGAGCCCAGTGTGGGACCCGAACTCACGAACTGTGAGATCATGACCTGTACCACCATGACCTGAGCTGAAATAAAGAGTCAGATGCTTAACCAACTGAGCCACCCAGCGCCCCAAAAGAGTTAGGCTTTATCTGGCTGGTAGTTTAGTTACTTTTGTGCTGGTTTAATAATTTAAGGATTTTTTTAAAGCAAAAAGAAAATGACTACTCTTTATTTTATAGAAAGACTCCCAAGTTTTTAAAAAAAATTACAAGTTTCTTTAAATTATCTGATTCCCTTGTGCTTTTAAATCAAGATTTGATTTAGTATATTTATTCTCTAAAGTAAGATATAACGGTAATTTACTGAAAAATGGCTTGCTGCATCCTACTGAAGTTATTTTTATCATAGTCCTTGCCGAAGAAGCTTCATAGAAGAATGTAAATGGAGATTTGATCTAATGCTTGGTAAACTGGTCTTGTTAAACAGATATTTAAATATGATATATTCAATTCCTAGAAAATAAAAATTACTTTATGGTTATGCCACATTGGGTGATTCTATGATGAAATAAATGTTGAGCATAATAAGTCAGAGTAAGCATTAGATTTTAAAAAGTATGAAGACTGTTTTTTAAAGGGTTTTTTTCGGAAGGAATGAAATTAAGGTAGTATGTATTATAGGAAAACATTGTATTTACCTCCAGTGCACATTTTCTCCTTTGTCTTTAGTGATTATTCTGTGTATTCAACAAGTTATCTCCCAGAGGGATCTCTAATAATGCCCAATTATGTGTGATCGTAGAACTATTTGACAGTTCCCCAGGAATGTTTTTTCCTTTGGGTTATTATCAGCTTTGTGGGATGTCACTCCATTCATGGGCAGGTTGGTATTCAGCTGAAGACTCCAGAAAACGGGATGCTGGGGTGGCTCAGTCAATTAAGCACCCAACTCTTGATTTCGGTTCAGGTCATGATCTCGCAGTTCATGTGATGAGCCCTGCATCCAGCTCTGTACTGACAGCACAGAGCCTGCTTGGGATTCTCTCTGCCCCACCCCCCCGTCCCTCCCCCTGTTCACACTCTCTCACTCTCTCTCTCAAAATAAATTAATACATATGAAAAAAATAGACTCAAGAGGACCCCTGTAAAGACATCTAGGACTCTTACACATGTCCTGCATGAGAAGGTCTGCGTATTCTAGCTGCTGTAGTTTTCCTTACCCTTCTCTCTCCCTCTTCTACTCAGTAAAACTGCTGATCTCTGCTTGGCTTCCCCTGACGGCACTTCATTCTGTCATTTCCTCTAGTCAGAAAGCTGGGACGATCACGGAGCTCACCTTGTTTGTTTTGTTTTGTTTTCAGAAATCAGTGTTTTGTTTTTGTTTTTGTTTTTGTTTTTTCTGCTGCCTGTTGCCCAACATGGTTAAAATGTTAGAATGTTCCTATATTTTAGCCATTTCTTTTTAGCTTATATGGCAGGACAGTAATTCTGTACTTTTTCTTTTCATCACGGTCACAAAACGAAATTAAAAATTCATTCCATATTCTAGTTTCCATCCTGAATGATGTCCAGCCACGTTGAGCAGTACATCGTCCTGGTGACTCTGCAATGAGATTAAATGCCATTAAGACACTCAAAATGCCAACCATATATGAAGATGCCCCCACATTGAATTTAAACTGTGTCCCATAATTTCAGGAAGAAATTAAAGTCCCAAAATTAAAAATTAAACAACTTTGCAAGTTAAAGTCCAAAGGAATTAAAGCTTAAAGTAAAATTCTTCTTCCTTGTGAATTAAAGTTCAAGAAAATTCAAGTCTAAAATTCATCCTTTGCAACTTCTTATTTGGCTCAGTTTCAACAAGACACGCTTGATGTCTGGTTGGATCAGGATCCCTTTCATAGCACCCAGCAGACTCTTTGTCTCTCTATCTCTGTGTTTCTGTCTCTCTTTGTCCCCATCTCTGTCTCTCTATCCCTCCCTCTCTCTCCCTCTCACTTGGCTTCATCTGTATCTCACTTTTTAAAGAGTTTAAATATAATTCACCCTATCGCAGCACCAGTGATCATGTGAGTTATATCATGACTCAGAGAATATCATGTGAGTTATTACTATCCTCTTGCAAGGTTTCAGAACATGAAATAATAGTACCTCCAGTCACCAGGTACATTGAGTAGTTTTGTCTACTATCTTGTGTCTATTTAAAAATATATCTATACCCGTATTTATAACTGGGTCTATACTTACCCTCTTATTTGCCATTTCTCCTTTTATCTTTGAAAACAATTTCTGATGCACAGATTCCTTCTAGCAATATAATGTCCACTCTTTCCTGATTAACCATTTTAAGTCCTTTGGTTCAGTGCCACTTTCTCCCACTTTCTGTGGAGTTTGTCCTAGCCATGCTTTTACCCTCATGAGGAATTATTAAATCTAGAGCTGACTGGAGACCATTTGAATTTTTTTAATGTTTTTATTTATTTTTAAGACAGAGAGAGGCAGAGCATGAGCAGGGGAGAGGCAGAGAGAGAGCGAGACACAGAATCCAAAGCGGGCTTCAGGCTCCGAGCTGTCAGCACAGAGCCCGATGAGGGGCTTGAACTCACAGACTGTGAGATCATGACCTGAGCTGAAGTCGGATGCTCAACCGACTGAGCCACCCAGGCGCCCTTGGAGACCATTTGAAAAGGATGAATCTGTGGGGTCAGATTCAGGTTTTGTGGGGTCTGAAGTTTGTACAACTGACAATATTCACTTACAAACAAAATAATGTGGAATTTCAATGATAAAACCAACTATGCCCTCTGGTCCTGTTCCCGTGTGTAGTGCCTGGGGCGCATCGGCACAGAGACAGCAGGGATATTCTTGGAATCATGGCCTATGCCAGGATGGCTAACACTATGGCCCTTCAGGAAGGTGACTATATCCACAAACATCTATCTTACCCAACTCAAAATAAATGTGCCCCCACTTTAACTTCCTTTTAATTGGATCCCCCAAAAAATGTCATGGCAACTTCCATCCCACCCATCAATTGGGGAAGAGATATGAAGGGGGAGTCAGGGTCTAAACAGCAATGGTCATAACTGACTGTGGCTAAAATATCTTACTTTTGCCAACTTTAAAAAACACAGGACCTATGAACACATTTGCTGGGGAGCCTCACAGAGTTTTGGGGGGAAATTACACAAAGGGGACCCTAAAGCCTACGTTTTATCGGTTTCACCATAACGCCACTTATGGAGAGGTGTGTTCGTGAATCCAAGGGTAGCCCCCGGTCCTAACAGAATGGAATTTGGAGCCCCTAATCTAACACCACATAACTGCTCTCAGTACAAACACTTTGAAATCAGAGCTGCGCTACCTTTGTCTAGTTCATGAGTAAGTCATGTGCCATTTGTTAGAGAATATCTGAAAGGCCAAGAAGGCTCTTTCTCTTATGGTGAGATATTTGCCTTGGCCAATCATTCTCGAGAAAAGCTGCATTGTCATAATTTAAGATCAAGTCATAGAAATTTGGCCTACCTTCCTGCTGAGGTTATTTGTAGCCTGACCTGATTTGTGGCAATGGTCCACAGAGCAAGCCTCCTCTGGGGCCGTTATTAAGGACAGTGTATGACTGGGGCTTCCACAGCAACATGCATTTGTGCTATGGCCAAAGATTTTGTAACGTGTGGTCAGGATTTTAACAGCTACCTCAGGCCTTTCACCATGGAGTCCACAGTCCATAACTTTACTGAACTCTCTACCTTTTCTGAGGGTAATATGGCCAATATTTGCTTACCAGACCTTAATGTCCATGCTATTGTTGAAGAATGAAAACATCTTTCCACTACTGAGTCCAGGGGCTGTCATTTGACTGGGCTCCATGACCTACATATTTTCTGAGGTTCACGGTTGCATGAAACAAATAAGATCTAATCACCTATTACATCAGAATCTGTATATATGGTGGTGATTCTATAAAACATGATGTTTGCCTTTGCACAGAATTGCCCGACAATGCGGAAGTCAATTAAGTTCAAAGTCCCATGGGCTCTAAGGCCTAATGTAGGTGCTCAGATGACAGTGGTTGGTTAAAATCCAACTGACGAAAAATAAGCTTGCATCCCATCATAAGCCCGGCTGAAAAACGAAGCTTCAAATGCAGTCTCCATACAATAGACTCAACGCTAAGCATGTTCCCATGTATTATTCTTTTAATGTAAATATCTGTTGTGAAGATAAAGCTTAGAGTTAAAAATATTAATATTAGAGACATAGGCCCAGGGTTGGAATCCTTGCTCCGCCCTTTACTAAGAATGTGACCTTGGGCAACTTATTCCCCTTCACTATGCTTCAAATTCCTCATCATTACAATGAGGGTAACAGTCTGACAATGTTATGATATAGTGTTGTTATAAAGACTAAGTGAGTTCATATATGTGAGGCCCACAAGTGCTCTGTAAGTGTTTAAGCATATATGCATACCTTAATTAATTTATCACAGCCTATTTCTCAAAACCCATGGGCTAATACACCCAGTGAAATGAAGTCAATCTCCAGACTTCAGCTCCTTCACTGCCATCACCAACACCATGGAAGCTTGACCATTAAGCTTAGTGCATGGAACATCTGTCCCAGTCCATCTGGCCCACATTAGGATTTGAAAACGCTCAGTGATTCACATTCCTCTTTCTCTCCTTACATCTGAACAAATTGAGGACAAAGATAAGGAAGAGGAGTCTAAAATACCAATTTTTTTTTACTAATAAAGTTAATAATAATGATTATGCTTATATTTGTGTTCCTATGAGCTGGCTGGTACAGAAACTCAATTTTTTTTGAAAATTTTTTTAATGTTTACTTGTTTTGACAGAGAGAGAGAGAGAGAGAGAGAGAGAGAGAGAAATCAAGCATGAGCTGGGGAGGGGCAGAGAGAGAGGTGACACAGAATCCAAAACAGGCATTAGGCTCTGAGCTGTCAACAAAGAGCCTGATGTGGGGCTCGAACTTATGAACCTCAAGATCATGACCTGAGCTGAGGTGGGATGCTTAACCAACTGAGCCACCCAGGAACTCTACTCAGGGACAGCGAGCAAGAGCTGGGGAGGGGAAGAGAGAGAGAGAGAGGAAGAGAGAGAGACAGGATCCCAAGCAGTCTTCGCACTGTCAGAGCAGAGCCCAAGGCAGGGCTGGATCTCACAAAGAGTGAGAGCTTTACCTGAGCCAAATCAAGAGTCAGACGCTTAACTGAATGAACCACGCAGGTGCCCTCAAAACTTCAAATAATTTAAGTAACTTACCCACTCAGCATGACCATGTCAAACTGGAACAGATCTCACTACATATTGTGTGTGTGTGTGTTTGTGCGTGCGTGCGTGTGTGTGTGTGTGTGTTTATTCCACTCTGTGAAAACTTACCTTAAGAAGTAGTGTGGAACACGTATCCCTGAGAGCTCCATGCACCCAAGAATAATGGAGGGAGAAATGTGTCTCTGATTTCTTCTTCTAAACTCAACTGTCAGGTAATCCCTTAGTAAAAGAAAAGAAATGAGGTGATGGGAAGAGGTCAGAAGCATTAGGCTAACTTGTAACCACTTGGCCATTGGCCCTGAAAGAATGGGTCCCCACACATGTCCACACTCGGTGGCTAAAGGGAACAGTCATGGATCGTTACTGATCTGAAACTCAGATAAACTTGGATGCTCTAGGTGAGGCAGTGCTGTGTTGCTGTGCCTCAACCCACAGGCTTGCCGTGTGGGCTAAGGTAACTGCAATCCCTATGCATTTACTCTGGGGCCTGGCCTGAAGGCCCAGCAAAGACAAAGAACATTCTCCTCGAAGTGACACCAAGAAAGAGAATGGCAACTCACAAGCCCTCTTCAGACCTAGACTCAGACCTGCACACTGTCCCCACACCCACATCCCGTTTGACAAAGCAAGGCACGCAGCCAAGCCAGAGTCAAGAGGTATGAGGCCAAGGCAATGGAAGACCTGGGTAGAGTATAGTGCAAGACCAGGGCCATTGATGCAACCCACTTCAAGTCCCTAATCAGAGCGTCTGGCGTGTCAAGCAAGATTTCTTGTGCTCATCGGCATGCTAAATACTACTTATGGCACACACGCCCATTTTGCAGACCTTTGCTCCAGACAACCCAAATAACACCAACAAACACACAAATGCTCTTTGCCTGAGTTAACGCTCTCTAGTATAGGTGGGTATTCAATATTTATCGATGAAGGAAGGAAGAATGAATGATGAATAGTTGTGCGCTTTGAATGTTACTTAAGCTCACTAAGTCCCACATTGGAAACACAGTTATGAATAATTTAGCTATTAAAAATGATCATGAATAAAAAATTTCTTGTTATTATTAATTCATAGGTTTGTACATTGATTTTTATAGGTGCTTTTGAAAGTGTGTGTGTGTGTGTGTGTGTGTGTGTGTGTGTGTGTGTTTTATTTCTCTGGTATTTCAGTCTTTGCCTTTGTATTCAAGGTTTGTTTTTCTCTACTAAATTATCCAATTTGTCATTTTAAAAAATACTCTCTGTTCTTCTGTATCTTTAAGGCTTTCCCTTTAGTCCTTAATCTTTTGTCTAGGACTCTGAAATTTAGTGATACAGCTTGGAAATGAGACTGAGTGGCCAGAAATAGAAGGCCTTAGAGGTGTAGGGCCTTGCCTTCAACTAGACGGAGATTATATCTTGATTTCATGTTATTGTGCTTTGTTTTTAAAACAGAAAGGATGAAAAACCTACTGTAACCTAAAAGGATAAGGTAAATATTGTGACAACATAAATGTCAGCTGTGGCTTAAGATTGACTTCGAAGTCTCGTCTTTCTAATAAATTTGCATATATTCAGTAAAACTACAAAGCAGTTTTGAGCAAACCTCAGAATATATGAATGCATATGAGTGTAAATGACATAAAAATTCGTGGATTGGAACACCAGAACAGTTTTAAATAGTTGGCTCTCCTAAGTGTTTACTGAGCACGTACTACATTCCCAATACGGGGCTATTCTCCCAGGAATGCAAAGATTGAACCATCACAGTACAATGGACTTGGCAGAATATTGCCACTTACTCGCTGGCCTGCGGCACAAGGTGCTTTAATTTGCAAATTCTTGCTTCTTGTTCAAATTTCCATTCGAGGAAACTGAGAAACTAAGTATAAACCGCATAGGAACAGGATGAAAATAAAACCCCAGAGGAAGACCAGACATGCAAACCCAAGCCCCGGAGCCTGGCCAGGTTCAAGTCAAGACTCTGTCACTTATTAGATCTAAGAAGTAAGTATTTGTTACTATTGGCCATGTTTTCTCATGGAACACGGTACAATGAAATTTTCTCCCTGTGGAGACGTTGTGAGGAATGAAATGGAAATCCAAGTCAATTGCTTAGGACAGTGACCAGCACACGCTCTGAGCTCAGTACATTTCACTGTGATTGGGGGTGAAATCCCCAGTTGACTTTCCCAGTCCCATAGTCCATGCTTCTTCACCATGCTCAAGGTTTTTTAAAATGATTAAATAAAATGACCCTTGGCATTTACTTTCCCGGTACCTGACAAGCAGTAAGTACTCAACAGACTTCTATTTATTTATTAAATAAATAGGGGCAGCTCTTTCTCTCTGGGAACTTAGTGGGGAAGAGCAAATACCTATTTGCATCCACGGTTAAATTTTGATGACTTCAAGTCACCATGACATTCAGTTTTCACAAGCAGGATGTGTTGCCCTCCTGTTTTAGAGTTCCTTACTGCCTAATTAAAATCAGCGTTTCCTTAACCAGATCTCACCTCTTGTTCATTAGCCTTGGCTCTGACTTGAGCCATTTTTAAATCGACTGAAGAAAGATCAGGAAGCCTTTGCTGAAACCAACTGTGTCACAACTGGGCAATCACTGAATTAACAAACCGGGTGGCTAATACCCAAATCGATTTAAAGCAACAACTCTTGCCGGGGCTTACTTTGCACCAGGCAACATGGTAGGTGCCGGACTCTACCAACATTAAGGCAGATCGGTGTCTTTACTCTTGACGAAAACTAAGGGTGGTAATTTGGGGAAAAAAGAGGCAAGAATAAAAAATTGCGGTGCATTTCACAATAAAAAAATCCCTAAGTGTTCATAACCCAATATTCTGTCAGCACCTGATGGAGGACAAGACTTCTTTAAGAAGTAATATTTGTCAATTTATGAAAAATATTTTTTCTAATATTTATTTATTTACTTATTGATTTATTGAAAGAAAGAGAGAGGGAGAGAGAGAGAGGCAGATAGAGAGGGAGATAGAGAATCCAAATCAGGCTCCACGCTGTCAGCACAGAGCCCAACTGGGGCTCAAACTCACAAACCATGAGATCCTGACCTGGGACAAAATCACGAGTGGACACTTAACCGACTGAACCACCCAGGCATCCCAAAAATCTTTTATTGTTTTAAATGTTTACTTAGTTATTTTGAGAGAGAGAGCATGAGAGTGCGAGTGGGGATGAGGCAGAGAAGAGATGGAGAGAGAGAGAATCCCAAGGAGGCCCTGCACTGTCCGTGCAGGACCCAACAGAGGGCTCAAACTCAACGACTGTGAGATCATGATCTGAGCCCCAGTCAAGAGTCCGACGCTTAACCGACTGGCTGAGCCACCCAGGCGCCCCCCCCAAATCTTTTGTTAATGTGAGGAAATGACTGAAATGATACACAGATAGCTTGCAAATACATGTTATTTTAACTTGAAACTATAAATGCACATAAATTCACTGGTCTTGTGTTGTAGACCAGATTCCTGCTGGAGTTTTACCTCTTTCCTGGACACAGCACAGCCACCGTGAATCATCTGTAATTTCCAGTTGAATTTTCCTTAAAATGGATCAGACTGTAAAGACACTTTTCAGACAATATTTACATAGCATTTAATCAAAACTTTAAAGTATTTTTCTGTAGGGGCACCTGGGTGGCACAGTCGGTTAAGCGTCCGACTTCAGCCAGGTCACGATCTCGCGGTCCGTGAGTTCGAGCCCCGCGTCGGGCTCTGGGCTGATGGCTCGGAGCCTGGAGCCTGTTTCCGATTCTGTGTCTCCCTCTCTCTCTGCCCCTCCCCCGTTCATGCTCTGTCTCTCTCTGTCCCAAAATAAATAAATAAAAAACGTTGAAAAAAAAAAGTATTTTTCTGTATCTTACAGATATATTTCACCGCATCATTATACAATTTGGCGTTTATATATGTTTTTAGTCCACTGTCCTTTTATGAGTCATTCTAAAATAGTCAGATTAGCTTTCTAAGAAAAACGATGACACTCAGGAGTTTGTCTTTGTGGCTGTTTTATACTTTGCTGGTTAGTATAACCAAGCTGGTTGATTCGTTGGTTCGTTTGTTTTCTGGGATTCTGCAAGATAAAACCAAAGTTCAACAGCTTGTTAGCTAGAGTTCTAGAAGCTCTGGGGAACTGAACACAGAAGCTCTAGGGAAACCGACCCAAAGAACAAGCAGTACAGAGGGAGTGACATGGAGTTTCTAGTATTAGCTTCCTGGGGCTGTTGAAACATATCACCACAAATGGTGTTGCTTAAAATACCAGGAATTTATCCTCCCAGTTTAAAAAAAAAATAATGTTTATTTATTTTTGAGAAAGAAAGACTGAGCACAAGCAGGGGAGAGCAGAGAGAGAGAGAGAGAGAGAGAGCAAGACACAGAATCTGAAGCAGGCTCCAGGCTCTGAGCTATCAGCACAGACCCCGACATGGGGCTCAAACTCATGAACCATGAGATCGTGACCTGAGCCAAAGTTGGACGCTTAACCGACTGAGTTACTCAGACTCCCGTATCCTCCCCATTTTGGAGTCTGAAATCTGAAAGTCTGAAATCGAGGTTTGGGAAAGATGTGATAAGCTTGAAGACATAAAGAAGAATCCCTCCCTCCTTCCCTCTCCCAACTTTGGGTGCTCTGGGCAATCCTTGGCTTCTGCGACTCCTGGCCTGTCATATTGATCTCTGCTCTCAAGTTCACGTCATCTTCCCTGTCTTCTCTTCTGTGTATCTCATGTTTCTCCCTCCCTTTATCTTCTAAAGATACTTGCTATTGGATTCAGGGTCCACCTGAGTAATCAAAGATAATCTCATCTTAAGGTCCCTCGTGTCATTATACCCACAAAGGCTCTTTGTCCAAATAAGTTCACATTCACAGGTGTCCGGGATCAAGGTGGACATATATGTTGGGAGCCTTCCATTCAGCCCATGGCAGAGGTCTTCTACCATAAAAAGAACTCCTCATATCGTTCTACTCTGCTACTTAAAATACTTCAAAGGCTTTAATCTCATTTACTCCAGCTGATATATATGCCACAATCTACCTTTCCTGACCTCTTCCCACACTCTCCATCACTGAACACACCAGCCACGTTGACCCTCTTCCTACTCTTCACATATCATATCTGTTCCTGTCTCTGGGTAAGTTTCCATGGTTCTTCCTACTCGAAATGTTCTGAAAATGTTCACAGAGCCCACTTCTCAGTATGCTGGGCTCAGCTGAGTATCACCCTTCACGGGGACTGTGATGGCTTTGTATCAGTCAGATACCAACAGAAAACAGATGGCACACTCAGAGCAGGGTAATTTGACAATTTATTGTCAAGGAGACTATTTATGACCATGTAGGTATAGGAGAACCACAAGGGAGAGATATATCAGGATCCCTTAGTAGTGGTGGTGACCAGAAGCCAGAATGAAGAAGAGGAGTGTAGAGTCCTAGGAAAATTAACCTTCGTACAGAGCCAACCCAAGGTGACCCTGCAGAGGGGGAGCAGAGGAGACAAATATTCTGATTTGACTATCCTCCCTCCTCCAATCTCTACAGGAGGCCAAATGGTCAAGAAAGCCAGGGGCACCTATGATGTAACCTCCCGGAGTCAGCTTTCTTCCAAATAAGGGTAGCATAGAGATAAGCAAATATGTAGGGACAAATAAAGAACTTTCCGTTTTGGTATTTCATCCCTAGGCATTCGCTATCATCCCTCCCTGTTTCTCTTAATTTTCAGCACTTGGCTACTACATGAACCTACCCATTGTGTTATTTGCATCTATCCCACTCCAGTGTGTAAGTTCCATGAGGCCCATTTTATGTGTCATTCTATCTCTGTTGCCTGGATTTGTGCATGGTACACATTAAGTATTTGATACATATATCATCAGAGCTTAAATCAATAAAGTCCTATAGGTATTACTCAGTGTTCGCCAGTGAAATAAAACTGGGAGGAGGTGTGTAGTTGCATTAAGAGAGAGAGATGTTTTTAAGAAATGAGCTCACATAATTACAGAGGCTGGCAAATCCAAAACCTGTAGTTCAAATTCCCAGGCTGTCTGTGGGTAGAATTCCTTTTCCTTGGGGCAGGTGGGGCTTTTGTTCTATTCAAGACTTTACCTGATTAGATAAGGCCCACAGCCATTTTGGAGGGCAATCTGCTCTACTCAAAGGGCACTGATTAAAATGCCGATCTCATTCAAATACATCCGCACTGAAACGTTCAGAAGAAAGTTTCACCACGTGTCTGGGCAGTGTGGCCCCGCCAGGCTGACACATAAAATTAAGCATCCCAATACCATACTATATTAAGAAGTCACACCATTCCAGCTATAAGATCATTTTTGAGTATTTTCTGTGTGCTTGCTACATGTATTATCTCATGCATTGCTTCATCCATTCCAGAAGGTATGATAAGCATCTTCTCTTTCTAGCTATGGAAAATAAGACCGAGCATGATTAAATAACCCATGCAGGTAGAACTGGTTATTGACGTCTTCTGCCTGAAAATCTGTGTTCTTTCCACCGGTTATGGGACGAATTACCTATACTATAGAAGTCGAGCTCCTAAAAATTAAAAAAAAAAAAAAACACATTGAAGCAATGATAGAAAAACGTTAGGGAAAGTTACCCTTTCGTCTGTTACCGTCTCCTTAGTTGACCTGAAGACATGACCTGATGCTGTAAATTCTTGGCTTTCTCTATAAAAGGGATTACACTAGGAGATTCCTCATCGGTTATGTTTTTGAAGCCCATATAGAGGAATCCTACTCTTTTGCCTCCTGGTTGTGTCACTGAGATGCAGATTTCGCGACTGTCGTTTGGGCAATACGGCACTGTCCCAGACCTCTGGGTATTAGCGCACGGTGACTTAGATTTAGAAGCCAAACAACACTAATGCTAAATGCTTTTTTTTTTAACTTTATTTATTTATTTTGAGAGAAAGAGGGAGCAAGCATGAGCAGGGGAGGAGCAGAGAGAGACAGAGAGAGAGAGAGAGATAGAAAGAATCTCAAGCAGGCTCCACGCGGCCAGTGCAGTGCCCAATGCGCGGGGCTTGATCTCATGAAGAGTGAGATCATGACCTGAGTCGAAATCCAAAGTCAGACATTTAACTGACTGAGCCATCCAGCTGCCCCAGTGCTAACTGTTAAGTAGCCAGGTAGGTGTAGAAAGGTGTAGAAAGGCGCAACAAAGGAGAGAGTCAGAACCCAGCTGCCCACACAATTCAAATAAATTCTCATGAGAGCAGGTCTAAAGATACAGGTTTAATATTGCCAGAGGCAGGAAGCAAACTGAAGACAGAGAGGCAGCAATCAATGAATATTCTTCTCCTTTAACTAAAAATGCTAATATGTATATAAATTGCTGACTGCTGGTATTTAGCCCAAGAAAGCTTTATCACTATCTACTTATTTATAAATAACCTCATCATTTCCAAATGATTATTTGAGGCAAGTTATAGTCTAACGGTATGTAGGAGAGATGATTTAAATCTCCAGAGCGAGGGGTAGTAAGAGAGGAAGTGAAAAGAAGTGGAGAAAAAAGCTTATTCACGCTCAGCACGGATTAAGAAATTTTACCGGAGAAACTTTAATTAAGAAATCTCTCCTGTTCATAGTTGTACTAGTCAGCTCAGGCAGCCACAGCACAGCACCGCAGGGCAGCTAAGCAACAGAAATTTATTTCTCACGGTTCTGCAAGCTGGAAGTCCCAGATCAAGGTCTGGAGGGGTTGGTTTCTGGTGAGACTTCCCTTCCTGACTTGCAAACAGCCACTTGTCCTCACATGGCCTTTCCTCTGAGCAAGCGGAGAAAGAGAGAGAGAGACAGAGAGAGAGAGAGAGAGAGAGAGCGCTCCTTTTCTTATAAGGCCACCAGTTCTAGAAGATTAAGGCCACACCTTTGTCACCTCATTTAACCTTAAATGACACCAAAAGGCCTTCATTCCAAATAGAATCGCCTTTGGGATTAGTTAGGGCTTTGGCTGAGGAATTTGGGGAGGTGGGACACAATTCAATCTGTAGCAATACTTCTAACATTAAATTGTTATTCCTGAGTCCTGTGCTCCTTGGAAATTCAGGTCAGGCTGAGTCTTTTGAGGTCAATTTGGCACCTTTACCTCTGACTTCCCAGGTCTGGTTTCTGGCCCCCCCTTCCCACTGGGCATCCATGGATCTCTGGTTTATATCTCTCAGACACTTAGCTCATTGTCTCCTCTTCTAGTAACTCCGTCTGCAATGGATTAGGAGGTTCTGATAGCAAGGACTGTGACTTAAATGTCTTGCATGCATTCACTCAGTCAAATATGCATTGACTTCCATTTTGTGGCAGGGACAATTCCTCAGATACATCCTCTGCCAAGTTTCTTATTCCCCCTGGCCTCATGGTGCTTACATTTTAAGGAGAGGACGTGGTGCAAATGAATACAATCATTTTGACAATTTAATTGTCAAAAACAATTAAAGTGAGGCAGAAGAGAAATATCTGTGCGTGGTGAGTTTTTCCAAAGTGGTTAAACCAGTGACTGACATAGAGTAACAGGGAAGTATTTACTATTTACAATAGAAACGGAAGACCTCTACTGCGTGAAATTACACCCTAGCTGAAATCTAAAGACGTGAAAACAACCATCCTGCAGATTACTGTTCATTTATGTTCCAAGAAGAGGCAACAAGGGCGACGATGTGGAGAGAGTGGCGAATACCTGGGCAGCTAATCAACTTACCAGGGGCCAACATAGACTGCAGGTGGAGAAATCATCAAGGGCCAGGTCACAAAAAAACAGGCGACATGGAGGCCGGTACAAAATAGGAGCTTCTAAATGTGGCTAAATAAACAAAAAGTGTCCGAAGTGCGGGGCAGGGTGACCAAACAAGGGTGTGTCAGCCGAGGACGGAGGCACAGTGCTAACTAAGCCCAGCACCATTTAGAGCCTACGCCATAGGAGGGCACTGGGCAAATACCCCTTGTTCTTCCTTTTCCCTTATCTCCAGCCTCATGGTTTCACTCCACCTTTCCCGCCTTTCAGAGTTGGATGGTTTATCTCTCTATAGGCATCTTTTTTGGTAGAGGACAAAAAGCAGTTGTCATTTGACTAAGAAAGCACACTATTCTTTTAAAAAGAGAGAGAGAGAGAAAGAAAAAAGAAGAGGAGAGGAGAGTAAAGGAGAAGGGGGAGAGGGTGTGGGAAGAGGAGAGGAGGGAAAAGAAAAAAGAAAAGAAAACAAAAGAAAAGAAAAAAAGAAAAGAAAAGCAAAGAAAGAGAAAGAGAGAAAGAGAAAAGAGAAAAGAAGGAAAGAAGGAAAGAGAAAGAAGGAAGTAAAAGAAACTGTATAAAACTTGGGCCCTACCAGCCCTCCCGCTTAATTTAAGCTAATAATCACTGGTCACCTATCATGCGCAAAAGATTTGACTGCTGCAGGAATTGCAAAGATGAACAAACCACAGTCTCTGTTTCAAGGAACTGACCACACAAACCCTCCCCTGGCCAAAAATCTCTATTTCTGATAAATATACAAATTCACAGCGTCCAATAAAGGCTGTTCAATGGCAACGGAATGCAAGACGTATAGCGCCATTTGGAGATGTAATGAGACAACATGCCTCTACCAAATATCCCAGAACGTGAGGCGCCTGGGTGGCTCAGTCCGTTAAGCGTCCAACTTCGGCTCAGGTCTCGATTTCATGGTTCGTGCGTTCGAGCCCTGCGTCAGACTCTGTTAGCTTGGAGCCTGGAGCCTGCTTTGAAGTCTATGTCTCCCTCGCTCATGTGCTCTCTCTCTCTCTCTCTTTCTCAAAAATAAAATAGAAAATGAAACATAAAAATAAACTATCCCAGAGCAGATCACAATGTCCAATGTAAGGAAAGTTTCTAAAAAATGTTACATGAATGCTATCGGCACACAGGTTTCATAAGACCGTGTTAGCACCGCAGAAGTGTGCTGGGACCATCTGACCATTTAATTTTCAAATTATGTGTCTAGGTGCATTTTCTTTTTTAAAAATTGCATATAAAAAGAATTAGCTGGAATAATAGCTCTGATCGTTGTACGATAGCTCTCGGAGGCTGATAGCAATTGATGTCATTTAATTATTCAAACGAGTGGTTAATCAAAACACACTGACCAGAAGTACAATGTATTTGATTTCTTCACTGAAACTCGATAATCATGGCTACATGTGACAAGTAATGGTATTACTAGACATTTTCTTTATATGTAAAGAAAATTGGGACTTTAAGAATTGCCCTCACAAGTTCTCTTTAAAAGACGATTTTGTTCACGTAGCTGTAATTCAGCCAACAATAGTTACGAGAGCATTTTTTTGAAGGTTAATTTTGGCACAGCTTGGTTTAGACTAAGTAAGGACTCTATGATGTTTATACACTATAAAACAGGCATGTTGCTCAGGGACATAAGCCTGGGATGCAAGATGTCATTTTGTATTTGTTGATAGAGAAATCAACACTATAATTAATTAGATCTAGTAGTGCCATCAGCTGGCTCATTTGCCCCCGCAGAACTGGTTCCAAAAATCTCTCTCCTGGTCAAAGTCCTGTTCCTGTTCATTATTTCCTGTCAACTGAGCAGAGATAGAAGTCAGGAGTCATCGACTTTCAACCTGTATGCATGTCAATACGGCGGCCAGCCTTTCGGGGGTACTTTTCTACCTCTGTTTTGAAGTCCTTGGGAGATCACAGCTCTGTTTTAAATGCTTTCTTTTCTTTGAGCCTTGCCATAGCCACATGGGGTAGACTAAATGCAAAATCATATGCTATTTTACAGTTGAGGATGAAGGTCTGAGTGGCCAGTAACTTGTAACTAGCAGATGGGTCCAGAGGGCTTACAGAATGGATTTTGAGAATCCTTATGTTCACCCACTTCCCTCCTGGCAACATCAATTCTTTATTCTCCCCAATTGCACAGCTTCATGCTGAGAGTTGCTTTCATTCCTTCTCAGGAGGGCCTCTCAGCCATCCCTTAATTACAAATCCTGCCCGGGACCCATTTCCAAAGTCTGGCAAACTGTGGTCGTTTTTAAACCCAGTGGCAGACATTACCTTAGAAACCTTCGTGAATGGTGGGGAAAGAAACTATTAAAAGGAGAAAATAGAGAGAAAAATTAAAGTGGGAAAAAGCTCTTATATCAGCTTTTCCCAGAAACAATGCTTCAGCTATTACATAAAAGAAGAGGCCGTCTCTTGCTGGCACAGAAGAGAATGGGAGGGAGGCTAAGGAAATTGGTGAAAAGAAACACTAGAAGTTCCAGAACAGTTGGCTACACATACCATTAAATTATTAGGGCCGGGGGGGGGGGGGGGGGGAAATCATTCACTTTTACAAGAGGTAATGTCGCTAACATGTCTTTATTAATATACATGTTTTGTTTATTTTTGTGTTTTTTTTCAATTTTAGAAGCAATATCACAAATTGATGAAACTATTTGAAAAACAAGGAACAAAGGTAATTACATATATTCTCATCTCCCAAATGTGGACGCTGTCGTGTCTATGTTCCTTTCTTATCTTTGTATGCAAATACACATTGTTTGATAGAACATCGTTCCAAATTGTCATAAAACATTTGTAACTTGCTGCAGTTTGACCTGGGGAAGCATGGGGCTCTGTTTCAGGAGGATGCACTCTTCTAAAACAAACTCGATAAAAGCATACGGGTAACAACCTCTTCACCTATGCTCTGTCTTGCACATGATCCCCAACCTCTATAGTTCTACTGTGAAATGGAACCATCTTAGGGCATTGACCATTTCTCCCTGCCCCAATCTAAAGGGTCTTCTTTCTTGAAATTTACTCAGTGCCCTGTGACCTTCTAAAGATGGCTGCCCTGAGCTTGGACCAGACCCATCTGAGGTCTCTCCTCCTTGGGTGCCCAGTGACCCTCTAAGTTACCCACGTGTATGGCCGGTGCACCTGAACACTCGAGCAATTTTGCCTTTGGGTTTGCCTGAGGCTGGGGCACTGGTTCCGGGAGGTAGGTCTGGCCGGGGTACTTCACGTTGACAGATGCTATATCCCCCCTTCACAGGGCCACACCATAATAGTACCGACCCGCTGATAACCTCCCTCCAATGTAACTGAAAATAAGTCCCAAAGAATTCTACAAAAGAGAAGAAAAAATCACACACAAAGTACCCGGGAGATTAGATAACGTAACATCCACCAAATATTTGGATCTGAATACAAGTGAAATGTAATGAAATAAACAGAGAAGTATTCTGAAAAGCTAAGTCCAAAAAAATTAAAGAAAATATGCTTTTCAAAAGCTGTAATGAATGAAATTCAAAGAGAGAAAGTAGGAAATAAGTGTGCATCACTTATTTTGAATACTTATATTAAAGATTTATTATTCTTATAAATAAATAGCTCTTTAGATCAAATATTAAGAAAAAAACAGTGACTACTGTTTGGTATTTGGTATGGCTCATACGCACTTCATAAAATAAGAAATATCAATGCTGATAATATTGAGCATGACATATTCATTTACAGATGACAGGTTAGGGGCGCCTGGGTGGTTCAGTCGGTTAAGCGTCTGACTTCGCTCAGGTCACGATCTCACGGTCGGTGGGTTCGAGCCCCACGTCGGGCTTTGTGCTGACAGCTCGGAGCCCGGAGCCTGCTTCGGATTCTGTGTCTCCCTCTCTCTGCCCCTCCCCCACTCATGCTCTGTTTCTCTCTGTCTCAAAAATAAAATAAACATAAAAAATTAAAAAAAAAAGATGACAGATTAAAATAATACGTTTGTCTCCAGCCAGTATGGAGCAATAAGAGAGTTTTAACACACAGTAGGTAGACTAAGAATCACCAGAGTTGATAGATAGAGTTTGAGGTGGGGGGAAAAAATTATGTGCTCAGAGAGATTCATACCAGTATTATTTATAGAGCAAAAACCTGGAAGTATCTAGCTGTTGAATAAATATTCAAAATGATTAAATTAGAGTATCTCCACATATTATATTATGCAGCCTTAAAACGGTGTTTATAGTGACTTGTCAGTCATGTGACAACTTTTCCTGCCATGTTAGGTGACAGACACAGGATATAGTTGTGAGAAACACGCATGGAAGCACTTAGATGGAAATCCTCCAAAATTCATTTTTTTCATAAATGGATATTTTTACCTCATGTGTTCTTAAACTTGAGTGCAGTGAGGAATTTGTCCAAAGTGCAGATTCCTGGTCTACAGGCCTAAAATTTCTGATTCACTGGATTCGAAAAGGACTCTGCATTTTTAAACAGGCTTCCCGGGTGCCTTCGATACAGGTGAGACTCCATCTGAGAAACGTGGTTATAATTTGTAAAATGATGGATGCAAGCAGGTGCAAATGCATGCAAAACCGTACATGACATAGGACTATATAATACGTACTCTGCGACATAAATATATAAACTGTATAAAAATGTAGTCCTGATTACACCTGTTTCTTTTTAATTTTAACAATAATTTTCCAATATGTATGAGTAGTTTTTTTTTAATCGGCCTTTTTTTTTTCTTTTAATTTGAAAGGATTTGTAAGGACACCACATTCACTGGAGATAATTCTTGCTGTCTTCAATATGCTTCTTCTGGACATTTCTGCTTTAACTGGGAAATCATATTTCTCCTTTGCTCATTTTAAATTTTTTTTTTCAACGTTTATTTATTTTTGGGACAGAGAGAGACAGAGCATGAACAGGGGAGGGGCAGAGAGAGAGGGAGACACAGAATCGGAAACAGGCTCCAGGCTCCGAGCCATCAGCCCAGAGCCCGACGCGGGGCTCGAACTCACGGACCGAGAGATCGTGACCTGGCTGAAGTCGGACGCCTAACCGACTGCGCCACCCAGGCGCCCCACCTTTGCTCATTTTAAATCTCTACCCTCTTGGGGCGTCTGGGTGGCTCAGTCGGTTAAGCATCCGACTTCAGCTCAGGTCATGATCTCTCGGTTCGTGAGTTCGAGCCCCATGTCAGGCTCTGTGCTGACAGCTTGGAGCCTGGAGCCTGCTTTGGATTCTGTGTCTCCCTCTCTCTGTGCCCCTCCCCCAGCTTACTCTCTCTCTCAAACCTAAAAAAAAATTAAAAATTAAAAAAAAATAAATAAATCTCTGCCCTCAGTGGAAACCAAATGCAGTCTGAATGGCAGATTCTGGTTCTAGGGATTCCTATGAAACTGATAAGAGAGCAGAATGGAGCTGACATAGGCAAAGTGGCCTAAAAGTCTGTTCTGCGGAACCTGAGGCTCTCTCTGGGGAGAGCACGAATGAAGAGTATAGGGTTGAGAGCCTATGAAAACAAGGATGGTTGATTTCAGCTCTATGGACTACCAGAGACACTTGGAAGAGGGTGTCTGCACCCCAGGGAAGCAGTGGGAAGCTCTGTATAGCCGCCTTCCTTGCATGCGAACAAAAAACGCCCACTGACTCTGAGTTGACAATGAAGGATCCATGTGATGTCAGAGAGAAGCTCAGCTTCAGGATGGGCTCAGATATTGCCTCTAAACTACTTGCTTCTGCTCCGCAGACCTGCCAGGTAGGCACCGGGCCCAAGGGTGATTCAAAGGAAAGAACACAGGCTTCAACACAAAATCGAAATGGACTTCTTTGTCCTACTACAGCAGCTGTTTGCACTTGGTAGTTAATTGACAAGTCTTGCTTTACTCGTCAGTATAATGGTTGACTGGAATAGTTATTTATCCAAAGGATGTAAAAATCCTGACTTGAAGGGGCGCGTGTACCCCAATGTTTATAGCAGTGGTATCGACAATAGCAAAATTATGGAAAGAGCCCAAATGTCCATTGACTGATGAATGGACAAAGAAGATGTGCTATATATATACAATGGAACACAACTCGGCAATGAAAACGAATGAAATCTTGCCATTTGCAACAACGTGGTTGGAACTAGAGTGTATTATGCTAAGTGAAATAAGTCAGTCAAAGAAAGAAAAATATCGTATTTCATTCATCTGTGGAATTTGAGATGCACAACAGATGAACATAGGGGAAGAGAAGGAAAAATAAAATAAAAACAACGAGGGAAGCAAACCCTAAGAGACTCTTAAATCAGAACACACTGAGGGCTGCTGGAGGGGAGGTGGGCAGGGGGATGGGGTAAATGGTTGATGGGCATTAAGGAGGGCACTTGTTGGGATGAACACTGGGTGTCATATGTAAGAGACGAATCACTGGTTCTGCTTCTCAAACCAAGACCACACTGATTGTTAACTAACTTGAATTTAAGTTAAAAAAAAAACATGGTTGATTAGAGAGAGAAACTTCTCAGGTAATGTAATGATAGGAATTACATACCCTTGGAATAAAAGATAGTCCTTGTGAACATATTTTGAGCCCATTTTGCTTTATACAGTATACCTAAACTTCTTCTCTTAATGATCAGTGACAACTTTATCATAGACCTGGGCCAGAACTTTAATGACAGTTGGGGACACTTTGATAAGTGCAGAGGACAGTCACAGAAACAGGTGAAAGAAAGGTAAATTAAGGCTAAATTTGACTAAAGAAGAAAAATATAATTAGAAAAATAATTTGTGCTTTTTTTTTTTTTTTTGAAAAGAGAGCTGATTTTTAAAAAGTGTTGCCTTGGGACACCTGCGTGCCTCAGTCGGTTAAGTACCCGACGCTTAGTTTCAGCTCAGGTCATGATCTCATGGTTTGTGAGTTTCAGCCCCACGTCCGGCTCCTTGTTGAATGTGTGCAGTCGTCCAGATTCTCTCTCTCTCTCTCTGCCCTTTCCCACTCGTGCTCCCATTCTCTCTCTCTCTCTCTCTCTCTCTCTCTCTCTCTCTGAAAATAAATAAATAAACTTAGAAAAACAAGTGTTGTCTTGCTGAAAAGTTGTCTCCATATCCCTGGAAGCTTCCACCGAAGGCTGTATAATGGATTCTGAAATACCCAGAGGCATATGACAGAGAAGCAACACTCATTAAATGGCCACCAGGTCAGACACAGTACTCAGCCCTGCATATTTATTATATCCATTAATGCTAAGAGAGGCTGATGAACTTGCCCAAGGCCACAAATGGGAGACATGGAATTAAAACCCGGGCCTTCCTGCCTTTGCTATTAATAGCTTTATTTAGCTCCGTGTGCGGTACTAGAAATATGGCTGGGAGGCTTGACCGGATCCTCACAAAGGTACTAAATAATAGTGACCAAAAATAATTTTTCTGCTTTCTTTTTTTCCCTTTGCCTTGTCACATGACTCATTGTTTAACTTAAATTTTTCATCCTTAAACATCCTTGTGGCTGGACAATTGCTAAAGCAGGTGTCACAAGACTTCTCCTATAAAAGACCAAAGATTCAATATTTTTAGCCTTGTGAGCCATTGTTTCTCTGCCTCAACCGCTCAACTCTACCATCATCACATGAAAGCAATGATAACCAATATGTAAATCAGTGAGGTTGACTGTGCTTGAGTAAAGCTTTATTCACAAAAGCAGGGGGCAGGCTCCTGTGGCCTGAGGGCTGTGATTTCCTGACACCTGTGTGGGTGGTCCTGGAAGTCTCTTTCCAGCCAGTTTTATGCTCCTTCTGGGAGGAGCAGGAGTCTTATCTGATTGATCAGTTTAGAAGAGGGAAGTCTTTTTTCCCAGGCTCACCCTACTCTCCCTCCCCAATCTGGGTCCTTTTTCATTATTTTGGTCTGTTCTCTGCTCTTAGGTGAGGATCCTTCCATGACAGAGGTCTGTGGTTATTCAAGTCTACCTGTAACTAGATGGGAGTGTTTAATTGCCAGGCATGGGTTTTAGGACTGTTTGTTACCCAGTGTGACCGCCAGCCTATCCTGACTGATGCATGGGGTAGAGCACAAGGAACTCCTTCCTCTGCCCATATTTAAACACATCTTCCATTCAGCATTTTAGCAGGCCGAAGGCTGATATTTGAGTTTCCATACATCTGAGTCCTGTGGCTAAATCTCACTTGGTTCCAACATAGGGGGATCTTGTCTCCACCCCTGCAAAGCTACAGTTGGTCCCCACCCAAAGTTCAGTTCGGAGATTGAGAATGGTGATGTGACACACCCATGAAGAGGTCTGAGGAGGTTTGTAACATCCACAGCTGAGGTCTCTGGGAAAGGCAGGGCAGCCCTCTTAAGCAGGTTCATTAATTGCAGGAGATAATCAGGAAAAGAAACGAGGGTGTGCCTCATTGCATGTAGGGGGCACAGGCAGGGGGGAGGGTCCTCATGTGTGGGCAGGGGCTTGTGTACTTTGAATCTCCCTTGGGCACCAAAGGAGGGACCACCTGGGTTTTCATATCAGCTTTCTCAGGTATGGGACAAAGCAAACGAGGGAAGTGTAAAATATAACATTAAAAATGCATTCTAGCTTGAAGGAGGTGCGCACTGTTTGGGGTGCCCGGGTGCATCAGTCTGTTAAGTGACCAACTCTTGATTTCGGCTCAGGTTACAATCTCATGGTTCATGAGTTCAAGCCCTGCATGGGGCTCTGCACTGAAGGGGAAGAGACTGCTTGGGATTCTCTCTCTCCTTCTCTCTTTACCCCTTGGGCACACATTCTCTCTCAAGATAAATAAGCATAAAGAAACATTTTTTTTAAATGCAGGCAGCTTCTCTGATATAGTAAAGAAGAGTTTTATTTAACTAGGTACCCTATCCCTGCCCACCTGGAATTAAAGATACGTATATAAGTATTTCCTCTTGATTCATCTGTGTACTCCTCAATAGAATATTTCTTGTCTTATCAATTTATCTATACTCATAGTTCAACACATCTTGAACAGAGTAAATGCCCTTATGTGCAATTGTAATTAATTGTTCCCTTATCTAAATAATGCAACCTAATTAGCTAATACATTTAGATAAACATACCTATGCAGACTCAAAAGGGGTTTGTTGTTGTCCGATTAATACGATGCTGAGAATTTTGTGGACCTCTCTAGCACTAATAATCACAACTGTATCTAAGTTTACTTGCATTTCTCCAAGATGAAGTCAAATCTTCCAAAATTGGAATTAGGGAGGCTACCAAAAGGAGGCACAACCACATTTCCTGAGTTATCACATTCCCCAAAGCAACCACAGGTTAAGAGACACACGATTTTACACAAGTGAGAAGTAATGCTTTGTGTAGAAAGAAAGTCGACCTCGATATTATATTATGAAGTAATCTGGGAAAGAATCCAAATGGAGCCTCACACCTCTGACTGTATAATGATTGTGCTTTTTCACAAGGTCGAATAAGACATATGGAATATAAACTTTGGTCTTTAGGAATGAATGCCAGAGTTTCTGAAATCTTTCCAAATGTAGAATGAGTAGAACACTTCTGATTAGAAAACCTCTTGTTTAAAATATATTTGCTTTGCAATCTTGTTTATTTTTACAGGCGTGAATTACGGAATCATGCATTCTTTGATATCCTAAGTAAGGCAAAATGAATTTATGCACTCACCAAAGACCCAAAGTTTCCATCCTAGCAAAAATGTTTACATGGTTGGAACACCCCCTTCCCTGGCTGAATCATGGCAAGATTCTCTCCATGGATTTGATATGGAAAGACCTTTGTGTGTTCTGTCTCCCAGTTACTGCTGATCAATGGTATTTCTGTGTTCCAAGAACTATTAAGGATTTCTATGTTCAGGTATCTGTCACCTGGATCAAAATAGAGAAGAATATGGAAGCATTATTTCTTGATAGCCGCCTAGATCCCAGCAGTATCATGCAACAGATGATACTAAGATTTTTCAGTACATTTGAGGATCCAAGTAATACTTATAGATGAAGACAATGGTCAAGTTTCAGTGGTCAGACACTGTTTGCAGTTGTGGTCAGTTTTTTAAAGTCAAAACAATAAATAATCCATAATGCTAACTGTTTTAAACAAGAGACACCTAAACAAGTCATTAACATGGAAATGAGCTTTAAAACCATAGTTGGAACTGTCTGATCTGTTCTATTTACTATCTCCTAAATGGATGTTTTTCAATGCCTTAATTCTTCTAAGTGTATGTGCATGGGACTCTGGAGATGGAAGGACAGGTGTACAAGTTAGTTTATAAGTGATTTAGTAGAAACCATTGTATGAGGAATAAAAATAGGCTCTGTTGGTTTCGATTTTGACAAGCCCCTTTTGACAATTTTTAGTTAGGTCTTCTCAAGAAGAAATAATTTGCAGAAATATGGGTTGGTTGCCTATTCAGAAATTGCGATCCACTGTAAAGGAGATATAACGATATATGATATATAGAGAGATATAGATATATGATATATATAGAGATATATATGATGTAGAGATATATGATATATGCTATTATTAAAGATAGGTTAAAAATAATATCTGGGATTATAGGGTAGGATAAAGTCCTTAGAGAT
The DNA here is from genome assembly GCF_018350175.1 of Felis catus. Taxonomy (NCBI): domain Eukaryota; kingdom Metazoa; phylum Chordata; class Mammalia; order Carnivora; family Felidae; genus Felis; species Felis catus. The sequence goes on along the minus strand of NC_058371.1, from coordinate 196,269,518 downwards.
CATTTAGGCTAACTCCCTAATTAAAAAAAAAAAAAAGAGAGCAAATTTTGGGATATAATGGTTAAAGCTATTGCCCAAGACCACACAAACATTCGGTAGATAAACTAAATTTTAAACACAAGACTCCTGGTTTTAAGGGAGTGCTCTTTCCACAAACCTAATATGGTAGCACCCCGGTGTTTAATTCATATTTCAAATTTGTTGTTTTTATACATGTGAACTGTTTATTTATTCTCTCTCCACTCTAAGCCACTCATCCACTTGTTGAAAGGCTATAAAACAAATCATTATCTAATGTAGTATGAAACACAGGGCAATTTGATCATGTCAGTATGTCCCGTATATTTCACGTTCGAACCACTGAATAACAATTTTTAGCCTCTCAGAGAGTTTCTCTGTCCCCTGCGTCTGCCTTCAGCTACTTATTCCTGCTGGCTTTGCTGGCATTCACACTAGATTCAGTTTTGCAAGGTATAGACATTATTGTCTGACATTTCCTCCATGCGGCTCTTCTGTTTCCCAGCTGCTGTAGGACCACCTCACCCACGCAGAGATTACTGCAAGGCAGGTCTGCTAGAGTCAGCTCAGCGTGCATGTCCCACACTCTTTGACCATACACCGAACTTGAGTTAGCTTCGATAGGATAGTGCCCTAGGTTTCTATAAATTCTTGCCCTCACCTCCCATCTTACAGGGAAAGGCTTTTTGCCTGTGACTGGCTTGATAAGGCTCTATAACTCTGGACTTCAATATCATCAAGCATTAAGAAGACTATTTGCCTAGATATATAAACTATGTCTTCAACCTAGCCTCTGAGAGCAGTATAAGAAATATCTTGTCCCTTATCTGTTGAATCCATTGTCTTACTTCTAAGTTGGTTCAGAATCCTGGTAGAGAAGCTGGGTGCCTTTATTTGTGATTCCCTCAACAAAAACAAAATATCAACAGTGTTCTTAGGGTTTTACCTATATTTCCAGATGATAATAATCTATTTTTCCATCTTTCAAAGAGCAAACACACTGATAATATAACGCATCTCTCGTCCATAGCCTCACATTTTAAAAAACATTTGACTAATTTGATAGGAAAAGCAATATGCAGTGTGCTTGCCAATCTTACGTTACTTGTCAATATTCTACCATGATTTGAATTCTAAGGACTTTTTCATAATACCGAGAATGTGCCAGCTATCTCTATCTAGTAAAAGGTCAAGCTACCCATTGTATACTTCAAACAGATGTTCCCCAAATGGTAACCTGTACAAACTGGAACTCATACACACTTTTGCATTACCTGCATTCAGATTTCTTCCTTCCCAGTAGATACTTTTTAAATAATTCATAAATCATGTTTATAATCTTTTATCAATTAATAATGCAATAACTACAGCACAGAAATATTGCCAGTAAGTGGTTTCTTGGTGATGGATTATTGTAGGACAATTTGGTACATGTAAAATGCATAAACAAATCTTCTCAGGGCACCTGGGTGGCTCAGTCAATTAAGGATCGGACCCTTGATTTTGGCTCAGGTCATGATCTCACGGTTTGTGGGTTCCAGCCCCACATTAGGCTTTATGCTGACATCACGGAGCCTGCTTGGGATTCTCCTTCTCCCCACCCCCACTCTGCCCCTCCCTTACACACATACTCTCTTTGGTTCAAAAATAAATAAACCAAAAAATAAAAATAAAAAACAGAAATCTCAAACAAAAGAACAGTCAGAGGAATGTGGATGTAAAATCATATCTTTGGGGATTTTTAAAATCTAATCTATAAAGAGCAGCAAAAAAGATAAGTTATAGCCATATTTCAATTGCTAAACCCCATAGATATGTTGATATCTTATATTTGATAGTTACAATACATTGAACATTTTCTCAGGACGAGTAAAACCAATTCCCATAATCTGAGAATTGTAAGAAAATTGCTCCATTTTAGAGGGAGAGATATGGAAATAACCACATAATAACCATAAAGCAATATTCAAGATCCAACGTTTCAAAGCTGGACTCACAGAAAGCATTACAACGGAACATTTAGAGATTGTCAGATCTTACCCCCCATTTGAGCTTTTATCTCCCTATTTTGTCAAATGAGCCCTCAGCTAATCTGAGTTTTACATCTCCTATATAAAAACATGACTTACCATTCATAATTCTGGCCAGTCGATTTCACATCTGATACGAAAGGAGTATACAGATATCAAGACAGGCTAGAGAGAGATATCATAGACAATCTGTGACAATCCGTAACAGACAGCTTACAAATGAGCTGCGGTTATTCCCCTTCCTGTATCCACACTCTATCACCAAGGGGCATCTGTTTCTTCCCCCTAAAACCCAGGTCGCCTTTGTGACTCGCTTTGGCAAAAGAATGCAATGGAAGAGACAACGTGTCAGTTTTGAACCGTGGCTCTCAGGGAGTGGCATGCATCCGCTCTCTTTCTGCTCATTCTTTTGGACTCTTGTCCCCACCGCATGAAGTCCAGTCGAAAGTGCCAGAGGATGCAGTGTCACGTGGAGCAGGAATGAGCCATTCCCACTGAGATGCCACAACAAAACTGGTAGCTGGTCACAGCTGCATGAGCGAGCCCTATGGACTAGACACACTGCCCAGCGAAGCCCAGTGCAAATTGCCAATCTGCAATTGCGAGCCAAATAAATAGTTGTTTGGTTAAACCATGACTTTTAGGGGAGCTTGTTATGTGGCAGCAGTTAGCAGATACCCAGTCTTCTTCAGCACCAATAAAAAATCTTCCTGTTTGTGACATTAGTGACCAGTACTAGCATGGAAGGCTCTGTCCAACTGAACAATGCCCTTCAAAGATGTCAGCTCCCGCTCACGTTGAAATCTTACGTTAGCGCCACTGAGAACACAAACTATGTCACTCGCTGGTCACCAGCAAAGGTTGATCTGTTACAGTCAGATCATCTCACTGGTAGAATTATAAAGGGTAGAGCCGAGAATAAGGAAACATCTTTTTGCACCCAAGGGTGAACATCAGTGACTTAGGACAACAGGATTTCTTTGAAATTAATCACCAGAACGCCATTGCCTGTTGGCCAATACCAACACAGAAGATGAGATAAAGAGTATTCCTGTTACTCAAGCCAAGTGACCACTTAGAAAGTTTAATGTGTATTGCCAGGAAGATGAGAGACACAGCAAATGCCATTTGGCCCTTGCTTTGAGAAGTCCCTTCTGCCAGCAGCATAGAGAAGGCACGGGTTACATGGAGGAAAAACAGCCTGTATGAGATAAGACAGCAAAAACATTTGCAGTTGGGCCAGATGTGGATCCTGTGGAAGGGGGGTATACAGAGTGGTCCTGAGGAGTTCACCCAAGAGGGCAGCCTCGAGGAGCAAGGTGTCCCCAACTATGGGAAGGGTAATAGAAGGTGAAGGATTGAGTTGTTAGTGTCTGAAAGCTGAGTTATGGCCTCGATTAAAAAAAAAAGAAAGAAAAGAAAAAAGTAGGACTGAGGATATTGGATAGGCACTTCAAAGAGCCCCCAATAAAATACAGCATAAAGGAAGGAATTAGCCACGTATTTTAAATGTTTGGGCCAAATTAAAACTTTAAATGGTGTAAGAGATTTTTCTCTTCCTAATTCTTCCCCTTCATTTCTTCCTGCTGAGAGGGAACCGCAAACAGCAATTAGGGATTGGAGAGGAAAAGAAGTGGAAAAGAGGGAAGCAGACCACAGTTCCTTCCCATTCCATGCTTTCTGGTGTAAGTCAAGCCTAAGCTTTAAAGAGTAAGAAACCTTTGAAATAGGGTGAGTAATGTAAGACTTGATACTATGTAGAGAGGCACTGCCTTTAAATATATTGGAAAAAAATATACTATTTTTTATTACTTGAAATTAACCAGAAAACTTATTTTTTCCTCTAATTTCATCCAAGGTTAGAGAAGAGCAACTCTAGTAAATTGCTTTGGAAAGACATTGGTGGGAAAGCATAAAGTGATAGAGGACCAAGTCCAGCTCAAACAATAAATTTGACTTGTACATAAGTAGAGTTTAAGCTCTAATTCCTTTTAGAAGACCCATGTTTAGTAATGATAATGAAATTATCTTAAAGGAAACAATGATGTTACTCAACAACAACAACAAAAAAAAAAAACAATGAGCTATTAATGTCTGAGAGTTGGCAATTAAAAAAATAAAATGATAGAAGTTTATTTCCATAATTCCTAGCTAGTTAGTGTATCATTTTTTCCCATGCAAATGAAGATATCTTGTAAGAAATCAATATTGTTATTTTTCCTTGACTGCAATATTTGTACATCAAGAGTGCATCTCATTGGGGCCTCTTTCTTCTTGACATTATTTTACCCATTTTATTGTCATCCACTTATTCAATAAGCAGGTATCCATTGTCCATCTAGTTTGCAAAACCATGGGACTAGTGCAGGAGATAAAAGGAGAAATCCACAGTCCCATTTCTCACTAAAAATTCACTAAGTGGTAAGGAAGATAAAACAGACAAACGCATCCATATAATTAATTGAAATAAGTAGCTGGCACTTGGAAACGCAGTGGAGGCTCCCTGCCTAAGCCAAGATGGATTGGGAGAAGACCTTTCTGAGCTAAATTGTTAAGAATGAACAGAAAGGTTCTAGGCAGAGAACCAGGAGAAGGGGGTCCTAAGAGAGAAGAACACTGGGAGTAAAGACAGAAAGACAGAGAACCATCACGGTGCATTCAAGGATGTCACATGTCTCCTCTGGCTTGTAAGAAGAGCGTTTGGGTCCAAGATAGAAGGGATCAGAATAAAGAGTAAGAACCAAATCTTGAATAGCCTTATTCCAAAGGCAGTGAGGAGCCCAGCAGTGGCAAGATTAACTTTCATGTTTACATCCTCCTAAGTAAATGTTCTATTGAATTTCAAAGGCATCCCTTACCCAGCAGCCTCATGGCCTTATGCTGTGTGGCCTGAGGGGCACGTCGTTTCTGTAAGTCGCCCCACTTCCTGAAGGTGTGGGCTACCACGTTGTCCTTATTGTCTAGTTCTTGCAAACAAGGTCAATAATTTTGCGGAAGAGAGCTAAAGGAAGTAGCTCTCTAAGATCGACAATTATCTTCTTTTTTCCAGTTCCCTTTGCTCTTTTATAACTGCTCTGGGGACATGCTTTTAAGATAGGAAAAGAGTCAAAGCAAGAAAGGAGAGAGAGGAGATTGCAGTAGCTCCCATCCCTTAACCACAGTTGTGTTCTCCATGGTTTCATTTACTCACAGTCAACCACAGTCTAGAAGCAGATGCTCTACCTTCTGAAGGTCAGTAGTAGCCCAACACGACATCACAATGCCTACCTCATTTGCCTCACTGTATCTCATCACACAGGCATTTCGTGAGCTCACATCAGCACAAGAAGCAGGGTGAATGCAGGGCAATCAGATATTCTGAGAGGGAGAAAGAGGCCACAGGCACGTACCTTTTATTACATCGTGTTGTCATAATTTTGTTCTATTTTATTATCAGCTACGGTTAATCTCCTAGTACTTAATTTATAAATTAAACTTAATCACACGTATGCCTAGGCGGGAGAAATAACAGTACACAGAGGGTTTGGTATTGTCTACAGCAGCAGCCATTACTGGGGGTCCTGGCATGTATCCACCACAGGTAAGGAGAACTGCTGTAATTGAAGAGATGATAAAAGAGACACCAAACAAAGGCAACCTAAGATTAACATAAAAGGGAGCCACAGGTCATGATCTCATGGTTCATGAGATCAAGCCCCGTGTCTGGTTCTGTGTTGACATTGTGGAGCCTGCTGAGGATTCTCTCTCTCCCTCTCTCTGTCCTGTGCCCACTCATGATCTCACGCACTCTCTCTCTCTCTCAAAACAAATAAACATTATATATATATATATATATATATATATATATATATATATATATGGGAGCTAGAAGTGAAGGAAAGTAATTGAGATTTGGCAGGGAATCAGTATAATATTTGTGACCCGGTGGCTGGCAGAAAGAAAAGAATAAAGAAAGCCAGCAAAAGAAAGATTCATAAAGGAATATAAATATAGTGGTAGTAAAGAACATTTTATTACAATACATTATTAATTTACACTGCATTATTTAATACTTGGCCAATAGCACATATAGCACTTAGGTCATGTTTCTGTGGATGTTATAGCTACAACCTAACAGGGAAATTGGAGAATTTATACTTTTCCTTGTATCTACAAAGGTCAAATGAACACTGGAGTGAATAAATAGTGTTTGCCAGTGCACAAGTGGTCAGTGCTGATATGGAAAACTCCTGTTTCCTTTATATAGTTACACACATGAGCGTCTCAGCAAATGTTTGTGGCTGGGAGTGAAGGGAAGGATGGGAAGCCACAAAGTAAATCAACGGTAAATATGTAAATAGAACTCTAGACTCATGACTTCCATTTTTAATCATGGCTACACAAAGTTGTTCTCACATGGAAAAAAAAAAGCAGGAAATCACTTGAGGGAGACTGAATCCTGCTTCCTCAGGATTCATGACTTTAATCCACAGTTTCTCAACTGTGGCACTGTAGACACTCGGGGCCAGATAATTTTTTGTTTGCAGAGGGGTTCTGTGCCTTGTCGGATATTAACCGCATCTCTGAGCTCTACCTACTAGATACCAACAGCCTTACAACCAAAAATGTCTCCACCTATTGCCAAATGTCTGGGGTTAAAATCACCCCTTACTAAAAACCATTGGTCTAAAGGGAACGGCAGTAGATCAGGCCCCAGGAGACAACAGATCTAGTCCCATAACTCAGGGTGTGACTTGAAAGCCATTTTTCGTTCATGCCCCTTCCTCATCTGTCTAGTGACAAACATTCTCTCACTGGCCAAGGTCTACTCAGGCTCCCTGAATTCTTTTGCAACTAGTCCCGACGTTTGGACTCTGCATAGCCCAATTTCAGCAAGAATCCTGATGAGTCAGTTAAGCCAGAACTCACACCCTTGACATCTGATCACCCTCGATATCTAATAGGGTTCCTCACCATCACCATCCTCTAGGTGATGTCTGATGACCCAGGCCTATCTTCAGCAAGAATCCTGTTAGATGGCTCGCACCAGAATCCTGCCCTACCCCTGAAGTTTCCTCTTACTAATTTTCTATTCACTGACCCTCACCTTGCCCCTTGACTATGAACTCCCTCTTGCACATGCTGCAAACTCACTGCAAAATTCCATCACAGCTGTCCTTATACCTACCATATTGGTCCCCTACCTTGAACAGTCTTCTAAACGGTGCTTTAGCAGGTGCTGTTGAATAATTTTTCTTTGACACTCGTTCTTTTTTGTAAGTTTATTTATTTACTTTTGAGAAAGAGAGAGAGAGAGAGAGCACACAAGCAAGAGAGGGGCAGAGAGAGAGAGAGAGAGAGAGAGAGAGAGAGAATCCCAAGCAGGCTCCACCCAGTCAGTGCAGAGCATGACATGGGGCTTGATTCCATGAGCCATGAGAATGAACCTGAGCTGAAAACAAGCATCTGATGCTTAAACATGAGCCACCCAAGCCTCCCCGACACCCGTTCCTTTTTATGTGACTAGGATGCATTCAGTGTGAATCCTAATTAACGAAGAAGTGAAGATAAGAAGCATGTCAAAACCCCTCAAGTTTGGAAATATGCTGGTCTCTAACAGTCCTTGATGCAGAGAGTTTGGTGAAGACCAGAATCATGGGTAGGAATAAAAGTGACAGCTGGGGGTCATTGCCAAGAGCAAAGAGCAGGTGAGTATGGAAAATGAAGGATGAGGAGCAAGATTGATGGCAGTGGGGCCAGGATGGAGTGGAATCGGATTCAAGGAGGGAAGAGGAGAGAGTGTGTGTATAAGGTCAAGGCACCACACATGTGGCCAGAGTCTCATACCAGGTCTCATGCCTGCGCTGAAGGGCGGCATGGCGGCAGGACAGCGGGACACATTCCAGAATGCTCACCCCAGTGTCTTAGAAGTCAGACTTGCATTTCATGGTTCACTGCAAAAATTATGTGTTAAACTTAAGGCACTGGCCTGGGCACTCGAGTATCTCAGGCCATTTATTTGATAACCTCCACATCTGCTTCCCTTATTTGCAAATACTGAGAGAATGCCTTTTGAATACTCTGAAGTATCTGAAATGAGCTACGACAGATCTTGAACCATGGTAGGTCTTTACTAAGGTCTATATTACCTCCTTTCTTTCCCCTTGCTTGGGAAACACAAATGTAAATAAAGCAGAAAACTGTACTTTCTTCTAGCAAAAAATGGGGTGGCAGTTGTTGTGGAAAGACCGGGCATACGTATTCTCTTTCTGCCTTCACACACTTGTGTGAAGTATTATTACCCTGTGTTAATGGACAAGAAAAGTGAGATTCAGAGGGGGAAAATAAGTTATCTAATATCTATGTGAATAGTTGCCCGAACTGAAAGCCACAACTGGGCGGGTGACACCAGCGTCCACACTGTTTCACCCACGGCACATCTCTACTCTTAACATCTATCGGGGTAGAATCAATCTGGTGAATGTTACTAGTTAAGATAGACACACTGTAAAAATAAAAGATGCTATTATTACTTCAAAGTCAGGAAGAGGAAAACACACCTGACGGTTGGGAACAGAGTTGGCCTTCCAAATATATCATATCTCAGAATTTTAGCGGAAGATTTGCTATTCTGTGAGCTGTGGGAGTAGCCACATGATTCTGAAAACATGAAATGAAACAGGTATCAAATATTTGGAAAGCCTCCAAACCTGGCAAAGGGATTGGCATGCATTTTTATTTTTTTTTATTTTTTTTTTAATTTTTTTTTCAACATTTATTTATTTTTGGGACAGAGAGAGACAGAGAGCATGAACGGGGGAGGGGCAGAGAGAGAGGGAGACACAGAATCGGAAACAGGCTCCAGGCTCCGAGCCATCAGCCCAGAGCCCGACGCGGGGCTCGAACTCACGGACCGCGAGATCGCGACCTGGCTGAAGTCGGACGCTTAACCGACTGCGCCACCCAGGCGCCCCAGGCATGCATTTTTGAATTCAGGTTTTCATTCCAACTTTGCTAACTGAAGTATGTGGACATGATTGCAATGGGTGAAAATACCTACAGTACTGATTCTTCTCTTATTTAAAATGCAGAGAATAATTTTTGAATCCATAATACTTTCACAAAAATCCAAGGCAACCATTCTGTCTGATAGACAAAGCAATTACTTATTTCTTATGGATGAGAGAAATGCACTTGCATGAACAGGACAAGGTACCCTAGCACGTGGTGAGAAGCAAAAAGAAATCTTTCTTCATCACAGTTACTATAATATAACACGTTCTGAAAACTTCTTTTCACTTTACCTAGAGCAACCAATAATAATAATAAATAAAAATGGAAAAGATAATCAGTGAGTCCTTCTTGCATGGAAATATTTGAAGAAGCTCATATATCATAAACCAAATGTTTGGTCTTTTCTTCCATTGTCTTCTTTGGGAAAGAGGGAAAGTTGAATGAATCTGCAGTTACTTAAAATCATGCTACTTCAAATTGCCATATCTTAGTCTTTGACATTTTATCAGTGCCATGCATTGGAGAAAAATGGTCCTTAATAGGCTAATATTCAAAATAAGAAGGCACAACCTTGTCATTATTACTAGCACAATGGAAAAGCTCACTGGAATCAGCCATCCAAGCTATGGAGGAGCTTGAAGTTAATTACATCACCTTAGACAATAAGTTGGTCTTTGTGGTTCCAGTTATCTCCGCACACAGTTGGCTCTATTTTTTTGTTGTTGTGTAATGTCCCATTAATCACAGTTACATTTGTTCCCTGCCGTGTGATTCATCATCCTCTCCTCCTGAAAGGACTTCCTTTCTCCAGGACTCAAGATAAACCACTAATTTAAAGTGGCAGTGGCCAACCTTGCCCATCACAACGGCGTGGTTTGAATGAGGAGGGTCAACGGCAACATGCACAGACTCTAGAAGCTTCAGTCGATTCAAATTATCCCCAGTGATTGGGTTCAGGCACTGGGACAGAGATCAGGTGTGACAATTACAGGATGAACTCTCGAAATGGAACTGAAGGTGCATTTGCCTCTGGAACTTTTCCAAGCACCATTTATTTGAAAAAGATGACAAAGTGAAGTATGTGGAGAGGGAATAAAGTGTAGAGGGGAAAAACACTGGGCTCAGTACCAGGAAATGTGCTCTAACTTTTGCTTTAAAAGAAAGTATCTGTGTGAACTTGAGCAGGTCATTTCATTACTCTGGGTTCCATTTTCTTAACAAAACTAAAGAAAAAAAGAACGTGAACAGGTGACATGTCTGATGTGACATAAGGAGACTTTCTTTTGAGAACAATCTCGATGCAGTTATCGTAGAACACATTTTGAAACGTTTTTAAAGATTACACATTATTACTTGGGGGATAAATAGATTTCTGCTGTGAATTATAGCTCTTTCCCTTTCTGGAAACGAGAATTCAGCATTCAGCAAGCTGGGTCCCACAGGAGGACGGAGTCGCTCTCTGCAAATCAGGGCTTATTTTATTTTCTTCTGCTACTAATCCTAACTTTGCCAAACAACTGCACATCCCTCTTAGCTCTCTGGTTAATTATTTTATGCAATTTAGCAGCCTAAGGGAGAAACTGCTTGTCTGTTTCCCTCCAAGGCATTTCTTGAGTTTGGGTAAAGAGGACCCATTGCATAACACAAGTCACTAACACCAAAAGGAAATTTCCAGACTCTTGGACTGCTGGTGGAAATTTTGTCATTGCAAGCGAATTCTTACCTTAACAAATTAATAGTGTCGTATAGATACGGTACGTGGATAATCATTTTTACCACGTCAGTTCTTTCTCTTGAGTTGAGGCATTGCAGAAATGCCCCTCTGATTCTGTCCCCTGTACTCGTCTAATTCATTCATTTGTTATAGTACAGGCCTTCATTTTCACTATGTTTTCTTTCTAACGTAGGGAACTTCTTACAGACAGAGTCTGGATATTACACTTTCAAAAATTCAGTGCTAGCATAATTCCTAGACAGGGCATTTAATAAACGTTCCAGGCGACAATGGTGTACTGGCCAGGGCAGTGTTGATGGAGGAGTATGTATTTTCCACCCCTGCAGCCCCTCCCTCGGGTCTTAGGACAGTCTCCTCATTGTCACTTCTTTGACTTCGGGGAAATAATAATAGCTACAATTATAAGTTGTCTAAGTTGTGCTCTGGGCCGCACAGGCCTCATTTATAACTTCATAACATTTGTGCGAAGCGGCTGCTTCCACATCCCTTTTGTATGTGAGAAGACGCAGGCTTGGAGAAGCTAAGCCATGGGCACAAAGCCATGTACCTGCTAGACATCTGGGTGATCCGTCCCCCCCGTCTACACACATTCCATAACTTAGTGCTTGCTAAAGCATATTAACCTGTAGACTTATGATTACCTGGAATTGTGGACTCAGTCTATGTGGGGCTCCAAGGAAATCATTTGCCACGGCTCTTTCTTATAGACAATGTGTCAGGTACCATACGTTTTTAAATTAAGAACTGATTAAGATGAAGGGAGCATGGGGAATATTGGGACCAAACAAGAATGGGCTGTATGCGGCATTTAAAAACCAGTCTGGACCTTCATAAAGGTGAGTGCTTCTCAACCAGGGGCAATTTTGTGCCTCACAAGACATTTGGCAATGTCTGGGGGCATTTTTTAAGTTTAATAACATAAAATGGGGGGGGGGATGAATGCTATTGGCATCTCATGCATAAAGGCAAGGATGCTGTTAAATAACCTATAATGCACAAGACAATCAATTATCTGGCCCAAAATGTGAACTTGTGCCAAAGTTGGAAAAACCTGTTATAGTCAGATAATAATGAATTATAAAATGTAATTGGAGAAAATTGGGCACACATTAAGAATAACAACCAAGGCCGTTTACTTAGAGAAAAATAGAAAAAAATATGCAGAATTCTTTTTGGAAAAAAAAGAGTATAATTAATTTTCTTATAAGATGTAGGTATAAAAAAGAAAGAGGGAAAAAATATAGCTCATTCTAGGATAGAGAAACTTAACACAGGAGCCCCCTTATATCTGTGGCTCTGCTTTCCACGGTTTCAGTGACTTGTGGTCAACTGCCCTCCAAAAAGAGATGATGATCCTCCTGAATAATGTCAGAAGGTCAGTAGAATCCTAACACTATATGATAGTTCCTGCATTATTCACCTCAATTCATCTCATAACATAGGCATTTTATCATTTCACATTATCACAAGAATAAAGGTGAGAGAGAGAGAGAGAGAGAGAGTGCATTCGTACAACTTTTATTACAATATATTGTTAGAATCATTGTACTTGATAATTATTGTTAACTTCTTACAATTTCTAATTTATAAATTAAAACTCACCATACATATGAATGTACAGGAAAACAACACAGTATACATAGGCATGGTACTACCCTTGGTTTCAGGCATCCAATGGGGGTCTTGGAAAGTATCTCCTGTGGATAAGAGGGGACTATTGTAATGTCAATATGCCAATTCTTTATAAATCAATTTCCCCAACCGGGAAGATCCCATAAAATTGTCCTCAGAAATAGTGAAAAAGCCTAGGGCAGAAGTATGTGTGGTAACATGTTATTATGTTAGGGGCACAACTTGTGGGATCTTGCAGAACATTGTAAAAACTTTAGCTTTTCTCTTAGTGAGAAAGCCAGCACTGGAAGATTTCAACAGGTGTGATTATTTTAAAATCATAGTCATGTAACTGTGTGGAAATTGTGTGTGTATGTTGAGAGATGGTGGTATTTGTTCTTAGATGATGACAATGAGGGTTATGGACATGGGTCTGTGAGGAGAAGTCTGAGGTTAAAGCTATAACAATATTTACTTTGTGATTGGTTCTCTGTAAACATGGGAAGAGAAATTATTCAGGAATGATTTTAAGTTTTGGGCCCACACATCTGCTACAGTTTTGACTCATCATTTAGTGACATGGGGATAACTGAGACAAGAGCAGATTTGAGTGCAGGTGGAAAACAAACATTAGGTTTGGGGGGATGTTAAGTTTGAGGTGTATATTAGGCAGTGGACAGATGCCACAGACAGACAAATGGGTGTGAAGTTCATGGGAGAAAGTAAGACTTGTGATCTACATTTGGAATCATCAAGGTTAAGACAGCACATAAAATCGTGCAGTCGAGGGGCACCTGGGTGTCTCAGTTGAGCATCCAATTCTTGATTTCAGCACAGGTCATGTTCCCAGAGTCGTGGGATGAAGCCCTGTGTGGAGCTCCACGCTGAGCATGGACCCTGCTTGGGATTATCTCTCTCTATCTAAAAAAAAAAATTTTAAACATTAAAAAGAATTAAATCATATGTATGTGTATACATATATGTATACAAAATATACCATAAAATAATAAATATTTCTGCTTGCCTGTATTAGCAAAATTAAAAGTAAAGAAAAAAAAGAAACAATCTATAACCTGCAAAAGAGGAAATATTGAACATATTATATTATACCAAGCTAATGATAACTGTTAAATAATATTTTTCAAGAATATTAAGCAATATAAAAAATACATAAATAAAAAGAATATTAAGTAATATATACAAATGCAAACAATGTGGTAGTGGGGAGCAAAATAATGTATATAATGTGATATAATTTTTAAATAAACTATAAATGCATATATATATACATTTGTATATATATATATTTGTATATATATATATACATATGTATATATATATATTTGTATATATATATATACATTTGTATATATATATATATTTGTATATATATATATACATTTGTATATATATATTTGTATATATATACAAATTTAAATTAAAATATACATATAATGTCTAGTTACAAAGAGAGAGAAAATTGAGATAAAAATAAGGAAAATTTAACAGTGAATATTATGGCTATCAGTATCTTAAATTTTTCATATCTACATTTCTGGTATCTTACACATGTTGATGATCTGAATAAAATTTTATAAACATTTTAATGTAACCATATTATAAGAATACAATAATATATACTCATACAAAGTGTTACTTATTGTTTTATTTTAAGTGTACAAAGATATTCATGCCATCAGCCTTAGATAATTCAAACTGTGTTCCACTTAATGCCCCATCTTTGAATAATCTCCTTATATTTCTAGTGTGGCAGTCTGCCTACTGCCACCAGAGTTATAAAAGTTTCATGCATCTTACACATTTTATGAAGAAATATTTCCTTAAGGGAGTTATTGCCCACACTTTGAGAAATGCCTTTGAATGATAAAGTCACCCTTAGGGAATAAATACATAATGAAAGAGTAGAAATTGGTTTTGTATGCTGGCCACCAATACTTGGCTACATCAACTACTCAAGTCCCTCCACTTTGTATTGCTATAAAATCGTTTCAGTGAGAGACAGTGGTCATTTTCCCATCCTTCCTTCCAAAAATAATTATTGTATTACTGATATGTGACAAGCGCCACTGGTTGTGGGTAATAAAATGGAATAAGATTTACTTCCTGCCTGCAGAAGAGAGACAAGCATACAGACAATGACAACAGAGCATGGCAAGTGCTAGAATACAGGTCTATACAAGATGCTTGGTACGAAAGCACAGGTGCCTAAACAGGTTTGGGATGGAGGTGAGGGAGATCAAGAACACTTCTCTGAGGATGTGACACTGTAGCAGAAGCACGAAAGGCTAGTAGGAATTAGACAAATATTATAATGAAGAGAATGTGCAGAGACAAGAGTAGGGAGAAGAGCTCAGATGACAGACAGCATGCCCGTATTATGCCTAAAAGATGGAAAGGAAAATGCGTATCATAGCGACACAGCAGGGCAAGATGGTGGAAGCTGTCCACCCCACATTCAGACAATAACGTTGTGAACTGTGAACAACGTTAGCGCAAAGAATTGCTGCAGCTATCACTGAGTTTTAATAGCCTGTATGTGAGATTCAAGTTGGTACGTTAACACTTATCCTTGAGTTTAACATTATATTCCTCATAGAAGTTAATTTGGATAACACCAGTTGGTACCATCAGCCCCTTGCCATGCGTACTTAGGGAAATGTATTCTATTTGAGAGTAAGTACAAAAGTTCATAAGGGTGCAGAAGAGTTCAAGCTCACCTGGGAGACTTTGGGCCTCCAAGGTCTTTGGTACTTCATAATTCTGCACAAAAAGGTATATTCAAAATAAACAACAACAGCACATGGATTATAAAATTCCAGAAACTCCACTTGGCTCATTTCAATCCTATCATTCCATGCAAACATTTGGGATATTTGTTTGTATTGGAAACAGCGAAACACAACGTGAAATGTTTTTATGTGGTAAATCCAGTTTAGTTCATGCAGAAAATTATTTTGCAGAATGTGAATGAAAACTATCTCTTCCACTGAAGTGTATTATTTTAGAATTGGTAAGAATTTTTTTTATTAAGTGAAAAAAAGTAAATAATGATTTTTAATGATCATTACCTATACCTGGAAAAAAATAATTGCAAAGAGGATATATGATGCTGAAAATGATCTCTGGATGATGTCAGTGGAAATGGCAGATTTCCAAAATTCACTCCTTCATTAAGGTAACACAAAACTGGCATAAATTGTCATAATCAAATTTTTCAGGACTCTGGAAAGTAACCAAAAGCTTTCTGGAATATCAGATTGTTTATTCAAGAAAAAGGGCTCATTCTTTTTAGGAACTGTGAGACTCATGGTGTCCTAACTTGCCCTTGTCCTATTTTCTGTTGTCCAGTTCTATGATGACCTTAAAAGTCAACAGCTTGCTATCGTGGTAGTGGAACTGGGTTGGAATTTCTTCAACCTCCTTCTCGAAGTATTGACATTTGACTAGTCTACTGTTTCCTTAGAAGACCCCACATGAACTGCCTTCATTTGACTGCACTCAGAGCTTACTCAGTGTGAAAAAGTCTTTTCCCTGAGGACTGTCAGAAACATACACAGGAAATTGTGTAACTTCTTAAGGAAGTGTTCCTACATTTAACTTCACAGTTTCCTAGGGCAGTGGGTAACAGTTGAGGCAAACAAAAAACTAATGAAAAAGCTTTAAAAGGAAAGACTGGTGAATGAGATAGGCAGGGGGCCTTGAAAAGCTTTGACATATTCCTGGAAATGACATGTGTAGGGCTGTGTTCATGTTCGGAACTTTCCACATGTTCTTCTGGAAAGATTCCAACTCTCATCTTACCTATATTTGAGGCTCTGCAGAAGTAAGGAAGTGATTTATAAGGCAAATGTGTCAAGTGTCTAACTGAATATTTAAGGTATGCACAAACATGCATACAGAGCTTCTTGACAAAGTCTGGGATATTCACTGGTTACAGGCCTTTAAGGATATCTCTGTACAATAACTAGCTGACTACTAAGTTAATAGAAGAGAAATGTCAGTGGTCATACATGACAAAGAATGCAGACTTTAAAGAATTGGCTCAGAAAAATCATTAAACAAACAAAGAGCAAACAACAGCAACAACACATCATGGGGAGAGGAGGGTCTGATTTGCAGAATTGCCATCTTATGTTATTTTAAACGTCTGTTTTATTTTTTAACAAAAATTTATGAGCTATGAAAGAAACAACAGAGCATAGCCTATCCACAAGAAAAAAAAATCAATTAGTGGAAATGGTACCTGAGGAAGTCCAGGCATTGGACTCACTAGACAGACATGACATAGGGCAACCTTGTCTAAAGAACTAGTTAAGGGTGCTTGGGAGGCTCAGTCAGTTGAGAGTCCCACTCTTGATTTCAGCTCAGGTCATGATTCCAGAATCATGGGATCAAGTCCCGCATTGGGGTCCACACTGGGGGTGGAGGCTACTTAAGATTCTCTCTCTCTCTCTCTCTCTCTCTCTCTCTCTCTCTCTCTCTCTCCCTCTTGCTCTTCTCCTCTGCCCCTCTCCCTCTCAAAAAAAAAATAAATAAATTACTAGAAGAAAGTATTAGAATGATGTTTTAACCAAATAAAAAATCACTAAAAAAATAGGAATTAGAAAACAAAAAGAACTAAACAGAAATTCTGGAGTTGAAAATACAGTAACTGAAATGAAAGAATCACCAGAGGGGCTCCGCAACATATTGCAGCAAGTGAAAGAAAGGACCCACAACCATGAAGATGTTATATGGAGATTATCCAGTCTGAAGAACAGAAAGAAAAAAAAAGGATGAAGAAAAATATAGAGACACAGAAACATGTGGGACATTATCAAGCACACCACATTCATAGAAAGGAGTTTCCAGAGTCTCATAGGAAATGAAAAGGAGAAAGAAAATGAAGGGAAGGTGTGAATAAATAAAGTCCACTTTGTAAACTGGATGAAAAACTCTTACCTACACACCCACAGTGGTCAATGAAATTCAACTCAGAAATCCACACTTAGACACATTATGTCTAATCAAAGGCAGAGAAAATTTTGAAAGCAAGAGAAAAGCACTTATCATGTACAAGTGTTCCTCAGTAAGATTAACACGTGATTTTTTTGACAACAACAAAAATATGCAGGGCAGAAGGCAATGTAATGCCATCCAAAGTGTTGAAAAGAATACATGGAATGTTCTCCCAAATAGACCATATATTAGCCATGAAAAAAAAAATCAATAACTGTTAGAGGATTAAATTCCCACAAAGTATATTCTCCTACTAAAATTGTATGGAATTAGAAATATACAACAGATGGAAATTTAGGACATCCACCAATATGTGTAAATGAAACAATGCACTCCTACATAACCAATGGGTCAACAGAGAAATGACAAAGGAACTTAGAAAATACATTGAGATGCATGAAGAAGGAAACACAACATATAAACTCATAGGCTATAAAAATATTAAAAATAAAACTCATGGACCATAATGAAAACAGAACTTAAATGGAAATTTATAGGTCCTTATGCCTATATTAAAAATGATAAAAAATAATACCTGGATTGGTTTGCTAGTGCTTCCATGAGAACATGCCTGGGTGACTCAAACAACAAAAATTTATTTCTCAACAACTCTGGAAGTTAGAACTTCAAGTTCAAGGTGTTCACATGGTTGTTTCCTTCTGAGGCTTCTCACCTTGCTGGTAGATGGCCACCTTCTCCCTGTGTCTTCAAGTTGTCTTCTTTATGGGTATGCTTGTGTCCAAATTCGTCCTTCTTATAAGGACATCATACTACATCAGGGCCCACACTGATGACCTCATCTTAACTTAATTACCTCTCTAAAGATCTCTCCAAATACAGTCACATCTGAGGCAGGCAGTGATAGGATTTAACATAGAAATGTCTGGCCCATGAAATCACCCAAATCAATAGCCTAACCTTTCATTTTAAGAAACTAGAAAATAAGAAAGAACTAAGCTCGAAGCAAACAAAAAGAAGGAGATAACCATTAGAATGGAAACACAATAGAGAATCGAAAAACAGTAGAGAGAAATCAACAAAACCCAATTTATTCCTTGAGAAGGTTAAAAACCCAGTTTGTCCCTTGAAAAGATTAAAAATTTGACAAGCTAGTTACACTGACTAAGGGGGAAACAACAACAACAACAACAACAACAACAACAACAAGAGATTACTAAAATCAGGCATACAAGATGATACCCTGTTAGGACCCTCACAGAAAGAGGCAGGATTATAAAGTTTTATGAAAAGCAGTTATGTGAGACTTGTTTGGCCATTGTATAGCTGCATGAAGTGAACCTCAGACCTGGAATAACTCTGTACATGGACACAGGAACCCTCACATCTATGTTGTGCTCACTGCCACGTTCAAGCCTATCATTCCCTGTTCTGGACTTGATGTATACTGCTCTGCTCTAGTCAATGTCGATGTATCATATGGCACCTGGCCAACCCCACTGAGGCATCTATTCTCGGGGGGAAGGAAAGGGCTTCTTTGCCTTTAGCACAAAAGGGGTTCTTGCAGTGCTATCTCCCTGCATAGAGGCAAGATGGGACCCATTGGCCAGGAGGATCAATTTTTGTTATTTTCACTGATCTTTCTCTGTCCCCTCTATGTGTTCCATCAAGTGCCTGTGTGAGTCATGTCTGTCTTGGTGACCCTGACACCCGCAAGCCATGCACTGGGTTATTATCCTGGGGCTGATGTTCTTTCTGGAAGACAACAGGCAACGCTTGCTCAACACGTATAATTCTACACACATTTGAACGTCAACAAATTAGCACTGAAGTAAAACACACGTATTCCCAGAAAAGCACCAACTACGAAAACTGACTCCAGAATAAACAGAAAATAAAAATACACTATAACAAGCAAAAAAGAGTCAGCTATTAATCAAAATCTTTGAACAAAAAAAAAAAAGCCCAGTATCAGATAGTTTCACTGGTAAAAATCCACCTAACGTTTAAAGAAGAATTAACATCCATCATTCACTACCTCCTCCAAAATATAGAAGAGAAGGTAAAACTTTCCAACTTCTTCTGTGATACCGAAATATATAAACGTATCACATAAGGGAAAACTACAGACCAATAACCCTTATAAATCTAGACGCAAATATTTTCAAAAATTTAGGAGGAAACCAAACAGAGCAACATATGTAAAGGATTATACATCGTGACCAAGTGGGATTTATGTTAGCAATATAAGTTTGGTTCAACATGTGAAAGTCAATCAATCCCTGGAAGTCACCATATTAAGACAAAGATGGACAAACTTTCACAATCATATAAATACCCACAGAATAAGCATTTGGAAAAATCCAATACTCATACATGATAAAAATACTCAGTAAGCTAGGATTTTTTTTTAAGTTTTAATTAATTTATTAACTTTGAGAGAGAGTGAGAGAAAGCACAAGCAGGGGAAGAGCAGAGAGAGAGAGAGGGAGAGCAGAGAGAGAGAGGGAGAGCAGAAAGAGAGAGAGAGGGAGAGCAGAGAGAGGCTCCACACTGTCAGTGCAGAGCCGCAAATGGGGCTCAACCCTACAAACCATGAGATCATGACCTGAGCCAAGAGTCAGATGCTTAACCAACTTAGCCAACCAGGTGCCCCTCAGTAAACTAGGAATAAAAGGAAACTCCCTTAACCTGATAAGGGGCATCTATGAAAAATCCACATTTAACATCAGACTTCACAGTAGAAGATTGAGATCTTTCTCCACCATAAGGATCAAGACAAGGATTTCTGCTCCCCTCCCTTCTTTCCACTTTGTACTGGAAGTTCTAGGCAGCAATTATGACTTTGGGTTTTATGAAATAAATTTTTAATTATTATACTAAAGCGTCAGAAAAAAAAAGGAAAAAAACACTAGATAAATTGGCTCTAACAAAACTAAAATCTTAAGTGCTTCAACAGGTAACATCAAGAAGGCAAAAGGGTAACAAACAAAATTAAAGAATGTATTTTCAACTTATATATTTAATGAGCATCTAGTGTCCCGAATATATATGAATAACATTTAAAACTCAAGAATAAAAAGACAAATCACCAATTAGAAAGTGGGCAAAGAGTTGAATAGACATTTTTCTAAAGAAAATCCACAAATGCCCAAGAACTACATGAAAGAATGCTTGACATCATTATTTGCTACAGAAATGCAAATCAAAACCAAAATGAGATACCATTTCATGCACACTAGAATGACTACAATGGACAAGATGGACATTAACAAGTGTTGGAGAGGATGTAAAGAATTTGAAATAAAATTTGTAAAGACTTTTGGAATGAAAACTGCAGCTACTTTGGAAAACAGCTTGGCATTTCCTCAAAATACTAGACATAGAGGTACTATCTGAAAGCAATTGCACCTGTAGGTGTATATCCAAAATACATGAAAACGTACATCCACACCAAAACTTGTACACAGACACATAGAAGCATCATTTATAATAGCCGATAAGTGGAACAATCTTAATAGTTATCAACGGAGTAATAAACAACATATAAAAAAATCCACAAAATAGAGTATTATTCCATTATAGAAAAGGATAAAGTCCTGGTGCCTGCTTTTGTGCATGAACGATGAAGGCATTATGCAAAGCGAAAGAAGTCAGACATACAAGGTCACACCTGGTATGACTCCATTCACAGAAAATGTGCAGAATAGGCAAATCCTTAGTGACAGAAAGTAGATTAGTTGTTTCCAGGAGTTGGGAGAGGGGGGAATGCGGTGTGACTACCAATGACTATGTAGCAGTTTCTGTAGTTTCTTTTTGGAGCGATGAAAAGTTTCTAGAATTAGATTATACTGATGGTTACCCTTTCAAAGGGTGAATATTACTCTGTGGGAATTGAAAGAGAAAAAAAAGAAAAAGATCTTCCCCACATGTCATATACTCTAGGAATGCCGTGGATACCACCTGTCACATCATGCCTGAACTTGCTTGTCTCACCTCTTGCTTCAGTCAGCTTTGGCCTCTCAACAGACTGTCATGAGGGCAGTTGTCACTTACTTATGGAATGCACCATCTGGATACACATTAGTAGATACATAATGAGTTGTCCAGGGGAAATGTGTTTATTTTTATTGGAAATAATTCAAATCGCCCAAGCCATAAACATGAGCGTGTGAGATCTTCCTTGTTGGCAATAACTTGCTCCTATGCTCCCACCCTATCTGTTCCGTGAACTTGGTTGACCATCACAAACCAGTAGTCGGATACCCTCGGCTCCTCCCCCTTGATGACACAGCATACCCTAACCGTTGTTCTTAATATGATGTTCACAGTCATCAAGTTTAGTCATTGGCCTAAAATAATCTAAAATAAATATTGTTATGATCTAATCCATAATTATATTGTAATTGAGGATAAGAGATAGAAATTGAGTTTAAAATCAATATAAAAAGGATAGCATGGGGACTATAATCAATAATATTGTGATAACTTTGTATTGTAACAGATGATAACCACACTTATCATGGTGGCCTCAACTACATTATATGTAACTGTCAAGTCACTATGTCATACACTTGCAACAAATCCAATATTGTATATTAACTATGCTTCTATTAAAAATGTGTAAATCAATGAATTTCCTACCATATATGATGTTTCTTTTTTAAATTTTTTATAACATTTATTCATTTTGCAGAGACACAGAGAGACAGGGCAAGAGCGGGGAGAGTCAGAGACAGGAGACACAGAGTCCGAAGCAGGCTCCAGGCTCTGAGCTGTCAGCACAGAGCCCAGCGCGGGGCTCGATCCCACGAACTGTGAGATCATGACCTGAGCCGAAGTCAGACACTTAACCGACTAAGCCCCCCAGGCACCGCTATGTGATGCTTCTTAATAAATAACAGAAACAACTTATGTGGGACCAGCACAGTCCACGCAGAGCAAAAAGCGTGTGAGCATGAGATCCCAGAGAGAGATCTGAATGAAGCATTCAAGAAACTTGGCTTGTACTTTCACTGCACATCAGTTCCAAAGGTGGTGTGCGTGTTTGTGAGTTTTCACACTGATCATGAAGGCCACGGTGTGCAGAATCGTATACTTAGAGTGATCACAGCCATTGGCAATGTCAAGTTTAATCATTTTGATTACCGCTTTTGTAAGCTTTCGTTGGGTTATGCTGCGATAATCAACAGCAATCTGCTATCTCACCGGCCTCCAAAAACAAAGGTTTAGTTTTTTCTTGTTTTACGTGTCAGCAGCTGCAGGTTGCTGTGGCTCTGCTCAGAGCCTCTTTGCACGCCACAACGCAGGTTTAAGAATCCGCCCTTACCTCAACCTTAGGATAAAAAGAAAGGAAAACGACATCCAAACCACACAAGGATCTGAAAGCTTCTGTGTGAGTAGGATAAGGTCACTGCTTATTTCCTTCTCCTTCCTACAGCAAGGCAGAGGGCCGATCTTGATATCAGTGACGTGCAGCCATCTCTAGATGCTGGCGAGTGGCACCAGAAGTCACATGTCAACACACGGCATTGAAAATTCTCTTACCGTAGGAGAGAAAAGATAAAAATAAAACAACTTGCCACATCCATGCTACTGTCGCTACAAGGACCCGTCTCTTACTTATCTTTCTGCCTTTCATATACCACCTGCTTCCTTCCGTAAGGATATCCTTTCTAATATCCTCCTGTGCTTTGACACCTGGCATCTTCTATGAAATCCCCACAATCAAGTGTCTCCATCTTATTTTCCTGATGAAGGTATTTGGTACCTTCTTTGTCTTTCCATAAATTGTTTTCCTAAGCCTTTATTATGAAATTAATAAATTGCTACCATGATTTCATACTGATTGATATTCTATTACCTCTGTCGAACCATAAACTACTCAAGACTGGAACTATCGAAAGTTCTCTTTGGTACTTGGATTCTGAAACTGTAAGCTTTCAGTGGTTGCTAAATTAGTGACAGAACACTCTCAAGATCTATTACGAAGTTGGACATTTTATGTCTTATTTGATGACACTCTTTTCCATATTTTCCCTCCTTCCCTGCCTTCTTTCTAACTTTAATATAAGCTGAGTGCCTTCTATTTCTTCAACAATGCAATATGGAAAAAAAATAATGAATAAAGCATTATTTGTTACCACTCAGGAAACCACAATTTACTAGAAGACAGAACTACTTGAATAAAGAGTCAGATCAACTTAAATCACGCCCAGATTGATGTCACCAACATGAAACTGAAATCTGACAGCCTCCATATCTTCCCAGCAATTCAATTGCAGAGCTTTTGGTATTCCAATTCAGGGAGTTTTGAATGGCATTATCTTAATTGTAGAATGTCTAAGGGAATTCTAAACAAATTGTATGTCAAAATCCTTCGGTCGTGTTTTATGGTTGACACGCTTTCTTATATTTTTCAGACAGCGGTCCTTCATGACTCATACAAGGAAATCATTTCCTCATAAGTTTGTTTTCATGTTTTTTTTAAACTGGCCTGCTGACTTTTAAACAATTCTTGTCTTATTATTACCACAGCATTCATCAAATCACTATTATCGTCTTGTCATCTTGTCCCCAGTGTATTGCAATCATCACCAATGTGTTGGTTGTTAATTAAGTAATAAGTGATACTACAAATGTTAACAATGTGCTATATCCCAGAAGGGTTCATTTGAAGGTGGTTAAAATAAGAACTGGTCATCTGAATGAAAATACTTACTGGTTGAGATAAGGAGGAAAAGTAGAATCCCTTTTCCTAGACAACTAAAGTTCCATGAGACCAAAAATGCCTATGCAGTAACATAGCTTTTGAGGTCATGAAATATCTACAAGGTTTGGCATCCTGTTCAGAACAGACAGAGCCACAAGGGATAAGATAAAAAGCTAATTTTTGGTGGAATAAAAAAGTTTGATCTATTCTTTAAAATAGGCTTTCTCCACGATGCAGGTTGATTGAGTTAGCTGATAATCCAATCATCCAAAATTCCAGATGCTTTTGAGGAAAACAATGGGCTCACTTCTCCAAAACGTTATCTTGCTGTCCTGGGAGGAAACTCCACTCTTTCCACAACTCTTTTAACTCCTTCTGATTATGGAAAGAATGTTGCCTAGATTCTTTGTGCCACACTTCAGAAGGAAATTTAAACAATTGTCACCTCCCAGAGATGGTGAAGGAACAGTGAGGAAGCTGGAAATATGTCATTGGAGCAGAATATGAGCTACTAATTGCTGCAAAACAAGTTACTGCAGAACATGGAAGCCTGAGACAACAATACATTTATGATGGCACAGGGGGTCTGTGGGTGGGGCATTTGAGAGTGACTTCAATGCGTGTCTCTGGCTTAAGATCTCTCATGTGTCTCTGGCTTAAGGTCTCTCATGAGGTTACAGTTAAAGTATTAACCAGACGTGTCATTTGAAGGCTTGACTGGGTTCGAGGACCCTCTTCCAAAATGGTGCGCTCACATGTCTAGCGGTTAAGGGCATGCTGGCTGTTGACAGGAGGTACCAGTTCCTCCTCTCCACAGGACTGTTTGAGTGTTCTCATGGACCTGGCTTTCCACAGAGGAAGTGATCCAAGAGAAAGTATGACAGATCATTTCCAAGACTATGCCTACCAATCGTCTAAAATAAGTCTTCAGCCTAGAGTTTCTTGACTTCAACATTATTGAAAATGTAAACCAGACAATTGTTTCTTATGGGGACTTTTCCTGTGCATCCAGTGATGTTTTTAACATCATCCTACCTACTAGACATCAGTCATAACCCCCACCCCCAGCTGTGACAACCAAAAACGTCTTCAAAGGGCAAAATGACCCCCAGTAAGAACCATTGAAACTCTTAGCAGTGACAGGTTCTCAACTAATGCTGGCAGAAAATACAGTTAGCGAGGATGACAATCAGGTTTAGAGAAAAAAGAAAACACAAAATCTCTGGAGTCTACTCCAGACCCCGGAATCAAACCTGGTATCAGTGGCACCTGGGTGGCTCAGTCGCTTGAGTGTCCCACTTTGGCTCAGACCATGAACTCACCGTTCATGGGTTCGAGTCCCGCGTTGGGCTCTGTGCTGACAGCTCGGAGCCTGGAGCCTGCTTCGGATTCTGTGTCTCCCTCCCTCTCTGCCCCTCCCACGCTCACGCTCTGTCTCTCTCTGTCTCTCAAAAATAAATAAAAATGTTTTAAACATAAGAAAGAAAACAGAAACCGATATCGAATCCTATACAAATATTGACTGATCACATCCCATGGTCTGAGATAATGACAGGTCTAGAGGATAAAACAGTGAATGGAATGTGGTGACCATTCTAAAGAAATTGCTCTTTTCCATTCTCTTACTAACACTTTCCAATTCTTATCAGCCACATTCACCAAAAACTCAGTAGGGTACTTTAGGTAAGAAAAACAAAATTATTAAAGAGAAATAATTTTCGACAACACACTTAGCCATAATATACTATTTTTTCTAGCCCCAATTCACCTCTCCATTGGATGTTTTTACTAGAAAGTGTTTATACCTTACCTCAAGATTCAAACTGTAACAAATAGCTTACAAAAATCTGTACAATGGAATGAAAAGTGAAATATACATGAAAATCAGAAACCAGATAATTTTTTCAAAACAAGAATAATGATAATATATTAATGTGTCCAAAGCCAGAGAAAAATAAATAATTTAAATGTATTAATTACAATGCCTTAATTGATTGCTAAATATACATTCAAATTGCAATTTGAGCTTCCTGAAACGTACAGCAAAGTGGGAGATATGACCAGCTCTATTAATTTCACAGAAATATTCATTCTGTGTAATTATCATCAGTGATTTCTTTCCTCTTTCCTCCCCAAACTGTTGATAAAAGTTGAAATGAAGTTGAAGGGGGGAAATTAGTTTTCTGAGTTAAAAGCTGATGACTGTAACCACCATTAATTTGGATTTGTGCACTGGTCCGCTACGTACTTACATTGGAATTCAGGGTAAATATAAAAAAGTATTTAGACTTGGAAACATGCCTAGTTTTCTATGACAAAGATTGATAGAAAGAAAGTTTACAATTAAAGTTTTACCAATAGGAACCTTGAAAACAAAGTACACTGGTTGCTAAAAGGGGAAGGGGAGAATGGGTAACAATGCTATTAAGTATGGGTTTCTTTTGGGATTGATGAAAATGTTATGGAATTAGTTAACGATGATGGTGGTACAACTGTGTGAATGCACTTAACAACTACTGAGTTGTACACTTTAAAAGGGTAAATTTTGTCACATGTAATGTATATTTCAATTTGAAAAAAATTAAAAATGTGTCAGTAATATAAATTCTTTAAATTCATTTTGGAGAGAGAGACAGAGCACGAGCGAGTAAGTGGGAAAGGGGCAAAGGGAGAGAGAGAGAGAATCTCAAGCAGGCTTGACATTCAGTGCAGAGCCCGATTCAGGGCTGGATCCCATGACCCTGGGATCATGACCTGAGCCTCAATCAAGAGTTGGACATCCAACCAACTGAGCCACCCAGGCTCCCCAGTAATATGAATATTTAACTTGAAAAATAATCAAATGAGGAGCATCTGGCTGGCTTAGTCAGTAGAGTATATAACTCAGAGTCATGAGTTCAAGCCCCATGTTGGATATGGAACCTACTTAATTAAAAAATAATAATAATAATAATCAAATGAAACAAACTAGAAAGTTCTACTAAACTTTCAAACAATGACAACAGTAAGTTTTGAGTCTTTTACCTGTGTAGTATTTATGAAAACAACTAGTCCTTTTGTTTTGTTTTGTTTTGTTTTGTTTTGTTTTGTTTTGTTTTAACCAATATGAAAGCAGGACTCTCAAGGCTTATTGTTTTCTTATCCAAATATGAGGAAAATAGCACCTGCCTCACAGAGTCATCGTAAGGGTTTGTATTAGTCTGGATCCTCCAAGTTGCAGATGCCACAACTGGAATAAATGTCCAAGGATTTAGTAGGTAGAAACTCCATTAGAAAAATAGAAGCTGGAAACACTGGGGACTGATCTGGAACAGCCCTAATCCTAGTGGAGGCAAGAGGAAAGGAAAGTTGTTGGCACCATCCTTGACTAACAGGCAGTCTCAGGAATGTTCAGCAAGGCCGTTGTCAAGGAGTCCTCCAGTCAAGGTCAGCCATCAGATGAGAGCTATGTCTCCAAAAGTGGACTCATCTCAGTCACTGGCTAAGAGTGTGTCCACGAAAAGAGTGGCCACAGTACAAATGTGACAATAGACTTCAGAGCATGGTAGGTAGGGCCTTTGGTCAAGTAAGCACCCTGTTTTTGAAGGTCCCCAAGTCACATTTTCGTGAATGCTACAATGTTAAATAATGATGTCTAACAAGTGTTCACCATAGGATCTAAGACAGCACATTCTACTAAGTAAGTGATTGATGAGTGGTCACTGTTGTTATTATTTCTGGATCAGCATAATTGAGACATGATGTTGGGTATGGTAACTCTGTCCACTGCTCAGCCTGATGTCCCCTCCCCCAAGGCAAAAATCATTCCCTAGATATCATGCTAACTGGGGTGTTCCATAGATGTCAATAAACCACAACCACCGGAGTTACAGGGACCAGGGGTTGGGTGTATTTAGGAAGGTTGGGTTTTTTTTTTTTTTTTTGATGTTTATTTAATTATTTATGAGATAGAGTGTGAGCAGAGAAGGGGCAGAGAGAGACGCCTGTGAGAGATTCTGCGTCTACAGAATCTGAAGCAGGCTACAGGTTCTAAGCTGCCGGCACAGAGCCTGACACGGGGCTCAGACTCACGAACTGCGAGACCATGACCTGAACTGAAGTTGGACATTTAACCAACTGAGCCCCTCAGACACACCTAGGAAGTCTTAAGTGGACAAAGTTGGAGCCCTAAAGAACAACAGAACGAGGGAATCCCAGGCAGGCAGAGGGAAATTACCTGTGGATGGGTCTGCTGTCAGCCATCAAAGGTGAAAGTCATGAATTCCAGGATGAGCAAAGGCCAACAGCGATACTGAGACAGTGGTAAGTCACAATATTTCCTCATTGACTATGCTGCCGGTGACCTCTTTCTGCTGAATGTGAGAGAAGCACCTTTGGGGAAAGGGTTCACGGCAGGCAGTGGAATCTCCCCAAACAAAAGAGACAACAGGGGGCCTTGGAAAGACTTCTTGTGGGCTCGGAGTAAATACTACAAATTCAAGACGCAAAACGGAACCCTTTTCCACAGTGTCAAAGAAGTTCTGCATGTTATTCACCAAGGAGGCAGCTTTCTGGGGAAGAGGAAACTCAGTGATGGAGGATGGGGAATCTTAAGATTTCTAGTTCATCCATCGTTCTTCCCTCACTGCATCAGTGACTTGGAGCCTGTCACCTAACTTTGAAACTACTTTCTCATCCTTTATGAGAGGTGCTAGAACTGCTTGCTCTCCAAGGCCATCCCCAGCGGGAAGAACGCTACAACGTTGCCCTAGGTAATCACTAAAACAGTAGACACTGAGGATTTCTGATCCAAAAGCTATTTTATCCCTTTCAGCTCTCTGTTTCTTATTTTACTCCAGGGGGGAGAGAGGCAACTGCTGTCATCCATCAAAGGTGAAAGTCATGAAATCGCTAATTGGTTTTGAATTTAGTCTCATCAGGGGGTCAAGAAAAAATTTGGATCAGAGCTGACAGTTTTGAGTTTGTCCTTAATTTATTGTCTTTGACAAAAAGAAAAGATGAGATACATTTTTCAAAAGTAGAAGAGAAAAGGATCTCCCAGGTATCTAATTTGCATGTGAGAAATAGGCCTTGACCATCAAGGTTCGTGAAAGTTTGAGTTTATACTGAAAGTGATAGTTGACTCTCAGATAACAAAGGAATGAAAGGGAACCGGACATGAATAACCCAAAATTATGCCAGCGGGCGGTACCGCAGGGATGACTGAGCTGGCACCAAATCTGATCTAATTGTTGATAGCTCGCCCCGCTCCCCCACTGTGGGTGTGATTCTCTTCTCTTCCTCTTTTCCATCTAAGGACCTCCCGATGTCATGCTTGTCATCTATGCTCACAAAGCTTAGAGAAGCGGAGACATATGGAGAGACCCCAGTCAATGAAGGCTTCTATGCCTCCCCTTGTCCTGATCCCCATCAGCTAAAATGCCAACTTCTTCCTTCTAAAATACTAATTATCTGGAAAACCCAAGTTCCTTATCTGTTAAATACTGTACACCAGACCCAGTTTAAGCTACTTGATTTGAAGCAGCACATGGGGGGGCTTCTGAACAGCTCAGTTGGTTAAGTGTCTGACTCCTGGTTTGGGCTCAGGTCATGGTCTCATGGTTCATGGGACTGAGCCCTGCATCGGGCTCCACCCTGACAGCATGGAGCCACGGAGCTAGAGATTCTTTCTCTCCTTTTCTCTCTCTGATCCACTCCCACTCATTCTCACTCTCTCTCTCTTTCTCTCTCTCTCAAAATAAATAAATAAACCTTAAAAAATAAAGTAGCATGAGGAGATGGGTGATGCAGGGTAGGGGGGACTGTGTATGGAAGTTAGAGAGAATGGAAATGAAAGGTTGCTTAATCATGGCTCCACCCCCCCTCTTGAATGGGAAGGACATCTCTATGTTAACCAGCGAGAATTTGCACACCCATCAGCCTGACCCTGGATAACTGACATTTGAGTACTTCCATGAACTACTACGAGAGTCAATAATCATAAGCCCTAGAGATATGCAGTGGGTATACACCTGCCCAGCCAGTGGGATTGCCACAAGCATTTATAATGTTCTTAATCCGAGAAGGACCTCTTTTCCCAACACCCCTCATGCAGCTTCAGTTGAGTTCAATATGACAGCCACTATTTAGACACGTTTTCTATATCAGGAACTGAGATAGATGCGGAAGACACAATGATGAATCAGATGGGGTCCTATTAACTCATAGACCAGTGGGGGGAGCAGTTATAAATAGATATTTCAGTGTGACAGCATAAGCTCATTGATAATGGGAGGCATTGGAGGCGATGACAGCAGAGGAAGCCGTGTACCCCCAAATAGGGGAGAATTTCCTTCTCCATCTTTATAAAAATGCTCTGGGGAATTTCATGGTCTTTTCGACAATATCTCTGAGTAGCCATAAGTCATAAAAGAGTAAATTTTACGCTGAATGTAAGTTTGAAGTTCCAGCAACCTCACCAGCATGATAATCTCTAGAAATCGTGTTCTATTTCAATTTAGGGTGCTAATTATCTCTTGAAGCCTTTTAGCTTAAGGAAACAAACTCTGTTGACTCGGTCTCCTTAGAATAATATGTCTTAGTTACTGAATCCTCGTGTTTGCTCATTTTCTGCACTGAAGCATTATTCATTCTCACTGGGATTCCAGGGGCAGAGTGTAGGGTGACTTCTGAAGCTGGAGATGGGGATGGGGTGGTGGGGAGGATGTTGAGAGGCAAAGAGACATAACTAGAAAAATAATGAGGTACTATGTCAGCTGGAAAGTTAGAGCTTTAATTAGGAGGTGATTAATATCAAGAAACTTTGGTTGTCAACCTTCTTCTCTCTTAAAGCAAGGCAGTCCGTGTGAGTGACCCGGGCTGGTGTTCTCTTTGCAGCCTGGATTAATGATAGAAACTTGGTAGATAACTCCTGCTCAGAAAGTTAGTCCTCCTAGCCAGGAAGTCCACCTTGAGTCCCTTCACAAGGATGGATGATATCGTACTGCTCCTCACACACCACGACTGGAGAGAACATGGGTAGCAACGCTTTGGTTGTGCCGAGTTGGTCCTGAGAGGTCATTTATCAAGAACGAATTTAGAAAAAAGCAACATGGCAGGAATAAAAAGGAAAGGTCAGGGAACATGGTGAGGGGTCGTGGACCAGAGGACTGGACTCTTAAACAAAAAGGACTGGAGTGTCTAAGTAGCTGACACAATGAAGCAAGAGAGATGAAGGAACAAACACAGGACAAGGTACAGGAGAATCGAGGGCCGATTCTAGACTTACTTAATGTTGAATGTTGCAATTCATGGCTGTGGAGTTTTTCTCACATGTCGGGTGACTTGTTTATATCTTGGTTTCCCCCAAAGTGCACTGGGACAGTGATAAAACCCATCATAAAATTCTGTGGAGGGCTAATAAATGCATGCAACATGCACACATATGTGGGCACAAATGTGTGTATGTATACACATAGAACTCAACCTGGTACATAGAAGTTTAGAAGGAATTCCATAAATACCATTCTTCTTATTGCTTTTGTTATTGTTGTTGTTGTTTTTGTTGTCTTTGGAATCACATATTCTAGAGTCTGGGAACAGATCTTTGATCCTGAGGGACATTCTTAAACATCCTTCAAGGCTTTTGGGTCATATGACTAGTGACACGTTTTTGCTCTGGTTCAACCATTTCTCTTCATCCCCAATAACCGAGGGTGAGGGATTGGGGCTGCCCTGCAGTTTATAACACCCTCTTATTGAATAGGGAAAGGGTTAACATTGGGCAGGGAGGGATAAGGGACCTTCAAGGAGGCAGAATGCAGCTGCAAGTTGGAGGCTAAAGCAGAGTGGTCTTTGGGGAAAGAAAAAGGATGTGGGTATTCCAGACCCATCGGGGCTGGGTGCCAGGCGTGGAGCCTCACAAACTTTCTGATAAGGTCTCAGTGACAAAATTCCTCAGTAGCGACCCAGTGGGGGCCCCTTTCACTCTTTTCAGCTCTTGAGAGCTTTCTACTTTCTCTCAATAAACTCTAGCACTTTGCTCCCTCTCTGTCGTCCATGAGATTCATTCTTCGACTCCGTGAGACCCATCCACGGGGTCTCCGTGAAGTTAGTACACTCGCCCCTGTTTTACAGATAAGGCAACTGTGCGTCAGGGAGATTAACTCGCTTACAAAAACTGGAACCACCTGGGGAAATTGGAAACCCTGGAATTGAACCAAGGCATGTTTGGTGTTAGAGTTCAATCTCTTCATCCCTCCTCTTTCTGCCTCCCAACAGCGCCATCATTAATAAGTCATAAATGTGATTCAATGGCCCTTTTCTGCCTCTTGCCTTGCACTGCTCTCTAAGAGTCTTGACAAACCTTTCTGCTGAAGCCATCTGCTTTTTGTTTAAAGTTTATTTAGAGAGAGAGAGAGAGAGAGAGAGAGAGCACGAGGCAGGAGCAGAGAGAGAGGGAGAGAGAATTCTCATTGTTAGCAAAGAACCTGATGTGGGGCTCGAACTCAAGACCTGTGAGAAACGCTTAACCGACTGAGCCTCCCAGGTACCCCTGAAGCCACCTGCTTTTAATCTTGTGATTTGGAAAGGTCAAAGGCACATCTCTGATGTTCTCAGTTCCTCAGCTCCTTCTTACCTCTGTTATCTGCCGAGTGTTCTGATACATCCCTCATCCTTTCCCTTAGGAGACCCAGCAGCCATGTATCTTGGTCTCCTTCACCCCCCCCCCCCACCAGCTGACCATCCCCCGCAGTGTGCTACAGCCTGGTAATTCTCAGCACCAGCAGCATCTCCAAAGAACTTGATAGACGTGCAAATTCCCGGGGCCCCTGCCCAGACCTCCTGCACCAGAAACGCTGGAAATGAGGATCTCTGGATGATTCTGAAGCACATACGATTTTGAGAACTACTGTGATGGTCTCGTAAGGTGGACCCACGCATTGTTCAGCATAAAAATTCTAAGAGGATCCTCTCTCGTTTCAATCCATGAAATGATACAATGTGAAATTCTCAAAAATGTTCTAACTCTCTTTATATGAATCCACCATGCTCATGACTGAGATGGTTACAATAAAACCTTGCTTGTATATATGGGGGTGGGGTGGTGCACAGAAGAGACAAAGAAATCCTATTTGAATGCTAGATTTTAAAGGACAGTGTTAGCTGGAAAGGAAACTCACAGAGTCTCAGTTACAAAAAAAATGCAGCAGTTACATTTTGGAAACCTGTATGTTAATTTCTGGTGCATGGGCTTATGCACCTCTTCCTCGCTACAACGTAGTCTGGCATTTGCTCTCCAAGTTCTTAAGGAAAATTATAGAGCGGTGCAGGGAGTTGGGGAGAGGCCAATGCCCAAAGGTGAGAGAGAAATTTAATTACGACACAAAGGATATGACCTGAGGTAGCAATGCTTATAAGAAAAACTGTCTTAACAGGAGAACAGTTAGACTTGACTGAATTCAACCAATTGAACTGATAAAAAGCTAATTATGGTATTTTTTTTACCCCACTTTGCAGAATGAGCATCTGTTTTATTGCAGAAATACTGGTTTGATTCTGTGGCGCTGTCCAGAGCAATGGAGCGTATCATGTAATATAAAAAATGTGTTCCATATTATCTTTCAAACATCTGAAAACCTCCAAATCCCCAAGCACCGTGGTCCCTTTGGCTTCTCCTCTTAAACAAGCTCCTACACAGCGGGCAAAAACTTCAGGGAAATGATCCTTTTTACGATATTGCCAGAGAGAGAGAGAGAGGATTGCTTTCCCTCTGGGCTCCCATTTTGCACCTGCCTTCGCATAGAAGTGGAGTGATTGTCCTAACATCACACAATTACACAGATTTAGGAATCAAGCTCAGATTCCGAGCCCTTAGAAAGGGTGAGGAGAGGCGAATAGAAATAGAAAAAGGAAGTGTCAAGTATAAGCAGAACATCCATCTAGATGCTCAACTGTCTGAAAACACCTGGTTCCAGAAAAATCAGAGAAGCACGCGTGTTTCATTCTGTAATCCCCGTGCGAAGTAGGGCACCCTTGAGTCACCTGCCGTTACAAAGGGGATGTTGGCCAGGCTGGGCTCCTAAATGGCTCTTTAACCTTCCACGCAGCGTATTTCTGTTCTGTTTCTTTATCCCTTTAACTGCTCCCCTCTCCCTAGCACAGCTCCTCCTAGAGTCTGTCATCACACCTCACCTATCCTGCATTGGAGCCCTAATAAGTTTCTTTTTGCCACAGGGAGCTTATTGCTAAGACTTTAATGAGCTGCAGATTGCATTTACTTCTCTGGTAAATTGTTCATTACCCTTGCAAGGAAAGACACATTTTTGCCATTTTCATTATTTGAGACACTCATGTTAAATCACCGGACGTGCACTTGTATTTTATTTTATTTGCACCCATACATATCCATCCTTCAATTTCAATTATAAGAAGAATAAAATATTTACAATGTTCTGCCACCTTTAAATTTCTCAAATGAATTTTCTGAGCATTTTTCAGCTATAATAATTTTCTTCCAAAGACTGTTTCAATTGAATTCATAAAATGTCACAATACATGATACATGTACACCCTAATAGTGAAGAACTCCTGATTTTGGAGACAGGCTGGCTTGCCTTTTACAAGATGTGCTTCTGGTTACTAGATGTGGTTTAGTTCAACTGTTCAACACCAGTAACAATGGTTAATATTTATGCTACGCCCCCTTTGTGCAAGGTACTGTGAGCACTTAACATGCATTTTCCTTTTGCAGCTCTATGATAATCATATGGGATGAGCACAAATATCAGTCCCATTTTACAGATGAGAAATCTGAGGTACAGAGACGTCAAGCCGTTTGCTCAAACTCACACAGGTATTGGGGCACCTGGGTGGCTCAGTCGGTTAAGCATCCAACTGCAGCTCAGGTCATGATCTCATGTCTCATGAGTTCCAGCCCCACATCAAGTTCTGTGCTGACAGCTCAGATCCTGGAGCCTGCTTCGGGTTCTGTGTCTTTCTCTCTGTCCCCCTGCTGTTTGCACTCTGTTTCTCTCTGTCTCAGATGAACAGTATTACTTTTTTGAATCACACACTTCGTCAACAGGAGACTGGGATTCAAACCCAGGCAAGGTACCTCCAAAGTCCACTCCCAGGGTCATGTTCTTCTAAATTCAGGCTTCCTCTTTTGTAAAATGGGGGTATTGTTACGGACCTGAGGGTGTTCTTGAGAGAACGAGGCGAAAGAATGGGGCTGAAACACGCAGCACAATGCCTGACTGGTGCCCAATGAGGACTTTTTCTAAAGATCACCATGAGGAACTTCCCAAGGTTACAAGCAAGTAAACAGCTCAAAGGTATTCAGGAACTTAAGGGAAAAGTCAAACAAATGATCATGACTTTAGGGGAATTTAGAAGTTGGGAACAACTAAACGTGAAGATTGACGTTTTGGGGAATAGGACCTCATCTCGACTTCCAGAATCCCTGATGTATTAAAACGAACAAACAAACAAACAAACAAAACCTCAGAGACAAAAAAAAAAAAGGAAAAAAATGTAGGACTACTTACATTGGTTTTTCTAATCTCCCCAGGTTATTTTTCCCTGCTTTTTTCTTACATTCACTTTGTTCTTCCTAGAAATTTTCCAGGGATAAAGCAAAACTCTAAATGCTTTGTCATGGTTTATGAAAGGAAAGAAGTGTCTTTCCAACGCCCCCCTCTGGGCCAAGACCTTGGCTTAGCTCACTGGACCCTCTCACACTGTCACGAGAACGATGCTATCACCCCACACTACAGATGAGGACATTTGCCTCAAGTCCATGGAACTGACCTTACCCTCTATCTTGCCTTCAATCCCGAGATAAGCTCAAAGGGGTTCACTCTCACGTGGACCCATAAGTAACACAGTCTACATCAACAAAGAAAATCCCGCGCATCGGGTTTCAAGAAAAATCCTTCCATTTGTTTATTAATTCAGGAAGCACTCTCCTCTCACAGCTCTGTGTCTGCTCCCCCAGGGAAGAGAAACCAGGCTTTGCCTGTTGTGTTTGTGGCTACAGATTGACCCTTGGTTTAGCGCACCTCCTTGTCAAATGCCTGGGGCTTCTTGCTGTATTTGGATTTTGACCCCCCCGCCCCAGCATCCATTTGCTAACTTTTGATTCTCCTGGTTAGACTAGACGAGATACAGATGCCGTGAGCTGAGCGGCGCCTTCAGTTCTCGTCCCGGCGCTGGCCATGTGCTTGCAAACAGCCCAAATCCCCCTTCCCCACCTTGTCGTGTCGGCCTCTGCTATAGGAGGATTGCGCTAACTTAATCTTAATCCTGAGCCACAATCGTCCTGTTCTCCACTGCCACCTTGCCTTGCCCTCCTTCTCCTTCTTTTGCTAAGTGTATTTTTTTACGCTGAGAGAGACAGAGACAGAGTCACTTGGGGAGGGGCAGACAAGGAAGAGAGAGAATCCCAAGCAGGCTCTGCACTGTCAGCACAGAACCTGACTTGGGGCTCGAACCCATGAACCTGCGAGATCCTGACCCGAGCAGAAACCAAGAGCTGATCCCTCGACGGACTGAGCCACCCGGGTGCCTCAAGCTTTTCCCTTCTTAGAAGATGGAAGCGCGCTCACTTATTTCCAGAATGACGTGGTTTTATTTTTTCCCCTTTTCTGGACTGGTAGAAAATAATGAAAGCTCGCGTCCTAAACACAGAGATAGGGGGAAGTTGAAGTTCTCTTTTTATATCAGACATCTAGGCTCCCTGGAGGCTCTCCCAGACCTGCTTTTCTTTCACTCTAGAACTGTCTCCTGGCAAGGCATTCCTTTTGGCAGTTTTTTTTTTCTTTTTCTTTTCTTTTCTTTTTTTTTTTTTTTTTAACACAGTAATGTAGGTAGGTTGATTTCAAAGTCTTCGGGTGAATTAGTTTAATGATATGTCCCAGAGGAGACATTACCTCAATGGAAAAGAGCCAAGAGGGGAGTAGGTACTTAGCATTAGCAAGTGAGTAGATAGGAGTTTGCATCCGGTCATAAAAACCCACATGAGGGGCGCCTGGGTGGCGCAGTCGGTTAAGCGTCCGACTTCAGCCAGGTCACGACTTCAGCCAGGTCACGATCTCGCGGTCCGTGAGTTCAAGCCCCGCATCAGGCTCTGGGCTGATGGCTCGGAGCCTGGAGCCTGTTTCCGATTCTGTGTCTCCCTCTCTCTCTGCCCCTCCCCCGTTCATGCTCTGTCTCTCTCTGTCCCAAAAATAAAAAAAATAAAAAAATTAATTAATTAATTAAAAAAAAACAAACAAAAAAAAAACCCACATGAAAGAAACAGGCAAAAGAAGCCTGGATCTGACTCTTTAGAGAGAGACCCTGGCTTAGTCACGTCATCCAAATAGGATTCAGCTTCCTTCAACTGTGCTAAATGCCCATGAGATTCCGGTTTAAATTGAAAAATCCTACTGAGAGAGAGGCAGGTGATGGCATTGCTAGAATGCACAGCCCCCTTGTCTCTCTCCTCCCAGCCTCACTTCTCTGTAACAATGAACCCTCGTCCTGAGCGTGGGTTTCTAACACCGCCTCATCTTGAGGACATGTCAACCGATGGCAGCCTTCCCCCAATTCTGATTGTGCTCGCTCTCCAATATCTTTATCATCTCTTCCTCTACTGGCTCTTTCCATAAAGGAATTAAAGCAGTTTGGGCTCTCTCTATGCAAGAGGGGAAAAATTGTGATTTTTCTCTTGGCCCCATGACTCCTGTAGGTATTGCGAACTCACTGCCCTCCTCCAAGAGCCAACCGTGCCATTTTTCTAGATGTTTCCCCATTGTATCCAGTCTCCTAACCCCTCATCTTCTTGTTTTGGTTTTCATTTTTAAATATTTGTTGTTGTTGTTGTTGTTGTTTTTCTTCTGGGAGCCACCCTTTATATGACCACTACTATTTTTTTTTTAATTTTTTTTTCAACGTTTATTTATTTTTGGGACAGAGAGAAACAGAGCATGAACGGGGGAGGGGCAGAGAGAGAGGGAGACACAGAATCGGTAACAGGCTCCAGGCTCAGAGCCATCCGCCCAGAGCCTGACGCGGGGCTCGAACTCACGGACCGCGAGATTGTGACCTGGCTGAAGTCGGACGCTTAACCGACTGCGCCACCCAGGCGCCCCGACCACTACTATTTTTATTTAAAGACATTATTTGTTGGCTCTGGGCAGAAAGGGTAAGAATTTAGCTAATTTATTTTTCTCTCTGTTCCTTTGCCATTTTGATAGTTACTTCTCTCCACTTCTTTCCTGAGTCATCAATTTTATGTTGTCTTTGTGGTTACCCATTATTTACAAGAAAATATGAGCACACCCTTCCTTCGTCTTTACCTACCCTCTGCCGTCTCCCATCCTCTGTAAACTGTACGTTGACTTTTACGTTGCAAAAATGCATAACATGTGTTTTCTGTTCTCTAAACATTATTCCATCTTCTGCTTTGTCAAAGGTTGATCCCTAAAGTTGTACATAAACCAGTGTTATTTCCATTTACCTTTTTTGCATAGTTGAAATTTAAAAAGAAAACGTGTTTTTTTACACTCTTGAGAATTTTTTCTACCTTCTTAGTAATTCTAATAGCTGGGATTCACCGCATATCTCCTTTTGCAGTTTATAGATTTAATATTTTAACTTAGACCACTAGCTTTCTGGGCGTGATTTTCAACAGTGACTTTGTGCTCTAACTAATATCTACCTCAAGCCATATTTTGCTATTGTCCATCCTATAAATTTTGTTGTAATTTAAGGCATGCAACTGTGTATAATATTAAAACAATTTCTACAGTTACGATAGCATGAGTATTTGGGGGAGGAGGGCTTTTACTGAATTCAAACTATAAAACACATATCTTTTGAGAAGCACATATTCATGAGAGATTAAATATTTAATATATTTTTTATTTAGAGAGGAAGATGGCCTTAGACTTGGCTAAGCATATTTTTTAAAGGTAGTAATAAATAACAGAATGTTCAGCCCTTACCAGTTCACCCTTTTTTAGAGTTATCTAAAGAACCGAGGTGAGTGGAATTTTTCATATATCGAAATGAGATTGGAAAGACACATTTGAAGATGCTCTATGGTATAATAGAAACACTCCATACTCCCGTTTTCTCTATCACTGCTTTATTATATATAACACCCTATAAAATCATAGTTGTTTTAATCTCCCTTTTCATAATCATTATCATGGTTGTCATTTTAGCATTAAAAAAAGATCAAATTAATCTACAGCAATCTCTGGGTCTCCCTCATTTCCAAACCCATTAGCTTTATTATGTTTTTTTTTTTTTAATTTCAGCTTCATTGAGGTATAATTGACATATAAAATTGTAAGATATTTAAAGTGTACATCATGGTGATTTTATATACACATACATTGTGAAGGGATTCCCCCCGCCATCTAGTTAATTAACACATCCATCACCTCACAGATTTGCTTTTTTATGTGTGTAAGAACACTTAGATTCTACTTTCTTAGCAAATTGTAATTATACAATACAATAGCATCAACTAGAGTCACAATGTTGTACATTAGATCTTCAGACCTTGTTTATCTTCCACCTGAAAATGTGTACCTTTAACCAACTTCTCCCTATTTTCCCCAAACTGCAGCCAGCCACTAGCAACCACTGCTTTTCTCTGATTCTTTGAGTTTAACTTTTTTTTCTTAGATTCCACACATAAGTGATACCGTGTGGTGTATGTCTTTGTCTGTCCAGCTTACCTCACTTAGATTGATGCCTTCAAGGTCCATCCATGTTGTGCCACATGGCAGGGTTTCTTTCTTTCTAATAGCTGAATAATATTCCACTGTGTGTGTGTGTGTGTGTGCGTGTGTGTGTGTGTGTGTGTAATTGATCTCACATCTTCTTTATCCATTCATTCATTGATGGACGCTTTGGTCATTTCCCTCTCTTGGCTACTATAAATAATGTTGCAACGAACATGGGAGTGCAGATGTGTCCAGCTTTCATTCCCTTTGGATACACCCAGAAGTGTGATTCCTGGATCATATGATAATTCTATTTTTAATTTTTTTTAATTTGTTTTTTTCAACGTTTTTATTTATTTTTGGGACAGAGAGAGACAGAGCATGAACGGGGGAGGGGCAGAGAGAGAGGGAGACACAGACTCGGAAACAGGCTCCAGGCTCCGAGCCATCAGCCCAGAGCCTGACGTGGGGCTCGAACTCACGGACCGCGAGATCGTGACCTGGCTGAAGTCGGACGCTTTAACCGACTGCGTCACCCAGGCGCCCCTATTTTTAATTTTTTTTTTGAGGAACTCAACATTGTTTTCCATGGTGACTGCACCAATCTGTATTCCCACCAAGTGTTCCCCCATTTTCTGAATCCTTGCCAACATCACTTAACACTTTTCTTTATATGGTCGCTCTTCTGGCAACTGTAATGTGATATCTCACTGGTTTTGATTTGTATTTCCTTGATGATGTGTGATGTTGAGCATCTTTTCATGTATCTGTTGGCTATTTGAATGTGTCCTTTGGAGATGTCTTTTCAGTCCCTTTGCTCATTCTTTAATTAGATTCTTTGGCTACTTTTGCTATTAGGTTGTATGAGTTCTTTGTATATTCTGGATATTAATCCCTTATCCAACAGGCAATTTGAAAATATCTTGTCCCGTTCTGTAGATTGTCTTTTTGTTTTGCTGATGGTTTTCTTTGCTGTACAGAAACTTTTTAGTTTGATGTAGTCACATTTGTTAATTTTTGCTTTTGTTGCCTTTGATATTGGTGTTAAATTGAAAAACATTATTGCCAACACCAACATTAAGGAGTTTATCCCTTATGTTTTCCTTTAAGAGTTTTATGGTTTCAGATCTTACATTCCAGTGTTCAATCCATTTTGAGTTAATTTTTGTGTATGGTGTAAGATAGGGATGTGGTGTCATTGTTTTGCATGTTGACTGTCCAGTTTTCCCAACACCCTTTATTAAAGAGATTATCCTTTCCTCATTGTATATTCTTGACTCCTTTGTTGTCAATTAATGGACCATATATGCTTTGGTTTATTTCTGAGCCTTTTATTCTATTCCATTGGTGGATGTGTCTATTTTTAATGTCAATACCATGCTGTTTTTATTATTACAGCTATGTAATACAGTTTGAAATCTATAGTAGAAAATGTGATGTCTCCAGCTTTGTTCTTTTTCAAGATTTCTTTGGCTCTTTAGGGCCTTTTGTGATTCCTTACAAATTTTAGGATTGCTTATTCTGTTTCAGGAGGCGGGGTGGAGAATGCCATTGGAATTTTAATAGGGATTGACTTGAATCTGTAGATTGCTCTGGAGAGTATGGACATTTAAACAATATTAATTATTCCAATCCAAGAACGTGGAATATCTTTCAATTTATTTGTGTCTTTTTCAATTTATTTCACCAATGTCCTATAATTTTCCATGTATAGAACTTTCACTCCTTGGTTATAGTTATTCATAGGTTTTATTCCTTTTGATGCAATCATAAGTGGAACTGCCTTCTTAATTTATTTTTCTGATAGTTCATTTTCAGTGTATAGAAATGCAGCCAATTTTTGTGTATTGATTTGGTATCCTGCAACTTCACTGCATTTGTCTTTTAGTTCTAACAATGTTTTGATGGAAACTTTAGGTGAGGCCAGTAGCTTCAAATTCAGTGTGCATTAATTTCTAAAAGTATTCTTTCATTCATTTAGTCATATTCTAAAAGTTTGCTTCAATCCAAGGTCCCCCCCCCCACCACCCAGAGTTACTCACATGTTCATAAACTCTGACATGAAAAAAATAAAATAAAGAAAGAAAGAAAGAGAAAAGGGAAGGAAGGGAAAGGAAAGGAAAGGAAAGGAAAGGAAAGGAAAGGAAAGGAAAAGAAAGGAGAAGGGGATGAGGAAGCAAGAAAACATACTAAAACTTCTCTTTGAAAGTAAAATACGTCACTTATACCTTCAGTGATTTCAAGCTTAGAATCTTTCGGCGCTCAGATGCAAGAGGAAGGGCCATAAAAAACATGGTTTGGTCTATAAAAGAAGGAAATAGCTTGCCACCCTATATTTCAATCCATTTGATCCTACCACAGTACCCGCTCATTTTTTTTAAATGTCATTTACTCGTGGCAGAGGCAAACAGTCTCACCTCCTGAAGGTGTTACCTTGTTAAGAAGCATAATGCCTTCCTAATAAAAATCCAGGTGATTTATAGCATGTACACAGAGGAAGCAGATTTGGGGTAAAAATTGACAGCTATGGAAGTATCAGAAATGCCAGCTGCTGCTCCGTGGTTCCCACTGGAAAGAAATTTGCCCTCTTGCTGGGAGCCATCTGTATAGGAGTAGAAAGACTCACTCCCAGGAAGTCTCACCGTATCTGTGGCTAAAATCATCTACACAGACTCTTTTATGGTCCCTTCATGGTTTTTAATAACAAGGAAATTAATAGTACATGTTTTAATATCATTGCAGACAAGAATAACTGGAAATATCAAGTAATAACTAAACATTAAGGGTGCTGTGTTGAGAATGAAATTTGAGTATTCCTTCCTTTAGACACTGCTCTCTGATCACGCCTCACCCCAAGTGGGCTAAGGACCCCTCTCATGGTGCCCACCAGAGTATCTTTTGCTCAACCTTTGTAACAACTGATGCACTGTGCCTTAATTATTGTATCCCTTTCTGTTGTTAGCCAAAGGCAGAGATTGCGTCTCTTTGGAACGCACAACCCCAATATGTGGCTCAGTTCCTGGTGTATAATCGGCACTTAATAAATTTTAATGAATGAACAAACCTGCGCAGCACTGCACAGGCAGTTTCTCATCTGATTAGTACAATTATCCTGCTGAGTGAAAGCACAGACGATTTTATTAGCACCCCCTTTTATATGGGAGTGGGAGCATAAAAAGCTCAGGGACACGATTTACAAAGGTTACGCTGTGAATCAATGGCAGAGGGGGTACTCCAAGCTCTGCTCTCTCAAGCTGCTGCCACCGCAGCACAAAGGTGACGGTGAGTGACAGGTCTAGTGCCCGGGTCTCCTCAGACAAGATGGGGAGTCAGGGACCTAGGCCTTCCCTAAGCACTATGGTTTTGAGCAAACCACTTAGGCTCTATTTCCTCATATTACCTACGTAGAGAAAGTGGGCAGACGGATGTGAAGGTGTGTTACAAAATAAAAACCCCAAGTAAACTAATGTTCTAGTCAATTATAATCCAAAATCATTTACAGTCCAAACATCCAGACATTTATAATCCAAACATTTATAATCCACAGGGCCAAAAGCGGCCATTTCTTCATCCATCTGGGAGAGTCTATTGAGAGACTAACTAGTTTCCTCGTTTCCAGTCTTAATATCCACTCCCCTACAATACATCCTCCACATGGTAGCTAAGTGACCTGTCCAACAGATGAAGCTTGTGTCTCCTAATTTAAAACTTCCAAGGGCTCCTGGAATCTCAAACCATTAGGCCGCAACATGGTCCTTCAGGAGACGATTGATCTCTGCTCACATTTCCAGTTTTATCGAGACCCAGTCTCACCCTGCTGGGTATATGCTTGTCTCATTGGTCTTTTACCCTTCCTCAAAACAAATATGTAAGGGACGGCAGATAAATGTGTGGTGTATGTGTGTATGTGTGTGTATGTGTGTGCGTGTGTGTGTGCATGCATGAACGCATATGTGCGTAGTGTATGAGAACTCTATATGTAATGTGAAGGTCTTTTGCAAAATGAAACTACTCACATCATAGGATATTTTTCTAGCCATTTAAAATAGTGTCTATTTAGGGAGTAGGGAGTATACTCCCTACTAAAATAGGGAGTATCTATTAAGGTCTACATATATCTATATCTATCTCTAATTATCTATTCTTTACTTGAGAGAGCCTTCCTGGCCTCCTAGACTAGTTCTAGACTAGGGCTTTAGCTCTCTGTCCTAGGCTTCTAGAAATCCATAGAACCTTATTTTTTGCTTTCATAAAACTTATCACACCTGGGATGCCTGAGGGGCTCAGTCAGTTGAGCATTTGAGTCTTGATTTTGACCCAGGTCATGACCTTACGGTGGTAGGATTGAGCCCATGGGGCTCCATGATCGGCCATGAGCCTGCTTGAGATTCTCTCCCTGTCTCTCTCTCTGTTCCTCTCTCTCCATCTCAATGAAAAGAAAATTATCACAATCTTTCCATGTCTGTCTCTACGGAAACCTATAAGTTCTGAGTCCAGAAAACATGTTTGTTATCTTATTCATTACCATGTACTACGAATTTAGTCTAGTTGCCATTAATGTAATAAATACCAAGTGAATAAGTGTTGGATGGACACTTGATGAAGAGATACAAAAATGTACCTTAATATGCTGGGTTTGAGTTAAGTGAAGGGCGTAGAAAACTGAAATACG
This sequence comes from Felis catus, assembly GCF_018350175.1. Lineage (NCBI taxonomy): Eukaryota > Metazoa > Chordata > Mammalia > Carnivora > Felidae > Felis > Felis catus. The sequence continues at coordinate 196,225,069 of NC_058371.1, read as the reverse complement.
TTGCGACAAATGCTACGAAAAGACATCTATGGCTTTGTTTTTTAAGTATTCAATCCTCTTTCTTTTACTTATTTTGGAGACCCACACCATCCTATCCCTCTACTCTTGACACCTTTTTCTCCAGGCAAGCTGACCCCAATGCCTTGTTCCCTGGATGTGCATATGACCAAAACAAGGGCCTTCAAGGTCAGTACTGGTACTTGGACAGTGACTACAGAAAAGCGAGACCTTGCCTCTCAGTTGTTGAGCTTGGTGGAATGTAAGCCTCGATCTGTGGGGGGCCGTCTTTGCACCACATGGGGGAGTCCACTTAAAAATGAGATCAGTGTCTGGGAAAGAGGAGTTGAGCTAGCAGAAGAGAGACCGAATTCCGAAGATACCGTTGGAACGTTTTTATCAGATCGTGACTTGATGTTGCCAATGTCTTGACTTTTACTTTGAATGAAATAGCCAATTTTAATTGACATTAAATTAAGTTTGGCTTAAGTCAGTCTGAGTTCAGTGTCTGTAAACTGCAATGGAAAATGTTTGAACTCATTCTTACAAGCAAGTTCAAGAAGCAATGATAGATGCCTTGCCCAAGGGGAGACAGAGGGTTTCAGAGAAGCCCACACGGAGGACACTCTTGAAGCTAAACCCAAATTATGGCTGTTAATACTCGAGAGAAAATTAAACTTGAGCTTGGTACCAATTGCATTTTGGGCACTCATGCCCTTGATAGAAGGCACTGAGTCATACCTATATGTATGACATTATCACTTGGAGCCAAAATATAACTAAAGCCCATAGATACACTTAGCCCATAATCTTCCCTTTCCTAATCCCTAATTATCCAGATTTTTTGCAGGGCAGCAAAACTTCCCAAGCTATGCACCTACCAGAATAGTAACCAAAGAATCAGATCTTGAACCCACTCTAATTGCACCATTTACCAGTAGTATTAAAATACCACAGGAAAACTTCTCAGTTTCTCTTAATTTCACAGATCCCCTCTTCTTTATCCATAAAATTATGCTAGAAATTTATAGCAATGTGGATGGAACGGGAGAGTGTTATGCTAAGTGAAATAAGTCAGGCAGAGAAAGACAGATACCATATGTTTTCACACATATGTGGACCCTGAGAAACTCAACAGAAGACCAGAGGGGAGGGGAAGGGGGAAAAAAGGTACAGAGAGGAAGGGAGGCAAACCATAAAAGACTCTTAAACACTGAGAACAAACTGAGGGTTGATGGGGGTGGGGGGGAGAGGAAAAATGGGTGATGGGCATTGAGGGGGGCACCTGTTGGGATGAGCATTGGGTGTTCTATGGGAACCAATTTGACAATAAATTTCATATTAAAAAGAAAGAATGAGAATTAAAATACCACATGATGGTTAAAAAAACAAGAAATACCTACTTAAAAATGGGATAACATATAATAAATGCCCAGCATAGAGCATAGCATATCATAGAGGATTATGTTTAGTTAGCTAAAATGTTCTGAAAGAATTTTGCAACCTGACTTCTCATGCTAAAAGATTTTACACAATTTCTTCAACTTAAGTATAATGTCTAACACAACTTGAAGACTCAATAACTCTTTTTGGAGGAAATAGAATAAAACGGAAGACCATCACAGGCTTAGGACCCACTTTGTTTTCAACTTTCTTCTCTGTCCACTGTAGCCACGATTCTATGTTCACTACTCTATGCATATCTCATCTCCAAATTCAACAGATGTATTTTATCTCTTACCAAACTTGACCTCTATGTAACATTAAATCCCATAAGCCGTTTTTCTTTTCTTAAAACTATCTCCTCTCTGTTTCAAGGAATTGCTCCCATTTTCTACTTTGTGAACACCTCTCTCTCTGTTGAGTTGGTTAGCCTTTCTCTAAACCTAATTACTAAAAGCGGGTCTTTAGATGGAGCCTCTGGGTGTCTCAGTCAGATAACGGTCTGACTTTGGCTCAGGTCATGATCTTGCAGTCTGTGAGTTCAACCCCCGCATCGGGCTCTGTGCTGACAGCTCAGAGCCTGGAGCCTGCTTCGGCTTCTGTGTCTCCCTCTCTCTCTGCCCCTCCCCTGTTCACATTCGGTCTCTCTCTCAAAAATAAACATTAAAGAATTTCTTTTAAAAAGTTGGTGTTTAGGTGATTACCATGGGGAGAGGGAAATGGGGAGTTATTGTTTAATGGGAACAGAATTTCAGTTTGTGAACATGATAATTTTTGGAGATGAATGGTGGTGACCGTCGCCCAACAGTATGAATGTATTGAATGTCACAGAATAATGCACATAAAATTGGTTAAAATGGTAAATGTTACATATGTTTTACAACACTAAGAAAGTTGGTATTTGTCCAAATTTTTTGTCCCCGTCTTCTTAGTGTTCAATATTTTCTTTTATAGTAATCCCACCCAAGCTCAAACTTTCAACTGTCATTTATACTCTATCCTTTAAACTTAATTTTAAAATCTGTTACCTTCAGTGTCAAATGATGCCCTGGACCCATCGATTTGGTCACTCAGAAATCATTCACTGCATGCCATTTACACATCCAACACTGAGCTAACAATTAGGTATGAGTTGTAAACCAACAAGTATTTTTATTTAAATATTTGACCTAGTTAGGGTTCTGTCAAATTAATCCTGAAACCAGGAGTTGGGTACAGATCATCAGGGGGAGGGAGGGTTATGAGAAGCATAAAAGGATAGGAAGCAAGGAATGGTGCGTTCATGAAGAGGGTGCATCATTGTGGGGTGTGGGCATTTCATCCATTGGGGACGCTCTCCAGGCTGTATGGAACTACCTTGGAATGATCCCACCAGGGCTTGGAAAGTCTGGCACATATACGCACAACCCCCACCTCGCACTGTTTGCAGGTTGTCCCCATGTACATTAACGACTTCACACTTCCTCTAGATCGTGCCTGCTGGAAAGCAAACGAGTCCCCATGATGCTGGAGAAATTCCTCAAGCAAGAGGGACTTGCTTCCAGACTCCTTTTTGTTTTTGTTTTTTTTTTATTTTTTTTAATGTTCATTTATTTTTGAGAGAGAGACAGAGAGTGAGCAGGGGAGAGGCAGAGAGAGAGAGACACAGAATCTAGAGCAGGCTCCAGCCTCTGAGCTGTCAGCACACAGCTCCATGCGGGGCTCGAACTCATGACCCGCGAGATCGTGGCCCAAGCCGAAGTCAGATGCTTAACCGACTGAGCCGCCCGGGTGCCCCACTTCCAGACTCTTGAAGTGGGGAATTACCAGTGTGCTGAAAACCCCACTCCCCAATTACCCTCAAGAACTCCTGCGGACCAGGACAGCACCACCTCTTTTTTCAATGTTTCCTGGGCCTCTTAAGTCAATGGAGTCCAAACTAAACACTCAGCCATCTCTCTCACTCTTGTACCTCGGCCCGTCTCCACATCACAGTCAATGGCACCCCATCAAATGTGAGACAGTATTCCCCCTTACTGGGTAGCTACTGGATCCCAGGCACTGAAATAAGTTTATTTGCTTTCTCTCACATGGTCAACGATGCCACAGGAATAAAGCACGTTCCTCATGCTAGAAATAAGTACATTTAAAGATCACAGTCTTCAAGTACTTTCCCTCTAATGGCACACTTGTGGTATAACAGAAGCGAGTTTCAGACCCACATATGACTGACTTCCAAATCCAGTCTCATCTTCCTCTTCTGTAAAATGGGGCTAATGGTATTTTTTTTTCAAAGCATTGGTGAAAGAGTTAGAGATGTTACCATCTACGTAATATCAGGCATGGTGCCTCCCAGGGTAGATATTTCATACACGTTGGTACCTCCCATGAGCAGAACTGGTTCATCTCTTTCTTGGTAGAGGACCAAGAAAATATGCCTTCTTTTTGTTGTCAGCACCTGAAATAGTAACAGAAGTTCAATAGAAGAATGCTCAGTCTTACTTGTCTTTTCCCTCTGTGTCTCCTGCCTTCCATCACCTTCCATTCCAGCTTACCTTCTGTATTTTCACTAAAATGATATATCTAAAATAAAAAACCTTCGGGCTGCCTGGGTGGCTCAGTCATTTAGAGGTCCAACTTTGGCTCAGGTCATGACCTCAGGGTCCGTGAGTTCGAGCCCCGCCTCAGGTTCTGGGCTGACAGCTCAGAGCCTGGAGCCTGCTTCAGATTCTGTGTACCCCCTCCTTCTCTCTCTGCTCCTCCCCCCACTCATGCTCTGTCTCATTCTCTCTCTCAGAAATAAATGAATGTTAAATTTGTTTTTAAAGTAAAAAGCCTTTAAGGGTTATTGCCACTTACACTGTAATCCACAATTGTTCAGAGTGTCACTGAATGCATTTCATGGTCTGTGCTGTTTTCCTGAACACACAACACCAAACTATCCAGGGTCCCCTGGTGGTCCTGTGCTGCCTCCTTCTAAAGGCTTCTGTGCCCTCACTCTGCCTGGAATCTTCTTCTCAAACGGGTCTTCATCCCCAGATCAGGTCAGTCACCCTCTGTGAATGCGTCTTTCCTTAACCACTGAGCTCCTTAGCTGCATGGGGCTTAGTTTATAAGAAACCCCTTAGGGTCCCCTCCGAACCTTATGCACAGTCTGCAGAGCATTTATTGCAGCCTCTTGCAGAAGCCGCACACCACGAGAGAAGAGATTATATTGTGTGTATTGTCTTTAATCCCAAAATCTAATCAATGAGATAATAAAAGAGTGACTGTGTAGTGTTTAATGGGCCAATTGAACACAGTTGTAGCTTCTGCTAGCCTTTCTAAAAGTCCTCAATGAAATAGTCTCAGATAGTTTTACAAGCAGAAGTTTCATCTTAGTAAGTCATGATATGCAAGTGAAGAGAATTGACTGAGCAACGTTTTTGCACAAATTGATTGGAAAATATAGGGGGGGTGAGAAAACAGAGGTTTCGGGAACCAGCGGAAAACTCCACCAAGTGCCAGTTGATATTATGCTGTCTCTTATACTCTGGGTAATGAGGACACTCCTGAGCTGTACATTTAGCAGTAAATAATTAGTTCAATTACTGGAGATGGGGAGTGGGAGTGAATTACAGGTGATGGCACCAGTATTAATAAGTACATGAAGATCTTTACTCATTGCACAGATATTTGTGAGTATGTGCCAGGCAATGAGTGAAGGATACAGCTTCTGGTCTGGGCCTCGCTCTCGTGCAAGGAGGAAGGATCCCATGTGGAATCCTGGTGACCCACCTGGGTGCCTTTTGGTATCCCTTCCCCAGTTTTAATGGTAAAAGGATAGGCAGGGCAACCTCTGACTGAGAAAGACATCATGACCAGAGGGTCAGGTCCCTCAAAGATGAGGATCTGGGTCTGTAAGCTATCTAGCGAGGCCAGCAGCAAGAGTAGCCAAGGGGAAAAGGAATCTAGAATGGACAATGCAGCAGAGAGGTGATTATAACAGTTGCAGCCTTGAGACCAACAACAGCTGGATGAACATCGTTTATCCTTCTATCTTTCATGTTACAAGCTCCCCTCAAGAATAGAGTTCTGCCAGGGGGCACCAGGGTAGCTCAGTCGGCTAAGCATCTGACTTCGGCTCAGGTCACGATCTCACGGTTCGTGGGTTCGAGTCCTGCCCTCAGGCTCTGTGCTGACAGCTCAGAGCCTGGAGCCTGCTTCGGATTCTGTGCTTCCTTCTCTCTCTGCCCCTCCCCTGCTCGTGCTCTATCTCTCTCTGTCTCTCAAAAATAAATAAATGTAAAAAAAATAATAATAAAAATAAAAAAATGAATCTCCACCAGAATCCTGCAGAAACTGTCTTGACTGTATATGGGTAAATTCATCGGAAGTACACAGGGGTGAACAATGGCAGACATAGAGATTCACTGTTCAGAGCCACCTTCATGAAGGATTTATTGCCCAGTCAGGAGGCTACGGTCAAGAAAGAGTCTCCTTCTGTTATTTCCATTAGAGTCTGTCTGTAGAGAACTGTCTCATCTAAGGTCATGTCCTCCCTAAAGCAGCATGCATCTTGTGCCCGAGTGAAGCGAGGTGGGTGTAAATCTGAATGATCAGAAACCTCAAGGCTCAGTATATGAGTATAAGCTTGTAGCGGATTTCACCTGAACTACAGCCCACTTATGGATGGTCTTGGTAGATCATTGCAAGGCAAGTCTCTCCCAATGGGTAGAGATTGGATTATTCACTCTGTGTTGAACGAGAAGTTCCCTGAGGTCAGCTTCTATGTGAAACTTGGGCAGTGGCAAATGAAATGGCCAAAACCGATCTCCCTTCTGCCACCGCCACAGTTCAACCTGCCAGCGACAGAGCTCAACTCTTGGACCCAAAGGGGCACCGTTACTTAAGGAGATCAAGTGATCACTTGATGGAAAGTGACTGCATCGAATTTCTTCCAATCTGGAAATATAAGCAATTCATTCTGACAAGAATAGACCTATGAATATGTGAATCCACATGCATTGTGGGTATGGTCATGAGTTCCCTTCCCTTTTTGCAAGGCCTCAAAGGCATCTTTGTGTGGACCTGTGATTACAAGATCCACTTTTCATATGTCACCACTTTGAATCAAAGACCTATATATGGTGCAGTGTCCCCAATAAGATGTCTATGTGCGACAAGAAACCCAAAAGTGAAAGGAGTAGAGTCCGTGCTTGCCATATCTCCTGGTGACTCACTTGGGGAATGTATGCTTCTTGTCCCCATGCTGGGAGTGGAAGCATAATTAGCTTTTTCTACAACCAGGTCTTTCTCATGCCCTGCTGTGTCTCTTTGGACCACAGTCACCACCTGTCACGTATAGATTGCTGAAGTGTATGAAATACACATCAGGCTACTGTAGTCCCCAGATTTTAGTTTCGCCAAATGTCTTTTGAAATCTTTGTTCATTTGACTTGAAGTGAGAGAAAAGCATAATTCCCATTGTCCCCACGGCGGGGGGGGGGGGGGGGAGGGAACATTCCCTAGAACTGAGTTTCTTTAAGGAAACGCTCTCTCTTGACCCCTCGGAGACAGATCTTGAGGGCTAAGGGACCAGAAACCGGTTGTGGAATAGCAGAACATTTTCCACTGGTCTTGGTTTTGTTCTTGGCTTTTGGGAGCCCCAGAGAAAAACAAAAGCAGAAAAAAAGGTCCCATTTAAAATCCTGTTACCCAAGGTTACAAACATTCGCTAAAGATAACACATGGGGGGCTTTGAATGCCAGGCCAAGGAGGTTGAAAAACATTAAAAATCATCCAAACCAATTTCTGGTGATGTTTGTTCCTGCCTTTATAGATATTTCTTTGCCTTTGCTTGTAGTTTCTGCTAACGCTCAAAAATGCCAATGGCATAGGCATGTTGGAGCCGGGTGGAAATTTGGCTTTCATTATATGCCTCAGATAATATATCAGCTCCCATTGATTTGAAACTGGACTGAGGTCTTCTAAAGAGACTTAAATTTCTTTTCTGGGTGTTTCGATTGGACCAATTTCACTCAATTTTGAATTTCATTACAAACCGCCTTCCGAATTCAATGGAAAGCCCATTTCCCTAGCAAGTCCACCAAAAGCATCTCTCCAAATTGCACTTGAACTTTTCTTCATGGGATATCAGCAACCTCCATGATAAATATTGATCTTGTATTCAGTCATTCTAAAATAAACCATTTCCCATTTTCATGTGTTTCAGCCTGCGGAGGCAAATGCTCCAGAGAAGAGGCTGGTCTTCACTTTTCATCAACAAACCTAGTGCAGCTGGTGTGTACTCTTGCCAGGAGGATCTGAGCAGGTTTTCCAACGCCTTCTCCTCAAATCAGCCATTAGATCTTGAAGCCCAGTAGTCAAGGGCTTATTGAAAATTTGTGGGGTCAGTAAGAGAATTACAAGGATACTCGCGTATAATATATACACCCAGGAAAGGCAGTTCTCTTTGTTCGTGGAAAACCTATCATTTGGCCTGAGACTACAAATGTAAATACCTAAAAGTTTTATAAAATTTAAACTGCAGGGGGAAAAAAAAAACGAAAGTATTATCTGTTTTTGATTAACACATCCGAGGTCTGGCTGTCTCTTGCCTGAGTCTTTCTAAATTCATCTCTCTACTCTAGGCATATAATCTTCCCTTTAAAACCTTGATTTTATCCTGGAACATCTGAGCCCCGCCCCCAAAGTTTAGCAGTTCTCCATGGCTTAAATGTTCAAATTCTTAGTCTAGGGATCTAGAATATTTGTATTCTGGTTCCCAATTATTCCTACACCCCCGTTGCCCCTGACTCCTACAAGGATGAATCCTTTCCTTAAGTACCATGACCCGGTTAGGATACAGAATATTCTGGCCTTCTCCTGCTTGTATCTCAAGAACACATAGTCCTCTCAAATGGTTTTCCAATGGAAAGATTTCATACTACAAAGTCTTAGACAAGAACTTGAAAGCAGGCTTCTTTGGGAGATACCCCTGAAAACAGGAGTGAAGGAATGGGGACAGTGGGTCAAGCAGAGGAAGGTACATTATAAAGCAGATTACTGTTGTGAACAAATGGACCTCAGTGCTTATGGGCACTTTCTTTAACAACCTATCAGAAAGAGTGTCAGCATTGTGTCCAAAGCTGGAAGCAGGGACATCTACTTCTAATCTTCCATTCCTCAATAGTGGGGGGTTCCTGGAAGGCATTCGTTCACCTCCCTTTATGCACTGCACCAGGTACAGGAGCTAAATAGCCTTCAGTAAGAAGAGATCTCTGCAGCAGAAAGTAGAACGTCACTGTGTCTCTTTGGGGTGCAATACAGTCAAAGTACATGGAACTGTCCAACAGGAGGTCACTCAGATCAGAGGTGGGCTGGGAGCCATGGTCCGTGGCATCAGTAACATTGGCTCATCTTCCATTGGTACTTCCAAGTGAGCCCAAGAGGGACGCATGGTTGCTTTGTCCTGACTTCGGATGCACTACCTGCCTTCTGCTTTCATAGTTCTCCCAGTGACTCACAGGCTCTATTTAAGGCCTTATGAATGACTTCTCAAAGATGACATGGCCCCAGGACCTCTGGTTGTTATGTGCTTGCATAGTTAGTATATCAGCGGATAGGGCATTATAAACGTGACATACATCCCTAGGCTCCAACGAGACGCTGTGCTCAACAACTACCACACATGACTTTTACTTTCACAAGTGCTCAGAACCCCCTTTCCACACAGTTCATCTTGCCACCTCCCCTAGTTAACCACTAGTTTAGTGGATTTAACCACTAGTTAACATCCTCTATTTAACACCTATTTTGCCTATCAGAATGTGGCTTATGCTTCAAAATTCCACTTGGCTGCTGCACCATCTATGAAATGATCTCTGATTGCCCCAATATACAATGATACCCCCTTTCGATTAATCCCTGTGATAACAACTAAGCAATTAGTTCACGATGACACACAAATGTCAGCAGAAATGCCCCGTGCTTTCAGATTCAGAATCAACAGAGAAATAAGCCTTCTCGATTCTGCACCTGGAGGGCGGGGTGAGGGGGGTGAAGGTAACCTACATTTTCTTTCTGATTCTTGGCTGCTGTCTCCTCTGAATTAATTCAGTTTGTGGACCACCTCATAGATGATGTCTCTATTCAGACACATGTCAACATAGACCTGACCTGTAGCTCTTCTCTTAAGTCCAGCAACAGCAATAGCAATAACATAGCTATCAATCTACGTGAGGCTTCCTTTTTCCCAGAAAACTGACAAAACTTCTAATGTATCCTGGAATGTAAAAATTGCATTGGCCATGTGTGACGACAGGGAATCAGCTTTCTTCCATATTAATGAGGGCCCTTCAGTTTTCTGTCCCTCCTTTCTGTCATACCTGTTTTTACCTCCCTCCATCTTAAATTTCTGTTGACTTCTTTTTCTCTACACCATGCTCTCAACCCTCCCACATCAACCCCGATGGAACCGTCATGGTATTTGCCTAACATAATCCGTTGTTTCCCTGAAAGAGACACTGGTACCATTTGTAAAGTAATGATTTTGGCCTTTAAAGGGTGGCTATCACTAAAAGACGGGTATGAACCTGGTAATGGTGAAGTAGATACTTCACTTCTTCTAAGAGAGATACTCACTGAGTCTGGCTGTACTCAAGGGAGCAGACACTGTTTCACTGGCACCCAGTAATGACAAGTCACTGAAAAAAATGACTCACTAAGTAAACAAATACAAAACTGATGTGTCCCCAAAGTGGACACATCCACAACGATAATACACAACGATAATATAGTCATCTTGTGAGCCAGAGATGTTCAGATTTTTCCCAAGTCTTTTCTTTCTCTGAAGCCAATCCACATGGGACCCCAAATCACAACCAGAAACTGTTACCAGGTGGCCATGAGGAATTCTTGTAATAGAGGGGAAACTCACCAAAGTCTTTGTCACCAATGCAGGACCTCCTTGATGCCCTTCGGTAAGCATACAAGTGAGGACTGTAGGAAGAATCCCAAAAGAAAGAAAAATTGTACCAACGTGTCCAAATGATTGGACACTGTTAGTATAAACTCCCAGCTCCTTCTCTTAACAGGCATGCCCAACCCCATTCTTATTGACACATTATTTTCTAAGGCTATTAACCTATTCAAAACCGGTGCTCTGATGTCTAGCCATCCTAGGAACTGTGTTCTCCTTCACATAATTCTGCCTGTCTTGCTCTATCTTTTGTATAATGTCTTAACAGTTTAACTTTCCTCTGTTCCAAGTTCTTAGCACAGTTGTATATTTTGGTTCAGGCACAGCAGTGATATTCTACAATTTGTAGCTCTAATATTTAAAACTCACACTACAAATTACGTTTTTTGGTACTCCATTTTATATCCTGTAGCTTGTCCCACGCAACTGGATATTTGCCCCATTATAGATAATGTACATATGCTTCCGATAAATGCTTTTCTCTTAAGTTCTGAGCTTTTTAAAGGCAGGAGCAAAATCCAGAGGCAGTAAGAGACCTACAGAGGTGTGAACTATACTAACAAATCAAGATGCAAAGGAGAAACGAGTAGCAACCATTTCATAGAGCATGTAAAAAGGCCCCCCAAAAAAATCTGCCTTAAATATGGTTGATAAGGATTCACGTCATTAGATTGAAATTTGAGGAATTGCACATGACTTTTTTTTCTAAGTATGAGTAATACTGTCTTTGGCTCATGAACATGAGCAATCCAATGCAGGAGGATGGGATGAGAAGAGCACTGGAAATCTTAAGGAAAATCATTAAGACCCAGGGTGAGAGAGAGATTGCATCCAAGCAGAGGGATGTGATTTGCCAAATGGGATGAGAAACACATCTGAAGTTACATGACTAGAGCGTCATTGCCTGGGTATCTGCCATTAAAAAGAGAAGCAGGTGGTAAAACTCAGTTGTTAAGGCTGTAGGTCCAGCACCAGAGTGCAAAGTGAGCTCTTTCTTCCACCTGCTACTGAAGCACGTTGGTAAGTTTCTGTTTCCTTCTTGGTATAATGAGACTGATAACGTCTACCTGAAAGAGCTATTGTCGAGGTGGCATTTTAAATTTTTTTAACGTGTATTTATTGTTGAGAGAGAGAGAGAGACAGAGCATGAGCAGGGGAGGGGCCGAGAGAGGGGGAGACACAGAATCCAAAGCAGGCTCCAGGCTCTGAGCTGTCAGCACAGAGCCCGAAGCGGGGCTCGAACTCACGAACCAAGAGATCGTGACCGGAGCCGAAGTCGGGCGCTGAACCGACTGAGCCACCCAGGTGCCCCGTGGTGGCATTTTAATAGCTCACGGCTATGAGTACTTGGAGTGGCCTAGACACCACCTGGGAATGCGGTTGTGTAAGCTCATGCGATCCTTTGAAGGATATTGAGATCGGTGCTATGACTCACCAAGAGCAAGATGGCTTTGAGGAATCACTCGGATTCAGCAGTAGGATGTGCTGGAACTACAATTTGAACCCAAGTGTTCTGATTCCAGAGACCCCCTCGTCTTAACCAGATACCAGCCGTGCCTCCTCAATGGCCCACTCTACCATTAAAGTTCTCCATATATGAGACAATGCACAGAAATTCTTTATACCAGAACTTAAAACATAAGTACCATTTCTTATTACTTTATCAGTACTACGTGTGTAATTCTTAAGTTCTCCTGGAAAATATTAGACTGGGTTTCAGGCAACCTTCACTCTGGGCTTAGCTCTGCTGCTACCTTGATGTACGTCTTTGGCCAAGTCATTTCCTTCTCTGTTGCTCATTTTTCTTACCTGTAAAATGAAGCCTGGCCGTGATACTTCCTTACTTTCTTCTCCAACAGCCTATGATTCATAGGTAAATGTAAGGGTTATGTATCAAACACCTTAGAGGCTTCACTGAGCAAAATTTAAAGACCTTCAACTTTGCTTCCTGAGTGCCTGCTTTTACTCAGTATTTTAGAGAGGATGCCAGAGCGGAGGGGAATTAAGGGGGCTAACAATTTATTCGCATTTTGTGTTTCATTCCAGAACGGAGAAGAAAAAGAAAAGCAAGTTTAAAAAAAAAAAAGAAAAAAGAAAAAAAACAATCCCATCTTCATTTCCCAGAGAGAGGCTCAGAGCCACAGAGGTGGAGAGATTTCATTGCCTGTCCAGAGTGATCTTGGATGTCCCTTGAAATAAATTGATCCGGGGTCCTAACATATGTAATTTCAATTTCGGTAATGGTAGGTCTGCAGCATTAGCCGCGGTTGCCAAAAAAAGGGTTGACATTTATTGCAGGCTCAGACATGGAGAAAAATGATTCTTCACATGAATACATTTGCCTAAAGCAATGATAGTCTCAGAGGGAAATCATAAACAGAAAGAAAATGCTACTTGACTACCCTCAAAGCCGGGGAAACCTAGAGAGGCTGAAGAACAAATAATTAGCATTCAGGAGAATCCGCTTTCCTTTTTTCCTCAGCTCACTGTAACGGATTCTGCTGGTGTTCCGCCATAGCCCCTTGGTAATTTCCATTCCGTGTGTGCCAGTGGCCTCCCGCTCGAGCATCTGTGCTTCTCTGCCTGGGGGCTTTCTCTGGCTGAGCGGGGGACAAGTGAGAGGCGCCAGGTGGCTGATGATCCTGGGAGCAGCCCTCAAGTGATGCCACATGGTACCAAGTGGCTGAGGATCTCAGCTTCCTCGTCTCTCAGGTAGGCCAACTTTTGGATCTGTTCTCCCCCGGGATCAGAGGTCATGAGCAAGACCGAGCCCCAGTGCCTATGTCAGTGACACACTCTTTCGCAGCACCTGCACCTGGAATTGGCTTCTGTGATGGTTTGGAGAATACACCTGTCAGATCTTTGACTGCGGGGAAGCAGCGGACTGAGAGACCCAGCGGCTTTGTTCTTACACCCAACACTGCCTTTGCACCAAGACCACGCTTCCCAAGAACTGCTCTCAGCCACTGACTGAGAGACGGGACCCTGAAGCACGTGCGATGTTTCTCTGCTAGCCTCTAGGACTCAAGGGCTCCATACAGGTCTTACCAAACTTTTCTAAGAGGTCTAAGATGCTTCTGCCTGACGTTCCTTCTTCCCCGTCTCCTTCCAACTTCCACTGAAATCTGACCATTCTCCAGGCTTCTCCTAGTCTCTTCCCATTTTCTCTTAACATAGACACTTTCCGCCAATGAAATCCATATACGTGTGACCCTGCCTTGGTGCCTGCTTCTCAGAGATGTGGAATAACATAGCTTTCTTGGCTTTTTCTGTCTTATTTCCCTGTTGCCTACCAGTGTTTCCTGGGATCACCCAAATTGGGACGCCAAATTGGGATCACCCAATACACCACTTGCATTCAAATCTTTGTCTCACACCCTGCTACTAGGGACCCAACTTAAGAAGATCCTTCCTCCTTTAATTCATAACACCCCAGGTCCTGTAACTTCTACGTTCCCTCCATCACCTGCCCATGCATGCGCGTGCATACACACACACACGCACACACAAGCGCACACACACACGCGTGTGTAAACACTGGCAATGGAGAACTTTAATATAAAATCATTTGAGACAATGTTCTTCCACAGGTTTAAACACAAAGTAGGTAGTGAATATTAAATGCAGACGTTTATTAGAGACTTCAAAGGGGGAAGGGCTGAAATCACAGATGTCTAATGATTGATTAATGTTCAGTCCTACTTCATACATGGGATCCATATAATGGTGGTTTACATCTGGATGCATCAGCAGGACCCATCAAAGCGTCCAGATTCTACAAAGATTAGAAATGATATGAAAGTTTCCAGGACAAAGGGTGAAGATAACGGTAGCAAACTGATAAGGCCTTTCTCTTTGAGAACGCTACTGTATACGATAGGGTTAGTGACCATGCTGAATTGGAAGAAGGCTTAAATTGGGAGAAGAATGAAAGGCCAACGTGGAGTCAAGGGGCTTATTATTATCGATTTGAGCCTTGTATAAAAACATGCCCATTTGAAGCTCTCTTGAGATTTTATCTTTCTTCTGGCTGGCTTTATCTGGATAATACACTTTCACTAGTTAATGCTTATCAGATGAATGTGCATCCTCCCTCTTGTTGCCTGGGAATAAGAGAGCCCTGGCACTGATAATATGGAGCAGATTTTAATCCAGGGTCCATGACCTCATCACCTTGAGCAACATGGACACACCACACATGTTAGGTAGTTTTGTATCCTATCTACTCCATTCACGTTTTTATCACAGCCATTGCTATGATCATGGTTTGCAAGTGAATAGATTCTTAAACCACTTCCCTCTGTTGCACTAAACATCTCATGCTGTCACATGAATTCCTTGTAACAATTAGATAAGCCATTTTTGACACATGGACGAGCCTGGAATTATAATAGAGTTAACACTCCGTGGCTCCAATTCCTGACCAATGGGATATTGAAGCCAACGGTTAAATACAACCTTTTCTTGTCCCTCAGGTGGACAAGTTGGGGGATCATGACACACGGATCAAAGGTTTCCCAACAGAATTTAGCCTAAGAGATCCATACTGTGACCATCCCAACAACAAACTCTAAAGTATTCTTTCCTTCCTTCCTTGCTTGCTTCATTTTCCTAATGCCCTATCCTTTTCCTTGGGACTGCTTCCCGAAATTAACTATACAATGCAAGCCTTTGCCTGAGATTCTGCTTTTTGAGAAAGCTTGACTAACACTAGTATCTAAAACTCATGGGAGAAAGGACAAAGGTAAAATCTAGGAAAACCTGGAGAAAAGAATTTGATATGGCTAAGGGCAGATCATCTGCCTGGAGGTCGGTCCAGAAGCTCAACACACAGTGTGGTAAAAACTTCAGTTTTATTTGAACTAAATTTGGTATCTGGGGATCTCCAATAGAATGGATAGGGTCCAAAATACTAAAATAAGGAGTTCTTGGGGGGGGGGATGGGTCTGTAATTTCAAAGAGCGGGAGATGAGGTGTTTCTCAGTGGTCATACTTTTTAAACTAACAATATAGTTAGGCATGGAAGCCACAGCACCATCAGGAAGGAGAGAGGATTGGTGGTTAGGGGTTGTCCAGAGCCTCATGCCCTTCCACGCAGGTGAAGCTCCTTATAGTCATGACAGGACTGCCCAATACACTTGAAGTCACCTAAACAAATGAAAAAAACCTGTCAATTGTGTACATTCTGCAAAAACATAAGATGGCAGACAAAAATAATCGACATAAAAATATTGAAAGACAAGTATGAATAGCACCATTTAACTTGAATTAAGTTAAATTATTTTAATTTATTGTTTCTTGGAGATACCCATTGCCATTGTTTCATGGAGATACCCACCATAATCCTATTCAAATGACACAACCCCTCCCCCAAGAATTTTATACATACAGCATCTATGTCAGTCACTGAGTATATGGAGACCTGTGACCCGAGGCAGAAGGTTATTTGGATAGATTGGGCAGTTGGGGGACTGTGACTCAGTGGGTGAAGCATCCACCTAAGGCAAACCAGACAATGGACCCAAGGCAACATAGATGGGTTAGAGACCTCAGGAGCTATCCAGGAAAAGGATGCTAAAACGCAAACTGTTGGGTCCAGGACTTCTCAGGAGCTAGGTGATGCAGTCAAGGGTCGCTGGAGGTACCATAGCTTCATAAAACTTGCGAAGGGAGGATTTAAGAGCACTCAGCCAGGGTAGCAGCTGTGAGGCCACGGTGTATAACACAGGTGTATTAGAGAGAGACATTTCTCATCCATCTATATCAACGAAGCAGGTGCTTTTAAGGTACTAGGGCAGTGATTCTCAATCAGGGGTGAGTTGCACCCCCCAGAGATATTTGGCGATGTCTAACGATATTTTTTGGCTGCCACAACTGGGGAGTTGCCCCTAGCGTGTCTTGAGTAGAGGGCAGGGGTCCTGATAAGCATCCTGCAGATCCCTACAGTCCCCACGACAAAAATTTACCTGGCCCAATGTCAATAGCACCAAGGCCGAGAGATTCTAGACTACAGGGATGTTTACATCCTTCTCAGAGTTCCTCAGCAGGTAAGAGGAAAAGAGCCTGCTCTCCATAAAGGGTAGCAGGGAAATTACATTTCATGGCACCTGACACGTGCCAAGTCTAGTACACAACTTCCTTTGAATGTCACGAACAAGAGTAGGTATAATGACATCACTTTACGGAAAAGAAATAGAGTCTCAGAAAGAGAAGCAATGATCCAATAAATAACTCATCTTAGCTTGGACTTAAATCTTTTATAGACAAAGCCCAAAGCTGAGACCTTACTGGAAAAAAAGAAATACATTAGTTAGTTTTTCTAGTTTCAAAATGAAAATCATTTTCATCGATCGCTTATAATTTGTAACAAGGCAGGAAAATGTCACTGTGCTCATGACTGGTTTTATGTGCCAATAAGTTCAGTCTCAAGCTAGTAGCTTTTAATAAGCATAGACATCATGCTATTAGAATGTTTATTTAATCATTAAGTTTTATTTAGCACTGAACTATTAGGAATAGTTTTATCAGGGAGGTAGGATGACAGATTTTTATGACTGCCAAATTATTTTCCCCCAACGTTTATAGATTTTTTATAATAAGCATATACTGAAAACTATAAAGTTGCCAGATAGGTATATTTTAATGTGGTATAAATATAACAATTGTTTCAAGATACAGAATAAATGGCAGATAATATAGATGTTTATTTGGGGATTCTTTGGATCAGCTGACCAGGAAATCCAAAATTCAATTCCATTGAATACGACCATTCCTGGCCTCCAAGCAACTTGCAGAATAGGGTTTTGTCCAAACGGATTCAAACATCTGTAATGCCTTCTCCTTAGGGTTGCCTGTGAAGTTTCTGTGAATAATCCCACAGCTAATTCGAATTTCATCTTTCCACAAATATTCCATCCATCATTATTGGGTGTAATATCCCCTACCCTTCTAGACCTAGAGTGCCTTCCTTGAATTGTGGTGTTCTAGTTATATCATTATTAGTTTCCTCCCCAAAATTATGAGCTTCAAAGGCCAAGTTTTATGCTTATTCAGCTGTATATTTTCTTATCACCGAATGCAGTATTCTGCAAATAGAAGGCAGTCCATAAATGTTTGCTTTGGTGAAACAATTCTAGCCCTTGGGCCAAGGTGTTAACAGAGTGCCAGAATCCCAGAGAAGAAACAGGTGTGGGGTGTTGCAAAGAGAGTCTATGCTTAGCAGGCATGTTTATATTCAGGGCTAGTGGCCTGTATTTTTAATTTACCTGTTTTTTCCAAAGTATTGACTTTTTTCTTAAATAAATTCTTATTTAGATCTGAAGATCAGAAGTCTTTCAAGTTGAAGCCCTGCCTACACAGTCATTTATGAGCTGTACCAAAAAAAAAAAAAAAAAAAAAAAAAAGAAGAAAGAAAGAAAAAAGAAAGAAAATAAAGAAAAGAAAACACCAAGGAACATTAAAAATCTCTGACATGAAAAATGTGTCACAACACGAGGTTTTAAGGTGGACCAAGTAAAGAAATACGAAGCTTTAGATTTGCGGAGCTGCTCTGGGGGAAAGGTTTAGACTGCCCTGGCGTCAAGTTTAACCACACATCCAACAGGTGTTGGTGAATTGCATCGGAACAATGAGTGAAGTCTGCCATCTACAGGCCCCTATGTGTATTACAGCATAGGCTCCCACAGACCTTGAACCTGAGAAGGCAGGAGTCTTGGATAACAGGACTGCCCCATGATGGGATCTCAAAGACACAATCCCATGACAAACCTGAGACAGCCCTATGTTGAATTATTTGGAGTCTACGTTTTGTTTCCATCCTTCAATATAGGTATATAAGCAAAATGTTAAAGCTAGCTAAAAGAAAAACTCCCCTCCACCCCCCTTCCTGCCATATCATTACTTGACAAAATTGAAGATGTGAGCTTTGTGCCCCTGCCATTTTTATTTTTATCTTAGTGTTCTGACCTTTCTTTGCATTGTAATTGACTCTATCTATGTCTGTCTACCTAGGAATCGGTTAACTCAGTGCAGGAAACCCCTAGAAAGTTAACTCAGTGCAATTCCTACAGCACAGGAAACTCCTAGAACTGATTTTGGTACGCCCTCTTGCCAAGCCCAATGTCTGGCACATAGCAAATGTTCCACAAAAATTGGATGCAAGAATAATTACGGGAATAAAAATGCATGAATAAGAAGGCAAATCAATAAACTAATTATTTCTAGGTACTCTTGTTCCAAATTACCTATGAATTTATGAATAAAAAATGAATACATGAACACATACATATTTATGGAAAATGTGAATATATATGTATATACATATGCATATATGCATATATACGTATATACACACATATATACACCTGTACCTCTCTGGGTATCTTTGTCAGTTGTTTAGCAACTTCTGTAATAAATCCAGGAGGTTGCCACTTTTTCTTAAAACCTTAAATCCGTATATTTAAGATTTTATAAATTCAGCTTTAGGGCCCCAATTATGTCATGTCATCAGACCAAACGTTCTGAAAGATTCATCTTATTTATAAAGTAAATGTGGTACCAAGGTCATAGTTATTACTTCTCATTTATTTTATCCTTTCCGCAATTGACTGTCTAGCTCTAGTCAGAGGACATGAGAGCCAAGGAAAAATGGTTAGATAAGATCATTATAGACAGAATGAAAAAGAAAGTAGAAAAATAAGGTAAAAATTGTTTCTCCCAAGAGACCTGGGTTCTCTTCCCGGTTCTCTCTACCGACACAACCTTGAGGAAGCTTTTGGGGTTGTTAATCTTGACTGATCTTTCAAAGGGAGGGGCCAAAATTCATCGTTCACTGTTGCGTGCCAGGCACTGTGCTCAGTATTTCCCTGAATTGTCACATTTAATATGCCCGGCAGCCCCAGACTGGGAGACACAGACAGATACACCATTTGATGGGCATGAAATTGAATTTCCGGGAGACTGTTTCTGCAGGGTCACATTTCAGGAGGTACCGTGGTGCACTGGAACCAGCTCATACCAGCTTGTAAGAACCCACTCCCCATTCAGAAATGCCGTATTGGTCGCTTGAAGTCAGCCACAGTGGAACTATTCATGAACACGTAGATCAGGGATTCCCACGAATCAGCCCCGACTCCTCCCCCAAGAGCGGATTGTTTAATATGTACCAGCACCCCCCTGGCTACAAAGCAATAATAAAAGTTTAAGAATAATTGACTCCAAATGCATGTTCTTTCAAATAGACCACAGTACCCTAGAGTTAAGGGATAGCCCATTTAAGATTTATATAGCAATTTATAGTGGTTAAAACAATACTGTTATGTCTATGTAGGTTCAATGAGATGAAGCTAATCTCTGTTTCTCTTTTCTTCCTCCCTGTTTCCTCCCTCCTCCTCCCTTCCCAGCAGAGCCTCAGCCACATCCTGGGGGCCTGCTGTGTGCTCAGTGTTTGACAGAAACTACAAGATTTACAACGCTGAAGGAAATAAGGCCTGGGTCGGGTAAGGGATTTAGAGAAAACCACGAGGTAACTAGGTACGGAGCCCTGAATCCAGAATGAAGTTTCCCTCCCTTTGATCTGCTCTGTGAGTCTCCTGGTGACTCCCCAGACTTAGTCCTCAAGTTCCCTCTTCTGACACGTTCCGGACACCCACACTTCTCCCTTTATTCATTTCTTCAACAAACAGCTGAGCACAGAGTGTGTGAGACACATTGTTTCCACGACTTAAGATGCAGTCGTGAAGTCAGGAGGGGACTGCCAGTCTCCGGCCCTGGCAACTTCCCCTCTGGTGGGGGGACACAGAAGCCGCAGGGACAGAATAGCAAGACAGTCCGGCCAGAGGGGCTCGGGTTTGAATCGTAGGTGCACCTCTGTCTGTGCGACCGTGGGCCGGTTACTTAACCTCTTTGTGCCTCAGTTCCCTCTCATACTTTAAGAGGAAATAAGAACAGGCCCCACGTCTTAAAGGATTACATTTTGTAATTTTTTTTTTTTAGTATTTATTTATTTGGGGGAGAGCGCGAGCAGGGGAGGGGCAGAGAGGGAGGGACAGAGGATCCGAAACGGACTCTGAGCTGCCAGCGAGAGCCAGATGCGGGGCTCAAACTCGCGAACCTCCAGACCTGAGCCGAAGTCGGGCGCTCAACCAGCTGAGCCACCCACAAGCTCCCATTTAGTAATGTTACATAGCATCTGGTACACGGTTAAGGGCTCCATACGTGTTAGCCACTACTTTTAAAGGAACAAACTAGTGACATTCTGTAGGGAGATTTATGAAGAGTCCTGAGGTTGGCATGAGGGGACAGTTTTAGGTACGGTGATCAATGAAGTCCTCTCTGATGAACCGGTAAGACGCTGAAGAGGAGCCCATCCAGACAACACTTCTAGCATGAGGAACCGAATGGCTAAGCTCCGCAACGGGTCAAGGGTTTAGTGCTCAGGAAGTGTCCAAAGCCAGCGTTCTCGGAACACAGGCCGAGTGCGAGGGGACGAAGAAGGGAAAAAAAGTCCTGCGAGGCAGTTATAGCCCTGAGTAGTTTGCACTGTATTCTAAAAGCAAAAGAGTTTTTTAAAATGTTTATTTATTTTTGAGAGAGAGAGAGAGAGAGCAGGAGCAGGGGAGGGCAGAGAGAGAGGGAGACGCAGAATCAGAAACAGGCCCCAGGCTCTGAGCTGTCTTCCTGGAGCCTGATGTGGGGCTTGAACCCATGAACCATGAGATTATGATCTGAGCCGAAGTCAGACGCTTAACTGACTGAGCCACCAGGTGCCCCCAGATATTTTTTTTGTATTTATTTATTGTCAAGTTAGCTAATATACAGTGTCGTCTTGGCTTCAGGAGTATATTCCCATGATTCGTCACTTACATACAACACCCAGTGCTCATCCCAACTAGTGCCCTCCTCAATGCCCATCACCCATTTCCCCCCTCCCCCCTAACTGCCACCCCCATCAAGCCTCAGTTTTTTCTCTGTATTTAAGAGTCTCTGTGGTTTGCCTCCCTCTCTGTTTGTATCTTATTTTTCCTTCCCTTCCCCTACGGTCTTCTGTTAGGTTTCTCAAATTCCACATATGAGTGAAAACATATGATATCTGCCTTTCTCTGACTGACTTATTTCGCTTAGCATAATACCCTCTGGTTCCATCTACGTTGTTGCAAATGGCACGATTTCATCCTTTTTTATCACCAAATAGTATTCCACTATGTATGTGTGTGTGCGTGTGCGTGTGTGTGTGTGTGTGTGTGTGTGTATCTCACATTTTTATCCCTTCATCAGTTGATGGACGTTTGGGTTCTTGAGGTTCTTCCCTGGAGCATTTCTGCCCCTGGTTCTTGTCTCTTCAATGTGACTCTCCCCTAAGGCCGGTGGTTAAGGATCCCAGGGTTTGCCTGGTTTTACAGTCTTACCATTATTTGTTCTGTGGCAACTCTGAGAGATAATGAGCAACCCCTTGGAAATTGACAACATTTCCAAGACATCCTCACATTGTTTGTGTCCTGGATCTTTGTCTTTGGTTTCTAACCCTTTGGCTCAATTAAATAAGATCATCTGGATCGGAAATCCACTGACAGTTCCTGCAAATTTATGCATTAATCCGTTTGCTGGAGAGAACTCCCAGTTATCATCAAATCTCAGCAGGCATTTGACTCCAGAAGGAGTAAGGACTGTCAATTTAAATTGTCTGAAAGCCCACATGACCCTTGCTTTTACACCTTCCCATTTCCCATAAGCCTCCATTGGGGCCAGAACCGGGAAGGACCAATTAGGTCTTCTCTGATCTCCAGCAAGGAATTGATTGGAAGATCCCTTGACTTGCAGGCCAATCGCTTCTATCTCAGCATCCTCTTACAAAGTGGTAGTAACCTGGAGTGCTTGGGTGGCTCAGTCAGCTAACCATCTGACTCTTGATCTCATGGTGCGTGAGTTCAAGCCTCGCATCCTGGCTCTAGCATGGAGCCTGCTTGGGATTCTCTCTCTCCCTCTCTCTCTGCCCCATCCTCCACTCATGTTCTCTCTCTCAAAATAAATAAATACACTTTATATTTAAAAAAAAAACTGGCAGTAACCTGCCTCTCCGAAGACAGCATTATTATTGTTGTTGTTGTTGCTATTGTTTGATGAGTGGGCAAACAGCTTTAAACTTGGGTTCACTGGGAAAGGCTTATGACCATAATCCTGGGATTATCTGCTTGCCCTGATGCCCCAGGCACAGCTCAGTGATCCAGAGTGGGCAGCCCAGAGCACCCGAATGTCATCTCCTAGTCTACTCACCCATTGTACTGGAAAGAGAATGAGAAGTTGGCTGAAGACTATTTCTTTTTAATTTTTTTAAATGTTTATTTACTTTTGAAAGAGGCAGAGACAGAATGAGAGTGGGTTAGGGGCAGAGAGAGAGGGAGACACAGAATCCAAAGCAGGCTCCAGGCTCCAAGCTGTCAGCACAGAGCCCAACGCGGGGCTCAAACTCACAAGCTGTGAGATCATGACCTGAGCTGAAGTCGAACACTCAACCGACTGAGCCACCCAGGCGTCCCTTTTTTTTAATATTCTTTTTCTTTTTTTAATATTTGGCTGAAGACTATTTCTACTGGGTTTATAAAAGAGGAACTAAGACACCTAGAAAAGGCTAGGGCTTATGACAGTTTCCCTACAGAGTCGTATTAAACAAAGCAAAACAACAACAACAAAAAGTTAAGTGCCCCAAGCAATGAACTCAGGTATTCCAGGGACCTTCCATGTCACTCAAGCAACTCAGCAAGAATTCTCAGAATCCAGGGGCGCCTGGGTGGCTCAGTCGGTTAAGCATCCGACTTTGGCTCAGGTCATAATCTCACAGTTCGTGAGGTCGAGCCCCGCATCAGGCTCTGTGCTGGCAGCTCAGAGCCTGGAGCCTGTTTCAGATTCTGTGTCTCCCTCTCTCTCTGACCCCCCCTCCCCATTCATGGTGTCTCTCCCTGTCTCAAAAATAAATAAACATTAAAAAAATAATAAAAAAAAAGAATTCTCAGAATCCAAATTCTCCTATATCACATGCTTGCCATTAACCTCACTAACAGCCCCATCCATACACTCTTTCTTATATCTTCCTCCCAAATGTAATTAGTAACATATCTGGCTAATTCTAGAATTCTTTTCCCATGTCCCACATTATTCAGATGAGCTACAAAAAAATAACAATGAACAGGAAAGAGAAGGGGCTCTGCCTGAACTCGCCTGGAGTCCCTGCTTCTCCTGAATACCCAAGCTCTTCTCCGAACCCTCTTCCAGACCACAGAGCCCAGCAAGCAGGCCCAGGGCTCTCCCTTGGGGTGGAGTGCTTAAAGGTCAGGTTCTCCTTAGGGGAAGGAAGGAAGGAAGGAAGGAAGGAAGGAAGGAAGGAAGGAAGGAAAAACCTGAGGCCCCTTGCCTGGTAATGAACCCTACCTTCATCTCACCAGGGCGGGAGGGACAAAATCTTCATAGCGTGTAGACACCAGGTCTTGGACCCTATGCACATCCTTGCAGCATTTATTTTCCAGAATATTCCTTTTCACTGCCGTCTTTTCCTCCTCCTTCTCCACTATTGTAACCTGCTATCTATCTCATAAAAATGGAAGTTGGTGTTTTTATTATTTATTTTATTTTTTATTATTGAAGCATAGCTGACGTGTGATTTGATGTTAGTTTCAGATGTACAGCACATGATCCCACCTCCTATACATAACTCAGTGTTCGCCACGATATGTGAGGTCCCCGTCTGTCACCGCACAACCTTATTGCAATGCTATTGACCATATTCCCTATGCTGTGCTTTTCATCTCCGTGACTTACTTGTCACTGGAAGTCTGTACCTCTCAAACCTCTTTGTCTATTTTACTCTTCCCCCCGCCCCCTTCCTCTCTGTCAACCACCAGTTAGTTCCCGATATTTATGAGTCTATTCCTCCTTTTTTTGTTTGCTTGTTCATTTGTTTTGTTTTTCAGAAAATAAATGCAAATGTCATATGATTGCCCTTGTATGGGGGTGTTTTTATTTTCTTTGGAAACCTAATGATAATCTTTACTGTCACTGAGATCCTATTTTCAAGGACCATTTCCACAAAATGACTTTTAGAGGCGTTTTGGTGGGGGGGGGGGAAGGGCAACAGGGATTTTTTCAATAACCACGGTGGAATGCAGGGACGTGGGTCTCAGAGGTGGAATTGCTGGGGAAGGTGTCCACTCTGGGCTGCTGTTGTCCTGACCTTGAAACAATGCGTGCAGGGCCTGTCTCATCGGCCATCTCAAATTGCCACGGAAAGAGGCGATGACAGTTTGCTTTCACCCAGTCCCTCGAGTTATGAGTAATTTTGCTCGACTCTTGTCATTTTCTGGCAGATTTCACGAGGTTGTGCTGAATTTGCAAACAAAGGCAAAAGGCAAACAATGGTTTAAGCTGCTTTGAGATTGCCTCATTAAACCACAGCCTGCTGGAAGCTTTCTGCTTTTAGCAACGAACACATCTGAGCTCTACAATGATGTCACCATCTAAAATTCTGTTCACATTGCTTTGGGGCGATAAAGCTGTCCCATGAGCAACTAACAAAATGATGATGATAATAATAATAGTAATAATAAATTAAATACACAAGGAAGGAAAAAAAAGGAAAGAGCAGAAAACTGCTCCAATTATCAGGAAAGCTGAATTTCAGACCCACTGCTGCCATACCAGCCCCGTCACCAAGTAGCAATTCCCTTGAGTTCCTCAAGACTCGGTTTACCTCTCTGGAACTTGGATGTACTGACGCCCTTTCTGTTTGGGCATTCCACTGAGCTCAGCACTTGTTTCCTATCCAGAGAGGAGGTCGTGTGCCATGCTCTCCAGGATCTTCCATTTCAGAAGTGTGCCTTTGTGATTAGGTGAGAGCCCTTTACACGCGGCAAAGTCCTAAACGTGCAATGTAAGATTCTCTAGAGTATTTTCTATTCCAGCCAATTCTGGCACAACCCACAGATGACAGCAAAGTTAAAAGAATGGCACACTGAGATGCAGGGAGGACTCTCAAAAGAATACAGTTTTATTAAAGCCGGTGGACAAACTACCTGGACCACGCAGATATTGTGAGGTAGGTGCCCTGACCCAATTCTGTCAGGTCAAGTTTATGATAAGACTGAAGTTCATTGGTGCTGCTGGTAATGGCAATTCTTTTGCCTTGAGGAAACACCCTCCTGCTTCCAGGCACCGTCTCTCACAGTCTCCCACCTGACATTTCCTTGGGCCCGAGTCGTCCTTGTCCTGTGGGTGCTCCTACTGGTCAGTGTTAGGAACATATGTTTCTTTAGATACACCCTCTATGTTCTCGACCATTGATCCCAACCAGAAGCAGGCTCTTAGCCAGCCAGGGAGAGTTCCAGCATTGGCAGTTCCAGGTACCAAGGGGAGCACCATACCTGTCAGAGAAGGCTGATCCCCAGTAGCAGGCTGTAAGGCCACCCACACTTAATGTTTCCTTCTCCTTCCATAGCCCACAACACTGCCTGAGAGGAGTGTTTTGCACACTACTTCAAGTACAACCATGATACCTTGCACCAGCTCATGGCAATCTAAATGTTCTTGCCAAACGTAAACCAGTCCCTGGGTTGATCAGAAACATCACCAGCCCACTGCAATGGCCTGCCCCTTCCAGAGCAAATCTGCTTTGTCAAATGGGCAAAGCAGCCTTCATTGGCTGTTTTCAAAGTCACCTTGCCCTCTATGTGGAACAGAGTCCTGCAGATGAATGGAAAACTACTCCAATGACCAGTCTCTGAGAAGTATGGCTCTGGTGGTCAGAGATTGGGGCATGATAGTGGCCAAAGAGAACAGGGTCCAATTCAAGAAGCAAATGTCAGTTGCACCCCATAGCCTAGGAAGAGTAAGTCACAGCCAGAGACATGTTAGATGGAGGGGAAATTTACCTCATGGTACTCCAACTCCCTCAAATACTCACTATAATAAATAACTCTTGGAAAGATCATTAAGTTTTCAAAAATATGCAGTATTATGCATTCTTCAGGAGCATTTAGAAAGAAAGAGCTAGGAAAAAAATGTCTTATTAGTACAGTGAACCAAGGTTTTATTTCCTATGAAAATTGACCCTTTAGCTACATTGGAAGTCTCCAAATATCTTGCTATGATTTCTGCCACCTCCCTTCCTGAAAACAACACTTTCCAATAGGTCCTTGTCACTGTGGTCCCATTTAGCCCATGAAGAATCCAAGGTGTGAGCATTTCTTTCCAATCAAGATTGGTAACTGAACTGGAATGAAGAAGCCACAGCTCACAGTCTTAGCTCTCATTGAAAATGAAGTTGAAGACCAAGCCCCAGACAGCATGATAACTTTCAATAAACATTTTTCAAGATCACGTTTCTTATGTTCCACTCTTCATACTCAGCCCATGGAACATTGAACCTTTGTTTATTTCATTCCTAATTATCCAAAGACTGCAATGGTGGTTTATTGATGGGTCGGACAAGAAATGTTTGTTTTCTAAAAAGAACAACAACAACAACAGCAACAACAACAAAATTTAGTGCGAGTTCTTTGCGTCCTCCTGTATCCACCCTTTTAAAATCTACCTTTGAGGACATTAGAGAAAAGCAATTTGGATAGGTACACCCAGACAACAGGTTCTGTGAAACAGCACATCTCAGCCTTCAGTGTAGAGACCAGGGATCTAATTCTTGGAGAAAAATTAGAATATTTTCCCTGGGAGGTATTAATTCAATATACTGACTGTTAGAATAAAACTGACATTATATTGCTGGGTAAAATTCCCTGACTACACATAAAGATCCTTCTGTTACTAGGAGGATAAGAATTAGGGGTGTGTGTGTGTGCGTGTGTGTGTGTGTGTATTTATAACTTGAATCCATAACACAAAACGGTCACACATTAAAGATTGGTAGAATAATTGAGTAAATTAATAAGCAATGAAAATCAGTGATTGGGTACAAAGTACCCCATGGGGGCAGCCAAATTGAAAACTAGAGGGGCGCCTGGGTGGCGCAGTCGGTTAAGCGTCCGACTTCAGCCAGGTCACGATCTCACGGTCCGCGAGTTCGAGCCCCGCGTCGGGCTCTGGGCTGATGGCTCAGAGCCTGGAGCCTGTTTCCGATTCTGTGTCTCCCTCTCTCTCTGCCCCTCCCCCGTTCATGCTCTGTCTCTCTCTGTCCCAAAAATAAATAAACATTGAAAAAAATTAAAAAAAAAAAAAGAAAACTAGAAAATCATGAACTCAATACTCAAACCAAGAAAGTGCCAAAAGCTTTAGTCAAGAATGAAAGGAATATTATGAGATAAATCAACCAAAATAATGGGAGTTAAGGATGCAGAGGGCATCTGGAGCAAGGAACACAGTTCTGGGTCCGACAAAATTCAGTTAATATTCCAGGACCATTACTTATAAATTATAGGACCTTCATACATTTACTTACTCTTTTTTAAGATTAATGCCTATGAGATTCAGTGTAGATTTAGATCAAGTTTTATCACTCAATATAAAGTAACATAAATGAATACAGATATCTGGTAGTAGAACAGGCTTCGTGCTTGAGTCCCCTGAACTCAAGAATCCTTCATGCTTGCTCACCATTATGTCACCAGCACAAGTTAAGTCCTGGTAATAGAATGAGAGTTTAACAAACACTGGAAGGATAGAAAAGCAAATTAATGAATGAGGAAATAAAAGATACTTATATAAACGAAATGCAAAATTTTGTTTTTACTTTTTTACCCTCACTTGGGAGAAGAAAGATGTATTGTTTGTAGTTGATTCTCACATTGTCTCCTGGCCCCCCAAATTTGGTAAGCACTCTCCTGGAGAGTATCAGAAGGGGATAGGATGAAATTTCCCCAAATTAATTGCTAATACTCTCTGATAAAGGAGATATTTGTGATCCTAGCCCTACCCTTGAAAATTCTGGCAGTAAAAATTGGCGGAAAGAAAGGCTCAAACACCTGAACATGGCCCTTAGGACTCTGGCTTCTTCTGAAATCTCTTCTCACAATTATTTTGTCTTCCATATGGCCAATGAAACATGTCTGTCTTTGGGTGTCCTTTTAAAAAAACAATCTTGACAATGATCCAGGAAAGGACACAATAAAATAAATGTTTTCTCATCTAAATTCAAAGCCGACTTAAGCGAGAGTTGGAAATAAGGTCAAGGGAAATGAAACCTTTTCTCTTTTACTGTTAAAACCAGTTTAGGTGGATATGATGAACTGTATATAGAAGCAGCACTCAACAGGACCAGGCTGACTTTCCCAAGAAATCACAATGATTCTTGCTCCAGCGTGAGATCTTGACGACTAGACTTACTGCAGGACCTCAGGCACACCAGGCCACATCTTCTCTGTCACTGGGTGGATTCCTAAAAGGATGGAAGAATAAAGGACTGACCTAAAACTGCTCTCTGTTTTTTTCCATAAGTCACCAATCATGGGAAAGGGTGTGGAAAGTGAAGAGGGACAGAAAGTTCTCACTAATGGGTTTCCCTCCACATGGAAACGATAAACATGGGGAAAGGAAGTTCCTCATTAAAATACTGTTACTGGCGTGTTGATATTTTTTGAGAGGTATGGTGTAGACAGGGTGTGAAGACTTTAAAATAAAATAGATGTGGAATCAAATCACAACCATCCCATTCAAATCTTTGTAAGTAACCTTACCTCTCTGTGTGCAGATTCTACATCTGTAGAAGCATTCTGTCTACTCCTTTATGGAGGTGTTGAGAATGTATATTGTACTAACCATGGTTCCAGGCACCGTAGTCAAATAAAATCATTGGAAAATTAAAATAATAATGACAATAATAAGAATTATAAAGTTCTAACCCCCAAAAGGCTAAACCGAAGCAAAGAAAAAAAGGAAAACTCAGTTTCCTGTGCAAAGTTGCTCTTAATGGTAACTAACATTTGGCAATAAATTGTTATGTGTTGAGAAATGCATCACACAATTTATATTCCTTGCTTTATTGGGTAGCAATGTAATAACCACATGGTGTAAGTATTGATATCCCTTTATACAGAAATGAAAACTCAAGACGGGAAAGGCTACCTCACTTGGTCAAAATCAGTCAACGGGAGAGCAAGAAGTGTACACCTAGGTCGTCTGGATTCAGAGATTATTCCCTAACTACTATGGTGGATAGCCTCCTCACAGTCAGCGGGCAAAGAAAAGATTCATAAATGAATGCAAAGAAGGACCTCCAGGATGCAACGGGTCATCAATTTCAGCTCAGGCACCAAGAAGCCTTCATCATCTTTATATTCTTGCCCAAGGCTGATTCCATGTTTCCACAGGAAAGTTTCCTTTCCTCTTTGACCCTGGAAAAGTGATACGTGCAACGATGGATTCAACTTTGTACATTGAAAGACCTCAACAAGCTGCTCCAGGAATAACAGGTCAGGTAAGTAGAAAGACTGATTCATAATGGGAATTTTAAAAAGTCATGCGTTTCAAAGGTATTTCAAATCTTGGCCAAGAGACAAGAAAAAAAAAGACCCGATTGTAAGTTGTGCATATTGAAGAGCCCAAAACACAAGGATGAGTAGAATGTATAATACTCATTTCTCTCTCTCTCTCTCTCTCTCTCTCTCTCTCTCGGTAACTTTCAAGTTACATTTAGAAAGCGGGGGTAAATCCAGGGGAGAGATCACAGGGGGATGAGGCTGAAAATACCTTCAGATATTTAGGGCCAGACCCAGAGCTAAGATTTGGCAAGTCGCCCATAGAGAAAAAGAATAATGATTCAAAGTCTGGGAAAATATCTCTCGGTTTTCTCTTAAGGATTTTGTCATGTCCAAACTGGATAAAGAAGGCTAAGTCCTAAGTCAATAGCAGGCTTATGTAAATAGTACATTGTTGGCATGGGTGAGAAGTGGGAATGACTGAGACATCCTGAAAGTTATTCTGTTTCCACTGAGGGAACAGGTTTAAGTGACGGAAAGTGAGATTGACTATAATACCCAGTTTGAGTAAACTAGTGTGAATTCATTACTATGGGAATCAGGGAAATTTTAAGGTAAATGCTTCTCCTGGGTGTATCTGGGAAAGGAAGAATGGCAAACATCTAACAAATGGATGGACATAAACTTAAGGGTCTACATAATGTTTGACATCGTATTATTTGTTCAAGGATAATAATGATCTTCTTGTTGAAATTCAATTTCTACATAGGGAAGTGGGGAATAAATAAGAAATCTCAATGCAGAACAGGCAAAGCGATATTCTCAGCTTTGCAGCTATTGCTGTGTTTTCTAAGCCTGTCAATTATCTGATGGGTTACTTGTCAGTGAACGTGCAGAAAAATAAGCACTATGTGAGGGAGTCTCATCTCCAAGCTTGAGGGGCAGTTTGGCCGCTAAATTGGTATGTGGAGTAGATTGTATTGTTTTGCTGAAAATATTAACTGATCTTCATCTCCCCCATCCCTACAAGACCCCTCCTTCATGCCCCTCCTTTAGCAGAAGAAAAGTCAGAGGGGAAAACCATTGTTTGGGAGAGGTAAGCTTAAATACTATATATTACATTATTTTCAGTGGGTCACTGGGTGAAAACTCAGAACTCTACAATGCATTTCAGAAGCACTCTCTACAGAATACTTGTATTTTTGCTCTAGATAACATTAAATGATACCCACATATCAGCTTTTATGGTTTCCTCAGAACCCTGGTTGGTGAGATTTTTTTTTTCCTCTTAGACAATGTTAATGATTTAAGCAGGATTTCTATTCCCCAGACATCAGGAAGTTTTAAATGAAAACAAAAACAAGAAACAGGTTCATTATCCACAGGTAAACACAATGTACAACATCTGGTCACTTCTTCTAACTCGATCTAACAATTCCCCACCCCCTGATTTATTCCCAAGATAACAAATGATGATGAACAAATAAAGTTACTCCGTCTTTATTTAGAGCACTGATATTTGGGCTTCTAATGTCCTTAAAAGAAATATCACAAACCATAAAACAAACAAAATATCTCGGTATAAGATATAGAGATATTCCATCGCTTATAAAGATTCCCAAGAAGATGAAATGAACCTTTGTGTTGTTATGGTATGCATACCTCAAGATAGCCCCCCACTTGTATTTGTTCACAGGTAAGGGAGGAAAATGTATCCTGATAAATGACCAAGAAGCAAAATTATCCCAAATACCTTCGAGCATACATTATGAATAAGAATAACCATCAGTTTAAACCAAATTACAGACAAATGCAATTTTCTTAAAATATATGTATTATATTATTCAGAAAGTTGTAGGTTATGCTGCCCTAATAAATAACTCCAAATTTCGGTAGCTTGAAGAAGCAAAATAGTTGCTTCCTGTTCACAAGCCATTATGGGTTGGCAGGGATGGGATCCTACTCCATTTCTGACTTAGTCCAAATTCAGGCTTGAACAGAGTCTCACTATTTGGAAGATCAACTTGCTCCATAGCACAGAAAAGGTGAATATGGAGAGTTGTATCCCAGATCCTAAGTTCTTCTGACCGCAGAAGACACACATATTTTATTGACCTCAATGAATGACTTGATCATGCCTAAGCTTGAATGTGAGGAGGAATTAAAATCTGACCGTGTGCCCAGAAGAAACCCAGAAATACTAGTGTGCAGAATTAGTGCCATACACACTAAAAGAATGCTACCCAGTGGTTTGAGGGCAGCTATAGGACTTTCCCCAGTGTAACATTCATGTGGTTTGTGACAATGTTCCATTTAGGCTGCCGGCTCCCCATTTATTTGCTGATATTTACCTATTTTTAAAAATTAAGCATCTTCTTGATTCAGATTCAAATTCACCAAAAATCTCCAATTCTATTGGCATGAGAGATTCTTAAATGTAAAATTTCTTCTCTCAATTTGCTCTATTTTTTTTTTTTTTAGCTAAGCTCAGAGTTCCCTGTAAAAAATAAAATATATCCAACTCAGTCTGGGAGAAAAGGTAATCTGGGCTGTCTTCCTGAGGGATGTCACATCAGAGTAAACTTTGATAGCATGGGTAGGTGTTACAAAGTCACCTGAATGGAGAAGTGACAAAAGGATCTATATTACAGACCAGAAAAAAAATATACCCTGCATGCTTGTGGTAGGCAGATTCTTGGAAGGTATTAATTAAAAACGCACTTTTTTTTTCTCAAGTAAAACTTGACAAGTGTTCAAAAATTGCCAAGTTGTATATACTATTTAAGAGGTCAGAGATCTGGGTTTGTCTGTCCTAAGTGTGCACAAGGAAGCATAGAGATAGTACACATTCATCACTAAACCACGCACCTAAAAGGACTGTGGACGGTGTCTTGCAAGAGGTTTTGATATGCACAGAGGTGTCAGCAAGGAATGTAAACCAAATCCATCTAGAGAACTCAGAGCTTGCCCTGAGGCCTTGAGAGAACTTTCTCCTGTTTTCAATACGTCCTGCTTTCCTTGCATCTACTGTCAGAATATTGAAAAGTCAGACTGCACTTGCAAAAGGAGAAAGAAAATATAGATGGCTGAGTGTAAGGAGGTCAATTTGATAAGGATTTATGTAAATAACTATTAGTTTATTTTACAATCTTCTGAACACTGGTCTGTCTCCTTTTTACCATTGCCCTATTTAAATAATAGTTGCGTACTCCAAAGTGTTACTAAGCACCCCTACATCTTTTTACCACTGAGGGCATACACATTGTTGAGAATAAATGGCAAGTAGTCCATAAAAACGCTTTTATTTATTTATTTATTTATTTATTTATTTATTTTATTTTTATTTTTAAAATATAATTTATTGTTAAGTTAGCTAACTTACGTTACATACAGTGTGCTCTTGGCTTTGGGGGTATATTCCCATGATTCATCGCTTACATACAACACCCAGTGCTCATCCCAGCAAATGCCCTTCTCAATCCCCATCACCCATTTTCTCCTCTCTACTGCCCCCCACCATCAACCCTCAGTTTGTTCTCCCCCCAAAAAAAATAAACCCAAATAATCCAGTGAAGAAATGGGCAGAAGACATGAATAGACCCTTTTCCAAAGAAGACATCCAGATGACCCACAAATACATGAAAAGATGCTCAATATCATTCATCATCAGAGAAATACAAACCAAAACCACATTGAGATACCCCCTCACACCAGTCAGAGTGGCTAAAATTAACAACTCAGGAAACAACAGATATTGGTGAGGATGTGGAGAAATGGCACAGTTGGTGGGGATGCAAACTGGTGCAGCCACTCTGGAAAACAGTGTGGAGGTTCCTCAAAAAATTAAAAATAGATCTACCCTATGACCCAGCAATAGCACTGCTAAGAATCTACCCAAGGGATACAGGAGTGCTGATGCATAGGGGCACTTGTACCCCAACGTTTATAGCAGCACTTTCAACAACAGCCAAATTATGGAAAGAGCCTAAATGTCCATCAACTGATGAATGGATAAAGAAGATGTGGTTTTTATATACAAGGGAATACTACTTGGCAATGAGAAAGAGTGAAATCCTGCCATTTGCAACAACGTGGATAGAACTGGAGGGTATTATGCTAAGTGAAATAAGTCAGAGAAAGACAGATATCATACATTTTCATTCATATGTGGAATTTGAGAAACTTCACAGAAGACCATGGGGGAAGAGAAGGGGGAAAAAATTAGTTTCAAACAGAGAATGAGGCAAACCATAAAAGACTCTGAAACACAGAAACAAACAAACAAAAAATGGCTTTCAAAGACATTCTAACTTTGAAGTCAAGCACCATAAGAGAAGACTATTTATCCTTGCTGGGGGGAAAAAATGTCCTTTGTTTTTTCAACCAGTATATAATGAAATCAATAACTTCATCAGAAATGTCTAAGAATTAGATTAACCAAAGTAGAATATTTTACATTGGTAACAATTTCCTCAGAGATACTAAGACATTATCCTTTGCTGAACTCCTCCAGAGGGAAGAGTGAGTACCACTTAATTTAACATATGCCATTATACTCACTCAGTGTCATGCTCTCCAACAAAGAGAATCTTGCATGCATTATCTTCTTTTCATGACCTTGATCCTTACCTCTCTCTGCGGATGAGCTGTTATAATCGTGACCTCCATGTACGGCTGCACAAATGTGCCAAGCTCACACTGACTGTAAGTGATGCAGTTGGGTTCATCAGAAGATGTTGAATTCAGCTCCATTCTGATACAGGTGGCTGTGGAATCTTTGAAAAGTCGTTGGCGTCTTAGTCTCAAGTTTTTCATCTCTAAAATGGGTATAAGTACGACTTAATCATCTAATGCAGTTGAGGAGAGGATTAAGCAGTAAAATAGAAAAAAGTCTCTCCATGCATGCTGGTTCTCTTCCCTGAACTTGTACTTTTGCTCCGTAGTCTGCTATAAAGTCTGTTATGTTTTTCATGTATTGTTCTATCCAACTTGATTGACCATGGAAGGGACTATCCATAAAGTAAAAAATGATCATAGAAAAAGTATATTTATAACCTTATATATACACATTTAATATATTTCATGTCTGTTTATAAATCACCACTTAATATAGTCCAAGTCTGTTTATTCACATTATCATGAATGTAATCATATTCTTATTATACATTAGGGCAATCAAAAATATATCCATGATACAGATTACATATAACAATAGCGACTACGAACATATAATGCATATGTGAATAAAAAATTTTTATATACTTTGTTAAGTATATTACATGCACAGTATGCTCCTATATTTTATATACATATCAGAACAATTTGGCAGAACTGGACTTGAGCAGGGTATAGTTTCTCTATGCAGAAAAACAAACATGGCTACTGCCCTTACTTTGGAGTTGAATATTAATGAAGGGAGAAGATAAAAACATCATCTTTCCTCACTTCCAGACACTTACACACGGGCACACATGTCTACTTGGAAACAAAGCTTTATCTGAAGGCAGAGGTGCTTCTGAGATATATAGGACCAATGTTCAGAGCCTTCTCTGACCAAATGGCAGCTCAATGGCCACTTGTCCTGCTGGTTCCTCTGAGGTCTAGGTTCTGACAATGATGACTGAGCATGCTTGTGGTTGGTGCAATAATCGTTCCCCAAAGACGTCTACATTCTAATGCCCAAACCTATGAATATGTTACCTTACACGGAAAGCAGGATTTTGTAGACGTGATTAAGTTAAGAGTGTTGAGATGGAAAGACTCTCCTGGATTATTCAGATGGGCCCAATGCAATGACAAGGGTCCTGGTAGGGAAAAGGAGGGAGGCTAAAGAGTCAGAGTCCTAGTGATGCAGACTCAAGCCAGGGAACACAGGCAAAATCCAGAAGCTGGAAAAGACAAGGAATGAATTCTCTCCTAGCTCATCTGAAAGAAACACAGTTGTGCCAACACCTTGATCTTAACCCTATAAGATCCATTTCACACATCTGACTATGGAAATTTTAAGATAATAAATTTACTTTGCTACATGTAAGCCACTGTCTGTGGAAACTAATACAGTGCTGATTCCTGCAGGCACCAATGTTGCTTGACTAGAGTCTCACCATCATAGAGGCTGGTCTCAGAATCTGCTCCAATTATGCGTTGGTCTAAACCAAAGTGTGTCATACTTGCCTGGCCGTTTGTGTCCTAGAAAACAATTGTCCTTTGCCCCGAATATTTCACACACTGTGAGGGTGTGCATCGGTTGTTGCTCATTTCACTCTTAGCTCACTGCTTCTAGGTCTCAGCGAGAACCTACAGGGAAAGTGGCCCAGAGGCAATCTGCAAAACAGACTCCTTGCTCCACATAAAAGCAGTCTGTCTTCTCCTGTCCCACTCCAGACCAGGGCTCACACCCATTTGTTCGCCAATACATCATCATAGTATACAGCTCATGGTGAAAAGTAAATCTTATTTGTTGAGCAACAGCCCAATCGTGAGCCAGCCTTCCGCAGATACATACCTTCTTTCCCAAGTTTCTCCTAACACCACCCAGTGTCTTCTTCCTTGCCTCAACCACTACCCCTCCAGGCTACTCCACTTTATGCTTTGTCACAAGGCAAAGGAACATAAGCCCTCTTTTCCCTGGCTTCCTAAAATAAACACGATGTTATGGGTTCAACCGTCTCCCTCAAAAAGATGTGGAAGCCCTAACCCTGGATACCTGTGGATGTAATCTGATTTGTAAATAGAATCTTTGTAGGTGTCATCAATGCAAGACGAGGTCATAATGGATTAGGATGAGCCTTAATCCAATGACTGGTGTCAGTAAGAGGAGGGAAACTTGGACACAGATGCCAAGGGAAGACGGTCACATGAAGGCAGAGATCCAGAAGCCAAGGAATGCCCAAGACAGCCAAAAAACCACCAGAAGGGAAGTAGGAGGACAGAGGCATGGTATGACTTCTTTCTCAGAGTCTCCGGGAAGATCAACCTGGCCGCCATCTTGATTTTGGACTTCTGGCCCCTGTACTATGAGAAAATACATTTCTGTGGTTGTAAGCCCTGAAGTTTGTGTTATTTGTTACAGCCACCCTAGGAAACAATACACATGGCTAGGGCAAAGCCAACAGCTTCACTGCTTACACATAAGTCTGCATCCAACCATCTGTGCGTGTCATGTGTCAACCATCCACATGCACAAGCCACTGCATCTTTTGTCGACTTGGGTTGACAGTGATAGATCTAATTTTGCCATCCCAGAAGGAGGGGGACACTGCACCCTCCCATGAGGGGCAGCGTCCCCACTGGGGTAACCTGCGCTCATCAACGTCGCCTGGATATAAAGTGGAAGTTAACGTGTCAGCCCAGCAGCACTCCTGTTAACCACTGATTTGTTTTCTCATTTGCGTAAACATGAGCTGAACTACCCGCCAAGCCAGGGGAAGGAAACCTCATCAGGGAGTTTTATAGGTTGTATAAGTGTTTCCGACACCTGGGCCTCGTTGTACATACAGAATCCTGCATCTGAGCTCCTCGTTTTCCTTGTAAACAGAGTTCAAAATTCCGGGCACAGGCATTTCTCTGAATCCCTCAGGAAAATAAACACAATGCACTAAACATACAATGAGCTACCCCCAACCAAGGAACCCAACTAACAGAGGACAGCAGGGTATTCTGTGGTCACACCACCTGGGCAGTGAGAGTGTGTTCTAGAGTTATCCTAAACTAGATTTAAAGTCTCAAAACCAAGTAATAACCATGGCAATTCCCAATCCCTGGGCTGTTTTCTGAAGTGTATTTTAGAAGCCTTTCCTGTTTATTACAGCTATCTGTCAGCCCAAAGGCCTTTGGTATTTCTCCCCTCCTTCTTCATTGAATTCAGAAAATTCGAGAGATAACCAAATAGCAGGATTTCAATCTCATGAGGAATGACTGGAACCATACAAAGTACAAGTCTTGGGAAAACGGAGAATATAACATTTCTCCAAATTGAAATAACACTTCTTAAAGCAGAGATTCCAAGAAAAACCTCGTATCATCTTTGCAGGCCACCAAAACCAACTTCTGGGGGGAATGGAGGAGATCTCATCAAAAGGTACAAATTTGCAAGCAGTAGATAAAAACTCTTGCTGATCTACGGCACAGAATTAGTGATTTTAGACAGTACTGTATTATAAGCTTCAAGTTTCTAAGGGACTAGATCGCAATTGTTCCCACTACAAATAATAATAATAATAATAATAATAATAAATTATTAATATATAATTAATATATTATTATATTATAATATAAATATTATATTATTAATTAATTGATTATTAGTTAATTAATTAGTATTAATTAATATTATAAATATTAATATATTATTATTATTATTATCTGACATGATAGAAGCACTAGCTAACAAACACCACAGTGGTAACCATAACGCAATATATACATGTATCAAAACAACATGTTGTACACCTTAAATTCACACAAAATTTATGTCAATCATGTCTCAAGTTAAAAAAAAAATCCAGCTTCTAATCTCCTGTGATCATTCATTCAAGATAATACTTGAATGCCTCACCTACTATGAGTCAAAGAAGGCAGGCATAACTAAGACGCATAAAATGCTATCCCTCTACTCAGGAGATAATCGAGTCATGCAAAAGCTGTAATTGCAGAAAAATGCTTTGGAGTCTGAGAATTAGGGAGGCACTGGCAGCCAAAATATATGCACCTACGTTCCGTCTCTGTGACACTGCTTGCCATCTGTGTGATCAGGGTGAGTCTCCAATTTTCTAAAACTCAGCTACCTCTGGACCCAAATGGGGCAACCATCGCCTTTATCGCGTTCTGTGAGAAGATAAACTACTTGAGGTCATTTTGAAATTCAAATCAGCTAATGAATATAATCTACATTTGTTGCAGTTTTTTGATTGATAGTGGTTCAGTATCATCCTGAGTACTTAGATTCATTGCCAGACAGCCCTGTGTGTTTTCTCTCCTCTCTCACTCTTTTCTTAACAGCTTGGCTTTCCTTGGTGGATAGATAATATTTTTGTGCCACACAAACTTTAAAGCGAGACTGAATAATGTTACAAGTACCTCAAAAAGAAAAAAAAAATCTGGCAGTGAGAAAGGAAGATTTTACTGAAAATTGACTAGGGAAGATGAGGAGAAAATTCCTCTCACTACAGAGCAAACAACTGAACAATTATGCTTCAAATCCTTATTTCTGTTACCTCCTAAAACTTCTCTTTAGACATAAGGTTAAACTTTACCCTCTGTATATTCAGCACGGACACTCTCTTTGTTTCTCTTGTCCTGACACAAACACATCCTTTTTCTTGTCTCCTGGAGAGCATCTTTAAAAATAGGTATTAAAATATAGTTAACAAAGGAGTGCCTGGGTGGCTCAGTTGGTTAGGCATCCAATTCTTGATCTTGGCTCACCATGCTTGGGATTCTCTCTCTCCCTATCTCTCTGCCCCTCCCCCATTCATGCATGCTCTCTTTCTCTCTCTCTCTGTCTGTCTGTCTCTCTTTCTCTCAAAATAAATAAACTTTAAATAAATTAATTAATAATACATATATGTGTGTATATATATATATATATATATACATTTATTTATTTAAAGTTAACACATGGTATAATTCACTCATTGAACTCACTCACACAATTTACAAATTTTTAGTATAATCACAAGGCGATTCAACCATTACCACCATATATTTTAGATTATTTACTACCACAAAAAAGCAATTTCATTAATAATCATGCTCTATCAGGGCATCTGGGTGGCTTAATCGGTTGAGTGTCTGACTCTTGGTTTCAGCTCTGGTGAAACCCCCAGTGTCATGGGATCAAACTCCTCCTTGAGCTCCGTGCTGAAGGTGGAACCTGCTTAAGATTCTCTCTCCCTCTAGAGCCCTGCTTCCTGACTCACTCTCTCTCTCTCTAAATTAAAAATAATAATAAAATAAATATAATATAATATAATATAATATAATATAATATAATATAATATAATAAGTATCACTCTCTATTACTTTACCATCCATGTCCTGGTAATGACCAAACTATGGTCTCTTTAGATTTAATTATTCCATACCTTTTATATAAATGAAATCATGCAGTATATAATGTTTTGTGACTGGCTTCTTTATTGTCAAATAATATCCCATTGTATGGATGTACCGTGTTGTGTTGAACCATTCTTCCCTGATGGCCATTTGGGCTGTTTCCACTTTTGGGCTATTATGAATAATGCTGCTATAAATATTCATATACGAGTTGTGTGTATGTGTGTGTGTGTGTGTGCGTATATTTTCATTTCTCTTGAAATTATACCTACTAATGAAATTGCTGGATCTCATGGTAACTCTGTTTATCATTTTGAGAAGTTACCAAACTATTTTCCAGAGTAGCTGCACCATTTGACATTCCCACTAGCAATGTGTGGGGGTGTCAGTTTCTCCACATCTTTGCCAACAGTTGTTTGCCTTTTGACATATTAGTGGGTGAGAAGTTGTTTTTTATTTGTATTTTCCTAATGATGATTGATGTTAAGCATCATTTCATGTGCTTATTAGCCATTTGTAAATATAGTTTAGAGAAATTCCTGCCCAAATAATTTGCAGTTGTCTTAGTCTATTCAGGCTACCGTAATAAGAATACCACAGACCGAGCGGCTTATATAACATTCATTTTTCAAGTTCTGGAAGCTGGGATATCCAAGATCAGGGTGGCAACAGATTCAGTGTCTGGTGAGAGCCCACTCCCTGGTTCACAGACAGCCGTCTTTTCACTGTGTCCTCACATAGTGGAAGGGGCAAAGAGTGCCCTGGGGACTCTTTTATAAAGGCACTAATCCTGTTCATGAAGGGTCCCCTCTCATGACCCAATCACCTCCTCAAAACCCCACCTCCATACAACATCACACTGGGGGTTATGTGTCAACATACAAATTTTAGAAGGACACAAACATGGGGTCCATAACACCCATCATTTCATTCATTTATCTTTTTATTGAGTTGTAAAATGTTTTCTGAAATATTCTCAGTACAAATCCTTTATCATACAAATGATTTGCAAATATTTTCTCCCACTTGTTATTTTTCTTTCACCTCCTCAATAGTACTGTTTTCAGAACCAAAGTTTTAAAATTGATATAGTCCAATTTACCTATATTTTAATCACTTGTGCTTTTGGTAATATCTAATAAATTATAGCCTAATTCAATGTCACAAAGGTTTCCTAAGTGTTTTCTAAGAGGTTTATAATTTTAGTTACTACAGTTTGGTCTATAATCCATTTCAAGTTAATTTTTGTGCGTGGTACAAAGAAGACAGAAAATCTTGTTGTTTTGCAGGTGGCTACCCATTTGTCCCAGCACCATTAATTTAAAAGACTATTCCATTAGATATTCCTTCCTGCTTTGTCAAAGATTAGTTGGCCATACATTTGTGGGTCCATTTCTGGGTTCCATTGATCTATATGTCTGTTTTTGCACAAATACTATACCGTCTTGATGGTTATAGCTTCGTAATACAGCTTGAAGTCCAGAATTGTAATGCTCCAGCTTTGGTTTTCTTTTTCAGGGTTGCTTTGGCTATTCAGGTGTCTTTTCTGGTTCCATTCAAATTTTAGGATTGTTTGTTCTAGCTCTGTGAAGAATGCTGGTGTTATTTTGACAAGGATTGCATTGAATATGTAGATTGCTTTGGGTAGTATTGACATTTTAATGATATTTGTTCTTCCTATCCATGAGCATGAAATATTTTCCTATTTTTTGTGTATCTTCTTCAATTTCTTTCATAAGCTTTCTATAGTTTCAGTATATAGACTTCCCACCTCTTTGGTTAGTTTTATTCCTAGGTATTTTATGGTTTTGGGTTCAGCCGTAAATAGGATCAATTCCTTGATTTCTCTTTCTGCTGCTGCATTATTGGTGTATAGAAATGCAACCGATTTCTGTACATTGATTTTATATCCTGCAACTTTGCTGAATTCATGGATCAGTTCTAGCAGCTCTTGGGTGGAGTCTTTTGGGTTTTCCACATAAAGTATTATGTCATTTCCAAAAAGTAAAAGTTTGACTCCTCCTCGTAAATTTGGATGCCTTTTATTTCTTTATATTGTCTGGCTGCTGAGGCTGGGACTTCCAACACTATGTTGAATAGCAGTGGTGAGAGTGGACATCCTTGTCGTGTTCCTGATCTTAAGGTGAAAGTTCTCAGTTTTTCCCCATTGTGTATGATATTAATGGTGGGTCGTTCGTATATGGGTTTTATGATCTTGAGGTATGATCCTTCCATCCCTGATTTCTTGAGGGTTTCTATCAAGAAAGGATGTTGTATTTTGTCAAATGGAAGAAAGAAAAAAAAAACAGTCTCTTCAACAAGTGGTGTTTGGAAAACTGGACAGCTACATGCAGAAGAGTGAGCCTAGACAACTTTCTCACACCAGACACAAAAATAAACTCAAAATGGGTGAAAGACCTAAATGTAAGATGGGAAGCCATCAGAATCCTAGAGAAGAAAATGGGCAACAACCTCTTTGACTTTGGCTGCAGCAACTTCTTACTCAACACGACTCTGGAGGCAAGGGAAACAAAAACAAAAATGAACTATTGGGACCTCATCCCTCAGCCACTCTGGAAAACAGTATGGAGGTTCCCCAAAAAATGAAAAAAAGAACTACCCTATGACACAGCAATTGAACTACTAGGTATTTATCCAAAGGGTACAAGAGTGCTGTTTTGAAGGGTCACATGCACCCCAACGTTTATAGCAGCACTACCGACAATAGCCAAAGTATGGAAAGAGCACAAATGTCCATTGGCTGACAAATGGGTAAGGAAGATGTGGTATATATATATATATATATATATATATATATATATATATATATCAGCAATCAAAAAGAATGAAATCTTGCCATTTGCAACAATGTGGATGGAACTGGAGTGTATTCTGCTAAGCAAAATAAGTCAGTCAGAGAAAGACAAATATCATATGACTTCACTCATACGTGGAATTTAAGATACAAAACAGATGAATATAAGGGAAGGGAAACAAAAATAGTATAAAAACAGAGAGGGTGATAAACCATAAGAGACTCTTAAATACAGAGAACAAACGGAGGGTTGCTGGAGGGGTGTTGGGTAGGGGGCTCAGCTAAATGGGTAAGGGGCATTAAGGAGGACACTTGTTGGGATGAGCATTGGGTGTTATAGTGATGAGTCATTAAATTATAATCCTGAAATCATTATTACACTATATGTTAACTAACTTGGGTTTAAATTTAAAAAATAAAAAATAAAAGACTATCCTATCTCCATTGAATTATCTCAGCTTCTT
The DNA here is from genome assembly GCF_018350175.1 of Felis catus. Lineage (NCBI taxonomy): Eukaryota > Metazoa > Chordata > Mammalia > Carnivora > Felidae > Felis > Felis catus. Next base: position 196,181,944 of record NC_058371.1, on the reverse strand, counting down.
TATTGTAAGTTAAATAACCATAAATGTATGGTTTTAAACCTGGATTCTCAATTTTATTCCATTGATCTATATGCATACATTTATGCCATTACCAGACTTGACAGATTATGATTGATTTACAATAGGTTTTAAAATTAGGAAGTATGAATTTTCCAATCTTGCTCACCTTTCCTAGTTTCCTAAAGTAGAAAACTAAATTACTGATTTGAGATTTTTTAAAATGTAGACATTTATGGCTATAAATTTCCCTCTGAGCACTAGTTTAACTGCATCACATAAGTTCTGGTGTATTGTTTTCTCATTTTTCTCAAGGTATTTTCTAATTTCTCTTATGATTTCTTTTTTAAGCCATCGGTTACTTAGGGTTGCATTATTTTTTTTTCAAAATATTTGTGAATTTCTCAAATTCTGTTATGTTACTGCTTTCATTCCAATATGGTCAAAGAACATATTTGTTTTATTTTAATCATGCAATGTTTTTAATGCTTTTAAGTTGAATAATGTTTTATGACCTAATATACAGTCTATTCTGGAAAATGTTCTGTGCTTAAGAAGATTGTACATTATCCTCCATTGGATGGAGTTCTCTACAGATGTTTAATAGGTTTATTTGATCTATAGTGTCACACAAGTCTTCCATTTTCTTGTTTAGCTTCTGCCTAGTTATTCTATTCATTATTGAATGTGGGGTATTGGCCAGGGCCTAAGAGCTTGGTTTTCTTCACCAATGATCCCCAACAGGGCAAACCTTTCATGTACACATTCTTCCAGACTCCTAGGGATACATATGATTTTATTTTTATGCCTGGTCCTTATGAGTCGGAGCAGATTATTGTTCATTCAGTGTTTGGTGACAGGTTGTGTTTAATCTCTTGTGCCACAATGGCTTCCACCTTGTGTTGATGAGTGTTTGTGTATTGGATGGGGATGCTTTTAAATTTTCCCCACATCTTGCAATGATTCTCAGTAGGTATAGCCTAACATGTATGCACAGACATCATGCCTCCCAGTGTTGCTTCTGAACCACGGAGAACCCCTCTTAGCTATCTCTGTTCTTAGTTACCGCTATTGAACTTCTGGCTGATGGGCTACTTTGCTCAGATTATGGAGCAAAATTGTTCTCCACCAAGCTCTCCATTGTTTTTAATAATGTCCTTAGGCATGGTGTTCTCCAAGCTATGTTCTAAATAAAGTTAGTCCCCTAAGGCACAGCTGGGAAGCTCTGTAAGAGTTTTAGCCAACTGCAGAGCTTGCGACAGTATAGTCCAACACAAGACCACCCTCATTTCTGAAAACAAGTGCGATTTCCAGGATGTCCAACTACCCTCAATTTTTATAATTCCCAGGAAGATTCACAGAGCTCACTGAAAATTATTATATTCACAGTCACAGTTTATTATAGAGAAAAGATACACATTAAAATCTGCAAGGGTCAAGACAGATAGGGCAGAGTCTAGGAAAAGTACTAAATGTAGGGCATCCATTGTCCTTTCTCCGTAGAGTCACAAACATTAATTTCCTGGCATCAGTGAATGACAGCACAAACTGTGGTCCGAATGAAAATGGCAGAAATACAGATTTTTTGGGTCTATTGTCATTTATGGTTAATTCTTCAGAGTAATTTCAAGGTCAGTGAGTCTGAGACCCTCGTTTTACAGGTAGGAAAAATGGAGTTTCCAACAGATGTCACAACTTGTTGGTGATCACCTGACGCCTTACGACAACTCGGGACTGACTGAATTCCTCGGGGTCCCTGTGAGCCCTGGAGTACAAGACGCCAGCCTGGAGTGTTTTATGCATTTTAGAGAAAATGCTTTTGTATGGTACGATACTATTACCTCTTTAGGACCCTTGGGACTTTCTTTTAAGATAGCTTTCTCATCTATCACTGCACTCTTCAGTCTCCTCCTGTGCCACCAGAACATGTGTTTCCAGTTCGTGTCTTCACATCTCTTATCCCTATGAACATTACCCAGTCAAAACCCCATTTCACATATGAGAATCCTGAAGCAAATAGTGGGTGGTGATCCTCTAAATGTTACCTGTCCTGTCACAGAACTCAGATCAGAAGCTATAACTCCTTATTTTCAGTTCAGGCCTCTTCCCGGTATGTTTTATTCTGCTCGCTGTCCTTTTCATCAGAATCAAAGGAGACTTCCCGCCCTCCTCTCTTAAGCATCAGCATGCAACATCACAGCCCCTCTGGTTAATTATTCCTCCCTTAGGTCTCCAGCTTGATACAACAGCAGAGCCCTCTGTCACCCTCCATTTTCTTATTTATTAAGCAGGTACATGCTGTGATAACCTGACTTCCGTTTGTCTTAGAAAGTCACGCTTTTTGTTTTTCTCCTTAGTTGGTATTTAGAGTGCATATAATTTTGGAATTTTTCTGATCTATGTATTCTGGAAGTGAGAGAAAGGTTAAGTGCTATCTCTAGTGCCAAGCCACCGAGAAGAGCCCAGAATCTCTCATGTTCATAAGCAGGTTCAGAAGATCAGAAGATGCCAACACTCACAAGAAAGATACCTCTGAGAACAAACATGTCCGGACTAGGGATAAAGCCTGAAATAATAAGCAGGTTCCCTCCCCAAATATCCCACCAGTGATCATGGGATGAAAAGTGGCTCAGATTGGGAAAAGATTATGCAATCTTGCAGAGGCTGAAGGGATGTTCTTTTTTTTTTTTGGTTTCCTTGTGATTTATATGGAAGTTGTTTAAGTGAACATGTGGAAAGTAGATTGAATACGCTCCCCACCGGCCTTGCTTATGTGAAATGGCAGACATGACATCAATATCGTATCTTAAGTCTGTGAGCTAGAGGATAAAGCCTCTTTTTTTGTGTTACCATGTTGGCTCAAAGGCCACAACAACCGAAGAGGTTTAATATTTACACTGTTCCCATACCGACTTGGCCCCATCAATGGAGAAAGTTTCACGTGGATAGAGAAAGATGTACCAAAAAGGTGATGGAGATCAGCTTCAAGGCACCTTATTTGCATGAATTTCTCTAAACATTCTGGAAGGAGCCTTATATACGAGTTTATATGATTATGCTTCTGGATGTTTTTTTAAAATACTTCTAATTGCAATAGGTTAAGCTAAGTGTCTCTTTCTACTTTATGGTCCTGTTATATTTTTCTTCATATTGGATGCATGTAAGTAACCATCCATTACTGGGAGGATGGCTGGGAACCTGGGTGGCTCAGTTGGTTAAGTGTCAGATTCCTGATTCTTGATTTCAGCTCAGATCATGAATTCACCATTTGTGGGTTCGAGCCCCACATCAGGCTCTGTGCTGAGAACGTGAAGCCTGCTTTCCATTCCATTCCTCCTTCTCTGTCTGCCTCTCCCCTGCTCGCTTTGAAAAAAAAATTAATGTTTTATTTATTTGTGAGAGAAAGAAAGAGACAGAGACACAGACAGAGAGTAAGCAGGGGAGGGGCAGAGAGAGAGGGAGGCACAGAATCCTAAGCAGGCTCCAGGCTCTGAGCTGTCAGCACAGAGCCTGTCCCCTGCTTCCCTTCTCTCTCTCTCTCTCTCTCTCTCTCTCTCTCTCTCTCTCCAAACAAACAAACATTAAAAAATAAGTAACCATAGATATTTTAGGACTCCCTATATGGAGAAATTTAGCTAAGGATTCATCCATTTTTAAATTATTGGATCGTTTATGTCATTGTCAATCATGTGGTATCAGTGAAGGTACAGCTTTCAGGATTACCACTGCCAAGCACTCAAAACGGTGGCATGGCCATTCATGGCCAGAAGTTCACGTCGAAACAAATGTGTCTTATGATGCCCAGAACCAGTAGTGCGTGAGTGGCGTAAGAGAAAGGAAGGAAATTTGCGAAGCCAGAATTGAGTCTGCGGAAGAGTCTTCCAATCATCAGGCAAATAAGATTGTAAATAGAAGATTCAGTTTTCACTGATGCCTAATAAAAACAGATTTGCTAGGACAAGGAATATGCTCAATAATGTAGCGCAGATAATGAAAAACACACCAGGAATTTTTTATCTTTTTATGGACACAACATGACATAGAATTTATCTGAATCTCTGCGTTTAAAGGGCGTGAATCAATAGTAGAGAACTGCAAAATGTAAGCATGTTTGCAACAGCTCAAGAATGAAAGAAACTCACTTTGGCATTGCCATATTTTACAGCAATCCTAAATATTTATGCAGCAATACCTCTAGTGTGTTGTTAAGCTGAAATGTTTCTAAATTATCATTCAGAGATGCTGAATGTAGAACAACCATGGTTGTAAAAAAAGAGAGAGGGAGAGAGAGAGAGAGAGAGAGAGAGAGAGAGAGACTTATCTTTTCATTCCCTCCATGGAAATTATATCACCGAATTGTTGTAATATAAAGAGGTGATGAGTATGCAGCCAAAAATGTAGAAAAAAGTATTATATTAATGAGTTAAATGAATGAATGAAAGTAATATGTTATTTTCCTAGACTTTGAGAAATTTTCAGCATATCATAGCTTGCTAAAATGTGAGATTTGCTGTGATATTTTTAAGCCTTTTAATTAAATTCTTAACTTTGCAACTGATTTTGTATTCATAATTTTATACTGATTCTTAAAGTATCCCTCCAATTTTTATAACCTTTAGCTCTAATCCTTGATCTGTCTCTGCATATGAACATCATATATCGATATCATTTTTACCCTTCACCAGTGCTCAGCCAGGAAAAATTAGGTTCACAAAAGCAGTATGGATGGCTTCGAGTAGAACTTGGAAATTTTTCCTATGCTCTCCCAGGGGGCTTGTTAAAACACAGAACGTTGGGCTCTATCTCCAAATATTCTGATTCAATAGGCTTGGATAGGGTTGAGGATTTGCTCTTCTGTACATCACAAGGAGATCTTGTTGCTGCTGGAAACACAACTCGAATAGGAGAAAATAAGTCATCCAGGAGCAGTCAGGGGATCTAGGCAGGAGGTGAGTTTAAACCTGTTTTCTTGAGGGGGGAGGTACTTATCAGCTCATCAACAATAAAATACTAGGATAAAGAAAATAATAATAATAATAGTAAGAGTTATGTTAACTGAGATTAAAATTTGTCTTAGCAGGAAAAAAAAACAGGAGGCCAAGATTTAGGGAGGAAACCATCCATTAGAAGAGAGTTAAATGGAAATGCATAAGACTGTCATGGTAATTTGAAGATAAGGGGCAGAAAACATAAATAGAAATAGAAAAAAGGAAAAAAATTCGGACAGGGACGAAACCTAGGAAGATGGACCTATGGAGAAGAGTGACCCAGGAGAAATTTCTGGTGGGGGAAGGACATCTAATATTCCACCTTAACGTGTTTATTTTGCTGTGTTATAAGTGCCCTCTATTGACTTCAGCATTCAGTAGGTCTCCTTTATATGTACAGCCAAGCTTGTGATATAGGAAACAAAGGGATAAGGAAGCAAAGAAATAAACACTAAAATAAAAGGATAAGTCCTGTTCAACTGCCATTCCTTTGCTGAGGGTTATGTTTAAATAGGGTTTCAATTCAACCATTTCTAGGTGCATCTGAGAGCAGACAAACTGGGGTGTGTTGTCATAACCACAGTGCAAATGAATGCTGACGAGCTAAGATTGAGCAAAACAGAGTGGGCAAAACCAGCTTCTGAGCACAGTATTCAGCAGCAGATGGGAGACAAACCTAGTTACTTCCAAACTACACTAGGGAAAGTTCCTACGTTTGTCTACAGGGCTACCATTATAAAGTGCCACCGATCAAATGGCTCAAGAATACAGAAATGTATTTCCTCACAATTCTGGAAGCTAGATGACCAAGACCAAGGGGTCAGCGGGGCTGGTTCTCTCTGTGGTCTCTCTCCCTGGTTTGCCAATGGCTGTTTTCTCACTGTGTCTTCACATGACCTTCCTTCTGAGTGTGTCTATGTCCTAATCGCCTCCTCTTATAAGGACATGAGTCATATTGGAACAGGGGTTACCCTAACGACCTAATTGAACTCAATTGCCTCTTTAAAGAATAGTCATATTCTCTCTTCTTACAGTCACATTATGAAGTACTGGGACAGAAATTGAATATATGAAGTTTGGAAGGACATAATTCAGTCTCGCACAGTGTCCTTGAAGAGAAGAGATAAATTTCTTGGATAACAAAAGGAACAAAAATACTAGTAGTTACAGGAGTCATTCAACAAATATTTACTGAGAAAAACACATTTCTAGAAGCTGAGCAGTGAACAAACAGATTCAAGAGTCAGTTCAGATAAGCTAGTGTAGGGAGACAAATAATAAATAAATAAATGGCATAGTGGATGATGATAAATTCTATGGAGAGAAGTCTGGTAGGGACGGGAACAGTGAGTTCTGGAGGAGAGGCTGGTATGCCACACTAAATGTGATATCCGGAGATGGCCTCATTAATTAGGAACATTTAGGCAACGACCTGCTTAGGGTTGGATTGTCAAATGATGATAATAGTAATATTATATTTATTTATTATATGTACTATTTTATCAGCTTTTAGTGCCTATTGTATATTAGTATAGTTCTAAATATTTTATGCTTACTGTGTCTTCTTTAGTTATCTCAATAGCTTAGAAAGAAAGGGACTTCAACTATCACCTTGTGATACATCATAAAATTGAAGTTCAGAGAGGTTGATTAATTTTCTCCAGACCAGACAACATGACCATCACATTTTTTGATGCTGACTCTTTCTGGATCCAACGTCAGTGGTCTTATCATGATCTTACAATAGGCATTTCATATATGAGTCTCCAGGCTTTTTCAGTACCAACTAGCAGAACAATGCTGCCACCACATGTGAAGTGTCACTGAGCTCCAGAGCTGCTTGACGCCTGTAACCTCAGGTGAATTATTTTATTCAGGCTTCCGTTTTTTATTTGAAAAAAATCTGTGAAATGGGGTTAGTAGTACTCTCCACGGAAGATTGTGATGAATACTGATGATGAGTATGATGGGTGAATCTTTGTTAACCACTGAGCACATTGTCTGTCACCTATCAGGTACTTGGAAATAGAGTCGCTAACGTCATCATTATCATCATCATCGTTATCGTCTACCATTGTCATGAAGGCTCTGGATAACTTCCGATCCTAGAAAAATAACGTCATCGGTGGGATGAAAGCGTTAGACCAAGTGATCTCTAAAATCCTTCCTACATGTAACATTTTATGAGTCTACTTAACATGCTCATGTGTGGGGAAAAAGCACTATTGAAATGCTGGAAGTGTAGACTTGGTTCTAAATAGAACATAGGTATGTCAAAGGGCATTTGACGTGTTTCCCAGACATGGCGAAGATGCAGAGAAATGATCTGCCAGGAGGCTTTATGTCGATGAACACTAAAGAGCTTGATGATTTGTGCTCTTTTGCCTGTCCTATTTATAGGCAAAATTGAGAGTTTTACATTTGTAACAGGAAAATTCATTCACAAATCAAGCTAGACATGACACAGAGCTCATTCAGAGTGGGACCTCCTTTACTCATGACAACCACAGACCACAGCAGATGCCTCTATAGAATTTTCTCATCCATGAAGGGGAAAATCGGGAAGTTTTCAAAAGTTGTCCCTCTAAATTCTAGTTTGAATCCATATTCTTCAAGCCAGTGTTGTTTTTTTCTGAATAAAGTAGAATCTGAGTGTTGGGCAAAAAAACAAACATGAAAAACAAAAACAAAACAAAACTAAGACATTGTTTAGCCCTAGCTTTTACTTTACGTAAAAATGCTCAAAACATAGTCACCTGGTTCTGCCTGAATGTTATTAATGGCTGATGATTCATTATCTTAAAATAGCCCATTTATGATTTTTCTAATTATTAGACTCTTCTTGAATGTCTAGACAATACAAAGGAATGTGAGGAACTCTCTTCTGCCTCCCAAAAGCAACAAAGATTCAAAGCAGTCCCACAGGGTAAAAGACCAAAAATAGGACTATCATGTGCAATAGGGGCCGAACCAGTCAGGAACAGATTTGGATGACTGCTGGCACCAGGTCCAGAATTCCAATAGTGGATTTCTTACATGGGATTGCGAGGAAGTCAAGCAACAGTTCAATCATCAGAAAACTGCAAAAGTAGCTAAATATATTTCATTCTTCTGTGTGGTAGGTGGTCTTTAAAGATGGCTGCCAACAATCCCTTGCCTTCCTTCTTCCATAATGTAAGCAAACTTATCTAAACTACTGGGGAGTGGGTTCAACAAGAGGACAACCTAAGTGATCCAGCTAATAGCATGTATCATTACCAGATATAGAGTGAGGTCTTGTTGGTTGTTCTGGCCAGAAGTTGCCTGCTGTGCTTGCAGCGGAACGCAAATGACTGTATTTAGCCTGTACCACACGAGAAGAAACAAGGCACAGTCAAGCCCGAATGCAGAATTAGGAGACAATAAATGATTATTGTTTAAGCTGCTAATTTTGGGGATAGTTTGTTAAGGATCAATAGTTAAGTGCAATACAGTGAAACAAAGCTAAAGCCACCAAAAGGAGATAAGGTTTTCAACGGGAGAAATCGATGAACAGGATAAAAGCAATCACAAAACCTCTACAGAAAGAGGTAGGCATGAAGTTAAAACCATTACTAAAAACCCTTTACCCTCAATCTGAAGTACAATTTCAAAATTTCTATGCACCAAAAGCCAACAAACCAAAGAAAATGGAAGAGCAAGTACTTCTGAGGAAATAGAAATAATAGCACAATCGTCAAGGGACTTAAAAATAGTTATATTCAAAATGTCAAAGATATAAAATAAATACATCATCCTAACAAAAATTAATGGAAAAAATTAAAAGCAAAGGAGGGGGGATATAAATCAAATTCTAGTAGAACAACAATCCATTAGAAATTTTCAAAAATCAATGCCTTATAAAGTCATTAGGGGGCGCCTGGGTGTCTCAGTCGGTCCGACTTCTGCTCAGGCCATGATCTTGCGGTTTGTCATTTCGAGCCCCACGTTGGGCTCTGTGCTGACAGCTCAGAGCCTGGAGCCTGCTTCGGATTCTGTGTCTCCCTCTCTCTCTGCTCCTCCCCCACTTGTGCTCTGTCTCTCCCTCTATCAAAAATAAATTAAAAATGTAAAAAAAAATTAAAAAATAAATAAAGTCATTAGCACTTGTGGAACACTTCTCTGATCTAAGAGAAGTATTCACTTACGAGGTGGTACAGAGAAATTCACTGAGAAAGTAGCATAGAGAAATAAACAGGTAACAAACTAGAAAGGAAAGTTAAATTATATAGAGGAGTCGATTGAGAAATTCTAATAAAATATTGTGACAGGCACTGTAATATGCTGCCCAAATCTGCCTTAAAGAATAACTTGCTGATCCAGCTTCTGAGAATACTGTTGGCAGACAGTCTATAGTTGTCAGCTTCTTAAGGGATTATTTCACTTAAAGAAAGCTGCTTTTTGCAAAGTCAAAATTCTTACGGGAGTGGCCCTCATCCAATATCTGGTTAATGTGGGAGGCATATCATCTTGTCCCATTTAACTCATAACTCATGATAACATCTTTGTCTTTCCATGTTTCTTTCAGCTCTCTTCCGTAGGTATTGATCCTAAAGACACTGCTTAGAGAACATTTTGGATACTAAATTTCAACTCAGAGTTTGCTTCCTGAGAAATCCAACTGGAGTCATTTTGTTCAAGTAGTGACTCATAAAAATAGATACTAAGGTAGGGTTTTAGAGCTGGATTTCACCATCTGGTCACCAGTGAGAAATATATCTGTAGCTTCTGGCACAGTAGGTAGTCTATTTGATATAGAAAACAGGCAAATGAGTGAGATAAAAATGGAATTGTAGAAATAATCTGAAGAAGGCAGAAAAAGAGGGAAAAATAGTTCAAAGAACAAATGAGACAAGTGGAAAACAAATGGAAAGATAATAGACTTAAACCTAACTATATCAATTCTCATATTAAATGTAAATGTTTTAAATACCTCAACGAAAAGGCAGAGATTGCCAGATGGAAGTTTTGAAAACACCAAGACCAAATGGTGTTGGTTCTATACTGTAATCCTATATGCAATCTTGAGTTTTGTGCTATAATGCAGATAAGTTACCTGGCCACTTTGGATATTTTGGGTTTGCTTCATTACGTGCTGTGTGTCTGTAGCAGTACTTAATTTAGGGCTTACGTTTCCTACTACTGAAGTAAGACTTTCTTGAGTGCTCTACCCAATTTCTCATGAATTATGAAATTTTCTAGTCTGACTAATAAAAATAGGCAATATTCCTTGTCTAGTAATTGTACAGCAGATGCCTAGAACTCATTGGTTTTACTTGAAACTTTATGGACATTGACTGGCAACTCCCTATCCTCCTCCCCTGTCCCCGGCAATCACCATTGTACCTTCTGTTTCTCTAAGTTTGACTATTTTAGAGACATCAGAAAAGTAGAATGGTGCAGTGTTTATCTTTCTGTGACTAATTTCATGTAGCATAATATCCTCCAGTTTCATCCATGTTATCACATATGGCAGAATTTCTTTCTTTCTTCTTGAAGGCTGAATAGTATTTCATTATTTGTATATACTGTAATTTCTTTATCCATTCTTCTGTCAATGGGCATTTAAGTTGTTTCCATATCTTGACTATAGTGAATAATGTTGCAATAAATATGGGAGCTTATATATCTCTTTGATATCTTGACTTCAGTTCTTTTAGATATACACTAAGAAATGGGATTGTTGGATCATTAAAAAAATAATAATTTTTGAAATGCCTCCATAGGTTTTCCATAAAATTCCTACTAACAATATGCAAAAATCTCAATTTCTGAATCCTCAACAAAACTTACCATTTGATTTTTTTTTTATTATAACCATCCTAACAAGTGTGAGGTGAGATGTCATTGTGTTTTTAATTTGCCTTTTCCTGGTGATTAATGATGTGGAGCATCTTTTCTTATACCTGTTGGCCACTTGTAGAACTTCTTTGGAGAAATGTCTGTTCAGGTTTTTTGTCCATGTTTTTAATGGGTTGTTTGTTTTCTTGCTATTGAGTTTCTTTTATATTATATTTTATTTTATTTTAGGGGTGTCTGGATGGCTTAGTCGGTTGAGCGTCTGACTTCAGCTCAGGTCATGATCTCACACTCCGTGAGTTCGAGCCTCATGTTGGGCTCTGTGCTGACAGCTCAGAGCCTGGAGCCTGCTTCACATTCTGTGTCTCCCTCTCTCTCTGCCCCTCCCCTGCTCATGCTGTCTCTCTCTGTCTCAAAAATAAATATATTTTATTTTATTTTATTTTATTTTATTTTATTTTATTTTATTTATTTTAATTAATGTTTATTTATTTTTGAGAGAGAGAGAGAGAGAGAGCATGAGCAGGGAAGGGGAAGAAAGAGAAGAAGACACAGAATCTGAAGCAGACTCCAGACTCTGAGCTGTCAGCACAGAGCCCAATGTGGGGCTTGAACCCACGAACCTTGAGACCATGACCTGAGCCAAAGTCAGACACTAAAACAACTGAGCCATCCAGGTGCCCCAAGTTTCTTTTATATTTTAGATATTGACCTCTTATCAGACATGTGGTCTGTGTTCACCAATTCTGTAGGCTGTCTATTACACTGTTGATTGTTTTCTTTGCCATGCAGAACCTTTTCCCTTTGATGAAATCCCATGCATTTATGTTTGCTTTTGTTGCTTGTGCTTTTGGTGTTATATCCAAGAAATCATTACCTAGACCAATGTCATGAACTTTTCCCCCCTATGCTTTCTTCCAAGGGTTTTATAGATTCAAGAGGTAAGTTTAAATATTTAATCCATTTTGAGTTGGTCAAACCTTCTCTCATTAAGACAACCTCCATTTTTCAAGTCCTACACAAAGACTCCCATGATGTGTGCGGTCAGAACTAACTTCTCCTCTCAAGGTGTCCATGGTATTTTGCTTGGGCATACTTCCCTCCTTTTGGTTCTTTACCTTTTCTCCCTGTACCAAAAATATATTGAGCATAAAAATTAATATGGCCTCTATCTCTTAAAATAAGAAATAGCAAATTTGTTTTAAATTAGAAGCTAGATGCAGGGTGCCTGGGTGGCTCAGTTGATTAGGCATCTGACTTAGGCTCAGGTCATGATCTCATGGTTCATGAGTTTGAACCCCACATCAGGCTGTGCACTCATAGTGCAGAGCCTACCTGGGATTCTCTACTCTCCCTCTTTGTCTGCCCCTCCCTCATTCACACTCTCTCTGTCTCTCCCTCTCAAAGTAAATAAATAAATTTAAAGAAAGTAAATTAGAAGATAGATTTTAAATAATGTAGGTTTTTTGAACTATATATGGTCTCTGTTATATATTCTTCATATTTTTTTTTTAGGTGGGGCACCACTTAAAAAAGAGAAAAATCATGGATTGTAAGAGACAGGGCTGTAGGCTGAAGTGGACCATGGGCTATAGTTGGCCAGGTCTGTTCTAGAAGGTCACAGTTTAGTGGGAAAAAACAGGAGCCAAGAGCAACAATAATGAGAAATCAAAACACAGGGGACAAACAGCATACATATGATATTTCAGTAGTACAAGGGGGAAATAACTAGAACTATACTCAACCTATTGTCAGTCCCTGTTCTAAGCACCTTACATATATTAATTTATTTAAACTTTACAAAAAAAAAACTTTACAGCAAACTTATGAAACAGTTATAATTATTAACTCAGTTTTATGGATGAAGACAGGCTATATAAATTGCCCAAGGTCACATAGGCTAGTAAAAGGAAAATCTTGGTAGTAAATATGAGAAATTTGTACTTAGTTCATATCTGTTAGACTCTAATCTAGTTTCTTTATCTCTCTGTTGCAAAAAGTATTTATTGCAATACTAGTTGAGACGGATCCTTGTGAAGTTTTCCTTTTATTTATTTTCTACCAGCCAAGGGAATGTCTAGAGAGGTACTTTCTGAGAGTCTTGATTTAGAGGACATCCTTGTTTTGTCAGTAATATGTCTTTGAATGGATATGATCCAAAAGAGAAGAAAAGAAGGAACTGGAATCTATAATACCTAAGAGTCTAAGATCTCTAAAAATCTTAAGAAATAAAATCTGGGGGCACCTGAGTGGCTCAGTCGGTTGGGCATCTGACTTTGGCTAAGGTCATGATCTTGCAGTCTGTGAGTTCAAGCCCCACGTCAGGGCTGAACTTCTGGAAAAAGTATTATTGGCTTTGGGAATTTTCAACCAAAGAACTAAAAACGTCAAATTATCTAGTTTCCTTCCATCCTCCCCACTTCATCCCATATTCTTCTCATACTTTTCTCTATTGCATTTCTTTCCATGTTTGTACAAAACACGAACCTAAAATAGAGATGCTTGCCATTATAACAACAAACCCAAGCTGTTAGAATTTATAGAGTCATTTTTTTACTTGTTATTTTTATTTTGGGGGGTGTCATTTTTCCCCCAATTTTATTGAAATTCTAGTCAGTTAACACATAGTGTAATAATGGTTTCAGGAGTAGAATATAAAGATACTTAAATACACGTTGTTGTTGTTTAATATTCACTTTTTATGTAAGGATAACCTCAAAGATTACAGAAATTAAACAGATTGTGCAAGATCACACAGTTGATAACTGTCAGAGCCACAAATGGAATCCCAGTTCTGGACAGTCAGCCTACATTTAACATTAACGTGTGTGTGGTGCTGTGAAGTAAATACCGGTCTCTCATAGCTTGAATGTCAAGTGGACTTGGCAACGACCCCACTCTGTCTTGAAAGGCATATGACATCGGGTAACTGATTTTGTCTCCCTAAACCTCAGTTTTTTCATCAGAGAAGGAAGGGCTATTCTAAAGATTACATTACATATAAAGACTTCATTACAGAAAGCGTATACATAGAATTCACTTAAGAGAAAGATTATCTTCTTTCCTTCTTTTAAGAAATGTGATTAATCACATTTTACACTTGAAAAAAAAAAACGAGTCTGTGAATGGGATCTTCCTTTTCTAGAAATTCTTGTTCTGTCCACTAGATGGCGGTGCCTCTATAATCCGCCTAAAACCTACAATAGTGGACTGGTGCTGTTAATGGACACCTATGCCTGGGCTCACTTCCTGTGGGACATTATTATGTCCCTTGATCCATCTCTTGTCTTCATAGCATCTTGAGGTGAATGTGGAAATATTTGAAGAACATGTTGAGAAAATCACTTTGTAAATTTACCAAGATTTTTCTGTGCATTCTTGGCACTTTTTTCAATGGTCGTGAATCAGCCAACATTGCAAAGGTCCCTACAAATTTGAGATTACACTTGACTCTCAAACCTAGTGTGTTATTTCCTATTGTAGAATTCTTGGGAGGCAGTTGGCGAGTTTTGCAACCAGCCACGACATTTTTCCTGATATTAAGAGGGGTCGGGTCTTCTGTTTAACACATCCCCACCCATCATTGTTGCTTGTTGCTATAATGAATGCTGAATATCTCTTTTCTGAAAGGCTCATGATTTCTCCAAAATGCCTTGAGTCAATCATGTTTACCAAAAAGCAGTCCATTCAAGCAAACAACATTTATCTGCTACCTCTGTTGTTCCGATGTTACATATTTCCACATTTATTTTAATTTAACTCTAATGCCTGTCTTTGGATAAAATCAAATCATGGAAGATGAGTCACTTGTCCATGGTCATGAAGCCAGTAAGGAGAAGAGCTAGGATTCGCCCCCGCCCATTAAGCAAACTTCAGCAACATACATTCTATAGAACACAAATAGATACATTGAGTATGTGATTTGGGAAAATCCTCAAAATAAATTTGGGCAAAATTCTCAGATAGATGATACACCATTTGTGAAAAGAACAAAATCTGTTGATTAGATTTTTGCATACCATCGAGAAACATGCCTTGATGTTTATATGTCAAGCACAGTGCTGGACTCTGATGGCCTAGAGATGAATCAGATTTGGTCATGAGCCTCCAATCAGAAGGCCAGAATGAGGGTACCCCTGGCACTTGAACCTGCCACCCACCCAGAGGATGAGGCTACTCTTCTTGCCAAAGGTTTGGGGACAAAATAAACTACACACAGGTTGAAGGACTAGAACACAATGACTAGAATGTATTCTTGTTGATAGCATGTTTCCTTCAAAGTCATACCCTTAATCGTTAGAGATTATTCCAAAGGTGCTGCCATTACTGGAAGCCATTGTCTGGAATTGACTCCAGATTCATTTTAATTTTTATTCTGATTATCTAACAGATATATGATCAACTTTGGAAACTTGGAAAATAAATAAATTGATTAAAAACTTGTTTTAAAAACTTCCTATATTATATCAAGATGATCATTGTTAAAATGTTGCTGTGTTTCTTTCCAATTTTACATACTTAATCAAAACTTTTAAATGGCCACATTTTCAAAAATAACGGCCATATTGTAGTTCATTGTATAGATATATCACGCTTTATTTTCCTATTCCCCTAAACAGAAAAATTAAGGTCACTATTGATTTTTCACTATTATAGATAATATTGCTGTCACGATCATCTTTGTCTGCATTTTAGATTTTTCACTTCAAAGCTTGATTCTCCAGAAGTGCTTATTAAGCAGTTGAGACAAACGTTAATTTTTGGAGAGCAATCAAAAAAGTTTTTCCTTTAAAAAAAAAATTGGGCCAATTGCTTTGGGACCAAATTCTGATGTGAAAATTTAAAAGGCAAAGACATATGACAGTGGCTTTATTCCAAAATCCAGAAAAAAAGAGGTTTTGCTGTGATTTTCCAGAAAAGACGTATTTTAGCATAGGGAAGGCAAATAAACAATACCCACTGCCTTCTGAATAAAGCCTTCATCCCTTAATCTATTAGGGGAGCCCCACCTGACTTCCAATAGACTGAGGCCAAATTATATCATATCTGTAGCCAGTTCTTCTATCATTTTCTAACTACCACCTTGTCTGTTTTTCTCTCCAACTTGCTTTGTTCGTACCCACATTGTGCTCACCAGTCCCCCCAGCTTGCATTTAGCTCATAACCCTCCCCTCCTGCTCACTTTCAAATCAGAAAGTTCCTTCAATAGCTTGCAAGTTTCAGCCACCTTGTCACAACTGATCATCTTAGATAGAACTGACCCCTCGTGATAGAGAAGCAGGAAACATTTAAAACATCTCCACAGAAAACAATTTAAACACTCCTCATAATTTAATGCCCTGTTACCTGTAATTTAAGTTTGTGCACATTTATATTATCTTCCCTGACAGAGTTCCCTCTGAAGTTGTGATTTCTATGCCTATGCCATCAGCTTTAATGAAAGCCAACAGAATCCCACACAAGTGAAATGTGCCCATAAATGTGGCCAAAAAGAAACTTCTTAAAGCTCTTCTTCCATCAGTTTTGTAACCAATTCTCTCTCCCTCTTTCCTGCTATTTGCACCTCTGCCCCCCCTTAATCTGACCCAGGGCTACTACTTTCTCAGTCCTAGAACTGCCACCTCCTGACTTGTCCTATAACCACCTACATTCTGCCCCGTGCCTTGAGAAGCTTGGAAGGGGAAACAGTACAAATGAACCAAGTCATAATGGTACTGGTATTTTCTACCTCTGAACATATTTTCACTAAGATCAGATGAGGCAGCCTATGTGAACGCTACACATCTGGCAAAAGCATCCGTCCTCCATGATATGTTATGGACTGGATGTTTGTGTCCATCCCAAATCCACATGGTGAAACCCTAATGCCCTGCGTGATGATATTTGGAGATGAGGCTTTGGGGAAGTAACTAGGTCATGAGGGTAGAGCCCTCATGATGGACTTAGTGCCCTTATAAGAAGGAGTTAGGACAGAACTTGCTTTCTCTTTCTCCAGGGTATGTGAGGCTATAATGAGAATATGGCCATCTGCAAACCAGGAAGAGATCCCTCACTAGATACCAGATCTGCCCGCACCTTGATCTTGGACTTCCCAGCTTCCATAACTATAAGGGGGAAAAAAATCTGTTTAAGACACCCAACCTATGGTAATTTTGTTATAGCAGCCCGGGAGTGACTAAGACATGGGCCAATCCACAACGTCATTTAAAGAGGAAACGCATAATTCACACAAAACTACCCAAAGTTTTCTGAACTTGAATAAAATACACTTGCATCAAACTCCATCAAAGTAGTCAAGACAGTGTTGCATAAGGCTTAAAGTGAAATCTCCATTCTTCAGGCAAAGTGTAACATCATTTGAGCAAAATACTAACAGTCTGTGGCAACTGCTACATGGAATCCAAGTGTGCAAATGTTTGAGGAGAGATAAGCATTAATATCTGCAGATAGAACCCCTGGAAGAAGACATGGCAGAGGCTGGAAAAGGCACCAGGCTGGTTCTTAGAGCTTCGAAGTATTAAATCTTAATTTTGCCACTTATCAGCTCTCTGACATTAAGGATGATACTCAGCATCTTTGTTTTTATTCAAAAATTTGAATGCTTATACAAAATTTACAATCATTCTAGAAAAGACTCCATCTAAATACCTATTATGGGCTGAATTGTGTCCCCTCAAAATTCATATGTTAGATTCCTAACCCCCAGGACCTCTAAATGTGTGTGCATTTATAGGGTCTTTCTAGAGGTAGGACAGTAAAACTGAGGTCATTAAGGCGGGCCTTAATCCAATCTGACTAGTGTCCTTATAACAAGAGGCTCTTAGCACACAAGACACACTGAGGGAGGACCATGTGACGACCCAGAGAGAAGCTGGCCATTGACAAGCCAAGGGGAGAAGCCTCAGGAAGAAACCAGTCCTGCCCTGGCAACAACTTGATCTCAGACCTCCAGCCTCCAGAACCTTATTCAAGCCTCCTGCTTTGATGCTTTGCCCCGGTAGCCCCGGGAAACTAAAAATGTGAACTTGTCCCCAGTATCTAACACACAATAGGCTTCTAATACGTGTCGGTTGTTTTCATTTATGTATTAATAAGACGGCATGAATAAAAAATACATTGTAAGATATTATTTGTCTGATAAATTGCTAGATAGGGCTTCTTGCTGATAATGCGCTAGATGACGGGGTGCCTGGGTGGCTCGGTCAGTTAAGTGTCTGACTTCGGCTCGGGTCATGATCTCATGGTCTGTGGGTTCGAACCCTGCGTCAGACTCTGTAGTGATAGCTCAGAGCCTGCTTCAGTTGCCGTGTCTCCCTTCCTGTCAGAAGAAGCTGGTGCCTCTCTGTCAACAGAAGTGATGGACAGAGTGACCGGGTCAGCGTGTGGAGTGAAGAACCTATAACGGATAGGTCCAAAGACTTGTCAAAAGAAAAACATTGCCTCAGGAAAAAAAATTTTTTTTTTTTTCAGAAAAGAAAAACAGTCTTTTCTAGGACACAACTTTTACCACATCCTTGGCTAACCCAGGGTTCTTCACGCCTCGCTCCCCATCTGGTCCTAGAATTTAGTCAGTACCACACCCCCATTTCTCATCAGTGCTGGCCCACAGTGAGTTTGAGCCTGACCAATATCCCTGTGATGTCGTTTAAAGCATGTACTTTGAAGGTGCCCACAGCGTGCTGGGAACAACACACTCCTCCTGCACCTCAGAGAGAAGTAGCCACAGTAAGTACCATAGAAGGAGGCAGAACAGAAATTCACATCTTCCCCCCCACCCCCCCGAAGGGCATCTTTTTAATTTATTTTTTGAGAGAGAGAGAGAAAGAAAAAAGGGGAGGGGCAGAGAAAAGGAGACAGAGGATCCGAAGCAGGTTCTGTGCTGTGAGCCCGGAGCCAGATGCGGGCTCGAACTCACGAACTGTGAGATCATGACCTGAGCTGAAACCAAGTCAGACACTCAACCGACGGATCCCCCAGGGTGCCCATCACATCTTTTCATTCCAAGTCCTCTCCCTTTTGTGGGGGGGGGGGGGGGCTGTGACAATGACGTCTGGATGATGAGACCCATGAGGCGGGGGGGGGGGGGTGGTATCTGGAAGGTACACGGTTGAGGGGTTAAACAAAAAATCTAGTAGGAGGGCATCCCTCTTAGACACATAACAAAGTGAAAGCTTTTTTATTTCTTCCATGTTCTTTCAGTTAAGGGGATATAATAATCACCCTTGCCGTTCTCACGAGATTGTGATCAGGTTTAAGGGAGAAAATGCACACAAAAGTGCACCAGTTTGTTTTAGGGAATATTGGAATGAAATGGGTAATTATTGGACGTCGCAGTCCTGTGTTCCTATCTGGGCACCTGAGCCCTGTAACCTTCTCAATCTGTAGTCAAGGCCTACTTTCTTAGGGTCTGTAAACCTCAGTTTCCTCATCTGAAAAATGAGAGGCCTAACACCTTTTTTTTTTTTTTTCAAGGCTTATGTGAGGGTTAAATGAAAGAATCGATGCGATGTCTGGCATATAGAGGCTACTCGGTTATTCTAATGCCCCCTGTCCTCTGCATGCCTCTTTGTGACCACCTTGCTGACTCCATCTTTCTACAAGGAAATATGTCTCCATAATCACCTTTTCATTCTTGTCCTTCCCCGTCCGCTCCGGAGGGGACGCAGAGGTGCCACAGAGATCACTAACGTTCTTTGGAGTGAACACTGGAAAATATTAACAGCCACTTTATGGATTCAAAATTGACCGTAAGAGGTGTTGCAGTATTTGGTTGTGTTAATTGGCTTCGTGTTTTCCCCGCTGCATTTTATTGCCTACCGTGTTGGCAAGTGATATGGAATAAGGAAAAAATAAATCTGGGGCCAAAGCATATACTGGAATCCATCACTCATCTTAGGTTGCCTGGGGCTGCATCTATAATGTGCCAAAAAAAACAATCTAGTCAGAAAAAAAATCCTTCAAGCTGCTCATTTACCATCAGGTGCCTAACAATTAACCTGATTCGATGAAGGCAGGGCCTTCCGGTCTTTGTCGCCTTCCCTCTATCTGTTCCTGGATTTTGTGTGGCAATGACAAGCTCCGTTGAGTCATAAAAGGGAGAATTTCACTGGAAATTTGATTTCCATTATCTATGTTTTTAACTGGGTGGCTGAGAAGAACCAATAATTTCACTTGTATGTGTATATTAAGGATTTAATACGGAGCCACAGTCTAATTATTTCCAACACGAATTTAGCTGTGTTATAGTAAATCAGGGAAATGAAGCATGCTTCATAAATTTCATCACTCTTAAAATAAAGGTCACGTTCAAACGAGGGGGGGCATGAGCTGGAAATTAATGCCTGATTTTAAATGTTTAGGGATTAAAAATTTAAATTGCACAGCTCAATTCTGTTAATATTGAAATGCATAATTTGAAACACTGGCAGATTCAATAAAGAGCATCCAAATGAAGGAGTAAAAGTTTTAAAATTTCCTCCAACTGATTGTGATTGTAAATCACTCGGAAAGCTCTTTAATAATGCAGATTCCTGATTCCCATCCTGAGATTCTGATTCAGTAATCTGGGATGGGGCATTTATAGAAGCTCCCAAGGATTTCTGAGGATTACAGTTGGAAATTAAATTGGTAGTGCTCGTCTGGCTTGTTCCCTGCCCTCCCTCTGGCTATCGCCAACATCCGTGGACTCAAAATCTTGTAACACGCCTAATCTTAGTTATAAGGATTAAAAAGAGTCTCCTCTCTGCCACACCTATTGCCGGACACCAAATCCTGTTTATTTGCTGCAAAATACAAATAAAACCCAGACACGTAAAGAGGGAACTTATTCAGAAATATTGTTGCCACAGAGGAGGAAAGGACCCCCAAGAGTAGGAGATTTCTTTAATGATTACTGTTTTCCAGGATTATAGGGCTTCGGTAAAGTTCAACATTTTCATTAGATGATCTTGACCTTGTAACCCATTCCACAATTACTGAGCACCTACCATGTTCCTGAAACTGCCTTTGAGTCTGGAAATACAATGGTCTCCGCCATCAAGAGTATCAGAGCCTAGTAGTAGAGACAGGAAGGTAAACAAAGTTGCAAAAAAATGCAAGTAAGTTTATACTTCAAGAAACTTCCTTTTCCTTCCTTTCCCTTCTCTTGGTGAAATAAAGAGAGAACATCTATTTTTTTAAGACGTCCAGCATCTTATCCCACTCCTCACTCTGCTCCAAGAGTTGTGACTCGTTGTAGAGCTTGAGAAGGGGCATGAATTATTTTCGTCACTGAAAGAGACCGTGTTCTCTGTTTCGTTTGTGGCTGTGTGGTAATCCTCTTGGTAAGGCCTGGGACCTTCCAAGGAAGTCTTTGGTTCCCCAGACCTCTCAACAAATGAGTGGGTTAGTCTACCTAAACCCGGCAATGGCATTAGAACACCAAACGTGTCATAGAATATTCTCCCATCATTTTCGTCAGTGAAAGAGCCGATGTCTTTTTAAGTCGTGGCTTCCATTATGTCCCTGATGTGCCAATAAATGTTTTAACAAGTTACCTGTGGCAGAAAAACAAGCTGATGTATAGCGTTTGAAGATTTCTTTGGTGAAAATGCTTCTACCGTGGTTGATTTCAAGCTGCATCCTCCAAAACAATCCTCACTGACTCTAGCACTGGGGTGAGATGTGTACAGTCAGCTCTGGCTACCTGGCAGGAGCCAGCTTCAACACATCATGGTCTGAGATTTTGAATTCTAGAAGGGGAGTCTAGAATTTATGCTCTGAATCTAGAGGGGGTAAATGGATGCTATTTTTCAGGTGTTCGAAACTCCCAACAGGCATGTCAGACTACCTTCCCAAGGTCAGAAAGAGCACCACATTTGATGTGGACTGTTTGGGATATCAGAAGGAGAGCAAAAACAACACCAGCCTAAAATACTCAAAGGAGGCAATTCAGGGTCCTAGCATTCAGCATGCATATTGGACAATTTAGTAAGAGATAAAATTGCAAAGTTCATTTCCATTATTTCCAAATTTTCTGAAAAGTTTGCACCCCATGTGAAACAAGAAGACATTTCTCCTTTTACTGAGTTTGCTAATGTTTAACACCAGCATTATTCACAGAATGGGACCTCTCTTTGTAAGGAATAACAACCTGGCAAACATCCCGAGCCTAGAAGGTGCTGATGCGAAGGCATTAGAGAACAGAGCGCCACCGATCGATCCCCTCTCTCTCAGTAGAGTGAACTGTGTGTGCATGGTGCTTCGGGAAGTGGGGGAAATGACAAGGTCAGGGGAACAATGAAGGGTGGGACAGTGATAAGGCAAAGACAAAGGAAAGCGTCTAAGAGGGATATGGTCAGAAAGGACAGAGAGACCCTCTAATGGTGGAGTCAATACCAGCAGTGAGGACTCTAATTCTATTGGGAGCAAACATCTCTTGAACACTTACCACAGATCAGGCACTATTACCAACCAACAGTTTGTGTTCTCTAATGCTTTCACACTCTAAGAGACAGGTGTTCCTACTTATGCCAGTTTTCCAGCTGAGGACAGTGCTGATAGGTTGAAGAACTTCCTCAAGTTTATCCAACTCTTTGTGTGGAAGCCTGGATTCAAAACCAGCCTGAGCACACACTTGGCCCCTCCACTGAACAGCCTCTTTAAAAGGACGTTCACGGGGCGCCTGGGTGGCGCAGTCGGTTAAGCGTCCGACTTCAGCCAGGTCACGATCTCGCGGTCCGTGAGTTCGAGCCCCGCGTCGGGCTCTGGGCTGATGGCTCGGAGCCTGGAGCCTGTTTCCGATTCTGTGTCTCCCTCTCTCTCTGCCCCTCCCCCGTTCATGCTCTGTCTCTCTCTGTCCCAAAAATAAATAAAAACGTTGAAAAAAAAAATTTAAAAAAAAAAAAATAAATAAAAGGACGTTCACTCAAGAACCGACATTTCTATTACAGATTTTATATTGCTTGAGGTGGAGCTGTATTGTGCAAATCCCAGTTCCTCCATGTAACCCACTGTCCCCGTCAATTCTTTATGATAGTTGACACGCTTGTTGTTGGATTATTTTCGCGGAAATGAATGTAGGGGCTGAGTTGACACTGTGGGATCCAAAGGCTGCACTTAAGAGAGAGTCTACGGGGGGGGGGGGGGGGGAAGATGCCTTGAAAAGAATATCTTCCATCATCTTGTAAATCCACTGGAAAAGTCAGGGATTTTGTATTTGTGTGGGATCCCGAACTGCAGATGTTCTTATCTCAATCTGAGATACACTTCTTTATCCATTTATCCATCTATGGACAATTGGGCTGCTTCCATAGTTGAGCTACTAGGAATAATGTCGCAATAAACATAGGGGTGCACGCATCCATTTGAAATAGGGTTCTTTGTATTTTGGAGGTAAATACCCAGTAGCACAATAATTGTATGGTAAGGTAGTTCTATTTTTAATTTTTTGTCTGAGGAAACTCCATCCTGTTTTCCAGAATGGGCTGTACCAGTTTGCATTCCCACCAACAGTGCCGATGGGTTTCCCTTTCTGCACATCGTCACCAACCCCTATTGTTTCTTGTATTTTTGATTTTAGCCATTCTGACAGATGTGAGCCTACATCTCATTGTAGTTTTGACTTGTATTCCCCTGATGGTGAGTGACGTCGAGCATCTTTTCATCTGTCGGTTGGCCATCTGCATGTCTTCTTTGGAGAAATGTCTGTTCATGTCTCCTGCCCATTTTTTAACTGACTTAATTGTTTTTTGGGGTGTTGAGTCGTATCAGTTCTGTATATATTTTGGATACTAACCCTTTATTGGATATGTCATTTGCAGATATCTTCTCCATCTCACTATTTATTGGGTGAATACCATAGTCTTCCAATTCTTATTGTATAAACGAGAAACCTCCAGAGACTAATATGAGGCAGTGAGAAGAGGAACAACCTGGGGATCTGAAGACCTGAGATTTGTTACAGCTGTTTTATTTTCTCCATGGTTTTGTGCAGAAATGCAAGCTATTTAGCCCCTTGATTAAGGAGAGAAGAGTATCTGGTACAACTGGGTAGTTTGGAGAATTTACAAGTCTCCTCCACAGATAAACTTCTCCATCTCATCTACAATAGGGCTTCAGGAGAATCAGCCATTTTAGCCAATGACCAACTATTTGCATTACTATCAAAGTATTTTTAAAAAATCACTGAGGATGGGATGAAAAAGCATGGGCTTTGGAATGAGACAGGTGATTTAGCCTAACTTTCCCCATCTATAGATGGAATTGATATCTACCTTGTAATGATGTCCCAAATACAGCAGGAATTAATTAAAGCAACTGCTCTATAAACTGGGACTTCTGGTTGAATTGACAGAAACACAGTTCAAACAGGCGTATACAGAGGGGAATTTATTAGAAGGATATGTAAGCAAACTTTCAGAGGAGCTGACCAACCAGACTTCCAAGAAGCAGGAACTCGAGCAAGCTGGAGACCACATGACTGGAAACAGTCAGGACCTCCTGTTTCATTATCTCCATGTTGACTTTTGGGCTAGGTTCACTCCTTATCTCCTACCACAGGCTGGCTTTTCCATGAAACAAGCCATGCATGGCCACAGGCAGACTCACATCAGCATCATGCAATCACACCAATGAAGATGTCTCCTCTCTGGCATCTGCAGTGTGAAAAATCCTAGGGAAGAGTTTTGAGTGACTCATTTGGAGTCAGGTGCAGTCGTGCTGGACAGAGAGGGGAGATAGGACATTTTTGGAAATATGCCTTACGTAAACAATTCACGGAAGAAGGAGATGCAACAGACAAACCAGTAAGTATTTACCACCTCTGGAATATGTTGGTGTTTACCACCTCTGGAATATATTATCGAGCCTCAGCACTAGGTGATATAATATATGCCATGTTTTGAGAACTTCATGTTCTTATTAAATGAAGGCCCTGATTAATGGTCCTTGTTCTGATGCCAGTACATTTATCATAACTAAGTTGATTACATATTAACAGTTATCTCTATTAACAAAGGGGTATCATCACTCTATCTCAACAACACTGTCGGAGATTTAGGATGGAAACAAGCTAAGCTTACCCCTGTTCCTCGCTGAAAGTTCAACCAGTAAGAAGAACCAAGAATCACTCTCAAGTAGAGTTCAAAGACTCAGGTTTATTGATGATTGAACAAGAATCTAGCCATTCTCAGAGCGCCTACGTGGTTTAGTCAGTCAGGCATGTGATTTCGACTCCGTCATGAGATCAAGCCCTGTGTTGGGCTTTGCACTGAGTGTGGAGCCTGCTTGGGATTCTCTTTCTCCCTCTCTCTCTCTCTGCCTTCCCCCCTCCCACCAAAACTAAATAAATAAACATTAAAGAGTTTTAAAGAATCAAATCACTCTCAAATATATAGTTCCTGATAAAGTTTATCAGAGGACAAGCTTTCAACTTGAAAACAAAAAGGCATTTTCACTCCCAGCTCAGAAGCCACTAGGTGAAATGTGCAGGCCTTATATAACTTTTCTGCTGGCAAAATAACTGCAAAGCCACAGAGACTCTGGACTGATCAGTGTAACACACGGAGAAAGAAAATCATAAATAAGGTCAAGAAGGAGGGCAAGAAAGTGCAGACGGCCCATGAGTTCAAGTTCAGGCCAGATGAGAGGTAAGGAGGCCAGGAGCATGGCCTTTCTACACTATCTCTGTTCTCTCTTTAAATGTATCCCCATGCAGGCCAGTTTATTTGCTCCTCCTGCCTTAGAAGTGGAGAGAAGCAAAGTCTTCCACAGCCCTTCATTGTAGGGCAGATGGATGGCCAGACGTTCCTTCTTCTATGTTATGATGTAGATATATGAGCAAAAGGAGGAGAGAGGTTCCCGCCAAACATGTTTTTGATATTTACTTTTATCCTAAAAGATTGAAGAATTCTTTTTTTTTTTTTTTAATTTTTTTTTCAACGTTTATTTATTTTTGGGACAGAGAGAGACAGAGCATGAACGGGGGAGGGGCAGAGAGAGAGGGAGACACAGGATCGGAAACAGGCTCCAGGCTCTGAGCCATCAGCCCAGAGCCTGACGCGGGGCTCGAACTCATGGACCGTGAGATCATGACCTGGCTGAAGTCAGACGCTTAACCGACTGCGCCACCCAGGCGCCCCAAAGATTGAAGAATTCTTGACGCCTCTTCCCCATCAAGTTCTCTTCAGCCAGTTAGGATGTTCCCATTGGCGTCTATTCCCCATTGGCGTCTGTTCCCTTCAGATTGAGCTACCCATATTACCCATATTACTCTGAGGAGCCTTTTGATCACATGCCAAATGCAAAGGCACCCTGTGCCGTTCTAGTCTCTTCCCCCTAAATAATGGGGTTCACCTCACAATGCAAGCCAAGTTTTCCTATGTCACAGTTCGGCGTGCCGCAAAGATCACCCTGTAAGTATATGCCCTTTCACCTTCTTTTCACTTCTTACATCATCAAAGAAGCAAGACAGCTTCGCTCCAATAAGTTTGTCAAGGTTTGCAGCAGCCCTCCACCACAGAATGAAGAAACAGCACCGTGCCATTCTTTAGAAAAGAGCTTCTAACTGCCTCTTGAGAGCAACAGTCAGGGCTTATGTAACTAGTGCTTACTTTGGGTTTTTATCAATGGAAATCTTGCCTCCCTGGTGACTGAGTTGTGCATTCAAAAATGTCATCCCAAGTTTGTCTGAAGATGAAACTAAGATTGAGACCAAGACTGTAGAGAGAAGATTCTAAATGTATGTTTTAGCCCATTCAGGCTGCTATAACAAAATCCTGTAGCTGGGTGGTTGATAAACAGAAATTTATTTCTCATGGTTCTGGACGCTGGAAAGTCCAAGAAAAAGGTAGGGGCAGATTCAGTGTCTGGTGAAGACCCCCTTCCCGATTCATACACGCTGTCTTTTCTTTGTGTTGTCACATAGCAGGAGGAGGGAGCTCTCTGGGGCCCCTTTTATGAGGGTACTAATTCCACTTATGAGACCTCTACCCTCAGGACATAATCACCTGCTATGGGATTCACCTCTCGAATACTGCCACCTTGGTGTTTAGGATTTTAGCATATGAATTTTGGCGAGACACAAACATTTGGTCATTAGCAATGCATACGTACATATACATGGAATACACACACACACACACACTTGGAGAAAATATATATTTATTATATTATATTATATTATATTATATTATATTATATTAATTACACTATGTTAATATAATTAATATAATATTAATAATATGATATGATTAATAGTTATATTAATTATTAATTAATTATATTAATTTATATATATATTTCTCCAAGTTGTAATTGTATATAGCTGAAGATTTTTTTAATGTGTGGAATATTTGTATTTTTAGATAAACTAAAAATCTGTTATGCTTTCGGTATTCATTAGGTACAATGTTCAATCTGTAAATCAGCAACATAAGCAAACATAAGAAATACAAAAAGGTTTGCCATGCGTTCTCCAAGGGCAATGGTGAAGTACAGGAAACATTTTTCCATAGCATGAAGTGAAATATTTCCTAGGAAGAAAACTTTTTTAACTTGGAAAATGAATCCAAGGTGGGAATGGGTCAGTTCAAAACATGAATTACTTTTTAAAGATTTTTCCAAGTGTTTTTAAACAGTTGGAAACTGTTTTCATCCCATTTTTATTTATCTTTCATTTTTGTCCCAATTACTAATGCAACATATGCTCAGAGCTAAGAATCTGAAAAATATGAACAGATAAAAGAATCCCGCATGATTACTCTCCCTCATGCCACAGCAGCATTTGAGGATTATAATATATTTTTCAGGGTTTTATAGAATTTGTGTTTCCCATTGCCTTTGGTTATTTGTACTTCTTGTTGTACTGATTTTGAAAGTACATAGCCAGTTTTTCCTTTTTATTTATTTTTTATTTACTTATTTGTTTTTAGTAGGCTTCATGCCCAGCCTGGAGCCCAACACGAGGCTTGAACTCATGACCCTGACATCAAGATCTGATCTAAGATCAAGACTCGGATGATTAACCAACTGAGTCATCCAGGCACCCCACCAGTTTTTATTTCTACTAGTAGGTGTGTTTACACAAAGTCCTTTCACCAAGTCCTTCAGTCTTTATTCGTCTGGTATCAACATTCAGATGAAATTGTACCAGGACCCAAACCAATTATTATTAATATAAATGGAGTTAGGGAGTTAAAAAATAATTTTAAATTAATTTATTTTATTTTAAATTATGAATGAACAAATGATGTTAGTCATTATTTAATAAATTTAATGTTTTCACTATTTATGTTGATCCTATTTTCATATTACACCGCTATAATTTTCATTTACATTTATAACCCACCAATAAACATTTTTAATATATAACATTAGCCCCTATAAATTATTTTTTGGATTTGCAATTTTCATTATTTTTCAGGAATTCCACTCCAGAAATAAATCCAAGCGTTTATAGTCAATTGCTTTTTCACCAAGGAGCCAGGAACACATTGAAAGAACAGTCCTTTCAATGAATGGTGTTGAGAAAACTGGCTTTCTATAAGCAGAAGACTGAAATTGACTCTTCTCTTATTAATATACAAAAATCAACTTGAAATGGATTAAAGATTTAAATGTAAGACCTCAAACTATAAGAATATTAGATGAAAGCATAGGTAAAAAAGTATCACGACACTGATCTGGCCATTGATTTTTTTTTGGATATGACCCCAGAACACAAGCAACAAAAGCAAAAATAGACAAATGTAATTCCATCAAACTAAAAAGCTTCTGCACAGCAAAGGAAATACTCAACAGAGGGAAGAAACAACCTATAGAAAATATTTGTAAACTTTCATCTGGTAAGGGGTTAATATTCAAACTATATAAGGAATTCAAACAAGTCAATGACAAGAAACAAATAACCCAGTAAGAAATGGGCAAATGATATGAATAGACATTTTTCTAAAGAAGACAAACAGATGGCCAATAGGTACACGAAAAGATGTTCAACATCACCAACCATCCGAGAAGTGCAAATCAAAGCCACAATGAGATATCACCTCACACCTGTCAGAATGGTTAGTATCAAAGAAAAAAAAAAGCAAGTGTTGGAGAGGAGGTGGAGGAAAAGGGAACTCCAGTAGATCTGTTGATGGGAATGTAAATTGGTGCAGCCATTATGGAAAACAGTACGAAGGTTCTTGGAAAACTGAAAGTAGAACCACCATACAATCCAGCAATCCAACTTCTGGGTATGTATCCAAAGGAAATGAAATCATGATCTCTAAGAGATATTTGCACTCCCATGTTCACTGTAGTGTTATTCACAGTAGCCAAGATATGAAAACGATGTCCTTTAACATATGAATGGATAAAGAAGACATATATAAAATATATTACATATATCTTGATATATACAAAATATATTACATATATTTATGTATAAAAATATATTGTATTGTATATACTATACATATATTCATATATTACATAGTTTTATAATGTATATTTATATTATGTATCATTATAAATTTTTTATATATAAATACTTGTATATAATGGAATATTATTTAGCTATGAGAAAAAAGAAATCTTGCCATCTGTGACAGCATATATGAAACTGGAAGACATTCTATTAAGGGAAATAAGCCAGAAAAATAAAGACAAATACTGTAAAATCACTTGCATGTGGAATCTATGATCGCTTAGGTGTGGAATCAAAACATGTAAAACTCATTGAAGCAAAGAGCAAAACAGTGGTTACCCAGGGAAATGCGGAGACGTTGGTCAACGTTGGTTACAAAGTTGCAGTTACACAGGATGAATGAGTCTAGAAATCTAATGTACCGACATGATGACTATAGGTAATAATACTGTGTTGTATATAGAACGTTGTTAAGAGAGTAGATCTTAAAAATTCTCATAACAAGAAAAAATTATAGCTATATGTCATGATGGATGTTAACTAGACTTATTGTAGTAACCGTTTTGCCACCTATGCAAATATCAAATCATTATGTTGTACACTTGAAACTAATATGATGTTATATGTAAAGTCCATCACAATAAAAAAAAAGTCTCATAATGGCATGTAAATTAACAAGTATGTCAATGGTACACTGCAAAGGACCCAGAAATAGACCAACACCTCTACATCATTTTGATTTATGAAAAAGGTGCTAAATTAATCAAATGGGGAAAAGAAAAACACGTTAGCAAATTGTTCTGGAACAACTGGATATCCACATGGAAAAAATGAATCTCTCATTTATACTCAAAATTTGAGTTGGCTCAATTATCAGAAAATAAAAGCTAAAGTTGTGAAGTTTTCAAAGGAAAAAATATATAGGAGATTATCTTTGGTAGGAAGGATAGTGGCTGAGCACAGGGCCTTGGAGGGACAATTGACTCCACCACCTCGTGAACACGTAACTGTCATGTTGGGGGACAGAATGACCTGGAGGGCCACTACTGCCTTTCCCTTAGCTAAGTGGAGTGCACAGGTAGAAGATGTTCCAGTTGACAATTTGACTTAACTCATGGATAGATCCATGAAAATTAGAGCTGATGGGGTACACTGGGCTGCTGCAGCCATCTGCCCCAACGATAGTCACCTTTTGACCAAAACTGGATAAAGATGCTCTCCCCAATGGGCTGAACTCTATAGAGTAATGATGCCTGTGGAGGCCACTCCTAAAGCAGCTCCCACTATGTATTTACAGGCTCATAGCCTATTGAAAGCAGACTAGCCATATGTTCTGGTGACTAACAGATTAATGACTGGACCATTAAGGGCTCCCCTGTGTAGTAAGAGGAACAATGGAAGGAACGTACAAATTGGGAAGACTTATTTGTCACTCACATTGGTGCCCAGGGGAAAAGACCATTAGTCAGGGAACATGAATGGAACTGATGTAGCATGAGCTCAGCCATGATCGTCAGTAGGGTCCACCACAGAAAAGGACATAAAAGTTCACTTCGGATACAAGAATGGGCCAAGTCATGGGGAACAGAATTGTAGGAATTCTGCCACTGAGCCCAGGCCATGGGGCATGGTCAACTGGGCCACTTTAACTGGGTATAAGTGAAAAAATGACCACATTGGACCACTCATCCCAAGCCACAGATTCTAGTGGTGCCTCACTGTCGATTCCAATCATATTGAAGATTTCAATCTTATCGAGGCAACCCATTCACAGCCCTGACACGCAGCAATGGGCATGCTCCCGTGGTACAAGATGGAGCTTTCCTGAACTGGGGAAGATCCACGTTCAGAAAGGATGGTTATCAGCTGTGCGTTCACAACTCCCCATCCCCAAATTCAATGTGCCAATTTCTTTAGTTGACTTAGTTCAGGCAGTTGGGACTCCTGATAGAACACCATCCTCTAGGGAGGCCTGATCATCCTCCTGGGTTTGGTTTTTCTAGCAATCCTGGTAAAGTCCTGTCTCTAAATGGCAGGTAGTCTCTCCAAACAAACCACCCAGCTTCCCAGTTCTGCCTTCACATTCAGGGCGAACAGTGGTCTCACCGGATTTGAAATGTTTTACCTGCTAGTTTGGCAGCCGGAAGATATGTGTGGAGTGGGGGAAGGGAGAAGTGCACAGCTTCTCACCCTCTGCATGGCTATGTGAGAGAGTCATGTTGGGCCTGGAACATTTTCTTACTCAGAGATAAAGAACTCCTCAACTTATGCCGGACTCGTAGCGTTGAAAGGGAATATCTTTCCCTCTTCCAGACTTGACATGTGCACCTGTGTTTTGCTTAAGTGCACGCATCAATGGTCCTCGGGCAGGTCCCAGTTTTCTGTGTTTCAGACCCCACCAGAGAGAAGTGGGGTCCTTCTACTGCAACATGAAATGGAGTCAACGCCTCCCTACTGCCCACGTCAGCCGTGGAGTGTGTCTGCTGGGCATGGGGACCATCGCATTTCAGGGCCAGGGTGTTGTACTCCTTCCTCACCTGTTGTAACTGAGTGGCTTAGACCACCTGAGTCCATGTGCCTGCTGTCTGTTCTCAGTGACCTCGAATCTTGCACTGGTCTCTTCTCTGGGTGGCACTGACCTGCCTGTTAACTTTGGCTACACAGCTTAGCCACCCAGTGAATGGTAAAACACTCTCCATGACTTAGTAGAGGCTTGGACAAATTACGAAAAATGATATTCATAAAAGAAAGAAATATAAGTGAGTTTGCATCCGTTTAAAATAGATGTGCTCATCAAAATTAAAAATACCTGCTCACTGAAAAATATTTTAAGAAAATATATAAAAAGCCTCGGATGTGAAGACCATATTTGAAAATATATCTCTTATTCATAAAGGACTGGTTTCCAGGATTTATAAGGGACTCCAAAACTCAGTATTACAAAGTCCAACAATCCAATTTAAAAATGATAAGATATTTAAAAAGGTAAAAAAATAATAATTAGATATTTTAACAAACCCTCCATAAGGAAGATACACACACACACACACACACGCACACACACACACACACACACACACACATATATATATATAGTTTTTAAATGTTTATTTATTTTAAAAGAGAGAGAGAGAGCAGGGGAGTGAGGCAGAGAGAGAGGGAGAGGGAGAATCCCAAGCAGGTTCTGCTCTGTCAGCACGGCGCCCAATGCAGGGCTTGATCTCACGAACCGGGACCGTGAGTTCATGACCTGAGTGAAAGTCAAGAGTCAGACACTTAGCTGACTGAGCCACCCAGGCGCCCCAAGAGGGTATACTGATAAACATGTGACAATTGCTTAACATCTTTAGTCATAAGTGAAATTCAAAAGAAATCCACTGTGAAATACCAGTAAGTAGGCACCAAAACGTCTAAATTAATAATAATAATAATAATAATAAAATAACAGCATCAACTTTGGGCAAACACGAGGAGCAACCAGAACTGTCACACCTTATTAGCAGCACTGTGGAAGTTTCTAACCACTTTGAGAAAAGTTCTGGTGGTTTTTCACCAAATCCAATATACAACTCCTCTGTGACTTAGGAATTTCCTCCTAAGCATTTACCTACGAGACATGTAAGCATGCTCTCACAAACACACAAGGAAATTTGTACTCAAATGTCCATAGCAGCTTCCATCATCACAGAGCAAAACGAGCTAGAGGCATGGATAAGCAAACTTCTTTACTTGCACAATGGAATGCCTCTCAAAAGGAGCCAACTACTGACACAAGCAACAGGGAAGGTATCTCAAAAGACTTGGGGAGTGAAAGAAGCTTCCGACAACAGCGACATACACTGTGATCCCCTTTATATGAAATTATAGAACAGGCAAAGCGAATATAGGTCTGAAAACTCGGAACAGCAGTTGGCTCAGGGAGGGAGGGTGAGAACAGGGCTTGAAGGGGAAGGGCGTGAGGCGTTGGCAATATTCTACACGGTGGCAGGGGCCTGGGTTAAACCCCCAGTGCACGCTCTTGTCAAAGTCCGTAAAAGTATCGTAACACTTCTTCATTTCATTGAAAATAAAGCGTGTATCTAAAGACAAAACACTCGAAGCAAATATTGAACGGTAGTTACTAATGTGCATTCTGCAGTATTTGAGGGTAGGCACACAAATGTCAACACTTCGTTTTGAAATGCTTCCAAAAAAGATGGGTTGATGGATGGACAGGGAGAACTACAGACGCACTGATGTGTGATACATAGAGTAAAATTCTAATGATAGAATCAAGGTACCAGGAAGCGCATTTGGTGCGCACTGGAAATGTGATTAATTGTATGCATGTTAGACATTTTTTGCAATAAAATATTGGACAAATTCGACAGGTGTTTAGGCGTTTGCTTATTTAATTTTCTCCTGATACTCAGCAGACTTTTTTTTATATAAATGTTTATTCATTTATTTTTTGAGAGAGAGGGCATGAGATGGGGAGAGGCAGAGAGAGAGGCAGACAGAGGATCCGAGGCAGGCTCCCCACTGACAGCAGCAGAGCCTGAGGCAGGGCTGGAAATCGTGAACAGTGAGATCATGACCTGAGCTGATTTCAAGAGTCAGAGCTTAACCAACTGAACCACCCAGGCGTCCAAAGGATAAGAATTAATAATGCAGAAAATCGGGGCGCCTGGGTGGCTCAGTCAATTAAGCTCTGACTCTCGCCTTCAGCTCCGATCATGATCTGGCAGTTCGTGAGTTTGGTCCTCACCGGGGGCTCAAGGCTGACAGTGTGGAGCCTGCTTGGGATTCTCTCTCTCCTTCTCTCTCTCCCCCTCCCCCACTTATGCTCTGTCCACCCCTCCTCAAAATAAATAAGCTTCAAAAAATATTCTTACCCTTGCTGGTACCAATGCCAATTCAAATTTGACTCTAGTTTTCAATGTCAGACTTTCTTTTGCTTACTCAGCTCCCTTTTCAACTCAGCCTGCTCATCAGCCCCCTTTCTCTTCAACACGCTGTACTCCCCCCGCCCCTACAACTTTATAAAATCTTGTTTCAGAGTTAACTGACCCGGGGGAAGAAAAAAATCTCTTGTCCTTCATTCAGAAGGCAAAGCAGATGCTTTTAAATCATTCTTTTGTCTCATGTAGAGAGTCGTTTTGAAATGGTATTTGTCCTGCACCCTGACTGCAGGAACACTTTCCTTTTCTTGTTCAATGCATGTTTCGAGAACACGTGGGAATGTTTTCAAGGACTCACACAAATTTTGATGAGAGCTCTATATGAAGCTAGTATGTTTCAATGACCAATAGGTTTCAGAGCCAGCACAATGACCAGTGGAATCCTTCCCGTGGGCAAAATAGATCAGTGTCCTCTTTGGCATTGATCATGGCTCCAGAGTCTGACCATTTTACACCTGGAGCAACTCATCTCCTAAATGGCTGCCTTCCCACGAAGCTTCCTGTGGAAACCCCACTGGCCGAGCCTGGTCTCTAAAATCCGTGGCAGCCCTCTCCCACAGAATGAAGAGGCGGCTCTAGGATATTGTTTAGGACATTCCTTTAGAACATTCCAAGATTCTAACTGCACCTTGAGAACAGCAGTCAGGCTCACGTAACTAGTGCTTACTTTGAATTTTTAACAACAACAAAGTACCTTTTTTTTTTCCTGCTATCATCTTGGCCTGCATGTAGAAGGAGAGGTGTCAAAGAGCAAATAGTGTGCAAGACAAACAACACTAGTGCCTACAATAGCACAGCACGTAGTACGTGCAAATATGCACAGATGGGTGTTAAGAAGGTTAAATGACGCACCACTTGCCATCTGCAGCTTCCGTCTTCTTTGGTGTTGAAACAAAAATAAGAGAGTCAGTGGTGGGGGTACTCCCTCAAGGAATGTGCAGTAGTAGAAAAAGTTATCTGCACCTCCTTGTGCACTGCAGCATTATTTACAAGAGCCATGACATGGAAACAACCTAAGTCCATTGATGGATGAATGGATAAAGAAGCTATACACACACACACACACACAATGGAATATTATTCAACCAAAAATTAGACTGTCCTACCACATATACCAACATGGATGGACCTTGAAGACGTTACGCTGAGCAAACTATGTCAAACAGAGGAAGACAAATATTGTATGATACCATACGTGGAATGTATTTTTAAGAAAAGAAAAGAAAAGGAAAGGAAAGGAAAGGAAAGGAAAGGAAAGGAAAGGAAAGGAAAGGAAAGGAAAAGAAAGGAAAGGAAAGAGAAGGAAAGGAAAGAAACAGAAATCTGACTATTATCAGAGATGTTGGGTGGAGAAGCCTGAATTGAAGGGGGATGGTCAAAAGTTACAACCTTCTTATTATAAGATAAGCATGTACAACATAATTATAGCTAACACAGCTGTAAGATATATAGGAAAATTGCTAAAAGAGTAAATCCTAAGATTTCTCAAAAAAAAAAAATTAAAAAATTAAAAGAGTAGGGGCGCCTGGGTGGCGCATTTGGTTGAGCGTCCGACTTCAGCTCAGGTCATGATCTCACAGTCCGTGAGTTCGAGCCCCGCGTCGGGCTCTGTGCTGACAGCTCGGAGCCTGGCGCCTGCTTCGGATTCTGTGTCTCCCTCTCTCTGTGCCCCTCCCCACTCACACTATGTCTCCCTCTCTCTCAAAAATAAAGATTAAAAACATTTCTTTTAAATAATAAAAAATAAAAAAATAAAAAGAGTAGCTCATATAATATAACAAATCTCTTATCACAAAAAGATAATGCTACAATCCGGTTGTCAGTAACAGCCTGAGACATGGACAGAGGAACAAGTTGCCTTCAAAATTATGATTTGAGAGGACGCAAGAACTTCCTACCTGAGTGTCTTTCACCTGTTCAGAAGCCACGGTGTTTGAATGCCCACCATCATGTTACAGGCGGGCATCAATCCCCCCCTCCCATGCATATTGCTCTCTTTTCAGAAGCAAACACAACCAAAGGAACCAATTTCCTTTGGGCCTAGCACCTTGATTTATTTATCACATGTTAGTTGACGATAGGGCCAATATGGAAAGACAGGATCACAGAAAGGGAGAGAGGTGAGTGCAGAGGACGAAGACAAGGGAAGAAGCAAAGTTTTAGAAAACAGAGCTGATGTTAGGGGGGGTCCCCTAATCACAGCTCCGAGAAGCTGTGTGGCGACCGTGTGGCGACGGGCAAAAGACTCTGGATGCAAGACGGACGGACCATCTGAGTTCTGGTCTCAGGTTTCTTACCAACCACCGGAGTAACCTTGTAACAAGGTCACCTTGCCTCTCTGGATCTGTCTTTTCCTTCCTGAAACCAGGCTAATAATATCCACCCTGGTCATCTGTGAAGACATGACCTGAGCAGCCCTGCAGGAACCTTCCAACTGTAATATTTTCTGGCAACCAAAATAGCTCTGGCCAAGGCGTACTTCTCATCCCCCTGAGATTGTTCCAGTACAAAAATAGACACGAAGAGGAAGAGCAAGGGGAGAATCGAAAGCATAAACTTTTGAAACACAAAAGCCGATGAGATGAATAAGAATGTTGGGGTGCCTGGGTGGCTCAGTCGGTTGAGCGTCTGACTCCGGCTCAGGTCATGATCTCGGGGCTCATGGGTTCAAGCCCCGCATCGGGCTCTGTGCTGACAGCCTGTTTCAGATTCTGTCTCCCTCTCTCTCTGCCCCTCCCCTGCTTGTGCTCTGTCTCGCTCCCTCAAAACTCAAAAAACATTAAAAAAAAATTTTTTTAGAACATATTGACCAGCCGCCATGCCCCCTCCTGCTGTGCTGTGACAATCCTACATAGAAGATGCAATCCCCACCCAAGGAAAGTGTTAAACCACATTATTGTGTTTGTAGCTAATGTTTCTCAAGGACTCACCCATGGCAGAAACTACGCTAAGCACTTTATCTCCTGCGATCCTCACGACAGCCTTAGGATGCGGATAATATCTCCAAACATAATAAGCTGTATACAGAAATTCTATTAATGGTTCCCAAGTTTGGGTGTGGGTAAAAGTGACTTGGAGAACCTGTCCTAAAAGTGCATGGGTTCATATTCCCAGGGATTCTGAGTCAGCCCATCTTCACTAGAGCTTGGGAATTTGCATTTTTAACAACCTCTCCAGGTAACCTGAAGCAGGTGGAACGCAGACCGCTAACACAGGAAGACTTCCATGTACTATTAAAAATGAGATGCCAGGGGACATGGAGATGCTAGGGGCCATTATTCCCCTCCAAAAATATCTGATTGCGAGCACCCTCTGAAACACCGGAGAAAAACGCTACAGGGCCCCCGAAATATCCCTAGGAGGCTCTGATGTAATAATCTGAAAAAAGCTCAAGACTGCATTTTTTTTTTTTCTTTTTACAACCAATCGTTGTCCCAAGTGATTCTTCTGGTCAGGCAAATTGGTAATTTAAGTGAATTGTCTGTGGTTGCCTAGTGATATCCTATGAGGAGGAGAGCAAAATCCCCATCCCCAGGCTCCCAAGCCAGAGTTCTTTCAATGCCTTATCTCCTTGAAAGAAACATATGCGGGGTCAGCCTACAGGATGGTCCGGCCATGATTCACAAAAGGGTAAGGGGTACGTCGAGTTCCCTCCTGGAGCTATTTCTAGTGTCCGCAGCTCATTCCCAGAGCCACGATCACAAAAGCACTTCCAGCAAGGAAACCGAAGAACAGAATGGCGACGTGTCAAGCCCGATGAGGGGTAAAAACAAATCCGGGGAAACTGTTGTCACAGTCACCAAAACCGCTTAGCCAGCTGCAGGAAGCAAACAAATCCACTGAAACATTAACTCAGGCAGAAGGTTCCAGCTCATTGAAAGCAGGCTCATTTGTTTTCCCCTTACGGCTCAGCAGCGTCTACCTGGGCTGTGCTTGCAGAATTCTAGCAGCATCGTGACAGAGCGGGGGAAAGCTGATGGATTGATGACACGCGGCTTCGATGACATATTTACCAAGCCTTGCTTGCAGGATTCCAGGGGCTCAAGAAGGAGAGGCCTGCTGGAAACGGAGCCCGCTGGGAAAATAATAGGTGGAAGGCTTCCGAGGAGAGAGGCCTCGGCTGAAGTGGATGTTTAGGCCCAGCTCCTCTTACACATAGAGGTTTCAGAGGTTTGGGGAGGGTTGTGTGCGTGTCGGGAGAAGGGGTACCTGTTCTCACTCGCGTGCTTCCTGCCCGTGCAGCCGTGAGGAGGCCAGCCAACTCCTCTGGGGGCCTCAGGTCCACCATTAGGAAATGGGATTAAGCCCCTTCCAACTCCCAGGATTGTTGGAATATGGCACGTCATCGATCTTTAAGGGTATGTTGTTGCCCATTCTAGTGTTAGAAATATCCTTGGGGCGCCTGGGTGGCTCAGTCGGTGAGGCGTCCGACTTCAGCTCAGGTCATGCTCTCACGGTCCTTGAGTTCGAGCCCCACGTCGGGCTCTGTGCTGACAGCCCAGAGCCTGGAGCCTGCTTCGGATTCTGTGTCTCCCTCTCTCTCTGCCCCTCCCCTGCTCATGCTCTGTCTCTCCCTGTCTCAAAAATAAGTAAAAAACATTACAAAAAATTTTAGAAATATCCTTTATACACCCTAGAAGTTAAAACGTGAGTGTTTTTGAGAATTAATTTTCTCGCTTCTGGATTTCTTCTATCTGAAGCATCGGAAACCACATAGTGCTAATTGGAACAGGGATTGTGTTTCGTGATTGATTGGATTCTTGGTTGGTGTTAGACAGAAGAGCAGGGAAGAAGGAAATATCAAGTGTTAAGCAAATACCATGCTA
Organism: Felis catus; assembly: GCF_018350175.1. Classification (NCBI taxonomy): domain Eukaryota; kingdom Metazoa; phylum Chordata; class Mammalia; order Carnivora; family Felidae; genus Felis; species Felis catus. The sequence continues at coordinate 196,142,988 of NC_058371.1, read as the reverse complement.
CGAGCTCTATGTAATTTGTCACATTGAATCTTCCCCCACAGCTGCCAACTGGAGACCTTTATCTCCACTTTACAGATGAGGAAACCGAGACTCAAGAGAGGTTAGGTGCTTTGTCTAAAATCACACAGCTAATTAGAAAAAGAGCCAGGATTTGATCTGATCTGTGCCTGGACATAACAGGTATTCAGCAAATATATATACATATACATACGTATGTACATGTACGTATATGTACATGTATATGTGTGCATGTGTGTGTGTAAATATATATATATATATATGTATATAATTAAAGAAGGAACAAATGTCGCTAACACCAGATTTTTTTCCTCCGTGGTGCACATGTACACAACAGTCTGTGATCTTCCAATTTCCAATCCGTGCTCATTTATCCATTCAGGAGGCTCTTCTTTAACAGCTGCTATACGTGTAAGTGTCTGTAGGAAACATAAAGGTAAATCAGACAAAAATGTCCTTCCTGGAGAGTTTGCCAGTTACTGGAAGAGAATGGACATGCACAGAAATTACTATGACGCAAGTGTGAACGTGCTGAGCAAATGGAACATTCCAGAAGGGAGACAGAGAAGGAACCGTGGGTAGACTCATTGCAGCTGAGACCGCAGGGATGTTTAGAATTCGGCTCTACAGAAATGGGGAAGGGGACAGCCTGGGCACCAGTGACAATGTGACCGTGGGCAACATTTAATGGGATGATTTCAAGGGATGGTGGGTGGTAAGTCTGACAGGGTAGACAGGATGAACCCCCAAGTTTCTGCATCCATTTGTAGCCACATCTTCTGTACAGCAGCCCCAGAAGGCTTCACCTGAGAGACACCCCCAATACACTTACTGCGGGTGCTGTCTGTTGTCTGCTGCAAAGTGTCAAGGAGGAGGGCAAAGTGAGCCTGCAAAATCTTCACTCTAGGAGCATCGGCAGATGGCGGGGAAGCCACTCTGTGAGCTCAAGCCATTCAGAGAACTGTCAGGTTTCCTCTACCTATTGGTGTTCACGAGATGTCCGCGCATCGTATTCCTACATTCCAGTAAGCATAGGAAACTGAAGCATTGAAAGTTCTCATATGCAGGGGCGCCTGGGTGGCGCAGTCGGTTCAGCGTCCGACTTCAGCCAGGTCACGATCTCGCGGTCCGGGAGTTCGAGCCCCGCGTCGGGCTCTGGGCTGATGGCTCAGAGCCTGGAGCCTGTTTCCGATTCTGTGTCTCCCTCTCTCTCTGCCCCTCCCCCGTTCATGCTCTGTCTCTCTCTGTCCCAAAAAAAAAAAAAAAAGAAAGAAAGTTCTCATATGCAGATAAAAGGATAAAACTTTAGTGTTTAGTGATAAAGAATAAAACTTTAAGTTTTATTTGGCCAGTCACCCCCATTTTGTCATAAGAAGTGTGTAGGAAAGGCGAAAAAAAAATACAATAATGGGAGCGATACACTTGGCGAACTGAAATTAAAATTCACCTCTGGAAAAATATTCATTTCCTGCCTCAGATTTGTGCAAACATTAATGACAAGGCTATCACATTACGCATGAATATGATTAGCATAACTCTGCCTAATGAATTAATTCCTTCTGTGGCACTAAAGGTAAAAATGTTTTCCTTTCCCCTTAATCTTCTTTAATAGATGCGTATTTGCTAATAGAAGTTATTTTTTTCTACATTATGATGCATTTATTAGTTGGATTCTCACCTTATGCACTGATGAGTGAAGAGAATATACTTAATTGCAGTCTGTGCAAATAAGGACATTCCATTTTCAGAACAAGAGACAGCAGAAATTATTTTTTTTTAGTTCGTTCTCAGGAAATTTATGCCCACATTAGGATGATCCATTACTCTGAGATGTTTGATCCAAAGAAATTATTTTTTTCTATGCCCTCACGTGTCTAATAAAATTTTACTTTTTAAAAATTTTACTTTGAAAACTTTGAAAAGTGCAAAATAATGGAAACATTTTGAAAAGCACTCAGTATGCATCAAGAAGTGTTACAATGTTTAATCCTTTGACCTAGAAATTTCATCTCTGGAATGAGTCTTAAGGAAATCGTCCTAAATACAGAAATCATAATGTGTAGACAGTACCATATTATTAAGAGTGATGAAAAAAAAAAGAAACGAGAAAAGACTTTGCAGTTCGGGAATAAAGGGGTAGCTAAATAAACTATGGTGTTACCTTTAATGAAAGAGTATAGAGGGGTGCCTGGGTGGCTCAGTTGGTTAAGTGTCTGACTTTAGCTCGCGTCATGATCTCACAGTTCATGGGTTCGAGCCCCACTTTGGGCTCTGTGCTGACAACTCAGAGCCTGAAGCCTGCTTTGGATTCTGTGTCTGTCTCTCTCTCTGCCCCTACCCTGTTCGTTCTCTGTCCTCTCTGTCTCTTAAAAATAAATAAACATTTAAAAAAGCCTAAAAAATGAAAACAAAAAAAGAACAGTATACAGATATTTAAGATGATATTTACAAATGGATATTTATAAGATGGCATTTATAAAATATATAATATAGACATCCTCATGGTGTAGTAATTATGATAATGAAAGCTAATATTTATGGTCACTAATTATAAGTTCAGTGTTTTATATAAAATGTTGAATCCTCCCAAGATCCCAATGAGGTAACACTATTATTATCTCGCATGATACATGATGTAACTGGAGACTGTAGGATTTGAGTTTTCTGTCCATTGTCACATGGCTAATTAGTTTGGAAATGAGATTCTGTGCCATGTTGGGACCCCAAGATCTCTGTTAGGCCAACAATTTACTAGAAGGACTCGCAGTGCCATTGTACTCACAGTGATGGTTTACTGCAACAAAAAGATAGAGATTTAAATCAGCAAAGGCAAATAGGGTGAACAATCTTCCAGTTGTTCGCTCCAGTGGAATAATACAATTAGCACTTAATTCTTCCTGCAACGAGGCATTGCGACACATGTGGAATATTGTCAAACGGGAAAGCTCACCTGAGCCTTGGTGTCTGGAGTTTCCCTTGTCAGTCAGTCATGTAGAGATGGACGCCTACTTGACTGACCTTAGTTTCTCTGTTTCCAGCCCCTCCTGATATGAGACTCATACAAATTGGCACAGGGCCCCCAACCATAAATCACACTGTTAGTATAAACTATATGGAGTGGGCCAAGTCCCCAAGTATACAAAGACATTCTTATCAGGCAGGATTTTTCAAGAGCTTAGAGGTTATCTTGAAGAAGTCTCTTAAGGGCCACTCTTTTCCTTGGAATGTGCAGAGTTTGAATACCCCAGATGCTGAGTTAACCCTTTGTTACCTAAATACCAATTAGAGGGAATTCAAAGCCTGAACCCTTGTAGCCATTATGGACTTCTCCAAGCACTAATCCACAGTTATTTGCTGAGTACCTTCTATGGGCCAAGAGCTGACCCATAATTAAGGTTTACGAAATTGAAAAAGAGACGGCCCCAGCCTACGCTAAGTGCACTATCCACTCATCCAACTTTGCAAGGTGCATGCAAAGCTGAGGATATGTACACAGTGATGTAGGAGGGCAGCACTGAGGAGTGAGAGAAGGGAAAACTTGAAACAAGGAACAAGTTGTGGGTAAGAGATAGATAGATATGTCCCTCGGGAAGGTTAAAGGGGAGGTAAAGGCACGGTAGATGTCAGAGTGAAAAGTGGTTAGGATATTATTTCTTACAACTCTATGTAAACCTACAATTATCTCAAAACAAGGAGGTCTAATTTTAAGAAGTTGCGTTGGCTTGAGCAAAGAATGGAGAGGTGAGGCCAAAGGTAACACTGGATGAGCACACGGGGCAGATCATTAAGGGGCTTTGTGTTTCTAAGAAATTTAACACCTACTCTAAAAGACACAGGGAGTGACTGGAAGATTCCAAGACCTAGAGCAAGAGGATCTTATTCTCACTTCATTAAAACAAGTCTTGCAGCAGAGCGGACCATAGCCTGGCAGAGTCTCAAAGGAAAGTAGTCAGACCGGGTAGGTGGTGACCAGAAACATCCCCACAGGGTAAAAATGAATGTCTAAACTATGACAGTGATTGTCACAGTAGGAAGAAAGGACATGGATGGAAAGGGAAGTCAAGGGGATGGGACTTAGTGAGAGATTGGCTGAGCGGCCTTACTTCTTTGCCTTTACCTTTGTCTCTATGACCACATAAAGGATGTAATTATTCAATTAGATACAAAATGAAGAAAAGAAGCAATTTGGACACTGTGACTGAGCATAAATGATGTGTGTCACTTCTGGTCCCAACCCCTCAAACCACCTACAGGAACCATCTTTGTGTTTTCTTCTCCCAGCTGCCTAGTGGGGGACTCCAGGGTGATTCTGGAGCCACAAAATGGAAGCAGCCTGGGACTGTTAATCACCACTGAATGGAAACCCACCATGCGCATGTTACACAAAGAGTCCTCTTCAAGGAACATATCTGTGGTGATATTTCTCACAGAAGTTACCCTACTCTGAGTCAGTCATAAATTGGTACCTTAAAGTAGAGGGTTGTTGTAAGAACAAAAACGAACAAACAACAGAAACTAAACAGAACAAAATAAACCTAAGTGTAATTTTCTAGACTGACTGGCAAGTGACAAGGAAACAGTTGATTGCAGGTGACAGCGTGTCCACTCTATGGCTAAGGACCCATGTTATACACGAGCAAGGACTTGCTAAAATTGTAATAACTTGAAAGGCAGATCTTTCTCCTCTTGGGCTGCAGAACAGATTGTACTATGGTGTATTAGTTGTTATTGGGGGCATTTGGCAAGGATTAAATGAAAGGAAAAGAATAGCTCAGGAAAGAATTGACTGGTCGGAAAGCAGAAAAGAAAAAGAATGCCAAAGTCCAGAAATTCAAAGTGGTATGAGTTTGGAAAGGCTAACTATTCTAAGGCTCAAGTGTAAACGATGAAATTTAAAGAAGCTCCATGTGAAAAGCCAACGACAACTTTTCAACTGAACAAAAGGACTCAGCCCTATGACAAAGATCAGACTAAGGGTGTGGCCTTCCTCCATGTTGGTTCAGAATGCCTCAAGACAGCTTTACCCTTCACTGAAGAAAAAAGTCTGGCAGCAAACAAGGAAAGAAATAAATCAGGCTGGAGAATCATGACTTAGGAAAGAACATTGGGTATGGTAATGACTGCATGAGACTGACTAATGAGAAATAAATCGAAAGCTTGCAAAGTTTGTAAGGAAAGTGTTTTTCCAAAGAAAATATGAAACTGGAATAAAAATAATAATAGAAGGGGAAAAAATACTTCGTTCAAGACTCAAAATAACTCTACAATCACCAATCTTCCATGAGCAGAAACGAGGCTGAAAAAGCAGTGCAGGAAGGAAATACTGCCCATACCCTTCAGAGGTGGCCAAGGAAGATTGTAGATGCAAAGGAGCCCTAGAAGGTAGAAAGGTAACTTTAGAGTACAGTGGACAATTGCACAGCAGAGTTCCTGCCTGAGAGAATGATGGCCCAAGTTGGAATTTCTCCCCTCCTGTATGGTAGAAAACTTTCAAAATTTCTACCCAGCAAGAATTGGACATGAATGACTATGGAACAGGAGGTGATAGGTGTCTTCTCCTTTTCCCTTGTCCAAATTCAGTTTTATATTGCAGTTACCCTACTTCGTTCCCTATTGGCTGGCAGTGGGGCTTGAATTTTCATTCACCTGACACTGAGCCACAAGGAATAGTATGTGGTCTGATGGAGACTGCACATTGCCCATACACCCAGGCTTTTGGAATGGATGTGAGCTCTAAATAAGGCTTGGAGTTGTCACCCTTAGATAGAAGATAAAGTTGGTCCCAGTTTGTGAGGAGATGGGGTAGACCCTGAAAACACCCCAGTCATCTCCATGTTCCTTTCCCTTTTCTGTCAGCCAACATGGATGAAGAGGAAAACACAAAACCTTGAAGCCACCTGTGAAAGATTGTTGAGCCATAGTATCTAAAGAGCCTGGGTTCCTGAATGCCTGCATGGAGAACCGGTCCTCCCATGATCATATTGAACAAGGTAAGCATTTAAATTTTCAGGATTTGCATGTTATAACAGCTAGCAGGATTTATTCTGACCAATACATGGAGGAAAATATGAATTCAGTTTTGAACATGATGAGTTAGAGATGCATGTGAAACATCAAGGCTAAGATATTAATAAGGCAACTATAATCATTTATGTGTGTGAGTTTATAATCTAGGAAATAGACCTAATGTCATCATTAACTCTGTACTAATTTCTCCATTGGGAGATGAAATTTAATTCCTTTGGATATCAGCTGGATGTAATAACTTGACTGACAAATTAACGTGGCACGTAAAGTTAAGTCATAAAAAGAACAGCAGCTTCTACCTGGGCTCCTGCAACACTGGTTCCAAGAAATTTTGGTGGCCATACATAAAGTTTGACTAACCTGAGACCACCATGCTGGAGAGGTCGTGTGTACATGTTCTGATTGACTGTCTTAGCTGAACTTTCTAAGACTCACTAAGTTGTAAACCAGTATATTGTGCCCCTAAAGTGCCAGACATGTGGGTGAAACCTCCTTGGACCCTCCAGACCAGCCCACCACCAGGTAAATACTACCAAGTTCAAGGATATGTCTAACAGAAGCAGTGGTATGTAGGTAAACTGGCACTCTGGGAAAAGATTCTGCTAAATCCAATGTTATAAACATCCCCTCCATAGCCAGTTTCAAGCTATTGAAGAGCCCACAAAATTTCTGAATATTTAAAAATTGGCTCTTATAAAGGGCACCTGGGTGGCTCAGTTGGTTGAGCGTCTGACTTCGGCTCAGGTCATGATCTCATGGTTCGTGGGTCTGAGCCCCACGTCCAGCTCTATTTGGATAGCTCAGAGACTGGAGCCTACTTCAAAAAAATTCTGTGTTTCCTCTCTGCCCTCCCCTGCTCATGTTCTGCCTGTCTCTCTCAAAAATAAATAAACATTAATTTTGTTTTAAATTGTTTCTCATAAGCTGATGCAAGCCAACTCCAGCATGTCATAGTAGAATCCCCTACCTGATCCTTGCTTGAATTCTCAAACTAGAAAATCATAAGATATGATACAATGTTTGTTGTTTTAGGGACCAGGCTTTGAGTAATTTATTTCTTATTTTTCAAAGAGTGAGAGAGAGTGCAAGTTGGAGAAAGGTGCAGAGAGTGAGAGACAGAAAGAGAGAGAGAGAGAGAGAGAGAGAGAGAGAGAGAGAGAGAGAATCTTAAGCAGGCTTCACGCTCAATGCAAAGCCCAACATGGGGCCGGATCTTACAACCCTGGAATCATGACCTAAGCCCAAATCAAGAGTTAGATGGCCAACCAACTGAGCTACCCAGGCTCCCTTGAGTAATTTTTTATATAGAGATAGATCATTGAAACAAAAGGCATAGCAGTATATTGAGTGAGACTGTCTTATTGGATCCAAAGCAGGGATGGGGAGCCAAAGCCAAAGATGGTCATGTAAAACACTTATAAAATCCTAAGGATGGCTGGACACATTTTGGGGAATGATAGACAATGAAGGCAATGAAAAGCCAGCATTTCAGTTATCATCCTTGAATCTCTATCTGTATAAGAAGATATCCAAGTGTAGAAAAAAGGTAAGTAGCAGTTTCTTGCATGTGGTGTCCTCTATACTCTCTTCCCCATGTTAGGTCCAACCCCTACCCTAATCTTAATGGTCCAAAGACTGCGGTAAGTCTAGAGTCTATGTCTTTAGGTGGTCATCTGCTTTTCGGCGGCTGTTGGCTGACCTGCTCCCGCTCCTATAAATGTAAGTGGAATGAGGGAGGAGCATTTTCTTTGTCATAAGGAGCTTAGTAGTAACTGGGAAGAACCATCATGAGAGAGCCTAATAGGCAGGAAATTAGTCACAGCCTGTAAGGGAGACAGTGGAGGCTTCAATGTGGATGTTAGTGTCGTTTGAGAAGGAATAATAGGATGGATCTACACTGAGACCTGAGTGTGCTGGCTTGGGAACATGGAGGGTCAAGGAAGAAACAGGTGTCAATGGAAGTGGAAATGAGAGAGAGGAGCCTCATACTATTCTGCAGAGTAACTATACCAGTTTGCATTCCCACCAACAGTGTGAGAGGGTTCCCCCTTCTCTACATCCTTGCCAACACCTGCTGTGTCTTGTGTTGTTAATTTTAGCCCTTCCAACAAGTGTGAGATGGTATCTCATTATTTTTAAAAAAAAATTTAATGTTTCTCTCTTATTTGTTAAAAGATGGAAAGACAGAGTGTGAGTAGGGAAAGGACAGAATGAGAGAGAAAGAGAGAGAGAGAGAGAGATACAGAATCTGAAGCAGGCTCCAGGCTCTGAGCTGTCAGCACAGAGCCTGATATGGGGCTCGAACCCACCAGCCATGACATCATGACCTGAGCCGAAGTCAGATGCTTAACTGACTAAGCCCCCCAAGCACTCCTCATTATGGTTTTGATTTGTGTTTCCCTGATGATGAGTGATGTTCATGAGACACATCTTTTCATGTGTCTATTAGCCATCTGGATGTCTTCTTTGGAAAAGTGTCTATTCATGTCTTCTGCCCATTTCTTAAGTGGGTTGTTTGTTTTCTGGGTGTTGAGATTGATAAGTTTATTTACCAATTTTGGATACTAACCCTTTATCAGGAATATCATTTACAAATATCTTCTCCCATTCCATAGGCTGACTTTTAGTTTTGTTGATTGCTTCCTTCACTGTGCAGAAGCTTGTTATCTTGATGAAGTCCCAGTAGCTCATGTTAGCCTTTGTTTTCCTTGCCTTTAGGGGTGTATCTAGTAACAAGTTGCACAGGCCAAGATCAAGAGGTTGATGAAGGGACTCTCTATGAGGTTGCTGGCAGGGTTAAGGACACCAGCACAAGATGAGGAAGCACTCAAGGACCAGCAACTGTAAGAAAGGGAAAAAGTATTACCAGAACCTGACAAAAGGTATAATCACAAGAGCTGTGGCCTTAAGTGGGAAAATACAGCTACCGCTGAGAATGAAGAAGGGGTTTCTCAGAGTCTTCCCCAAAGAAGTAACTATCAAGGTCCTCAAGAATATTCTGGATCTCCATCTTCCAGGCAAATAGTAGGACTCTTCTTCCTGGTCCCCTTGTGGTTGAGGGGGACCATGTCACTATCTCCAGCTAAAGAGTTATAAATAGACATGAGGTGAGGGACTTCCACTCACAGCACTGAGTGATGGATCAAAATGCTCAGTGTTCGGGGCGCCTGGGTGGCTCAGGCGGTTAAGCGTCCAACTTCGGCTCAGGTCATGATCTCACAGTTTGTGAGTTCGAGCCCCGCATCGGGCTCTGTGCTGACAGCTTGGAGCCTGGAGCCTGCTTCAAATTCTATGTCTCCCTCTCTGTCTGCTCCTCCCCCGCTCGTGCTCTGTCTCTCCCTCCTTCAAAAATAAATTTAAAAAACATTAAAAAAAATAAAAAAAATAAAAAATACTCAGTGTTCTCCTGCCTTCTGTGTAAAGACAAGACACCTTCCAGATCATGGGTGCTTCATCAGCCTGGGCCCTGGAGTGAGGTACTTGGAGGAGAGCCCTGCACTGCCCTTAACTGGGCATCAGGTATGATCAAGAAGTGACGCTTTGTTGCTTTAAGTCACTAACGTTCATTTTCACCGTAGTGTGACCTAGCTTGTCATGACTGATAGAGAGATATTTAAACTGAGACTTGAAGAATGAGCATGAGCCATGGGAGGAATTTAAAAACTAAAGACAGTAAAAAGGAAACCATCTTGACTGTGAATTGCATTGAAATTGTTTGATAAACTATTTATACATATATAATGTGTGTGTATATACATATATATATATATATGTATATGCGTGTATACGTATATATATCATATCACACACACACACACACACACACACACACACACACATAACCTTAGGATCAGGGAACTTATGTTCCCACCACTTTTTGTCACTGACTTACTGACTTTGGCAAGTGCCAAAACTTTAGCTTCCTCATCTGAAAACCAGGATGCTATCTAGTTTTTTTGTAAGAATTAAATGCAATAGTATACATACATACTGTAGCCTCGTGTCTTGATTGTGCACACACTCAATAATTATTAGCTCTCATTATAATTAATCACCTAATGGATTCGCTACCACCACCACAAGCATCATCATCATCATCATCATCATCATCATCAATACTACCCAATGGCTCTGAAAATCTATGACTTACTTTGCTCAGCAATCATTATGGACAATGGCATATTTAAAATTATATATATATACATACATATGTATGTATGTATGTATTTTTAATTCAGGGCACAAAGACCCAGAACACGTAGGGATGGGCCTTGTGAAACAGGAAATCTGATGCTAGGGTATTAGATTCCTACCACTTTTTACAACTATAAGATTAAAGGCAAGTAAAGAAACTCTTCTATTCGTAAATTTGCTCACTATAATCTTCCAATTTGTGAACTTTCAACTTGTGAACATTCGTCGGTCTACCACCACATAGCAGAGCTGAAGCTTGCCAACAACACTCGACCAACACTTGGATTTAGTAGATTCATATGTGAGGGTGACTTTTGAATTTATGAAGTAAGAGCTTTGTTTTTAACACCTTAAAATTTAAGTTTAACCATGTTTTTAGGTAAGGGTAAACCTGTAAGTTTGGTTATTTGAGCTTCATATGATTCATTTGCCTCCACCATGGCTACTGGATGAAATTCAAAATAAGATAATGCAATATGACAAAAATAGAAGTCCTGTTTCAGTTTGATTCCAAAGACACTTGGATCCCACATCAGGAAGTGTTTCCACCTTGAGCTCCTAATATATTATAAAAATGTTCCTTTGATAGGACTGACTGTTCCTACTGACATTCTGTCCCTAAGTGCCTTGTAAAGTACCTACCATATGGTAGGTGTCCCTTAGGTGATTTCGCATGAATAAATTGATTTGATGGCCTGAGACTTATAATGATATTAGTAAGTCCAACATTTATCAGCCGGGTAACCTTGTTCAAGTTAGGTACTGAAGCAGGGCTCTATTTCAGTGATGACTGTGCTAAGCTTAACAGCATGTGGACTGTTATTCGGATTTTTCCCAAGCCATGTTGAAAAAGTGCTTGAAAGAGAAGAATGAGAATAAATTCTTCCTCTCCTTCCTTCCTAGCCTTCCTTTGAACTCTTTGACTGTATATGTTTGCTCTGAAATCATGTGATGGTGAAGTAAATCGGGCTTGGTCAGATGACACCACCAGCAGAGGGCAGGACCTTGGGAGCATAAAAACTGTGAGCATTTACCATCAGGTGGCCAAGGAAATGGCGAGGCATGCCCACTCTTGCACCGGCAAGCAGTTTGGACAAACAACCCAATGAGGGCTTGAAGATTCCCCATGAGCTCTTCCGAGACACGTTTGAAAAGCTAGTATCTGTCATTCTCCCCAAGATAGTAATAACTGCATTATGCTTTATTTGCATTTGGTTCATTTCATTCTCCCACCAACTCCATGACATAGATACCATAACTTGTCCTATTGCAGAAAGAAAACCAAGGGGTAGAGAGTTGAAATAACCCAAGATACATAGTCAGTTGTGGATGGAAAATGGATTGCCATTGATGTTAACTTGGCGCTGAGCTCATACTCTCGACCACTACCTCATACTGCCACAAATTTCATGTTTCGGGAGCAAAACAGGCAAAAATGCACAAATTAAAATCCCACGAGTCTCGTTTTCCTGTCTACAAAATAATGAGAAAGGACCACTTTTCAAAACATTGGTATTATAAATGTTCATAGTCAGGTATTATAAATGTCCGTTTTTGTTTTCAAGAACAGCAGTTTACAGCCAGATATCACAAAGCCTTGATTTCCCAAAACATAACCTTTTGCTAACTTCCTTGCACAAGCACCCTTTATCAGTAGCTGTCCTCTCTCCTGGGGAATTACTTGCCGATATCCCTACTGGGGCCACTTGGTTTTGAACACACTTACAGATGCTTCATTTCCCTGGTTGTCTTTGTCTGCACATTGCTGATTAGCACCTGAGTCCCAGCAGGTCTCTGAGAATCAATGGAGGGCTTGCAAAAGCATCTTCTAGACCCCAGGGACTATCAGATCAATGATCTGTTCCTTCACTTATGTTGTCCCTTCTCTTCCTGGCTGCACCTCACCCGACAGATATTGGTATTTCAGTTGATCCTTGTTGTTTGGACTCACTTTCCACTTTAAAAAAAAACTTTTTTTTAACGTTTATTTATTTTTGAGACAGAGGGAGACAGAGCATGAACAGGGGAGGATCAGAGAGAGAGGGAGACACAGAATCTGAAACAGGCTACAGGCTCTGAGCAGTCAGCACAGAGCCTGACGTGGGGCTTGAACTCACGGACTGCAAGATCATGACCTGAGCTGAAGTCGGACGCTTAACCGACTGAGCCACCCAAGTGCCCCTCACTTTCCACTTTTAAAAGATAAAGTACTGCCACCAAACATGACATATGTTCTTATCTCTCTATTCAATAAATCCACCTCCAGTGCCTACTATTGGTAGAGTCCTAAACGTCAAGAAAACTAGATGATTCAGTTAAAGTCTCTACTTTTATATATCCCACAGTCCTGTCGGGGGGGGGGGGGACAGAGAGAGAGACTAATAAAGAGAGAATTATAATATGGTGCAATAAGGATAGTAAGAAATATCTGCAAAGGGAAACTTGGGGATCACAGAGGAGAAGACTTCATCCAAGGGCTGGGAGAGTGATCAGGAAAGGCTGCCACAAGAAGATGTGTCTGGACTGAATCTCAGAGCACGACTTTGAGTGGGCAGATGAAGGCGAGACAAGAGAGGGCATTGCAGTGAAGAGCATGGGTCCCTTCCTTTACTCCTCATGTATTTCACGAATATTGGCTGGCTCAACAGCTACTCTGCGTTGATGCTATACCAGGCACCCAGAAAGTGATCCTAAATAAGGCACTCTAGGTCCGTCCCACCTCTTAAAGATCTTATTGCCAAATGGCCACGTTTTAGACTATGATAAACACAGTGCCTCGTTGGGACAGAGGCAGGATGGGCTTGGATATTGGGCTCAAGCAGCTCTAAGGAGCTCCAAGAAGTCAGAGGCCAAGTAAGGAACGAAAAGGGCGAAGAATGGCGCCACACTCAACGTCATATCCCAGCAGATGCCCCCTGTCAGGCCAGGCAGTTGGGTCAGAACTTTGCTGCAGGAAGGTTCCTCTGCCAAAGATGGGAAAGCCTGGAAACAAAGAGACCAACCCCTTTGTCTCCATTCATCTCAGCAAACGCTTAACCAGCCCACTGCGTGTAGGCGCTAAAAATATGACGCAAGGAAGCCATGTCCTTTGTGGGAGCGTGCTGCTCAGCAGAGGAGATGTTTACACACCAAGCTCCGTTCTAGATGGTTTCTGCTGAAAGAGCCATGGAACAGTACCCTCTTGCCCACTGCAGGAGGAGGATGCTGTTCTGACAGAAGTCGTTTGAATGGGCAGGAGTGAAAGCTAAAAGGAAATAACATTTGCTAGACCCCTAGGCTGGAGCGACATTTCACCCAGCAGAAGAAAAGGCAAATCTACTGCAAAGAAAAGGGAGAGGATTAAATGATCATCAAAATGATTGTGAAAATAGCATGATTCAAAATGAAGAACAAGTGACCCGCATGTGTCACCAGACAATGCACCGTGTTTGTGGCATGTGGAGGTGGGCAGCAGAGGCTTAGCAGACGCGTTTTCACAACAGGGGCCTCTGAAATGTGTCACAGCTTCTATCTGATCCTGCAGTAGAGATCCAGGATCATCTCTTGGGGACAAGAGATCGTCCTTGTCTCCCTGCAGCAAAATGGTATTTTTGGACTGAGGGAAGATTACCAAGGGGCTAATTAAAAAGAGTTTGCAAGCACAGGGCAAGAATCCAAAAGCTGAGCAGTCAGAATTCTGGAAGGTACTTCCCCAGCAATGTCTTCATCAACAGAAACAGGAGGTGTGGTTCTCAGGAGACTGAACAGTCAGGTTCTTGAAGGAGCAAACCACAGGGGCCTAAAGAACTCCCTCTTTCCCCATAAAAGATCGCTTGACTCTCAAGGTCAAGATGAATACATGATTTACATTGTCTCTGAAAGCCAACTAAATTCCTCCAAAAATCTACTTAAAAAAAAATTTTTTTAATGTGTATTCATTTTTAAAAGACAGAGAGAGACAGAGCGTGAGCAGGGGAGGGGCAGAGAGAGAGGGAGACACAGAATCTGAAACAGGCTCCAGGCTCTGAGCTGTCAGCACAGAGCCCGACGTGGGGCTCGAACTCACGAACCACAAGATCATGACCTGAACGGAAGCCAAACACTTAACCGACTGAGCCACCCAGGCCCCCTAAAAATCTACTTTTAAAGTAGATCAGAATAACAAGATGATGCCCTCAATGCAATAGACATTTCAAGACTATTTCAACCAACATTTAAGTCTTATGCAGGAAATGATACAAAGACGGATCTGCGTTCCTGTTCTTATGGAAGTTTCTATGAAATAGAATTTGTTCATGTTTAATAATGATTTATCAGACCTGGTTCTGGGCTAGGATGCTGGACATGGGCATGAGGGGAAAGAAAATACAGATCCTCTTTGCAGAGACACAGAAACGCAGCACGTAGTTCTACTAGGATGTGGTGATGTCAGGCCTCGAAAAACGCATGCGGTGGTGGAAGACACTAGCAAGCTGGGATGGGGGAAGGTGTGAACAGGGAGGGCTTCTTAGAGGAGGTGAGGCCATACATGTGTTAACGGAGAGGAGGTGAGTGAGGACAAATCCAGAGACACAGAGCAGTGAAGAGAAGAGTGGTCCAGCCCCAGGGAGCAGTGTTACCAGAGACCAGAAGCCAGAAATCACCCAACGGACGGGCATGAGCTCCAGCCAGCCGGTCTGAGCTCTGTGGCACAGAGTGTGGTGAAAGATGGACAGAACAGGGGCGCCTGGGTGGCTCAGTCAGTTAAGCATATGACTCTTGGCTTCAGCTCTGGTCATGATCTCACAGTTTATAAGTTCAAGCCCCACATTGGGCTCTGTGCTGACAGTGCTGAGCCTGCTTGGTATTCTCTCTCTCTCTCTCTCTCTCTCTCTCTCTCTGTAAATCAATAAACTGGAAAAATGTTTTAAAAGATGGGACAATACTGGGGAAGGTGCTACACCAGCGGGTCTGTTGGGATCTCCTGTACTGTGATAAGGTGTGTGGGCTTCTTCCTGTAAGCTTAGCACAACATTGAAGGCCGTGAAACAAGGATTTTCAGCATTCAGGACTGGAGGGAACACCAGAGAGCCTGGGGAGGGGCAGCAGAGCCCAAAGCCAAAGTGGGGTCTGTCACCCAGATGCTACTTCTTATCCCAGACCCTTCCTCTCCAGCTGGGCTGATTACTGAAGCTCTCTGACCTCCAGGGCTTGCTTTCGTGAAATAGAGATAATCATACTCACCATAGATGTTACTATAATGACTCAGAAACCACGTAGACTGTTCGGTGGGCTACAATATGAACAGCATGTGGGGACAACCAAGTCAGTGTTTGGAGAACATGTGACGCATTCCACCGGGGATGTATGAGGTGACATTTTAGGTGACACTGAAATTAATGTTTTTCATGTTAATGATTGTATGTTCATTGCATAGCAGACCAATTATGATGAGTATATGACAACCGTTTTCATTGATCCTGTAGCTGAGCAAAACTTGAGCTAAGTTTAAAAAGAAGGTCAAAGTCGACTTTTCATAACATGAAAAACAGTAGGGTCGCTACAGAGATGTGATCCATATAGCCAAAGGAGATTCTGAAGGGGGTCCACAGAGCTAAGATGTTTGGGAAACCAAATTAAAAAGGGCAGCTTTATATAAAGACTATTGCAAGCAATGCTGATGGAAGAAGATAGGGTCTGAGGCAGGTGCATGAGCATATGGATCCGATGAGAGGAAAGAGAGATTTGCAAAATACTTAGTAGGACGGTCAGCACGAATGGCTGATTATCTGAAGGGAGGAGAAGAAGGAGAGAAGGAGAAATCTCTGATCAATGAGAAACCCTGCCTGGTGGCTCTCCAAGGGGGACCATGGGGGCCCAAAGCCACTTAGCCATTTAGAGGATGTAGGGACAAAACCAGTGGAGACCGAAGCAGCGTCTTGTCTTGTGTGGGCAGCATCCTGTGAGCCGAAGGTTGCCAGGCACAAAGTGGCAAGTCAGAGACATGGGCTAAGAGTTCACAACAGTGATGTGCTACAAACTAAATATGATTATCTGCTTGTTGGCTTTCATGTTTCTTTCAGCAAACATTGATTTAGTGCTCACTGTGTGCAATTGTCAGGAGACGAGATGGGTATGCAGTTTCCAGCTAAACAGATAGGGTCTGTCTTCGTGGAACTCAGTGTTTGGAAGGGGAGAAAAGCCCTACACCCATAATCACGTGAGTTCTCTAATTGCGCCTCAGAGTCAGTGTTCTAGAGGAAGAGGGTAGCAAGGTATCAGTCTGAGATAAAAGCAGACAGTGGGAACCAGAGAGCCAGGGAGGGCGCTCAGGGCTGAAACCTTGAGTAGATCACTTCTAAGATGAAACCTTGAATAGATCACTTCTAAGACACTCAGGGCTGAAACCTTGAGTAGATCACTTCTAAGATGAAACCTTGAGTAGATCACTTCTAAGACTTGGAGGAAACATAGCCTCTGACAAGGGGTGGGGGGGCTCTGATGAGGCCGAGACAGTGCCTGGGAGGCACAGGAAAAGCCGAGAGGTGGGGTCCTCACAGCCCAGGAAGCTGAGAGCTTCAAGGGGGCAAGCAGAGATGCTTGCAAATAGATCAACACAATAAGGCCACTTTCGAGCGGGAAAACTTATCCCCAAATGACTTTGCTTCGGCGGGGATTGAGTGGAGGTGAGGCCCCCGTCCCCACTCCCCAGCCCTGACCCAAGGGGGCCACAAGAACGTGTGGGAACTGGCCTCTGTCCTTACTTGCTCTGGCATGTTCGAGGCTTTGTTTTTCCTCTCTGTCAGCTTCCTTATCTAGAAAACAGGGGACAGATATCACGTGCATAATACCAAGCTCAGTATAAGCCTTAGATAAAGAAAAGAAAAAAAATATGAATGGATAGCTGAGATAGGAAATAAGGGCAGATATGCTTGGCCTCTGGTGTTCAGTAAAGGTCAAATAAATGTTGACTTCACCCTCCTTTTTTCCTCCATCATATTTGTAGCACAAGGCTCTGTCACCCTAAAAAATCAAAAGCAAAACCAACCAAACAACAAGAACGCTCCCTTTGATGCCCAAGGGCACAACTAACTTCTTCCTCTCCTGGGCTCCCACTGTAGTTAATAAACACCTCAGTTATAATACAGATCACATCTGACAGTCATGGTTTTTAACATACCTGTTTTCCATTAAAGAAGGGGATATATATATATATTTTTTTTTTCTGGAGTTACTGTCTTACTTCAGTTTGTGTTTATAATCCAAGCACGAGAAATATGTAATTTTCAAGAGCAATAAGAATCTGCGATATGTAATTGCCGATTAAATTTAATGATCCCCATGGAAACAAACAGTGTTATTTCTGACATTTCACATCGATAACCTGATGGAGCCCAGAGAAAGGATGGGATTTGCCCAAGGTCTTCTAGCTCATTCACAGCAGTACTAGGACAGGACCTACGCCCTGTGAATTTAAGCAGCATCCGGTTTTCTGTGCCAGCACCCTGGGAAATGAGAGTGCCAAAGAAAGGTGGGGTCAGGTGGACAGCTGCGTAGGTCCTGGGGGCAGGGTGGGGGAAGGGCAGGTGAACGCTGAAGGAATCCACCTCTGCCTCCTTCTCTACCTTTCCAAAGCAGAGAAAGCACGTGCAAGGCACAGGACTCCCTCCATACCCATTATATAAATAAGTAGCCAAAAAATCGAAATGCGCACTGCAAGATATGACCCATTCCCAGGAAACATTTCTCTCTGGGGAGAGAAAGAAGGAAATAGGATTGTGGGCGGTAACGTCAGCTGTCTGCATTTTTTTGTTTGAAGAGCTGAAATAAATATGATGAAATTATGACATTTGTAAAATGTAGGTGGTAAGTACACAGGTATTGTTGCATTCCATACTGTTCTAAATGTTTTAAAAAATTCTTAAAAAAAAAAAAAAGAAAGAAAGAAAGAAATGAAGCTCTCCTCCCACCCATTTCCTGCCCGGTCCCTAGGGGTCTGAAGCCGTCATAAGCTCACACAGCAGAAGAGCCCAGTGACTGCCAACCTGGACCAGAGGACAGGGAGAAGGAGGCAGGGTCCCAGCAAGCAGTGGAGCCAAGTCCAGGACAAGGGGATTCTCACTGGGAGAGGAGAGCATCCCAGTGGAAAGAGTTTCTAAGGACCAAGAGAAGGACCCCTCTCGGAAACCCCAGGTATTGGGGACAGAGGGCGACCCGTTCCCCAGGAGCTACATCTGCTCAAGTTGTATTTCTCAGCTGCCCAAAGAAGTGGGGCGTAATTCTTCTTCCTATCATTCAGGGACCCATCTTTATGGGCCTTTTTTCTGCACTGGCAAAATTGAAATGTCCTTCCGAAAAGGAACTTGAAAAAGTTTCCTTTTCCCTCTGTGAAAGCCTGATCATTCTCTGATAAATGTCTCTGGGCTAGGAAAAGGAAAACTTCTTCATTCCCATTGCATAACGACAACAACAACAACAACAACAACAACAAAATTTAAACTGCAAAAATAATTACAATAAAATCTGTCAGTGGTGAATTCTTCCAGAAGTATCATAAACCGATCGTAATGGAAAGATACAGCACACAGATCTTGCTATTATAACACGCGGGATGCACCATCTTTTGCAACTGTGTTGTGACCACACTGGATAAGTATGAATTTTTAGACACTCAGAAGTGACATCTAGGTGTCCTTTCTGCCAGGAAAAACCTTGATGTTGACTCAATGGTGCCACCTTGTGGTCGTATGCCATAAGTCGTCTGCACCTAAAGGTTGTTTTGTTTTGTTTTTCCTTTCTTGGGTGAAGCTGCGATCGCCCTGAAGAATTTAATGGGTATAGAGCATAACTAATGGTTATTGAGAAGTTATTTGACTGTGTGAGGAAATCCCACATGCTTTTGGTAATTTCATCCATTTAGTATCACAACAAACCAATGAAATATCCCCCCATTTCCTATTTTCAGGAGAGTGGGGAGCTAGCGGGCAAAGCAGAAAGTCTGTAGCTGGTACTGGGGAGGTGATATTTCGACTCAGAACTTCTGGGTCTTGCCGTTGTAGATCATAGCTGAAGCTATATGTGGCTGTCTTACGAGGAAACAATGGGTAAATTGCCATTTCTGAAAGCGAAGTAGATATCGGAATGAGTGTCCCGATTCATTCATTGATGAGGCATCAGCCACGTGCTGTCAGAACCCCTTCTTAGGCTCTGTCATGTTGGGGCCAGAAACTAATCACATAATGTCAGTTATTCAGCATCTAAAAGCCTAGTAAAGGTGACATTAGGCCTAAAACATCCTAAGAAGAGACAAAGAAGTAATTATGGCCACTATGCAAACTTCACATTATAAAAACAATCTTTTGAAAATAATTGGGTGGTGAATTTAAATTATCTCCACAACAGCCGCGGTTCTCTAATTTGATGTGCGAAACACTGGCAAGATATGTCGATGTGTCACCTGCCCAAACCCTTTGGGCATTTGAACCTGCTTTTTTTTTGCAGAGCTGTATTAGTCAAGTTAATTAATGCTAACTTGTGCAACATCGAAGCCCTGAAATCTCGGTGGCTTGGTACAATGAGAGCTTATTTTTCACACGTATCATGGTTTGAGAGGATTCAACTGCTAGCTTTTTAAAAATGTGATACCAGGGGCGCCTGGGTGGCGCAGTCGGTTAAGCGGCCGACTTCAGCCAGGTCACGGTCTCGCGGTCCGTGAGTTCGAGCCCCGCGCTGGGCTCTGGGCTGATGGCTCAGAGCCTGGAGCCTGTTTCCGACTCTGTGTCTCCCTCTCTCTCTGCCCCTCCCCCGTTCATGCTCTGTCTCTCTCTGTCCCAAAAATAAATAAATGTTGAAAAAAAAAATTAAAAAAAAAATGTGATACCTCTTTCAGTCTTGAATCTCCACTCGGAGAGCATGACCCTCAAGGTTGCTGCAGCCAGCGCAGATAGGGATGGAAAAGGCAAGCGGCTTTAACCGCTGCTTCTGTTCTCGATCCGTTGGCCAACGTTGGCCACGGGACGTAACCTCCATGCAAGGCAGACTGGAAATGAAGATCATAGCACACGGACGTGAAGGGACCTTAAGTGTCTCTGCTCTGGGGTCCGAAAGCAACCAAAGGGACAGTTGGCCAGAGAATTCGTGTGAATGAGAAAAAAATTTTAAACAAGTGCAACTTAGCGGAAGGCGTTTTTGAGACATATAGTTCTCTGACCGCATTGGTCAAAAATAATATGGGAAGTCAACCAATAGAAAGAAATGGAATAATGTCTTACTGGGAAACACTGGTTGTGGGTATCAGGTTTCTATGTATAGCAAGTCTTCCTTTGAGCCTCCAGATCACGCTGTGTCCCATTAGCACAAGAGAAACCAAGCACAAGGTGCTATGAGATAGTCACCACGTGGCTGTTACTTTTGAGTTTTGAGATCAGAGAGTATTGTAGAGTGCCTTCATCAATGGTTTCTTAACTATATTTTATCACTTCGTGCTTCTTATTATAACAGTGTTCCTTCTATGTCACACTTTTCGTATGTCTCCTGGTTTGTGGTCAGACGAAAGTGACAGGATCGATTTTATTTCCTGCCCTCTCGTACTTGCTGATATCAACGATGCAAAGAGAGAGACCTAGAGATAGGTTGGGCGTAACGACGTCCTCAAATTTATCAGCAGGATGAAAATTCGGATTCCTTAATTTTACAAGTAATTGCTTTGAAAGGCACCTGGCTTGGATTGGCCGCGCTTTCTCCAAAGCACTCACAAATCTGAAATCCTCTGTGGCTCAATCTAGAAGAAAACCAGGTGTAATTAACCATCAAGCCAGGGATAGAGGATCAGTGAGTCTAAGTGACAGTGCAAGAGAGAGAGGGAGAAATGGATTTTAGGGCAGAGAGTTTCTGAGGTCCCAAGAAAAGGTAACCCCTTGGGCAGCCCCCAAAGTCATAAGCAAAGCTCACCATGCCTTACAGTGAACATACTTCTGGACCCCAGCCAGTCAGGAGCATTCTTTTATTTGTTTGTTTTTGAATTTTGGTGTCGATAACAATGCTTTCTGTAGCTGCCCAGGCTGCCCTGCCTTTCCAAGATCAAGGGCATAGGAAGAACCTTACAGCAAATAGCAGAAAATGACAACAAGCAAATGACATTGCAATATGTTACACATGTGCGGGGCGCCTGGGGGGCTCAGTCAGTGAAGCGTCCGACTTCGGCTCAGGAGATGATCTCACAGCTAGTGGGTTCGAGTCCCGCGTGGGGCTCTGTGCTGACAGCTCAGGGCCTGGAGCCTGATTCAGATTCTGTGTCTCCCTCTCTCTCTGCCCCTTCCCCGCTCATGCTCTGCCTTTCTCTCTCAAAAATAAATAAACATTAAAAAAAAAAAAAACCCAAAAGAGCAAATTAAAAAAAGATAGAGAGAAAAACAAGCCAAGAAACAGATTCTTAACTGCAGAGAACAAACAGATGCTTACCACAGGGGAGATGGGTGGGGGGCTGGGTGAAATAGGGTGGTGGGGATTAAAGGGTACACTTATCATGGTAAAGTTTTTATTTTGAAAAATCGTATGTATACAAATATAAAAGTATGTATACATGTGTCTGTATATACAGATATATATATACAGATATATTTTTCATTTTGGGATTTGGATTTAGAGAAAAACACCCTCCGTGGGCATTGAGCCATTTTCTTGGCTTCACTGATGTCTTTTACTTAGAATCTGAATGATTCCAATTTGAAAAGTCGGACAAGCAGATGCCATCGCTTCCGACCGCGCCCTCATCCCCCTTCCTCCAACCCTGTTCTGTTGTCCCCGGAGGAACTGGAGAACGAAGCCTCTGGTAATGATCAGCTGAGGTCTGGGCTTATATCACCAGTTCCAAGCAGTGTTCGGCAAAATACTAAATGCGCAGGATGTGTAGCACTGCTTTGAAGGTAATAAGATACTCATTAAGTCCGTGTACCCATGCATGGCCTCCTGATTTTGCTGATCTGCGTGATGAATTTGCATGCTCGGTCCAGAAATAGTTGGGTTAGTTGAGACTGCAGTGGGGAAAGTGCCAGAATCGCTTCTAAAATAATTCCTCTGCATTTGGGGATTGGGTGGGATGAGGCGGGGAAAGAAGGCCCGGCATGTTCCCCGCTGGCAGCTGCGTTCACCAGAGTGATCGTGTCCTCGGATTTGCCGCAGATAGAGACGGAAAACGAGAGGAAATAGAAATCGCAAAACTCCAGGCGTTTCACTTTTTATTTTATTTTATTTTATTTTTGGCGAAAGAAAAAGAAAGGGGAGAGGAAGGACATGAGGGAGAAAATCCCTGAAGTGTCAGGATTTTTCAGGAATACATCAAGATATTCTTACTTGAACGTGCTGTCTCCAAAATATCCCACCCAGCCTGGGAAGTGATGCTTTCGCTCACTATGCCGATGACTTGTATTAACCAGGAAGCAGAAGTTGCAAAGATCTCAGTATGGCTATCAGGAGGGCAAAACAGGAAAAGCAACTTCGCTAACTAAACTGACTTTAGGCTCGGGAAGAGGACACACACGGTTGACTCGTGATTCTATTGTAATTGCCAAACTGTCAGCACGGGCCGATGGGCCGATGGATCAATGGATTCGTTCTTCCATCCATTCGTTCGCTGAAGAAGCGTGGAGCCCCAGCTTTTTGCCAGATGCCACGCTGCTTTCTTGGAGGCAAAGCAGACAGGCTCTTGGCGCGGAAGTGTGGCTCACGGGACAGCACAACCAGTGTCACCTGCAAGTCTCTTAGAAGAGCACAGTTTCAAGCCTTTCTCCAGAACGAATGAACCCGAGGGTGCATTTTAGCAAAGTGCTCAGGTCTTTGTGTGCACGTTCGACTCTGAGAAACACTGACTTAGACAAGACCCTAGAATCCAGCAAGCCCACCATCTAACTGTTGTGATACCGGCCTTTTCCAGATGCTTCCATTCTGGGCCCCCAGGCCTGGCACCTGGGGGCCACTTCTCAATGCCTGAGACAAAGGTACACCTCAAAGTTTCAACTTCTGGACGCTTGCATTTTGTTTATGCCCAAATCGTGAGAAAAACGCTACTCCTCAATGTTCCTGCTGTTCGTCTGAAACGGTATTTGCCAACCTGGCATCAGCACGGCAAGTTTCCATTAAGCTCTTCATCGTCGTGATGACCCTCTAAGTCTCTTTCCTGTATCCGGACACCCATCCACAGCAGCACAGTTACTCTTGAGCAAACACAAACCCCCACTGCCTTTCATCTTTCTCGGCCACCTGCGACCTCACTGTTTCATCTCAGGATTTGGTGTCAAGGTCCTTACTAGCCGAGGGCAGAGCTGGGTTGATTTGCCCCAGAAGCCAGCTGGAACGTAGGTATTTGAGTTGGAAAACCTGCTGGGAGCTCACTTGAGTGAGATTTTAATCAAGGCGTTTAACCTCCTGTACCACTGTTCCCTTAATAGTACAACGGTGACAGTAAGAGTTTATTTTTCACTGTACTACACAAACTGTTAAGGTTCCTTGTAGCTATGCCAGTGTTTTGTTGTTTTTTTTTTATACTGTCTTAATCCTATACTCAATCCAAGTCTTTAATTGCTGGTGTTCTTCCCGTGTGTGAACTCCAAGTCATCCATTCGTGTAATTTTACTAATCAACTATTGTGTGATGGGCATTGTGCTATGCTCTATAACCTTGTGGGTGAGTGCACGCACATCCTTACAAGTACTTACTTATGTATTAAGTAGTTATACTTATTGTGAAGTATTGTTCTTTGAAATAATTTGGTTACCACCAAGGGGACTGAAATGAAAGAAGGTATATACAAGGCATTTTAATGACCCAAGTGTATATAAAAGCATTAAGAGCAACCAGCAGAGGGCAGAGCACCCTAACAAAAGAGTATCTCCTATAGTCCTGATTCTTCCCTCTCTGGATGGCATTATCTGGGGGTCCTACTACTCAGGATCAGAGTACCCTAGAGCAGCTTCTTGGGGGTCTCAGGAATGCCCTAGAGACCTCAGAAGTAGGTTCAATCTTTGGGGTCACCTAACTGATTGCCCATTCCTAGAAAGCCAGTATAATGTGTAGTAGCTCAGACTCAATAGAGACTTGAATTTGAACCCTACTGGTTCCCCTTACTGAAATGCAACCCAGGGAAGAGTTATTTAACACCTCAAGCTTCCATTGTCCCCTTTGTAAATGGGAATGGCACTCTTGGGCACTTTGTTCCAGTAATTAATCAGAGGCTAGGAAGAAGATTGAAATGCAAGGTACGTGGTAAGTACTTGATCAGATTGTTACTCTGCCCACATTGGACTATGGAAGTCGCTGTTGGGGTGGCCCCTGGCTGCCTTTGTCCTCACAAGGAAGAGTAGGGAGACAGATTCATGCTCTTCAGCAGGCGATGGGGTGAGTCAGTCTCAGAAGGAGAAGAGCTAAAGCACACGACTTTGAGAGAAGTTTCCCTGTGTTCCAGGCTCTGTATCAGTCCTTTACGGGTGTCGTATCTTTAACCCTCCCCAAAAGCCATAAGGTGAAAGCAATTTTCATTTTATGAAAACGAGAAAAACAGGAGAGAACTGGGTCTAAGGAAAAAGGCCAGGTTTTCGGCCAAAGATACAAACCAGATAAGCGGTCTGAAATGTGATTCAAACGGAGGACCGTCATCCTTGAGTATCCAGGGTCTTTCGGTTACACCACTACAATTACGGCAACGGCACGATGCTCTCCCAGAAGATTGACTCCAACCATTTACGTCTTCATGCCACCGCTTTATTGATTGATTAATTGATTGGGTCATTCATCCATTCAATAATTATTTGCTGAACATCTACTTTATGTTCGGCTGGACGTTCGGATTTCAGAAGTGCGTAACGATACATGGTCTTTGTACTCCGGCCGCTAAATTTAGTGGGACAAGAGATGCAAACCATTATCATGCCAGCATGCAAAAAAGACAAAATATACGAATAATTAAAATAATTTGGCATCGAGTATCAAATATGAGTTACTGTTTTGGAAGCATGGGACAGCCAATGAGGTGTGCCATTTAGATCTTTTAAGCTGCCGTGAGGAGCGAAGCTGGCTGACAGTCTCCAGCGACCGCGCCTTTGGGATGGCCGATGACCCGCCACGTTCAGAGCAAGGTCACGCAATCCTCGGGCCGTGCTGGACCGAGCCACGCCTACCGAATTCAGGACTCCCCTGGTGGGTAGTCCCCGCTCCAGACCCCCTTGGGCCTGACACATTCTTGGAGCTACGCCGGGGTCTGAAGTTCTTCCATCCCCAACACACTCTTCTCTCTCCTCGTACAGGCACTAGACCTTGCACCACGGTCTGAAGAACCCCCTCACCTTTCTCCTGCTCACTTCCCACTCGTGCCTCATCAACATTCCCTCCCGTAAACATCTTGCACCTTGAATTCCATCACAGTACCTGCCGCTCAGAAGACCCAAACGCACACACAGGAGAACTGGCCAGCTTTCCTTGGGGAAAGGCAAAGACATAAAGACGTT
The DNA here is from genome assembly GCF_018350175.1 of Felis catus. Taxonomy (NCBI): domain Eukaryota; kingdom Metazoa; phylum Chordata; class Mammalia; order Carnivora; family Felidae; genus Felis; species Felis catus. The sequence goes on along the minus strand of NC_058371.1, from coordinate 196,117,294 downwards.
GTTACAGAGGGCACGTGAGTTTGATGGTAGGACTCAGGAACTAATGCAGCTCCCCCTCTGGCTCACAGCAGTGAGAGGTATGTACATGGAAACTCTCCCTCCTGTTCTGACTAAACTGTCAGCTTCCAGAAGTCTGAAGTCTGAGTTCTGAGGTCATATATATATATATATATATATATATATATATATATACTCTCTTTGGGAATATAGTACTTGTTCAACATACATCTCTTGAGTGAGGAAGTGACTAATCACAATGTCTGTGACAGACTCTGAGCCTCATTCCAGCAGTCTCCTTTATCTCATTCACCATCCCTGTGGCCCCATCTCCAAAACCCATGCCAAATGAGACCCCTTGAGATTTTCTTCGGTCTCACAGCACTGGGTCTGGACTGCCTTAGACCATGCATTTACTCCACCTCATAATATACTTTTCAGGGCACATGTGTGTATGTCATAGATCAATCACAGTATCCACTTCTAAGGGAAATAACCATGTTCCAAGCTCCAGCTGGATGTACGGATTGGTAGGCAAGGAGAAAAGGAAGGAGGCTCAGCCTGTATATCATATCATCATGACCAGCTTCACTTGATAAGGGTGTTAGACCAAGAGGACACCCCTGACCCACCACGATACGGTGGTCAGTGGCCAACGAAGAGGCCTGGCATTTAAAGCTCTGCTCAGACAAGGTCAAATCAGGTCAATTATGTTACCTCAGCCAGAAATCTGAAACAGAAAAAAACAGGAAATGAGGGAGTTAGCAGCAGTGGCATTCCCACCAAACTATCAGAGGTTAGAAAGTAAGTCATGAGGGGCCACGATTGTACTGAAATTATGAGACAGCTGAATTTATAAGTAAGGAGAAACCATAAAAAACAAAAAGTCTGTTTAATCAAAAATTTTAAGATAGCTAAGTGGTTAATAAAGTGAGTCCTGAAGTCAGGTGTGTAGGCTTAAATTCCAGGCTTCATTCTTACTAGCTTTATGACCTTGGCAAGCTATGACTCTCTCCTTCAATTTCCTCATCCATGAGAAGGAGAGAACAGCTTTCTCTCAATGGGCTCTTACTAGCCTAGCCTAATTAATATATCTCATCTCCCAGTCCACCTTAATTAGACAAGGAATCAACAAGGGGAATAACTTGGGTCACTCCTAACTAGAAGAAGACAGGTCGGTCCTTGGGGAGAGAAGTTGTCCTCCTCCCCACCAGACAGAAAGTCTCCAGGGTCAGCTACGGCATTTGAACACTATGGAGAACATCTGTCCCAGAAAGAAGCCAATAAAATGATAAAAGAACCAAGTCAAGAATGGAGAAAACCGGGTCCTGTGCCAAGAATGTCTGAAACCAGTCCTACAGACAAGCTTTTCTGTTATGTGAGCTAATGCAATTTTCCTTATATGTAAGTGGATTGGGGTTTCTATGTCTTACAAACAGCAGAGTTCTAATGGATGCCACCAGTTTGGAGAGCGTGCTGTGTCCCAAACAGCTTCCCATGGTCAGTTTTAGGGAGTATCAGACTTCCTGCACTATACCTTCTATATCCCTCTCCTTTCAAGTACCTCTTAGACATTTTCTTTTTGTTTTAAGTTTATTTATTTATTTTGAGAGTGAGAGAGAGAGAGAGCACAAGCAGGGGAGGGTCAGAGAGAGAGAGAGAGAGAGAGAGAGAGAGAGAATCCCAAGCGGGCTCAGCACCATCAGCTCAGAGCCCAACGAGGGGCTCAAACTCACGAATGTGAGAACATGACCTGAGCCAAAGTTGGACACTTAAGCAACTGGGCCACCCAGGTGCCCCCCCCCCTCCGCCCCTTGAACATTTTCAATAAAATCTTGAGTGAGTCTCTGATCCTTATATGCAAAAGTACCTGATTAACCCCTTAACTTATTGGCCTGCTCTCCCCACTGCATTAAGATAAATACTATGGGTTATTTATTTCTTAATTCCCTACCACCGAGGTTTCCAAATCAAGTGGCCTCTCAAAATGACTTGAGGAATTTTTTAACAGCAAACTCCTGTGCACAGCTGTCTTCGTGAGCATGTAGACTGTATAGTCATATGGGGCCCCAGGCTCAGAAGGTCCCTGCATTTGGCTCAATACTCTGCTGACCGTCTTGAAATTCTTAATAATTTTAACAAGGGATCTTCATGTCCATTTTTCATGGGGCCCCATGAATTCTAGAGTTGGTTCTTCTCCTGTGCCTCAGATTAAAGATTCTGACTCAGAAGCACTGTGATGAGGCTGGGAAGTTAGCACATTTCCCACCATAACTGCCAGAGAGTCTAACACACAACACATCCCCAATCTGTACCTGTTTAAATAAGTTTGAAAGTTTCAGATAAACGGATTTCTTTACATTCGCTAAAGAGGAATCCCATTCTTGGCAGAGGAGTTAACCTTTGAAAAACTTCAAAGATTCAGAGATTCTAGGAGGTAGAAGGGCCTCTGAGATTGTTCCTTCCAGGGGGTTTTCCACGTGGGCTGCATGTTAGAGCCCTCTGGGGCAGGTAAAACAAAACAAAACAAAACAGAAACAAAAACAACAAAACACCAGTGCCAATACCCAAGCCCCCAGACATTTGAATTCCATTGATCTGAGATAAGGTCCAGGGGTTATCATTTTTACAAGACTCTCAGGAAATTTTAATGTGCAACCAGGATGGAAGACCTCTGATGTAGGCTAAGATTCTCATTTTACATCTCAGGAAATGAGAATCAGGGAAAGGAAGTGACTTACGCAGGGTGATACTAAGCACCATGACAGGTCAATAGCCATTGTGTACCATGGCCTGTGAGTGAAAGGTGAGTCAAAAGGAGACTTCGGCATCTTCTGTTCCTTCCCCTTCCAGATACCTGCGATGAGAACTAGCAGCTTGTCCGCTTTGATTGGCCCTGCTGTCCTCACCGAGTGAGTCTGGGAAATACTGGCAACAGCTTATGTTCTCTTGCCCACTCTCACCTACCGTGAGGTGATTGTTTGAACGGAGTCACATCCCATTCATCAGACACTAAGACATACACTGTTTTAAAGGATGAATTAGAGCACAGGCAATAAATGCATTCATGCTTCCAAGCACTGTAAAAATGCACAGAGAGGAGGTTGCATTGCAGGAAGACACCTCTCTGATCTGCTCTTGAAAAACACAGCTGAACTAGGGCTCTGTCCGCACCAGTGTCAGTTCCTCCGGCCGTAGATTTGGCCAGGAGGTAGGTCATGAAAGGTCAGGTCAAGTCAGTTCAGCTTCTCTAGAGGCCAATGTTAGTCATCTAGAACTCTGAGGTCACAGGTGCAGTATTGAAGAGAAATCAAAAGAAATACCCAGGTCAGCTTCTTTGTCTTCTTTATGGTGTGAATGTACAGAAAGGAACAGACAGATGAAGAGAGAAAGCTCACTTTTATCATAGTCCTCATCAGGCTGTGTTACAGCTATTCATTTGTCAGTCTGCTTTTGTCACTGATATTTTGGCAGCTCTCAGACTGTATGGTCCTAGCGTGGGCAGCTGTGAGTGGAACAGGATGGAATTGGTGAATGCTTGTTGAACTAATGAAGTGTACCCATGGATTTGTATATGTCTATCATCTCCGTGTGATAATGTTAAATATCCCTTTTGAATACTACATAAATTCTTAATCGACTTTATTTTTTCCAGCGGTTGTAGGGTCACAGCAAAATTGAGTAGAAAGCACTGAGAAATTCCCATATGCCCCCTGCCCCCCCCCCACATGCACGGGCTCCCCCATTATCAACATCCCGCACCAAAGTGGTACCTCTGTTACGATCCTAGAATGTATACTGACATGTTATTATCACCCAACGTCCACAGCTGACATTAGGGTTCACGCTTGATGATGTGCATTCCATGGGTTTGGACAAATGATATGTATCTGCCCTTATAGCTTCACTGCTTTAAGAATCCTCTGTGCTCTGCCTATACATTCCTCTTTCCCCATGAAGTCCTGCCAAACGTCTTATCTTTTTTTATTGTCTCTATAATTTTGCCTTTTCCAGAATGTCATACAGTTGAAATCATAGAGTATACGCTCTTCCTCAGATTAGCTTCTTTCACTTAGAAACCTGTGTTTAAGATTCCTCCACATTCTGATCACTTGACATTTCATTTAATATTCAAATAATATTCCGTTAGGTGGACGTACCAGTTTTGTTTGTTCGTTTGTTTGTTCGTTTGTTTACCCATTCACCCACTGAAGGACATCATCTTGGTGCTCCCACGTTTTGGCGATTATGAATGAAGCTGCTAAAAACATCCCTGTGCAGATCTTTCTCTGGACGTAAACTCGCAATTCCTTCAGGTAAATGCACAGGTGTATTATTACTGGGTCATAAAATAAGAGGACATTTTACTTCGTAAGAAGCTGACAAAACGGATGGGCCTAGAGAGTGCCACGCTAAGTGAAATAAGTCAGAGAAAGACAAATGCCGTACGATTTCACACGTGTGTGGAATCTAAAAGCCAAAACAGGTAAATAAGCAAACAAACAAAAAGCAGGAACAGATCCATGAATATAGAGAACACACTGATGCCAGAGGGAAGGAGAGGGGGTGATATGGACAAGATGGGTGAAGGGGAGAGGGAGGTAGAGGCTTCTAGTTATAGAACGAGTAAGTTACAGGGATGAAAGGCACAGCACGGGTAACATAGTCAGTGGTGTTGTAGTGGTGACAGAGAGCAGCTACACTTGCGGTGAGCACAGCATAACATACTAAGTTGTGGAATCACCATGTTGTACAGCTGAAACTAATGCAACATTATAGGTCAACTATGCATCAATTAAAAAAAAAAAAAAAGAAAGAAACGGCCAAACCATATTCCCGGGTGGCTGTACCATTTTGCATCCCGCCAACAACGAATAAAAGTTCCTGGGGCGCCTGGGTGGCTCAGTTGGTTGGGCGTCTGACTTTGGCTCAGGTCATGATCTCGCAGTCTGTGAGTTTGAGCCCCACGTTGGGCTCTGTGCAGACAGCCCGGAGCCTGGAGCCTGCTTCGGATTCTGTGTCTCCCTCTCTCTCTGCCCCTCCCCTGCTCACGTTCTGTCTCTCTCTCTCTCTCTCAAAAAGTAAATAAACATTAAAAAAAAAAAAAGTTCCTGCTCCTCCCCTTTTCTCTCCAGCATTTGACATCGTCGGTGTCTTTGATTTTATCCATTCTGATGAGCTTATAGTGGCGTCTCTTGTCTTTACATCTAACTTTTGAGTTAAACTAAAAGTCCTTGGTCTGAAAATTTTAAGGAAGCATAATTGACAATAAGAGAGTTGCCGATTTCGCCCCATTTATCTCAATGCAAGATTTTATAGATGAAGGCTTACATTTCCTTGGGAAAAATAAAGGAAATATTTCAAAGGTCCTATTGCTATAAATATCATCATGTCAAATTCACTTTTTAGAGGTGCCTTAGTCCATTTTGGCTGCTATACCAGAATTTCTAGGGACTGGGTGACTTACAAACAACAGAAATGTATTCCTCATGGTTCTGAAGGCTGGAAGTCTGAGACCAAGAAGCCAACAGATTCACTGCCTGGTGAGGGCACACTTCCTGGGTCAGGGACCCTGGGGTTCTTCTGTGTCACATGGTGGAAGGGTCAAGGGAGCTGGTCTGGGCCACTTTTAAAAGGGCATTAATCCCATTCACGAGAGTTCTGTCCCCCATGACCTAAACATTTCTCAAAGGTTATGCCGCTGATACCATGGGGGTTAGGACTCAATGTATGAAATCTGGGGCAACATAAACATTCAGATCATAGTAAAGTAAATTAGTAAATATTGGTAGCTGGAAACAAAATTAATATATACAATAGCAACCTTCCTATATAAAAATAACCACCAGTTAAAAATCTAATGAAGAAAATAATACATTACAGCAACAAGAAAAAAAGACATAATACCTACAGAGAAATCTGTCTTGAAAATTAGCAAGATCTATAGGAGGCAATCCTAAAAAGCTACTGAGAGAAACTCAGGAGGCTGGAATAAGTGGAAAGGCATATCTTGTGGCTGGAGAGGAAGATCCAGTATCATAAAGGTGTAGTTGTTTCCAAATTAGTCTAGGGGTACCTGGGTGGCTCTGTCAGGCGTCTGACTATGATCTCATGGTTCATGAGTTTGAGACCTGCCTTGGGCTCTGGGCTGCTGGCTCAGAGCCTGGAGCCTGCTTTGGATTCCGTAGCTCCCTCTCTCTTTGCCTCTACCCCAGCCGTGCTCTGTCTCTCTCTCAAAAATAAACAAACATTGAAAAACTATGTTAAATAAAAAATTTCTCCATAAACTTAGTAACACTACAAAAAATATCAATTTTTAAATATCTAGACAATATCACTTCCATGTGGAAAACCAAATAGGAATCATGATAGATGAACCAGGTGCTTTTTTTAAGCACTGTACCTATATTAGACGATATGTTTTCCTCAACATTCGGAGCAGAAAAGCATTATTTTATTCCCACATTTACAGATGGCAATTTTGAGAAACAGAGAAGTTAAGTAACTTGCCTAAAGCCACTCAGCGAGTACCTGGCGAAGACTGTGTTTGAACCCAGTCTGATTTCAGAGTCCAGATGTTTATCCAGCAAACTCACTTGAAAAGAACGAGGGACAGGGAATGGTGATGAAGTGGATAATTCCCACAGGATATCAACTCATGTAACAGGGACAGGGAGTGGTGATGAAGTGGATAATTCCCACAGGATATCAACTCATGTAACAAAAACTCATAGAGAAGAGTAAGAGCACATGTGTCTGTAGAGATGAGTTAAGAGAAGAGACAGTCAAAGAGAAACCCACACATTTATGAGAATTTGGAATATGACAAATGTGACATTGTACATTAGCGGATTCCATAGATGGCACTGGCACAACCCATGAGCTGTCTGGAACGAACATCAGTTGTACCCCGATCCCAACATCTGCCTCAACAAACTCCACATGGTTGATGATGTGACACCCACCCCCCCCCAAATCAAAATAACACTGGTAGAAAAATAAATAACTTTAAAAATGAGGGTGGGGAATGTCTTAGTATAACTAAAAGCCCGGCGCTTGTAAAAGATCAGCAAATATGACACGTTTGAAGCTAAAAAATAAAATGCCGATAATCCTGTGGACATGAAAACAGAGGTCAGTTAAAGAAGTCTCCAAGTGTTTTGGTCTGAGCAACTGGGAGAAGATTGGTGACATTTTCTCAGACTGGAAGCCTCGGAAGGAGGAGTCTGGGGTTTTGTAGAAGGTAATGCTCTGTTTTATAAATTTTGGGTGCCATCAAATAACCACATGGAGAAGACTGGACAGAGGTGGAGACTGACTTTTGAGCTTCCTGGGTATATAGTGCAGTTATTAACGAATTTCATTGTATATCAAGTATTTTAAAATATAGTCTCAGAAATATTGTCCTTCACACAACATCTTGCCCACAGATGCCCTTTTTAGATGGTCACAGCAGCCCCCTGGGGCCGGCATTTTCACCTCTATAATGACGAAGGAAACTGAGTGTTGAAGACACAGGAGACTTCTCTCTTCCCCCCATCACTGACTACACCCAGCTCAACACTCACTGAGCCTGTGCCCAAAACTCTAGGGAAACACAACTGAATAAGACAAAACCCATGTCCTCCGGTGGCTTCAAGCCTGGAGCATGTGTTACATGATAAAAACCAATAATTGCATCCAATACATTCTGACCAGTTGGATTTTAACTTTAACCTGTAGCATGCACGCAGCATTAAAAACAACAACAAAACAAATAAAAGACAAAGGAATGTCTTCTCTTGGTCTTCCTGACATTAGAGCTCTGTCTTCATAGCCCATTGTCCTTAGAGAAAGGCCATCCCTTTGTCACATCTCAGTTAAGCAGTTCACGCTTCTCTTTGCCCTATGGAGCATTCAGTGTGCCCATTAGACGCTAAGGTTCTTCACCAGCCCGGAAGCCTCTTCCTTTCCTTGGTGACGTGAACTCAACCCACTCCCTGACACCTTTTGTCTTTACCACTTTCAGGACATCATATGACAGCAAATGCATATGTGACTAACAGCTACAAGCAAGATAACATAGGCAGATCAAAAGGGTACAACTCTGGGGTGCCTGGGTGGCTCGGCTGGTTAAACATCCACTCTTGATTTCGGCTCAGGTCACAATCTTATGGTTCGTGCGTTCAAGCCCCGTGTCCGGTTCTGCACTGACAGTGCGGATTCTCTTTCTGCTTGGGATTCTCTCTCTGCCGCTCCTCCACCTGTGCTCATTCTTGCTAAAGAAAGAGAGAGAGAAAGAAAGAAGAAAGAAAGAAAGAAAGAAAGAAAGAAAGAAAGAAAGAAAGAAAGAAAGAAAGAAAGAAAGAAAAGAAAGAAAGAAACTTTTTAATAAAAGGGTACAGTTCTTAAGCCGTGCTTTACATGAATTGACCAGGACAATGCCTTGCTCCTGCGTCTTTTCTCTCCACTGAATGTGCAAGGCAGTTACCCCAATTTTTCCCCAGCACTTCTTGGTGACGTCAGTGTTAACATAGCAAAACGAAGGGAGGGGTGCCCGGGGGGCTCAGTCAGTTAAGCCTGTGACATCTGTTCAGGTCATGATCTCGCAGCTTGTGAGTTCGAGCCCCGCGTCGGGCTCTGTGCTGACGGCTGGGAGCCTGGAGCCTGCTTCGGATTCTGGGTCTCCCTCTCTGCCCCTCCCCCACTCACGCTCTGTCTCTCTGTGTCTCTCAGAAGTAAATAAGACGTTAAAAAAATTAGGAAAAAAAAAACAAACCCAAGAGAAAGGCAGGCAAAGAGGCCTCAGAGGACAACAGCTCTTGGTTCAAATCCCGGCAGCTAAAAACTCTCAGGAGGAACCCTTTAGTATCGCGTCAGCTAGGTAAGGTAAATGAGTTAAATGAGAATAATTTAAGTGAGATTATGTATATAGAGCTCATGTAACCTGTCCCTTCCCCCCAATTTATCCAATAAAATAGCAATGGAAGTCGTCTCTCCTGACAAGAAATCCAGCTCCCCAGGCCCTTCCGAACAGAACTCTTAGGTTTCATTTCAGAAACACAGACTGACCACTGGGCTGACCATGGGCAACCCCACTTCAGACCTGGCTGACAGAGAAAATAAACAGGGTGAGGAGCTGCCTCAAAGGCAGTTTTATAAAGCAGATCCTTGCTAACAGCCAGAGGAAAATATCAGATCTTCTCCCCCACCCCCCCACCGCCCTCGACTTCCCAAACTGTGCGGAATAGGGTCTATTTTCCGCAAGCCAAGGGCTCAGAGCTCTCTATTGCCTTAAGAAGCAGGAGGCTGGGAGGAAGGGGGCCTCGGACGATGCGGAAAGGGCAGATCTGTGACACATTGCTCTGCTAAGAAAGTGGAAGAGGGACAGAGGTGTGTGGTCCCTCGAAGTATAGGCCGGGCCAGTGCCTCCCTCCCCCAGAAACTCATTTATCACCTTGATGGTTTCAGCTCATTTGCAGCCAAGTTATTGTCACCCTTAAACTAATGTGGCTTGACAGGGGAAAAAATGAAATCCTTGTGAAAAGTTACATAGTCATCACACTCTGGAATCAAAATATAGACTGCAGTATCCAAACACGGGCCCTGGGTACGGCGGGGGTGGTATTTCCTCTCTCCCGCAGGCTTTGGTTTTAGAACAGGACGTTAACATTTATGTCATGTTAACGTGCACCTAGGCATGGCGTGCGGCCCCCTGCCATGGACACAAAGAAACACACGCTCTGGCATGACAGCCGAGGCTCGCCGTATAAATGGAGACGCGTGTTTCCTTGCCCAGAGACTTAATCGCGGGCGAGGCCTTAAATGTTTAGTCGTCCCCTGGTGCACAGACTCCATTTCAGACGTCGGGAAAGTACTAAATCTTGTTGCGCCACCCACAGCAACGGGTTGTCACCCCCCAGAACCAATTAAGCCAAAGCATCCTCGGCGCGGAGCCCCCGAGTTTCCTGGCCACCCTGGGGAACCAGGTTTGTGACCTTGATCGACTCTTGTTAGCCTCGTGCCCTCCTCTGTGAAACGGACGCAGTTGCGGCCCTTCCTTCCTTGCTTGTTTGTTGCAAAGAAGAAATGAGACAACGTATGCAGAAGACTTTGTCCTGGTTTGTAGCCCGCAGCAGACACGCGGCACAGGGCATTTTCTTCCCTTCCAGCTTCTAGTTTTGTGTTTCTTGACTTGCGCACCCTTCCAGCTGGGTTCTCAGTACAGGTGACCCTTGAACAGCTCAGGTTTCAACTGTGTGGTCCATTTAAACGTGGATTCTTTTTTAAGACTTTATTTTTAAGTAATCTCTACGCCCAAGGTGGGGCTTAAACTCACCACCCTGAGATCAAGAGTGCGTGCTCTACTGACTGAGCCAACGAGGTACCACTGAAGGTGTTTTTTTTGTTTGTTTTTTGGTTTTTTTTTGTTTTTGTTTTTTGATAAAGAGAATACGTTATTGTTGGGGTGCCCGGGTGGTTCAGTCGGTTATGCGTCCGACTCTTGGTTTCGGCTCAGGTCGGGATCTCGTGGGTTCATGGGTTCGAGCCCCACACTGGGCTCTGTGCTGGCAGCGTGCTGGGATTCTCTCTTTCCCTTTTTCTCTTCCCCTCCCCCGCTCATGCTGCCTCTGTCTCTCTCAAAAATAAATACATAAACTTTGGGGAAAAAAAGGCAATACAATATTGTAAATGTACTTTCTCTTCCTTAGGATTTGTTAGTAACATTTTCTTTCCTCTAGCTTACTTTATTATAAGAATACAGTATATGATACAGATAACACACAAAATAGGTGTTAGTCGACTATACAGTTAAACCTTGGATTGTGAGTAACTTGTTCTGCGAGTGTTCCACAAGACGAGCAAACATTTCCAATAAATTGTAACTTGAGAAACGAGCGATTGTCTCCCAATATGAGTAGTAAAAACAGCACTTGATCATAATTGAGCCAATGGGTCTTCTCTCTCTCTCTATCCTTCTCTCTCTCTGCGGGATTGTGGGTGATCGTCTCCCATGTTCGGATACTCAGTCTCAGGCCACAGCGTTTGACAGAAATCGGTGATTTTTCAGAACGTTGGAAGGTGCCCACAACTGGCACTGGTGGATTTTTGGTCACTTCAAAGCACCTGTGGACAGTCCTTTGCTTTTCCAGACAAGAGGAAGCTTAAGAACCCTTTGCTTCATTCTAGGTCATTGGATAGACTCCTTGTTAAAGTTGCACCGAAGGAAAAGGATTCCATTGAGCCAATAGATACCAGTGATTCCATTAGCGGGAGTGAAAGTCGTCTGGCGCGATAACCCTCCTCTCTGTTGTCTCACACCAGCCACGAAGGTTTGCAAAGGTAAGTGCAGGTTAACTTGTTTATTTTTCTTTATATTTTGTATCCTTTATTATTTTGTATTATATTACCGTATTGTAACCATTTTTATATGTATATTTGAGGGTTGTGGAGTGAATCATCTGAATTTCCATTATTTCTTATGGGGAAATGCCCTTCGATGTACAAGTGCTTTGGATTACAAGCATGTTTTGGGAACGAATTATGCTCGCAAACCAAGGTTTTACTGTAGGTTATCTCTAAAGCTTCTGGTCCCCGGTAGGTTATTAGTAATTAATTTTGGGGGGAATCAAAAGTTGTATCTGGGTTTTCAGCTGTGGCCTGAACTTCACGTTGTTCCAGGATCAGCGGTATTTCAATCTCACAGAGCAAAGCTAGCTTCTCGCCCTGGCATGCTCGGTGGAACCTGCCGGTACTATTCACTGCCTCGCTTCCTACTCCACACGACCTGGACCCACACCAACCCTGCAAGGAAAGGTCAGCCTCATTGGACAGCAAGACTGATGACAGGGACAGAGGGGAGCCCTTCTGGTGCCTGGAACTTGGCTACGGTCCCTGACCTCCTTCCCCACAGCCCCCCTCCTGCTTTTTGCATGCTGCTCCCCAAACAGATCTGAAAGCATCACACACCCGGATTTCTGTGTTGGCTTCATCCATCTGAAATCCCTTGTTTTTCTTCTCCCTTACTGAATTCTTCACCTTTCTTGGACCGGTCAGAATTCCCTGTTCTCCAAGGAAGTCTTCCAGCTCTCACCGTACCCACCAGGAGGCTCCGCTTCTGTACTCTCAGAATGTTCTCCGAGGCTCTGTCAACACCACCGTGTGTAGCACTGCGTTGTCCCCGATTGTCAAGTTGTCTGCTCCTCCCTCATCCTTTCAAGGGCAGGGCTTCGTCTTTATCTCTGCCATACCCTTAGTACGTCTTCAGGCAGAGTGCACAGGGGTTACTCAGGAAATATTTGGGAAAATGCAGTTAAGCATGCCCGATACAGATAATCCTACAAAATCATAGTTGACACAGTTGGGTCCATGCAGTGTGTGTGTGGAGTGACAGTCACCCTCAAAATATGACTATGGGGTCGTAGATGTTGATCTGCAACATTGATAATTCAAGATATAACAGCCTTTTTTTTTCAGTTTAGTTTTTTATTTTGAGCAAGATGGAGAACCCACAAGAAAGGGTGTGAGAGAGAATCCCAAGGAGGCTCCCCACTGCCAGCGCAGAACCCGACATGGGGCTCCGACTCACAAAATGGGAGATCATGATCTGAGCCAGAATCAAGAGCCGGACACTTAACCAACTGAGCCACCTAGGTAATCCCAAGATATCACAGTCTTTTAATGGGCTATGACCAGTACACATGTTGTATTCAGACATTTGTAAATCTCTCCATCTATGTTTCATTTATAAGCAACAAAGAAAATAAATAAATAAATAAACAAACAAACAAACAAACAAACAAAGCTTGGACTTCATTCAATGACAAGTATTTATTGAGAGACAAATATAATACTTAATATTGAAAAATGAGTAGTAGCAATAAACATTTTATTTTAAAGCCTACACGTTAATGTCAAAATCATCAGCTTACAGGGGCTCCTGGATGACTCAGTCACTGAGCATCCAACTTGGGCTCAAGTCGTGATCTCAAGGCTTGTGAGTTCAAGCCCCATATCAGGCTCACTGCTCTCAGTGCAGAGCCCACTTTGATCCTCGCTACCTGTCCTCTCTGCCCCTCTCCCACTCATGCTCTGTTTCTCAAAAATAAAGAAGGCATTAAAAAAAAATCATCAGCTTATAGAAGTCAAGTAGCTCCAAGGGTGAGGCTGTAAGTGAAAGACCATGGGTGTCATTTTGTTAAAAAAAAAATTATATATATATGTGTGTGTGTGTCTGTGTGTGTGTGTGTGTATACATACCTACATAAATAAACTTACGAAATTTACTCATTGTTTAAACCATGCATGTGTATTTTTTAATATAATATTTTGCTTTGATGATATGAAGCACACAGAAAATTACCCAAAGTTGCTGCTATGACTTGATGAATTTTCACAAAGCAAATATGCCTGAGTTACCACCAGTCAGAGGAAGAAACGGTACTGTCACCCAGATGCCCCTTCGTTCTTGTACCCAGTAACTAATTCTTACTTCTAAAAGATAACCCCTTCTCCGACTTTCAGAGATCAGGTCACCTCCGGCTGTACTGAATATAAACCAAATCATACACTATTTGCTTTCCTTTGTCCAATATTATAAATGCGGGGATTTGTTTTGCTTCCACTGGTGTATAGTATTCGATTATATGAATGTGGAAAACCCGACACGGGGCTTGAACTCGTCAACCGTGAGATCATGATCTGAGCTGAAGTTGGATGCTTAACCGACTCAGCCACCCAGGCAGCCCAGGTCTGTGGGTAATTATTCTCTGTTATCCCTTGTGCATCTAAACAGGATTTTATATCGCCTCACTCTTGAAGGAGTTTAGAATCATAGCGCAGTAATTTACCTTGATTACTGGGATCACATTAGCCCATGTCTTTGGGCATCTCTCATTGTTCAAGGAAAGTCTGTTGTCATTCTGGATCAACTCCTCTGTAGACAATTTATGAGTGTATTCTCTTAGATTGTGTTTAGACCCTCCCCTTCTTTTTGTCGTTCTACAAATATGATGCATTCAAATATGTGTTCTTAAAAATTATTTCTTTACATACTTGGAAAAGCTTTTCAATGTGTAGACTTAAAACTTTTCTCTCTTTCTAAACCATCTAGCAGATGTCTCAGGGTCTAAGTATATTGCACGTTCTTGAAGCGTCTTCAATATTTTTTGTCTTCTTAAGAATCTGTATTACGTTTGAGTCTTCAGTTCTGGTGTCAGATACATTAATTCTGCCACAGCTGTGTTTTTCTCAAGTTTTGTCCAACCAATTTTCTTAGTATTTCATTATGTATATTTCGCATTTTCAAGGCTGTCAATTGCTTCTTTCTCAAATGTACGAATATATATTGGTAGCTTCCTCATAGCATTCTAAAAAAATGCTATCCTTCATCACATTATTTTTTATATGTTTAAACACACATTAAAATGAATATAAATGGTGTCTGGGTGGCTCAGTCAGTTGTCTGACTCTTGGTTTTGGCTCAGGTCATGATCTCACGGTCATGGAATTGAGCCCCATGTGGGGCTTTGCACTAGGCGTGGAGCCTGATTAAGATTGAATCTCTCTCCCTCTCCCTCTGCCCCTCCCCCACTATTGCTGCACTCTCTCTCTCTCTCTCTCTCTCTCAAAAAAAGTTAATAAAATATAAACACAAATTTTGGGTAGAAATAATAAATTCTCATTTCACACACACTGTTGTCTAAAAAGTAAATAATTGATGCCCTACAAGTCTGTTCACATCCCTCCCCAGTTAGATTCCCCCAGACTGCTGTCTCCAGAGTTAATGTCTCATCTAAATTTGATTCTAATAATTTCCTCATTTTTCCTTCATATATATATGTATATATACGTATACATATATACATATGCATATACGTATACATATGTACATATATATACATATATATATAAATTGTGGAATAGATATATAGGGACTATATAGAGATAGATGGATGGATGGATGGATGGATAGATAGATAAATAGATAGATAAAGGTATATGTACATATATTTTATACATATATATATATATATCCCACCTATGTAATATATCATATCCTAAATATATTTTATCTAGTTATTGAACTTTATAAACTTCTTACTGTCTTATTCTTTGTTTCTAAATATATTTTGCCTGATACTACTATGAGTAAATCAACTTTCTTTGTTTAGTGTTTATGTGGCAAATACTTTTCCATCTTTTGAATTCAAACCCTTTTATTTCCGTGTATTTTGTATGTCTCCTCTAAATAACCTAAAGCTGGATTTTGATTTTAATGCACGCTGACAATTTTGCCCTTAACTACATAGTTGAGTCCCTGCACATTTTTTATGGTCACTATTTTATCTGAGTTTATGTAGACTATTTTATTACGTTACTTTCTTTCAAACAGTTTGTTTGAACAAAAACTCAGTTTGTTTTTTCTGACCACTATTCTTTATTCTCCTTTTCTGGGTTGATTAACACTTTTTTTCTTTTTCTCCCTTCATTGCTCCCCTCTACTTGTTTGTAAATAATGGACTCTGCACATGCTATTTTAGTGGTTAGAGGAATTATTTGATCAGGGATCCTGGACTTAACAAGTTTAAAACTGATCAGTATTCTCATTCCCTGCCAAATAACAGTAGCAATAACAACAATAAAACTTTTTTTTTTATCCGCTAACCATTTCCAAATTGTATATATTTTTGCTCAGTATTTTGGTTCTAGTTTGTATGTTTTCATAAGTTAGACATTATCATTATTTTATACGGCTAATAATTGTTTAAAGTCACCCACAAAATCACCGACATACTTTCTTTCCATTTCCTTCTGTATTTGAGGTTGTCTACTCAGGATCATTGTCCTCCTGCCTGAAATACCGCCATCTTTCAGGATTCCCTTCAGTGGCTGGTGAATGGTCATTTTTATGTCTGTAACAAGTTCATTTCACTCCCGTTCATAAAGGAGCATTTACATATGTAAACGCTTGAAACTGGACAAGCATTATTTTTCTCTGAATAGGCAAAAATTATTCTAGTGTCCTGTCTGTAATTACAGCTGTTAACAAGCCCATTCTCTATTTTCCAGTCATCCCTTCTGGGTGTTTGATCTCTTTGCCCCTGGCTGTTTTAAAGATCCTGTTTAAATGTTTCTAGGGAAGGATTTCATGCAGATTTCCCTGCTTGGTGTTTGTGATTTGGGGATCTGAAGATTGGTATTTGCCAACAATTCTGCAACATTTTCACCTCTCCCATTTTGATTGTTCCCTCTTTCCTATTCACTTTATGATGTCCTTCTGTAACCCCCATCAGGACACGTTAAAACTTCTCATATTGTCCTCTGTGTCTCTCACCTTCTCTTCACAATTCTCAAATCTCTCCCTTTCTCTGGTTCTCTGAGCTATATTGCAGGCAATTTCTTAACTCCGTACTTCACTTTAATATTTCTCTCTTTAGTTATTGTATTTTCTGTTGTTTGAAGACATTTTTCAGTTGTGGTATAGTACGTATAATATACGTAAAACTTACCGTTGCAACCACTTTTAAGCATGCCGTTAGGTGCATTCACACTGTTGCACAACCAAATCTCCAGAACTGTTTCCATCCTGCAAAACTGACACGCGCCCTGTTGAAGAACATCTCCCCACTCCTCTCTCAGCCATCATCCTACTTTCTGTCTCTGAATTTGGCTAGGCGAGGTACCTCACACGGGAGGAATCATGCAGCATCTGTCTTCCTGTGCCCGGCTTACTTCACTTAGCTAGTGTTTGCCAGGTTCACCGTGTTACAGCACATGCCACGATTGCCTTCCTTTTAAAAGCTGAAGAATATTCCATTGTATGTATTTATGACATTTTGTTTCTCTATCCCTCTGTTGATGGACACTGGGTTGCTTCCACGTTGTAGCTATTGTGAATAATGCTGTTATGGGCACGAGTGTGTAAATATTTAATCTGTTCTTAGTCCGTCCACTGAGCTTTTAGTTTCAATTACTACCTTTTGATTTAAAGATGAATTTCATTCAACTTTAAAGTTTCTTTATTATTTAGATAGTCTCTGCCTTGTTCATATTTCCAAGCTTCTCTTTTATTTCTTTAAACATATTACGCATGGTTAATTTATATCACTTTTTAATAATTCAAATATCTAAAGTGGTTGCAAGTGAAATTCTGTGGTCTGAATCCTCCCACACCTACCCCCTGGCTGTCATTCAGGGCAGCTTGTTTGTTTGTTTATGTATTTATGTATGTATTATCTTAATGTTTATTCGTTTTTGAGACAGAGAGAGAGAGAGAGAGAGAGAGAGAGAGAAACAAAGCACAAGCAGGGGAGGAGCAGACAGAAAGGGAGACACAGAATCCAAAGCAGGCTCCAGGCTCCAAGCTGTCAGGACAGAGCCCGACGCAGGGCTCGAACCCACGAACCATGAGATTGTGACCTGAGCTGAAGTTGACACTTAACCGACTGAGTCACCCACGTGCCTCCAGCTTGCTTATTTGTATGTTTTGTGATTTCTTTTTCTTTTTTTGGAAGTTGCCAGTTTTCTTCGGATCTTTATCCAGGGTACGATTTGTGCCCTGAATGGAAATTATATGTCTCCAGACACAGATTGTGTTTGCTTCTCCCAGGGACTTCTGAACATTATCATTTCATCACGCTTTAAGTTAAATTATCCATCTGAGGTTTGGATACGTAGGTGGCATGAGTTCACTGCCCCCACCCAACATTGTTCTGTCTTGTAGTCATCCATTTACGTAGTCCTGAGTAAGGCAGATTTTCTCATTCACATTTTTACATGGCCTATTAGTTAGCATGTACCCTTATATTGCACGCACTGTTGTTTTGGGTCCCAGTTTTACACACGGATCTGTTACGGTCCCCACATTTGTCTCTACCCAGTACATCTGGTGCAGCCATTACCAAAGACCCCCAGACCCACGTAGAAACTGGTAGAAATCCTCAGGGAGAAAGGCAAGTCCCTTACCTCCAGAGTTCTGGCTTTTGCTTATTTTATGTCCCTTGTAGATTTCTTCCTTTCATACTAGCTCAGCAAGGGATTTAAACCTTTAAATATGTATATAATGATATATATAAAACTATAGCTTTATATTATATAGCTTCATTTTAAGTGGGGAGAAATGTTCAAAGGATACAGTGCGCTGCACAGCCATAAGTAGAAGGCTTTGCTCTTATCGAACTGAAAACGCTAAGTATGTTTAAAGATTATTCACGCAGTTATTTTTACAACTCTTACTTTACATGGAGTGTTGAACGTGACCATGTACTTTCTGATTTAGGTTGAAGACTCAGCTTCTATAAGTGAATTCCTAGGCCTAAGCTGCCATTGTTAACTGGAAGGCAACATTCTCAACCTTCAAACAGTACTGATCTCTCTACCCATGTGACTTCAAGTTCAAGGCCGAACTTCTTCACTCTTGCCGCCCAAATGCATGAATATTATTGTTTCATATCTTTTATGAACAAACTTGTTTGAAATTTAGTTTTTCTTGATTTGATGTAGATCATTAAATCCACAACACTAATCACCTCATACATGGTAGAACTATTTTTTCAGGAATAAAATTCGCTCTAGGAAGGTTCTCTACTGTTTTACAAATACTGTGGGGGTGTATTTCATTTGAGTTATACAGAAGCATGATATTTTTTTCATGTTCATTTGTTCACATTAATAATTTATCAGAACAAATTAATAATTAATAATCACCCTTAATTATCTTACATTTTAGGGATATATTTGATTAATGGTATCTTTACATTTAGCTTAGAATAAACTTTCTGGGAAGACAGTCTCAGAATGTATATCAAGATTTCTTAAGAAGTTTATATTGGGGCACCTGGGTGGCTCAGTTGGTTGAGCATCCGACTTCAACTCAGGTCCTGATCTCACAGTTTGTGAGTTCGAGCCCTGCGTCGGGCTCTGTGCTGACAGCTCGGAGCCTGGAGCCTGCTTCGGATTCTGTGTCTCCCTCTCTCTCTGCCCCTCCCCTGCTCATGCTCTGTCTCTCTCTCAAAAATAAATAAACATTAAAAAAATTAAAAAAAAGAAGTTTATATCATCCAACCTTATACATCTGCTTATATTAAGTTATCTTCCAGAACATCAATTATGCATTTAATGTTTGTTTACAAAGATATGAAAACTATTCATGATAACATTTTTATATATTTGAAAGAATCAAACAACCTTATTAGTTGAAGGACAGAATTCATTAAATATATTATGGTCTACCTATACGAGAAAACGTTCAGCCTTTAAAGATAATGATTTCCGTACATCTGCAAATGTATGTTGACTAACTGGAATTAAAATAAAAACTTAACATATAGCTTTAAGGGCTCGTACGGTGGCCCAGTTGGTTGGGCGTCCAACTCTTGCTTCCAGCTTGGGTCATGATCTCACAGTGGTGAAAGTAATTCCTGTGTCAGGCTCCACACTGAGCACAGAGCCTCCTTGGGATTCTCTTTTTTCCTGTCTCTCTCTCTACCCCTTCCTCCCCCAAAATAAACAAATAAATACACGTTTTAAAAATTAATTAATTACAAAAATTTTTAAAGATAATGATTTACAAGGTATATTTAACTTTGAAAAATATTCTCATGGTATGTGAAGCAATAAACACCGCAAACAAAATGTATATATAATATTATACCAGTTCCTTTTCTGTGTCTCTCTATTGTCTGTCTATCTGTCATCTATCCATCTATCAATTTATCTGCGTATTTGAGAAAAAAAAACTGAGAAGAAAAAGATAAGCCAAAAAGTTCATTTTAATTGTCCAGTGTGTTAGAATCCTGGTATTTTTCTTTATAGTCCCTTTATTTTTAAATTTTTCTATAATGAACAAAACATTGAAACCATGGTGAAAAGATAAATATTTTTATGATTATCACACAGCTCTGTTTAAAACTGAGACATGGTAGAACAGAGGCACAAAGAACGGAAAGGAGAAAAGGAAGAAAGAAGAAACGAAGGGAGGAAGGAAACAAGGAAGGAAGAGACACGGGATGCTCTCTCTCTCTTGACATTTTTCATTTTGCAATATATAAATACAAAACTGAAAGTCACTACTCAAGAAGGACTCGGTGTTGATCACTGCAGGCACTTAAAACTCATCAGCTCAGAGTCTGCTAACATTTAGGAAAGCAAACAGCCAACCAGGGGTTCCAAATAAAAGCACAGCCCAGAAGTCAGCAAAGATCATTATGGCAATCTTCAAAGGCGGGCTCAGACCACACATTTGGATGGCAGCTCACATGGTCGCCGTTCAAGGATTCAGAGAAGGAACAAGAAGGGGCCGGCACTGGCAGGGGAGGGCAGGAGAGCAGTCTCCCGGGCCAAAACCCTGTACGCTATAAAAAAAGATACGTGATGTCACATTTGAAAGAGACTGAAGTAAACGTTTCTGAATCACCGTGAACACTGCCAGTAAATTTCTGGTATTTGGAATGAGTCATGTCTCTTCCCCGTTAGCCATTGAAAAATTATCTGTGCCACTCACACACGGTTCTAGGCATGGGGTTTTCACTGCCAGCAGGAGGATGTGCTGAGGCTAGCATAGGTGAAGCGTGCTCTGCTGTGAGGACTCTACTGAACCAGCTCACGGGTCCGAAACCATTGCCAGTTTTCCAGGGGCTGCATCATTATTTCTCTTGCATTTTTCCTTCTAGTCCTCCGCTCTTCTGCTTTCTCTGCAACTGGCTCTCTCTGTTGCCTCCACGGCTTCTCTTCTCCCAAAGCCCTCTCTGAGGCTTTACCTTGACCTATTGCCAACACCGGACCCTCTACATGACTTCTGTGTGCAAGCCACTCCCATCAACTCATTCTCCGAGTGTCATTGCTCTTAATAGTCGAGGGAAAATCCCACCGATGCCATTGACCAGGTTGGGCTCGTGTCACTCATAATACAATCAGCAGCAGTATAAGTTACATGTGTATTTCGGGGTGGTCCCTCCTAAGGATCATAACCGTCCTGTAGGGTTGACAATCGACCCACCTGCAGGCAAAGAGGCAAAGAGCCATACTTGCTTGACAAAATGCTAGTGTTTAACCATAAGGTATCAAGCCATAAGAAAGGATCAGAGAGGGAAACGTTTATTGAATACCAGAAACCATATAGATGGCCGGTCACTTCATTATGTGAGGTATTAGCCTTTTAATAGCAGTTAATAATTACCGAGCATTTGCTATGGAGAAACATGTTTTCCTCTACGTCGTGCCATTTCTTCCTCATACAAATGTTGCAGAGTTGGCAATATCGCCTTAAGTTACAAATCTGAGAGTCGGTGACGGTCTGGTCACCAGTTCTGATTCACGGGGCTGGGGGAGGTTTTCCCCACACCACAGGGCAATTATCGGACACCAGCTGGGTGTCCTCCGATTCACCTCAATTCTGATACTCCCCCCTCCCCCCAGAGATAGCATCACGTCCCACAGATTAAGGGCTCGATCCCACAAGACCGCCACCACCTCCCCTGCCGGTTCAGATTCAGTTGCGGGCTCAGGTTGTCACCTGTGCTTCTAACAGACCTGCTATAGATGGACCCCCTCCTTGGGTTCAGTTACTTTGTTTCAGGAGATCACAGTCCTAAGAGAAACGTGTTACCTGCTAGATCACTGGTTTATCACAAAAGATATAGCCAAGGAACAGCCTGAGGGCAGAGTTACAAAGGGCACACCCCTCCCTCCACCCACTTCCCCTCCAGCAAAGCTCAGTTTGTTCTCTGTATTTAAGAGTCTCCTATGGGGGCGCCTGGGTGGCTCAGTCGGTTAAGGGTCCGACTGGGCTCAGGTCATGATCTCAGGGTCAGGTCATGATCTCAGGGTCTGTGAGTTCGAGCCCCACGCCAGGCTCTGTGCCGACAGCTCAGAGCCTGGAGCCTGTTGCAGATTCTGTATCTCCCTCTCTTCTGTATGCCCCTCCTCTGTTCATGCCCTCTGTCTCGAAAGTAAATAAACGTTAAAAAAATTTTAAAAAAAAGTCTCCTATGGTTTGCCTCCCTCTCCGTTTTTATCGTATTTTTGCTTCCCTTCCCCTATGTTCATCTGTTGAGTTTCTCAACAGAATCTCCCTAAAGCATCTTGTGTTTCCCAACCTGGAAGCTCTCTAAGGGGTTTTATATGGAGGCTTCATTCCATAGGCAGGATTGATTGAATCCTTGGTCATTAGCAAGCAAGTCAACCCCGGCCCCTCCCCCCTTCCTGGTTGTAGGGGCTAGGGGGAGACTGAAAGTTCCAATCTTCTAATCACAGGGTTGGCTCCCCTGGGAACCGGCCCCCATCCTTAGGGACTTTCCTAAAGTGACCTCATTAACATAACAATAGAGACTTTTATTGCTCTCACTCTGTCGGAAATTCCAAGGGATTTAGGAGCTCTCTGCCAGAAAGGAAAATGAAGACCAAATATATATTTCTGATTATAAATCACAACATCACAGTTAATCTTTGGGATTTTGAGTAATTTGCTCAGGTTCCACAATTGGAATGAAGTTTCAGGAAAATCCACACCTGTCTGAGCGCATTAGGTAATGCTTCTCTTAAAACCTGTTTAGCCTAGAGTCCATCACTGATTCACTGCGATCTGATCTGGCATAACTCAAGCAACTCAAGCCTCATGTGTCTCAACTATGAAGTAAGAAGATTCTATGTGATATCTTTAGGGTCTCAGTTTTAACTTTTGTGAAACTTATGTTTTGCTTACTGTTGGGTTTTAATCTATTTCCGATCTAAGTTGCCCTCTTTTAATTTCTGTTGTCATTCCAAGTATAAACCGTACAAATAAATATTGATAATAAAAGAAAAGGTGGGGCGCCTGGGTGGCTCAGTCGGTTAAGCGTCCAACTTCAGATCAGGTCAGGATCTCACAGTCCGTGAGTTCGAGCCCCGAGTCGCGCTCTGTGCTGACAGCTCAGGGCCTGGAGCCTGCTTCGGATTCTGTGTCTCCCTCTCTTTCTCCCCCTCCCCTGCTCATGCTCTGTCTCTCTCTGTCTCAAAAATAAATAAAAACCATGGGGCGCCTGGGTGGCGCAGTCGGTTAAGCGTCCGACTCCGACTTCAGCCAGGTCACGATCTCGCGGTCCGTGAGTTCGAGCCCCGCGTCAGGCTCTGGCCTGATGGCTCGGAGCCTGGAGCCTGTTTCCGATTCTGTTCTCCCTCTCTCTCTGCCCCTCCCCCGTTCATGCTCTGTCTCTCTCTGTCCCAAAAATAAATAAACGTTAAAAATAAATAAAAACCATTAAAATAAACTTTTAAGGCAATTTCAATTAAAATAATAAACAGGTAGTTATTTGATATTAAGAATTCAATGATTTTAGATGTCTAGTATAAAATTCTGAAGGTATCACAGTTTCTTAACATTGAGCCAGTATAAATTGAGTACCTTTTTTCTTCATGACTGGCCACTGCAAAGCACACTAAGAATTAGATGCAGAATGTTCTACGGCGCAAAGGCTTCTTGACTTAGGAGCAAATGCAGATGAAGGGATGGAACTCTAGAAAGTGCAAACAATGAGATCACTTAGGAGTTGGGGGATTTGGAGAATGCTTCCTGCAAGGAGTACGGTCTGAGATAAGCATTGAGCATACTAGCCAAGAATAATTATTAACCTGAACCAATAATAATCACCATACTTTTTAAACAAAACTAGCTGAACCTTTTCACTTGAGTTGAAATAACTTGTACACTGTTTCCATCAGTCCAAGTTCTTTAAGACAGCAGAGTACATATAAACATCGGCACCGAGAGACAAGACGTATAGAAGTCTGACTCCCAGAGCGAAAACGAAGCCAGCTCCTTGGGGGACAGCACATTCGGAATCCGAGTGCAGCTGTAAGGCTTTTCCCCTTGACTTGTGTGGCATAGAGCTCAGTGTAAAGCATGGGAAGTGATGTGGAACCGGAATTCGGAATGATGCGGGTCCCACTGCAGTAAAAGCCTGCCTGAGAAGCAGCTGAGTACATAAAAGCTCATAAAGAAAACCAAAACAGTGATAGCTCCCATTGTGACTGTTTAGTCTTTCTGTAGAGACTCATGGGGTCCTGGCTATTATCTATTTTTAATATCACTTGACCCGGAAATTTATGCTACCATCTGGAAAAAGAGAGAAGTTTTTCCCTCATGTGAAGATGGGTGAAGGAAAAAGAGGAGGGAAAGAGCCACAGACCGTTTAAGTCTCTCAGGGAGATGTCATTCATTTCTTGACATTTCGCAGGTAACTCAGCACATTAGACATTCCAACCAATTGATCGATCATTCTGTCTGTATCCGCGGTACTCTTAATTCGGTGCCTCTAAATTCTCCAGTGGGGAAGTGTGAAATCTAAGATTTCATCGCATAGATATGATCTTCCCCCACCCCCTTTAAAATAAGAAATGCAGCTGCTCTTTGAAGAAGGTATTTGTAATCGCTTCCTCGGTTTCCTTAGAATTTATCACCATTCTCTCATCTACAGTCTGCGAGACTCAGACAATTATGTGTTTCCTCTGGGACTGAACTAAAGACCTCGTTGAATTCAACACAATCTTTACAATTCAATCATCTAATCAAAAGTCCAATGTAGGGGTCTAATATATGCTGGCAACGTTGCAAGATGGCTGACAGACAGACATAAATAAGCTCTTATTTCTTACCGATGCCATCAGGGGTCTCAGAGCCAGAAAATCAAAGGAAGAATTCGGAATGCAGCGTTGTGTGCATATTCAGGTTACAGAGCACACACCTGGTTCAGGGGTCATTTAGAGCAGTGGGAGTTGAAGTGTAATGGGGTCCAAGAAGGACTGAGGGTGAACAGCATACAGTGATCAGGGTTCTCTTGGAGGAAACGATATTTGTGCAGGAGTTGCAGGTATGGACAGTAATTTGCCGAGTGAACCAGGGAGAAAGGTCATGACAACTCAAATTACCAAAATTGGCATTTCCTTCTTATGTTTCGGTTAAATTGACCATTTAAACTCCACTATAGAAGTTAGGATGGAGGGGCTCCTGGGTGACGTAGTCGGTTAAACATCCGACTTCGGCTCAGGTCACGATCTCGCAGTTTGTGGCTCCAGCCCTGTGTCCGACTCTATACTTTCAACTCGGAGCCTGGAACCTGCTTCAGATTCTGTGTCTCCCTCTCTCTCTGCTCTTCCCCGCCTCTCTCTGTCTCTCTCTCTGTGTCTGTCTCTCAAAAATAAATAAACTTCAGAACAAAGAAGTTAGGACGTAATGTAATAGACTTGATTATCCAATTTGCCAGACGACAATGATTAAAATACTGCAAAAGCCAACTTTCACTGAGGGCTGTTTTGCTCTGTTCTTCGCCCCGTGTTGGGTTGGAAGAAGTCTATCCCTCTTCTGGTATTCCCTTCATGTGGAAGGGGTTATTTAACACAAGCCTCTTGTTCTCTCTAAACATCGAAGAGGAGGGGGTGACTACCTAGTTGGTGATTTCAGAATAAGAAACTGGGTGTATGTGGCCCACTCCTTTCTTCCTACCCGCTGCTTTGGAGATTTCTGTCCACCATCCATCCTCAAAGCATGAGTTCCTATCAGCCCTTCTGCTGGTGGGCAATGAAACTGCCTAAAGCTGGAGTTCAGAATTGGAGCCTCCTTTGCCCCTCTCGAGAGGCCATTTTCTCTTAGAGGAGCTTTATTATTTATAGAAGTGATATTTTGGGGGGTGCACGGTGGCTCAGTCGGTGAAGCGTCCCACTTTTGGCTCAGGTCATGATCTCACGGTTTGTGAGTTCCAGCCCCATGTCGGGCTCTGTGCTGCCAGCTCAGAGCCTGGCACCTGCTTCAGATTCTGTGTTCCCCTCTCTCTCTGTCCCTCCCCGGCTCATGCTCTGTCTCTGTCTCTCTCTCAAAAATAAGTAAACATTTTTAAAAAATGTCTCTAATTGATATTTTGGCAAATGTCTGCCTGACTCCTTTGTATTACTTTCCAACAGACTCAGAATATACATTTTCTGTCTTTAACTGGCATAGTTCTGGCCATCTCACAGTGAAGATGAATGAAACGTAGTTACGTGCTTGAATCTTGAGTCAAACAACGCTGGCACGAGTTTCTCCCCCACCAGCTCCGGCTCAGTACATTTGGAAAGTTGCCAAACGTCTTTGACCCTCAGCCTCCTTATGTACAATATGGAGATTTATAAAATGATAATTGGCCCCACTTTTAACCAAGAGGACTTCTAACATGATTTTTCAGCCCTCCTTAAAAATTCCTTGATCCCTTCGTGCTGACTTTCATTGGCGTGGTTATGAGCGTGAACTTCAGAGCCAGACAGTTTGGGCTGGAATTCTGGCTCTGCCATTTACTTAGAGCTACAACTTTGATCGGTGTTACAATTTCTCTCTGCACTTCAGTCACTTCATCTGTCACTTTGAGATAATAATAACATGTGTAACTGAGAAGTGTTGTAAGGAAGAAGTAGGCTAATGATTTTAAAGGGCTGAGAACTATGCCTAATATATCGTGTATACCATGTGTATTCTAAATTAGATAAAGAAGTTGTTTATTAAGCATAAAGAAAGGAAACCAACATCGGTCAAGGCTACCAAAGGCACAATGAAGAAACTTGGTATAAACTCTGCACCTACTGAATTCAGTGTGTGTCAAAACAATGACGTGTGCAATACTTGGTAAGTATTCAGACTTCTTGCCTGAGAAAGCAATTTCTTGCAGACGTTCTTGCTTAGCCTTGTTCCCTCCTTTTCATTGACTACAGCCTTGAGAGCTCTGTTCCAACTCTGTTGCTTGGTCAAAGTCCTTCCTTGGGTAATTTATTCAATGGTTTGAATAGGTAGCAATCTCTGACTCTTTTCATAGAGACAAATACCTTTCCTCTACCAGTGAGGTATGGATATATGATTAACAGGTATTAGCTCTTCTTTTATCAATATCCTCCCATCTTCTGTTTGTCACTCTTTCACTTAAGTTATCCATGTATCAAACGGTCTTGTTCTCCTTTGTAGCTAAATTTTATGCCTGGAGATGTATATTCATTCTTATCTTTATTCTTAAAATGTATGAGTTTTACTAGACCATATCTAGGTATGGCATCTTTTTTCATTAAATATGTCTTTCATTCTGAAGACTCAGTTATGTTTCCAGCTCAAGAAAATTTTCTCAAACAATGCATGTGATTATTCCATGGTCTCCGTACGTTTATTTGATGTCATCGAGGAATCCTGCTCTTTGCATCTTAAGTCCTTCGTATCTCTTATAATTTCCTTCACGACTTCCATATCTTTGGGATTTTTCTGTGTTCTTACAGAGAGTTCTTTCACTTGATTATCTAGGTCCCATATTCAGATTTTGATGCCAATTGTCCTTTCCTTCTCTTTGCCTATTCATGATTTTTGTGCAAAACCAGTCCTTTCACCATACAAAAATCGTGAAATGCTCTTATTGGTTTGTTCAAGTTCCTGACTGTCTGCAGAAATTCTATTTCCCTCTGTTCCTGAACTGCTGGAGCAAAGGTTCCTCTCTCTGGCAGGTGGACTCCCCTAAAGGTGGAACTTTCCTTTGTAGAGTTTATTGGGGTTTGCTATTTATTCTGAGCAGTAGTAATGAAACATCCCCATGGCTGGATTGGATAGCACAAGTCTGCAAAAAATCTCCTATTAGGACCCCAAAAGGAAGTCTCCCTGCTCCCTGGTATTCTTGAACACCCCCAGCCTCAGGAGCAACAGTTCTCAGCCCACCTAAATGAGCCTCTTCTCCACCTCACGAAAGACAAAGTACACTAACATGAGGCAGATGTTTATTTTGTTCATAACATTTCTTGGATCTCTGTGGAGCAGGCTCTTCCCAGGTTCTTGCTCTCAGGTTTTCCACTGCTCCTTGGGCTTTATCTGCTCTAAGTGTAAAATGTTTTGCTCCAGTTCTCCCCATCATGTTGTCAGCAAACCAAAGAATTACTCATTCTTAGTTGCCCCTAGACGACCTGACTCAGGACAGGCATATGGGCAGGTTGACAAGTGGAGAAGGTGAAAATGCATTCAGTCCATCATCTTCCAAGAGTCCTCCAGAACGTTGCATTATACGGAAAATAATGCCAGAAACAACTTCTTTCACACTCTTCCTTTCATCAACCCAGGGTCTAGAAATAGGCACACATTTATGATTATCACCTGATTTCCAACCCAAAAATGTAAATCCCATGAAGGCAGAGCCTTGATTGGGTTTTCTGCTGTACTCCGTTCCCAAACTTGTTCTGCCTATAGCTTTCCACATCTCAATTGATAGCAACACCTTATTTTCAGTTGCTCAGGTAAAACAACAAACAAAAACAGAAACAAAACAAAACAAAACAAAACAGAAAAACACACAACCGTGGAGTCATTCTCCACCATTCTTTCTCTTTTATCTTTCAACCAAATTTCTATCAGGAAATCTATAATGTCTATCAAAAAATATATTTAATCTTGCCAGCCACATCCTCCTATATTTATTATTACCCTCAAGTGTTAGACATTATCATCACTCTTCTAAATTATTAAATGTATCTTCTTACTGGTCCCTGAGCTTCAATTCTTGCCCCTGTACACTCTATTTTCAGAACAGCAGCTAGATCTGTCCTTGTATAATGTAAGATTTCGAGAGAAAGAAAGAAAGAAAGAAAGAAAGAAAGAAAGAAAGAAAGAAGAAAGAAGAAAGAAGAAAGTAAAAGAAAGAGAGAAAGAAAGAAAGAAAGAAAGAAAGAAAGAAAAAAGAAAGAAAGAAAAAGGAAAGAAAGAAAGAAGAAAAGAAAAAAGAAAGAAAGATAGAAATAAAGAAGGAAAGAAAGAAGATAGAAAGAAATAAAGAAAGGAAAGAAAGAAAAAAGGAACAAACAAACAAAGAAGTAAGAAAGAAAAAGAAAGAAGAAAAGAAAAAAGAAAGAAGAAAGAAAAAGAAAAAAGATAAAGAAAAAGAAAGAGAAAGAAAGAAAGAGAAAGAAAGAAAGAGAGAGAGAGAAAGAAAGAAAGAAAGAAAGAGGAAAAGAAAGAAAGAAGAAAAGAAAGAAAGGGAGAAAGAAATCTACTCACAATGTGCAATGAATCCTCATTTTATTCAGAAAAAGAACCATCATCATGAGAACAACCCCCCAAGTTCTCTAAAAGATTGTCTAAGTCCCATGACTTTCTTGATCTCACATCCTATTCTCTATCCTTGCTCACTCTGCTTAGATTCTTTTCCAGTCTTCAAGTACCCAACCTAGTGTTTTGCTTTTACTATTCTCTTTGCCTGGAATGCTCTTCCCTCCAATATTCAAGTAATGAATTCTTTCATTCCACCAAGAATTTGCTCAAATGGCATCTTCTCAATGAAATCTCATATGACCAGTTTTTTTTTCCTGACATTTTCATAAAGTTCTAATTGGCATGGAATAAACTGCATGTATTTAAGTGTACAATTAGATGTCGTGTCATACAAATAGAACTGGTAAATCACCACCAGAAACAGAATAGAGAGTATATCTACCACCTCCAGTGTTTGCCCACGGTCCTTTCTAATCTCGTCTTTTAGCTCCTCCACTCCCCCCTGATCTTCCTTTCCACTCACAGGCAAGCACTACTTTGCTTTAACAATAAATTAATTTGCATTTTCTGGAATTTTCTATAAATGAAACATACATTATTTACTTTTTTTGTCTAACTGCTTTTACCAAGCTTAATTATTTTGGGATTCGTCCATGTTATTGTGTATCAATTTCTTTATATTGCTGTGTAGTATTCCACTGTGTTAATATATCATACCTTGTTTATCCATGAACCTGTTGATAGACATATGAGTTCTTTCCAAAATTTGGGTATTACAAAAACAAGAACAGAAAAAAAAAAAACACTGCTATAATCATTTGTGTGTGAGTCATCTTGTGGACATAGGCTTACTCTCCTTTTAGGCAAATACCTGTGAGTGGAATCGCAGAATCATATTGTATACGGATGTTTACCTTTTTAAGAAACTGCTATACTGTTCTCCGAAGTGGTTTACCATTTTACATTTCAACATTCCCAGAAGCGTATGAGTTCCAACTTCTCTACATCTTTGACAGCATTTGGTCTCCTTAGTCATTTTAATTGTAGCCCTTCTAATATGTGTATACTGTTATTGTGGGTTCAACGTACATTTCCCTAACGACTAATGACGCTGAGTATTTTTGCTTATACGGTAGCCACATGTCTTCGTTGATGAAATAGTTGGATTATTTGATTTCTTATTTTTCAGTTTTAAGAGTTATTTATATGTTCTGGTCACTAGGTACTTAATTTGCAAAATTTTCTCCCGGTCTATAGCTTGGCTTTTCTTTCTTTTTGCAGTGTCTTTTGAAATATATGTTTAAAAAAAATAATAAAATCTAATATATCAATTTTTTTTTTCTTTTGTAGATTATGATTTTGTTATCATATCTAAGAAATGGTTAGTAGCTCCGAAGTTACAATAGTTTCCTCTCGTTATATAATGGGTTTTTTTTAGGTTTAAATTTTAGATTTAAGCATATTATACATTTTGAAGTTTATTTTCCTTAATATGGTACAAGTATGGGTTTCATTTTCTTGCACACAGATAATGAAATGTTTCATCACTGTCGAAAAGACAATCTTTTCTCCATTCAGTTGCTTTTGCATCTATGTCAAGAACCAGTTGTCCATTTATGTGTGGGTTCATTTCTGGACTCCATTCCACTATGTATTTTCTGTCTTTGTGTCAATACCACATTGACCTGATTACGGTAGCCGTGTAAGTCTTAAAATCAGGCTGGGTTGGTTCATCTTATTTTTCATGGCCACCATTTTCAAATTAGGATCTGCACCATTCTCCCTCTTGCTCTATTTTTCTTTTATATGATGCACCTACTACTTTTTTTGCATACTATATGATTTATATTATGTGTATTTAATATGTAAAGTCCCCACCAGAATATCAGCTCATTGAAAAAAAGGACTTGATAAATCTTATCATAATCACTGATAGATCCCAAGTGTTTAGAACTGTGCTTAGTACATAAATTTCCAATATCTATTTGTTGGATGAGTGAATAGAGAATCAGGCCATTTCATTCAATCTCCATGTAATTATAAATGCATAGAAACAGAGGACCAGAGACTTGAAGTCAGTGCTCACCCAGCTATGTGATCCAGGGAGTCCCTAACTGATCCCTAAACCTTACTTTCCAACCCTTACCACCTCCATTCTTGACCTTGCCAATGTGACCTCCTTCTCATGCCTCTGCATTTTCTCACATGTTGGCAGTTTATTTCAAATGTTCTTTCTTTTCTCCCTGTTTTGTCAACCCAAGCATCACCTCTACTGGGGACTTCCCACACCCCCAAATCTGCTCTAGATTCTCCACATCTCAGCCTCTGTGTTCCCCAGTACAGAGTGTGACCCATAAGTTTACTTATTTTCTATACGAGGTAAGGCTCTCGGTGAAGGCAGAAAATCATGCTTTACATAACTGATTAGTCACAATGCCTGGCATAATTCTTAGCATGAAGTAATTCAGTTGAATGAATATATTTCTGCAAGTCTATCATCTGACTTCCAGAGAATGATTGAAATCTATCCCTTGATTGAAATCTATCCCTTGATTGAAATCTATCCCGTGCCATATTTAGAACCTGGTCTGATTATTTTGTTTATTTGTGTGAATCCATATGTGCATTTGTCATTGTTATTGCATTATTTCAAGTTTTACCTGAGCCGTTAGGTAGATCCAACGAACATAAGACTGATTTTTCAATATATTTTGTTCATTTTCTTTGCCTAACAAATAGACAACACAAGTAAATGATGTTAAGCATGCTCATAGGGTTCACATAGATACTCGTAAAGGTCACCTTTACTTTCTAAAAAATATTTTGAAATACTTTTGTTATAGGAATTAAAACACAAAATAACCAAATTCAATGTCTAATTTTTCAAAGTTATATTACACAGGTTGACATAGGATATTTGAAAAGATGTTAATTTTTTTTTACATTGAAACTGACTTTTAGAATAACATAAAAGTGCTTTGAGCCCTAACAGTGCACAGGCTGCAGGCAAAACCATCTATCAATTCAGACATCCAGCCCCAGGCAGGTAGTTCATCAGTCAACCAGAATAATAACAGGGCAAGTCCTTGACAAATTCATTAAGAAAGCTATAAAATGCCTAGTATTGTACCTAGTCAACCTGATTTTGCATATCAGAGTTCTTAGTCCAAAAATAATTTGTTATCAGTTTGTCAGTGCAAAGCTTCCCAATTTTTCTATGAAGTAGAAAAGGCATGGAGTAATCACTAGGAGCAGTTAAATCCCAACACCACTGCCTGCCTGTGAGATCTCAGCCAAACTGCCTTCTCTGTTCTTGCCTGATTCACTGGACTGGGATGAGATAACAAATGACTTTGTAGGTGAATATCTAGTACAGGTTCCGATTTGCAGAAGACTTGGAATAAGTGTTCTCTTCTTGCCTCTTGGTTTCAACAAAGGCTGACAATACACAGCAAATATTCATTCTGACCCCCGTCGGTTTCCCTTGCTTAGAATTCTTTTCCACTGAAACCTGGGTGCAGCCCTTCTTAGAGCTTCCCTGGAGAGCACCATGACCCACTGATCAGCGTTGGCATAAAGGGTCGCGTATATCTAACGCCCAGGTCTAAATTAAGAAAGTGCAGCCCATAGATCACCACGTTAGTGGAACCTAGAGACCTTACTAAAATTGCAATCCTTCCATCCCAGAAAAATCCTGGTAAATCCAAGTTTCTGGATATAAGGCTCAGGATGATGGATCTTGACAGTTTTCCAAGGTGTTTCTTACGCACATCATAGTTGAACCACCACTGTTACTTCGGTTCACTTTGACAAGTAGTTTTCCTGCCAAGATGAATACAGATTTTCACTGAGTTATGGTGAGGTTACATCCTGATAAACCCATCAACAGTTGACAATATGCTTAGTTGAAAATGCGTTAAATACACCCAACCTACCAAAGATCATCGTTTAGCCTAGGCTACATTAAAAGTGCTCAGAACTCTTACATTAGCCAACAGTTGGGCAAAATTATCTACCACAAAGCCTATTTTGTAATAAAGTGTTGCATATCTCATGCAATTTATTGAACACTGTGCCGTAAGTGATAAACAGAATGGCTGTAACCATATCAGTTGCTTATCCTTATGATCACATGGCCGGCTGATTGGGGGCTGCAGCTCTCTGAAGTTGCCCGAAATCATGAGAGAGGATCATACCGTATATTATTATTTTTGGAAAAGATCGGAATATAAAATTTCAAGTATACTTTCTAATGAATGGTTTCACACCATCATAAAGTTGAAAAATCATAAATCAAACCATCATAAGTTGGAGACTAACTGTGTAAGTCACAGACCCTGCTATGTTGAAGTTCAGAGGGTATTGAAGGGGTGTTTAAGAATCGGCATCATTAAATATGATAATAAAATGTATAAAAGATAAATTAATCAGGATCTCTCAAAAATCTACAGGAGCCCAAGTTCACATCTGTGTGAGTCTTTGGGTTCTCAGTACATTAAAAATTGGAGAAGCTAAATCAAAATCACAAAAAAAAGTAAAGTCACATAATTGTACTATTTACAAAATAAATTCAGGATATATTAAGAATACAAAATATAAAGGTAATAATAAACAATTTGGACTAGAATTGAAATATGGTGAAAATCTAAATGTGTGATTAGTGTATCTTTTCAATCTTGTTGGTGTATTTCTGTGACAATACAAAGTAATTCATTTGGATGGGGCGCCTGGGTGGCGCAGTCGGTTAAGTGTCCGACTTCAGCCAGGTCACGATCTCGCGGTCCGTGAGTTCGAGCCCCGCGTCAGGCTCTGGGCTGATGGCTCAGAGCCTGGAGCCTGTTTCCGATTCTGTGTCTCCCTCTCTCTCTGCCCCTCCCCCCCGTTCATGCTCTGTCTCTCTCTGTCCCAAAAATAAATAAACGTTGAAAAAAAATTTTTAAATTCAAAGTAATTCATTTGGAGATCATGTCACAAGTTTAAATTTAAGCCCAAGGACAAATGACCCTTTAGTCAACACTTCAACTCCCACATGTGTTAGCTTCTGGGATGAACAAATTATTATGGAGCTGGGGAACGTTAGGAAAGTCTTTGCAGAGAAAGGGCACTATATCTGGGTATTGAAGTTTGAACAGAAGTTCGTTGGGTGTCCTCATCATGTTCGACTTACCACTACATGCTCTGATCCAGAGCTACCATACACATGGCTTACCTCTTTGTGTTGATAAGTTTCTCACAGTTTAGCACATAACTTCATATAGAATGATTCAAGAAATCTTTCAGACCTACTATGCCCTCACTATAGCTCTCAAAACAATTACCCCTTGCTGTCATTAAACCTGGGGTAGTGCTTCCCAATAGATAGAGGAATATTGGCTGCGATAGGAGTGTTTTTCAAGAACAGCTACAATAAGGAAAGTTTTAGAATCACTGCTGTGCTCCCCCGCCTACTCTCTTCCTCTCTCCTACCCCTTTACCATAAGGCAAAAAGAAGGTACAGGGATTCCTGTTCAAATGTGGGGGCTTTAGCTGTAGATCTCTATGCCAGTGGTCCTTGTGACATCATCTTCAATTCCCTTGACTCTTTCGCCTCAGATAGTTTGCAAGGAACAGAATAGTGTCCCTCAAAGCAACCCTCTGCTACCTATATATTTTTTTGCTTTTGAATTTTCAATCACTATATTCCATTTGCACATAGCAATTGTATTAGAGTCTTGTCTAGCTCAAATGACATTTTCGCAGCAAATAATAAATACTGATATAAATAGGCACCTATCGTAAAATTATATTACAAGTTTCTACCCAGAATGAGTTATTTATTAGTCATGTGATTCCATTTTACAATGATGACAGAATGATAAAGGGTTCTATGAGACAACCTACATAATTTCAAAGGAAATTTTTCCATGAAATACAGTTTTATGGGTTTCTTTTATTTGTTTTTTCTCTCAACTGAATATAGTAATAAACCCAGTGATAGTCAAAAACATTGTTATTATATGATAATATTTTCATATAATGAATATATATCCTACCTCACCTCAAAAATGGTATTAAGTGGGTTACAAAAATATAAAGTATTTGGTAGAAGAAAAAATAGTGTAAAATAAATGAAAGTAAGAAAAAAAAACAGTTAAATGGAAAAATGAAGCAATAGACAGCCATGACAGAAATACCTTCCCAAAGCTCTTTAAGTTCTTCCTAAAAATTAAATGCTAACTGAAATTATATCTCAGAGCTTCCTCACATCCCCATAAAAAGGCAGCTCCTGAACATTTATAATATGCCCATTCTTCATAATATAGAAATAAGCCGGTTTTACTTAGAAGTATCGCACTTCTAGTTGCCAAAGCTGAGAGTTTTAATTTAGAAATTCTGGGTTATGTGGCAGGTAAAACTGTTGCATGACATTGTCCCAAAAAACGTAGACTTAGATATATTTCTTGTGGTCACAGGTCTCCATGCAAGCAGATGATATGATCCTGGTTTTCCAGCACACTCCCTGGAAAGTTCTCCACAGTTTCTTACCGTGTCTTTCCCTGTCTAACCCTTGAAAATGGAGAGTCTTCTGTATTTGTCTTCTTTCCTTGGATTTTCACCCCCCTTCTCTGGAGGATCACAGGCTTTCCAAAGGCTTCCTTTTGACCCTAATCTCCATCTTCAATCCACACCTCTTGCCTGAGCTCCAAAACTCTCCCACCAACAGTTTCTAGTGGCATTTCTGTATGGATTTCTCACCATCCCAATGGAGCCATTATTTCAAAACTCAACCACTGATGTCCCGTCTAAAGGACTTTTCTATCCCATGAACCATAGCTCAGTAAGGAATAATCCCTCCTGAAAAAAAATCACCCAATTGCTCTACATAGACTCTTGAGGGGCAGTTTTGTCTTTTTTCCCTCTTTTTCGCTCCTATAGCTAATCATTGTCAAGTCCTATCAACTTGACCTCCTGAAAAGAATCCAAGTGCATGTCTCCAGCTTTTCAACAGCCCTCTGAGTGTCAGGCAGAGACACACTTTGCCCAGATTATGATGATAGCCCTTGCCTGGTTTTCCCACTGATACGTTGACTTGACCTGGCCACAATCTATATTCACCCAGTAATAGCAGAGCTCACTTTAGGATGTAAATCTGATCATGTGCCCTCCCACCCCATCCCCCCCCACCACCACCCTGCTTCCTACTGTATGTGAATGTAAGATGTGTATTTTCCATTGTCATTGCTTAGGAGACTTTGGAGGCCTTGGACTCCACCTCTTTCCCCCAGTACCATCACAAAATCCTACTATTTCTCTGGCCTCCAGTCTTGCTTCTTAATTCTCTACAGGGTCAAGAGCTCTCTTCATGGAGATGCCTTCTGTGACTAGGGTTTTTTTTTTTTTTCCCCCAACCAGTCCTCCCCACCCTTATACCATCTGCTTATCATGCCAGTTTTGACTCTCACCCATCAAGAAGGAAGCTCCACAGGAGAAGGTTAATTCCCCCAGAATGTGCTCCTGTAACACCATGCTCTCTCTCCGTGTGGATCTTTCCAACTAGACTTTAAACTCCATGTGTGCAGAGACATAGAGAATTTCCCTCACCCCTGTAACTCCCATGCCTGCCACATTGCCTGGCATTTTTTGAGGGCTCAAATCCTTGTTTGTGAAACGATGAATGAATAAGAGATTGAATGAACAAATGTCTACATGTCTTATTTCAAGAGCCATAAACTCTGTAGTGATGAGGGTGTAAACCTTTTGTTAAAGGAGCACTGAGGAAGGACGCTAAGACCTTCTCTTGCTGGCATTCCCTTCACGTTTCTTCCTTGGTGGTCCACCTGGACTGCAGCCATTGGAGTCCCCAGTGCCAATTTGTCTCACGTTATGAACTGATGTGCTCCATAAACTACCCATAATGTGCTAGAATGTGGCTCCTGGGCTTTCATGTTCGCTGTGAGAACCGCCTGCCCTGCTTACATAGCATCTTTTATTATTTACTTGCAGTCATGGTGCCCCACAGCAGCCAAACTTAGAGGTTTGGTCTTCAGAGCCAAATATTTGACTCTGTCTCTGCTCATACATGCCCTTTCTACTTGAGGTATCAGAGTTTGATGGCGTATTTCTAATCTGAAACCACCACGAGAGGATTTCCCATAAATCAATCCAGCAAATATTTATTGAGTGATTCATACAGATGCAGACTTCAATGGGTCTACGGGGACTGTCTAGTCAAACTTCCTTTTTTTTACCAAGAAAATAGCAGAACCTGGTGGACTCCTGCTCTCAAATCCATTAAACAATTAGCTACTCATGAGATCTGTATCTATTACACATTAAAAATGTGTAAGAAGCTCTCCTTGTCCTCAAGAGGTTGACATTTTTAGGGGGTAGCGAGATCAGACAATACATTGGACCGTTTAACATAGTGCTTGATATACAGTAAGCATGCAGCAATGTCCTTTGACATAAATTAATAATTAGATGAATAAATCAACCGATCAATCTATTAAGGAATGCAATACAATATGGTACTAATAAGAATTTTTCTTTATGTTTATGTGCCTGTTCATTGTAACCACTTCCCTCTTCTAGATATTGTATCGTCGGTGAGGAGAAGGGACAGTTTCTGTTACTTGCTTACTACATACCGGATTCCCTTGGAACAGAGCCCTGTTGATTCTCATTATTTGTGGATTCTGTATTTGCAAGTTTGCCTATTCACTGAAATTAAATCAATAGCCACGCCCCTTTCATGGTCCGTAATGGACATGCGCAAAGCAGCAAAAAAAAAAAAAAAAAAAAATTGAGCACGTGACACACATGGTTCCCCCTGAAGTCAAACAAGGTGACCCGTTGCCTTCTTTCTATATTGTAGTTCTTGGACTGTTCCAGCTCTCACACTGTAAGCAAGTGTCATTTTCACCTGTAACTCATGCTGCATGTTTCCCCATTTTGCACGTGTGATGATGAATTTTACTGTTTAAGCGGCCTCCAAATATACTGCTAAAATGTGGCCGAAAGTTTCTAAGCGCAAGAAGGCTGTGACGTGCTTTACAGAGAAAATGCATGTATTAGATCAGCTTCGTTCAGGTGGAAGCTAAAGCGCTGTTGGCTGTGAGTTCAACATTAATGTATCAACAATGTATATTAAAAAAAGATGTCTTTAAATGAAAATGTACATAAAACAAGATTATGTATTGGTCGGTTGGCGAAAATGTTATGACCAGAGGCTTGCAGGAAACTAAATCTGTATTTCCCCACAGAGCAATGGCTCAGTACTGGCTAATTCAGGGTTCATGGTGAGTATAGAACATAGCTACTGTGAATATTGAGAATTGACTATATTTGACTATGTGTGTGTGTGTGTGTGTGTGCTCAATAAGTATAGAAGAAAGGAGGAAATGAGGGAAGGAAGGAAGGAGGGAGGAAGGAAGGTAAAGGAGAAATTAGGACAGAAAGAAGTCTATCAGTAGCAAGTAGGACACAACTTGTGTTTTGTGAGAACAGAGAGGGCTCAAGGTGTTAGAAGCAAGCAACACCCACCTTTTAGTTACCGTGCAGGTGCCACACCTCACCAGGGACCTAAGAACGCATAGTCTGTAAGGGTGGAAACACTCTCCTTGTGCTTGTGCTCACAGCAGAGGCTACACAGGCTGTTCATCAAACTCCCTAGCATCCAAGTGCAAAACCAGCCTTTCCAGAATCCAGCTGTGTGACTTTTGGGGAAACTAGCCAGACCTCTCCTCACCCCCCTACCACGTAAAATGGGAATTATTAGAGCGCTTATCTCACATAAGAGAGAAGTTTAAATAATGAAATAATAAACATAAACCGTGCCAAGGCTGGGCAGAAAATCAGCATGTAATAAATATTAGCTTTTTTTTTAAATTTTGCTTTATTTCAGTTGATAAAAAAAGATCAGTGGTTTTATATTGTAGCTAAAAAATGTTTTCACTAAGAGACATTTCCAACTTGCCCAATTAACTCTCTATACTAATCCACTTTATGTTGGCAGTGTTCCAGGAAGCTTTTTTCAAATGTCAGCACCTTCATGCAAACACACGAGTCAGCTTGCGATTTGCCATTTTAAAAATTATGTCTCCCAAGGTTTCACAACCATATATAATCTGAGCCTCAGATTATTGATCCTCTCTTGATCCCTCCAATTCTTGGAAGATAAGGCCAGTTTTAATGACTCCTTGTCCTCTTGTGATAGCAAATCGTTTTGCACAGCCGACAGGCACCCCAAAACCTCTTGCCATTTCACTCCAGGCACAGAATAACACCTCCACCCTTTTCTTATTTGCTTGACATTAAAGGAGCTGTATCCAAGGTCGTCTTGAGCTTTTCAGTTATTTACAGTCCTGTAGAAACTGAACCAAGCAAATAAACCAGATTCTTCTCCGGGGTCAGGAAAATGTGGTCACTGCCACTTTCCCCCCCTTAAAGCTAGTTTTGATTTCCCACCTAGTCCTGTTCACAAACCATACACCAGAGTCAGGATAACTGGACATCTGTGACAAAAAGGATCCCATGGTGGGAGGCTCTGGAAGTATCTTGGCCAGAGCAGATTTTTGTCTCTTCATACGAGTCATATCCCTTTTATGACTCTGCACATAATGTAGTTTTTGGTAATGCCTTGCTTCTGACTGAAGTGAAAATGACTGAGCTTTTTTTTTTTTTTTTTTTTTTTGGTTTTGCTTTGTTTTGTTTTGTGTTCAACAAACTCCAGTAAAGAGTAAGTCAGCCACCACTGTTTGCGGGGATGTGAATGTATCAAACCCTGAGAACAGAGCTGTATCACTGAAGTTTTAGTCTGGCTGCATGTAAGAGTATTGGAAGTCAAAGTGGTTTTTTTTTTTGTTTTTTTTTGTTTTTTTCTGCTCAGGTAAAGCAAGTCTGGCAACAGACCAGGCGGGTGTTGATGGCCCATCAAAGATAGCATTAAAGACCTAAGCAACTTCTATCTTTCTTCTCCACCATCCTTAGAAAGTGACCTCCCTTCTCAACGGTGCTTCATGGTCGCAGAATGACCACTGCACCTCCATCTGGTATGTCTGCATTCCAGGCACCAGAAAGGAGAAAGCATGCACTGGACGGAGGTCGGTTCCTAGCTAATTCAGTCCTCCTGAAACAGCTTTGCCGGAAGTCCTCGGTGTGCCTCATATATTATCTAAGAAGCCTGGGCGTCGTACGTAAGTAGACACAATCTGCTGGCATCACTGGAGGTCAAGCTTCCCTATTACCTCTTCCACCTACGCTACTGTGGGGCAGCGCACGGCAGCACAGGCAGATGGGACCTTCCTCTGGAGTCCAGAAGCCTCCATTTTTAATACGTTAAAAAGGAGTGCAGCACGTACCTGCTGTGTTCCATCTCACATCCTCTTCCCTCTTTTGCCTACCTGTTTACGCTGGACCCTGTCCCAGCAGTCAGCTGTGGACAGGTGCGGCCCAACTGCACCTTGCTTCTGCTGCATTGTGTAAAAACCCAGGGTAAGGTCAGGACCTAAAGGAACACGATCGTTACATTTTCAAGAAAATAACCTGGCTGAAAATGCTGGTTTTCTGCATCCTTTCCCTTTTAGTGAAAAAAATTAGATTATTGTCTCATTGTTTCTCTTAGCATTTCTTTTATAACAAACATTCATCCTGTGACAGGCAGTGTGGCACACAGTTAAGAGCACGGACCCAACGTCGAGGCGATGTGTTCCAGTCCTGGCTCTACCTTAAGTTTATTTAACCCCCGCAAGCTCCCATTTCTCCATGTGTGAAATGATCAAATGAACGGCATATATGATATTCCGATCAGTGCTAAGACTCACCTTCTCACTGAGGCAGAGGAAATGGAAGTAAATTGCTGAGGGTCCCGCGAGATTTCAGATGTCCTGCCTCCCAATCCCATCATGTTTCTGCTCCAGCCTTGCAGACGTGAACGAGGAGAGTTGAAGAGTCTTCTGTGAGCCCTTTGGGGAGACTCCCCAAAAGAATACAGTAAAGTGAAGACCCTAGGGTAACAATGGCGATATGATGCAGTTCGTTGCAAACCAGGCATACAATTACTTACTCCGTAGTGGTGTTTACCAGGCATTTTTTAAATTTTTTTTCAATGTTTTTATTTATTTTTAAGACAGAGAGAGGCAAAGAATGAGCAGGGGAGGGGCAGAGAGAGAGGGAGACGCAGAATCTGAAGCAGGCTCCAGGCGCTGAGCTGTCAGCACAGAGCCTGATGCGGGGCTCGAACTCAGACTGTGAGGTCATGACCTGAGCTGAAGTTGGACATTCAACCGACTGAGCCACCCAGGAACCTGATTACCAGGCATTTTTGAACCCGCTTACCCATCATCTCATGTCATCGACCCATAAACCCTTTGAGGAACATAGAATGAGGGTTTCTACTTCTGTTTAGTAGATCCATCCACTCATCCACTGATTTATTTATTCACTTACTCCTCTTTTAACTCAGCGCGTGCTCACTGTGTGTCTGTCTAACTTTATGAAGGGTGATGGGAATATACGGATGGGTGGGTCATTGCTCCTGTCATGAACATCTGCACAGTATAACGGGAAACATGGGCATGCAAACAAAGTGAAACACTTCTGGTCCGAGACAACTATGAAAGGTCCCCAAGACACAAAGAATGGGGTAGTCCTGCATGAGGCCGTGGGGTGAGAAGGAAAACCTTCATAAAAGAACGATGCTTGCTCAGTCATGAGAGGCGAGAACTTTTCACTATGTGGTCGCTGATGAGGGGCATTCTTGAACCAAGGCATAGAGAGATGGGAACCAAAAATACGAGTGTACGTCTGAATCACCATGTGCAAGGCAAGGAGGGAATGAAAGAGGTGATGGAGAAAAACTCGAAGAGGCAACGAAGAGAAGGTCTTAGTGGGGTTATTCCGTAATTGGTTAAGGGGAGAGTGTAATGTGAATAAAGCAGGAAAATGCCATGATCTGATTTTCATTTTACAGAGTTCACTGTGACTATCTCAAGAAAGATGGGCTTCTGAGAGAGATAGGAGGTGAGCAGGCCAGGGGGGAGGCTATCCTGGTTGTGCAGCACAAAGATGATGATATCATGAATTAAGGCAGTGAAAGCAGAGCCGGGAGAACAGATGCCACAAAGAGTAAAGGGATGGGCCTCTTCTCCTCAGTCGCTGATTACATGTGAAAGAGGAGCCAGAGGGTGACCCTGGGGTGACTCCATGCTTGAATCTTGAATGACTGAGTGCATGGCATTTGCTTTCTATTGGGACTTTAAGATAAGTAACAATAGAACAAAGATAATAATAAACGCAGACATCTTGAGGTTGGATTATCCGTGAAAATACACATTCACTATTTGTTGAGTTGGTCTATAGTTTGGAACAGCCAAAAAGTTGGGTTAGAAATCCAGATTGGTGGTTCGTCAGATGAGACTTTGGATTTTTGACCAGGGTTGATGTTGGAACAAATTAAGACTTTAGGGTTGTTGGGATGGAATGAATGTATTTTGCATGGGAACAAGACATTCATTTTGGGAGACCAGGGAAGAAGGCTATAGACTAAATATTTGTCTTCTTCTCCAAAAAAAAAAAAAAATCATACGTTGAAACTGTAACTTCCAATGTGATAGTATTAGGAGGTGGGGCCTCTGGGAAGTTATCAGGTCAACAGGATATAGTTGTAATGAATAAGATTAAGAGTCTTCTGACAGACACCCTCAGAGAGATCTCTAGCGCCTTCCATCATGTGAGCAAAAGGATGCCCATGAACAAGGAAGCAGTCACCTAACCACCAGTGCTTTGATCTTGGACTTCAACCTCCAGAACCGTGAAAATACATTACTGTTGTTTATAAGCCACTCTGTATACAGTATTCTAAGACAAATAGTTTCTGTACAAAAAATTTTTTTTTATCATTGAGAAAGTGAGTGGTCATTCTGTATAAAACGTATCAGCATACAACTTGTTGGTACTGAGGTAGCAGTAATTTATTATACTCATATTAACAGCAGCTAATATTACTGAACATTTTGTATGTGGTAGGCTTTGGCTAAGCACTTACATCCACCTTCTCATTTATGCATTACAGCAACCCTATCTGGGAAATACTATTATTATCCCCATATTTCATATAAGAAAATCATGACATGGAAACATTATAAATGGTACCACATTAATAGGCTGCTAAGTTAAGTAGCAGAGTTGAGATTTGAACTCAGGGTTAATTCCCCTCTTGATCTAAGTTTTAACTTCATTAGAGCAATCCACAGGCAAGACTGACCACTCCTAAAGGGTAAAGAGTTATTGATGTACTTTGTCACTGCAAGGTTCATTATCTCAGAAACTCTTTGAATGATACTGACAGGCTGGTATTATTATTACTCCCATTGTATGCATGATGCCACTGATGATCATAGGGAAAGCAACTTATCCAAAATTTATACTGGATAAAGAAAACAGTAAAATAGATTTGCTCTATTTTGGTCTTCAGCTAACCCCTCGCCCCCCACCAAACTGAAATCCATGGGTGCAGATTCTGCAAAGATAATGCCTCTAAACAAGTCTTGCCATTGGTCTATTACCTACCTCCAGGACATTAGGGCAATGTAAAGAGGAGGAATTCAAGATGATGATGG
Source organism: Felis catus (assembly GCF_018350175.1). NCBI lineage: Eukaryota > Metazoa > Chordata > Mammalia > Carnivora > Felidae > Felis > Felis catus. The sequence goes on along the minus strand of NC_058371.1, from coordinate 196,073,710 downwards.
TGAACAAGGAGAAGGACAAAAAGGAGAAGGAGGAGGTGGTGGAGGAGAAGGAGAAGGAGTGTGTGTGTGTGTGTGTGTATGTGTGAGAGAGAGAGAAGACAGAGACAGAGAGAGACAGAGAGAGAGAGACAGAGAGAGAAGAAAAGGAAGGAAGGAAGGAAGGGGAGAAGAAAGAGAAAAGAAAGAAAGAAAGAAAGAAAGAAAGAAAGAAAGAAAGAAAGAAAGAAAAAGATTCCATTAATAACAGGAAGATAAAGATTCCATTAATAACAGGAACCTCTAAGAAAGTTCTATTCCTGGAGTGTAATGCTTTTCCTTTCCTTTCTCTAAGGGTAGAGTGTGTACCCCTACTCACATGACCAGCCTAAAACTTAAATCAAGTAAGGAAAACTTCAGAAAGCCATTTGGACAACTCAACATATGTCTTGAGTGACAAAGAGACTGGTATCATAATCAAGCCTAAAGAAAAACAAAATAGCACTCTGAAATAGAAGCTGGCTAGATATGCCTCATAAAAGCAGAACAAAGAGAGAGGGCTCCATTGAGAATGTCTGCACATCCAGATTTTGGATCCTCTTCCAGGTGTGTCATTGTTTTTTTTTTTTTAATTTTTTTAAATGTTTTTATTTATTTTGAGACAGAGAGAGACAGAGCATGAGCAGGGGAGGGGCAGAGAGAGAGAGAGACACAGAATCCGAAGCAGGCTCCAGGCTCCGAGCTGTCAGCACAGAGCCCGACGCGGGGCTCAAACCCACAAACCACGAGATCATGACTTGAGCTGAAGTCGGATGCTTAACCAACTGAGCCACCCAAAGCACCACCGCCCGCCCCCCCCAGGCGTGTCATTCTTTTGGGCAGAATTGTTGGCAGAATTCATTTGCTTGCAAGTAGACAACTGAGGGACCCAGCCTGTTGTGGGCTGTCAGCTGTAAAACAGCCCTATTTTCTTGTGACATAGGACTCCTGATTTTGCTATTTATTTCTTGAAAGTCACCTAAAGAGATAGTCTCAAGAACAGGTCTACTAACAACAAAGGTCTTGTATAGTGTAATAATCACAGAATTGACATTCCATCACCTTCACTGGGTTCTATTCATTTATAAACAAATCAGATCCTGCTCACTCTCAAGGGGAGGGGTTGATACAAAGGTGTAAAAACCTGAACAGCCAGGAGTCCAGCAGATGCTGGTGTCTTTCCCCTTCACCTCTTGTCCTTCGAGTCTGTCTCTGTTCCAGGGTGATCAGGCTGTCTGAAGAATTCCTGAAGGTTCTGCTGGTGGGTAAGATGTCTTAAGTCAATGTTAATAAGGTAGAAAGAGAGAGGAAGGAAAGAGAGGGAGGGAGGAAAGAAGGAAGGAAGGAGAGAAGGAAGAAAGGAGGGAGGGAGGGAAGGAGGGAGAGGGAAAATGATTATAGGGAGAAGAGAATCTCTCTTAATTAATTTGTCCTGCTTGCATTTCGGAGAAGCACATTCTACTTGCTCCGGACAATGGAGAGCCCATCCTGCTGCCTTTAAACAAAAGCTTCTGGGGGAGCCCTAAAGTGTCAACCAGCAGTGAGTTGTTTATCTGAGAGCTTAGGTTGGGGCTGAGAAAATAAACACTTTGAATGTGTTTGGTATGAGGGGGGAAGGTGCCGGGTCCCTCTCTTTCGACTTGTGGAGTCCCTGCCACCACCTTGCAGCCGCTGGTATCTTAGAAGGCCTGAACTTAGACCCTGAGTGGATGGGGAAAGTGTGTGGTGTTTGTACAGCTGAAAACAAGATGAAAAACCCCAGGCCCCCTCTCACACCCCATTAGGCCCCGAAGTCCACGGAGTGTTGCACTCAACACATAAACACTCTGCTTGGGGAAGCGGTGGTCAGGGTGTGAGAGGGAGGGACACCGTCTCAGGGAAGAACAATGACATCTCTGTGAGGAGGCAGGCATCCCCACTCCTGCAGCAGCTTGGCCTAGGCTGCATTAATCACGGCTTCCACTTTGTGCATTTCATTAAGCCCCAAGGCCTTTTGGGATTGACAACGGGACACTAGGTAAGAGGATGCACAATCAGAACAGAAGCGCTGCTGGACCAAGGACGCAACATCTGTCCTTCCTTTTCCAGGGTGGCAGAGTGGGAGAAAAAGGGGATTTCAAGGAAGAAACACGGAGCTGCAATGTAGAGTCCCTCTGACAGCTGGCCGTGACACCGAGGGTAATTGATAAAGTTCTCTGGCCTTTCTGCAGCCTTACATCTTTGCCCGTGTTGTTCTTTCTATCTGTCTGGAATGTTCTCCAACCACACGTGCTTGCCCTGGGGCGTTTTCCTACTCATCCCACAGAGAGGTCCCATGCCCTCTCTTCCAAAAGCCTTTTTTATCTCCTAGCCTATGCCTACTCACCCACTCCCCCTGCAGTGCCCTCACAACATGCCATCGTCAGACTAAAGTGTTTTTCAAGGGGCATTGGAATTTATAGGACAGCATTTCTTTCTGCCTCTCAGATGACAAAGTATTTCAATTTTCTGAAGTAATAGGGACGGTGAGGCATGAACCCCCGAGTATCCTGCCTTGATCTCCTCGATGGTAACTCTACACATGCACCCACTGTGTTTGCTGCTGTGGTATAAGTTACTGTCCCCAGAGAATTACACTGCAGTCTTAACTCCCGAATGTGCCGTATTTGGATCAGGGGTCTTTGCAGATATGGTCAAGTTGAGATGAGGTGATCCTGGCTTAGGGCCCCCTAAATCCCATGACTGTTATCCTTTTATGGAAAGAGAGATTTGGAGACTGCTGTGGACTGAATTGTTCCCCTCCCCCCTAGGATGAAGCTCTAATTTCCAGTGTGATAGTCTTTGGAGATGGGGCCTTTCAAAAACAATTAGACCATGAGAATAGGGCTCTAATGATGAGGTTAGCACCCTTATAAGAAGAGGTAGCACAGAGCTTCCTCTTTCTCTCTTCCCATCACACAAAGAACAGGACATATGAACACACAGCCCAGCCCTCTTCATGAAACCTCCCTTGTTGGCATCTTGATTAGACTTCCCAGACTCCGACCTGAGAGACAGAATTTCTGTAGCTTAAGCCACTCATTCTGCAGTATTTTGTTATGGCAGCCTGAGCTAACTAGGACAGAGACCCAGAGACATACACAGAGGCAAGAAGGCCAGGTGAAGACTGTGGCAGAAATTGGAGTCATGCAGCCCAAGCAATTACGAGCATTGCCAGCACCATCAGAAGCTAGGAAGAGACAAGGATGGATTATTCTCTAGAACCTTCAGAAGGAGTATGGTTTTGCCAATACCTTGCTGCCAGTCTTCTAGACTCCAGAACTCTGAGAGAATAACTTCCTGTTGTTTTAGGCAATGCAGCTTATGGCAATTGTACGAACCTAATACAAAAATGAATTCTCTCTTCCTGTTGATTAGGCCAGCCTTTCCGTCCTTCCTATCTTCCCTGGGATGTAGGACTGGAACCTGACTTCACATTTCTCTTGCTACTAGCTCCTTCCTATGGCCAATATAAACGCTAGGGTCTCCCATATTTGAAACAACGCCGCAATGTCCTTTGGGACTCTATATCCCTGTCTAGATTAAGTAATAGCTCCCTCTTTTCCTTCAAAGCTCAAGTCCACAGTTTAAGAGCTTGCTCTTGCCATCCCCAGTCCTCAACACCTATTTACTCTTCATCCTGATAAAATTGGCGTTTCTTCCCATTTCTACATTGAAGTCACTCTGCAAAAGCCTTGGATTGCCAAATTCTATAGTCTCTTTTTAGCTTTTACCTTACTTGCCTCACTAAGTAGAATCCTACTTATCTGTATCTTTGTCTTAGTCTGTTTGGGCTGCTATAATGAAATGGCACAGCCTGCATGGCTTATTAAAAAAAACAGAAATTTATTTCTCACATTTCTGGAGGCTGGGAGTCTGAGGTCAGAATACCAACATGGTCAGGCGAGGATCCTCTTCCAGGTCACAGACTTTCTCTGGGTCCTCCCATGGGGGGAAAGGAGTTAGAATACTTTGTGGGATAAGGGCGCTGATCCCATTCATGACCTAAGTACCTCCCCAAGTCCCCATCTGTTAATACCATCACCATTGGAGATTACGATTCAAAGTATGAATTGGGGGGGTGGGGAGACACAAACATTCAAATAATAGCACTTTTCTTTGGCTTCCGTACCACTATTTTCACCCCACTTCCTTCTGTGCTCCTGTCTTCTTAGTCCCTTTGTGCATTCTATTTCTTCTACTCTACCCACGTTTATTCATATGGCAGAACATTCTGACATTAGTCCTCCACACTTTTTACTCTATATACTTTTCTTAACCAATTTCATCTATCCCATGTCTTCAACGACCATCTACCTGTTGACTAATCTCCTTAAGAAATGGTGAGTTGGCCATTCCTGAACAGGCTTTCTGATTCTTTTCAACATGGAGAAGCTGATAATATCTCAAATATTTAAGTTTTATTGCCCTATTGATTAAAAACTCCATGTTTAAATCATTTCTTTTTTCTTACACTCCTGTAAACAGGAGAAACCATGCTGTTCCTTCAACGCATCGTCTAGATATTTCCTCAGCCAAATATCCAACTTCAGATCTCTCTAGTTTTACTTCCCACCAACCACCAGGACGGCAACACAATTTATCCATATTCTTTGCCACTTTATAACAAAGACTGTCTTTCCCTTGTCGTCTAACAACATTTTCCTTATTTCTGTCTGAGAGCCCATCAGAATGACTTTTTCGTCCATATTTCTACAACAGTTTGTTCAGGATGAGTTAGGGATTCTCTGAAAAGTTTGAGACTTTTGCTATAGACCTCTTCTTTTCCTGATTCACTAGAATCATCCTTAATGGTGCAGTGTCAGCAATGTAGGCTTTCCTAGCATGCATCCCAAAACTCTTACAGTCTCTACTTGTGACCCAGTTACAAAGCCACCTGCACATTTTTAAGTATTTGTGACAGCAGCAGCCCACTGCTGAATGTCAATTTTTATCTCAGTGCTTAGATACTTCTCTGGTAACAGTAATGTGGATCTCAGTGTTAGCAAGACTGACACCTAGAGGAATGCCTCCCAGAGAAGGAGAACCATTCGCCCTTGTCAAAAACAATCACCATCTGAGCTCAAGGGAACTTCCTCCTCTTTGATCATGCCCATGGGAAGATGTCTTTCCTTGTTATCTCTAAACCCAAACTCCTAGATCACAGCATTTCAAGAAGCCACTTTGGATCATACAGACGTGCAGAGGTATTATCTTCAGTTCATCGACACCGTCCATCGGCTGTGATCAGCCTACTGCCCACAGTCGCTTTCAGTCCAAAAGACAAAAGGCAAACCACTCTACACACAGACCAACCAACTGGGAGACCACAATACCAGGACAGAACTTTTGAATGGTACATTCGTCGGACATACCAAGTCCTCAAATTGTACTTGAGAATTCTTGGAGAGCTCCCTATATCTTCCTAGGTGTGATGGCACTTTAATCGACTCAAATATTAACTCATAGTTTGAAGACTGAGCTTTCCAACAACCTACAAACACTATTACTGCCAACCATATTCTTGATTTCATAAATGGCCAAAATTCAGAAAGGAAAAATTGATGCAGTTTGGTAAAATGGTTTTGAAAGAGTGTATTTAAAAATATGTAACCTTTTTATTCCCTGAGGAACAACTGAGAGCTGACCAATGACATTGTGTAGAATATGTCTCTTAATTTTGAACTCGTGTGAATTCCCGAGGAAATGTAATCCCTGTGTTTCAGAATCATTTTCTTTTCAGTATTGCACATATTTTGTGAGTATTGTTTTATGTCCATAAAGTTTTCTCATTTACAAAAAAACCTATCAAAGTATATCCCAATTGATCACCGTTGAAATGGAACCCAATCTGGTAAGTTCCCCAGGGGCCAATGCTCAAGTGTGTTATAACCTTGAAAAAACACATTGTCATCTCTGTTGACAAAAAAGCATCTAAAGTGCAAGAGTGTATTCAAAAATGAGTTGAAGGTATGTGAAATAAGTCATTTAAAAATATTATGTAGGTTGCCGAAAAATAAAGCTGTCAGAAAATGCACACTTCAATTTATCTGATATAAACAAAAAGAAAGATCGTATATTATACAGCCTATGTGGCAGTCTATATTCAGTTGTTGCAATATTTGCAAGTAGTTTTTCCTTTCAAACAAAGACTCAAAGAAATACCCATTTTTAGTTTTTGTCTCTAGAACATCAAGTTTAGCACCCGGCAGTGGTGGGTATAGATAATCCAGCAACACAAATTGCTGGGGGTCCTGAGCTAAACATTGCTGCTGTCAGGCAGAAGCCATACCTAGCTGAATCGAGCAAATAGGCTTCAGGTTTTAGAAGGAAGTCTATTGTAGCAAAGTGCTGTTTCCCCAATATCAGTTCCCTTCTAGCTGATTAGTCTAAGCCCTCTTACTCATAATTCACTTAGGGATAAGCAAGCCTAGGCCATTTCCGGTAGATGAGCAGAGAAGTTTGCTTGGGGCTCCGAGAGAGATGCTTTCTGACTTTTATCAACATAAGCCAGGTTTACTTTCTCCTCCAAGTCATGAATGAGGAAAATGTATCCTGAGCTATTGACAGGTGTTTCATAACCGTGGCTGAACTTGCCTTAGGACAGAAGGAAAGGCTGACCTGACGATATTATTAACTGCTGGACTGACCAGTCTTGAAGACCACTCACCTCTGATTTCTTTCTCATGTGAACGTACATGTTTCCATAATGTTCACATCCATTTGAGTTTAAACTCCTATTACTTTCTGCCAAGACCATCCTAACAGATATTCTTTCTTTTCCTCTTTATTTTTTATATCAAACCATACAATGGGAAAAGCTGATAAGATTTCAGCCCTCTCAGGAAAATATGGACAAGAATTCTATGCTATTCTCTCCCCACTATTGGTCCTCTGCATAAGAAGAGTGAATATTGTTTAGGTGGCTAGCGAGCACGAGGGAGGGTCAGGTCTAGAGAGCTCTAGCTCACTCCTGCACCAAGGGAGAAAGGGAGAACTCTACCCGCCATGTTGTTGTACGATACTGCTGGGCAGGTGTCTGTTCTTCCCACAGGTGGCTCCCAGGTGCCTGACTGAAGAGTAGAGAGAAGGAAGTAGAGCTTTCCTGCTCCAAGTTCTCACACTTGCTGATCAAGCTTCACCAGTAATAAAGCTAACACTATGCATTATAATGTACTCTATGTATATGAGTCCAGTCACAATTGGCTCAGAATCAAGGGAGATTAATTAACACCTTCAAAGCATGGCAGAAGTGTTTGTATCTGAGTACTGGGAGAGAGGGAGGGGGACCTTCGTTGGGTAACTTTTATACAACTGACTATTCTAAGTATTTTATGCATGTTATCTCTAACCTTCACAAAATACCAAAACATTATTCCTAATCTTAGATGAGCTAAGATTTAAAAAGGAAGTAATTTGTTGATAAGTATCAAAGTTGAGATTAGAGCCAAAGTCCATCAAACTCCAAGACCACATTCTTCTCACTCTGATGCAAAAGGGGATTTGTTCCTTACAAATCTGCACCCCTTACTTTGTATAGCAAAAACAAAATGAAATCCATCTTTTGAGCGTTGGATCTTCATTTATAACAACTGATTCAAAGTCCATATTTTAAGATGGCATAGTGTCTTTGGAACAAGGGCCGTGCAGCTGCTTCCTGTACGTTAGTCATTTCCTTCCAGTAATACTTCAGTTTTCCCAGTACTAAGTAAGCGGACACAAGAGCAGGAAAATGCCCCGGCAAAGGTTCTAGAAGTTTTGTCACAAGGAGCATGATAAAGGCTGTGGGCTGCAGGCCTAAGCAAAAGGTCTTTTACTACCCAGTAGCCAAGAGTAATCCTTGTAGGCTCCGCCCTATTGGAATATGCTTCTGGGGATTTCCACATTTTTCATGCAGCCAGCCCGTGAACTCATCCCTGATGTGGCTCAGGACTTGTAGTCAAAAGATTTGTGCTTGACCCTCTAATCCACCAGCCGCTACATTATGTGACTGGGCGTAGCCACGTATCTTTTTAAATTTCTTCCTCTAAAATACTGATTATATGAGGTCACAGTCCTAGTTGAAAGGATTGTGGTGAGGATTCTTTAAAATAATATATGTATAAAATCAATCGCAATTCTTGACATATAGTAAGATGCATTAAGATATTTTCCCCCTGCCTGTGAAAGGTCCATGGGGTGTCTATTTACGACAGAGCATAATGAAAAGTTTTCATTGATTGCTATCTTCCGCATCTTATGAAAAATAGATTCAAAGAGCTTCTAATCCAACTCGATTCATTTAAGAATGTATCTCATTTATTTAACAAGCTGTGAGGAAATACACAAGAATAAGCCAAGTAGACAGTCGCTTAAGTAATTCTAATGCAATCTATCAGGTGCCAATCAAAATCATAAACAATCATAAAATGAGATAGTTACCATCTCTTTGAATTGTTCATAATCCTATAACATTTGAAATAATGGAAGCTATTAGGATGGAACAGAATGATGTGATTGCTTATGTAAAAAATAATATATTCATAGCAAGCAAATAAGAGTAAAATGAAAAGTCATAAAAGAGATTTAGGAAAATGTTTCCATCAAAAATACAAAAAGGTTACTATCTATAGCCTTAACATGTTTGATGTCTTTAAAAATAAATATTGGGGCGCCTGGGTGGCTCAGTCGGTTAAGCGTCTGACTTCAGCTCAGGTCACGATCTTGTGGCCCGTGAGTTCGAGCCCCGCGTCGGGCTCTGGGCTGAGGGCTCAGAGCCCGAAGCCTGCTTCCGATTCTGTGTCTCCCTCTCTCTCTGACCCTCCCCCGTTCATGCTCTGTCTCTCTCTGTCTCAAAAATAAATTTAAAAAAATAAATAAATATTAAGGTACTTGAATAGAGATTTCACAGTAAAATACATACGAGTAGAATGTGTGCTTAGTTATAATTCTGGTATTACAGGAGGAGAGAGTGAATTTTGACAACTGGTCATCTCCACTCATAATCTTAAAGACACAACAAATGTAAAAAAAAAGTATTTTTTAACATATATAACATTTTTGTATATATAAAATATTTTGTATATATATATATATAATATGTATATCTGCATATATAACGTGTGCATGTATATATAGATTAAATGTATATGATCCATTATACACAAATGTTATATATAGAAAGATATATATATACACATACAATATATACACAAATATCTATATCTATAGATCTATATCTATCTCTATAGATAGAGAGTATCTAAGAAGACAAAACAACCAGCAGAATCTTGTATCTTAGGGCACTTTACAAGTTCACCAAAGATTTTCATATGTTGCCGTATTTGATTATCATATGAATCCCATGAGTAGAATTTAGCTGAGATGACGTTTGTTGAGAAGTCTTTAATTGTTGACTTGAAAGGATCGCTAATGTGCCAGCAACCCAGGACTCCAATGCCCTGTGTGTTTTGTTTGCGTTCCTGCTGTTGTGCTCTCCCGTGAAAATATTATCAGTACATTTTCGAGCTGTCTTTTCAGAGTTTACAAAAAAACAAAGAAAGACCTTAAAACAGTCTCTTCCACAGAACCAGTTTTATTTTGGTTTCACAAAAAGATTCCTGTCCTATACCGCAGGAATCCTTGCTTTCTTTTTTTCATCCCTGAACTTCTTGGAGCAGCAAGAAGTATGTATTCAGGAACATAACACCTCTAAGCCAACAGAATCTGGTCTAGTTTCCATCCCCAAACCCTATCACCAAGGCTTTAAGTGGTTACCAAACTTGTTCTTTAGTGTGAAAGTTTGCATCAAATCATCGTGAAGGAATTTATCTTTAATTAAGTACACATCAACACAACACATACCCACTAAGCACCTGCTCTGGGTAAGGCCTGGGACACAGAGCAAGCTCGATCAGAACTAAGGATTACTTTGCCCATTTCTTTCTGTAACAAAAATGGAAATCACAGACACAAAACTATGTTTTACTTCTCCCATTTCTCCCCTATTATAATAGCTCTACTGAGATATAATTCACACACTATAGAATTCGCCTGCGTAAGGTGTACCATTCCGGGCCTTCTAGTATATGTGCTGAGATGTATCACCATCGGCACAATCTGATTTTAGAATATTTTCGCCAGCACCCAAACGAACCCCTTACCTGTTAGCAGGCACTCCCCGGTCTCTGTCTACTCTCTCCTACCCAGCTCAGGGCAAACCCCAGTGTATTTTGCATCTCATAGATTTGATAGATTTTCTTTATTCTTGGATATGTACTTAGGAGTGGAATGGGCGGGGTCGTATAGTAACATTTTAAAGAATTGACAAACCGTTTAGCAAAAAAGTTACACCATTTTTACATCCCCGTCAAGCATGCGTGACTTTTTTTTTAACTGAATATCCTAAGTTAGATTATAAAGTTTGTGTTTCCTTATTTCACACTGAAAATAAATTTATGAACTGGTCCTCAGTTACTCTGATATTGATTTCAAAATATAATGTCCTATTTTTTTTTAATTTTCAATTATTTTTTCAGGTCTTTAGTTACCCCCATGGCCCAGCTGACTTTTTTAAGAGTAATCATTTTTCTAAGTGTTTTTTGTTTGGGAATTAAGCGTGTTAGTCAGTAGTCAAAACAACGCGTATCTTCTACACTTTGAATACATCGATGTTTTGCTGTGGTCAACCTTTGCAAATAATCCAAGCTGTGTAGTTTGGAAAAGTGAATGCGATTCTTCGTAATGAGCTACAGTTTCTTAGAAAAGTATTAGTTCCATATTATTCATAGGATGATTTCTTCTCCCATTGTTCATGGTAAGTATCAATCTCATAGTTTATTGGGAAGATATATGCACTAAATCATAAAGGGCTGGGGGAATAAAGACTGGCATATAGAAACAATTCAGTATCATTAGCTTTTCATATTCAGTCATGTTTAGACAGAAATGTCCTTTTACAATTTGTACCCTTATCTATTTCTTCTTGGGTTCTTCCTTGTTTGCTCATGTATCCAGATGCTGTGCTATTTAACTTGTATATAATGATGTCAAAACTTCATAATTGAGTGTCTTTCATCATAATTTAATGACTCTACTTACGAATAATGTTAAATTAATTCTAATTTGTCTGACTCTCCTGTTGGCACATTTGCTTTCGCTTTGTTTTAAGCTGGAGTGAAAATAGAGCTTTGTTCTTTAATTTTAGATTTTTCAGAATCACGTTGATCATCTGTGTTTTTCTAAACAAACATTGTTTGATGTAATTTGTTGATCCATTCTAGAAATTAAGGTCTGCTGACAGGATAATTTAGGTCAATAGTGTTTATTATTGTGACTTTCCCTTGTGCTCTACAATGTCATTCTATGGTATGCTGTTTTCTCCTCCTCGATAATCCTTTGTACCATGTATGTTATAAATGAAAGTTAAATTTGTCATGTGACTTGGAATTTTATTTTATGTGTAAGTTGAAACAAATTCAGAAAAGGCAAGCAAACAAACAAAAAAAGACTATTTCATTTTTTTAAATTTATAATCTCCTAAAAAGTTACTGGCTTTGGAAGCAGCTACTGGAGACATGCATCAAATATATTTATTGCAAATTGCTAGCCAGTTGGGAATGAAGGAAAAATAATCAGAATTTCCCATGAAAATGCTGACAGACACTCTGAAAAGAGGCATTTTCATAGAACTTTTATATGATGGCTGTCTCATATTAATTTGTTGTCATATTGACTATTTTATGATAGTTTTCACAGAGATCTGGGGTGGTCAACTCACTGGCTCCCAGTAACACTTCAGTTCTTGGTTCACAGAAAGAATTATCTATGAGTTTGGACTTTTAGAACTCAGCTTTCCTGTTAACAAAAATGAAAATGACAAAAATAAATTAGATGATTCAACTAGAGTTGAACAGTTGGTGTCCTCGTGTTCTTAGAACAATGGTTGTTGTCCCCTCTAGAACACAAGGGAAATAATGTCTTTCCCAAGTAGACTTACTAAAAACGATTTAGAGTCATTTAATAAATATGTACAACCTTTATAAAAAAACAATATGGAGGTTCCTCAAAAAATTAAAAATAGAACTACCCTATGACCCATCAATTGCACTACTAGGAATATAGCCAAGGCTAAAAAAATGCTGATTCGAAGGGGCACATGCACCCTGCTGTTTATAGCAGTGCTATCAACAATAGTCAAATTATGGAAAGATTCCAAATGTCCACTGACTGATGAATGGATAAAGAAGATGTGGTATACGTATACAACGGAATACTACTCAGCGATCAAAAAGAATGAAGTCTTGCCATCCGCAACAACATGCATAGAACTAGAGTGTATTATGCTGAGTGAAATAAGTCAGAGAGAGACAAATACAATATGATTTCACTCATAGGTGGAATTTGAGAAACACAACAGATGAACATAGGGGAAGGGAAGGCAGAATAAGATAAAAACAGAAGGGAGGCAAACCATAAGAGACTCTTAAACACAGAGAACAAACTGAGGGTTGCTGGAGGGGAGGTGGGTGGGGGGATGGGCTACATGGGCGATGGGCCTTAAGGAGGGCACTTGTTGGGATGAGCACCAGGTTTCATCTCATGTAAGAGATGAATCACTAGGTTCTACTCCTGAAGCCAAGACTATACTATATGTTAACTAACTTGAATTTAAATACGTAAATAGTTCTGAATAAATAAATAAAATGATAAAAAGAGACCTGTGAGTAGGAACTATCAGTTGTCACCAATATTCCTTCCTTCCATGGACATGGGGCAGTTTTAGCCTGGACACAGGGGCCTGGAATGGAGGCCATGTTTGCAGGCTACCCTACAGTTGGATGTGGCCATGTGAAAGAGCCATGTCAGCAGACGTTACCAGGCAAATGGAAGTCATTTATAAGCCCATCACTTGCCACACCCTCTTCTTCACCTCTGGCTCTATACTGCTGTGTGAAATGTGGAGACCACGCCGCACCATGAAAATAGGAACTACTCTAAAAGGAACCGGTGATGTTCTATCTTCACCCATGATGGTTTGCCTCAGGGCATTGAGTAGGGGCAAGAAGGGCTCGGGCTCTGGAGCTGGATAGCCTGTGTTCAATCATGGGACAGTTAATTTCTCCATCTCAGCGTCCCCATTTGTAAAATGAAGATAATAAAACCTGTAGGGTTTTGTGAGAATTAAAAGAATCAGCAAATGGGAAGCACTCAGGATAGTGTCTGATACACGACAAATGCTAAAAATGATCAGCCATTCTTGCCCACTTGAGAGAATAAACCTCTATCTTATTAAACACATTGCCTTTCTATTTTCTTTGCTGCTAATCACAGCCAAACTTACTTATTTTTTTTAAATTTTTACTTATTTATTTTGAGAGAGAGAGAGATAGAGAGAGCATGAGTGGGGGGCAGAGAAATATGGAGAGAGAGAATCCCAAACAGTCTTCCCACAGTCAGCACAGAGCCCATTGTGGGGCTCAGTCTCATGAACTGAGAGATTATGACCAGAGCTGAAGTCAAGAGTTGGACGCTTAATCGACTGAGCTACCTAGGCACCCCCAAACTTAACCCTTCATTAAAACAACATGCAGACATCAATTGCAAGGATAATGTAGGTCTTCATAAATGCATTTTTAAACCAATTGAAGAGTCTATCCAGCTTCTCCAAGGATACCACAAAGGCAATACTGGGAAAGAGAAAGAGAGAGAGAGAGAGAGAGAGAGAGAGAGAAAGCATGTTTAGTATTTACATACTTGTGTTGCTATGAAGATAGATAATAACTTTTCCAAGCCTGGTTATTTATGCTATGCACACACACACGCATGTGTGTATACACACAAACATGCACTTATATGTGTGCAAATATACACATATATGTGTGATCCTGTTGTGGCTATTGGTGAGACACTGTTCTGCCTTTTACATTCATAGTTAAAAAAAGAGGGAAAAGACCGAAATCATAGATTGTGGCAAAAGCATGATCGAAAGTGTGAAGTTTCGGTGAAAACTTTTGGTTCTACTCTCTTAGAATGTAAAAGATTGTATTTAAAAATAAATTATTTAACTGAAATTCCAATAACATATTGTTTTAAGTTTTTGGTAACTGTATTGTTTTTGTAATAACAACAGCAACAAACAATGAGCACTAAATACATTTTTCTGTGACCATTTCCCAGACTGGGAACTCATGGAGGGATTTTGTCTAGTTTCTCTGTCTACATGAATCGTGTTGTACGTGTCACATAGCTAGTTTGCAATAACTAAGTATTGATAGAATGAGTACATGAATGCATTTCATAGGCTCCCAGGGCTGGTAGTGACTCCATTATACATAAAAGAAAATTAAGGCTCCAAGAAATATGTGGAGTCTTGCTTAACAACTTGTAGACACTTCAGGGTAGAAACAAGACAAGAGCTCTGGTCCCCTGTTCCTTAATCCCATAGAATCTGTTTAACCCCCCACCATATGTCTGAAATTTTAGGAGTGAGACCTTTAATTTTTTTCTCCCATTTTTTAAGTGGTGCTGAATGATGGGGGGAAAGAAGGATACAATTCAAACCAACGGTGATGAAAATAAATTAGTAGGAGGCATCTTGAAGGCCCAGGAACTAATAACCATGCATGGCAGCAGGCGTATGTTTTTCCTGGCACACTTTGACTCCAAATGTAAGCAAGAACAGAAGTTGGTATTTCGTTACTTTAAGCATTTGTATTATGGCGTTTGTATATGTCAGTGGTGTGTAGGAAGAAAGATTAAAAAGAAATTTCTTGTTATAACATATTTTGAAATGTTCTATAATTCTACAGTACAGTTTATTTTTCACTCCCTTTGTCAGCATGCAATTCTGACAATTTGGAGATAGAAAACTCCCTTAACAGACAAATCCTTTGACACAAATTCTTATGTACATAGAATATCTGACATGGGCTGCCTACATTTGAGTCCTGGCTTCATTCCATAGCTGTGTGACTTTGGCATGCGGAATAACATTCGGGACTCAATTTTTTTCTCATCTGAAAATGCACTGTTGAAATTTTCAAAAACAATTGTCGTACCTACCTCATCAGGATGTTTTGAGTGTTGAACACGACAATATAGATAAAGCATCGAGCACGGTGCCTGATGCTTTTGAATAGTCTATCAGGAAATTATTTCAAACTACTTGAACACTCAGTGGCTTAAAACAATAGGCGTTTATTAATACAGTTTATTGATCCATGGGATGGAAGTATTGACTGACTTGGGCTCAGCTGGGCAATTCTGCTGATCCTAGCTGGCCTCATGCATGCATCTGAAGATTGAATGGGACCCTCTGTTCTAGCTTAGAGTTGGCTGGAGCACTTAACTGGGGCAACTTAACTGAGGAGGAGACAGTTCTGTTCTCATGTTCCTCATCCTTCTCCTGGTACTTAGCCAGCTAACCCCAGCATGACCTTCTCAAAGAAATGGTGACAGCATAAGAGCAAGAAGCCCAACATGCAAACACTTTTCACAATTTTGCTTGCTTAATTTCTGAAAATGTCTGCTCGGCCCAAAGCACATCTCATACCAAGATTAGGCTTAGAAACGTATCCCTCCAAACCATGTCCCTTGGTATGAATGAACTGCAGAGTTAAAGGAATGAAGGGGAAAAACGCCAAGTTGGTGCCAATAACACAATTTATTACAATCACTCAATTGTACAACACTGAATAATACGAGTTCTATAATTTACTTCTTGAATCTTCACACATAAAATGCCTTATTTTTTCTGAATCTATTGGTTGTCACAGAGTATTTGATCAAACTGTTTCTAATATAATGAGGCTGAGGCTCAGTGAGTGGCATAGATAGTCCCAACAGCTCAGAGCAGCCTATGTCCTTCCCAACCATCAGAAATGGGAAACTCAACAGTGAAGCTCTCATTCTCTCATTTTCAGGTGCCTTTCTTTAAGGTCACTCTTTTTTCAAACATAACAGTTGGCATTGTTTTCATGGGTAGAACCTTGAGTACACTCGATTTCTTAGCCTTTCTTTTTCCTGTCTGTTCTTTGGATGGAGTAATTTCTACTGATCTATCTTTAATGGAACTTTCTTCTGTTGAGTCTCTTTAGTAAAGTTTTCATTCTGTTCTTGTATTTTTCAGCTAAAGAGTTTCCATTTATTTATTTACATAGGTTCTGCTTTTCTGTTGAGATTCTTTCATTCATTCATTAAGATCATTCTTTCCTTTAATTCTTTGAGCATATTTTTAACCTTGTTTTTTGAACGTATTCATAATATATACTTTGAAGTCTCTATCTGCCACATATAACAAATGGACACACTTAATGTCATTTCTACCGATTGTCTTTTTTTTTCTGAGTATGGATCATATTTTATGATTTCTATGTATGTCTTCTAATTTTGTATTTAAAACTAGATAGCTCAGGGGTGCCTGGATGTCTCAGTCGGTTGAGCATCCAACCCTTGATTTGGGCTCAGGTCATGATCCCAGAGTTGTGGTACGGAACTCTGCATCAGGCTCTGTGCTGGGTATGAAGCCTGCTTAAAATTCTCTCTCTCTCTCCCTCTGCTCCTCTCTCCCACTTGCTCTCGCTCTCTCTTTCTGTCTCAAATAAATATAAAATAAAATAAAATAAAAATAGTTCAGATGCAGATACAGCCACTTTGTATTCTGTTATATTGTTTTGATTATTTTAATCTTTGTTCTAATAAGTCAGCAGTTAACTAGCTTGAACCCAAACCACAATGCCACTTCCATGGTGTGTATCAGCTGAAATCACTGCATACTTCATACAGCTTCAAGCTGCCACTGTTTCAGTCCCGTCTCCTTGGGGTGTCCCTTTTATGTTTACAATTTTGTCGTCAGTGAAGATTTGGGCGCTGCTCCCAGTCAGATTTTCGGACTCGTCTTCTCTCAGTTCTCTTGATTTTGCAAATTCTTGCCCTAATTGTTCTGCTCACCTCCGTCTCTGTCCTTTGATGTCTCAAGCTAGTTAGGCTCAGCTTTTTGCTATGTGAGTTATGTATTTGTAAAATGCTTTCAATAATAATGCTTACAAAAACAGCACACTCATGGATCTCATATAGTGAAATTCTGTTTTTTAAGGATAGGTTCTCACAGTTCTCTGCTTGCATTTTCATTAAGTCCCTTCAGTCTAACCGCCAGCGTGCATGATCAGCCAAGGCTTTTCGCATAGGAATGGTCAGATACTGGGCCCAGTTCTCTTCCAGAACAAAATTCTGTTTTTTGACACCTTGAGCTAATAAGTTTTTGAGTTTCTGCTGCCAACTCATGGGGAGTGCCCTACAGCAACTAAGCCACAAACTTGCAGTCATTACCATTTACTGTTGGAGGTTTTTTAAGAATAAACTCTCCTCTGGCTTCTGTCTGATTTTGGATACATTCCAGTGCTTTTAAATGGTTGTTTTGTGCCTTTTTTTTTAATACTATGTCTAGACTACACAAGGGATTTGCAGGAGGATTCTTATGAGCACTTTACTTCACTACCATACCACAAATTCTCTGCCTTTTGGACAATGGTAACAGTGCTGACCCACCTCCTCCCTAGGGTGTTTTTAAAAAAGACAGCAGCAGGGCCTGAAGAGAAGAACATGGAACCATTTGCCAAAGTATCAGTCAATCGAGGGAAGTTCTCAGGAGGTTCATAGATGAAAACCACCATGCTGTTAAATGGCAAAAACCTCCAAGTAGCTGACATTTTAAAAAGAAGACCAAGGAATAATGCCGAGGAACAGCTGTGGGAATCAGGAAGGACACAAAACCAAGCTCTAAATCATGAGAAAGGCTGAGCATCCGTAGGGGGCTGTAGCTGAAAAGCCGTCTTCATAATTGAATTCAGTAAAATGCAGTAAGTATAACAAACATTCTAGGAAGAGAATGGGAAAGCAGCGGAATGGCTAACCATAAAAACTGTTGAAGACAGTGGAGAAGCTGTACTTAGCAATGGGTTCTGGCACCTGCAACCCTCCTCTACCCAGACTCTGTCACTAACTGCGTAACTGTGTACAAGGTATTAAACTTGCTGATACTCATTTACGAGCACCCAGTAGAAACCCAGTAGAAATAAGACCAGTGGTTGCTCTTATACTGTGGGAGCAAGAACTCGGAGGCCAGAGGGCAAGATTTTTGGTAGAGAGGGAAA
Organism: Felis catus; assembly: GCF_018350175.1. Classification (NCBI taxonomy): domain Eukaryota; kingdom Metazoa; phylum Chordata; class Mammalia; order Carnivora; family Felidae; genus Felis; species Felis catus. Next base: position 196,055,546 of record NC_058371.1, on the reverse strand, counting down.
ATGAGGGGATGTGGCAACAGGCACTCTTGCAAGGATGCAGGGAATAGGAAGAGTGGATAATCTGCATTGCAAATTTGTAATGGAGCAACCCTAAAGAAGAGAAGGGTGAGCTGGATTTAATTCTGGCACATATTTATGAAGAAATTATATAAAAGTTATGGAGGACTCCCAGGTCTCGTGGAGCAATAGAAATTTAGTGAGTAAGCAATAGCCACATTCTTTCATCCCCGCTTCCGTTCCCCAAGCTCACAGAGTCTAAATTAGTCAAGTACACCCATCCATAGGGGACACGGAGAGGGGCACAGTGATCAATATCTACTCTTGGAGTCTCTCTTCTAATTCTTCTCACTTGAGTGAGGACCAATGCCACTCTGTGTGGCATCATCAGCTTAAGGGAACTGCTATAGGTAGGACCACAGAAACAGACAAACAAAAAAACAACGACAAGGAATTACACGTTAGTGAGGTCTAACTGGAGTCTTGAATGCTGGGAGAGGAATAATGGTATCCCTAGGATTTCTACGTTGTCCATCCCAGATCTTCAAAGAAAGAGGCAGGAAAGTATTTACAGATTCAAAATCTAAGAAGTAACCAATTTGAGTTATTTTGGACGGAGCAGATTACTATATAAACTAAGAATATTACAGCACATTAAGGTCTCCCTGCAGCTTTAGTATTCTAGAACAGGAAGAGAGCATGAGTGGAGAGAAGAAAGAGAAGGGTATTCTTTAAAGGGAGCAAGACGTCTTTAGGCCTGAAACTGGCATTAAGATGTTAAGAAGACTGTATGTTGAAATTGCTAAGAGCACGGACCCCAGAGTCCAACACCCTGGGTTTAAATCTCAGCTGTGCCCTTTAGTAATTGCTTTAACTTGTTCATATTATTCAAACTCTTTATGCCTCAGTGTCTTCATTCATAAAAGTTAGATGATAGTAACTATAATTTTGGTGAGAATTAAATCAATATATATATGTGTGTGTGTGTGTGTGTGTGTGTGTGTGTAGAACATTAAGTGTCATATTACTTTATATATACTAACTGCTTTTATTTAAAAATGAAAACATTGTGAATAAATTACAAAATCTAGTTCCATTTGGAAAGTTTACTAGAATCAGCATCATAAAGCACAGGTTTGAGGATCAGCCCTTCTGCATGCCAACTCTATGATCCAGGCCATATCACATCCTCTCCGTAAACCTGTTTGTTCGCAAGACGAATAACTTACTTCCCACCCATCTCGTGAGGTTGTTGTGGAGATCAGATCACATACTGGGTTTTGCAAGGTCTCTGGAGGCTGCAAAGTGCTGGACGAAATATAGGTGTATCAATAGGGAAAATATTTGGCTTAAGAAATGAATCTCTACTTTTCTACAAGAATTGACTGCGCTGGGCCACACCACATTTTCTTCTCAACTGAAAATTTGCTTGTAGATTTGCTTTATTACTGGAAACACTTGCTCTGTTTTTCTGTGCTGGTTCCAAGATGCCACACAGTAGTTGCCTGCCTTGCGCTCCTGGATTATGTGAATCCTTAAAATAAACCATGTTAGGTCTGATGCTTTAACTGGGTATTTGAACACATAGAATGGTTTAAGGTTACGTGAAATATACCCAAAAAATGAGAGGAGGGAAAATGAATTCATAAAAATTCAGTAAAAACATTTTTGTCTTAACAGATGACCACATCCTGGTACAGAAGTGCATTCCTAATATTCCGGCACCAGGGGTCCTTTACAGGAATGTTGAAGTGTTTTCTTGAAAATCCCCGCACAGGGTAGATACAGTACAGGCATAAAACAGTGGGTTCTTAAGATTCAGTTTTTATAAAGTGCTCAGAAGGCCCACAACATTTTAAAGCAGAGATGGAAGTAGACAAAATGCCTTTCTGTTTTCGTGCAAATTCTAACCAACCCTTGCGGTTACGAACCCACATATTAATAAGCAAACTGATCCTTTTCTACAGGAAATCCAACATAATGTTTATGTGATGCTACCCTAAGCTATGCTTTTCTGGAGGGATGGTTCCCATCATGCCACCAACTCCTCTGTGGAAGTCAATGTGGGTTGTTGCTACTGTGTGGGTCCGTTGGGAACGCCTCCAGCTTCAGGTTAATGATATCCGAACACACATAGCCTACATTCAGTTGTTTATTGTTCTGCAATAACAAGAAGTCTGCAAGTACATAATGGCTACTAGTGTTGATTTAGTGGCCAGTGATATTAGCGCTCATCATTAGCATTTCAAAGATTCGTGTGATCTCATGACTGCCCAGTGGCCTGCAACCGTCCCAAGTATCACATACTTGAAGCAGGTACATTCAGAGGCAAGACTGCGGTGGGAGAGGGGGGTCCAAGGGCAAGCAAATCATGGGACTGGGCATTTTTCTTCACAAAGGTTCTTGTTTTCATGGAGGAGATTTTCCCCAAAAGCTTTCCAGTATATTTTCTATTTCATTCGCCAGACTGGGTCACATATTACTAGAAGGAGAGAAAGTAGTTGAGTTCACTTTTTCCAACATCTGAACAAAACCATAACTGAAGTCAGTTTGGAGTCAGGCAAACACCAGACTATGCCATTTGGGCTTTTATTTTATGCTTATTTTTTTGTAAATATATCATATGTAACAAAGAATTCAAAGCAAAATGATAGTTTCGGTTCCAATACAAGGGATTATCTAGATTCTCCAACAGTTAATATTTTAGTACATTTACTTTTTTATTCTCACTCTTTCTTCCATCTTAAATGTACACACGTATTGATCTTTTTATGAAGTAATTGAAATTAACTTGTGGACACGATCCCTTATAAGTTTAAATACTTTTAAGTATGTATGTCCTAAAAACAAAGAAAAAAAAAACCCTCCTACATAACCACATTATATCTTTAAAATCAGGAACTTGACATTGATACTCTCCTCCTAATAATTAGATTCAGATTATGCACTTGGGGCAGCAATATCACAGAAATTATGGTATCTTCTCAGTGTTCTGTTAGGAAATATGTAACACTGATTTGTCCCAGTATTGGCAAGGTAAACTATGACTACACAGTTAAACTGGTAGCTGCTAGCTTCTCCACTCCAAAGTAACTATGTCGTCCTTTGTAATTACAAGGATAGTAAAACCCTGGTTCGCGAGCATAATTCGTTCCAGAAACATGCCTGTAATCCAAAGCACTTGTATATCTAAGCGAATTTCCCCATAAGGAACCATGGAAAGTCAGATGATTCGTTCCACAACCCCAAAATATTCATATAAAAATGATTACAATATTGTAATACGATACAAAATAATAAAGAAAATGCAAAATATAAAGAAAAATAAACAAATCAACCAGCACTTACCTTTGAAAACCTTCGTGGCTGGTGTGAGGGAGGCAAGAGAGAGGAGGGTTATCATGCGGGACAACTTTCACTTTCACTAACGGAATCGCTGCTATCTATTGGCTCAGTGGAATCTTTCTTTTCATGCAACTTTAACAAGGAATCTATCCAGTGGCACTTGCTTTGGCCTCCTTTTGAGTATTTCGCAGAAATGTGACCTCGCATTGTCATTAAACAGATTCATCGCTCACACTGCTACAGCCTCATTTGGGTGGTGTTTTCTACAAAACCTTGCACTGTTTCCCACATTTTACACTCGTCCCTAATCTCCCCTGAAATGAGGGATTTCTCTGTCTTTTTCTCCTCCTCCTCTGCAGACGAGATGCAGAAGTAGGCTTCTTACAAGATCTTGCAATTTCTGCCACTTGCATACCTCGTTCGTACGTACTTCTCGATGATTTCCTTCTTAATTTCCACCGTAATCATCTCCTTCTTTCTTTTTCTTTTTTTTTCTTTTTTTTTCTGTTTTTTTTTTCTGAGGGAGAGACAGACAGAGTGTGAGCAGGGAGGGGCAAAGAGAGATGGAAACACAGAACGTGAAACAGGTTGCAGGCTCCCAGTTGTCCGCACAGAGCCCGACGCAGGGCTGGAACTCATGAACCACGAGATCATGACCTGAGCCGAAGTCGGCCAGGCAGCTCAACCGAGTAACCTAGGTCCCCCTCCTTCTTACTGCCTTTCTTTTCAAACTTTTTGTTCATGGGGGCCGTTGAATACCCTCGCACGATGTTGACTACAGTACAGCATTAATTAAATCTTGTCATATACTGTATTGGATGTAACTGGCAATAAGGCAGCAGAGGAAAGGGTCTATACCTGCAGGCAGCCTGACCTAGAAGGAAGCAAAGCATTCCTAAGCTTCCTCTTACATGGAAAAGCAGAGGACCGTCCAGAGGTGCTTTGCAGTGACAAAAAAATACACTCGTGCTCGCTGTGGGCACCTTCCACGGTTCTGAAAAACCATTGATTTCTGCAAAGCACCTCACCTGAGACCAAGCATCCGAGCATGAGAGATGACCACCCACAGACCCACAGTGAGAGAGAGAAAAAAGGACCATGGGCTGAGTTGTGATCGTGTGATGTTTGGCATCGAATACTACTCATATTGCCAGACATCGTTCCTTTAACAAGTTAATAATTATTAGAAATGTTTGCTTGTGCTGCAGAACGCCTGCAAACAAGTTACTCTCAATCCAAGGTTTTCCTGTACTTTGTTAACAAATACTCTGAGACTATGAAAATATCCTACTTCTCATTACACTTTCACTGACTGGTTTTAATATCCATTGATTCTTACTCTAATAAGTTAGTATTATGATGGTTATTAGATGGTTATTTTATAATTCTATAACTCCATCTACATTGAGTAGTTTACATGTCACTATTAGGAAGAACGTTGTTTTCTCCCCATTAATTCATTTATATAAATATAGATTTATAGATTCCTTCTTTGTTCAATGGACTAATATCCAATGATATTATTTCGGATGATAAAATTATCCCCTATTTGGCCAGTGGTAGCCCTTCCAAATTGACCTCTGTATCCTTGTAGTGAGGTATTATTATTATTCCTCGAACACTTTTTTTCCTTTCTGTCAAAATAAATTGTTCCATGTTCAACATGTATTTTTGTAGCCCCAGGCCCCAAAGCACCCATTTCTACAAGAAGTCCTCATTCCTTTTAATGGAGAATGTTATTTGTAAATGTTATTTGTAAACCAGCATCTGGGGTCTACATGTATTCATTACTACTTAGATCTCATTGCTTTCAGTCTTCTTAGTAAAAAGAACTAAGAAATATGTATGCATATACCTATATATTATATGTGTGCATTTACTTTTATATTTGTTTATATATCTATCTATTGAAAACAACGGGCTTACTCCAGAACTTCGCATTCTAATCTAAACTTAAGAATGGTCTAGCATTCCCCCTGTCCAATTTCCAACTCCCCTTCTCCAACAGTGAGAAACACGACTTCATTATCCTTGTTGTGTTAATTTATTTGTTCAAGTCTCCTCCACGTAACCAATGTCCGAACAAGACTGGTTCTTGGCCATAGGACCACCTCTGTCTGGTTCAATGACGACTATACCATAGACTTCCTGTTTACCTTTCACAGCATATTATAGTCAGTGTTTTAGAACTACTTTGGCACAAATCCACAGAAATAAATCGATTGACCCATTCAGTTGGAACAGTCACAGGCTCCTGTGAACAATGAGGAACACTTAAATTAATGAGTAGAAAACTAAGAGCAATCACGAATAACCAAAATAGTTGCTCAAATCTTACTATTTCTTTCCCAGATAGAATGTGGTTCAACATTATACCACAGACATTTTCCCAAACTTTCCATATTTATTTATTTTATTTTTTCCCAAATGTTTATTTAAATTCTAGTTAGTTAACGTATAGTGTAATATTGGTTTCAGAAATAGAATTTTATTTTATTTTATTTTATTTTGTTTTGTTTTGTTTTGTTTTATTTTATTTTATTTTATTTTATTTTATTTTATTTTATTTTTAAGGTTACTTGTTTCTTTTGAGACAAAGGGTGCATGGGAGGGCAGAGAGAGAGGGAGAGTTAGAGAGAATCCCAAGCAGGCTCCACACTGTCAGCACAGAGCCCAACACAGTGCTCAAACCCACAAACTGTGAAATCTTGACCTGGGTCAAAATCAAGAGTTGGATCCTTAACTGACTGAGCCACTCAGGTGCCCCTCAGAAGCAGATTAGTGGTTCATCACTTACATATAACACCCAGTGCTCATCATAACAAGTGTCCTTCTTAAGACCCATCAAAGCTTCCATGTTTAAAACCTGCATCATTTTTTATGCTGCTATAACTCGTTATGCCTACTTTTGTCCAGGCAACATGATACCTTCCATGAAACTGTCTGTTTGCCAGTCTCTAGCCAATGTTGGAGCTCTTGGAAGACAAGAACTGTCATTTCATTCCATATCAGGGCGTATCCCAGTGGCTAGCACCCTGGTTTTTCATAAACATTTGCCAAATCACTGAGTTATTCAATAACTAAATAATGCCACCATTAGTTAAAATGAATACACACGACCATTAAGTGAATGATCTAATATCTTTCTGGGTTTTTTTTTCTTTTTGAGACTATTTTGATTGTTTTCCTCTTTCTTATGGATCTTCAATACATTTTGATAAAAGCCTATTAAACTTTTATGCACCAGGCCCTGTGTTTGAAACTGCTACTTGAACCCGCTTTCCTATAGCAATCGTTCTGTAAATACCCAGTCTCAACACACTTGACTCAAAAATGAGTCAAGAGAGTCCCAGTCAGGCTCCACATTGTCAGCAAAGAGCTTGATGTGAGGCTCGGGCCCATGATCCGCGAGGTCATGACCTGAGCCAACATCAAGAGTCAGCCGCTTATGCGACTGAGCCACCCAGGCACCCCAAATTATCTCATTGATTTTTCGAGTTCATTGCATGTTATGACGCATATGAGGATATTTTGATGGGTTTCTGTTGCTGTTTCTTTTCTCTGTTCTTCTGTACAAGAAAAAGTCTTAAAAGCATGGCCTGTTGTCACTGTCTCCACTTACCTTACATTCTTTCCCATACAAGCCCCAGTGAGTTTTCTTGGCAGAAATACACCAAGACCTGAGAATCACCGTTTCCGAAATGACCTTTATATTTCAAAATTGTGTAGTCATGATTCTGTTTTCACTGGTTTTGATCTCGGCATTACTGGACATAGTTGGTGCCTCCATCCTTTCCGAAGTTCTCTCTGCTCCTGGCTTGAACGACACATACGCTTCTGGTTTCTTCCTTAACCTCACTGGAGCTCTTCTTTGCTGTTTCCTTTCCCTCTCTTTGCCCTCTAACTATTGCAGGACCTTAGGTTCAGTCCAGGGACTTCGCTTCTCCTCAACATTTGCTCTCTCATTCACCCAGTATTTTCGTTTTAAGCACCACTGGCATTTCAAAAAATCCAAAATGTTTCTTCAAGCCCTGAATTATTTCTCAAATTCATGTATACAACTGCTACTTAGTATCTTTATCTGGTTGCCTCATGTGCATCTCAGACTTTATTCTCTCTTTCTCTCTTGATCGCCCCTTGGGTCCTTCCCATTAATCTTCCTATTTGTAGTAGATGGCCCAACCATCTGCTCAGCCTCAACATCTAGGATCTATTCTTTCTCTTATATCCAGTCCATCAGTGTATCTGACTGATCCTACTTCTAAATCATATCCCAAAACTGACTTCTTTCCATCTTTTCTGGCTGCTCCCTGGTCCGTGTGACCATTTTTTTTTATCACCTAAGCAGCTATAATTGTCTACCAACTAGTTTTCCTGTCTTCACTCTCACGCCACTAAAATATATTCTCCCTATTTAAGGCAGGGCCATTCCTTACATTATAAATCAGATTATTCCATATTCCTAAAGTTTCCACCCCTAAAATTTTCTATTGCCTTATAATAAATCCAAACTCCTAACTCTGGCTAGTCATGGTTTACTTCTTCATCGTCTAAGGCAACTTTCCAACTTTTAAACTATGCTCCAGACAAGCTCTCCTTTTTAAAATTCCTTGAACACAACAAAAATGTTCTTCTTGTCTGTTCCTCCTATTTCGGTTGCTTTCCCCTAAACTTGCCATGGCTAGCTCCTTTTTTCCATTTATATCTCAGCTTAAATATCATCTTACCAGAGACATCTTCCAAGTGACCTCATCTCAAGTCATAATTAATCACTCTCTAAGACAGCAGCATATTTTAACTTCTTACTTATCCCTAATCAATACCACATAATATTTTCTTGTTCATTTTTCCTTCACTTGTTTGATTCTCCTTGGTATAAGGCAGGACCTTGTCTATCTTTTTTACCAGTATACTCCCAGTGCCCACAACCGTGCACAGACTGGCTACTCAAATACTTTCTGAATGAATGATTCCTTAATCACATTATTTTATTCACTAGCACATGGAAAAGAAACTTCAACATGGGTGCTGTCGGGGACTGTTATCAGGTTTCTCAATAAACTTAATGTTGCATTTTTAAGTCTGGCTGCTTTAGGAGGTAGATATAACTCTCAGTGGTGGGCAATACCTGAATACTTGCAATGTGACTAGTGAAACTGGGAAAGCGAACATCTAATTCTATTTCGTTTACATTTAAGTAGCCACATGTGGCTAATGGCCACGATTCTGGATAGAGAGCTCTAGCGAGAAAGTTCCTCCATTGGAGACAGTTTCTCTGTCTTAATTTATCTCTCCATCTTGAGTACTGAGCAAGCTTCTGACGCAACACAGATGCTCATGAGGCTGAATGAAACTCTTGCAGCAAAAGTGGCACTGGATGGCAAGTTGGTGAGAACCCTTAGCCTTGCTGGAGAGAGGCAGGGAACCCAAGTGATGCCTCAGTGATACAGAAGGCTCTCATGTGATGTCTCCTCTTCAGTGTAGTCATGGAAGTAGTACAGATCTTAGGGTTTGGAGGTAATAATCCGAGATGCCCACCTGCTATTGACAAGCTATTTGACTTCAGTTGAGCTACATCAGCACTGCTGAGCTTCTTCTTCATCACCTGTAAAATGGTGATGTTAAAGAATGCAGCTTATAACTCACTGGATTTTTATAGGAATCCATTGAGGCCAAGAATAGGAAAACCAAGCTGTAAATTGTGAAGTGGTCTGTAAGTATATGGTTTTGTTATTAGTCCCACAGATTGGTCCCGTTGGCAGATAAATATTAGGAGTCAGTTATCAAACATCACATCATCTAGACAGTATTGGCCCTAGAAATGTTGGCATCTGCTCATTTTACCCCATGATGGAAAAAGAATAAATAAATCATAAATGATTAATTTAGACTTCCCTCCACACCTCCCGTTAACAGCTTAAAGCCCCCACCACACAGCAGGCTTGGTGATGAACTGCTGTGGTAGAACCTTCAAGACGGCGGCTAACCCCTTCTCCAAGTACAACCAGCTGTGAAAACAAATTTAGCTCCACCAACATTGCAAAAGAGCAAAGCCTTTTCATAGGTTAGAGATATAATGTTCACCCCATTCAGAGGAACCCAAACCAAATACCGATGGCTTGTGGGGTAAGAGGATATTAAGCATAATAGACAGATTATCTGCTAGTTTACTGAAGGTGAAGGAAGAGACGTTTGTCATAGTTTTCCTAGAAAATGAGACTTTATCAAAGGCAGAGAAGGTGAAAGGTCACCAGTTCTATTGGTGCGATTATTATCTTTACATAGCTGGAGTGGCAAAAGAAATGATCCCAAACAGAGCAAAACAAAACAGACCTCACCGAAGCACTTCAAGATGAGCCCCCAAGAAGCCATCACGCCAGACCTGCCGGCTTCACCTTAATTTATCATCTCAGGTCTTGTTGACAAGAGTTGATTGGGTTTTCCATCTATCCAGGCTGCAGCAGGTTTCGTCATGACAAACCACTTGGTGAACACTGGGAATGGTTATTTTTTAGGAAACACCATTAGAGCAAAAATGGTACTACCATTTTTGAGCACGTACTGCATCCCTGAAACTATTCATCTCAACTGACGATCCACAAAATAAGTTACCGTTACCACTTCGCAAATGAAGCAACTTGGGCTTCAGCAAATTGGCCCATCATAGCTGGCTTCAGGGAAATTTATGCTTTTAGTGTTAGTAAATACGGTAGTGAATATCATATCAGAAACAGCCACTTATATAAAGTACTTTCCTAGTGCCTCAAAGATGTGCACATAAGAGACTTGGTAAGCAATGTCTGTTAGGTATTTTTATCAACGTATCTTGCTCACATCTCTCTACAGCTTCTCATCTTGGAAAGCTTGGAAATCTCAAGAAACTCTTCTTCTGTTCAAGCTAGTTTGCTTTTGTCCCTCTTTCATCTGATCTGAGTGGTCTACTCTTACTGGTTAATTGCACTGACCCCTCCCCGGCATCTGGTGCATCTGCTCTGTCTAGCTCCTGCCATGTAGCGTGTGCCTTAGTTGACCGGTCTGACTTTTGTTTTACCTTCCTCTGAAAACATGGCTCTTTGGAGTTTCCTAGTTCTTTATATTAAAAAAAAAATGAGACTTTCCCACATAGGCTTCTCAGAACCAGGAGTTAACCCAGAACTGCTAGTTCCTTTGACACTTTCCACACACTGAGATACCTCATATTTTACTGTTTTTTACCATAATTTATTGTCAAGTTGGTTTCCATGCAACACCCAAGGCTCATCCCAACAAGTGCCCTCCTCAATGCCCATCACCCATTTTCCCCTCTCCCCTACCCCTCATCAACCCTCAGTTTGTTCTCAGTATTTAAGAGTCTCTTACGGTTTGCCTCTTTCTCTCTCTCTCTCTCTCTCTCTCTCTCTCTCTCTCTGTAACTTTTTTCCCCTTCTCCTCCCCCATGGTATTCTGTTAAGTTTCTCAAGATCCACATATGAGTGAAAACATGTGGGAGATACCTCATATTTTAATGGAAATAACTATGATTTAACAAACTCGGATGTTGCAACATGAGTTGAAGCTTAAAAAAATGATGGCAGCTAACATTTCTTGTTTTCTAAGTGACAGGTAATTTACTGAGCCTTCACACACAGCAACACATTTAATCATAAAAGAACATAAAGAAATGGAGGTCATGATCATTTTTATTTAACAAATGAGTAAACTCAGGCAGAGAGAGATCAGAAGATTAGTCTAGGACCACAGAGGGGCCAAGTGGTAAACCAAAGTCTGACTCCAAACTTGTATTCTTATGTGATCTAGAGTGGTAGCATGTAAAAAAGTACGTAGACTTTGTAAACCAGAGCCTTGACTCAGGCCATCTCTACCACTCCATGTGGGCCAGTCTCCCCACCCCAAGCAAGCTGGCCAACATTTCTACATGGTGGTTATATGCATGAGTTCTGGAACTGGACTGTCTGAGTTGGCTCCACTCCTTCTTCTTACCAGTTACTGGAAGCTTGGACAATTGAATTGACCATTCTGTGCATCAGCTTCCTCGTCTAATGATGGTATCTTTCCCCACAGATGATTAAAGAAGTTAATATAAGTGTTTATAACTGTGTTTGGCCCAGAGTAAACGGGTAACAAATAGTAGCTAGGATTGTTGTTATGGTTGAGATTTGGGGTCCTCACTTGTTAAACCAGGATGACATCTGGCCGGTCTTGTCAATGTATGGTGGAAATGGGGAGATCAAAACCACCCACCACTGGGTGCTATTACCCTTTTGCTTTGGCAGATGCTTTGGAGAAGCCACTGAACCTCCACAGCAATTTTCAGAGAAGGTTTGGATAGAGACATTGTTCTAGGGCCCAGGGGCTGCGTCTGCTTCATTTTGTTTCTTTTTCTAGATCCTTTACTGACTTAGTTCACCCACAGCCTGTTCACACAGGACAAACAGATGGACAAGCTATCAGAGCTGGGCAGACAGGAGCGGAGTTAGAAGCAGCAGAGACATGAGTCGGACAGCCCCGACTTCAAGTCCCGTCTCCCACGCTCCATAGGCTGGTCTTGGGCAGCCACCCACACCCTCTGAGCCTGGTCTGACACGTCTAAAATGCAGAGAGCAGCACCAGACTCACGGACTACCATATCATCTTAAATGTACCATATGTAAAGCCCACAGGAGAACTGTTTTCCACCCAACCTCACTTCACCAAACGCTCAGGGTCATGGGCAACTCTATCATCTCCTGGTATCAGTTCAAGAACTATGGGCTGGATTTTTCCCGTGGGGGAAAAAAAAAGAGGGGAAAAAAACCTACATTGTGTGATTAATTTAAGTGCATGAGAATTGTAGCATTGATGGTTGGTTAAATAGAGCTCTGTGTTTAGGTTAAGCACTGATTTCCTTTAGGTAGCATATGCACTTAATTATTCAGCATGAGTAACACTTAAATACAGTAGTATGGATCGGTTTAAGGGAAGTGCAGTACTGGTTCAGTTTAACTAAATGGATGCAGGTCAAGTAGGAGCTAAAATACAGCGTCAAGTTGAAACGTACAGATGAGTCCCCGCTAAGGCAGAACATGAAGGTGGTCAGAAGCGAGACAGGTTCCATGTTCCATGGCTTCATGTTCCAACTGCTTCCCTGTTCCCTCCCACCTCCACCTTTGAGACCACCACTAGGATCCCAAGCTCTTCTAAAATGTTAAAGATAAATATGTAATGAAATGCCCATACGTGTCATTCATTCTAACGGTATTTAACAAGCACCTACTGTATTCCAGGCCCCAGAATATAAGTGCTCAGGGCATAGATGTGCCTCAAGCACATTACCCGATGCACTCAAAGAGATTGAATAAACAGGCAATTTTCCTTGGACTTAAAAAATAAAAAAAAAAATCATCAGCTATGGATTCCTCTCTCAGGGAATTTTCTGGAGTCTAATAGGTTGGGGGAAGAGAAAGCTGGGGCAGGAGAAAAGCCACTGGCAAAATCCCCCAGAGTTTGGGGGAGAGTGGCTGTGACTGTGGAAACCCCCCACACATTCCAGGTAGAGAGAAGGGACATGAGGAAAAGCTGGGTGTACAAAAGTCACAGGAAGCAGACTTTCTGGAACAGCCTCACGGGCTCAGTGAACAGAACCCAAGCCACTTGACTTCCACTATTGCTGCTTTTTTCCATTTGATCTTTTCAAGTTAAAGCTCATTTTGTGCACCATTTTGGAGAGGCATGGGAAGGTGTAACAGGCACCAGGCACTGAAGCAGCAGAATGTCCTAGAAGAAGCACCTTATTGGTTTTAGCAGGCCAGGCACCTCAACCCAATGCCGGGTGACTGGATATGCCCCCCCTCAGCAATAGGTACTTCTGTTTCCTCATCCATGACACAAGTAGGTCCCACAATATCGCAGACTCCACTAGCCTTCGTATTGTTCAAGTCTGTAAATTCTCCAATGCAAACTGGCCAGGGAGAACATGTCTTCCTTCCTGGCCTTCCACTGTCCCCTTAGAATAATGCATGACCTGGTCTCTTTGGATTCTTGTTTGCCTTCCCAACACCTGAATATGCACGTTGTGCCGAAGCACGAAGTAATGAGTTTCTGCTTCCAAATGTTGTTTGACGCTCGGGAACCCTGGTGAAGGGAAAATGTGTTTCAGTGGGCAACAAAGATGCTCTGTCTACTTCCGGCACCTACCCTCACAGGCTCTGGTCTTAGCTCATCCTAGTCTCCAGGCTCTTTGCAATTCTGCAAATTGTTGATAATCTATAGCAATATCAAGTAATCGTTGTCTATAGACATGCAAATTCAGTCCTGTCCTTAGAGGTCTAATTGACTGTCCTCCTCACCTGTGAGTAAACAGTTTTATATTCCAGTAGTCCTCATCTATGAATGTCAGTTCTTCGTATTTTCTTCAGAATTAAGGACACACTCTTAGACTGATCATTAACCCTCAACCTTTGCGTCACGAAATGGGAAACTCAGGTAGAGTGTGGGCCTGGAGGGGTGGTAAAAGTTCTTTTACTTCTAGCATCTGATACCTTAGACCCTCTGTGGGTCTGTATACTACATTATACTAACACTAGATGAACTGTTAGGAATTTTTTTTTTCACTTACAGCAACAACAACCACAACAACATTTTTTTTAAATTTTTTTTTCAACGTTTATTTATTTTGGGGACAGAGAGAGACAGAGCATGAACGGGGGAGGGGCAGAGAGAGAGGGAGACACAGAATCGGAAACAGGCTCCAGGCTCTGAGCCATCAGCCCAGAGCCCGACGCGGGGCTCGAACTCACGGACCGCGAGATCGTGACCTGGCTGCAGTCGGACGCTTAACCGACTGCGCCACCCAGGCACCCCCACAACAACATTTTTTTAAAAGTAGGCATATCGGTTTGCTAGAACTGCCATGACCAAACACCACAGACTGAGTGGTTCCAACAACAGAAATCTATTTTCTCATAGTTCGGGAGGTTAGAAATCCAGGATCAAGGTGTTGGTTCCTTCTGAGGGCTGTGAGGGAAAGGTGTGATCCAGGCCTGTCTCCTTGGCTTGTTGATAACTATCTTTTCTCAATATTTATATCATTTTCCCTCTGTTAGATCTATGTCACATTTCCTCCTCCTCTATGACATCAGTCATATTGGAATAGGGCTCACCCGAATCACCGCGGTTTAATTTAAGTACCTCTTTAAAGACCCTATGTCTAAATCTAGTCTAGTCTCATTCCGAAATTTAAGGTTTGGGACTTCGCATATGAACATTTTGGGGTGACAAGTCAGCCCATCACAGTAGGACTGAACAAAAATGAGTATGCCACTTTGCTCTGGGTCACCCATGGCGTTTGTGACTATCTAGGCAACAGAAATGAAAGATATGAGTGCACTTTACCATATCCTCTGCTAGGATGCTATAACCAGTTCCCTAAATGTAACAGTGCTCCAAATGAGAGCTGCTCAATTTAGCAAAGCAAAATATAAAACACCCAATTCTATTTGAATTACAGATAAATAATGAATTGGTTTTTATTAGTATAAGTATATCCCATGCCACATTTGGGACACGCTTATGCTAAAGTTATTTGTTATTAATCTGACATCCATATTTAACTGGATGCCCTGTCTTTCATTTGACAATGCTACTCAATGATATACAGATGTTATTATATCTAGAGTTCTCACTTGTCACTTCCACGCACTTTACATAGATAAGTCCTCATCACCTCTTGACTAAATGTTTGTGTCCCTGCCCAAACTCATATCTTTAAGCCCCAGTACCCAGCGTGGCTGTATTTGGAGATGGGGCCTCTAAGGAAGTAATTAAGATGAAATGAGGTCAGGAGCATGGGGCCCTCATCAGATTGGATTAGTGTCCTTATAAAAAGAGACACCTTGGGGCGCCTGGGTGGCGCAGTCGGTTAAGCGTCCGACTTCAGCCAGGTCACGATCTAGCGGTCCAGGAGTTCGAGCCCCGCGTCAGGCTCTGGGCTGATGGCTTGGAGCCTGGAGCCTGTTTCCCATTCTGTGTCTCCCTCTTTCTCTGCCCCTCCCCCGTTCATGCTCTGTCTCTCTCTGTCCCAAAAATAAATAAACGTTGAAAAAAAAAATTAAAAAAAAAAAAAAAAGAGACACCAGAGAACTCTCTCTTTCCCTTTGTCTCTATGCACACATAAAGAGGCCATGTGAACACACAGTGAGCTGGCCCACAGGCCAACAGAAGAAGGCCTTAAACAAAACCTACTTTGCCAGTACCTTGATCTTGGACTTGTCAGCCTCTTGAACTAGGAAAAAATAAACTTCTGTCGTGTAAGCCTCTCAGTCTATGAAATTTTGATATGAAAGCCCTAAAAAACTAATATAAACCTTAAAACAGTTCACCAGGGACTATTACACAGTGTATGACATAGAATGGAGTGCTCATGACTAGTTGAATGAATGGCAGGTCTATTCATTTTGGATCCTCTGAATGAAGTGGGTACCCACCTTCCCTTTTAGGAATGAATCTGTCTTAACCAGCCTCTGCTGGAACCTGTCTTAATACATTGCTCCATATTGCCAATGCTTGTTCGTTTGCCTGCCTATAACCGGGGATTCTGGAAGACAAAGACTGTAAGCCATTCATTCATTGTTATGCCTCTAACACTAAGCAAAGTCCTTCCCACACTGAATGCTCACGATTTCCAATGGCACACACTCAAGAGAAAAATACATTTGACATGTAATGAAATGTGATATTAGTTGAAGTGCTTGGGACTTGGGATGTTGATAGTAGAACTAGGGGGCTGAAGTCAGTTTCCGAACACCTCCTTCAAATTCCCCAATTAAAATATCCTCTAACCACTGTGTTTAGAGGCAAGCCACGTATCTGAGTACACATGTCCGGGCACTGCTGGAATGAGATCAAATGTTTCCTGTCAGAGCTGGGTCTCAACAGCCCTTGGGGGGGCTCTCAGTGACCCCTAGAGCCGGTGTGAAAGTGGACCAGCAGCCAGATGGCTTCACATTTCCACATTCCTTCAGCTTGTTTTCCTACTGTGGCAGATACTCAAGAGCATCCCAAATCCTCAAGAGAGATGGTATTTCAGGAAGATCCTTGTTACTTTTAGAAAACAGGAGATCTGAACTCTTGAGCCCAATGAAGAAAGAGAAGATTTTAAACCTACACCAACAGTTTGTAAGCTATCTGCAAGGATAGAAGAAAAATATCCAAGTGAATAGTGGTGGGTTTTTTTTTCTCAACATTCAGTTCCACCTGGGGACAAAAGTGCCACACATATATCCACTCCTGAAGATTAAGACAGGTCAGGGATCACAGAGTTGTGGCCACACAAACAGATTATCCTGTTTCCTGAGACATCATTTTATGTCGCAGCTGCCTCCTTGGAGGAAGATCATGAATCACATTGTTCTTTTCTCTTCCATTTGATCCGACACCATGTAAATAAGCAATGTTGAATGGGAAAGAAAACATTTCAGGCAAACGATTTCAATACAGTTGGAGCTGCTTACCTTGTGTAAGCAATATGCTTGCTCAGTGACGAGGTCTAGAAAGAAGCAGTCTTTCCAGATACTAGAAAGAAGTGGTAGTCTTGGAGATGAATAGCTTGGATAAATTAATAAGGAAAAATTATTTACCTTTGATTATGTGACAGGGGTTTATTGGGGTTTCTTTTTCCCCACAGGTAATATTTTACTCTGCTACCCTGGGGGTGGGGCAGTGATAATGGTTCTACTTTTTATAAGTTGTGATAAGAAAACATGCCTCCAGTCATTTAATAAAGAGGCAAAGTCAGCCTTTGAACCCTCACCTCTCTGACTCTAAGTAATTAATTTATTACCGCAGCGAACATTTAACTATAATTAGCTGTGCCAAAGATCAATGATTATTGAACAAAGAATGAATAATTTTATTTGATCTCATTTTATCTATTTTTGGACAACTTAAACTGAAATAAAAGAGGTTGAAGCATTGACCTATTTTCACAAGTCTCAAAAACCAGAGGTTTGACCTTTTCTCTCCCATGAAGGAATTGAAAGATGAGAGAAGTCCATTTTTAAGATATAATATGAGAGAGCAAGATAGCCATAAGATATTACAATGTGCCAGTCTTTTGAATAAATTGGTTTGGGATGAGTTGTTTCTTAACGTAGTCACATGTGACTCTCCTACGAAGTCTCACTCTGCTACCAACAGGATAAAAAGGTAAAAAGTAGAGATCGAGATGGAGATATGAGAAAGATATCTCTGACAATTGGCCACCAAAATGGATGAAATATTTGGCTTGGATTGAATAGCGTGGTAAAGTTGGAAAAGCCGCGGTCATATAGCATGCCTTCAATATGTGTGATATCTTGCCTCAGTGTGCTTCATCTAAAATTTCTCAGTTTGGGGTAGGTCTGAGTGTGTATCCAAGTTCTGCCAAATAGCATGTGTAGACCTTGAGAGACCCACCTACCTCTCTGAGTGCAAAGGAAGGGGTATAATAGTTATAGCTACTTCATTTAATATTATGATGCCTTATGAGATAATCCTTCCAAAGCACACAAAAAATGTCTGACATATAATGTACCTAAAAAAAAAAGATAGAATGAAATTATTTAATGCAAGAAAACCTTTAAAAAATAATATATTTAGACCATAGCATAAAATGGCCTTACTTCATTTTACTAATACCATCAAAATCGTGGTTAGACAACACTAGAGGTTACAAATAGGATTATATCACCCTGCCTTCTTTGACCTATTTTCCCTACCAATGACCTAAGGCTTACTTTGCTTAGAACATCATTATTAATCAAAGTAATCAGAAAACCAATAACTATCCAATCATACAGATGTCAACCTTAGTTCTAAATTAGCACCATGACGTTTGTAGAGGGAGAAGGACTAATACTAACCAGCAACAGAACAATGGAGTATTATGGAAAAACATTGAATTAGTAATCAGCATAACTTCAGACATGTTTTCTTTCGATTTACATCGTGTCTCTGGGTCTTAGATTCCTCATCTGGACCCAAGGGGTTCGAACAAAATCACATGCATGGTTGCTCCCATTTTTCTCAAATGGAAGTTATTACCTTTTTAATGTTGCTTTAGTAATATCATACAAGTATCAGTAACAATTATTATTATAAATAATTTGAGTTCTTCTCCTTCCTGAATCACTGCCTCAGTCATTAAACCCAATTACCTCATTATCTGAATTCACACGGATTATAACCCTGAAAGGCATGTACAAGAATGGCTTTGAAGAAACCAACGTGTCACCTCATGCATTCATAAAATAATCAAAAGTGTTGAGGCCATATGGTGAAAGGCCCAAGGTTCGCTGCCTCCTTTCCCCAAGCTCTCCTTTGACTTCCATTTCCATTCCACATTTTGGAGTATTTATTTACCTTAAGCTTAGAGGAGACCCTGCAGTCCCTGAAGGGGATATGGAGAGATGCAGTTCTAAAGAGGGACTTGGGAGAAAACCATATTTCATGCCCATTGGCATTTGGAAGGCCGTCCAACTATCTGTTGGGAAGTTTCTTGCAAAGAGTATAAACAGAGAGTTAGAGGGTGGCCGAGCATTGGACTTCCCATCTGACTTGAAGCTCTCAGCACCTCCAGTTCACCATCTGCAAGATAGATCATCAGAACGTAACAGACCATTTATTCTGATGACCTTGTTTTACTGATGTAGGAATCGGGGGCCCTGAGAGTGAAGCAATGTGCCCAAGGTCGCAGAATGAGTTAACGTTGTTCTCAATCAGAGACCACACTCTAGGCGATCCCTTTCCTTCCTTTAAGTCAAGCATGAGTTTGTGACAAGAAAGAATTTGGATAATTGTAAATAACCAGGCACTATTTAGTCATCTTGCATGCTTCAGCCACACAATGAATTTAGTTTGCTGGAGTGGCTTCTCTTTCAAGAAAACCTTAGCTGGATGTTTTTAATTCAAATTCTGTGTTTTTCTTTAGCCTCTGGGTTACCCTCTGTTCCCCTCTTTGTAAAACAAGGATAGGGGCGCCTGGGTGGCGCAGTCGGTTAAGCGGCCGACTTCAGCCAGGTCACGATCTCGCGGTCCGTGAGTTCCAGCCCCGCGTTGGGCTCTGGGCTGATGGCTCAGAGCCTGGAGCCTGCTTCGGATTCTGTGTCTCCTTCTCTCTCTGCCCCTCCCCCATTCATGCTCTGTCTCTCTCTCTCAAAAATAAATAAATGTTAAAAAAAAATTAAAAAAAAAAACAAGGATAATAACATCTACTTCATCGAATTGCTGCTGCATTAAAATGAAACATGATAACATTTGCTAAGGAGTAGAACACGGTGCCTGACACCTGGTGGGGATTCTAAAATATCCTTTTCTCCTCATATGACTCCCCTGAACGGTGATCACCACACTTCAGTCCCCAACAGTCAGACATTCTTCATAGAACACCCAGCGAAATGTCAGGCAACTGCTACGTTTCAAATATTTTTCTTCTCTCTTATTAGTCACATTGTGGACGGATTCCTACTAAAAATGCTTTGCCAGAGAATGAGAAAGGAATTCTAAAAAATAACTGTTATGAGACTTCCAGTTAAAGGAAACAGAGACAGCACAGGCATACGCCCACAAACACATACTATACATACACATTACTTCTATCTCCCTCCCTAACCGGCTCCTCCCCTCAAAAAAAAAAAATACATAAAATCACCAAAAGGACAGGTAAGTTATTTTTAAAGGTTTGCATTCATAAGAACAAAGAGGAGAGAATCGCATAACAATTTTGGAAGCCGGAAAGCAGATGCCTGAGTTGTAGTAAGTCACTTAGCAGACGCGCAGAAATCGATTTTTAAGCTGGCCGTTAAGGAATCCAAGAAGCAACTTGATTTACACCACAGAACTCCTGAAATCCTCAGAAACTGGAAGCATCATCTATCCCTGAGGATGACAGAGAAGGTGGGACAAAATGCAAAAGGAATAGGTTGAAACGCTATTGAAACAGAATCAGATCACTAGATCTCTCTCCCTTGCCTATACAGCATTCCACTCATCTGGCAGAAAAGGTGAGGGTTATTCCTAAAAAAAGGTAAAATAAAAAGTCTCTGGACAGGCAGATGCCAGGCACATTGGGGTATGAGGATGGGGGGGTGCTTTGGTGAAAAAAAAGGAAGCACAAGTACAAGTTCACACACTCGCTGTTGAGTCATGGAGACCTCCCTGCTGTCTCCCTACACAGCTTTCAGAGTGCTGGCAGCCACTTACATCCGGGACATCAGAAGAGTCCTCTCTAGAGAGCTGGACTAGTCCAAGGGAAGAGACCTTAATGTACTGGCCTCAGAAGTTTCTGATGGAAACAGCCAGTTAAGTTTCCCTACGGTGGGAAAACCAACTGACAGAATTGAAACTTCTAATCAGATATCAGTGCCCATCCTTATAAACTGGCAACCAGCTAAGGTCACCTGAGATTGAACAAGAGCATCTAATAGAAAAGCCAGAAATGAGAGCGAGAGAGAGAGAGAGAGAGAGAGAGAGAAAGAGAGAAATTGCAAGAAAGATGAACCGCACAGAAAGAACATAGCAAAAATACAGTCTTTGGTATCGTCCAAGGGATAAGAGAATACATCTAATCTACAAAACAAGAACAAAAAGCTATGAATCAGGAACTCCCAAAGAGCAACAAAAAGAGCTCCTAGGATTATGAGAAATAAGAATGAATGTAGAGAAATGTGCAAAAACATGAGAGAAGAAATGAAAACCCAACAGAGGCTTTTCAAAATAAAAATCAGTAAATCTCATGGAAAGTTAGAGCAGAATAATAGAGATGTAAAATGAACGAAACAAAAAAAAAAATGTGACTCATCCCAGAGATTTAATATCCGCATATTAGTAATTGTTGTCAGCAAAAGGAGAAAATTTGGAGGTAAAGAATTCACCAGAGAAATAACTAAACAGTTTCCCAAGCCTGAAACCCATAAGTTTCTGTGTCAAAGGGCTTAGCACAGGCATGGAAACTATACTACATCAAGGCACACTATCAGAAAGTTTCAGAACATTGGAAGGGAAGAAAAAAACAACAACATTCCACAAGCTTCCAGACAAGCGGCCAGGTATTGCAGAGGAGGGAATAAGTTTTACATACAGGATCAAGAATCAATATAACACTGCATGTCTCAACAGCGACACAGGAAGCAAGAAAGCAATGGAGAAAACCATTAAAAACGATGGGGGGAAATGATTTGCCCCCTAAGACCCCTCTGCACGATCCATTGATTTCATAAGAAGACATAATAAGGGTATTCTGAGGCAGGAGAGGTCTTAAAACTTTCTAATCATGTATTCTTTCTCAGAAACCACCTGGCAGATTGGCCTCGCTTTCTCTGAGAAAGGGCATAAGCCAGGAAAGAGGAAACAATGGAATGATCACCAAGAAGGTGACCTGATACAAGAGAGAGACAAAACGGATCCCCGGAGTGAAGGCAAATAAGGGAACGGTCTGTGCAGCAGGCCAGGGAGGAGCCGTCAAGAAGGGCTTACTCTCAGAAAATGACATTTTTACATGCCTGAGGTATTTGTGCGTATTCAAAAGAGATTTACACAACTGGGAAAGAGTTCAGAGTTGAGTCAATAATACATATATAGAGAATGAGCCAATGAAACAAGGAAATTCATTGACTTCATATTTTGCAGGAAAGCAAAGACAATCACATTGCATGGTATGGGTCGATTAAGAGTAGACCGTGCATATCATAATAACGTAATACTGAATATTAACTAAGCAAAATCGCTAGCTAAGCATATGGGCGGATGGAACGATAGGAAATATGGAGGAGAGTAAACGAGATAAAGATGGGGTAGTGGTGGAGGGTAGATAAAAGAAAGCAAAACCCCATCTTCTATATTGGGAAGTCAATATGTCACGTCCAAAACAGAAAGATCTAGAAGCATAATCATGTCATTGGAAAACATGGAGATAAATGCCAAGGATTTGTCTAAAAAAAATTTCCAAGCAGTTGCCTCTAGGAAGAAGGTCGTGTCTAGGGTAGAGCCATGACTGCCATTTTTCTTAAGTCTTTATAACTATTTGATGCTTTTCAAACCCATACATGTTTACTTTTGAGAAAAGCAAAATTAAATTAAAACTAGTGTTTTTGAAGCTTCCTCTGTAAGACTTTTAGCTCTATTAACTGAAAACTGAAATATATTAATTACCTTCTTTAAAGTGCCTCATGTCTGTTTTAACCAAGAACAAACAATATCCATGCAATCACCAAGTCTGATGCTCTGTTTCATCAGTTTCTTCCAAGACACGAAAAATTTAAATTAGCAATACTAAAATTAAGAAATGCTCGTCTATGTTACCACCTAGAGTCATTTTACTTGAGTTGTCCACCTGTATATACATGCCACACTGAAAGCACCCCAACAGAATCATTCATGAAAGAGAGCTCACTGCCCTGAACTCACCACTAGAGGGAAATGTTGGTCTTTTTACTAAGCATTCAGTCCAACCAGGACCTGCTTCTTTAGGCAATGGTTAAGAATGATAAAACCATGGCTTGTGTCATTTTTCCCCCCTTCCTAGTGTAAAATACTGGAGTTTGAGGGGACCTTGGTGTCCACCTAGGTCAAGTCTCTGACCTCTCTTTTTCTATGCTTATAGAAATCAAGGCTCAGAGATGAACAGTGCTAAGGACAGGAGAAAGTGAGTACTAAAGTCAGTTTCCTGATTTGCCTAAACTGGGCAAATCTGAAATTAAACGGGAGAGTGGTTCTATAGAAGTGGCTTTTGAGTGCAAGATCCTTGAGCAGGAGAACACTCCTTGAATGTTGCTATGCACCTGGCATGGGTGATCTACCTTGGGCTTGCACTTTACATTCTTTATTTTTGTCCTGGTTGAGTTTTGTGAGGTAGAAACAATCATTATCTCCTTTCTACAGATGAGGAAACTAAGGCACAAATAAGTTAAGTTACCTACGCAAAATCACACAGGGAATAACTCCCAGAGCAGGCATTCAAACCCAGACTGTATAGCTCCGGAGTTCATGACTATGACCGCCATGTTTCCTGACTACCTATGGAAGACGTGGAATCTATCTACAAAGTATCTCTTTTCTCTGGGGACGTGATCCCACTTCACTTTTTGCCTAGATGGGATGATTTGTCCCGATGGCCACTGAGATTCTTCAAGATCCCAGCCCTGTAGGCAGAGCTGCCTCAGTGTCTGATGTCCTTCTGTTCCCAGTGTCTCTCACAGTGCCACCTAGCTCAGAGGACCGGCTCATGAAATGACAGGAGAGTGAGTAAATATAATGCTAATTACTTTAGAAAACATACTCACATCACATCTTACAGTTCATACTGTTTAAGAAAACAGTTAAGAAAACAAAAGCCATCATTGTGCACTTGGTCTCTCTTAAGACTGTGGAATCGATCCAACCCAACGTCTAATTCTTCCTGACCTCCCCCCACCTCACACAGTTTGCAATGCTGCTTTTCAGTCCATAAAATACAGTCGTGTCACCGCGTACATGGGCAGGCTCCTGGGCCCACTGCATTGTATCTTTCATGAGCTGACGTGTCACTGCTTTACAAAACACCTGGAGTCTGTGTCGTTTATTGCTCTGAGCCCAGCCAAGTTCTTGTTCTGCCTTTCTCAGAACTTGGAGCTGGTTTACCTCACCATTGCTCAGAACGCTGGGGCTAAGGGGCTTGGGGGCACAGGCTCCTGTGCAAAGATGGAAATCACGTTCAAGGAGGAGGACTTCCTGATGCAGTTTACAGCTAGGGGAATTTCCTCCCAAAGACTGCATGTCTCTGCACAGATTTTCAAACTCCCTGCTGAAGGATCTGAAGTCATTCAATGCAATTCTGGAAGGGTTAAAATGCCCCTGACTTGTGCGCCACTCCCCAATCTTTAATCCGTCTTCAACATATTTTTTTCTTAACATTGACTTTGAGTACACGGTGCTGTGACTTGTAATCTCTGTATAGAGTCTTGTAACCACCACCACAATCACGAGATTGAACAGTTCTGTGACCACCTGAAACTAACATTTATTTATGGCTACACTCTCTTCTGTCCCTAACCCTGGCAAACATCAATATATTCCCCATCACTGTAACTTTGTCCTTTTGTGACCATCATATAAACGCAATCATGGGGCGTGTAAACTTTGAGGCTAGTCTCTTCTACTCAACATAATGTTTTTAAAATGAATGCAAATTGTTTTATGTATCTCTGGTTCATTCTTTTTTATTGCTGAAAACTATCCCATTGTATGAATCTCCCACGGTTTGCTTGTTTGTTTGATTGATTGTGTGTTCCGATTATTCGGCCACTGAAAGAAACTTGAGTTTCCGTTTGGGAGCAGTTATAAATAGGGTTGCTGTAAACATTCATATGTAGGTCTTTTGTGTGAACATAAGGTTCCATGAAACTAGGATCAATGTCTAGAAAGGGGATTGCTGTGTCATATGATAAGTGTATTTTTAACTTTATAACAAACTGCCCACGTTTTTTCTCTATAGTAGCTCTACCGTATCACATCCCCACTGGTAATGTACAAGCACTCCAGTTGCTCCTCATCTTGTCCAGAGCTTCATATTGTCAGTATCCTTTAGTTATTCCAATAGTTGTCTACTGTTTCCTAATGGCTTATGACATTGAGCATCTTGTAACGTGCTGTTTTGTCCTCTATATACCCTCTTTATTTAAGTGTCCGTGCAGAGGTTTTGCCCATTTTTTTTTAAAGTGGGTTTTTGCTTTCTCATTGTTGACTTTTTTTGAGAATTTTAAATATGTTCTGCATACAAGTCATTTGTCAGATATGTGATTTTTAAATATTTCCCCCTGGTCTGTGACCAGAGTAATTTTCTTTTTTTATAAAGCCCAATTTATCATTTTTTTTAAATTTCCTGGATTAGGATTTGAGGACAATGTCTAGTAACTTCTTGCTTATAAAGAAGTTTTTTTTTTATAAAGCCCAATTTATCATTTTTTTAAAATTTCCTGGATTAGGATTTGAGGACAATGTCTAGTAACTTCTTGCTTAACCTTAGGTCACAAAACTTTTCAAAAGTTTATTGCTTAATATTTTACATTTAGGTCCGTGATCCATTTGGGGTTAATATTTGTAGAAAGTGTGAGATTTAGGTTGAAGTTCAATATCTTGCATGTAGATACTCAATTTTTTCCAAACCAATTTATTGAAAAGACTATCCTCTCTCTATTGAATTGCCTTTGCATCTTTGTCAAAAATCAACTGGCTACATATGTGTGGGTCTATTTACAGATTCTCTTCTGTTCCATTAATTTATGTACCAGTCCCTTCAATGCCATGATGCTATGTTCAGTGTAGCTTTATAGTAAGTCTTAAAATCAAGTAATGTGAGTACTCCAAATTTATTCTACCATTTGACAATTCTAGCTCATTTGCCTTTCTTTAATAATTTTAGAAATTTTAAGTATGATGTTAGCTCTAGGTTTTTTTGTAATGTTCTTTACAAGCTTAAGGAAGTTCCCTTCTATTCTCAGTTGGCAGAGAATTATTTTTTTTTAATGTTTATTTATTTTTGAGAGAGACAGAGACAGAGCATGAGTAGGGGAGGGACGTGAAGAGGAGGGGCAGAGAGAGAGAGGGAGACATAGAATCTGAATCAGGTCCAGGCTCTGAGCTGTCAACACAGAGCCTGACGCGGGGCTCAAACTCACAGACTATGAGATAATGACCTGAGCCGAAGTCGGAAGCCCAACCGACTCAGCCACCCAAGCGCCGCTGAGAATTTTTATTATGAATGATGCTGTATTTTGTCAAATGTTTCTTCTGTACCTATTGATATGATCATACTTTTTTTTCAGGCTGTTAATATAGTGGATTACATTGACCGATTTCCAAATATTGAATAAGCCTTGCATTCTCTGGAAAGATTCCATTTGATCATCATGTATTGTATAGATTGGCTAATATTTTATTGATTTTTGTGTCTATGTAGGTAAAGGATTTGGTTTGTTGTTTTCCTTTTTGTACTATATTTTTCTGGTTTTGGTATTTGCCTTATAAAATGAAGTGTTCACGCCTCTATTTTCTAGAAGAGATTGATTTGAATTGGTATTAGTTCTTCCTTATGTGTTTGGTAGAATTCAACAGTGTGTCTACCTGGGCCTGAAGATTTCTTTTTTGAAAAGTTTTTTTATGAATAAATTCAATTTATTAATAATTAGGGCTATGTTTGAGGTATCTGTGTCATCCTGGGTGAGGTTTGGTAGTTATGATTTCTGAGGAATTAGTAAATTTCATCCAGCTTGTTATAAATTTATGTTCACAGAGTTATTCACAGAATCCTTTATTATTCTGTTAACATTTAGGCTTATTAAATGACATCTCATTTTTCATTCTTGGTTGGTAAATTTTGTCTTATTTCTTTTGTTTTTCCTTTTTCAGTCTTAACAGAAATATATCAACTCTATTGATTTCTTGATGTACTTTTTGTTTGATTTGATCTGTTCTGTGTAAATTTCATTGATTTCTGCCTTTATTTTTATCCTTTTCTTCTTTCTACTTGTTTGGGTGCATTTTGTTTTTCCTTTTTCTAGTTTCTTAAGGTATGAATTTAGACTATTGTTTTGAGATCTTTCTTTTTTAACATAAGTATTTAATACCATTATTTTTTCTCAATGAACTACTTTAACTGCATCCCACAAATTTTGATATATTTTATTTTCCTTTTTTGTTTAGTTTGAAATAGTTTCTTAATTCCCTCGAAACTTTTTGTTTGACCATGGATTACTTAGAAGCACACTATTTGATTTTCAAGTGTTTGGAGATTCTCCTGTAATCTTTGCTATTAATTTTAGTTTAATCTATTATGGCAAAAGAATAAATTCTGTATTATTTCAAGTATCTTGAATTTTTCACTCTGTTTTGTAACCCAGAATATGCTCTATCTTGGTGAATATTTTGTGTCCACTTGAAAATAATGTGTATTCTTTTGTTATTGGTTGGAGTTTTCTATGAATTTAAAAAAAAATCCAGTTGACTGATGCTAATATTCAGTTCTTCTATATCCTCATGGACTTATGTCCACTAATTTTATTGATTACCCAGAGCAACAGTTGAATTATTGACAACAGAGTTTATATATCTAAATATGATAGTGGATTTGTATCCCACTCCTTTCAGTTCTGTAAAATTGTTTCATATGTTTTGAAGTTCTATTGTGATGACTTATTTTATACATTCATTTATACTTTTTAATTTCTTGATGATTATTTTTTGGTGAACTGACTTTATTATCATTATCCCATATTGTACTTTATCCCTGGTAACATTCTTTGCTCCAAAATCTACTTTGGCTGGTATTAATATAGCTAGATATTAACTCTAGCTTTCTTTTAATTAATGTTCACATATATATCTTTTCCCATCCTTCCACTTTTATTTTAACTTTAATATTATATTTGAAATGAATTTCATATAGACAGGATATAGTTGTATTCTGTCTGATTTTTTTTTCTTTAGAGATTATTTTAGAATAGGTCTGCTGGCAACAAATTCTTAGTTCCCCTTTATTGGAGGATGACATTATTCACCATTATTTCTACAGGAACTTTTCACTTGATAGAGAATTCTGGGTTGACTATTCTTTTCTTCCAGCCCTTTAGAGGTGTTTCACCTCCTCCTGGCCTCCTTGCTTTCCAACAAGAAAGTTCTCGTCATCAAAATAGTTGTTTCCCTAAATAATGCATCGCTTTCCTCTGTCTTAAGATTTTTTCTTTGTTTTTAGTTTCCACAGGTTTGATTACATTGTGTCCTGGTGTCCATTTCCTCTTTTGTTTGTTTCTTTTTGGGGTTTGATCATTTTCTTTAGCCTATAAGCTTACGGGTTTTGCCAAATTTGGGAGGTTTTTCCATCATTATTCAATATTTTTTTTCGTACTATTTCTCATCTCCTTCTGAGACTTTCATATCTTAAATGCCAAATATTTTGGTATTGTACCACAGATCCCTGTTCATTTTTCCTCTCAATCTTTCTTCTGTGTGTACTTCAGATTGAATAACTTCTATTGATCCCTTTCAGGTGTGTTGACTCTTCTTCCTGACGTCTCTATTTTGCTATCGAGACCATTCTATACTTTTTGTTAGTTGCATTTTTGTTTTAAATTTACACCTGGCTCTTCTTTATACCTTCTACTTTTTTGCTGAAACTTTCCTTCCTTCCTTCCTTCCTTCCTTCCTTCCTTCCTTCCTTCCTTTATTGATTGATTGATTTTCGAGAGAGAGTGCAAGTGGGGAAGGGGCAGAGAGAGGAGGGGACAGAAGATCCAAAGTGGGCTTCATACTGGCAGCAATGAGCCCGATGTGGGGCTCGAACTCACCAACTGTGAGATCATGACCTGAGCCGAAGGCAGACACTTAACCAACTGAGCCACCCAGGCGCCCTTCTTCGCTGAGACTTTCTATCTTCCCACTTGTTTTAAGAGTGTTCACCTTAACTTGTTGAAGCATTTTCAAAATTGCTGCTTTTAAGTCTGTCAGACGATTCCAGTATTCACTCTAGGGTCTGTGGACTGTCAGATTCCCTGTGAGGTGATATTTTTCTGCTTCTTCATCTCTTGAGTAATTATTTAATTGTATTCCGGATATATTGAGTGTTGCATGATGACATTCCAGGACTCATTTAAATCATACGAACATTTTTTAATATTTTTTCAGTGTGTCCATGCATGTACACAGCTTGAAGTGTGTCCAGACATTCACAAACAAGTTTTAGGGTCATTTTCTGGAACAGTTCCCTCTCTGAATTCTCCTCATAGTTTCTGGATTTTCTAGAACTCCCCCTTTTAGTCTTTGACCCTGAAAACTGAGGCTTTATTTGTTTTACTCTCCTGTTGTTCTCTTGTGACAGCATACGTGTGTGGGGTCAAACCGTGGAGGACACAGAGAAAAAATATAAGTGGAGTTTTCTCACCCCTCTTGAAACAACAGCTTCTCTGATCGGAGAGGAAGTCTTGACCACCTCAGAATTTTAGATGTTTGTGAAGCTATGGGCTGCAGTATGAGAAAATTGATTTTGTTTTTGAGTGGGATGTTTACTCCCTCTACTGGGATGTTTATTCCTCTCTGTCCATTAGGAAATTAGCTCTTATCACTTGAGCCAGAACTAGAGTGCTTCTCCTCGTGTTCTCTCAACACGGAGTGGACCCACACAAGTCCCACTTTCAGGTTCTGGGCTATGTTGCATCCAGGGTCAGGGATACTAAAATGAAAAAGAAGGGAAAACTCACTGAGAGTTCAGTGGTACTTTGAATTCCACTCCTCTTCCTCGACCCCTCCGCTGTTATTTCTTTTTTTAGAATCTGAAAAAAAAAAAAAAGCTTCTTCATGCATTCGGTCCAGGTTTAATAGCTGCCGTCTGCGGGGCAGCAAATGTGGAGTGGGCCTACTCTACCTTACCCATATTCAAAACTCTTGCATTATTCCAATTAAAAAAAAAAAATACTTCCTTGAAGGCCTTCCAAAATGTCTTTCTATGTCTGGCATTTGCCTAATCGTTTAGCTCCTATCCAAACTAGAATAAAATCAACCTTCTTGCTGTTTTCCACGTCATTGCTGCAATGCACAAATCCAGAGTCGCAAAGACTAAAATGTTAATAAGGTTGCTGAAAGTGACACACACAGGCCATCCAATGTCATCAGTTTCTGATGCTCTTAATCCCTCCACCCACATTTGTCTGTTTAACTTTAAGATTCAGATCAAGCGTTGGCTTGAGGTTGAGTTACATGTTCATATTCTGTCTATACCCTGAGTATTCTTGACTGACTGCTGAAGAATGCTTATCTGACCAGCTGTGACTTCTTTTAAGGACTGTGTCCTTTTCATCTGTGAATCTTCAATGTCTGGAAGAAAGTGAATGTTTCATGAATGGTTGTTGAATTAAGGAGGAAAGAAAGGAATCAAAATTTATTGAGTGCTCACTTTATAAATATTTTTCTTATGTAATCGGTACAAGCTCAAAAGAACATAATTGTATTAGACATGTTTTGCAAGTGACTGTCCTTCACACTTCCTGTCCATAAATTTTGCTAAAGGTGAATTGCCCTCACCCACAGTCTCTGCTGTCACAAACAATTGGATCAGGGTGGGCATTTGCTCAACTTCAGCTTCCCCAAAGACTGACTAACATCCTATGGCTGGAAAGAAAAATATGAGCTAAGCCAATCGTCATAAGCTTTTAGGAACTTTAGAATTGGAAAACCAAGAGAATGTAGCCAGCTGGAGCCCAAAAGCCACAAACAATTGGGACCAGGGTGACAACAACCAACCTGATACAAAAAAAAAGAAAATTTAGTTTATAGGTAGAAAATAGTGAATGCGTGCTTTGGGAGCTTGGGAGAAAGTGCATGGAGAGAGAGAGGGAGAAAAAGAGAGAGAGAGAAAGAGAGAGTGGAGAGATAAAGAAAGACAGGAGATATAGAGAGAGAAGGAGAGAGAGAGAGAGAGAGAGAGAGAGAGAGAGAGATTATTTCCTGCTTTCCATTTACAGCTCCCAATAACTGACCATACATATAAAAGTTCTTAAACTTAAATTCTCTTGGGACTCATAATGTACTTTTTAAAAAGAGCTTTCTTGAACTTCCTTGAGCTCATCTCTAATGCTCACAATCTCCTGGTCAAAGCAGACATAGTAACCCAATCTTCCTGCATCTTTTGAATCTGTTTCTGTGTTTCTCCCTCTTCCATCTCTAACCAATAACAAATGGGTGAAAGGGTGGGACAGCCAAGATCCCTGGTCTCATATTGGGGCAAATCTGAGGTCTAACCTCCACTCCAGAATCACCCATCAGGATCATCCTACACTAAGTGGGAATTTTACCCAAGATCGATCAGCTTCCCTTCTTCTTTTTCTAACAAAACCTAGATTTGTTCTGATTATTTTATCCTCCCCCGTGTAGCCACGCCCTTCGGAGAAGGTTAATAGTATCACCAGCCCCCAATTTTATTTGGTTGAAGCAAAACATTGAAGGTCCCTCCCTTTGCCAATGATGGATTATGGAGGGAAGAGGGTGCACTTCTGGCCAATAAGATGTGAGAGGCAGTCAGCTGAGCGACTTCTGGGAAAATATTTCCTTTAAAACTAAGAGAGACAACTGAGGTGTAACAATGCTCCCCTTCCTCCACTAGACCTTGTTGTTTCTGCATATGGCGCTTACAAACGTGACAGCTGTCTTAAAATCATGACAGGGGCGGAAAGAACATACTGAGGGTCAAAATCGAAAAGAGGGAGTTGTTGATCTTTCTGGCTTCATTTTACCAAACTGGAGTTGGGCTAGAGGGTTCTGCCTCCATATTATTTAAACCAGCTGAAAGGCAGTTTCCTATTACTTGCAGACAAATTATCCTACTTAAAACACTAGTCTAAAGATACAAATGATTGATAGAAACAGTATGCTGAGCTTTCTAGTTTTTCCAGTTCTAACCAAGACTCAAACCCAAATCTGTCTAGCTCAACCCAGAAGAGGAATGTTAAGCACCCCTTATTTGTAGTGGTCTATTATTATACTGTGTTGACATTTATTTTTCCACGACCACACAGATCCTTCATTAAAAATAATAATAATGCTTGTCAGTAGCAACTGATTAGTGGAGAGTAAATTTCAAACTCTCCATCCTGGCACTGGATCCCCCTGAGTAGATTGACCATAGATTTATCTTGATTCGCAGCTCTTCTCACTCCTTCCCAACCACTCCATTCCAACCCCATCTCCCTGCATCTTTTGAATCCATTTCCGTGTTTCTCCCCCTTCCATGTCTAACCAATAACCAATTGACTAAAGAGCGGGACAGCCAAGATTCCTGGTCTCATATTGGGGCAAAGCTGAGGTCTAACCTCCACTCCAGAATCACCCATCAGGATCATCCTACACTAAGTGGGAGTTTTACCCAAGATTTCATCTTTATTTGGCTTTCTTTCTTTCCTGTCTTCTTTCTCCTTTATTTTTTTTTCTTCTTCTTTCTCCTTTAAAGAAAATTCACTTAAACACAATTTATCATCTCAGAGTCTGTTTGTAGGGAACACACAGACATATTGTATGTCCCAGTCACTCTGGGCTAATCGTGTTGTTCAGACATCCTTGTGTTTCTTTGCCTGTGGCGATGATATTTCCCCCAACTGGAAAAGCTCTCCCCCTCATGTCTGTGTGGCCATACTCTGGAATTACAGGGTACTCAACAATGCAGGCTTTGTAGCCAGGCAGTGTTGGGTTCAAATCGTGTAGCTCCTCCACTTAGAATCTGTGTGACTTTGGGCAACTTACCTAAGCTCTCTGCACCTCACTTTGTGCACACATAGATAAGGCTTGCCTCTCAGTGGTGTTTGAAAATTCAGTGACTTAGAGAATATAAATGTAAAATCCTCAACTTCCTCTTTGTTGGAACTCATCCTCTTCCTCTTACGCTATTAAGAATACTGTTATCACTATTATTATTTAAATTCTCTGCCTAAATTTTCATCCTCTCTGATGTCATTTTCGTTTGCTTCTGCACATACCAAGACCATTACTGACCATGCTCTATGCTTTCGTTCACAATCCTAGTAAATAATGGGTACATACATTCAGTAATTTATTCAACAGAGTTCACCCCCTAAGGCCACAAGACCTTATCTATCTGTCTTATTTTTTTTCTCCCATTGCATATACCTTATGCAATCCTTATCCTTATCTTATCCTTATCTATCTGTCCTATTTTTTTTCTCCCATTGCATATACCACCTTCTCGTTCCTAAGCCACGCCTTCCACCCAGTTGCCCAAAGAATTTGTACTTGAAAATTTCCTTTCTACAATGTTCCTCTCTTGTTACCAGGTAAGTTTCATCAGACGAGGGGCAAGATCTATCACATCGTGTCTTGAACTAACCCTCCCTCAGTGCCATATTCCTCTGTAGCTCTGACTCCATCGGTCTGCTCTCCCGAGCAAGAGTCTTCAAACAGTTGGCTGTCGCTGCTGTTTCCGTATCATCCCTGCCTCTTCGTAGAGATGAATCTTGCGAAGATCAATGACTTCTGTGCTCTGCTATCAGAGTTCACCATTATTTCCCTCCTCCTGTTTGACAGAAGACAGTTTCTTCCCTTTCCTTCCACCTTATGACGTTGACCTGGTTCTTCCCCCACCTAACTAGCCACACCTTCTTCGTTTATTCCTTGCTGGTTTCTCCTTCTCTTTAGCATTTGGTTGAAAAGTGGGAGTGCCTCTGGGCTCAGATCCTAAGCCCCCTTCTCTTCTATGTCCACGCAACCTTTGAAGGCAACTGTAATAGTCACATAAATGTGAATACCTTCCGGAGGCGCCTCCCACATATTGGAACAATGCGTGTCCTTTCATGAAAACCGGAAACACAAAGGGTACCTGGAAGTTATTACCTATTATTTTAAATAGAAAAAAATTATAATGTGTTATGTGTCGGTCTCAAACCTACAACCAATTTTCTAAAACCCAATAAAATGCTTATATACAAGTAATAAACTATTAGGTTAAGATAAAAAGTGCTTAACACAGTGTCTCCTGATCTGCAAACCAATAAAATGATTAAAAACAGGTACCTACTTTGTCTTCAGTGGTATAAATTCTCCACTATCTAACACATTATCCAAACACTACACCCATTTGTTAACACTCACAAATTTTAAAAATATTTGTCTGGGGGCACCTGGGTGGCTCAGGTGGTTAAGTGTCAGACTTCGGCTCAGGTCATGATCTCACAGTTTGTGGGTTAGAGCCCCTCATCGGGCTCTGTGCTGACAGCTCAGAGCCTGGAGCCTGCTTCAGATTCTGTCTTCCTCTCTTTCTCTCTGCCCCTTCCCCACTTGCTCTCTCTCTCTCTCTCTCTCTCTCTCTCTCTGTCTCTCTCAAAAATAAATTTTAAAAAGTTACAAAAAATAAATATAAATATAAATATATTTGTCTGTGTGTGTGTGTTCTGCCTTCCAGCAATGTCCCTGTACTTCCTACGTTGTCCTACATTTGACTTAAATATCCAACCCTTGATGTTCTTGTCCTCACTTCCTCTCTCTCTCTCTCTCTGTCTCTCCACACACACACACACAGCCACACGCACACACACCCCTACTTCCTTCCCCTCTAGTCTTCTCTGACTTAATCAAAGTCCCCATCCACCAAGGTGATTGAAGCAAAAACCTAGGCATGATCCCTTATCCTTTTCCACTTACTGCCAATATCTATCCATCAGTAAACCCTGTCAATGGTTTTTACAAAACACATCTTACATTAATCCTGTCACCCACCTTCACTAGAGGTGGAGTGGCATGTGTATTCCATGAGGTCCAATGATTTTTACTAGTTCAGTTTCCTAAAAAAGACTCCAGACTGATCTTCCTGTGTGGATTCTTGCTTTTCTGCCTCATTTCCATTGAGCAGCTAGATAATACAATCTACTTAGAATATCCCAAAGGTTCCCATTTTTCATGGGATAAAGTACAGATCACAGAGCCCACATTGTGCAGGGGAAGAGGTCCTGAAGCCTGATCCCTCTACACTAGCGTTTACCTCACCTCGAGGTCCCCAGGAAGGTTGCTGCACCTTCCAGAACTCCAAGTCTCCACCAAACCTACTGCAAAAATTCCTGACATTCAATATCTAATTAAAATATAAAAAGTCATTAAAACATTGGAGTGCCTGAGTGGCTCAGTTGGCTGAGCATCCAACTTTTGATTTTGGCTCTGGTCATGACTCACGGTTCGTGAGTTCGAGCCCCGTGTCACGTTCCATGACGACCGTGTGGGGCCTGCCTGGAGTTCTCTCTCACTGCCCCTCCTCTGTTTGCATTCTCTCTCTCTCTCTCTCTCTCTCTCTCTCTCTCTCTCTCTCTCTCAAAATAAATAAACTTAAAAAGAGAGAGAAAGAGGGGAGTCTGGGTGGCTCAGTCAGTTAAGCGTCCGACTTCGGCTCAGGTCATGATCTCACCGGTTGTGAGTTCGAGCCCTGCGTCGGGCTCTGTGCTGGTAGCTCAGAGCCTGGAGCCTGCTTCAGATTCTGTCTCCCTCTCTCTCAGCCCCTCCCCTGCTCATGCTCTCTCTCTCTCTCTCTCTCTCTCTCTCAATAATAAATAAACGCTAAAAACAGTTTTTAAAAAAGAGAGAAAGATTATTAAAAAGGTAAAAAGTTATGGTAAAGAACAATATTATAAGAACACTTACAACATCAAAGGTGTAAACCTCCTTAGAACAAATCTAACAAAATTGTGTCTAAGGCCCTTATAGAGAATATTGCGAAATTTATACAAATAAAAAAAAATACAACTTCAATGGGGAGAGACAACATGACCACAAGTTAAAAGATTAAATGTCACGAAGGTGTCCGCTGTCCTTACAGGGAAGGATTTTTAAGCGCAATTATGATGAAAAAATATCAATAGAAATTTTAAGCAAACTTTAAAAACTGATCCTAAAGTCAATGGGGAAAGTTACAGCCAAGACAACCAAGAGTATTTTTAAAATGAAGAAGGAGGGGTACTTGGCAACCAGATGCCAATATTTTCATACAGGTATAGCTATGAAAATATGAGGCACGAGTGACTAGCTCAAGAGATGAGTATCCCATAGGCCAGCAATAGGCTTGTACGTATGGGATATATGTGGCTCTGTGTAGTCGGGCACATGACAGGTAGCTGAACATTGACATGTGACAGATAATTGAACACATGTTTTGTATACGTATCAACCAACGAACTAGCTGAATAAATGAAAGGGGAAGATTACAGCTCTTTTCATTTTGGATCATCTAGACCACTCTCTATAATCCCAGCTCAGGAATGGCTATCCCACTTTAAAATTCCTTCTCTAGTAGAAAGGGGACCCCCCCAAAAAAATCTAGAGGAGAATAGAGCAGGCAGAGATCACAAAGAGCAAAGGCTAAGTGTGCAATTTTCGATTTGAGGGCAACGTGAGTCGCTTTACAAACCTTCCAGGGGACTGTGGAGGACTCAGAGCGGAGCCTGCTTTCATGCATGCAACTGGATGGCGGTCAGTTTTGTCACAATCGGTCCAGGGAGTACTTTGTCATATAATTGAAGGCCACATGGACTTAGGTAAACAAGCAGCGTTCGTAGTCAGACAGAGCCGAGTTCACATCACTCTGATGTGACCTACGACTGGTCACTAAACCTCTCTGCGACCTGATATTTTTTGTCCTTAGCTTCAGGATGATAAGAGACAGCAGACCATAACAGTAAGGAGTGTGGATTCTGGACCCTACGGCTTGTATTCAAATCTGCTTGGTAGCTGTGTGAACTTGAGTGATTTGTTTAACCTCTCTGAGCCTCAGTTTCATCATCCATAAAATGGGGGAAATAAGAGTACCCACCCCATAGGGTATTTGGAAAGATGAAATGGCTTAATATGTCTAAAGCACACAGAGGAGGGCTTAGTCTATAGCAAGCCCCGAAGATGGTAATAATCACAACAGCAGAACTTACCTCCAAGAGTTATGATGAGGGGTAAATAAAATGACATCTGTCAAGTTTTGGACACAGTGCCTAAAATATCCAAAATGCCCTATAAATGTTATTTCCTGCCTTCCCCCTACACTGTCTTCAACGGGAACAAATGTCGCTTCAGAGGTGGTGAGTTCCCCATCAGCAAAAGTGTCCAAGCAGAAGTTGGTTAACCGCATCTCCAGAATGTTACAGGGAAGCATTTGAGAGTAGGCACAGACTAGGATTGGGCGATCCCAGAGCGCCCCTTCAAATTAAAGATTCCGTGATTAAGTTGGAAACTTGGGAAAGTCTGTCAGAGGGGAATTGTGGGTAACCAAAACTTTCCTGAAATTTCCAGCTCATTTTCCAGGATAAATGCTAAATGCAGCCCCCATCTCCCTAACGCAGCACACCAAATATTACCACACACACACACACACACACACACACACACACACAAACACACACATACACGCACACACACGCATGTACACAGAGGCATCATTCATGTGTCGTAACATAAATCTTTTCACCACAATGACCACGGTTGTCAGTGAAAGAAATACTCTTGTTCAGTCCAATGCACTTGGGTAGCCCAAATAAACAATGGTATAATACCCGGCATTTATGCAGCACCCTTTGGGGCAAGGGCTCGCACTTTATACATATTTCTCGTTTATCATGGCCACATTCCTGGGAGACAGCCTGCCCCTCAGAGAGGCAATGGCATTGGGCTTTTTTGATTTCAAGCCTGGCTGGTGGGGAGAGCCGCGCTGTCTGCATGTTAGAACGTGTAGTACTTAAACGTCCTTCAGCCTTCTGGGGTCTGGCTAAGTGGCCCTTCATGACAGACTTCTGATGCCCCATTGGGACCCACAGTGCCTCTGGCCTCAGATGTTTCTTGTCACCACCACCACCGGGGGGCTTCTACCCTTGTGGGTTGAGAGCGGTCCGGCTCCGAGGAGAAGCTTTGTGATGTGCTGCGGCCACAGCGCCCCCTGGAGGGTGCCCCGGCACTTGCATCCAGTTTGGGAGCAAACTCCAGAGCTTTTTTGGAGGTCAAAATGACTCTCAGCCCGTGCCACTTACTAGCTCTGTGACCTTGGGCAAATTGCCCGACCTCTCAGCCATCCGACCTAGGCAACGGGCCTCACAAGACAATCTGCTCTGCTGTTATTTCGCTGTGAAATAAAACTTGTAAATTCCCTGGCATGTGTAGAAGCTGAATGAAAGCGTTTATTATTTTATAGGTGTCATCGGTGTCATTTTGCCTCCAGGTTACCGATCTTCCTGTTTCTGTACATCCGGTGTTATGAGCCGAATTGTATCCTCCCACGCCCCCGCCAAAGAAAAATTCATGCGTTGACGTTTGAGCCCCAGTAGCTCAGAGTGTGACTGTATTTGGAGATGGAGTCTTTGCGGAGATAAAGTTAAGGGGTGCCTGGGTGGCTCAGTCGGTTGAGTGTCCGGCTCCTGATTTGGGCCCAGGTCATGGTCCCAGGGTCGTGGGATGAGGCCCCGCCTCGGGCTCTGCGCTGAGTGTGCAGCCTGCTTAAGGTTCTCTCTCTCCCTCCCTCTGCCCCTCTCCCCTGCTTCCACTCTGTAAAGAGGTGAAGCTAAAATGAGGTTCTTAGGGCAGGCTCTAATCCACTATGGCGGGGGTCCTTAGAAGAGGAGGACGTTAGAGCAGAGGCACGGAAGGAAAACCACCTGAAGACGCAGAGGAAAGATAGCCATCTACTACTGGTCTCAAAGAAACTAACCCCACCCACACCTTGATCTCAGACTTCCAGCCTCCAGAAGTGTGAGACGATAGATTTCTATTGTGCAAGTGACCCAGTCCGTGGTACTTTGACATGTCATCGCTAGCGGTCTAAAACCCCAGTCTGAGCCAACAACCGTAAGCCCCAAACCTCAGGCCATGAGGTTCTTTGAATGACAAAGGCTTGGGGGAAAGAGCTAAGTCTCAGAAGCATGCTTAAGCAAGCAGAAGTTGTGATTCACACAGGAAGATGGTCGGATAAGCTCCTTGGTGAGAAAGCAAAATAAAAGCCGTTTGCTCCACTGGTGGATACCTCAGAAAGATCACTAGCTTCAGGTCAGAGGTCAGAGAGCAAACCCCACTTCCATAAGCGTTCAGCTGCAGAAACTTTGATAATCATTTATTTTACAGGCTTTGATTTTACCACAGTCAATTCACCTGTCGTGCACACCAGAACATCCTTAAGAGTTAGTATCCTTGAATGTTTAGGGCATAGCCCAGTGACCAGTTGATAGGAGACAAGATGTCACGTGTAGCACTCCAAGATTCTATTTCGAGTTATTCTCAAATCTTCATCTCACATCAGGCGAAAGGGAAATCCACCTTTTAACGAATATTGTTATTAATACAGAAGAGACGAGATGTAGTGGAATCATGGCAAAGGGAGCATTTGTCTCTGTATCTTCTACGTACGTGCCTTACACAGGAGGAGACAATAAATAATGTTTTAACAAAGAGCCAGATCTCATTCTATGCGTTTTATACACTTCGTGTAGAATAAATGTTAAACTGGAAGATGTACATAATTCTTGAGCGCTATATATTCAGGGGAAAAATATCTCTGGATGGGGCGCCTGGGTGGTTCAGCTGAACGACCAACTCTTGATTTCAACTCAGGTTATGATCTTAGAGTCACTAGATCTAGTCCTGCCCTGAGCATGGAGCCTGCTTGGGATTCTCTCTCTCCCTCTTGATCTCTCTGCCCCTCTCCCCTGCTCATGTCAACTCTCTCTCTAAAATTAAAAAAGAATTCTGGAGACACAACGATGTTTTTTGAGGATTAATAGTTGACCTCACGAAGCACAGCACAAAAACCATACCCTGAAGTCCTTTGTCCATGGCAAGAGATGCTAAAACGTCTCAAATTTTGTTCCTACCCTTCTTTGCTTTAATATATACCCTCTCCTCGAACTTAGGAAGTATGTGGGAGTTATTCTGTTTTTCCTAAGACAACTCTCTGACATTTTGTGTGTGGCCCTTTTATGTGTTGCTAAGAATAAGACCATCTCCTATCAAAATAATTTGCTACCTACCTTGTGAGTTTTGAGAGTTAATTAATGTGTTTTCAGTGCTATAGGTTTCTGAGAGGAAATTCCCAGAAAAATTTGGGGTCGTTATCATGTTTTGATTCAATAAAAATTGTCAGAAACAGAAAAAAAAGTGTCTTTGGAGGGCAAGTTTATACCTCTGGGACTTCGTCACAAAAGCAGAGTGACCCCTATCTCACATTTCCCCAGGTATGTTGAAGAATCTCATAGAACAGTCTCATACAGTGGAAAGGGCTTGAGTTTGGCCCTCAGGGAGCTCTGAATCCACATCCCAGGGTGGTGACGTGCTATTTTGGGCATCTGAAGTGACTCTCAGCCTCAGTTTCCATCCCCATTGTTAATCGGTAAGATTAAGCATTGCTATGGAAATAGCAATAAAACCAACCTTGCATGACCATGGTAAAAATATAATCACGACTGACAGGTACTGAGTGCTCGGCATGGCAGTGGAGTGTGTAACTCCCTCCCCATTTCAGAACAGATCTGTTTAGCAAAAGCCTAGGAATGTCAGCTACTAATCATTAGTCTCTCCTCTAGATACAAAGTGGTGAGTATCCGATCGAATCTCCAAATGTATACGAAGCACTCGCTGAACACCATATACAGCACGGCTGTGCCCTGAAGCTTCTAGATTAGCCCAAAAGGAAGCTGAGCCATGGGTAGGGCCTTCAGAGGTGTGTTGGCAGTTTTAGGCAATGAGGTCCAAGCAGCAAATAAAAATAGACCCCCCCCCACCCCCGCCCAACACAAATACATTAAACCTACCCTTGCAAAGCTTACAGTTCAGTGAGGAAGACGGACACACGCAGGAGAAGTGAATATGACCGACTCTTGATTTCAACTCAGGTTATAGCAGGTCGAGCGGTGATCAGTGCCGAGGGGATGACGACAGGAAAGCGAACGGTGCCGGGTGTGGGTTACAGGTTGCAATTCCAGCTGGAGCACCCAGAGGTACCCCATGGGGAAGATGGCATTTATCTAAGCGTGTGAAGGAAGTGAGGTCTTTACTCAGATGTCACCTGCTCAGTGATAAGTTGTGACAGCAGCGAGCACCACAAGACACGGCCAACAGCCTGAAGCCGTAATAGAGAGCCGGACACAGGACCGTGCGCCCCCCTTCACAAGGTCCACGTTACATTTACCCACTGTCACCTGGAGAATCGGTCACCGCCCTTTGAGAACCTATTTGCTGTGCTTATCCAGTGGCCAGTGTCCTTGCGAGCTAATAGTGGTAAACATCTTTGAAGACTATGCTCATTTCGTGGTCAAAGGATCTGTACCCGAAACATTAATTTTTTTAATGTTAATTTATTTTTGAGAGAGAAAGACAGACAGAGACAGAGCACGAGCGGGGGAGGGGCAGAGAGAGAGGGAGACACAGAATCCGAAGCAGGCTCCGGGCTCCGAGCCATCAACACAGAGCCTGACGTGGGGCTCGAACTCACGGACCAAGAGATCATGACCTGAGCCGAAGTCGGACTCTTAACCGACTGAGCCACCCAGGCGCCCAAAGTACCTGAAACGTTTTAAAAGCAGACAATTGTGGGGCACCTGGGTGGCTCAGTCGGTTAAGTGTCCGACTTCGGCTCAGGTCATCACCTCACGGTCGGTGAGTTCAAGCCCCACGTCAGGCTCTGTGCTGCCGGCTCGGAGCCCGGAGCCTGCTTCGGATTCTGTGTCTCCCTCTCTCTCTGCCCCTCCCCCACTCGTGCTCTGTCTCTCTCTGCCTTTCAAAGCTAAATAAAGCCAATAAACAATTTTAAAAATCAAAGAAGAAGCAGGCGATCAGGGTGAGGATGTTGAAAACATCAGGTTAATCAGCCCATTGCGTGGTTGCAGTCTTAGGTTTTTCAAACACGACTGCGTATAACTTGCTGAGATCGGGAACCTGGAGGGCTTTGGCGGCGGGGGCAGCACAGTCCATCCGTCCCGATGAAATGAGCCGCAGAAAGTAAGCGCTCAGAAGCAAAGCAACAGTTCTTTCCAGCTCTGCCCTGGAAAAATGTGTGTGGCTCAGACATCCCATCCCATGTTAGACTCGGCCCTGGAGGATAAAACACAAGACGTGAGAGAGCTCGGTTTCTCATTCCTTCGGCAGAGCCCAGGTCTGCAGTCTGGTTAGCTCGTCTCACCTAGGCCTGGAGGAGGGGTGAGAAAGAACGGGTTATAAGAAATTTCCCCTCAGGGTTGGGTGGCCTGTGCAGGCTGGGGTTTCTGTGCAGCACGATCGTGGTTTCTGCTAGCTCTGAAGATTGCCAGAATGCTTGCAGGGATTAAAAACAGGAAATCCAATGATCCACATAAATGATATTTTCCTAATGGTAATATTCCGCGCATTTAAAGGACACAAACCCTGGAATTGTGCAGGGAAACGGGACCCCTCCTGGTCTGCCTTTCATGTCAATAGCTCCACTATGTGAGTCCTATGTCATTTTTTTACACCCACTCAACCTGTGACTGTCAACTTAGGCAACGTGGGTGCTGAGAGTGTTGCCTTTACCGCTTGTCCCAAACTTGTGGGGTCATTCTTTGTGTGACCAGCCGCCCCCATTGGCTGCACAAGGGAGTCATTCCGAAAATTTGGAGTTACACGGCAAATTCGTCACAAGGTCACCAGTGTCACGTGCCCCCGCCTAAGAATTCTGCGTCTGTGTCTACGTGGGGGCAGCTGACCAGGAGGGCAGACATCATGCAGCAGTGGCTCCAGGGGCCGAGAAAAGGGGGAAAACCTGCAACCCAACGCAAAATATACACTTCTCTGATAGGAATAAAAACCGGAAGAAAATTTCTGAAGGCCAATTTGTACAAATGACCCAGAGCCTTTAAAAATATTCTTACTCTTGGGGCACCTGGGCGGCTCAGCCGGTTAAATTTCAGACTCTTGATTTCAGCTCAGGTCATGAGATCGAGCCCACACTGGGCGCCGCACAGAGCATGGAGCCAGCTTGGGTTTCTCCCTCACCCTCTCTCTCTGCCCCTCCTCCCCCCAAATAAATAAACATTTAAAAAATATATTCTTACTTTTTAAGTAAGATATATATATATGTGTGTGTATATATATATATATGTGTGTGTGTATATATATATGTGTGTGTGTATAT
Source organism: Felis catus (assembly GCF_018350175.1). NCBI lineage: Eukaryota > Metazoa > Chordata > Mammalia > Carnivora > Felidae > Felis > Felis catus. The sequence continues at coordinate 196,012,570 of NC_058371.1, read as the reverse complement.
ATATACATATATATATATACACATATATAAAGATATTCATTGCAGCATTGTTCATATTAGAGGGAAAAAAGTGAGGAAAAATAGAAATATTCAATTACAGAGACTAGTGAATAAATCTTGATATATTAATAAGATGGACGATTGCACAGCTATTGATAATAATTGTTATAAATAACATCATATGAAAAATATTAGCATACTAAATTGCACATAATAGTAAGATTTCAAATATCTGTCTTTGACAAAAAATTTGTACTGAAAAGATAACAGCAGATATTTCCAGGCGGTACTGTCAATGATACGCATCCTATTCTTGAATAGAAGTGTTCTTCTTCGCTCAATACGAAGCATCAAGTGATATCATACGATGTCATAATCAGCAGTCGGCACATTCCAGCTCAAGGGCCAAATCTGGTCCACCGTCTGTGTTTGTAAATAAAGTTTTATTGGGTCACGGTCAGTTATTTGTCTACATATCGGCTGTATCTGCTTTTGCATGATAATGGAAGCTAAGTGACAGTGACTGAGGCCACAGGGAACTCAAAGCCTAAAACATTTACTAGATGACCCTTAGAAGAAAAAGTTGGGGGGGTGTCTGGGCGGCTCGGTCGGTGATGTAGCTGACTCTTGACTTCGCCTCAGGTCATGATCTCACAGTCCGTGAGTTCCAGCCCCGCATCGGGGTCTCTGCTGGCAGCGTGGAGCTTGCTTCGGATTCTCTCTCCCTCTCTCTCTGCCCCTCCCCTGCTCACGCCGCGTCTGTCTCTCTCAAACAAATAAAGACAGAAAAAGTTTTCTGATTCCTCATAAAAATGCAAATCAATGATTCTTAACAGAGGGTATTTCACCCTCATAGGAGCCATTTGTCAATGAGTGAAAATATTTTGGGTCGTCATGAGTAAGAATGTTGGTGGGGATACTGGCATCTAATGGGGTTGAGATCAGCAATCCTGCTAAACATCCTGCAATTCACAGGACAGCTCCCACCACAAAATCCGGCCAGCCCAGAATGTCAATAGTTGAGTCTGACAGAACCCGATGTGCAGATGGATAGTTAAACCAGTCTCACATCCCCCCGGCAGGTTATCCGATGTGACCAACCCAAGCCTTCTGAGATCCCTTCATGAGGTGAACTTTTCAGTGAAACTCCACAAGTCGAAGCACCTTGCCAGAGTTCACACAGCTAGTGAGGGACGAGGTCAGCCCGCAACCATTTTACTCCAAAAGACTGGAAAGACAAACACACTGATAGTTTCAGATGGTTTCAGGGGCCCTTCTAGATGACAGACTGCTCAACGAACCTTCAAGTACTTCCTTAGCTCTTGTGTTTGCCAGCTCATTCTTGTCCATGCACACCTCCCTTGAGTGCCCCTGTCAGAGACAAAATGGTGGCCCGAGCCCAAGGTGATCCCAATTCAGCATGGCAGTTCTTATGTTCTTAAAGTCTGCCCTGAGTTGAAATTGTTTCACTCTACATGCCTTGCCCTCATTTCAAAGGCTCCTAAGGCCCCCATTTTCAGGTTACAAAAACAGTCCTAAAAACCAACTTCTGCCAAATCGCAAGCAATTGACTAAATTACGCTTCCTAATCACCCATCTTTCTTTGCGTCTCAGCCGTCAAACCCCTTCTCGCGACGTGCTGTGGGGCCCCCAGCTTTCCAGCCTCTTCTCTGGTGTCGTTCTAATTGGCACTAATAGCTTCACTAAAATTCAGGCATCAAAAAGGTCCCGCCAATCAGTTTATCCTTTGACCCTGAGTGCTGGTTTCTCCGTCAAGTTCGGGCATTACTAATCCACCTAGCGGTTACTCCCGACAGCTTCCTTTGTCTGCAGCTTTTCTTCTTCCACTAAGAGCTAAAATGACGGCCAGCTGCGTTCATTAAAGTGTCCCTTCCCCTCGCTGACCCGTAAACCCCGCCATGTGGGGCGGCGTCTGTGACTCCTCATGGCCATTGCTGGTTGTCTTCCCTGGAGAGACCTGTAGAGTGAGGCCATTCCTGTGATTCCCCCCCCCCCCCCCCCGCCCCTGCCACCCCCCCGCTTTCTTCCTCACACCTGGAAGGTGAAAAGCCAGACTCCTTTGCCGAGCCTTCGATTTCATCATCTTTGTTTCTGTGCCAGGGTGAAAGATCAGACAGGTGATAAGAGTGAGGTCAAAGCCAGCGCTGTCAGAAAGTGGGAAACTGGGGGGCTTGGAGGGGACGTGCCTTAAGAGGATTTGGCGTGTGTGCTCTGCCTGCCCAAGCTAATCCTCCCTAAGCCACACCATAAACAAAATGTCCTCTTTCTTGGACAAAGAAATGCCCCGGACACCTGAAGGATATTTATTATGGCCCCACTATTCTCTTCCTTGGAGTAGTCAGCCTGCTCACATGTCTGGGAGCATCCTTGACTTCATCCTCCAAACTCAGAGCAGGTTCAGTTCTTTGCCAGGAGCGTCCAGATCTTTCCACTGGTGTGCACTACCGCTATAATCCCTAATATCCTCTAGGAAAAACGATGCTTGGAAGAATGTATGAAAACATTACTTTGTCCTCAGAATATGAGCTCTTGTAGTGACGTTTTGGGGTAAAGGGTGTTTTGACCTCTAACAAAGAGTTATTGGCATCCCCTGGACTGGAAAGACAGGGATAGGAATCAGGGTCTCAGTTGGAGCCCAGGGGGCAGCGCCGCTCACTGATCTAACATAATCACAGAAGCAATATTTCTTTCTGCTGGTCCCTCAAGAAGGGAAAGTGTTTAGTCAGATGAAACAGGTAAGTGGCATGGAGAAAGGTGTTCAGAGAGAATCATCCCTGTATCACCCATGGTATAATTGAATTATGCAGAAGCCGAAAAATGTAGCCAGCATGTGCTGGAATAAGATTTGAATCTTTGTAACGAGACCCCAGCCGGTCCCTCTCCCTACCTCCCAGCCTCAGAAGACGAGTCACATGATGGGGATAAAATAGGAAGAGCAACACTTGGGAATCTGCATCTATCTGGTCATTTCTCTGGTCATTTCTCTGGTTAGACTCCTCCATTTTCACCATACTTTTCTGCTGCCCCTTTCAGCCCTACTAATCCTAGCAACAGTCTTCCCTGCATCAAAAGCTTGACTCTGAACTGGGGTTCAGCTGATCCCTGGCAGGCTGATATTTGTTACGGGCTTAATTGCCTTTCCTCAGAATAGCTCTGCTTTAACAGATGGGAGTGGAGACATAGACACGTGTTCAGACCGCGGTTAAGGATCAATCTAGTCAGAACTGTTTAATTAATTAATTAATTAATCTGATTAGATACCCAAACATATGGTGAGAACGAAGAAAATTCTAAGCGTGACTTCGAAAGACAAGAAACTTACAGTCCGATAGGCGGCATGAGGTATATACAGAAGATACACACACGCGCGCACACACACACACACACAAGCATCCATACAGATAAAAGAGAACAACCTGGAGAAAAGAGAAGTGATAGAAGAGAGGCTGAGGCCACAGCGAGGCAGATGGAGAAACTTTGACTCTAAAGCAAGAAAGGGATGAAGTGATGGAAGTAACGACGGAGTGGGGCGGAGTGATTTGAGAGACAATGAGTATCTGGATGTCTGGGCAAAGGGGGAGTGGGAGACAGACGATGAATGTCACAAGGTTCTGCGTTAGGAAATTGGGTGGGTTCACTGGGAAAAGGGCACAGTTGAAACCACATTCTGGGCAAAAATTGAGGGAGGATGTAGTGTGGATGGAAGATGATGAGTTTCATTTTTGACGTCTTAAGCGTGACACAAATCTGGGTGCCCATGGTGGGGATGTCCTTCAGCAGTCAGATGTCTTACTCTGGACATCAGACACGAGGTCGGGCTGACGATGGAAACATGGAACCTATCAACAAACAAAGAGAAGACTAATTAATGGCTTGAGCCTTACGAACTCTGCTCTTTGGCACTTTCTAGGAATTAGCTGTCTGTTTGTGTGTACAGATCGGCTCCAAGGAATGGTTAACATGAGTGGTTGTCAAACAAAGTGCTTTGCAAAATGAAAACGCCACAGGAAAGCTAGTGGATCATCTCCCTGATGACAGGGACCGTTATGTAAGCCTCCATGCCAGAGGGCCACTGGGCCAACTCTGCTTTTTTCTGCTGAAGTGTGAATCCTCTGAGACCTTTCCAGACAAAGCACATCATCCTGTTTCATATTCTAGCAAAGGCTTGTAGCAAATATCAAATTGCCAGATTGAGCGGGGGCAGCCTCATTGGATTTGATAGATTCTTGCTTTCTTTTACTGCCAACTTTTCGTTGCCAAAAGCTTAGCTTTATAAAAATAGTAAATATGGAACATTAGTAATAGTGATACCTAATATCTGTGCTTTTCATGTTCTGGGGTCTGTGCTAAGCACTTGACATGAATTGTTTCATTTAATCATCATAAAAACCAAATGAGGTTAAAGTAGCAGCTATTACCACCACAGTGCTGTGTAACAAATCACCCCAAAACTCAGTGGCTCAAAACCATTTATCATCTCAGGTCAGCAGTTGGCTAGGTTGCGTCTGTTGCTCTAGGCTGAGCTTTTCTGGGCAGTTCTCCTTCTCACCGCAGGCCAGGGATCAGCTGGGGCAGTTCTGCTGCCTATGTCTCCACACTGCAGTCCAGATTATAGGGACAAGAGGAACAGTCCGCAGGAGGCACCGCCTCCCTTCCACCCACATGCCTATTGGCCAAAGCAAGTCACGTGCCCAAACTTCTGCCTTCAATGGCACAGAAGGAAAGGGTAAAAAAAAAAAATGGAGTCAGTTGATTCATCTACCACAGTCGGCTACCTGTATCATTCCCATTTTAGAGATAGAATTCCACAGATACAACTGTGAAGTTTCATGTTTCATCCTTCGTTTCTTCATTCATTTATTGTTTTCTCTTCTATTAAAAACGATACTGTTGCAGGTAACGTTGTCAAACCCGCCAAACCAGAAATGCATGACACAGCCCCTGTCACAAAAGATCCCACAGTGTATGCTGTGGGAAAGACGTACCTGTAGACACATTTCTGCAGCATGGGACAGCAGCTTCTGTAGAAGCCTCTACGAGATGCTCGATTAAAAAATAAAAACAGGGTTAACTCACTCTGCCTGGAAGAGTTGAGAAAACTCTGTGGGGAGGGAAGAGATAAGAGATGACGTCAGAACTTGGTCTTTGAGGAGGAGGACATGTTCTTGAGTATGTGTCTCATAATAAGGTGTCTAAATGAATGAAAAGACTTGAAAGGATAAGCAGAGAAATGATGTTCTCGCTGCAGTGGAGAGTTTCACATCTAACAAAACCATTATGAGGTCTGAATGAGGACACCAGCTTTTTAGCATGTGGGCATGCATAAGTGTGGGCATGCACACACACAGGCATGCACACGTTCATATACACACACAGGCATGTAGAGACACACACATTCACATACACATCCATGCATTTGCACACATATACACAGACACACACACACACACACACACACACAGGCCAACAGTCATAGCACAGGTATTTTTAGAAGGACGAAAAAACCAACATGGAAGCAATTTTGGCCACTTTCTCTAATTGCTCACCTGCTGGCCCTGTGGGATAGGATTTCAGCCAGGGTGTCACACACTGTGTAATTCACCCTGTGACCTTAGCCACGAAGAGAGAGACCTTCTCTCCCTTTCTCAGGTGTGGTTCAGTCTCTCACTAAAGACCCCCTTACCCTCATCTCTGAGTTCAGATCGGCACTTCTGTTCATAACTGGCGAATTGGCTGTGTCATACTGCCAGGTTGATTTAAAAGGAGGAAGTGTCACCTTAAGGTGCCCCTTCAGGAGGCTGGGGGCCAGCACTGGTAGGGCTGCAGCACCAAACAGGAGCGACGTGAACAACACCTAACTTTGCCAAATGTGTTTTGCATGCTGAGTGTGGTGCTAAGCACTGCGTATACGTTATCGCAAACATCTCTCACAGGCTAAGAAAATAGGAAAAAATCCAAAAAACAACAAGAAGTTTCAAATGTGTATTTTTTTTTCAAAAAAAATGCCTACTGTTTAAGTACCCAATTGTTTATTAAGTACCCAATTAAGGCTGATTCCAAAGTTCCAAAATCTTCCATTAGACCAGAGCCATTCCCAAGAGCACATTGGTCTTGAGCCTGAGGGCTTTGGTAAGCAGGCAAAAGGGTTGACTAGAAAGTGGGGTGTTGTAGAAAGCCCCGCTTTGAACCTCAACTCATCACAAATCTCCTGAGCAATGCTGGGCATGTCCCTTATCTTCTCTGAGCTTCAGTTTCCTGATATCTGAAGCAGAGATCATTAGAGCTACTTTTGAGGTTACGGTGGGTACTCAATGAGATGACACATGGAAAATGCCGTCAAATTTTGGCAGTATAACTTGATTTGGGATTTTTGTACACTGTGATTTTCTCATGGAGCTCTTCTTGGAAGAACTAGGAGAATGAGGGAGAGCAGCAGGACAAAGAAGGACATGGACCTATGTAAGAATGTGGTCTAGATGAAGTCTAGCTTCAGCCTCAATCCCAGAGGAGCTCGGGAATATAAATTGCACCACATAGTCTGTCCTGCCTTGAGATAAGAAGATAGGGCTGGTCCCCCTGCCCCAGCCAGTCAGTATTCTTTAGATGGTAGGCAAGAAGGGCTCACCATCCAGACGCTTCCGGGCAATCCATCACTGATGGGCAATCTCTCAGGGAAGATTGCAGATGTGAGCTATTAGCTGAAATACCTCCTGCACGTGGAGCATGAGCATTCTAACCAAACTGGCTAAAGGGATCCTGAGAGGTACCTGGTCGGCACCAACAGCATCTATTACGGTCCACCCTTGCAGCATCAGATTCATTTCATACCCTCGTTGGGTGTTGGGTTCGTTACATCCTATGGTGGTGAACTGCAGAATTTGGTCACCGTATACGGTGGGTGGTCTGTGCTCCCACAGAGACGCCTAGAGGAGGAAGAGGGTATAGCCTAAAAGAGTGATTGATAGCGTGATTCAGAAGATCAATGTCTTTGGTTTCAGATACTTGGCCTTGAGGTTTGATTTTCTCTGCTACTTGCTCTATAACCTCTGTGACCTACTTAAGCAGATTTGTCCCTTCATCTATGGAATGTGGACACGCGAAGACAGGGGCAGAGATGGGAGTGCAGCCATGAGCCAAGGAATGTGAGGGTTGATGGCAAACAGCAGAAGCTAAGAGACAGGCATGGAATGGATACTTCCTTTGAAACTTTAAAGGAATCAGCACTGCTGACACCTTGACTTTAGACCTCTGGCCCCCACAACTGGGGAAAGGAAGATTCCTTTGATTTTAAGCCAACCAGTTGGTGATCATTTGTATCAGGAAGCTGATAAAATAGCCATGAGAGATTGTTATGGGAAATCAACTTAGTTAACATAAGTACCCAGGGCAGAGACCAAAGCATTGTGGGAAATTTTAAAGCATTTGCTTTTATTGTATTCATTAGAATCATATAGACACAAATGCACCCAGAAGTTGTCTAAGAGAATTTATTGCTGACAGTGTGTGCCTATTATACAACCAGAGTGAAAGTATCAATTTGGGAACCCACACACAATTCCAAGTGGAAGGCTGGCACACATAGACTGGGACGTTGCAAGAATACTTTCAACCCATTAAAAGATTTTAACATTTATTTATTTGTGAGAGAGACAGAGAGACAAGGCGTGGGCAGGGGAGGGGCAGAGAGAGAGGGAGACACAGAATCCGAAGCAGGCTCCAGGCTCTGAGCTGGGAGCATAGAACCCAACGCGGGGCTTGAACCCACAAACTGGGAGATCATGACCTGAGCTGAAGTTGGACGCTCAACTGACTGAGCCACCCAGGCGCCCCTCCTTTCAGTCTTATTAAGTCTCACAATAGATCACGCATTTGCTCTTAGCAATTGTTCACTAAATGTGAAGCCGTCCAACTGGGATTCCACATGCTCTCTCTTTGTTTAAACACAACTCCTTGAATAGAGCGGCAAGGGTTTGCGATGTCTCCTGAACTAGATATAACCTGAACTAGAGTGCCTTTAGGCTTTTCGCCTTATCCTTTCTAAGAATGAAAGTCTACGTGAAGCACATGAGCAATGCCAAGCAAAAGTGCATGTTGATAAGCCAATATCTCCATGGTTCCATATTCTACTCTTTGCATGCTGGATTCTTCTAGAGACGAGGGGCTGAAGTTGGAGAGAATTTTTAAACAGTTTAAGGGAAGAAGAGGTTTCTCTAGGACATCATTTCTGTGCTTCTTTTTTTTTTAATCTTCCAAACAGCAATGAGTGCCCTTATCCACTTGCCGAAGTGTTAGAGATTATTTAGATAACTCAGTTACTGGTGGTAATGAAAGTTTCAATTCAAAACCCTCTTTTGGGTGTAGTGATTCAGAGTGAGAAGTGTTATGTTTGATTTCTTCTCACCGTAAAATCCAGATTTTGCACGGCTATAATGTTCCCTTTACAGGAAGGTTGGCAGGGCCAACATTTAAGTCTAGTGCAACCATGCCTAATGCTATATCCTGTCATTTTAATGTTCCCCATTTCTTCCTTTACCTGCCTTTCTACCATTACACTTTGCCTTTTAAGATGAATTGAAGGATCATTCTTACCCTAGGATTTAGAGTCTCTCTCTCTCTTTTTTTTTGGGGGGGGGGGGAAGGTGGATATGGACAGAGACACTACAGAATTTTTATTTTATGTTATTTTATTTTATTTTATTTTATTTTATTTTATTTTATTTTATTTTATGTTTACCAAACCTGTATCATGCACTCCATCAGGCAGTGGGCGCCTCTGTGCTCTTTCCAGAAAATTAAAAACATAAATTAAGTATAAATGGCCAAAGCCACAGAACAAGCAAGGCCTTCTTAGTGTCCACAGAGAGGAGTTCTATTACCACCACTTGCTTTAGAGAAGGGGGAAGTTACCTGTAATTCTTGTTCCCTTGAAGGTGTGTGTTTTATAATAGGTCCCCATTCACCACCCTGCCTTCCCTGAGGAGTTCTTAGCTGCTTGATTTTTTTGGCCGCATAAGAACTGTCAGTGAGAGGCTAGCACATTCTTATGACCCCTGGGGTAGATAGATTGCAGCTCTAGCCAGAGTTTATACTCTCTGTGTTTCTGGATTTTTATTTTGCCTCAAGCTGTACGTTAAAAGAAGTCCAATCTGAGAAAAATGACTCTGCGCATGGAGGACCACGCTTCCCTAAAGATGCCACGTCTCTATCAGCAGGAACCCGCCTCTTTAAAAAATGTGGAGAAGACGTGAACATTTTTTTAAGGCCCCAGGCTTCCTCAAGCTTCTTTTCTATTACCTTGAACCCAAACAACACAGGCTAACATACGTAAGGAAACATCTTGGTCTCTCTCCCTTCCCAGTACTAAACCTTCTCGGAGCAGGAGCGAATGCCAATTCATTTCAACCCCCTCGGCATCTCCTACTGATGGATAGTGGCTGCCTGTTTGAGGAGCAGTGGAGGCCAGGTGCAGACTCAGCAGGAAGGAGTGTGGTGATCGATCACCACCTTGGGGAAGGGGAAGGAAGTGGCAGTCCATGTGCCACGTATTTGCCATTCCTGGTAAGGACCGTCTTATTCATCTTTGTGTCCCTGTGCCTAGCATGGTGCCTGGCACAGAAGAGCGTTCCATAAATATTTGTTGTACTTAACTGAAGTTTCCATCCAGATCCCTCTTTTTCTGGGGCAGAGGGAATAGTCGTGGTAAGGTCATCATCTATTGGTGGGATGTAATGGTGGTAGGGAGAGGTCCCTCCAAGGGTAGAGTTTTTATGGAGCCAGTAGGTAGGTCCAAGTACCCTATAATCTGTTCGATTACTCTGCCATGGACCCAATGCCGCCCTGCTGTAGGAGACTTTTATGACCGTCAGATCTTTGTTGTTGCTCTGTTTACTTTTCCAAGGAACTAAATTATGGTCTCCATGTACCTGCCTGCCAGGCGGTGTCCTGCTGGGATGCATCTCTCAGTACCCCGACATGGCTCTGCCTCGCTACTGAAAACCAGGAATATTTTGCCTGCGTAATCTATCCATTGGGTTAGACCCTTACAGTCGCTACCCCACTTTTGATCTTGGGACAGGCTTTGGACCTTGTGCTTAAAACAAACCACAGGGCACCTGCAGAAGAACCCAATTTCTGAGCCCGTTCAACAACGCTGTGTTCTGCTACTTCCTGCATCCTTTCACCCCCATTGCCCCTTCACCATGGTGCTTCCCTTATTCTTTCCTGTCGCTGATGTCCCCATAATGGCACAATCTCCATCACATTTGATATAGCAGTGAAATGAGTTGTTTGCTTAGAGTTGGGAAGTCCTGGGTCAAGCACCGCCCCCCCCAACCCACCTTGATTTTTTGAGAAATAATTGACATATCTCCCTGTATACCTTTCAGGTGTACAGCACAATGTTCTGATTTGCATGTGTTGTCAAAGCATCACCACAATAGGTTTAGCTAACACCCATCGTCTCATATTTATACAATAAAGAGAAAAGAAAAAATTTCCCTTTGTGATGACTCTTAGGGTCTACTTTTTAACAACGTCTCCACTTACCATCCAGCGGTGGTAGCTGTAGTCTTCATCTTGTCCATTCCACCTCTAGTACTTTTCATTTTATACCTAGAAGTTTGTGCCTTTTGACCTCCTCCCTCCAATTCTCGCTCTCTATCACCCACTGGATTAAGTCTCATCTCTTTTATTTAGCATCTGTGTGACCCAAGACAAGTTACTGACCTGCTCTGTGGCTTGTTTCTTTTTTTCCTTTCCTTTCCTTTTTAATTAAAAAAAAAATAAATGCAGATAACAATAGTACCTATCTCAGTGGGCTGCTGGAAGGATTAGTTAACGATGCATGAATATTCTCTAACATCTTATAGAAATTCAATAAATAATAGCCGTTATTATTATGATCTCATCCCAGGATCTCTACTACATGAGAATTAAGGGAATAGATGAACCATCAAAAGGCATACAAAAGACCATACGGACAGACATCTAGGTTATCATAGCAAAGATATCAGAAACCCTTTGAGACCATATTTATAAAAGGGCAATGACCACCATCAAAAGACAATCTTAATCTCCAGCAAAAAGCCAGTTGTGGATTATTTACTAATAGAAGGAAATAGAGGAATTAAAGGGATAGCTAGAGAGCATTACATAGCCTTAACTTCTATCACCCTTTTCTTTCCATTTTCTTACTTAATCCTCACCACAACGCTCCTGTTTCATAGCTGAGAATATTGAAGCTGAAAGGTCTTAACCAGCTTGCCCATTATTAGATTACTCAGCTAGTTATGGACCTCAGACCTGTTCCCAGGTCTCCTATCCAGCCCTCATTCCATCGTGCCCTGTTGTCTCCTTACAGAGACATCTGAAAGGAAGGTCTTAGGGCCCTTACCAAGTTAGTTGGGAAAAGCCTGGGAAGACAGAGCTTGTCACTCATACTGAGGACTTTCTCTGCTGTTGCACTAGATGTGACAGTGCTGGGTGAAGATTTACCTGCCAGAGGTTCATCCCTTTCCATTTGGAGCTTTTGGCCTGAGGGTCCTTCTCAGAGGACCCTGACAATTGAGGGAGCTTGGTGTCATCACATCATCAGGTCACAGCCAGGCTCAGAGTGTCGACCTCTGCAAAAACACACCTGAACAAGCATCAGGGGAAGGAGAACACCTCTCTCCAACTGGTGTGAAGTGTTTGATGGAAGAAAAATAACAAATGTGTCTGCCATGAGGAGGCAAACTTCAGCTGTACCTGTTAGAGCGACACTGGCCTTTTTCAAAGGCACCAATAGCCCAACACTTGGGTTTTTCAGCAGCTCCTCAGAAATGTGTTTGAAGAAAGATGATTTCTGAGAGGGCAGTGTCTGGAGGCAAGTTGCCAGGCTTCTGATGAAGGGAGATTACTTACCAGCTCTTTTCCACAAGCTGATAACCCTGTCCTCCCTCTACGACTTACCACGCAGAGTGCCTGGTCTCTTGTGGTTTGGGATCAGAGATCAAAGGACAGAAATCTGTTGGTTGCCATGGAACAAAACCCACTCAAACTAGCTTCGATTCACGGGAGTTGGGAGGTTGTTGGAATTACTAGAGCAATAACAGCAATATCTTATGGAAAATAAGGGTAGGAAATGTAACGGGGCCACAGAAGCCACTGAGCACAGTAAAGGGAATGTTTTCAGGATTGAATGAGATCCAGAGATCCGTACTCTCTCTATCTTCTTCAATTCTACCACCATATAGTTTGTTACTGTTGTTTTATTTGTTGTTGTTGTTGTTGTTTTAAATCTCTGCTTCTTGATCTATTCATCTCTCTCTATATATGGCTTACGTGCACATCCCACCAGTTAAGATATTCCTTAGAGGTTGGTTACAGCCATTGTGAACCATGCACCATTTGTGAGTGAAATCAACTGATGAACCCAGTGTTATTTTTCCGGAAACAGGTGCTCTCCTCTTTAGAAAAAGGGAATCAAAAAACGCAAACAAACATAGCCGTGGGAATCACCCCTGTGACTGAATAGTGGATTGTTGTCAGAGCAGGATCATAGGCTTGTGGGCTTCCCAAAGATGGTCATGTAGAGCATTATGTAAGGGGCTTCAGAAGCGTATCAGCCACCAATAATGTCTCAAACACAATGGCCTTAAGAAGCGAGTGTCTCTATCTCATAGGCTGAGAAAAATAAGCCTGAGAAAATGAGAAGCTAACTTGCTCAACATTACATACACTTCTAGAGCAAAAGCCATGAAAATCAAACCCCCCTCCTTTATTTCTGAAGCTTTCACAGATAATCAGCTACCTGGGTGAGTTTAGCTCTGCCCAAACTCTAGTCCTCAACTCACAGGCCTAGACTCAGAACCTGCAAACACACAGAGTAGAGCCATCTCTTTGGATAGACGCACACTTTGGAGCTCGCGGTAACTGTTGAGGCATAAGAAGCCTGTCTACGCGTCTACAAGGAGATGATCCACCTTAATTTATATGAGAATTCCCAAACAGTTTGGATGAGTATTGCCTCCTTACAAAAAGGCTTACATAGGAAAGCGGATTGTCAGATATATGGAATGAGAATATGGGTATTTCCTATATAATTCAAATATTTCAGCTTATATGAGGATAGTACCCTGCTTGACCACCTATAGAATTATGATGGACCAGCTCCCAGGTCCCGCTGGGCTGTGTCTCGGGGCCCGGGCACCCCCTGTTCAGTGCATCTCAGCCATGCTTGTCTCGGTGACTCTCCTTTTCCTTATTTTCTGCTAAGCAAACTCCTTTCTGATTGTCAAATCCTTTATCCTTTTTTTTTGGATAGGCTCACCCCTTTCATCACTGCTTAGACCTGCCTGGGATCTAATCTACCTTTTCAAAACAACTTTTATACCTCTCCTCTGACCCAGTTGTCTATCCATTTTACAGCTTAACTCACTGAGTGAAGCCCGGTTCTTGGGGTGTGCTTCGTTCTCGCCTCTCGTACCTACCACCAATTCCCAGATCTACGTATTTAAAATGCAACTGAAAATTAAAGCCATTACAGAAGCTTTCCAAATGGGCAAATATTTGCCTCAATTATTCTATTTACAATTCCAAAAATATTTCTTCTGTTGAAGTCTGTGTACAAGAAGTGGCTCCAAAACCATTTTTAAGGGAGTTTTGACATCAATGAAACGTTATGCTGGCAGGGTTAGTGAAGTGCTTGATTAATAAAGAGTCTCAGTGTTTTCAAACACATATTCCAAGCAGCCTCATTTGAAGAAAACCACAAACGGAGAATGCTTTGCTGCTCTCACAGTCACAAGGGGGTTGTGTATTTCATTCCCGCTTACACAGTCCGCTTACTTTGGAGCTTGGGTAGGAAAGAAACATGGCCAGCAGAAATAAGGCTACATTCAGTGACCCTACCCTTCCACCATTGGCCTGATGGGAGAACTTTTTTACCCCTCTTTGCTACTGTTTTCTTAGTTTGTAACCTTTTAATGCTTCATAATTCTCTAAAAGACCATCTGAGAGAAAAGAGGGGGATACCTTAAGACTCCATTGTGTGCTAGCATCTGGGGATCCTGAGATTCCTGATTTCAGAATTTCCAGGCAGAAGTGTTGGCGTCCTATACAGAAACGTAATTGACCATGTTCATGTTAATTACTTTGAAGTGCTTTCCTCTTTTCCAGTGCTCTACAAAAACATAGCAATTTAAATTGGGTCATTATTTCGTATGTCTAAGATTCTACTCAGCTACTTAAGGTAACCATGGAAATGTAGTCAGAAGAATTAATTAAAAATGGGTTCTTTTACTTGCTAATAAAGGAAAAAAGCTAAGTGAGAAGTAAAAAAGGTGAAATGGAAGAATATATTGGCAACATAATTACTATAACAGGGACCTGTAATAATAATTTAGAGATCACAAAATAGCATCGTTAAACCCCTATTTCATTCTACTAATATGTTTTAGGTGCCAGCAATGTGCCAGTCATCTCTAGTTTCAATTACCAATGCACTTCATTTAATGCATTCAACAGTCCCACAAAACACAGCATTACACCAACGAAGAACAGAGAATTCGAGTGACTTATCTGAAGTCACATAGTTAGGCAGTGAGAAAGCAGATATATGGACACAGGTCTAAATCCTTCCACCGATACCCCTATAGTGCACCATGTTTCCCAGGAGTGAGATATAATTTAGACATTAATAGCCCACAAATCTGGCTACTATATTTATTTTTGCTATAAATTTTAATCTACTCCTACTAAAACATTTATAAGAATAATTACTACTCTTACACAGCAAATGTGAGTGTATGTGTATGTACATTTTTTTAACTTTTGTTTTTATATTCTCAGCCATTAGAGGATGCTGAAATGGATACAGAGAGGTAAAAAAAAAAAATTCATTCATTGGTTCATTGAATTGTACAAGTTACTTACTATCTCCCAGTCAACTTGTGCTATTAAAAATCCAGACATGGATAAGACAACCTGGTTAAATTCTCATGGGCAAGAGAAAAAAGAAGAACCAAGGTCATTCAGTTCACTTTTCCATGGTACTGGCCCAGTTCAAGACTTCATCACCCTATAAAGGTCTATGACAATGAAATATTCTGTTTTTCTATCTTTATTCTCTTCCTTTCCAATTAATGAACTAGGTTGTGTTCTAAATAATTAGTTGAGGGTGTTTTTTTCCACGTGGTGTATCATTTATCTATTGCCACATAAAAAATTCTAAACCTAGTGGCTTAAGACAATAGCTATTTCGTTTATTCATCATCCCGAGTCAGGGATTCAAGCAGAGCTCAGCAGGCTCATCTCTGCTCCGTGATAGCTGGGGCTTAAGCTGCAATGAATGGCTTGGGACTGACTTGGAAAGCTGGGTCTCTCTCTTTTCAAGGTGTCACCTGGAGTAACTTGACTGGGGCTGGAAAACCCAAGACAGATGCCCTTCTGTCTGTCATTTTAGTGGTGGATGTTGGCAGATATATACCTTGGTTCCTCGCCTCCTGGTCTAGCTCTCTCTCTCGTGGTTTCTCTCTCCAGCAGGAAATCCTGACCCACTTTTCATAGCACGTGGGTCTCCCCCCCAGGCAAAACTGAAGAATAGAAGTCCTGGAAAGACCTAGGCTTGGAAGACCCAGAACTTCATTTCCATCACATTAAATAGAGCAAATCACATGGTCAGAGGGATTCAGGGTGTGGGGAAGTAGACTCTACCTTCTTAAGAGAGAGCAGCGTGTATATACAGGAAAGGGAGGAATCGTTGGTGGCCATCTTTTTACACAACCTATTACACAACACGTGTGCCTATTCATATATCTTCCATGGTTCTTTATTGCTTGCATAATAATACCAAACACCTTTGCCAGGCAATTCAAGAAATTCTGTGATAGAGCTTAATGTCCTAGTTATGAATTATTTATGAATTACTTTGTCCCTGTCAGACCCTCAACTAATCAATTTACGGAGGGTCCCTGGTGTTTCATCTATCCATCTATTTTCTTTTCCCATATACATTTGAAGGCATAATTATACATCAAAACAGTTAAAATCATTTGGGGAGAAATACTCATCTTTTGGGGAGGCCCACCTCCCCCATTCTTTATCCTTAAAGTTAGTCATTGTCCTGCTTCAGTGTTAGATATGGGAACCAGGCCTGGCCAGGCAGAATATACCCATCTCCCCGGCCACATCCCTGATGCAAGGATGGTAACATGACTAAGCACAGCCGATGGAAGCCTCTTTAAGAATTTTGTGCAACAATCCGGAGAAGGCATAGCTACAACCTCTGGTGTTACACTGACATGAAGTTCCAAGAAATCTTGGAACTTCTAGAGCTATCTTTAACACTTCATAGAGGTAGCCTGCCTGAAATGGGAGCCAATAGAATGGAAAGCTGAGACAAGAGATGAAGAAAGAGAAGAGAATTTTGTCCCAGTCTTAACCCTTGAATACCTTCGAGTCACATGAGCCAATCCATTTTCTTTGGCTAACTTAGCAGGCTTGTGGGTTTTTTTATTTTTTTAATCAAAAGAACCATGACTAATATAACATTTCTCCATGTTCATCTGAACTATAGGGCGCTGAAATATTCCTCTGGAAATTTCCCAGCATCCAGGATCTTGATTCTTGATCACCTGTTATTCTGCCCATCAACCATCACATATGGCCCCCATTCTTCTTTCTTAGCTTCTGATCTCCTTGATTGCATTTAACGCTGATATTCAGCCTCCTATTTCTTGGCCCTTAGTGTTTCTCCTTGACTGTCATTCTTATTCTATTGCTAGCTTCTAACTTAACTCAGTTACCCTCCTGTACCTGCCTTTCCCAACCCAGATCTTGCCAGTCTCATCCAAACACTACCGATTTCACCCCACCCCCAATTTAATACATTTTCAAGTTTCTTCTCAAATATTCTCCCCATTTTAGATCTACATGACTCTATGCTAATAGTTTGGTATACCCTTGTAAAATTTATGCTTTCCCTGAAAGAAATGTAAATTATCAAAACTTACACAAGAAGATTTAGAAAACCTAAAGTGCCCAACAACCATGGAATAAGAGAAAAAAAGCATAAAACAAATTACTGTCCAAAAGCCTCCATTTCACATATTTATGTCCCTGTGCATTTGAGTTAATGTTACAGGTTATTTCTACATTTAAACTGGTTCAGAGACTATATAGAGGGGTACTGCTAAATTTATCAGGCTGAACCAGAATAATCAGATATGAAAACACAACAAAATGAGCCTATAATTAAAGATGAAAAAGTCAAACTATAGATACTATCACTTACAAGTGTGATGCCGATTCCTTTCTAAAATTCCAGCAAATTTAGTCCACAGTATGGTAAGGAATAATACAACATTTTCAAGTATATGTTGGGCAATATTTCATGACCATTTCAGAAAACAACTTTTAGTAAACTAGGAATACAAGGATGCCTCCTTAATGTAACCTACCTAAACCAATAAAGGCATTTCTCCTAAAAATGGGACAAGAGGCTAATTAGTATCTTGTCACTATTAAGTGCGTTTGTTCTCAATGGTCTATACGGCGAGAACGTAAGTGATTTTTACACATTCTGATTCCAGAGTCTGAGCTTTCTATATGAGTTTTAGCTCTCAGCAGTGTATATCCTTGTTTTTCAACTAGTCAGATTTCTCCCTTTGCTTCTAATAGTAACACTTCAAAACTTCTTTTAAGAAACCACCTCTTGGGACACCTGGATGGCTCAGCTGGTTAAGCATCTGAGTCTGGATTTTGGCTCAGGTCGTAATCTCATGGTTCGTGGGACTGAGCCCCATCCTGGGCTCTGTGCTGAAAGCTCAGAACCTGCATGGAATTCTCTGCTCTTCCCCTTGCTCATTCTCTCTCTCTCTCTCTCTCTCTCTCTCTCTCAAAACTAAATAAGTAAACATTTTAAAAAAAAAAAGTCACCTCTTACCTATTACATGTAGTCTTGATGGACATATCAGCCAAGCTGTCTTGTCCTCTTCCTGGCCAAAGAGTAGGCATGCAGCCAATCAAACCCCTAGCCTCTCTCCTGATTCTGTGCAATTTGTATCTTTAATGGAATGATCACATGTGCTAAATAGTTTAAACTGACTCACTCTGGTGGGTGTGATCTCAGTAAACTGTGCTTGTATTCCTTGTATCTTGTTCTCTCCAAGATACTACACATTCCTGCTCCTCAACCTAGCAAAAGCGTCTCATCTTTTCTTCATATCATGCAATCCTCAAGCAGTGAAATCTTACTCATATTTAGAGACAAACCGCCATCACCACTTCCTTTTGAAAGCTACCCAAAGAAATGAAAATCCCATCTATTTCTTTTTCCTATCCTAGCCCTTCACCTCTACCTATCTTGCCACTCTTAAAGCTTTCTACCCATGTTCCACTTAAATATAAACATGTTTTACCTTTATTCCAGACATAAGCCAAGCCATGTGTCCTGTTTTCAGTACAATTAGGATAGGAAAAGTGAATCATTAAGCAGGAATGGAAGGCTAGTTCCAGACCAAGATGTTTCCTAAACTCAGCCCATTAAACCTAAGAAGATAGATAGGGTGTGGTCACTGAATATATTTCTGAGAAGGCCCTGTATGTATGAAGCCTTCTTTGAGCTTCTAACTCCATCTGTGAATCGTGTGGTCAGAGCCCAATGACCAATGTGGTCAGCTGAAAGTACGCCCATGGCCACACACATGGAACAGACTGCCAAGAATGAATGACAGCAGCATCATTGTTGAAAGAAGCTAAATAAAAAATGTTCGTCATTCTTAAGGCTTACACTTCTAAGCCTTCTTTGTTTTCTTCGTAGATGACATCTCTCAAACCTCCAAAAGGCCCTAATACCAAAGCTCATGGAACACAGTCGATTAGACACAAGGGAAACTCAGTCTTCAAAACTTGACAAACCCCAGTTTCAGTACTGGTCCACCATGTATTAGTTACATGATTTACCATTCTTTGCCTTTAACCATGAAATGGGTATACAAATACTAGTTAGAAGTGCCATTCTGAGGATCAAATGAAATCATTCACGTCTGATGGCTACCACAGCGTGTATCAGTTTTATGAGTTCATGTTAATAATTGTCTTCTCTTTTAAAAATGTGAGGTGGAAAAAATTGGAAGAAAAAGTTGTATTCATTGAGGCTGAGTATGGTTTTATAATAGGATGAATAATCGTCCCAAAGATATCAGGAAACTTTATTTTTTTAATACGAAATTTATTGTCAAATTGGTTTCCATACAACACCCAGTACTCATCCCAACAGGTGCCCTCTTCAACGCCCATCACCCACTTTCCCCTCTCGCCCCCTCCATCAACCCTCAGGTTGTTCTCAGTATTTAAAAGTCTCTTATGGTTTGCCTCCTTCCCCCTCTGTAACTTTTTCCCCCCTTCCCCTCCCCCCTGGTCTTCTGTTAAGTTTCTCAGGATCCACATAAGAGTAAAAACATATGGTATCTGTCTTTCTCTGTAGGACTTAT
Source organism: Felis catus (assembly GCF_018350175.1). Classification (NCBI taxonomy): domain Eukaryota; kingdom Metazoa; phylum Chordata; class Mammalia; order Carnivora; family Felidae; genus Felis; species Felis catus. The sequence continues at coordinate 195,993,077 of NC_058371.1, read as the reverse complement.
TTCACTTAGCATAACACTCTCCGGTTCCATCCACATTGCTACAAAAGGCCATGTTTCATTCTTTCTCATTGCCAAGTAGTATTCCATTGTACATATAAACCACAACCTCTTTATCCATTCATCAGTTGGTGGATATTTAGGCTCTTTCCATAATTTGGCTATTGCTTAAAATGCTGTTATAAACATTGGAGTACAAGTGCCCCCATGCATCAGCACTCCTGTATCCCTTGGGTAAATTCCTAGCAGTGCTATTGCTGCTCATAGCGTAGATCTATTTTTAATTTTTTGAGGAACCTCCACACTGTTTTCCAGAGTGGCTGCACCAGTCTGCATTCCCACCAACAGTGCAAAGATGAAGCCAGGAAACTTTAGATGTTACGTCATATGGAAAAAGCATGGCTGCAGATGTGATTAAATTAAGGGCTTTGAGATGGGGAGATTATCCTGGATTATCCGGGTGGACTTTAAATGAAATCACAAGCATCCTTATAAGAAGGGAGCAGAGAGAGTTGACACACAGAGAAGAAGATAAGGTGATCTGATCAGGGAAACAAAACGGAGCGAAGGAGCCACACGTGAAGGAATGATGGCCGCCACCAGGAGATGATAGTCATGGACCAGATTCTTCCCTCAGGCTTGTGGAGGCGTGCAACCCTAAGGACTCATTGGCTTTTGCTCAGCTCACTGTGGATTTCATACAGCTGACCTCCACAGCTCTGAGAATAAATTTCTGTTCTTTTGAGAACTGTTTGTTACAGCAGCCACAAAACTAATACCGATTTTGATATAAAAATGTGCGGTGCTCTCAGAGCAAATATCCAAAAATGTGAAATTGGCTTTGAAATTGGAAATGGGTAGAGTTTATAAAAGTATTGAGATGTGTAATAGGAAAAAAAAAAGATTGCCTTAAACATACTCTTGGTAGAAATATCAAGAAGAAAGTCACCAATGATGAGGTCTCAGCAGACAACAGAGGCATGCGTTATTGGAATCCTGATAAAAGGTGCTCCTTGTTACATGGAGCAGAAAACCTCATGGAACGTGTCCTACAGCCACGTGGAGAGTAGAATTTGTAAGTGATGAGCTGACGGACTTGGATATTTAGCTGAGATTTCTAAGTGACATACTGAAGGCATAGCCTGGTTTCTTCTTGCTGCTTCCAGCGAAAATGCAAGAGAAAAGGAATGGACTGAGGGAGAAAGAAACTGGTGAGCAAAACAGAGAGAAGATTTGGTGACTTGAGACATTGTCAGTCTGTCCGTATTGCAAAAGATGCTAGCAAATTAGGATCTCCACGGTTAGGAAAGCATGTTCTGGAAAGAAAGATGGCTTGCAGTGGGACAATATACAAACGATGAAAGCTACCATGAAGGAAAGCAGCATCACAAAGAAAGCACCGAGACGGAGGCAGTGTCAGAATATTGAACCTTCGACAGAAATTTCTCCCGAAATCTTCCCGTGAAATTAAGTTCGGAGGAATGCAGGAGAATTAGAAAATCTGTCCCTTACAAGGACAGCAGGGTGAGTTATTTCACATCTGATGATCTGTGTTTTTTTCTGTAAAATGGAAGAGATTGGAAGGAGGAGAGTATTACCTGCTAAAAGCAAGAAGGTGGGCGGCCACGTAGAAAACTCCAGAAATGAAGTCAGGGTCTGAATTGGCTTCATTGGAATAGTGATGATGACTATGATAAAAGGACCGACAAACACCAATGGTGGCAACTAATATTTGTAACATATTTACAATGTGCCAGACATGATATGAAGAATTTTAAGAGTCACTATCGCATTTAAGTAGCACATAAAGCCTAGGAAGGAGATTCCCTTATTATTTTTATTTTTTATTATTATCTCATAGTGCATAACATAATACAGCACATAACATCATCTACTATGTATAACACAGTAAATGTATAATACGTGGACATACGTGATATGACATATAATTAATATATTATAAATATATGTCTACTTTTTTGTTACTGTTAGTTTACAGAAGAACAAACAAGCTCAGAGAGGTTAGGTAAATGGACTAAACCCACATACCTGGTATACATCCGACCATGGATTCAAATCACGGTCTGCCCACTGCAAAGTCTGTTTTCTTGACCATTATAGTCACCATCACCATCTCAAGCCCTCTCAGAAGTCTGCATAACTTTCCATCAGTACTCCTTATCTTCCCAAATCAACATCATTGGCCCCTGGCCCCATTTCTCCACCAAAGGAGCTCCTCCCACCATCATGAGGTTCCCCCACCACTCACATACCCATCCTTGCTTCTCTCAGTATTCGATGCCGTGCTCCCCTCTTCCCCATGCACCTCTTCGCTCCATTGCCGGCAATGACACCACGCTCGTAGATCCTATTTCTTTTGGTAGAGCCAGGGATATCGCATTTTCCACAAGCCTCGTCTGAAGGTTTCACTGAAGCGAGTATTACCCCAGAAGACTGCAGAGCTGGTCTTCATTCTCACTCTATCACTGAGCCTCGGAGCGGCCTTGGGCACTCTCCATTTCCTCTACACCTCAGTGTGCTCATTTCCAAATAAGGGAGATGATCCAGAGAGTCTAAATCAACTCCCACAGTCTATAATTTCAAGTTCATAAAAAGGACATTGAGAAGGAGAAATCTTGGCTGTCTGCCTCAGGGAAAAAATAATTAAGATATCACTTTGCAAAAGGAGTAAGTGAATTTCAACAGCATCATGCCTGTCTCTGCCTGGAGTTGGCTGCCTCTCCAGGCCTGGACTCCCTTTTGGACACCATAAATTATCCAAGGACATAGGCTAATTGACACAGTTGAGAGGAGAGGGACACAAATAGTCCCAGGCTTGGAGAGTGAGACCTCTGTGGGGAGGTTAATAGAATTGGAACAGCTCAGACTGGAGGAACAGCCGCTGAAGGGAGCCATCATTCTGCCGACACATTCATAAAAAAGATATTGTGAGAAGGGCAGGGATCAGTCTTCGTATTAATCAACAAGGGCAGAATGAGAATTAACAAGCTGTAAGCTGCAATGAGGAATATCGAAGCTAAATATCAGGGAAAATGTTGGACCATGGGGAGCAGTTAGGCAATGGAACACACTGCTAAGAGAAGCCATGAAGTCACTCTAATTGGGGACATTCAAGTCAGAGAACAGATACACATCTGTCACAGGGGAGGGAATTCCAGAGGGAAATTGAGAGCTGACTCTCACAGACCTCAGTGACCTCAGTGTAACCAGCCCTCAGCTTCATTGGTGGACACAATCTGGGGTCCAGTGTGAAGGCCAAGTGGGGTGAGATTGGAGGAGATAAACATAGACTCAGGAGGGTATAGTTGCTAAGACCACAGTTTTTAGAGTTTTCATGAACTGGATTCAGAACCTAACTCTGCCACCTACCGACTTGCACAGTTTTCTTGGCTATGAAATGGGGACCATGATGACCACCCTGTAAAGGCTGCTGAAGGGTTACAGAAGGTCATGTCTATGAACCACTTAGCATGGCATCGGGCACATGCGAAGTTCCAGGCAGATGATGTGTATGATGAAAACAGGTGCTCTCTGGGGCCGAAAGCAAGGCAGAGGGAAGGTTCCAGTCCCCAGCTTGTTTCAGTGGTGGGTCCTCTACCTTTGAAGAGGACGGGGCTGGGTCTCCAAAACTGTGATATTCAAACACTGATTATGTCTCCCTTGCAGGAAGCATCAGTGTTGGGAGGAGGGCGTGTCCAGATTTGATGGGGCCACATGTGTGGAAGACAGAATGCATTTCTGGCCTGCCCAAGTGTTAGGGAGTACTACTGGAGGCCCAAAACGAGAAAATGAGTTTGGAACCATCCGAAGGGTAGGAATCTCTGCCTGTGGTAGATGTTCTCTGTGTCTCACAGCATGCCCCTTCAGCCCACCTCTGAATCTACCCACAGTGGCGGACGGTCCCACATGAGCTCATGCTCAGGTTATGACAACGGCCTACTTCTAATGCTGATCTTGCCACTTTCTGCTTTTGAAGGCAGGCTTTCCTGAAGCTAGGGGAGTCGGTGCAAAGGTAGAACCCAGAAGGGCAGGTTTGTTAATGCCTGAAAGGTACCCCTCAACCAACACAAGTTAGAAGCCAATGGGTATGTCACCCCACCTTCCCTTCCTTCTGGTAGAAATTCTGGGATGTATTGACTCTTCAGAGGTCTCCACAAATCAAAACCCCTCTGCCTACAGCAGAAATACCCCTCCTATCAGCTTTCATTCATGCTCTGAGTTCGTTTCCCCATCCTCATTCCTGCTCCCTGGGATTACTTTCCGAATAAACTACCTGCACACATTCCTGGGTCAGGTTCTACCTTGCAAGTAAACAGAACTAAGGCCATGTCTGAAAAAGACAAAAACTCAGAAGGTCAGAAATTCGAGGGACGCTTCAACAGACCAGCTTTGAATATTAGGACTCACTGTAATAATACTTAGAATAAGCATGTGTCCTCAGTCTTTAGTTTTGAACATACGTTGACATATATTGGTGTTTTAATTAAGAATTGCCCCTTATGATATGACTTCCATCCTCCTCACAGATGTGAAACAAAATTTTAAGACTTCCAAATGACTTCTATCTTTCTCTCTTCTCATATCTGTCATGGCCGAGATGCTATCTTGGTCCTTTAATCATTATTTTTATGGTTCAATCTACTGAGGCATTTGCCTTCTGAGATTTACAGAGAGCATTTTGAATTCAGAATTAGTTTCCATCCAATTCCTCTCCACTTCATGTGGATATTTGTGTCTTATCTTCCCAAAGAATAGGAATGGACAGAGGTCATGGACACAGCCGGCAGCATATGGTTATCATTTTATTGTCTGGATTTATGCATTATAGCTGCTCCTAGCTGCAAGGGAGGCAGGAAATTTGTTTCGTTCTAATGTGGAAATGATAAGCAAAAAAAGGAGTAAAGAATGAACACTCAGCCAGTGGAAAAGATTTTTTAAGACTTTATCAGATGAAATTTTAATCCCAGGTTTTTATGGAGAGCGATGGAGCTATTGAGTTTTATTTAAGGAAACTGTGACCTGTTAGAGATCATTTAAAACTCCCACAGATATAGAGGTGCTGGAATAATAATCATTGTTTGTTTCATACATTATGCTGGTACCTGGTATATAAAAAGAATGGGGCGTCTGGGTGGCGCAGTCGGTTAAGCGTCCGACTTCAGCTCAGGTCACGATCTCACAGTCCGTGAGTTCGAGCCCCGCGTCGGGCTCTGGGCTGATGGCTCAGGGCCTGGAGCCTGCTTCCGATTCTGTGTCTCCTTCTCTCTCTGCCCCTCCCCCCTTCATGCTCTGTCTCTCTCTGTCTCAAAAATAAATAAAAACGTTAAAAAAATTTAAAAAACAAAAAAGGAATGGTGTTATATCTACCGCCGTGAATCTCGCCGTGAATCTCCCAGTGTATTAGATCCGTAAGGAGCTTGCAGCCTCTTTGGAATACACACAGATCACTGCAGTGTAGTGTAGATGGTGCAGCGACTGTGGTGGGCATACAGCATTGTGGGAGCAGAGAATTGGGGTGGGGGCACCTAACCCGGTTCTCTGGATGCCATTCAGAGAAAACTTCCTGGAAGATCTGTGAAAGGGTTTAACAGGTAACTTTGGATTATAGGTGGTTGATTTTGCTTAGAGTGAAAAAGAACCATTAGAGTTATAAGCAAGAGAGGGAGGTAATCCGATGGACCCTTTATAAAGAGTGGTCTGTTGGTTACGTGGAGACTGGAAGTAGGGAGACTGGTGGCCAGTCCCTGCAGTTTGCTGGGAGAGAGAAGGTGGTCTGTTCTGTAGCAGGAGCTTTGGAGACGCCAAGGAGAGATCAAATCCAGAAGATGTTTTAGAGCTATTATATGTCATTGAATTGAACGTAAAGTCGAAGGGAAAGAGAAAAAAACAATGACACCTAATTTTTTCAGCTATGGTAGTTGGAAACACGTGGGTTTTATTTGCTATGATGGAGAAGACTGAAGAATGGACGACGTGGGAAGGGAGATCTCTCATGTTTGTGTTAAGTTTGAACTGCCCATAAGTTAATGAAGTGGAGATGTCAGGAAGACTGGTTCGTACTTAGAGGAAAGCCTAAAGCCCATGGGGAAGCATGATCACTTCCTTTATGGAAGCTTCCATGATGCGTCCATCCCTAAATCTGATTTTTCAGGGCTTCTTTAGAACCTCCAGCCTAGCTCTTATCCAACTCTGCCACGATTCTCTTTATCCAAATTTCTACCTACCTATAACCTTGTTGAGTTCAGCCACTACACTTTATTTATCTTTTCATTCCCATCAAAAGATCCACCATATGATAGGATGGTCACAGATATCTTTTGGTGGCAACAATATATATATATATATATATGTGTGTGTGTGTGTGTGTGTGTGTGTGTATATATATATATATCTTTTTTTAAGAATAAATGATGGGGCTCTTGGGGGGCTCAGTTGTTTGAGCTTCCAACACTTGATTTTGGCTCAGGTCATGATCCCAGGGTTGTGGGATTGAGCCCCACATTCTACTACATGCTGAGTGTGGAGTTTGTTTAGGATTCTCTCTCTGTCTCCCTCTCCCCCATCATGTCCTCTCTCTCTCTCTCTCTCTCTCTCTCTCTCTCTCTCAAAATGAATATTTACAAAAAGAATAAGTGAACATCCTCATTGAGTAGTAAAAGCATAAATGACTATAATCATCTTCTCATTCTCTATATTTTGCAGGTACTGAATGTGACACGTTAGGGACTCTCAGCCCATCTTCCAATTTTAAATCTGTAATTCTTGCCTGTAGACCATGCAGAATTGACTACATTGACTGGTTCCCATGGAGTCTAAAAAGAAATATCCCACTTTTTAAAAATCTTTATTTATTTTGAGCTAGAGGGAGGAAGGGGGAATTCCAAGCAGGGTCTGTGCTGTCAGCACAGAGCCAGACGTGGGGCTCGATCCCATGAACCATCATGAGGTCATGACCTGTACTGGAATCAATAGTCATATACTCCACCAATTCACTTTTTAAATAGATTTTTCACAGGTTTTAGAGACACTAGCAGAATACCCATCCCTTGGCAAATCCTGTTGCTTACAGAGGTTACTGGGTAAGTTTTATTAACATTTGATTAAACTGGACTACTGAAGAAAAATGTGTCCGTACTGGGGGATGTTACCAATAATAGTCCGTACGTACACTCTTTCCGTTTCAATGATCATTTTCATTCCCTCCCTTTTTTAATATAAAAGGACTAACCTCTCAGAGTTAAGTCTTTGTGCATAATTTAAAAATGAAGCTAGAATTTGGGCCACAAAATTTGATGTACATTTCCCTGTAACTTCTCCGAAATAGAAAATAAAAATCTCCATGTTGAAAATGTTATGAAATATGTTGTTTAATTGCACAAACTTTGATCCAACATGGAGTAATACGTTCAGACACCAAAGAGTCTCAACATAAATTAGGTGTTTATTTTGCTTTCCTTTCTTTCAATTCATATGTACCCTTAAAGATTTGCTGCTTATGAGTGTGTTGTGATTATAAGCGCTAAAACATGTTATCTGCTTGGGATTTTCAAAGTTGTAACTTCGCAGTCAACATCAATCTGTAGCCTGTTTCAGTTACACTCATTTGCAGTGATTAATTAACCTTGTGGAAAAGTTGACACTTCTCCTGGGGATCATTCTTTGTTATTTTTTACCATGCTTTTTTTTTTTTTGTATTAAACTACTTATGTGTATATCTCCTGAGGCCATATAATTTAATACTTGGTGATTTCAGATAGATTTAATTGGTGGAAAACCTTACATACTATTGCTAATGTAAGAGAAAGGCTTAGGGAAAGCTAAATTGAGTTTAGAAATTGTCATACCGTCGTGTTTGCAATACTTACTGTAATAGTCTGCTTTTTTTTTTTCAGATTATTTTCCCCAAAATAAAAAATAAGTGGATTTCTATGAAGGAAAAGTGACTTTGTGCCCCCTACCTAGAACAATGCCTGCCACATAGCATTTGTGTGATCACTTCTTCCTGAATGACTGACTCGTTTATTTAAAAGCTATTCTTGGGGCGCCTGGGTGGCGCAGTCGGTTAAGCCTCCGACTTCAGCCAGGTCACGATCTCGCGGTCCGGGAGTTCGAGCCCCGCGTCGGGCTCTGGGCTGATGGCTCAGAGCCTGGAGCCTGTTTCCGATTCTGTGTCTCCCTCTCTCTCTGCCCCTCCCCCGTTCATGCTCTGTCTCTCTCTGTCCCAAAAATAAAAATAAACGTTGAAAAAAAATTTTTTTAAATAAAAAATAAAATAAAAAAAATAAAAGCTATTCTTACTATCGGGATGATCTTGCTTCTTTTCAAAGTATCAACGGTTTGATCATGTAGTGATGTGGCAACAATACTCAGTCACATGGGTACCGCACTTTAAAATTAACAATGTTGAGGTGTCTGGGTGGCTCAGTCGGTTAAGCTTCCGACTTCAGCTCAGGTCATGATCTCGGATTTCATGAGTTTGAGCCCCATGTCAGGCTCTGTACGGACAGACAGCTCAGAGCCTGAAGCCTGCTTCAGATTCTGTGTCTCCCTCTCTCTCTCTCTGCCCCTCCCCTCCTCGTGCACCGTCTCTCTCTCTCTCTCAAAAATAAATAAACATTAAAAAAAAGAAATCAGTTTAAAAAAAAATAAAATAAGCAATGTAATTTGCAATTCTCAAAGTGCTTTCACTCCCTGGAAATTCACAGAAACTTCACGAAGCAAAGAGTATTCACGTCTCCTATAAACCAAGGCTCCTATAAAAGGAAAGACCTAGACTCAACATAGGTCTGAATTTGAATCCATGTTCTTTCATGTGGACCACATTTAGGGGGTAGAAGACATCATGACATCAGCCTCTGGAAGGCTGATGACGTATGTGGGATTAATAAGCCCCATTGTATCTGGATGGTGTCTTGTGGAGCAAGGAGTGGCCACCACCTGAAAGAGGTGATAGTCTACCGGAATGGTAAGAATTAACAAAACTGGGGAATGGAGATGGGAAGGAAGAGAGCTCCAAGCACAGAACTAGAAGTTGCACTCTCCTCCACCACCCCCCTTCCCCCACCCTGCTTGTCTCTCTTATCCCCCACGTGGTATTACTGTTTATACTCATCGATCTCCTCCTCGCCCACTACATTGCAAAGAGGCAGGGACTCTGTGTAACTTATATACCTCTGCCTCCCCAACTCTTGGAAGGGACTCTGGCACATTCTAGGCACTTAATACATTTCTGTGGGGTAAATTAATGCTGAAGGGAACACATGTGCAGGGTACATGACACAGCAGTGGTCCTTTGGAGAAACTGTAAGCATTTTCATCTCCCCAATAGGTTGAACTGTATCGGATGCTGATGTTTGACTGCTCTTTATCTATTTACATGGAGATTTTATATAGTTCATCTTGATAGAACATAGAGAGGAAATCAGGAAGGGGAGAGCACTTAAAGTTAGAAGCCAAGGAAATGACCAAGTTAGGGAGGACTTGGCATGTTGAAATAACAGATAGACTGACTAATGAATGGATCAAGAAGATGAATGGATAAAGAAGATGTGTACACACACACACACACACACACACACACAATGGAATACTACTCGGCTATGAAAAAGAATGAAATCTTGCCATTTGCAACAATGAGGATGAAACTAGAGAGTATTATGCTAAGTGAAATAAGTCAACAGATATCATATGATTTTACTCATATGTGGAATTTGAGAAAGTCAACAAATGAACATACGGAAAGGAAGGAAAAATAAGATAAAAATAGAGAGGGAGACAAACCATAAGAGACTCTTAAATACAGAGAACCAACTGAGGGTTGCTAGAGGGCAAGTAGGTGGGGGCATGGGCTAAATGGATGACGGGAATGAAGAGGGCACTTGTTGGGAGGAGCACTGGGTGTCATTTGTAAGATATAAATCCCTGGGTTCTACTCCTAAAGCCAAGACTACACTCTATGTTAACTAACTTGAATTTAAATACATTTAAATATATATATTGGATAGATCCTATGAAAAATTGGTTGCCATTGAGGGGACTGACAGGACCAGAGAGATCTCTCTGATAACTTATAGCAAAGGATTCAGAGGGAGAAAATAGAAGTCAGAAGGTAGCACGGAAGTCATTGCATCATTAGGCAAGAGACGGTTTGCGCCAAAACCCAGTGGCATGAAATGACTCAAATATGTTTGCTCACAGCTGAGACAGGTGGGATTTACTCAAAAACTGGGGATGCATGAAATGGAAGGAAATACACAAAAGCACCTAAGTAGAATTTTCTGATCTGACCGAAGCCAGTTCACTCACCACAAGATCTGAGATCCCACCTCCTCACCCTTTTGAATTCTTAGGGCCTTCGTCCACCGTCTTCCTTAATAAATTTGCCTTGTATCATTTAAGATGCTTTTAAGTGTCTTAAAAGATGCACTATTTATAATGAGCAAACCCCAGGATTTCCCCAGGCAATCACCCTAGACACAGCTAAAAACTCAATAGACAGGCAGGTCAATGTATCTCTGTCCCTGTGGGTGACTTTTGCAACTAGCTTGCTTGAGACACTTCACCAGGATAGTACAGTGTGTAAAGTCTAAGTGTTTTTTTAGTACAACTGGTTATATCTGTTTAACCATTTCCATGCTAAAATTATTCATGCTTGATCCTTCCAGCTTTCAGACGTCCGCTTGGTGTCTTCTGGATGTCATAAGAATCCTGTGGTAGACAGGACTTTGGGTTAATAGGTGCATTTATAGATAAGGAAACTGGGATCAGGGATATTATATCTAAAAAAACAATGATGTAAAGGAGACAGAACACTAACCCTAGGGGGACAGAATGTATTTTTGAGCACTGGCCCATCAGCACTGTTTATAGCAGCTCTACTCAAAGTGTGAGCCACAGATGTTTTAACCCGAAGCAGTGAGAGTAGATTATAGAAACTTTTATCACAATTTGGCAGAATTACTTTGTATCTGTTGAAGCTAATAAAAAAAAAAAATCAAGCTTCCATTTTATAAACTTTTCTTTTTTAAGTGTATTTTTTTTTGTAATTCATCTTTATTTTATTTTGCAAAAGCATCAGTCCATGATTAATTGAAAATTTTAAACATAAATCCTTTACTACAGCTCATTTGAGACATGTGGAGCTCCCGGAGATCAGGCAATTACTGAAGCATGCTAGGTTTTAGCCTCATCACTTTTAAAAACTGAAAACAATACATCATTCCACCTCACAGGGCTGATGAAACAATAAAAGACTTAAAGTAATAACTAACATTTGTTAGTTATAGGTCCTAAGGGTAGCGATTTCCTTTTTTTTTTTTTTTTTTTTTTTTTTTTGAGAGAGAGAGCATGAACAGGGATGGGGCAGAGAGAGAGGGAGACACAGAATCTGAAACAGGCTCCAGGCTCTGAGCTGTCAGCACGGAGCCCGACGCAGAGCTCAGACTAACAAACCATGAGATCATGACCTGAGCTGAAGTCAGATGCTTAACCAACCTAGTGCTTTTATAACCAACTGAGTCACCCAGGTGCCCCTAAGGGTAGTGATTTTTAATATATTCTCAGTAGTAGCCTCAAGAATTGGCAGAAGCTGAGCTAGTGGAGGATGGGGCTTGGTAAACAATTTCGACACCACCCTGGCCCAACTCCTCACTGTCTTTTCAAGCTAAGTGGGTTTGTTTTCACCTCTTTTATTTCTTTATTTAAAAAAATTAATGTTTATTTTTGAGAGAGGAAGAGAAAGAGAGTGGGGGAGAGGCAGAGAGTGAGGGAGACACAGAATCTGAAGCAGGCTCCAGGCTCTAAAGCCATCAGCACAGAGCCTAATGCAGGGCTCAAACCCACAAACCATGAGATGGTAACCTGAGCCAAAGTCAGACGCTTAACTAATGGAGCCACCCAGGAGCCCCTCCTTTTTTTTCCAAAACATTTTCGCCTCTTTGAAATGTAAGATTTCTGTTCTATGATTGCCATTAAGGAAAGGTGTCCATTAAAAAAAAATTCCAACTCTTCTCTAGAGTGTACAAAGTGCTTTTATACTCATTTAATCTTCACAAAAACCACGTGATGACCAGACTATTATTTCACAGATGAAAAAAATAAATGACAAGCTTACAAGGTGGTCAGCATCTCAGTTGGTAAGTGATGGATCCTGACACAAGCCTGAGCCTTAGGATTTCATACCCTGGTCTCTTCCTGGCAACCTAGCAAATATAAAAAAGAGCCTACGGTTTCTGGTACATTTTTTTCTTTCCTTCTACTTCTACATTTTTTCTGCAAAGTCTTGGCTCACAAAAAGAACCCTCAAAAAAGAAAAAAAAAAGATCTTGAAGATCACCAAAAAGTACATATTGTGCTCAGGAAAATCAAATTTATACTTCCTACACACATCTCCTTACTGATGCTTGCTGTGTGTGTGTGTGTGTGTGTGTGTGTGTGTGTGTGTATTATGGAGGGAATTATGTTCCTCAAAATTCATATGTTCACGTCTTAACCCCCAGGGCCCCAGAATGTAACTGTATTTAGAGAAGGTCTTTAAAGAGCTAATTAAATTAAAATGAGGTCATTACAGTGGGCCCTAATCCAATATGGCCCATGTCCTTACAAGAAAAGGAAACAGGGACACAGACACCTCAGAGAGAAAACGATGTAAAGACACAGAGAGAAGACAGCCATGAACAAGCCAAGGAAAGATGCTTGGAACAGATCCTTTCTCATAGCCCTCAGAAGAAAGCAAAGATGTCGATACCTTAATCTTGGACTTCTAGCCTCTAGAATTGTGAGAAAATAAACTTTTGTTGCTTGAGCCACCTAGTCTAAGATACCTTGTTATCATATTAAAAGGATATAGCGAGTGTATAATATTTACAACAGTGTATGGAATCACTTGTTACCTTTTATGTTCCAGGTGATAAATACACATCCTTTTATTGGCTATTCCACAGATTCAGGAAATATTGCGTTTGCAATCCAAGGCAAGTGAGTCACAATTTTGAGCTCCTCCTCTCTTCTTGTTTTCTTTTAAAATTCTGCATTTTCAGAGGAGTGCTAAAGCCCACTGACAAGTATTTTATTAACAGGAACTGAAATGTTCTTTGGAGCTAGCTTCCCAAATTTCTACAGAGATCTCACTGCCATCCGTGAGGCCATTAGAAAGGCATCTGTCATTCCCAGACTTAATTTTTCATCTTGAAAAGGGAGGATTGACGAGGATTATCTCTAAGGCAATGCTTTATGGGTGTAAGAGCACTGAACTTGAAGCAAAATTGTCTGAATCCAAGTCCTGATTTTATCACTGTCTAGCTATGTGATGTCAGGCGGGTCTCTTAGATCCTTTGAGGTTTTATTTACTCTTTGGTAAAAATGCAGCTAACATACTGAAATTGCAATGTGGCTATAAACACATGGCAAGATAATAAATGTGAATACAGTGGGAACATTGAAATCTCCAAACCAAACTTGATTTTATTTTCCTTTCAGTTCTGAAATGCTAGGTCTGTAAGCACTTTGACTGGATTGGATAGTATCTCAAAACATAATGTGAACTAACTTCTAAAGGCCAAGCAAGATTGCATATGTAGAAAAAACAGTTCAATCATCCTACATTTTTATTTCTTACCAAGGTATTTGAAAAGGCAAGAAGGATGTCTTCTGGACATGACCATGACATGCCAAAGCGTGATGTCAGTCAGTGTGGAAATCGATCGTCGCCTCTTCTAAATATCCCTGCTGCTGGCTGGGAGGTCTTGGATATGTCAGAAGTTATTTTGCCTCATCCAACTTCCTAGTAACAAGCATCTCCCAATGTTTGGCCAATAAAAATCCACTCCTTTGTGCATGCTGAAGTTTAAAATGCTGCTTTGGTCGATTACATTATAAGCTCAAAAACTTTCTGCCCAAATTTTCCGCTACTAGATGTGAAGGCAGATGCCTTTAATTTCAAATGAGCAAGTGAAGATACTACAGATTCTCAATGAAATGATAAGATCCAACTGCATTCTTAATACTCACAGTCAAGCCTGTGGACTATCTTGTAGAGCCTAAAGCATGTATCAGCAGAGACTACAGTTCTCCAGAACAGTCTGTCCCTAGAGCAGAGATGGAGGTGGAGTTGAGTTAGCAACTCAGAAAGCTGAGAAGGTATTGAATAATTCATCTATTCACTCAACAAACGCTCATTAAACATCTGTTAGATGCTCATCAGGGTATTCCTACAAGGGAAAAAAAGTAACTTGGCTTTTCTTTCTTAATAAAATTCAGTAAACATGTTGAGGGCCTAGGGTGTAATCTTCTAGAAATAAATGTGAATATAAGAGAGGTTCTTTCTTTCAAGAATTCATTGAGGAGACACACCAAATCACTTATTATACACACAAGGGCCAACAGCAAAATGGATGTTACTACTTTATTAATAGCAAAGTCAGCAACGGACAAACTGACAACTCATTACAGAAGATGCCTTAGATGTCTATACCTGAAGCAGAAGGTTAAAGCCAGATCTTTGATCACCCAGGCCCGTGAGATCGAAGCCTTGAGATCTTGCTACCTTTGACCCACAGCAAAGACAGAAGAATTTGTGGAAGCACCAGAATCCACTTCTTTGGTTTCAGAGAAGCGAGAAAGTGAGACAGAGAAACAGAGTAAGAGAGAGTGGCAGAGAAATTTGAGAGGTATGAGAGGAATCCAAAAAGAATTTTTGCTTATTTGACCAATCAGATTAATGATTTCCCTTCCTTTACCTGGAAAGTAAAGGAGATCAGTGACAGGAAAATGTTGAGGCTTTTCCTTCTCTTACATGTTAGAGGGAAGAAGCTAGAGACAGAAAAATGAGTTAGAAAGCTATCGGAATTGGCCAAGGATAAGGTCCTCCGATGGACCCTAATGCTGTTAATACCTAATAAAAAGGTATATCTGAGAGAGTTTGTGTGAGAATAAAGCCATAAACAGGTAGTCTCTGAACAACAACAGAAGAACCTCAAAAGAAACTACATTTTTGAAGCCTAATCATCCAAGGTGATGACTACTAATTTACTCAACATTTTAAAGCACCT
Source organism: Felis catus (assembly GCF_018350175.1). Taxonomy (NCBI): domain Eukaryota; kingdom Metazoa; phylum Chordata; class Mammalia; order Carnivora; family Felidae; genus Felis; species Felis catus. The sequence goes on along the minus strand of NC_058371.1, from coordinate 195,978,012 downwards.
ACTAGGTGCATTCATTGCACTAGGCTTGTTGCTCCATAGATACAGACATAATCTCTTTTGGGTGTTATATGTAAGTGATTTATCACTGAATTCTACTTCCAAAACTAATATTTCACTCTATGTTAACTAATTAAACTTTAAATTAAAAAAAATGTTTAAATGTAAAAAAAAAAAATCTTACACTTTCAAGCCAGCTATATCCATAAACACACAACGGGAATACAATATGGCTGTCACCATAAAGGATGAACATGCCATATGGAATCCTTGCTGTGCCCCAAAATGTGGAGGAAGTCTCCACAGAGAGCAAAGATATGAACTGAGTCTTTGAAGCAGGAGAAGGGGGTCACTGAGCAAGTTGACAACATAAAACGAAAGTTGACTAAATGGCCAAAGGAAAGAAAGTATGGCAGAACACGCTGTGCGCCAAGAACCATTCACTTGTCTTTTGAGCTCCTGCCCTAGATGGGGACACAAGAGTACATAATAGAGAAAGTCTCTGCTTTTATGAAGATTCCACCGTGGTTATACAGGAGAGGGAACACAGGCAATAAACAAATAAATGATAAAGATATTATTAGAAACCAGCACAAGTGACCTAGAAAATAAAATAAGCTAATGACACTGCCCCAGGAGACCTATTTTATTTGGGGAGGGGGTCAAGGAAAGTGTCTTTTGGTCATGACGGTTGCACTCGAATGTTAGGAGCAATTCAGGTATGTGAGGACGAGAGGGAAGAACACTCCAGGAAAATGGGGTAACAAGAGAAAATGCTCAGAGACCAGAACAGGTTTGGAAGTTTCAAGGAAAAAGTCAAAGGTCCACACAGCTGGAGCTTGTGAGTAAAGGATCAAAGAAACAGGAAGTGGCCGGATCACGTGAGACCTACGAATATCTGACATGGCAGGGCATAGAGTGGGGAAGCTGGCAGCAAGATCAGATCATGAAGAACTAAAGATACTCCACTATGAAATCAGGGCTCCCGCCCATTGTATTAGTCCAATCCTGCTGCTATAACAAAATACAATCAACTGAGCAGCTTATAAGCAATTACGAAATGTGTTTTCACAGTTCTGGAGGCTGAGAAGTCCAAGATCAATGAGCCAGGGGATTCGGTGTCTGGTAAGAGCTCACTTCCTCATAGATGGTAGTCTTCTCTCTGCGTCCTCACATGGCGGAAGGGGTAAGGGAACTCTCTGGGGTCTCTCTTACAAGGACACTAACCTCATGCATGAGGACTCTTTTCTCATGACCTAATTGCCTCCCAAAGGCCCTGCTCCTAACGCCATCATCTTAGGGGTTAGAATTTCAACATATGAGTTTAAGGGGGATACAAGCATTCCGTCCATTGTACTCATAAAATTGGAAACTAGTGAAAAGGAACGAGATTATTAGGAATAAATTCTAATCTCGGCTTGGTTAGCCAGCCCAGTGGGTTGAGGTACCCTTACCCAGACCACATCTAATCTCCCAATAGCTTAACGATGGTCTATAAAGGGATGCTCCTAGCAGGCGAGACTAGGGACTAAGTACAGATAAATTGCCTATGTTACCCTGGAATGCAGAGAGAAGCAAGCACACAAGATTGGGGTTTTTTCTTCTTCTTCTTCTTCCCCAAGCCCCTTGGACACAGAATGTCCTCTGTGAACTAGCCAGGAGAAAGAAACCTGGCTTTACGGTGCATGTAATCTGGAAAGCAGGGAAAGAAACATTTAAGCTGTTACTCAAACAAGTTTCATTCCAATTACTACTTTCCTCTCTGTCAGAATCAATTATTCTCACTTTTGACGTGGCCACGGCTTGCTGAGGTGAGGGAGGCCTCTGCCTCCCTATTTTTCTCGCGATCTTTTTTGTTTGTTTGTTTTTGGCCGCTTTTTGGTTGTGGACGGTTGTCTAGCGTTGTTGTTGATTTCCCCGCTGCAGCCAGCACCACAGAGTTGCTTTTCCACGGCCACAAAATGAAATGAATGTACACAGGGAAGGGAGCCTCGCTCCAAGTCAAGTGCTGGACAGCTTAGCTTCACATGCACTCAGTTTCCCCAGCAGAGACCTGTTTGCTCTCATGGCTTCAAGACACAGTGACCGTTTGCTTTGTGACATCCCCAACATCAGCACTGGACTTCGGCCAGACAAGGAGTGACGGGCCAGCTCGGTTTTGCCTCGTGACCCTGGGAGAGACGCTAGTCCCCGACGACGTTGATGGCCTAATTGTAGCAGCACACTGAGTGAATCACGCCACAGTTGGGCGCCTGTCAGCACCTCTGTGACGCTATCAGCTGAGGCTGTTGAGTGTTCATGACATTGAGAAAAGGGAAGTGAAACGAGAACTTAAGTATTTCCTAGGATGGGGCTATTAAATTGAATTTGACCAATGTTCCTGCAGTCAGCTTGGGTCCCTTTCTGTTCTGCCGTCTTGCGTTGCTTTGCGGCATTCCTTGCCCTGTCGTCTAAAAGTCAGGCACGGCTTTCGAAATGATGGCCAGTGTGCGTGTTGGCGGGGATGAAAATTTTTATTAAAATGTATTATATCGAAAAATGTTGGGTTTTCTTTTTTCAGTTGCAGTTTAGAAACATCTCTTAAATCACATGTTGCTTCCTTGTTCATATGCCAATGGACTCCAGGAAATCTGGCTTAAAACTCGGTAGGGTGACAGTAGGGAAGATGTGGGAACATTCAAGGGTGCCCTTAACTTGTTTTTGTTAGAGCATATTGAATTTATTTCTGTCCTCTGCTTATTTCCTGACTTTTATCACATTTACGATTTTGCTCACAGTGTTCCTGGGCTTGTCTTAGTCAGTTCTAGCTTCTGTAATAAATTACCGTAGACTAGGCGACTTAAACAACAACTTATTTCTCACGGTTCTGGAGGCTTCTCCTTATCCCCTCATGTGACACAGGGAGAGTTATATGATACTTAGAATTTAGGTGAGACTTTGGACTTTAGAGTTGACGCTAGAACGAGTTAAGACTTGGAAGCTGTTGGGATAGAAGAATTGTATTTTACCTACAAGAAGGACATCAACTTGGGAGAGCCAGAGGCAGAATGTTATTGGCCGAATGTTTATGCCCCCCACAAAATTCATAAGTTGAAACCCTAATGACCAATGTGAAGGAGTTCGGAGATGGGACCTTGGGAGGTGATTAGGTCATGGTAGAGGCCTCATAAGTGGGATTAGCTGCTTCTTCAAAACTTTGCTTAGAAATCTCTTCAGTTAAACATCCAATTTCATTGATCTCAAGATCCACCTTGCACAAAACACTAGAGCACAAATAATTCAGTCAAGTTATTTGCTGCTTTATAACAAGGATAGCCTTTTTTTCACTGTCCAGTAACATGCTCCTCACTCCCATCTAGGATCCTACCAGAACAGTCTTGACCATCCGTATTTCTATCAACATTCACAAATCCTCTCAGGAGACAGTAGCTTTCTTGCAGCTCTCCTTTTTCTTTGTTGAGTTCCCACGAGAATCTTTTTCATAGTCCATTCATGACAACCCTGGCTTTCCCTAGCATGTGCCACAAAACCCTCCCAGCCACTACCTCTTACCTACTTCTAAAGCTCCCTCCACAATTTGAAGTGTTTGTTACAGCAGCACCCCGCTTTCAGTACAAATTACTGTCTTGGGTCATCTTGGGCCGTTAGGACAAACACCATAGATCACAGTTCTAGAGGATGAAAAAATCCCAGATCAGGGAGCCAGCAAATTCAGCGTGTGGTGAGAGCTCTCTTTCTGGTTTGCAGACGGTCACTTTCCTTCTGTATCGTCACATGGCTGAAAGACAGAAATCATCTCTCTTGTGTCTCTTTGTATAAGGGCTATATTCAATAAGCTAGTGTCTGAAACTCTTTATTTGCCAGATTTGCATCCATATCCATGAGTTGGCTATATTTGAGACACACACCAGAAATATCAGTCCTGTATCTGACGTGCAATCATTTTTCATTCTTCCAGAAGAATATCAGACACAGTAACTCAAGGAGGCAAGAAGTGGAGATTGTTTTCTTGTCTGCTGTATACACAAAGAACTGAAGTCGTGTAAACATAAAGTGGTTTAGGGTCTTTTGATGTTGACTTGTCCGCCTCTCATCCCTTCATCTAGTACTGGTAAATAATAACTGCTTAATTGTTAAATAACGAGCGGTTAATTTGTCAGTCTACTCATTAATTGAGGAGAATACAGCATCCTTGACTGTCACAACTGCTCCAACAGTTTTTGGTCTCTAAACACACAACCCTGTGCTCAGTGCGCATAGGAACATCCAATAATGTGCTGCCTTGGGTACAGGAAAAGATGGCACGAATGCCATTATTTAAAGACTTTGAAAGTGTTTTAAAAACGCTGGAATCATCATCATTAGAAACATAAGAACTTTATTTGATGTCCTCACAATGATCATATGGCTCTGAGTTGTTTATAAGTTACACATGGGAGGAAAGGAATGGCGTCCCATAGTGAGTGTTTTGATGCTCGTGGCCCCTGAAGGTCTCTCTCTGGTCGTCTCGCCATGTTCTTCCTTCATCACCTCTTGCTTCCTTTATCCTCTGAATTAGAGTGTTTAGGCTCTTTCTGCCATCAAAGGACCTAATCTGGATTCTCGCAATGCCTACCAACAGCAGCTTTCATGGCCTGGAAAATCTCTGTAAAAACTACCACCAGCAAGATCGCTCTAAGATACCCACTCAGAAGCCCAGAAGCTAGATGCAGTCTGGTCCTAAGAGGCAGACCTTCACCCCAGAGGTGTTTATTTTTCTTTTAATCAATTAGTGAAGCAACACAGACATTACAGAAATGCTGAGGGCTCTCTCCCAAAGCACCAGCAGAACGAGGTGAGAGAAGCCGGGAGGATCCCCTGGTGAGTCTGGGCAAAGTTCAAGACAGCCCTGGGCTTTCTCAACTCAGCTCAAAACTCAACTGCTCACCGCAAGGCCTTCTGAGTGATTTTTGTCCCGCTGACATTGGGCATTAAAGGAAAAGATAATGACCGGCCTTACTGGCCCCTATGACCTGGAAACGATAGATAAGCATGTGAGCTGCTGTCTGCCCAAGGTTGCAAAGACAGTGAGCCTCTGTGCTAGACGGTCTCAGAATAGATTCACCGGATGCAGGTAAACCATCTCTATGTTCCCTTTCCCTGGCGGCGTTTTATCCACGACTAAATGACTCCTGTGATGGACTCTTACCACTTTCTAATGTTGCAACTATTAAATTAAATAATTTCAATTGCTGGATATGCCTACAAAATATATCCCAAAGTGATCTTGCGTTATTCATTGTTTTGCTCTATGGAGGCAAAATAAACGGGAATGTTTTCCCACTTTCTATAAGAAGTCTTCAAATATCTGAAGATAGGAGGTTTACAACCCTAATTCTTCTTTCCAGGCTAACTCCACTCCTCACTCTACTCCAGCCTGGTTTTTACTCTCACTGAAATTCCTCAACATGCCCACCAATAAACTTACAAATAACTAATCCTGTGAACAGATTTTAGTTCATACCTTACTGAACCCCTCAGATGCTTCTGACAGGCATAATTACTTCCCCCTTGGAACATTTCTCTTGACACGTCTTTCCCAGTTGTACACACACACACACACACACACCGCACCATCGCATGTATTTTTAGTCACCCTTCCGCACTAGTCTTCCCTGCTTTAATTACCCACTAAGTGTTGACATTCCTTGGATTCTTGTCATTGCCTTCTTCTCTTATCGCTGTAGGAACCAGCCTACAGGGAATGCATCCATGCCTGTGCTTCAATTGTCATCTACACATTAATGGCACCCAAATTACACTTCCTGTTTGAGCATCACATGACTATATTCAACTTCACCAAAAAAACACCTCGCTGGGGTCTCAAACTCAGTAAGTGCAAAACTAAGATAATTGCCTTCCTCACAAGAATGAGTTCTTCCTCTTCTGTGTTCTTGCTCTCCTCCCCACCCCCCCGTGCTCCCCAATATAATAAGTTGCTTTGCCATCTATCTCTTCAATGACACAGTGAAAACCACCTACAACTTATCCTTGATCTAAATAATTGCATCCACCATTTTCCAACCAATGAGGAATCAAAGCTGGGATTTAAACCCAAGGCTCCTGCCTTCTTGATTTGAAGCCAAATGATTTTCCATATATTTATTTTTGTGTATTTATCTTTGTAATATATCTTTTTTTTTTAATTTTTTTTTCAACGTTTATTTATTTTTGGGACAGAGAGAGACAGAGCATGAACGGGGGAGGGGCAGAGAGAGAGGGAGACACAGAATCAGAAACAGGCTCCAGGCTCCGAGCCATCAGCCCAGAGCCTGACGCGGGGCTCGAACTCACGGACCGCGAGATCGTGACCTGGCTGAAGTCGGACGCTTAACCGACTGCACCACCCAGGCGCCCCTGTAATATATCTTGACCCAGGTAAATATATGCAAACACAACTTCTCAGAGAACATTTACTATTACGTGATGAAATTAATTTCAGTGACAGATACAGCATTTATTTCCATTCCATTCCATTTCATACCATCTTCAAATGGTATGCAAATACAGAATTTGATACATCCTACAATTGGTTGTGAAATCTTTTTCTGTCAAGGAGAGGTGAGGCAACAAGGCAAAGTTCACAGCTGAGGCCAGGCACGCTTTGCCAACGGTGAACTTAAACAAGGAGAACTTTGACACTTGCAATAAGGGGAAACCTTTCCATGAATTGCTGCTTTATTAAAACCTTGCCCAGCAGATGCAGTTTAAGTGGAAAGGGAATTTATGCTGCTGTTTATAGGACTGTGGGGTCAGATGTCAACCAGGGTCTTCTTAAGATGAACTTGAGGAGCTTGCCTCTCCTATGTCAGCCTCCACCTTTTACCTGATGACAAATATTTAAGAATTGAATAATTCTGTGAAGGAAGACATGATGCCTTTTACAGCCTGCAACCTAAGGGTTGCCATGGATGTGAACCTCAGCGTTTCCACAGCATTTCTAAATATTTGCAGAGAACCATTTCCTGCTTCAAGAATTACAAAAGTCTCACTTGGAGATTAAACACTTTAGGGCTAGTCAATTATTTCAGGGGAGTTGTACTTTGTTGAAACCAACGTTCAGATATGCCACAACAACATCGGGGCTTGGCAAGCTTGCCTCATCTAAGAAGTTCAAAATGAAGGCTGAAGGTTCCATCCTTAGAGCCCTTGGTCAGAGTCGGACAACACAGTGGGCTGTTACATAGGGGACCATTCTCTTGAAAGCACGTGGTGGAAATTGGGCATGAAATCCTCTATTCAGGAAAATACAACTTGGTATTATCCTAAAATGTGCATGATTAGGTGAACACATTCAGATAGAATAACATTTCCTCCCCAACCCGCCCTCTGAACCTTCAGTCGCCTCTCAAATGATTTCATTATTCAGATTATAAAATTTAACCTATTTGCCTGCTCTTGCTGCCAAAAGTTTGCAAACTGTTGCTGGAATCTGCTAGATATTCTGAGGTTGAATTGTCCAGTGTCTCATTTTTGCACTCGGTATCAAATATACACGCTGTGCAGAAGAAAATAGTAGCCACCATTTATTAAATGTCTACCACGTTTCATACTCTATGTGACGCTCTATGTTGACCTTGTCTCCATTAATTTTTGTAAGTATTCTAGGAGGCAGGAGTTATTTTAAATATGTGTCTATTCTGCCTTAATATAAAAAGAATTCAAGACAAAGAAGACGATAGTAAACTTATTCTCTGAAAGAGTGATCTAAATCTCAGAGTACTTAGGTAAGTTTCTAAGGGACATACAGCTAAGGAGTGGCAGAATTGGGGATTTTACTCCAATAGACACAACTCCAAGGTCATGCGGTGTCCACCACACCATCAGTAGGGATTATAATTATTAGCAAATTGACTGGTGGCCCCTAGTGGAATTGAGGGTGGCAGAGCAGAGCATAAGATTCGAGAAGCAGCTGTTAGATGGAAAAATCCAGAACCAGGAATGAGAAAAATCATTCTTTAAATATCTGTGGCATTTAATATCTCACAATGGGAGTACCACAGCCATTTTTGATGAGATGGTTTTTTTTATTAAGCAGAACTGCCCCCACGTTGCAGGATGGTGTCCATTGCTCTTTCCAGAAACTTAACGCCAGTAGCATCCCTTGTCATTGAGACAAACAAAAACACCCTCTGCATTTCCAGATGCCCTTTCAGGGGGCAGTACTGTTCCCGGTTACGAATCACTGCTTAGAGGAAGGGGGGGACCTATGATTCTAATAATTATATGCATTATTATTCTCATTTTTCCAGAAGCGGAAACTCTAAGTTCAAGTTTGTACCTTTGGAATGGAACCTATCACTGAATGGTGCTCTATGTTATTCTCTTAACCCAATGATACCACTGTCATAATTGCCATAATATTTCTTTTCTTGCCAAGATGATAATCTTTTACCTAAAGAATCATTTTATAGACACATATGCAGATCATTTGTTTCCTAAAGCAGGACATGGGTCTTCTATATTCTCTAGAATGTTCTTCTTATGATACATACTTGAATAATCTGCTTTTTTTAATTCCAGTATAGCTAACATACAGTGTTATATTAGTTTCACGTGTACGATGTAGTGATTCAACACTTACATACAACACCCAGTGGTCATCACAAGTGCCCTCCTTAATCCCCATCACCTATATCACCAACCTCCCCCCCAGGACCCTACCCCCTGGTAACCATCAGTTTGTTCTCTACTTAGAGTCTGTATCTTGGTTTCTCTCTTCTCCTCTTCTCTTCTCTTCTCTCTTCCCTTTGCTTACTTGTCTTGCTTCTTAAATTCCACCTATGAATGAGATCTTACAGTATTTGTCTTTCTCTGACTTATTTCACTTAGCATTATATTCTCTAGCTCCATCCATGTCATTGCAAGTGGCATGATTTCCTTCTTTTTATGATTGAGTAATATTCCATTGTGTATATATACCACATCTTCTTTTTCCATTCATCTATCACTGGACCCTTGGGCTGCTTTCAGAATTTGGTTGTTGTAAATAATGCTGCAATAAACACGAGGGTGCATTTATCTCTGAATTTGCGTTTTTGTATTTTGGGGGTACTGAGTGATGATATTACTGGATCATAGGGTAGTTGTATTTTTCATTTCCTGAGGAACCTCCATACTGTTTTCCACAGTGGCTGCAGCAAAAGGCAAACCAACGTTTGTTCCATTTCTGCTTTGGAGTCTAAACAGGGAAGACTTCACAAAATAAGTGGTGATCTGGTAAATACTAATTCAACATTCAATATTAACTTAATATTTACTTAATATCTAAAGAGTGGTCATACATAAGAAATGGCATCGTGATTGAGACCACAGCAAAGTCTGTGACATGGGAAAGCATTCAGAATATGATCACACTTAGCTGGCCCAAAGGGTTCAGGTTATTTCCAAGTAGGAGAGTGACTTAGGGTTTCTGCAGAGCCTTTGAGTTGCACTGAGCAATGGCAGACATCTCTCTCTAACCAGTGTGGCCCCATGTTTGTCCATTTTTGCCCTTGTGCATGAGTGGCAGAAAATGACGATGTCCTAGCTACAAAGCCTCTACTATAGTGTGTGTTTCTAGTGAGCACCCAGGAAAGCATGAACTCCCAATAAACACATCACAAAGCACTAAATAAAAATGCAGACTCTTCGGAGTGAGCCAGATTTCATTAAGGCAAGAAAAGGAATGCGTACCACCTCTCTGGGACATTTAGTACAAACTTCAAGCCTATAATCTGCCATCCAACTTTAACTCCATCTTTCATTAACACCCAAACCTGATTCCCACATCTCTCTTTGCATCGCTTTTTTGATAACGTCTTCCTTTTTTATTCTCAACCAGCTAGCCTATCTCCACCTATTACCACCACCCTAAACTCATGTTTTGCCCTTCTCTGCTCCACTTTTCCCCTGGAATCAAACTCGCATAATGGAGGGAAGTTTCCAGAGTCATCTCTCTTCTTGCATCCAGTTGGGTGCAGCAGTTGTGAGGGGAGGTCCAAGCAGAAAAACAGAATAAATGTAGAATGTGGTGGAGCACTTATCTCCCACTCCCTCCCCACTGCTTCCCCGACTTGCTGACGTAGTTCTCGTAGTGGCCTTCTTCCTCCTGGACCACAATTCCCATAAACATTTATTCCTCTATGTTGTGGGGCTCAGTGGGCTTTGAAGGGAACTTTTTCCAGTCTCTGAATGACTTAACTGCCCTTGATGATTCCCCCTGAACCCTGACTCCACCTTGATAAATGGTTCCCCTTTATGAAAGTCTCCAAAGTCGAACCATCTGAGTGGAATTCACTTTTGTTGGGATTCTAACCAGTGTGTCCTTCCTCCATCGTTATCCAGCAGGCCTTGGAAATCCACACCTGTAATCAGCAAGATCCTCTTGATCACTGGCCCCTTCACAGAATGTTCACTCTTCCATCTTGCCTAGAAACCTAGCTGACTCTTTCCAAGTTCACTTTCTCTGTAGCTTTGCAAGTGGATGATCTTTTATCCCACGCCTCGTGTGGCTTAGGAGCAGGACTGGCCCATCATGATCGTTCTCTGGCCACACACCAAAAGCAAAGGAACCCTTAGAGCTTAAAAGGGTCATGCTATCCTGTTTTATCTCCATCTTAAGTTGTTGCTGTCATCCACTGAACTTCAAGTCTCTTCTACTCATTCATTGAAGTCTTTAGGTGTTAATTCACCTTTCACAGCATTACTCTTGTCTTTTAGTGACATCAACATTTCTTCATTCATCCAACAAATATTTATTGAGTGCCTATTGATAGACCATGTTGTAGTTACTGGAGATACAGTGTTGAGCAAGACAGAAAGAAGCTCCTACTCACACACTAGTGTGTGGGGGCAAGGGATGAAATTCGGCGTGGATTAATCATTTAAACCTCAGCTTAACCAGTGTCACAGATGACTACTCGATAGGGCCCCAGGTATTGCGCAAGAGAGCAGCCCTGTTAGTCTCTTTATTCCTCACTTTCCTTACCTCCGAAGACTTTTCTTTCAACGTGACTTTACTTTCTCACTCCCATGTGTCATAGTCACATTGTCCTCAACTAAAACCTGCACTGCCTACAAAATCTCAAATTTAAATATAGAATTCTCTGGTTCATATCTTCTATTCTGTGGCTCACTTTCTCTAGTGACCCTCCTACAAGTAGTTTAGCCTCGCCAGAACCTCCAGTCGATTGATACCATTTTTTTCTCACTAATCCTTAGGGTTTTTTTTTTTTTTCTGTCTTTAGGACAAATGAGAGAGCTGAACTGAGACTACACATTAAGCCAGAGATTCTCAAGTAGACTGAGTGGTCCCAGCTTACTGGGACTGATAACACAACATCTTCCCTTTGTCCACCAGCCCAAGGGTAATAGTGCTTTTTGATGTGGTTAGTCTCTGGGCAACACTGTTCAAGTTGGCAACTCCATCACCTACATAACCAAAGCCCTGCAATAATATTCTTCTGTTTAAATTCTTCAAGTTGCTGGGGGAGCCAGAGGGGAAGTGAGTGAGGGGATGGGTGAACTAGGTGATGGGAATTAAGGAGGACACTTGTTGTGATGAGCACTGGGTGATATATGACATTGTTGAATCACTCTATTGTACACCTGAAACTAATATCACACTGTGTGTTAACTAACTGGAATTTAAATAAAAACTTTTTTTAAAAAGAGAGAAAACACCTATATGTTCAGGAAAAAAGAAAGAGTTGACATAGTTATAGAATTATGAAACACATATATTTCTACTGGAAATGTAAATTAAAATAACAAATTAAAATTGAAAACAATTTACATCACCTTACATAAGTGGGCATTTACATACCTAGCACTTGTAATTCCTAACAATTAGAGAAAATCTTGCCCTTAATACTCTTGTGTGAAGGCTTGTACAAGATTAACATATTTTTTAATATTAATAATCAGAAATAAAGAAAGAAGGAATCCCAAATGATAATTAACAATGGTATGGATGATAAATTATGAAGTTTAAATACATATGATAAATTATGAAATATATATAATGGAAAAAACTACCTTAGAGAACTTTAGTGGTTATTATTTACCTGTTCTCTGCCTCAGTATCTTCAAAATATCGTATCTCCTCTTATTATATTATCAATACCAATAATGGTATTATCACACAGAAATTAATTCAGAGAAAGCACAGTATAAAGATTGTTGTGTCCAGTGTGGACATGACAGAGTTTTTGAGACAGCCCCATTATATGAGAAGCAACACTCATTCACGTGGTCAACATCTCAGACAAGCTACCCAAAAGGTATTAACAAGATCTTTTGCCATATGATCATGACCTTTGCCAAAGAATGTCCAAAATACAAGCAAAGTGGCCAGAAGGAAATAATCTCCTGGTCAAAATTAAAGCTTAATCAGATGTAAATTTATGACATTAATGAAGTTCCATCTCTATCTCCAAAAAGCTGGGCATTAGCTGAGTCTCACCACATCTTAATTTCTAAGTCTACAATAACAGCTTAAAGACTGATCTCTGCAATCCAACTGCTAGAGATTTTGTCTTGTATCCATTGCCAACTATATGACTTGACATAGTAAACTGTCTGTGTCTCAATTTTCTTATATATAAAATAAGGATAATAATGCATAGAGTGATTGAGAATATTACAGCAAATAATATTTATAAAAGGCTTCACCCAGTAGCGGGCACATTCAAGTTCTCAATAAATATTTTGGCTACATTATGGAAAGAGGCTAAATGCCCATCAACTGATGAACGGATAAGGAAGATGTGGTTTATATATACAATGGAATACTACTTGGCAATGAGAAAGAATTGAAATCATGCCATTTTCAGGAACATGGATGGAACTGGAAGGTATTATGCTGAGTGAAATAAGTTTGTCAGAGAAGGACAGATATCATATGTTTTCACTCATATATGGATCTTGAGAAACTGAACAGAAGACAATGGGGGAAGGGAAGGGGGGGAAAAAACTAGTTACAAACAGAGAGGGAGGGAGGCAAACCATAAGAGACTCTTAAATACAGAGAACAAACTAAGGGTAGATGGGGGTGGGGAGAGGGAACGTGGGTGATGGGCATTAGGGAAGACACTTCTTGGGGTGAGCACCGGGTGTTGTACGTAAGCCAATTTGACAATAAATTATATTCATAAATATGTATACATATTAGTTATATATAAATAAATATTTTGGCTATAATTAGTTAGCTGTCTCCATCACGGTAACTGTTTAACTCCTAGAGGTCACTCCCCATTTATCTTTATGACTCCACATTCCAAAAAATCCAATATATAGTGTCTGTTCAATGGGCATTTGTTGACTTGCATTCTTGTTGATCACAGAAAACCCAATGAGGTCTTTAGCATTCATGTGAAGCTTATTCAGAAAACCCTTAGGAGTTAATTGGTACTGTGCTCTTGGTAAAACATGGCTTCCTTGGTAGCAAGAGGGGAAAAGTCTATATTTTAAAAGGTTTCATGGACTGCCAAGAACTGTTATAAAACAATATTTTGATGAGTTATACAGTAAATGAATCAGAAACATATGAGCTTAATTTCCCTGAAAATACATGTGGGTTTAAAAATGAAAGGAAAGGAATCTTGGCACATTTCGCTATGCCAAACCCAAAATGTTAGAAAAACATTTTAAGATGTTAGGATGCACAAATCCTAAATGCAGCTCAATTTGCTCATCCTTCAGTGGCCTGCTCCCAATGTACCTGTTGAGTCTGGTCTGCCATAGTCATAATGAGGAAAACCTAAAAAAGAAAAAAGAAAAAAAAAAGCATATTGGCATCAGACAGGAAACCAGGAGTTCCAAGTCTAGGCCTGGCTCTGTCACTGGCTAGCTGTGGGACTCTAGATTAATCACTTAGCCTTCCTGGACCTCAGCTCAGGAAAATAGTTCATGACTTTCAGACCTCACAGGGTTGTTAGAAGCTGCTAGAATAGAGTTTAGGAATGTGTTAAGCCCCGAATGGTAGGGGCCAGATCCCAAAGTGAGATGGTGTCCTCAGGGCAGGATAAGTGTCCAGAGGACCCCAGATCAACATGCCCGAGTAAAACGGGCATGGACATGATAAACACATGGCCAGCTGTCGATAGCTCTTCCACAAAATCAAGAAGTCATCCATGGTGCATTATCTGAACTCCTCATGCTCACCCGTAACCTCAACTGTCCTTTGCATCTCTTGCCTTTTGCCATACCTGCAGAGAAAAAAACCCACCATCAGATGGTTGGAGACCTCAGGTGTAAGGTCCTCAACATAAGTTGGACTCTCAGAGGTCTTTATCCAGTTTTTTGTTTCCGTTATTTCCATTCCGTTGCCGGGTCTGCTCTTTTCCATTATGCTAACTTCAGACCCATCAATGAATTCAAACCCTCTGCTAAAACTACAATCCTCTTATTTGCAGCAAATCTGGGGACAGCAGGCATATGAACCAATCAGCATTACTCTCCCCTCTCTATTTACTTTTGTCAATACCCACCTGTATTATTTAAGTATTGCTGTGCAACATATTGCGCCATCGCTTAGCCACTTAGAACAACATGTATCATCCCAGAGAGTTTCAGAGGGGTGGGAATTCAGGTGTATCTTGGCTAGCTGGTACTGTCTCAGGATCTACCCCAGTTTTGCACTCAAGTTGCCAAGCGGGAGTATAGTTGGGTGAAGTCTTGGCGGGGGCAGGGGGTGGGGTCTACTTCCAAGCTCTCTTACCTGGTGGTCGGCATGTCTCAGTTTTTTCTTGGGCAAGAGGCCAAGAAGTGAAGAGGTGAAGGTGGTTTTTCACCACATGAGCCTCTCCCTCAGTTTCCTGACATGTTCTCAGGACATGGAAATTGGCTTTCCCTAAAACAAGTGACCAGAGAGGAAGAGAATACCCCAAAGACAAAAGCCAATCTTTTATAAACTAATCACGAAGGTGGCACAGCATCAGCTTTACTAGGAAAGTATGAGAACCTGTCACAGCCAACAAGAGGTCATGGAGGCTGTAATGTAGTAATCAGGGTAGGATTCTGGAAAGAAAAGAACATCAGGTCAAAACTAAGGAAATTCCAATAAAGCGTGGACTTCAGTGAAAATAATGTGTCAATAGGGTTTCATTGATTATAACAAATGTAGCATACTAATGTCATAGGTTAATAATAGGGAAAGTGGAGGATGCCTGGGTGGCTCAGTTGGTTAAGCGTCCAATTCTTGATATTGGCTCAGATTATGAGATCGAGCCCTGTGGCAGGTTCTACACCGAGCATGGAGCCTGCTTGGGATTCTCCCTCTCCCTCTGTCTCTGCCCCTCCCCGGCTTGCACTCTCTCTGTCTCTCAAAATAAATAGGCAAAAAAATAATAATACGGGGTCGCCTGGGTGGCTCAGTTTGTTAAGTGTCCGACTTCTCTCAGGTCATGATCTCACAGTTCATGAGTTCGAGCCCCGTGTCGGGCTCTGTGCTGACAGCGTGGAGCCTGGAGCCTGCTTCAGATTCTGTGTCTCCCTCTCTCTCTGCCCTTCACCTGCTCACACTTCTCTCTCTGTCTCTCAAACATGAACAAACATTAAAAAAATTAAAAAATAATAATAATAATACAGAAAATGGGTATATAGGAGCTCTCTACTACCTTCACAATTTTCCTGTAAATCTAAAACTGTTCTTTAAAACAAAACAAAACATGTTTCAAAAAGGTGGTCGTTCTCATTTTAAGAAATGAATAACTTTTGAAAGGTACCATTTTTTCACACATTCTACTAGCAAAGGATTTTCAAAGGTAGAGAAATTCAGTGTTGCCTAGAAAATAGGTACTCACACTCTGGAAGTATAAATGTATGCAGCTGTTCGAGAAAGCAATTTGTGTTATGTCACAGTTGAAAGAGGAATACAATTTGATTTAGTAATCTCATTTCTAGAATGTATTCCTATGATGTCTAGTGCATTAGTGAGCAATTGTACAAGGACGCTTCTTGAAGCTAAATGCTTATCGGTATGAAACTAGGCAAGTATATAGCCCTATACCTGTACATCCGATACTATCCAGCCACTAAAATTATGTACCTGGAAACCTTGTGCTCATATTCCAGTTTTGGTACAAATTTGCAGTGTGGCCCTGTTTCTGTAAGTGTAGTATGATCCTACAGGTGTAAATTTACACACACACACACACACACACACACCCTTATGTATGTATATAGATGTTAACGTATTAGCAGTAGTTAATGGAGAATGTGGCATATAGAATTATCATCTTTATATTTTTTCTGTTTCTTATTGATTGTTCCAAAGTATTATAAATCTATTTTATGTGTTAAGGCCATATGATATTTGTTTTTAATTTTCAGACACCTAAGGCGTATCTTACCTTGGTGAATGAGTCAGTAACCATGAACCCCCCCTTTTGCCCCACGTTGAATGCCCAAGGATCAAGATTCTCAACGTCCAGCCCCATTTTCTGACTGTAGCTCTTTGTGTGTGTAGTTTTTTTTTTTTTATTTAAAAAATTTTAACGTTTCTTTATTTATTTTGAGATAGAGGGTACAAGTCAGAGAGAGGCAGAGAGAGAGGGAGAGAGAGAATCCCGAGCAGGCTCTGCACTGTCAGCACACAGCAGGACTGGGGGCTGGATCTCATGAACCATGAGATCTTGACCTGAGCCCAAGTCGTAGTCCCAGAGTCAGACCTTAACTGCTCAATCGGCTGAGCCAGCCGGGTGCCCCCTGGCTAGAGCTTTTTGGATCTTAACCAGCTAGGGGGGTGGGGGAAGGATTGCAAGGTGAACAAAAGGAAACTGAAGCCTCTGGCCGTTAAACAACTTGACCAAGGTCACGCTATTAGCAAGAGGCCTCAGCGGTATGCATACGTTGATCTGTTTCATTCCAGAGCCAGTTTTACAACCGCCCACCATTGTTTTGAAAACTGAACGGAAACTGTTCAGATCTCCACTCCGCTCAGTCTTCCGTGTGGATATCGAGCCCCTTTAAGTAATTTCTCAGATCTTTTCCTTTATCACCTGTGAAACTGAGGTAACCACACCCAGTTTGCAAAATGCTGTGAGAAGTGCCAAAGCAGGCGCTTAATAAATACATCTTGCAAAAATGGATAAATGTAGAGATGATAAACATTAGCAAACCAGAGTATGATGACCAATTTTGTCGACGTACTCGTAGAGTTAACAGGTTCCTAATTATAAAACATTCTTTACACGGATTATTCATTTTAAGCTATAGAATTGTATACATTTTACTCACCACTAAGTGGTTTTTTATCACTTTGATCTTTCTCAGAAATGTTCATTCTTTCCCAAATGCACCCTATAAACTCTCTTGAAAGGTGTTTATTTTTTCCTTTGGAAAAAAAACTACTAATTCTTCTGCTTGCCAAAATAAGGAATATATTATATAGGTAGTTAAAGATAATATATTAAATTGTATTAAAAGCATTTTATCAATTTCATAACTAGAATAGGGTACATTAACAATAAGGATGTTTTGACATTAAGAATCTGTCAATATAATATCTAGAAATATATCCAAATCTCAAATAAAATACCTGGAATATTTCTATAAAGTAGAAAATTTAGGAAAATTTGAAAGTGAAGCTATAGTGCAAACATTGATGCGTCTCATCAGCTAATTGAAATTGACACATATTAAGAAATACCTTGGGATTAGCGCTGGGTGTTGTGCGGAAACCAATTTGACAATAAATTTCGTATCAAAAAAAAAAAAAAGAAATACCTCAGCATCAGGATTATTTTCCCCATTTTATGCCAGTATCTGTCAATTACAGGATGAGAGCATAAATAAATACACATATGAAGGTTGATCTTAATCAGGTTTTTTTTTAAATACAAGAACGTAATTTTATTTGACAATTGCTTCTAAAGATTTATTTCTTAAAAATAAATAAAATCCACTTGTTCCCTATATTTAAGTCTGGTTTTTTTTTTGCTTGTCCCTTTTTTTCTTTGCTTGCCTGTTCTGTTCCCTAAATTCCATTATATTATGCACAATGTTGCATAATGTTTTTAACTATATAATATACATATATAAATATATAATGTATTACATATAAATATACATTTTATAAAGTACTATAATGTACAAAATATTGTATATTTTTAAATGTATAATATAATATAATATAATATAAAGAAAAGTAATTAATTAATTCCCACACTATAATTCAGGAAGTGACGTCTTTAACTCCCTAAAAATAAATAAAAATAGAAAGACACTAAAGTAAATAAATAAGTCCCTCTTTTGAAAAGGAACACAAAGCTGAGAAACAGGAAACTGAATTAAAATTCTTTAGCATTTAAACTTCCTAAGTCAAGAATTTCCACGGGCCTGATAGGGATGAGCTCAAGGAACCAGTGCTGTGGCTTTATCGGCAACGAGGATGGTTAAAATCCAGGACCTTTATGACCTGCTCAGTGGAGGGTTTACATTGAAACTGTTATAAATTATTACAGAGGTGAAGCCAAGCCAAACAGTCCAACATAAATATATCTGCAGACACACTGGCTACTATATATTCTAAACACTGTCAGTAAATGAATAAACAGAGGTTTCTAAATCATTTAAGAAAATATATTTATTCGCAAAATCAGTAATTTTTATTTTGTAGCCTGCACCCCTCCGTTAAAAAAAAAAGAAAAAAAGAAAAAGACCTACTATATCAAATGTGTTGGAATCTGTAAAATCGCGCGGACTCCCAGGCGGCTCCTTTCCTGCAATAATGGCTAGAACGTCGTGCGTCTCTGAAGGATGCGTGAATGTTTTTCGGTTGGGACACTTGACGAATCGCTACCTGTTGAAATGGTTCCACTGCGTGACACAAATTAAATATTTGAGCCCCACCATTTCGGCAGACTGACTCCGCATCTGTATAAAGGGACAAAGAAGTATAACACGACAGTCTGATTTTCCTGGGGTTTCGGGGAAAGCGGCAGCACGGCTGGCTTGCCCGTATGGGTGAATCACAGCCAACCAGAGGAGACCAAAGTTTGTGGTCTGCTTTTATTTGCCTAGTCATATAACTCAGGCCTTTAAGTCTGCACATTGTTGACCGAAACATTAATTGTGGCAAAATAGTTTGTGTCTGTACCGACAGAGTAAAACCAGAGTAACCCACATGTATGACCATGAATTAGTTTAAACAAGGGGATAAAAGCTCCAAACCTCTGAAGTTAAAGTCACTGAGAGGTCTGCTGTTGAAAACAGCTTCAATGGAAATGAGGGGATTTGGGGGGTGGGGGAGAGGAGAGGAGGGTGGGATGGGTGCCTGTTAAAGTAGTAGGGATTGGAAGTCAAAGCCTTTCTGGTTAATATTTCTTTCTCTCTGTGCCCCGGTATTAATCAATGTAATTGTCTTTCTCTGTCATCTGAATTCCCTTATCTATTAAACAGAGCCAACTTGTGATAATCTGCAGCCCACTTTTCCTAAGAATAATTTGCCTTCACTTCTCCCTTTAGATAGGTAGTATCTATGACATTTTGATACAATCAACAAAAATTGGACACGGGGGAGAAAACCAAACCCAAAAGTGTCAAGCTGGATGTCACAGGATATGAAAGGTTTCTTCGGAGAACACGAAAGGACATCTCCTAAGACAAACGCATCTAAGTTTAGGATGCAGGTCTCAGTGTGTGAATAAAAGTTAATGCTACTTTTTTTCTCCTTTCACCCGAAGAATGTCCACTTTGAGGCTGAGCTAGAGACAAAATATACCCTCTTCCCAATGTCTTTGTTTCGTATTACCCAGGCTTCAGGACATCAGCGCGGGAAGTTCGGTTCCCGTAAGTGAGGGAAGACTTTATCTTCTCTTAAACAGCCCAGCACCCCTTAGGGTGAACAGATTTGCCCAGAGCCCGGCCAGCAGTAACACGTGACCGTGGAAGATTACAAGCATTCCTCACTGATGGGAATAAAGCTCCAGATCCCCAAATGCCATCCATTCCAATGGGCTAGGACAGGCTTTGTTCGTTCATCGGTTTGTTTCTTTGGGGCAGAAAGTTTTTTTAATTATAGGTGAACCACCTTTCCTGGATTTACAATAGAAATTAATGACTCTCCCACCGACGTGTCTTTGGAACTAGCTCATCGTACCAGTTTCCTAGGGCTGCCATAACAAAGTGCCACGAGGCGGGTGGCTCGGACAACAGTCTGTTCCATGCCTTTCTTGTGTAATGACAGGCAGACCTTGTAGGCAAAGCACTTCAATTTCTGCCTCTGCTCTCACATGGCCATCTTCTCCCTGTTCGTCTACCCCCTCTTCTAGTAAGGACGCCACCCTACTCTGGGATGATCTCCTCTTGACTTATCTCTGCGACAACCTCGTTTCCAAATAAGGTTACATTCTGTGGCACTATGGGTTAAATAAATAAATGAACTTCAGCATATAATTGAGGGGAAACAGTTCAGCTCCTAACACCGATCTATCCATATATCATGCTTCTTCAAGGCTATAAAAGTATTTCAGCCTTAAATGCTCGTACCTAGCAGTTCTCGAAGGGTGGTCCTACAGCCTGCAGGACCTTCGCAAGGAATCTGTAAGGTAAAAACTATTTTCCTCAGATGTTCAGAATTATTTGACTTTTTCACTCTTATTTTTTTTTTCACGGGTCCACGGTGGACTTTTCGAGACTCTTTATAATATGTGATGACACCATCCCTCTGATGACTAACAGCATCGGTGTGCATTATCGTGTTTTTCTAGAATTTTCTAATGTTGTAGTTTTAGAAAATAAATGTGTGCATTTTCTGAGATTAACTCAGGCTTATGCTTTAGTACTTCTGCTGTGGTTTTAGCTTTACTTTGGAAATGTCTGCTTTAACCTCTGTAACCTATTTTTGTCCAAAAATCATTTGTTTGAAATTCCGAAATTAACTTGTGCCAACATGAAACAACAGGCAATAAGTACACTTTGCTGTATTTATTTTTACACTTGTATTTCAGCATAGATCATTGGCTTAAAAAGGGAGATTGGAAGATTTGTTCTTACGTTCCATCTGCACCATTTACCTCTAAATGTATGAACAGTATGCTGAAAAAGATATGCTGAAAACTGTAATATGAGGAAAGTAGAGAGAGAACTGTAAGTAAAAATGTGACTGTGGAAAAAAAACATTTTACTTGATTACATATCACACAATACCACATTTTCTTTAATGTTTTTATTTTTATTGAGACAGAGGGAGACAGAGCATAAGCAGGGGAGGGGCAGAGAGAGAGGGAGACACAGAATCCGAAGCAGGCTCCAGGCTCCAAGCTGTCAGCACAGAGTCCGATGCGGGGCTCAAACCCACAAACTGGGTGATTATGACCTGGGCCAAAGTCAGACGCTCAACCGACTGAGCCACCCAGGCGCCCCAGCAATGCAGCATTTTTTAAATAGTATTAAGGTGCCAGTTAAATTGAGATGTTATTCTAAAATCAAGGGTCCAGAGTTGGGGAAACAGAAGCGGAATATTTTAAATCAAGGTGCAATAAGCCCTTTAAGCCAACAACTGTTTGTTGCAACTTTTCAAACTAAAGTGGAAAATCCACGGACGCATCTTCCAGGGCTCATTATGTGCATTGGCTGAAGATGGACAGTCAGTAGCTAAGAGCTGAAGAAAACCCGCTGCCGAATGTCTGCTGAAGAAAGTCAGCAGAAATCCCAGCACGGCCACTTTCCCGTGACACAGTAACTTGGCAAATGAAAGATGTGGCTGCAAATATGAAGACTGAGTTAATATCTCTACTGCAGAATTAAGCCATGTTTCACCATTATAGACTCGCAGGGAATTTTTTTAAGTGGACGAGAAAAGCCAGTGTTACTTAAGAACGTCTTTAATCAAGCACCAAAAGTTATTAATGTTATGACAACGCAGCTCTTGATTACCAGCCACGTTTTAATATTTCGTGGGGTGAAATGGGACGTGTCCATACCGCACCCCTGCTTCAGAGCTCCGTCTTTTGGTCACCTCCGGGACAAACACTGATGCAATTGATTGACTTCCAAGTTGAACTATTATTTGGCGTTTTCTTGTTTTTATTTTTGCTTTTGCTTTTTCATGAAATACCATTTTCATGGGAAAGAATGGCTGGCAAACTATGTTTATTCAAACTTGATTATTAGACAAACATTTCCTGGAACATTAATGAAGTGAGGCCGTGTAGTCAAGAAAAACAACAGAGTGCCGCTTGTGATGCCAATGACAAAATTCAAGCTTAAAAGTGAAAATTAGAACTTTGGAAATCTTGTATCCCCCACCATGAGATAGACAGCTTCCCAATCCTTAGACTTTTCTGATAAGATCGGTGGTGATATTAACAAATGGAAATCTTAGTATTACTTTAGATCTGGATAATTTAATGACCTACTGTTTGTTTGTCTGCTTTTTCAAATGACCATTATACAATGTTACATAATAGGTCAAGATGGACCAACAGATTTTAGTATAATAGAAAACCAAAAAGTTTATCAATACGGTTCCAGATTATACATTGCAACTGACCTGTTAGAAACTACGACTGGCAATTTTATTGCAGTATCCAAGAAGAATATCCACAATTATTTGTAAACTTAATTACAGTGCTCTTTCCTTGTTTAATTATACACCTGGGGGAGGCTGGATTACCTACATATAATTCGACCAAAACAATGTATCACAAGGACCGAACGCGGAAGCAGGTAGGAGAGGAGCTCTCCTCACTTAAACCAAACGCTGAAAAGGCGTACAAAAAAGTAACACAATGACATTCTTCTCACCCAAATATAGTGATTTTTTTTTAATTTTTTTTTTCAACGTTTATTTATTTTTGGGACAGAGAGAGACAGAGCATGAACGGGGGAGGGGCAGAGAGAGAGGGAGACACAGAATCAGAAACAGGCTCCAGGCTCTGAGCCATCAGCCCAGAGCCCGACGCAGGGCTTGAACCCACAGACCGTGAGATCGTGACCTGAGCCAAAGTCGGACGCTTAACCGACTGAGCCACCCAGGCGCCTCAGCAAATATAGTGATTTTTCGCCCAAGTATGTATGTTAGCATTTCGTAATTTATTATTACTTTTAAACGGATTAATAAATATTTTAATTTTTCAATTTAGATACATATAGTAAATAAATATACATACATAACTAACATCCCTTGGGGGTTCCCAATATTGTCAGTAGTAAAAGCAATCCTGAGATCGTAAAGTCTGAGAACTGCTGATGTAAACAATCACTGACAATCTTTCTTTACCCGTCCCCTTGCTCTTTGAATCCAACTTGCTTGAATTCAGTTTCATGTTCTTTATTTCAAAATCATAACTCCAACCCCTGCTAGTATAGCCTGTGAGAGAGAGTCACTCTCTGACTCTCCAGGATGCTACATTAGAAGGAAAAGGGAGATGAAGAAAGGAAGGAGAAAGAAGAGTGGAAGGGAGGGGAGGGGAGGGGTGAGGAATGGTTGGAGAGGTAAACACTCTTTCTAACCCTCCCCCTATAACAATCCAGAAACTAAAGTGTCAATACCCGGGGCAGCAAGGAACTTCCAGGACCCAGACCCAGCACTAAAGCAACATCTGTTCTCACCTACGGATGCTATTATCATTCTGACTCAGTTGTTAGGGTGCTTAAATAATACAACATATGTAAGGGGCTAGCACAGTGCCTGGGGCATAAACAAGCGGGGTGACTGTTACATTTTGTTATAATTACAATTTCCTCACCCTGCTCCTAACACTGCCTAGCCCTTGACTTGCAGCCCTTGACTCTTGAGCGATGACTATATGTTGCCTTATCTTTTCACAATAGGACATCATCAGTCTTGAGTTATGCAATAAGGGCTGAAAACATCCCCAGAATATTCCAAAACAATATTTGCTTTGGGATGCAACCCAACACCTTTCAGAGGAGCCTGAACAAAGTGTTCGAAGCATATGCATACCTTCTAAGCATTGGCTTTCGCTGCCGTTTGACAGTTGCTAAAGGAAAAAGAGCGAACTTGCAAAAATACCCCTGAGACACTTCTTGGTATTTGAGTCTGGCTCAAGGCAGAAAATATGAAAAGCCCTGTGTGAAACCTGTCTCTGGTTAGAGACCTCTGGCCAGCAAAGACTGACCCCAATACTCTTCATAAAGCAAACAAGCCTCTGAAAACCTGGCCACTCACTCCCGAAGCCACTCAAATTCCAACACTGGGAATCGGACTTATTACTAATACAATTTCCTTCATGAGGAGATGTTGGACACAGAGAATATCCCAACTAGGGCAATCCCGATCCCCAATCCTTCCTATTTTACTTAGGCTGTAGGTGTATTTACACAAAAGTTTGGGCAGCTTTAAACCACAGCTAGTCAGAAAGCTCCTGGACGCTCGGACTAACTCATCCTTCCCCACTTGAAAGGCATCTTTTGGCCCTAGAAGTAGCCAAAGGAGTTTCCGGTTCACTTGGAATCCAGGACTCTAGCACAACACGGCTTTTTGCTTTTTCTTTTTTTTCCTTCTTCCCCTACCTGCTCAACCAACAAGCAAGCTAAGACATTAAGTACTTTTCCACGGCTCTCCACAAATACAAAATTCTGCTTTTGCTCACATATAAATAAGGCCTCAGAGTTTACAAAGTGCTCTCTTACCCGTTTCCTCATTTCATCCTCACAGAAGCCCTGAAAGCGAGGTCGTTGGAGGCCCCCAGTTGTTGTGGGGTAAAATAAAAACAACAGCCTTTGGAGTCAAGGCAACTGAGCTTAAAGTTCAGAAGTGCTGGGAACTAGCCTTGTGACCGCATATCGGTTAAAGATTAGGTAAACCACGAGAGATTAAAACAAAAAACTAACATAGTAGCAGCTCAGGTCTACTTACCTGTCATATCACAGAATCCAGAAGTTTACAGTCTCCTAGGGTGAAGTCTAATATTTTGTTGTTCCACCGTCTTTCACGCGCGGCTTCCACATCATACCTTAAGACAACTTCTTGGGCTTCGTCCATCCAGTTCACGTTGCAGCCATCGCAAAGGAAGAGACATTGAAGAAGAAAGGGAGCAGAAGGTACTTAACAGATGTCCTCCAGGCCGCCGTATCTGCCTTCTGCTTACATCCCAGTAGTTAGAACTTGGTCAGGTGACTATAAGAACTGTAGTCTTATTTTAGACCATGTGGCCAGCTAAAAATCTCAAGTCATATTGGCAAAAATTAATGAGATGAGTTTTGAGGAACAACCAGCAGGCTCTGCTCTACTCTTAAGCAAGTTACATGGACTGTGTGAGCCTATTTCCTCATTTGAGAAACACAGAAACCCTTATTCACAGGCTGGTCCTTAAGCACAGACCTGACGCATCGAGGCAGATGCTACCCGAATCCGGGACCTTATTCTTGTGATAGGTGAGCTTCCAAGATCCTAGCGTGGATTAAATAAGAACCCAGCAGGAGAGTAGAGGTTTACGTGCCAAGCACAGAGAAAGAGGCATTTTTGGGTGAGATAGAGAAGGAAACCAAAGTCAGCGCTAAGGAGGTAAAATCAAACCAAAGATAATGTGATAGAGTGGGAAGGGGAAAGACCTGTGAGATTACTTGATCGATAGCTATTTAGTAGCACTGGATTTCCTTTTATATTAGATGTTGATAAGGGTGAGGTTCTAGAAGAATCAACCCAATTTTGAAGTCTCGTGTCAAAAATAAATAAATAAATGAATAAAATTTAAAGATAAATAAAATCTTAAAAAAAAAAAAAAGGCAGGGGGGTAGGGCTGCCTGGCTGGCTCAGTTGGTGGAGCATGTGACTGTTGATCTCAGCATTCCGAGTTCAAGCCCCACGTTGGGTGTAGAGATTACTTAGGAAAATAAAATCTTAAAAAAAAAAAAAAAAAAGCTAAAGTCTAGTGTCAGTGCAGGAAATGATAAGGACTACATGAGAATATTTGTAAACCAATTTTGTGAACTATGTAGTGCCACTCAAATGTCAGAAATGCTGGTAGTGTTGCAAATCAAAAACACTATCTTACCACATTTTTGTGATCTTAAGTGGAGACAGCGCCTTAAATCTCAAGTGTCCAAAGTGTGTATTGCTGAAAATGGGATTTAGAGCCAGTACAGGCCAGGGACCAAAGAAGCTTCCACCTCGACTGAGAATACAGTTGTCAGCTGCCCTCCAGTCTTAAGCAAAAGGGGCAGCTCTGGATTGAAGTTGAGGAGACCTGGTCTCCTGACCTCATTCCATTCTTCACTAGCTTTGTGGCCTTTGGAAGTCACTTGGCCACACTGACCCTCAGCATACCCAACCATAAAATGAAGTGTTGTGTATCTATCAGAGAGATCCTGGGTCCACATATTAAATAAATATTAACACAATAATTTCTCTGCGTCACAAGCTTTGCTAGAAGCTGATCAGCTATCATGCACTACCCAGTGTAAAAGCCTCATTAGGCTGTGATGAGGAGTATAAGTTTGGAGGCAGACCCACCTAGAACCCTGGCTCTGCTTCTTGCTGGGTGCATTGATTCTGGCCAAGGCACTTACCCCCTCTGTGCTGAACTCTTCTCATCTGCAAAAGGAGGACAATAGCAATGTGTGCTTCGTAGGACTGCAGATGCATGTAAAGTGCTTCTAGAATAGTTTCTGTTCAATGTATAGACTATGCATTCAATGTATATTCAAGGTATAGTGCTTCTAGGATAGTGTTCGATGTATACTAGCTAGCATTATTATTGATGTTGGTGGTGGTGTTCCAGCAAAAGCAACTGCTTTGTCCACTTCCATGTACTTCTTATTCTTGGCTTCGCTATCCAGATGCTCCCATGGATGCCATTTGGGGCGACTACTACATGACAAGCAATTGACAAAGACACGGAGTTCCACTGTCTGTTTCTTAAAGCAACCCTGGAATTGTTCCTGATGCTGTAATCAGAAGAAACTCAGGCTTTGTCTAAGTTCACACTGTTGACAAGCAGTAGCCCTGAGGTCTGAATGAAGTCTCTCTGGCTCCAACAACTGGGGTTATTCAGCCTCAACCGATTTGATTTTTATATCGCTACCTAATATGTTCCAATTATTTGTTTCTCCCACCTCTCTGCATAGAAGGAAGAGGGATTTTGCTTAATTCACCCCTAGATGTTACTTATAGCATAAGCCCACAATCTTCACTCAAGGCCTCCATGGGTCTCATTCTCTGCGCTGCTCTGTCATTGACATACTTCCTTCCTCTTAGTGAATTCTGAGCTACTCTTCAGAGGAGACCTCCCTTCCAATAACCACGCGTCTCCAATCTTGCTACATATTCCGCTTTCCATGATTCTCTTCCCTCTGCTCATGCTATGTGACAACTCAGGCTTCTTCTTTAATATTCAGCTCAGAAGGGGCCCATCGTAAGTTACGAAGGGAAGGTACAGTGAGTGAAGGTTTCACTGAAATCCACTGCAACTGGATCTTTATTTATAGCATCTTTCTACTTCTATAGAATGAGGATGGGACATGCAGTTCCTTCATTTTCTGCAAGAGGCAAGCTTCCCCCAGGTTTCCAACTGAAGTCTCATCCGTCAGACATTTAGTGACCTCAGACCCTGACGAACGGACTTAGAGAGAGTGGCCCCTCTGAAGGTGCAGTGTATGCTGGCCGCATCTCCAAATATGTGCAATTATTCCTGCTTCCCCAGTGTAGCCAGGTATTTATTGAGATAATTTGCAATTTGAATCAGAGCCATAGATGTGACTGAATAGAGCAGTTTGAGGCATACTACGTAAATGCAGTCAAAGACCTTCTGTGCATCTTAATTCCTAGTTTGAGGTCACTTTGCTCCAACTGCCCTTGAAAGCGTAAGTTCAGCTGCATCGCATCTCTTGGGGCTGAACTGTATACATGTGCACATAATTATTATGTTTTAGTTTATGACACATTTACTCCAAAGAATCACACATACCTGACCTCAAGCCCGCTCTGGGAAAATGGGACAATGGCAGTCCGTGTATTTGCAGTCCGTGTAATACACGTCCTGGAAGTGAAATAGACAAGGGCAGGCAATTTTGTTAGTCCTTCGACAAAGGATGACTCTTCAAACTCCTGAACAACGGTGATTTTAAAGATCCCACACTCAAGCAATACCTTATCAGAGCTGTGCAAAGAATTTTGTGAAAAAGGGTTTGCATTTTAGTTGAAAGAATATCTTACCAGTTAGACATATAAACGGGATCTACGTAAAAATATAAGCCTTGTTGGTGTCGCAGAAAGAACAAAGGAATGGAGTTGGAAATCAAGATAAATTCCACCTCAGCTACATGCTGGGTAACTTTGAGCAATAACCTTAAACTCCACTAAACCTCAGTTATCTCAGCTGTAAAAATTAGAATAGTAATAATTTGGGGGAGCTTGGGTGGCTCAGTCGGCTAGGCTTCTGACTCTTGATTTCAGCTCAGGTCACGATCTCATGGTTCGTGAGTTCAAGCCCTGCATTGGGCACTGCTGGGAGGGCAGAGGCTGCTTAGGATTCTCTCTCTTCCTCTCTCTCTGTTCCTTCCCCACTTGTGCTCTCTCTGTCTCTCAAAGTAAATAAACTTACATTTTTTTTAAAAAAAGAATGGAAATAATTTGTAGTTCCTGGAGGATCCAGAGTCATTAAAGGATGTTTTCTATGTTACGACTTTCCTAGGAAAATAGAGTCTTAGAGATGGCTGCAGGTATAAATATGAGGACAAAGAGAAGAAGGCCTGTGCTGTGATTGACAGATAGTCTGGCTAAAGCTGAGTAACCTCAAGTCCTGGATCTAAGTTCCTGCTCCGAAAGCCCAGCCACCTAGTCACGGCAGCCTCAGAGGTGAACGGCTTCAGTGAAACCAACCAAAATGCACAGCAGATGGAGGTAACTCACAGAATGCTACTGTAACTGGATCTGAACTTGAACCCTGTCATAAAACTGCATTGGGAAATTGCATAGCTATTTATTCGAAAATGGAAGTAGGTCCATGTCAGTCGTTATTTCAGAACTTAAACTGAATTGTGGCCAGGCACTGGGGAAAGTTGAGATCTCATCAAAATAAAATGGAAAGGGGTGTGTGTGTGTGTGTGTGTGTGTGTGTGTGTATCCAGGCAGGTTGGTGGATACTTCTCAGAAGAAAGAGTAGAGAATGAGGGAAAAGGATGGCAAAGAGACAAATGACCAGGATGCTAGAAGAAAAAAAGGATGTCTAAGGTTTACCTTAAAGTTATTTGCACTGATCTAAAGTGCCATTATCTCAAAAGTACAGGGAATGTTTCCATGCCTACTCTGGCCCTGTATATATTGTACAATTTTTTTTTTTGTCATTATGAAGGAAAGGTTGAATTTCCTGGATCAATGGATAAAGGAACAGCCACAAACCCAAAATGAACAAAGATAGCAAATTAGAGGGGCACCTGGGTGGCTCAGTCAGTTGAGCGTCCAACTTCAGCTCAGGTCATGCTCTCGTGGTGAGTTCGAGCCCTTTGTCGGGCTCTGTGCTGACAGCCTGTTTCGAATTCTGTGTCTCCCTCTCTCTCTGACCCCCCCCATCTCTCTCTCAAAAATAAATAAACATTTTTTTAAAAGATAGCAAATTAGAGCCAAAAGTGACCCCAAGAATATGAACATGCCCCCTTTACGCCCCCATGGAAAACTCTCAGAAATATTAGGAAGAATATTGAACTTTTCTATAAAGACATTGTGGGGATTGAGATGATCTTATCTAGAACTTAAGGGGTAGAAATAGACGCAATGTTTTCAAAGAGGAAAAAGACTGTGTCCCAAGAATGAGATTATTTTGAAATCTTTTTGAGTGTAGGCTCTCTCTGCCATTAAGTCATCTGTCTTGATCAGAAGGGTTTTTTTAGATGAGTGTCAAACTATAAGAATGGAATGATCTTGAGGAACATTCTTTTTTAAGATAGTTTCTGGATTTTTAGAAAATAAGGTGATCGTGGCAAATTAAGAATGTTAATTCTTACCCAAGTTTTATTGACCAAGAAGCCCTCTCCCCTGGGGAGGAGTGGAACCAATTGACCACATCTTTATCTGCTTCCTTCTCTCGGACGTACTGTTCTGATTACCTTCAGTTGGCACTGTTTCTCTCTCATCATTTTATTAATACCATTTTCTATGACTCAACCTTATCATGCTCCTGTAGCCCAAACTTTGCTAGCTACCTCCAGATTAGAATAACCTCTTGAGTCCGTCCCCACTGTTATTTTAGGCTGCTTCTTTTAGGCTGCTTCCCCCACCATGTGCCGACCTTGAAGTTTAGATTTTGGAATGTAATCTTATATTTTTTTTTTGTTTCCAAGTCCTTAGAAGACAGGGAACTGTAGCTCTGAGTATAGAAAACTAGTGTCATGAACTTGGCACCCCATCGATGTCCAATACATATTAATCTCCTTTTTTTTTCCTGTGGGAGACACAAGACCATCACAATCTATTAACGAACAAGCACTTCGTAAGAGCTGGAAGTGAGTAGTGAGCTAATAACAGAGGCTGCTATATAAAATATATTGACAAAGTCAGTTAAGAAGTGCTGTGTCTTTCACATAGAAGACTAGTAATGTGGATTGTAACTTGAATGCACAACCTATCTTTCCAGTTAAGAAATTACCCTGTCCAGGGGCGCCTGGGGGACTCAGTCGGTGAAGCGTCCGACTTCGGCTCAGGTCATGATCTCGCGGTTCGTGAGTTGGAGCCCCACGTCGGGCTCTGTGCTGACAGCTGAGAGCCTGGAGCCTGCCTCAGATTCTGTGTCTCCCTCTCTCTCTCCCCCTCCCCTGCTCATGCTCTGTCTGTCTCAAAAATAAAGAAACACTAAAAAAAATTTTTTTTAAAGAAATTACCATGTCCATGGAATAACCATATCCACTTTATTGTAATACTGTGTAAACATTCGGCCCCCTTGCTGCCTTTCTTTCCAGGGGCTATTTCTCCTCTTTCAGCTTTGCAAAAGAATGAGGAAATAAGAATTGGAGGTTAGGGGCTTGGGTTTTGTAGTTCGTTTCATTCTAAGAAGGCTACTCAAGATTTGAAACCTGAAATATTTGCTGCTTATCAAAACAATCCCTCCAAAGATGGGATGGAAAGAACAAAATAAGCGAAGATGTTTGGCTGCGGTGAGATTCCAGCAGTCTCAGAGAATCTTCACTTGTCCCATTGGGTATGCCGATGCTGCCTACACCTCCGTGTCCACTGAAGGAAAAGAGCATGGCTTCCCATGAGTTATGGAGTGGCTCTAGGCAGCTAGCCAATGAAGAAAAATAGAAAGCAAATATGAGTTCCTGGATGGGGATGAGTGGGAGGAAAATGAACGGAACACGTATTGTGTCTCTACTTTGTGCCGGGTGTTATGGCTAGGATGGTTTTCTACAGTTTGGGTAGAATCCAGTAAGAAAGATATCAATATGGTTGCCATTCTAAGCGTATGGAACCTGATGTGCTTACAGTTACACAGTTAGTAAGTGTCTGGGATACTTAAGGAGGTCTTTGGGGCTCAAAAATTCTATCTATATCTACTATGCCAGTGTTTCCTGTGTATGTCTGAGTAAGAGAATCACCTGGAGCACTTGATAAGATATATTTTTGGGCCTCCATCTGGAAATCTTGCATCAGTAAGCCTGAGATGGGGGTAAGCATGTGAAATTTATCAATTGTATCAAGGGGTCTATATGACCTAGCAAGGCTTGAGTCCCCTGCTGCACCACGATACCCTCCCAGAGATACCCAAAGTATCAAAATATCCCAGGGTATCAGAATAGCCCAAGACAGATAAGGAGTTAAAGGCTTTAAGTGTCTCTATTATCTCCCTTCCCTTCCAGCCTTTGTCTATCCATTTCATTATATATATATATATATATATATATATATATATATATACATATATATATATATATATATATATATAAATTCATGTCATGTCAACTCAGCTTAAATCACCTCTTTCCACAAACTGACCTGCCAAACCCCTATACAAATTTTCTGAAGTCCGCTCTGGAGACCACTTAGTTTGGACATCGTCACTCTGGAAAGCCTAGGCAAAAAAGGGGAAATCAAATGATTGTCCACATGAATGTGGTTTATGGGACCTGAAAGTTCTCTTTCTTAACTCTCATTCCTGTGTCTGCTCTTCTGTCTCTGCATGTTTCTGCACCTCTGTGTCTCTGAAACTTGTATGGATTATCTGCGAATGCCTGCCCCTTGCCACTGAGCTCTGATGTGCTTATGAGCTCTCATTTATTAAGGCAGGGTTTCTAGAACCTTCTCTACAACAAGCTTATTTCGTAGGAATCAACACTTAAGCTGTTGTGAAATATTTCCCTTGAAGTGCCCCAAATGACAGAGGAAAGTTACCTGGGCCCCTGGGACATGTGCAAAGGAAACCACAGCATCCTACAAAAAACATGAGACTCATTTAAAGTTTCTATTTCTCTTAAAACTTCATACGGCCTGGGCTTTCCAATATTGAAAATAATTTAATGTTAAACCCATTAATTAAAAATTTAATATATGTCATAAAATTGTAATTTGTGTAAAAAATAAAATTATTTAATAAAAATTAAATTAGCGAAATAAAACTTAAATGTTTAGACTTAAATATGGGCTTTCCATGTTTAAGATATATTGCCATTTGCTCTCATTAACAAGCATATTTTCTTAACATGGATAAAATTGAATCTCCATGTAAATATATGTAGATATTTTTATACTTGTCTCATCTAAAGGCTTTGCCATCCTTATGCACAGCTGAAGACTCATGGTATTCATCCACCAGCATGCTTTAACACCTCGGCTTAAATAAGTTTACTAGATCAGCTAATTTTCCCAAGACACAATGTGACCCAAGACGGTAGTACCCTTAACAGCAGGTGGGAAAGACAAGCCATTAGCAATGGTATGAGTTTACACATACCCTGATGCTGAGTGTTAAGTAAAAGGCACTCCGTCTGTTGACCGGTCAGTCGAGTAGAGGTATCCGTTGGGGTCAGACCGGCTTCCCAAGTCCTCTCTCCCTCGACTCCAGACTGAGTAGTTGTGCCTAAATTGTCTTCCAGATTACATATGGCTTCCCCATGCACCATCATATTTGATCTTCCCGTTAATTACCTTTATAGAATTCACAGAGCAGAAGCTGCAATGAGAGACGGCAAGATGGCAAGACTTGCCCAGAATTACATAGATAGTCCAGTCTCTCTTCAGGCTCCCATATTTCTCCCATTCCCAGCAATATCTTAGACATTTTCATAAGCACGAAGCGCATTTGGCCAATCATGGCTGAGCTGAATTTATTATTCCTATTTAAGGAGATCGGGAGTGCCAAGCTTAGAATTGCAGCTCAGTCCTTCCACCCTTCTGCAACTGGGGTCATTTAAACACCTCACCCTGCTTGCAAAAATCCTATTGATGAGTTGACTAGCATTTGCACACCTCCCCACAAACCAGCTTTTAGATTCCAAATACGGAACTGTGCACTGCCCGACTGAAACATCTCTTTCTGTGTTATTGCTGTAAAATCAAGAGACTATATTTTCAAGTTCCAAAGGGCTAGACTGAAGTCAATATTTGTAAATATTAACTACCACATTTTTTCTTCCAGTCTGATAACAAGCAATCCAAATTGGATTGGGGTCTGCACAAAAAAAAAAAACAAACAAAAAACAAAACAAAACAAAACAAAAAAAACCCTCTCCATTTATATGAACTGTGCTCTTTAGCAGAATGGTGGTGGTATAAAAAAAGGGCCCAATTCAGCTCAGAAGCCTAGACTCTTTATCGCCCATCAGTCAAGGTGAAAAGCTCTCTGAAACTCCAGTGAGATTAGATTTAACATAAACTTCCTGAGCTGAATTCCATTATTGCTAAAATAACTAGAAGGAAATCATTTAAATATTTTCCAGAATGCCAATATTGGAGATTTCTTGGCTTTTGGCTAATAGAATTTTGAGAAGAGTTCATCCTCCCTCAAAGTGTCAAGAATGACTTAAGTTTTAGATCGAAAAAGGACATTACAGGAGTGTTAGTTCAACCTTCCTGCTAATGAAAGATATCCTGACAGAACTGAACCAAATTTTACTCCAGATGTCCAGTAATGGGTTCCATTACTTCCCAAGAGGTGTCCTTCCCGTGTTGAACACCAAATCATGTTGGTAGATATAACCAAAGTGACAGGAAGTGACTATAAGGCCCTACTGCTTCCCCTAGACAGAGAAAAGAAATAGGTGATAAGCTTCTTGTCTTCTTATAGCCAGGTTTGATATGGCCATGATGAAAAGAGTTAATAGTTCAAACATCTGCTAGAGATCTCATTCAGTTAAAAGAAAAGCATGCAATAACTTCTTAACTCCCCCAGGTATTATTTCCATTTTCGGGATATGGAGAAAAAGAAGTACTGTGTGGACAGTATTCGTAAGAAGTAATTACTAGTTATATGGAAATGATTTCAACTTGAAAAAAGGGATTAGTACATTATATTAAATTTCATATAATTGAGAAAATCAACTTGGTACAAAATTGGACCTGAAGCAACTTTCGAAGAGCCAAAAATAAAAGTCCGTGTAATCTCGTGATATTCCAATTCACTTACCCTATTACCTTTCCACCAGTTGGTATTCACTGAGCGTCTACATGCGCCATGCTCTGGGAGGCATAAAGGGAGTAAAGATGAATATCTGACTGGAGGAGCTGGCAATCTAGCAGACAAAACAAATAAATCCAGGATTCAGGCCTGTGATCCTAACTGTAAGACAAAACGTTGTGTTCTCTTGACTTTACTCTTCTCCTGTAGGTGTAACAGGATTTGGACAAGGAGTTCTTTGAGTGTCCTTGCAGCTGTGAGTGGCAAGATCACTGATGGGAGGGCTCATTCCAACATTCAACTCAAGTCAGCACAAATGGCTTTAAAGTATTTTTTTATTTACTGATTTATTTTGAGAGAGAGAGAGAGCAAGAGCTCACGAGTGAGGAAGGGGCAGAGAGAGACAGAGGGAGAGAATGCAAAGCAAGCTCTGCACAGTCAGCACAGAGCCTTCACAGGGCTCGATCTCACGACCCTGCGATCATGACACGAGCCAAAATCAAGAGTTGGATGCTCAATCAACCTGAGTCACCCAGGCACCCCAACACAAATGGCTTTAAAACACCTCTAATGAGCATTCTAGGAACATGGGAGGGTGAGAAGAAGAAAGCTAAGGAAGATAACACTTTTAAGTGCCTAATATTATTAGTTGTCATTACGCTGGGTGTTTTACATTCAATATCTAACTTCACCAAAAGAAAAATTACATGGAGCTAAGTGTTATTATATCAATTTTATGGCAGAGGAAACTCAGGCTGTGTGGATTCTACCATGTGCCTGAAATCACATACTGGTAAGTACCTGAGTAAGGATTAGACCCTTCTAAGTTCCCAACAAAACTTCACATCGCAAGGCTAAGATCAATCTGTTTTCCAAGGTTTTGAAAGTGTATTCCAAGTTCTGTTTTTTCTGCATCCCTTATGTGATATCATCGACAAGACTGGTTGATTGAATTTAATTCAATGCCGCCTTCAACTCACATTCCAAAAAATGTATCTGCCAAATTTTGGAGACACAAAGATGAATGAGACATGGTTTCTTTCTTTGAAGAATTTAAGTCCAGAAAAGGAGACAAAATGCTAACACAGAAAGAGAGCAGTGCAGGATGTGTTTGTAGACATTAACCCAGGTGGTGTTGTTCACTGAGTCACAACTAACTCCCTCTGTGATGGGATTCCACTTGGCTCTCTATCCTCTGCCCTCCTCCCTCTTCCACAGGCTCCACTGACATTTTCTCAGCTCCTGGACCTCTCGTGCAGCCTTTCTCCCACTCTGCTTGGGTGAGCTATGGTGAGGTCAGCTGTAGATCAAGGGAGGGATGCTGGAGAAGGTTTTGCATGTTTGATGCCCATGGTTCTCTGGAAAGAGCACAGCCTGCGATGTAGGGCCACATGGGGAAGCACCAGGGTCACTCATGAAGAAAGGGGAACTGTGGATGGCACCTTTATGTGATTTCCAGGAGAAAGACTGGGCAAGGCAGGGCGAGCAAACCGATTGGATTCTTTGAACAGCTGGAGCAGCACCTGGGCCAGGGGTTGGCCCTGGTTGTCTGGCCCATGACTCTGGGGATTTTAGTCTGCACTAATTAGTGGTCTGGAGTATGAGATCCCAGCAATGGAGGCAGTGGCAGACTGGACTTCATCAGTTGTTCCAGAAGGGGAACTAACTGGTAGGTAGCCAGGGTCCTCCAACTGGGTCAAAACAGCATTTTTTAAAAACTATATACACTGTATGTCATCTCAGACACCCTGGAAAGCTCCTATCATTAAGTTCATGCTGTGTTGTAATTGCTTATTGAGTTTGCCTTTCCCTCTTGATTAATCTGGCTCCGTGAGGACAAGAACAACCCTAGCGTCTAAGATATAGAAGATGGTCTGATAAGTGGTTTGCGTAAAAAATAATGGCATTTAGGTTGCGTTCTGAAGGATGAATAGATCTCTAGGAGCACGTGTGTTGGGTAGAAAACATAGACAAAGGGAGAGTAGACCAAAGGCTTCAAGATATTCCAGAAAGTGTTATTTGAGAATGACAAATGTTGTTAGGTTTTTTAGGTTAGCATTCGGGGAGAAATATCAAGGTGTAATGAGGTTAGAAAAGATAACTTGAAGTCTGATTAAGAAAAGCTTTAAATGTTAGGCTAAGGGATTTTGATGCTACGCAATGGAGTGTCATCAACTCTCAGCACTAGAAGATGGCTGGATCAACAAGTACCACGGGTGGCTTCTCAGCATGAAAGAGAAATAGGAAAGATCAAATGTGTCCTACCATGACCGATGTCCAGTGTTTAACCAGCACGGTTTAAGTAGAAATGCTTTTGCCCCCACAGCCAGCCTCCACATTCAGTTCCCTGCAGGGTCCATGATCAGATACAGTGTCATGTGTTGATGAACTCCAAAAGGAGCTACAAAGAAATCCCTCAGCTCTTATTACCAATAGATTATATCTTGTGTTTCACCTCTTTTCTGAGTGTAGAACGAGTAGATGAAAAAGAAGCCTCCAGAAGTATAGTTAGTGCATATTTCCAAGTAATATGTAATGCATAATATATAATTGCTAAAGTCATAAAATATCTGGTCTCTAAGCAAGTTATATTTATCTAATGACTGTCCAAAGATCTTTAAATTACTGTTTAATAACTATCCTGCTCTCTTATTAAGGAAAAACCATACATGGTGTGATATTGTACTATCGTTTATTATTTTTCTTCAGACACAGACATGACACCATAACATTAAGAAGTCATGTCTTTGGCCATATTCAAATAAATAAAATACACTAAAAGCCGCAATCTGTGAAAGATCGCAGGGTTTCCACAAGAAAATGAAAATGTAGATGCAGACCTCTGATTTGTTCAGTCCCGTCATGAACCCTTTGCAGTCTGCTCCGCATGAGACACAAAGGGCTTTTGTGACGCATATGCTGTGCATCACAAATGGAGAGCCCCAGCCAAAGAAAATATACAGTTACCAGAAGAATAAACCCAGGATGAAAAGCACAGAGGTAGCATCAATAGACGTCTAATGTGCCATTGGCCCCATCTGGTTAGAATCACATCATCAAAATTAGAACTGGAGTAGACCTTCCAGGTCATCCCTGGAACACCTTGCCAACACAACAATCATCTTTTTGAGGACCAGGTCCGGTTCAATATCATGTGTCTCAAGAGACAAGAATTCCACGGATTCTGTGGGCGAGATATTTACCATATTTAAAGAGACAACTGTAGTCATAGTAGAGATTTCAGTCAGTAAAATAATTGCATTCAGCCTTTGAAATATAAGGCATTGGCTTTTTTTTTTTTAAGTAGGTATTTTCTCCATAGAAAACAAAGAGCTTGGTGCCTGAAGAATCACAAATGGAACAGACACAAGAATTGCTACAAGTGGCACACAGATCTAAGGGAACCTCAGAACCATGTCAAAGGACCTCACAGAATCAGTCCAAAGAAAGTCTATGTCAGTGTGCAGTCTTCTTCTATGATAAGGAAGGGGCTGATGCAGGAGCTTGCTCAGGGGCTGGAAAAAGACATAACCAGAGGTACAGGCTCTCACTCTAGGTAAGAGAGTACCCTCAGTCATCTTTTGGAGCTAGTGGGAGAAAAGAGGACAATTGGATATTAAGAGACATCCTGTGTGGAAAGCCAAGAGGTAGAATCAGAACACGTGTCCAATTTTCAAAGATAGAGCCTGTGGAGTCAGGAGTTTGGAAGGAGGAAGATAAGATCGAGTACAAACAATTTGGGTTCAAAAGGAATGAGGGGGATCTTCTAAGTGATTCTGTTTGAG
Organism: Felis catus; assembly: GCF_018350175.1. Classification (NCBI taxonomy): domain Eukaryota; kingdom Metazoa; phylum Chordata; class Mammalia; order Carnivora; family Felidae; genus Felis; species Felis catus. The sequence goes on along the minus strand of NC_058371.1, from coordinate 195,939,698 downwards.
TCATTTTAGGGGCGCCTGGGTGGCTCAGTCGGTTAAGCAGCCAACTTCGGCTCAGGTCATGATCTCTCAGTCCCTGAGTTTGAGCCCCGCATCGGGCTCTGTGCTGACAGCTCAGAGCCTGGAGCCTGTTTCAGATTCTGTGTCTCCCTCTCTCTGACCCTCCCCTGTTCATGCTCTGTCTCTCCCTGTCTCAAAAATAAATAAAACGTTAAAAAAAATTTTTTTAATTGTTTTTTAGTGAAAGCTTTGGTTCAAATGAGGCCTTACATGGTGGCTCGGTATATGTGAGACATATACAACATAGAAACAGCAGCCTTTCTGAGGGAGACGTGACGTGGGATCAAATCAGTAATACGGAAGCTCTGATGCCCAAACCTACCTATTTCAATGGAGGACCTTGCTATACTTCTGTGGAACCCCCAGAGTTGATTTAAAACACGAATTTGCAACAGTAGAGTTACTAATCAATTATGTTGAGTATTCTGTGGTGGGACACATCAAAATGGAGGAGGTATTGCTCTTTAATAAAGAATTCTACCCATGGAACTCAAAGATTGTTTTATTTAGGGCAGTATCCTATTACCTCGCACGTCCATGTGACTGAGTTGTCCTCACAAACACCACAATCATATTTGTTTCCGCAGACCGTGTGATGAGCTGCCTGTGAACACTGTCTGTGGCTTGATTTATGTATACATCAGCAAAGCAGGCCAGCCCAGCTTAAAGGGTTCAAGATGGGGAGTGTAGCTAAGAGACAGAATGGTATGTAGAGTTGAAAAGAGAGAAGAGAGAATAGCCAAACTAGAAAACAGGAGAGGAGTTAGAAAAATAAACCCAGGGTCAGTAACAGAACCACCATGGATGAAACTGGGTGCTGTGGTTTATGGATATGCCATGAGTATTACAACATGGATGTTTTCTTGAATCGAATGCATAGACCATCCTTCTTTCTTGCTAACAGAAATATGCCTTTGTTTGGATAATATACTCTCCTCCATCCAACCAAGTTTAACTAGATCAGTCATAGTAATTCCTTTCACTTTGCCAATAACTGACTTAGGAATAGGCATATGATGCCATTGTGAGCAAAGGGGAGCTCTAATACACAACTTGTGTGAAGAATTCCCTGCTCTATGATGGTTTAACTGGAGTAAGATGGTCCCTCTTCTTTCCCAGATGGTAAGTCTGAATAATTGAAACTATAGCAGTCATCCTGTGGCTCTGAGATAACTTCCCGAGTGATAATGTTGACACAGCTCGAATCATCTAGGGGTGCCTGGGTGGCTTAGTCGGTTGAGCGTTCGACTTCTGCTCAGATCATGATCTCGCAGTTCGTGAGTTCGAGCCCAGCGCCGGGCTCTGTGCTGACAGCTCAGAGCCTGGAGCCTGCTTCAGATTCTGTGTCTCCCTCTCTCTCTGCCCCTTCCCGCTCATGCTCTGTCTCTCAAAACTGAATAAACGTTAAAAAAAAAAAAGACAGCTCGAATCATCCATATTCCACTTCCATTCTACTGAATGACCCAACCTTGAACTTCCCTACCTTGTGGCTTCTCTTTATGGGAAATATTACCTTTTTTTTTTTTTTTCATTGCTTAGGTTAGTTGAGGCAGAGGCTTCTGTTAGTTGCAGGCTAAGCATCTTGACTGATACCAGAATATAGAAAGCAGCTTTATAACCCAACCACAGTTGGAATCCCCTTAGTCATTTCTTATACACGTTGTTTGGTATCTGTCACTGAACTGAATCTTGAAGCAGCAGATATTCACTTAGTAGAGAAGGCCCAAGAAATATGACTGCAGAGGGACATGGCTGATTTTGTAAGGTGAAGCCACACTTTTATCACAGAGTCCAAGTGAACAGTTTAAATGTTTATGCCTACTGGACTGACCTAGGACACATGGAAGAAAGAAAAATCTTTGAGAAAAAAGGAAAATCAATCAATAACGTGTGTAATCTCCTTGAGCATAGGCACCATGTTTTCTGTATTTTTGGGTATCCAATACTCAGCAACAGGCCTGGCATATGGTAGGTTATTTACAAGTGCTGAATTAAGCAATTGAAAGAGACTAGGGATCTAGTAATTAACATTATTCTTTGTTTAATCTCGGCCTTTCCAGTCGCTTATGGCATATTTCAGTAGATAAGGCTGGGCTGGCACCAGGAACTAAATGCAAACACTAGTTTGCATATTAAGCATGAGTTGCAAACGTGGCACAATCATGGGAATCTGAGACAGAGACTGTTGATTATTCATTAAAGTTAAAATACATGTTCATCTTCCCAGGATGGCAGTAAGAGTCACAAGGCATGAATCTAAAACCTACATGCGTGAACATCACAGCTCACAATAATCTGACACGTCCTACCTTCTGTGACCTTTCCAACAATGCTGGGCTCACCCTAGACTACAGTTTCCAGACTCCCTTGCACGGTTTTTCCATGTGAAAATTTCCACATGGAAATTTGGAAAGCTAACAGAATGTAAGTGAACTTGATGGATGCCATTTCTGAGCATAACTTTTAAGAATCAAGTGTGCTATCTTCATGTTCTCCCTTCACTACCCTGCCAGCTGGACGAAGACAACAATGAAGCCCGGAGAGAGCACCAGAGTCACAAGCTGGAAGGCACCTGGGTCTGTGAATTACCGTGACAAACAGTCAACACCAGCCAGTAATAATATGCAGTTGAGATCGTTCTGTTACATATTATGCCGTCTTTTTTGGCCCACTTTAAATAATCAACCTGTCCACACCAGTTTGGCTTATAAGCAGAATACCAGCCTTGTCGACATCGCCAGATGATAGAGATAACTCTGTTTTAATTTTTTTGTTTTTGGTGAAAATGGATGTGTTATATAGTTCACGATGCTCTGATATACACTAGTTGGTACTAGCCTCCCAACAATCCCATGAAATAGACAGAGTAGATATTGTTACCCTCATCTGAGACATGAGAAAAATTGATGGTCAGATACTGGACAAATTATCTAAATCTACTGAGTGCTAGATTTAAAACTCAAGAATAAATCCTTTTACTTCAAAGTCTTTGCTTTTTTTATTCGAAATATGCTGAATGCCTGCCTCCATACAAAATATCTTCTTGATGGTAACTTGACTGCAGAAATTCTCCCAGGGGATTAGAGATTATTTTCAGAGCTTCAACTCACTTGAATTCTAAATACAAATTTAAATATGGAAAGATTTATAATTCCAGAGGATTTAGCAATGAGGTCGGCTCTACTACAGACTTTTTTTTTTTTTTTTAGATTCTCTCCGTGCCTCAGACTTGGATGGTTCCCACTGAGGTTGTTGACTCATTCTTCCCAAAAAGAAAGGCTTCTGTGATGCATCACTAAGAACAGGTCAGCCCCTCTACTTGATCACCTCTCATGATGGAGCACACACTACCTCAAAAACTTTCTCGGGGTGCCTGGGTGGCGCAGTCGGTTAAGCGTCCGACTTCAGCCAGGTCACGATCTCGCGGTCCCTGAGTTCGAGCCCCGTGTCAGGCTCTGGGCTGATGACTCAGAGCCTGGAGCCTGTTTCCGATTCTGTGTCTCCCTCTCTCTCTGCCCCTCCCCTGTTCATGCTATGTCTGTCTCTGTCCCAAAAATAAATAAAAAAACGTTGAAAAAAAATAAAAATAAAAAAAAAAACGTTCTCAACCTCTTGTTAGGGTGACCAGCTCATCCCGGTTTCCAAGAACTTTTATGGTTTTATAACTGAAAGTCCCATGTCCTGGGAACCCCTCAGTTTTTACCAATCTGGAAAAGCTGGTCACCCTATTACTGCTGAACAGTGGAAACTATTAATTTCCAATTGTAATTGAAATGATAGCTGCCTTGCTGTAACTTCTGACTAGTTTCTATTATGCAACCAAAATTTATTTCCTGGTGATATCTGGATTGTCCCTGGTTTTCTATACCTACCAAAGTCTACAGTAAAACTGCACTATCATAAACTGCAAGACCAGTAGATCAGGGGCACCTGGGTAGCCCAGTCAGTTGAGCGACCAAGTCTTGATTTCAGCCTACATTATGATCCCAGGTTTGTGGGATTGGGATTGAGCCCCACATCAGACTCCACACTGAGTTTGGAGCCTCCTTAAGATTCTCTCTCTTTCTTCCTCTGTACGTTTCCCCTACTTGGGTACTTTCTCTCTTAAAAAAAAAATCAATCAATCATAGATCTAAGCTTTTAATCTTTGGACTAGATAGACAGGGCCTGATGTCACACTATCAATAATCCCCGTCCCCTAGATACATTATTCCCTCTATAAGCCTATAGTGTTACCCTTTTGAAATTGTTTTCCTTGTTCTCCAAGTAGAGTTTTATGATAGAATTAATGACAATGAAAATAAAAATACACCTACTGTAACCTTTCATGGATAAAGATAATTTATTAATTAATAATTGAATCTTAAAAAGAAATTAGTTATTTTCCCACTTCATGTTCTTGAGGGAAAAAATAATAATTGTCTTCTAAGATTTCACCATTGAGCTTACTGTCTGTGAGAATTGAACTTTTTTCTTTCTTTCTTCTTTCTTTCTTTCTTTCTTTCTTCTTTCTTTCTTTCTTTCTTTCTTTCTTTCTTTCTAAATATAAGCGCACCACTTACTCTTTGGGGAAAGGAACAGTCTCTGTTATTGGGTACTGAGGGACCACCAAAACCAGGAAATTCATGTTTTATGAGTTTTCCCCAAATCAAAGCAACAGGGTTATGGTCAACATCACCCTTTCATTCCCACTGGGTACTTCCAGAGAGGTGCCTTTGGGGGCAAAGGAAACTTTTTGCAGTGTAAAGCACATGCACTTCATTGCTTTCTTTCCTGCTGAAAATCAAGACTGGGATCCTAAGAGCCCATAAGGTTCTACACCAAGCCAGACGGGTCTCTTTATGCTGTCTTGACTTTCTTGCTACTTATGATATCTGCCACCTGATAAAACACTTCATAAACCCAATTCTTGAATGTATAGTCTCTGTACATAGCAAAATGAAAACTAAAATGATGAGTATTATCACAACGACCAAGATGAATCTGAGAATTTTGAGAAGCAAATGTTTTTAGCGAAGATTTAGATTGACAGTACTTTGGGAAGGTTATAAGGTTAAAACAATGTAGTCTTGTAAATGGTGTAGGATTTTTGAGGGCTAAATTTTCAAATGGTAGGATGTTAGAATGAAATGGGACTTCAGAGATCATTTAGTTAAACCATCCCTATTCTGCCAACGGGAAAACTGAAGTCCAGAGAGCACAGATCATCACACTGATGGTCCATGGAAGATTCTGCAGACAACCAGACTGATCTCTCATTCAAATTCAACAAGTCATAGTGATTCTCTACCGTTGGGGAGTGAGGCAGCCCTTTGAGAATTGGATTCATGTCATGGAACCTGCCAAAATGCACATACACTCAAAATTTCTCATGTAATTTCAGATTTATATACCTTGGGAAGTTTGTCTTGGGATCCCCTTGGACTATGCTCTTAGGCCATGCTTGATTTTCCAAGGGAAAAAATCAGGGAATTCCTGAATGAGCTCTATATTAAACGGATACTTAAAATTAAGAATTCAATTGTTTGAAATTCAATACTTTTTAAGAGAAATCAATTTTGGGCTGTTGTTTTACATTCAAACTAAGGCTCTATGAAAGTTTTATGTTAATAGATTGTTTGGACACTAGCATTAAAATCAGAAATTCACTCAAGGACTAGTAGGGTAGGACCTGGGTAATGTCACTCAAATTAACACCTTAAAATGTCTAGATCTAATTTTTCTAAATCTAACTGTGATTCAAAATTTTTATAAAAAGTTATGGAAAACAACTTAAACTTTTTTGCCCCAATTTTAGAATAACCTCTACAGTCCAACTATACTGCAAGTCTTTGATGAACAGTGATAAATAATTGATACTAGTAACTAGTATTTGTTGTTCCCTTACATGACACCAAGTGAGTTTATGGGTTTTATCTTTTCATAACAGTATAAGTTGGGTATTTATACACATTTTTAACAGTTAAGAAGAATCAAATCTCACAGAGGTTCAAACATCCCCTAAGGTCATCAGCTAGTGCAGTCATCCGCTCTCAAACCAAGAGACATTTGGTGATTTCTGGGAGCATTGTTAGTCATCATATCTAGGAAAGTGATATTCACATCCCTTATCTCAGGCCAGGAATGCCACTAAACATCCTACAATGTATAGAATAGACCTCCCTCACACAACAAAAAATTATTTGGCCCCAAATGTCGATGCAGCTGAGGTTAGAAAACCCTAAATGATTAAGTGTCAGATAGAGAATTTATACCTAAAGAATATTAGCCAATAATGCACACTCAATATTTGCTCTCAAAGTACATGTTCAACATTACTGTTTTTTTAAAATAATAATAGTTTTTCATTTTGAAAACTTTGGTTGTGCTCACTTGACAGTTTTTAAGTCACAGTTTGTAGACTTTAAGCTACAGGACTGGGTAAATCTGGGTAGATTATGACAACAGTATTTGCATATGTGTGCCCCAGGAGCTGGTAAGAAGAATGGAACCTGCCCAAGACAATCTCAGGGACAGGTCCAACCCGATAGGGCATCAATACTTAAATAAATATCTTGAAGATCACATTTGGGTCACATTTTATTGGGGGAGGTGCTTTGTAGAGATTGGTAAAATTGAGGAAGCTTGTATGTTTAATATTGAATTATTTTTCCCAAGCATCTTTTATACAATGAGCTGGGATTGATACAATTCTTAAAGTTGTAACTCAAGGTCTGCACTCAGGGAGATGTCATCCAGGCTGGCATGGGTTTTAGCTAAGTACAGGTCATCAGTTCCACGCTGTGCCCTGGGCAGAGAGCAAGCTGCTACCTCCTGTCCTCATCCACCATTCCACTAGGAGGTAAAGGCCATGCAAGCCCTCAGAGGTCAGTGGAGAAAGCATGACTTTGTGAATCCAAAGCAGACTGAACAGACCACTCTTTTATCTTGGTGCAAAGGTTCAGCCTTTGTTCCGGGACTGATTTCTTTAAGTGCAATCATGGACAGCCTTTAATCAGAAAAAGAAATCCTGAGGATTCTGGCCATTGCCTCACACAGTAAGTCATGGATCTCAGACCCCACTTATTTGCATTAATCCAGTAGAGCATCGGATACGGCTCTAATGGGGCATAGAAACAACTCCTTTGTGCCAGATAGTCTATATTCATTTCGCAAGTATTTCGCAAGCATTTGATGTTAATTGCACAATTTTTTCATAGTACATACACTGGTGAAACAAAAAGGATAGAAGAATATTATTATGCTCTTAGGACTTTTACTCTAATTAGAAAAATTAGACTATTAAAATAATAAATTTGCCATTCATTTTATTTTCCAGACATTAAAAAAGCACCTATCATGTATGAAGCACTATGGTAGGTATAAAAAGAAAGCATAACTGAATACATGAGCCCTCTCCTCAAAAAGCTTATAATGTAGTGCAAGAGGCAGATAGATGTATAGTGAGAAGAGAAAAGAAAGGAAAGGAATGGAAGAGGAAACGAATTAAGGCATAAATAAGGACTCTAACTTTTCCTTTTTGAATCACCTTAGGAAACATTAAATGTTCTGAGACTTAGTTCTCCCATCTGTGAAATAGGCACAATTATACCTATTTTGTGGGAAAAAGAAATTTTTTAAAAGTGCTATAATAAAAGAAAGACTATGGGCATTCGCTTGTTCTCAAGTCCAGAGATTCCACAAAAGACACCCTTGACTTCTATAGCAGCCCTAGAGAAGCCAATGCTGGACAAGCTCCTCCCATTCTCCCCATCAAGGATGCTCCAACCCAGAAGAACCAAGGGGATCCAGACCCTGAGACCAGGAGGCTAGAAGAAAATGGAAAAGTGATTTGGCCCAGCCACCAGGTAAGCGAAAGACACACAAGGACAGGGGCAAAATAGGTGGAATTCGCTCTCTCAGGGTTTCCCAGTGTGTTCCTTAGATGACAGGCTTTGACAACATGGGTTGCTAGAACATTGGCGGTGAACACTATCTTCCTGACTTTTAATCTTCAGTCTTGGCTGTGTGTCATTACCATCTCCTAGAGTTTGTCTACAAGTATAGATGCTAAGACCCCACCCCAAACCAGTGAATCAGAATTTCTGGAGGTAAAGCCCAAGAAGCTGTATATTGAAGAAGCACTTTAGGTGATTACGAAGCAAAGTCCAGTGTGGAAATCATGGTACGAGAGCCTTATGGGATGAGGAGAGGGGTGTTGTGGAAAATAAAACCTTTTCACTTCTGATTTAGGTTTGTCAGTATGCGGGAGTGACTCTCAAGATGAATTGGGCTCATACATGAGAAGACGCATTCTTTCTTTGATTATATGATTATTAGCATGTCTATCTGCCTGGATATTGTAACACGCTGCCCTTCCCTCCAATGTCCCATCTCTGGGAATCCTAGCTCTTCTTTCTTAACTTCCACATGCATTCACACACCAAATCCTGTTCATCCAACTTTTTCTTTATATTTCTCAATCCTTCTCATTTTCCTCTCTCCATTTATACCACCTTAGTTCGAGCCTTCATCATCTCTTATGTTCTCATTTTGGAAGCCTATTTTATTTATGTGAGTAAGAAGACAAAATTAAACATTAAGGTGGAAAAAGAAAAGTGAAAGGTGGGGGCTAGCATGTAAAGCAACTACTACATGTAAACCTTGTGCTGGGGTCTCCATACGTTACCTATTTTTACCCTGCCAACAATCTCATGAATTCAACGGACACCCCAGACTACTCTATAGAGGAGAAGCTAAGATGATTAATGATTATTTCCAATGTTGCACAGCTAATAAATGACTAAGCAGATTCTTGAAGCCAGTATCCTTCCTACAACCAAAGATTTTAAGAATTTTTACAATAATTGCCAGGTCATCCTTCCCAATGGCTAATCCACATTCCAAAGTTTTACATAAATATCTTTTCATTGTTTTCTTTGCCTAATGGACACAGGGACCAATGTTCCCTGTCACTCATCTATTTGAGTGACCTCTTCTGATTTTTAAGTTAATCAATCAGTCTTTCATACACTGCATTCAGTTTCCATTGGATTGGCACTGGGGGCCAGAGATCAGGAGGGAGGGAGATTACAAGTTCACTGCCTTTGGAGTACTTAAGTCCAATAGAAGTTTGACAGATGACAACCAGGCAAACCAGTTAAGTGCATTCTCTGAAGTCAAGTCCTGAAATAAATAGGAAGGCTGTGTGTGAAATGAGGCAATAGTCCAACAGCCCTCTTACCCAGCTGAGCGACCTCTTAGAGAAATAAACAGCATCCTTTTAACCATCCAGACAGGCTCATGGTTGAGTCCATTTATCTGTACCATCTACAAACAATATTTAACTTAATCTAAGGCAAAACAGGAGCACAAACATTGAGGTCTGGGTCTGTAACCATTCCTCTAGCACCGCAATGTTTATGGGAACATTCAAGGCCAAGAAAGAATATGTGGGTTCTCAGTAGACCTGGCCCTCCTTGCTGGATGCCAGGTTTTTACTTATTCCTATAGCATGTGCTTCAGAAGACCTACATTATCTAGTGGTCCTTTGGAAAGGGGCTAGGGGGTATATGAAGTCAAGAGTTTGTGATTCTGGGCTGAGCTGTACTTCTCACTAGTTGTGTGATGTTTAGGAGTGTCGCTTAGTTCACTCAGTCTCTGGTCAAAAGTCCAAAAAGGGGGTTGGGCTAGATTCCTCTAAAAAAGCTCTTCCAGCTTCACAACTCAAGAGTTTCATATGAATGAGGAGTTCTAAAAGAGAAAGTAGGATCAATGCTTCTTACCTGAGGAGATATAGAAGTAGGCTAAGTAGAAAGAAGATCTTGGGGCATCTGGGTGGTCCAGTCGGTTAAGCGGCCAACTTCAGCTCAGGTCATGATCTCATGGTTGTGGGTTCGAGTCTCTCATCAGGCTCTGTGCTGACAGCTCAGAGCCTAGAGTTTGCTTCACATTCTGTGTCCCCCTCTCTTGCTGTCCCTTCCCTGCTCATGCTCTGTCTCTCTCTATCTCTCAAAAATAAGTAAACATTAAGAAAAGAAACGAAAAAGAGAAACAGAAAGAGGGTCTTCCGGCTCCCTCTATCTCTAAGTCACCTGTGTGTGTGATTGCCATTGTCTACCAGTGCTGGCTAGGAGTGAACTGGTGCTTTCTCCTAATCCTACATGTCTGTCCTGTGCACCTTCCCAGTGACATACCTGCTAGGGCTGTCTCTTAGGCTCGGCACACCATCATTCCCAGGTATCACACAGTGTGTCAGAGAGGGGGTATCAGGTAGCACTATGCCAAAGTACAATCCATGGAGTCTAAGGTGGCATCCTCGGAGATGCCAAGGGGAAATTTGGATAGAGGCCAAACAGAGAAGCAACTTAAATGACTTCTCCAAATAGATTTGGGTCTTCAAAGGCCTGGGTAATATCTATTGTTTTTGCCTGCCCACCATTCATACCTCTCCCTCCAGTGAACACAGCCCAATTTCTCCCCTATACTCAGTGCATACAGTTTTGGTGTGGACCTGGGAGCCAGGCCTGAACCAACCACATGGTCTATACCCTGAATACAGTAACTGGCTCAACAATGGGTACATGACCTATCTGGGGTTAGTAAGAATCTTACGAAGGTTGAAGAGAGAATTCTCCTAAGACTACCCGCAGTAAGGATGATGTAGCCCCGGAGCTGCCATGAGTTATGGAATATGAAAAAAAAAGCCAAAAAAAAAAAAAAAAAAGGAAAGCAGAACTCAGAGAGGAAGAAAACGGGTCATGATGATACTGACTAAATCCTTTGATTCAGCCATGCCTGAAACTACTTTTTCATTTATGCAAGCCAATGGAGTCCCTTTTCTGCTTAAGCCAGCCAGTGGGTTTTTTCCCACTTGAACAGAAGATCCATGACTTAAAATTGAATGCAAACATTGGACCTCATATTTGCTTGCTAAAAAAATTTCAATAAATGGTTTGACAGATTCGATGATCTCTAAGACATTTCCAGCTCTATTATTTGGTGGTAATTTTTTTTTGTATATATAACTAATCTGTCTGAGAAAAGCAAGATAGTAGAAAGGACAGCAACTGTGAAATCAGGCTGACCTGAGTTTGAGTGCCAACATATGCTTGTAAGTTTCTATAAAACAGGAAGTAATTGTATGTGGAATCGAAGAATTTCTTTCCAGGATTAAAATTAAAACACTGAGCACTGAATACATTGCCTACCACAAATATGCAGGCAATGGATGACAGCTGTCATGACTTTATTTGTTCATGGAACCAGAAGCCTCATCTAGTGGTGTCTACTATGAATGTAATAATTACAATTACAATGGTAATAATTATAATTTCAGGCTCGATATAGTTTACAAAATATCTTCTTACCCACTGGCTTATTCCTCCCACTATCTCATGCTCAGAAGGAGTGACATTGGGTTTGATAACTCCCACTTTAAAGAAGAAACCAAGGTCTTGGAGCCAGTAACAAGCAGAGTCAGGACCGAAGTACCAGTATTTTGACCCCAAACTCAGAGTCCGAACTTCTCCACTATGCAGCCCAGCAGGTCTATGCCCATAACGCACATTCTCTTTCATAGTCCCCACTGATACCCCCTAAATTGCGTATATAACAGATTCATAGAGTAATGGAGCTAGAAAAATCATTGGAAATTCCAACCTCCACCCCTGAAGACTTCCACCAATATCATAGTTAAAAGTGTAGGGTGGAAAGTAAGAAAGAGCAGGGTTAGAATGCACCAATTTAGGGCTTTATGACCACAAGCATGTAGAAAAGTCCTGCTGAGTTGTAGTTTTCTTACTGTATTGTAGGGGTCCTCCAATTGTTTGCCTCTTCTGCTTATAAGAAGAATTAAATGGGCATATATTGTAATCAGCATAATGCCTCTCACATGGAAACTATGAATGGCATAAATTATCAAGTTACTTATTTTTGTGATTAGTCTTATTATAAACCCACGATTCGGCACTACCTATGCTTTTTCCACTCCCTATCTCTCTATACTATAAACTTTAAGAAATATATATTGCACTGAGGCGAGAGACTGTGTCTCCATTGCCTTTGTATCCCCAAATCAATTCCTATTTCTCAAATGTCACCTTTAGTGAATGATTACCATGCTAAGGCATTTATTTAAGGTATTGTCCTAAGGGAATCATTACCTTTGAATTCTTACGAGGGCTCCTTTCCCCTCACCAGGGAGAAGACCACAGAAGTTAGTGATGGTGAGGGAGTTTGAATCATACATTTTTGTTCTTTCAAGGGTTTTGTGTGTGTGTGTGTGTGTGTGTGTGTGTGTGTGTGTTTTCATCTGTGTTTACCCCTTGCTTCTTTACACACCTGCTTCTGATCCAGTGAGGGATAGAGGGGCTGGGTGTGAACCCCATTAGGGAAGATTTGGACTTTATCCTTTGCTTGTGTTCTCCACTTGTGATGTGTATTAAATTCTCTTTGGGACACACGCTATAAAGTACAAGAGGCCTTTTTGATTGAACAGTGAAAGGAGCCTATTAGAAATGTGAAATCATAATTTCTGGAGGTTTGGGGACTTAAAAAATGTGGACAGCTGTTGGCTGAAGAACTGAGAAATGTTTAAGTCAGGAAAATATCCTAGGTAATGGAGCCAGAGAGCCTAAATCGGTGGTAAATACTGCTAAGCCATCATTACACACTAAATAGTTATTAGTCATCTCTCTGTTTTTAACGGAAAGCTTAAGGGTCTGAAGTCCCAAGCTTAGACTCCATTCTCTCTAACAAATCAAAAATCTCATCCCCTCCAATAACAGAAATCTGCCAAGAGAACATTAAAGGTCAAGCTAAACCCACAAAAGCAAAGCAATGCCGATTTCAAAGACCCTGAATGGAAAAATACAATTAAAAGTCACTAATTCATTCTGAGCAGGAGAAACGATTGAGAGCTTGATTTAAGGTCAGGAGCCCAAGGGGCAATGGTGAAGGGAAGCAGGAACCCCAAGCCAAACCATAAGCAAAGTGGCCTGGAATCTCTCAAACTTGGCGGGAGCCTTTCCCTTTCCAGCCCCCTCTTGGGTGAGTGGGTCACAGTGTGGTTGGAACGTTGAGTTGCCCCCGTGGGACCAATATCGGGAACTGAATGTGAAGACCTGGCCTCCAGTGGGTAGGCCTGTGCTGTGGACCTGGCTCTGTCCCAACTCCACAGTGATTTTCCTGCATTACCCTATACAAATCATTCACCCTACCCTGCCCTACTTTTACCTAATTACAAAATAATTTCTTCTAATGAGGCTCGGCTTACCAGTAAGCCTGCATTTTGTGGTTTGATGAATGCCAAGAAGACACCGCTGGGACTTGAGGCCCAGCTCCATAGTGTTCACATCCCCCCATTATACTTCTCCCATGTCTGAAATACCACCATTTATAAATATATTTCATCTAAAAAACATCTTTTGAGTGCCTAGACATTTTTTTTTCATGCCAGGCATCGTACTAGGCACTAAATATACAAGAGTGAATGAAACAAACATGGATCTCATACATGGGCTGGTTGGAAGAAAGAGACTGAATTAAACAGGTAAATGCACATACACACATGTGAAAATTGGGAGTACCCTATAAAGTTACTGAACAAGTTACTCTGGGAAATATTGAAAGTCTGAGTCTTAGTTAAGGCCACCGAGAAGGTGATTTATGGCTTGAACAGCAAGTGGCAAAGGCATTGTCTGGAATCTCTGGAATACAGGTAGATTAGATTATTGGCCTGTAGCCTGAATAAGAACCACCCCAGCCACCCCAGACCTATGTCCCTCATATACCATAATAAATGTGGATGGCTACTAAGTTTTGGGGTAATTTATTATGTAGCATTACTGTGGCTGTAGCTGAGTGCCATGAAATTCAAGAGAAAATTATAAACTTTGAAATGCCAAACTTGAGAGGGATGTGATATTCCTAAATGGGGATGATATCAGTTCAGCAAGTGAATGCACAATTTTGTAAATATACAATGAGTTCTCAGCTCATGATAAACCTTTTGGAGTCTCCAGCATAAAGATTATATTTAAAATCTTTGGTATGAATGACACCATCCAGGGGAAGTGTATAGAAAGAAAGGTCAAGGAGTCCTTCAATATAAAGAGGTCATGAGAAGGATACTTCAAAAAAGACTAAGAAATAAGAACCAGAGAGGCGATAGGAAAACAGAAGAGCATGGGAACCCAGCATCCAAGGGAGAAGATGTTTTCAGAAGTAGAGAACAGTCGCCTATGTCAAAATTTAATATGAAACTCTATCGGTTTTCTTCTGCTGCTATAACAAATAACCACAACCCGGTGCCTTCAAGCAACACAAATTTATTATCATACAGTTTTGGAGATCAAAAATCCAAAATGGCTCTAACTACACTAGAGTGTCAACAACAATGCATTCCTTCTGGAGGCTGCAGGGGAGAATCAATTTCCTAGCCTTTCCCAGCTTCCAGGTGCTGCCCACATTCCCTGTTTCCCTCTCGTACTTAGAAAAATCCTTGTGATTACTTTGGGCCCACCTGGATACACCAGGAGAATTTCTCCATCTCAAACTTAGCAGATTAGCAACCTCTGTTCCATCTGCTACCTTAATGTCCCCGTGCCCCATAAAACATAATATACTCACAAGGACCAGGGATTAGTAAACACACAGCTCTGGAGGACCATTGTTTTGCAAACCGAACACACTAAATAGGATGAGCTTTGCTTTTTGGGAAAATGGACAGACATTTCTAGAAAAGTTTAGGGCTTCTAGTATGTTAGTAGTTTTCCAGAATATTAAAATAATATCTCTCTTATACACAGAATTATCAGAAAGACACTTGAGAAATCAGAGAAATAGATCTAACCATAAAGAAAACCCCCTTCCGCTACTTTTCCAACCATGTGGTGGTGGGGGAGGGGGGGGGCGAGCACAGAATAGAAAAATCAAGGAACAAACCAAAAAATTCTAGAATAAACAGAGATAATCCGCATAATATGAGAACATTTAAAATTATTCTAATGAGGATTCCCAGAGATAGTTGAGAAAAGATCATTTAAATAAGATAAGCATAATGTGACATGAAAGAATTGATTAGGGGACAAGAAGGTATTCGTGGACATTGAAAACATGGTGGCTGAATTTTGTTTTTTAAATTTAATAAAATGGTCTAGGAAAATACCCCAGAACACAAAATAGAAACAAAGAAAAGAAGAGTAAGATAAAAGTGAAACCTTAAAGGATCAACACAGAAAGGTCATCCTTCACCCAAAATAGTTCTAGAAAAAGAGAAGAGAGAATATGAAGACTTAAAAAAAATCCTGCAAGATAGCAGAGAAATGGGATATATTACTTTGAACTCAGAATTCCACACCTAGTCATAATACTAAGTGTGAGAGTAAAATAAAGAAATTTCTAGACATGGAAGGAATTTGCACATTTGTCTTCAGGTTTCTGGGGTTAAAAACAAACAAAGAAACTTAATCATGTATTCCAACAAACCAAAAAAGATACAAGAAAGAGAAACTTGTGAAATTAACTCATAGTGTTGATAGAGGCTGGGTTCTCCAGGTCTCCCTAGGCAAACAGTGGATCCATTTCCCGGCACGCCCCCCATCCGCATAGGCCATCTTTTTGCTCTTTGTCAGTGGAATATGACTAGAACTCACATGTGCCACTTCTAGCCCAAAGAGATTAGAAGCACACATGCCTTCCCCATCTCCAACCTGCCTGACCACTCACTGCCTGACTGCAGAGGCGATGGAGACCTTTAAGACCTGCATGAGGCACCGGAGGGCAATGTCCATTTCCAGAAAGTCTGCCTGACACAGAGCTGTCTTCTCGTCCTATTTGGACTGGGATGTGAGTGAGGAATAGACTTTTAGAAAATAAACTTCTGAAATTTGGAGATATTATAGCCTTAAAGCTAGCCTGACTAATATAAGAATATAATGGAGGGGGGAGAAATTCTGGAAAAATGGCCCTGCAGCAGGCTTGTAAAGCACTAAGTCCAAATCTAAGCAGAATTCAGAGGACTTCAATAGTTTTATGTATAAGAAAAAGTAAACTTTATTAAAGGATATGATTAAAAAGCCAAGAAATTCTGTGCACATGGTAAAGAGAGTACACCAAGAAAAAATAAAGGGTTTATAATATTTATGGTTTAAGTATAAAGTGAACTAAGATGTAGCATGATATTGAGCAATTAGAATAGGGGGGAAAAAAGGCCTATTTGAGCTTAACTTTGGAAGCGTTTTCTGTCAGTCATAAATGACGTAGAATTACATTTCCTTCACTCTGAGTTCAATCCCACCACTTGGTTCTATGACGCAGTTGCTGTTATGACATTGACATTGTCATAATACTGTAAAGACTAATTGCTTGCTTTCCAATTTTTAGAACCAATTTTAGAGAAAAAAAACCAAATATAGTCATAAAAGAGAATGTACATATTGAAACTCTGACATTGCATAAGTAATCGTACAACTGACATCACTTGGGAGATTCAAGGAGGCAGGAAGGTCAAGGGTGTGCTGAGGCTCTAATTTTCTCACTGTAAGTGGCGGGGCATCAGAAAACCCTCTCTAGATTTGATGGATCAAGACACACAGTTTTAAATATAGCCTTGACCCAAACTGGGGAGTAGTGTATGTGACCCAGTGGACTAATTCTCATCACAAAGGGTCAACAGAAATATATGTCATAGCAAAATGGTTAACATTACTTTGGTAACAATTAGAAGAAATAAAACCATAAATAATCCTACTAACGAGCTAGACTCTGGAAGGAGGGTCGGAATGGGGAATAAGATTAATTTCTCACTTACTACTGGCATTCGACCTTTCAAAGAATGTACCTATATTACTTTTATGGCGCCATCAACCAAGCCTGGGAAAAGGAGGCAGAACAGGTGTGCATGAGGATGATAGGAGGAGGAGTGGATGAGGGTTTCAGTTCAAACTTGTCGAGTTACTGATTTTCACATCTTTAGATCAAACGCAAGCATTCACGCTAAACTCTCTGAGAGTGGGATTACAGAAATACACCGATACACAATGGAGGGCTTTGGTGTACTCACTTTGAAATCCACATTTTTTATTTGGGGAGGAATTTTGTGTTCAAGGTTTCTGTTTGTTCTCAAATGCATCCACTTCTTTGACTTAGAAGAATTTCACATTTAATCACGTTGAATAAAACCAAAACACCAGCAATGGCTCGTTCGCTCATTGTAAAGATCTTATTTTATTTTATTTATTTATTTTTAATTTATTTTTATTTTTTTTAATATGAAATTTATTGTCAAATTGGTTTCCATACAACACCCAGGGCTCATCCCAGCAGGTGCCCTCCTCAATGCCCATCACCCACCCTTCCCTCCCTCCCACTCCCCATCAACCCTCAGTTTATTCTCAGTTTTTAAGAGTCTCTTATGGTTTGGCTCCCTCCCTCTCTAACTTTTTTTTTCCTTCCCCTCCCCCATGGTCTTCTGTTAAGCTTCTCAGGATCCACATAAGAGTGAAAACATATGGCATCTGTCTTTCTCTGTAGGACTTATTTCACTTAGCATAACGCTCTCCAGTTCCATCCACGTTGCTACAAAGGGCCAGATTTCATTCTTTCTCATTGCCAAGTAGTATTCCATTGTGTATATAGACCACATTTTAATTCATGTTTTCCAATGTCTTCTCGAGTGCTTACATTACTAAAATATTTTATGAAAACACCAGTTTTTTGAGTTTGTAGGTTTCCTACCGTACCTTAAAGTCATGTCTCAGGAACTTGGTTTGTCATTCAGTTAACAGGCTCCTTTCTAAGCCCCTTCCTCATGGGCGGCATGTGGTCATTTGTTGGTCTTACCCAAGGAGAAATGCACAACAGAGAGGTGTACATACGTGCCCGGACTTTGGCAGAGACAGAGGTCAGGATGCAAGGGGTGTAGCTGGTGGTGATTAAAGTGCTGAGAATACCAGCCATGGATGTGAGATGAATGTGCTTGGGCAGAGAGTAGAGGGAAATGAGATGAGAAATAATGGCCAAAGTCAGGCAGTCCTTACACACCAAGATGCCGACTTAAGCATAAAGCACAGAGACGAACGTGTAGGTGGAGGGAATGGATGCGAACTCACTAGACTATGAGTCACTTTAGGGCAAAAATTGTCATTGCTGACCTTTCATTCTCGAATCTTCCTCTCCCTGATCCCATTATAGACACATCTCAAATAGTTATTAAGTGAGATGGCAGAGGAAGAACTCAGAATGCGCGAAGATGAAGAGAAAACTTCTAGCAGACCCAAGAGAAATTACGTTTGCTGAACACGATTGTCGCCATAAGGTAGGACTTTGTCCCCTGAGCACGAGCGATGCAGAGCGCCTTTTATATAGGAAATGCTCAGTGGAGGCGGAGGCCTCAAGCAGTGCAAAGGGGGACAGAGGATCCCAAGTGGGCTTTGTGCTGACAGTGGAATAAATGAAGTGCAGGGATGCCTGGGTGCCTGAGTTAAGTATCCAACTTCAGCTCAGATCATGATCTTGCTGTTCCCGGGTTCGAACCCCGCATCGAACTCTCTGCTGTCAGCATGGAGCCCACTTTGGATCCCCTGTCCCTCTTTCTCTCCGCCCCTTCCCCATTCATTCTCTCTCTCTCTCTCTCTCTCCCTCTCTCTCTCAATATGGGCTGAGATAGGCACATAGGAGAAGAAGAACGAGTAGGTCTGTTCTTCTGTCTAAGTGAAGGAACTTAGCAGAAACATAAAGTCAGTGTTTTCCTGAGGCCGTCCAATTGGAAGCAATGAATTATTAGCATGAATACATGTACTTCACCTCTTAGGTGCTAAAGCCAGTTTAAGAGTACACAGGTGAAACCTGCTTTTCTCTCTCTATTTCTGTATCCCAACCTATGAGTGTGGAGCAAACTACACTGATATCAGAAAAGCAGCAGGATATTAGTACTGTATTAATCACAAAACTACTTGGCGCATTTTCTTTCCAGGAGCAGTCGTTTGATTTCTACACCACAGGTGGAGCTTGGGAGGAACCACTGCTGGTCAGAATTCTGCAGGCTCTGTGTCACCAAGGTAAAGATACTTTCCTTGGAGGCTGGGCCATTCCCAGCCAGTGAGAATTTTCACAGTCTACATTTCTCTATGGGCTCTCGTCAGTTCTTGGGATACGTACATATATACATATTGAGAGACAGACAGAGAGAGCGATCAGTCTTAAATACTCCTGGTTCTTCCAAATCCCAACCATTCAATCCTTTTCTTGGGAGGATGCATGGCAAAGTGCAGTCAATTCTCATTATCTGCAGTAGCTATGCTCTATACAGTCACCACAAAGACTGAGTTAGTGCATACAGAGCCATTGCTCCTAGGGGAAATGGAGGGTTGGGTTTTTACAAACCTCTGGCCACAAAATTTTTAGCAACCAATCAGTATGTAACCTTGTTTTATATGTGTCTGTGTTTAAAGACGTCTCGCTTGATATATATCGTTCACTCATGAGCATTGAGTTCGTAGCCAACGGCACCGTTGCTCATGCCGGGACAGAGCTAATCTGGCACATTCTCTGTAAGGCGCATCACAGTCGCCTTGCGCTTGGGGGCACTAGACAGCACTTCAGGGCTAGGCTTGGGAGCCACTGAAACATCCAAAACAGCACCAAGAAAAAGCGCCAGAATTCAGAACACTTTGCACTAAGTGGGTACTGAAGAAGATGCTTGTTTGCCGTAAAAGGTGCAATAAGAAGGCAGAGCGCGTCACCTCGTTTCATCTCGGAGCAAAATGTGTGCGGCAGGTGACTGCATATGTTCACGAATGACCACGCAAGCACCACGAGAGTGCATTTGGATGTTACGATACATTTGAGCAATAGGTCAATTCGCAAATACGGGATCCATGAATAATGAAGACCAATCGTATTTTTTTTAAAGCTGCTCTCTGTTATTCAGTCCCTGTTCTATGCGCTAGGTTTTTACCCCAGGCAGTGCTCGCAAGAACTCACTGAGGTAGGTACAATTCTCAGCCCCAAGTCAGAGATAAGGAGACTCTAGACTGAGGGGCTCAGGGCTGGGGCCAGCATTCGGTCCGCAGCCACACGACCCAACACCTGTGCTCCCAGCCACATTCCCGGATGCAGGGCACAGTGCACGGGTCTCTTTCTCAGCCTGGCCCACCCGTCAGCATGCTTTCCTAAGTCAAACAACCATATCCCCCAACTTGAATTAATGTGAACTCTCCCTGAGGGGACAGAATGAGGCTAGGATCGGTTTTTGTTTTAAATGGCACTTGTTTCTTTCTTCTTGCCAAATACAGACAGCAGTTCCTCTGCGCAAGGCGCTGGCACCCGGGGGGAGGCGGTGGTTACCAGGGATGTGAGTAACCGGCAGCTGCAAAAGTGATGAAAGCTGCTGAGGCTGAGACCCCCCAGCCCCCGTATGCCCCACTGAAGGGATTCCATTCAAGTTTAATTTGGTGCATTTACTCATCCCACGGCCCTGGACGCACGGGGGTCTCCACACCTCAGTGGCCGTGTCAGTCCAGTGAGGGCAGTCCCCCTGCCGAGTTCTTCCCCACCATGATGGAAGGGGTGGCAAAGAGCCATGAGGGAAGGGTGTGGTTCCCCCTGCCTATGCTGCCCATGCCCTCACCACCACGTTCCACCTGCCCCATTTCGCTCCCCACACCCGCCCCACCGTGGCTCTGCACGTGGAACACATATGATTACCCTATATCCCCAAGAGCGGAACCGAATGTTCAGGGCAATCATGAAATGAAGGTAGGGAACAAACGTCCCGCTAAAGACGCCGCTGACCTTGAGTTTGCGGGCGTGCAATGGCTACGAAGGGATTTCGCATTTACTCCTCAGCACAGCCCTGCGGAAAAGGCATTACCCTCTCGGTTTTACAAACTAAGATGCCAAGTCTTAGAGAGGGTCGGTGATTTGCCTCCCATCATCGGGCTGAGAAGCAGGAGAGGAAAAAGTGCCTCCCAGTCCAGGGCTTTCTTGATGCATCTGGCCAGGGCAAGAAGAGAGGCAGAGCCTTGGAGCAGGTGGCGCAGCACAAACAAAGGCTCACACACCTGATGCACTGCCTCCTCACACAACTGCTGAGGTCTCTCCGTTCATGCCCTCGGTGGACACTCATGACCCCCGCAACAAGCCAGGGACAAAAGAGACACAGCTTCTGGAGCCATACGAAGACGCACTGGGGAAGCCAGGCAAAGCGAAGCACGGCAGGTGTTAGGAGAGCAGGTACCGGAAGGTCCCAAAATGCCAGGGAGTCCAGGGAATGCTCACGGAACAATGACGTCGTGGACGGTACTCTAAACACGGTGGCAGGAAGCAGCTGCAAGGCAGAAGGAGGTCCAGGTACAAGAGGCCAAAGGTAGGAAAGACTTTGGAAAATCTGAGAAGCTAAGAGTCCAGAGAAGAAAGAGGAGGGGGCGGAGGACGAGCAATGGGGCTGGGACAACAGAGCCGGGTGTCGTAAGACCCCCTATTTCAAGGACCCAAAGAGCTCAGTACTGTGGGCCTGCCACTGGGCCTCTCAGCTGTCCAGGGTTCCTGCCTGGGGGAGGAAGTCAAGCCCATTAAGCTCTCTAATCTCTCCCCCCTAGGTCATTTCCTCCAGCTACGAATGAATCATACGGTTCCCTCCTCCCCATCCACATGGCCTGGGTACCACGCCTTGGAACAGGGGCCTGTTTTCCAGGTGCGGTCTCACCAGTGCCATATAAAGGGGGATTATTCCCCTTCCTGCAGCTTGACTCCTCACACAGGCCGGCCCCCGGCAGGGCTGGCTTTCCTTGCGGCCAGATCACATTACGAGTGAATATCTAATTTGCAAGTTCTATGTCATACCTCAGTCTCACAGCCCTGCGGCTTCCAAGCGAACATTCACTTCTTCCTCCTTCAAAATTAGCCGAGTGCCCAACAACGGGAGGAGGCGAATGGAATGTACAAATGGTCGAATAAAACGGGAAGGCCCGGAGTTGCTATCTGACCACGAGGACGTAACTTCATCCCTTAGTTAACAACCTGTATAACGGGGTCCTAATTCTTGCTGCTATTACAGAGCCCAAAATAAAGTGGAACATTTAATGGACTGGAATTCATGTCCTAATACCAGCTTTCCCACCGACCATCCCTCTTGTCTTCAGTCTCCCCATCTGTAACATAAACAGATGGAAATAAATAGGCTCTAAGGTCCCCTTTAAAAACAAGGGGGTTTCTATGCTGGGCTGTGTGACTAGTGGCTGAAAGATTGTTCCAAGAGTTTTGAAATCCTAAGAATTAATATCATTGGTTACCTTGTTATATTTTTTAAGCTCTAGATCACTAGGATGTTTTGGAGACGACGGCAGAGGGTAGGTAAGGGTAAATGATTTTTGGTAGAGTAGTATCATGATCCCAGTTCTCCCCACTCCCAGATCTGTACTATGTAACTTCATAGAACATCTCACCATAGTTTTGTTTTGGCCTTTTTTTGGAACAGTCTGATATGGGTGCATGTGATACAAGAAGGCTCAAAAACTTTATGCATATTGGGGTTGCTTCTCTTCCTTCCTCCATAGCCATGCAAAAGACATGCCCAGGAACCCACTGGCCCCAGAAAGAGGAGGAGATGATGTAGAGAAGAGTTAACGTACAGCCACGCAAGCAAGCCCAACCAAATTGTAGCCTCATGAACAATCCCAGCCAAATCCTACCAAGCCCTTCCTGAAAGATCTGATCCCTGCCGATAAGCTAGAAATAAATATTTGTTGTCATATACCACTGAGTCTGGGGGAAATTTGTTACACGGCGTTATTTTAGCAGATGACACAACTCTGAACCTAAGTGCTTCATAATTTCTTTAATCTACAGAAAAAAACCGTCATCTCTAACTCACCTCTCTGTCTCAATTTCTCTATTTTCATCTGTCTTCTCTCTTTCCTCCCATCTCTCTAAATGGTGTGTCCAACACTGAGCCAACACTAACCCTACTGTCTCTGGCCCAGTCCCTTCCCTGACACTGCTTTATCCATCACCTCATCTGTCAAAATAGTTCATGCATCTTGTCTCTAAGCATGACTTTTCTCAGGAGGTGAATTTAAGAAGAAAACATTATTTGGACGAAATAGGTTATCACAACCCATTTTGTTTGGGGGATTTAAAAGAAAAGTGTCCAGGGAGCTTGGGGGGCTCAGTCATTTAAGTGTCTGACCCTTGATTTCGGCTGAGGTCATGGTCTCACAATTCATGAATTTGAGCCCTCTATCGGGCTCTGTGCTGACAGTGCAGAGCCTGCTTGGGATTCTCTCTCCCTCTCTCTCTTGCTCTCTCTCTGTTCTCTCCTGCTTGTGCTCTCTCTCTCTCTCTCTCTCTCAAAATAAATAAACTTTAAATAAATAAGAAAATGAAAATGAAAATAAAAATAAAAATAAAAGAGTCCATCCCCTGGTAATTCCCAGAGGGACAAAAAGATAAGCATCCTAGAAATAATCTCGACCAGCTCTGTTGGTCTAAGGTTTATACCCTGGGAATGGCTCAGTAGGAGGACTTTGACTATAAAGCAGTATCTAGGGCTGGGCTGGTGGAGGGGGCGGGGCAGTAACAAGTGTGGAAGCTCCTTAGTGAGGCTTAGTATGGAGGGAGGATCATAGAAATCATCATAGCCCGTGCAGGAATATGTCCTCACACATCAGCCTAGGCTGTTACAGAAGGCAAAAGCCTCACGTATGGTGGCGAAGTGTCCAGGGATGTGAATCTCCTGCACCAACAATTACCATCCAGAGATTCAACTCTGGATGAATTGAATCCTGATGAGTAGAAGGGAGTCGGCTTTTTTATGATAATCACTATTGGCTCTTACTCTGAGACAATATAAACAATAAAATAAAATGTATTTACTTATATTTATGCTATTGCGATTTACTTTTTAGAAATGTTAAATATGCTTCCAGAAACTTCTTCAAATAAATTTTAACTTAGGGTTCCCTTGGTTAGGGCCCAGGACTAGAAACTAAAACATTCAGTACACTGCTTTTATTCTTCCCCTTGCATAGGAAGCCCTATGTCAAAGAAATTTGAAATAAAAGTAAGGGCTCTTAAGGGGGGGCATGTAAATATCTTATGGGAGGTGGACATTCAGTGGGTATATTGCATATGATTTATAACAGCAAGCATTCAGAAGATGTGCATTAAAATGTGCATGCATTTCATAAAATTGTTTCTAGAATTCTAGCATTGATAGAATTTAAATTCCATCAGACAAGACACTCTGTCACTTATTTGTAGCTATATACTTAGTGCTTCTCAAGGTAAGCTCAGATATTTGTGGAATGGATGGATGGAAGATGAACAGATGAAACATTAAATATATATTAAAAATATATAATATTATATTGATATTATATATATTGAATACCCACCATATGCCAGATATACCTTTAAGCTGAGGGGATACAAAAAAAATAGGGGTGCCTGTGTGGTTCCGTCAGTTGAGCATCAGACTCTTAATTTCAGAGTTATTATATTGAGCCCCACGTTGGGCTCTGAGCTGACAGCACAAAGCCTGTTTTGGATTCTCTCTCTCTCCCTCTCTCTATGACCCTCCCCCCTTCTCTCTCTATCTCTGTCTGTGTCTTTGTCTCTCTCTCTCTCAAAATAAATAAATAAGCTTCAAAAAAAACCAATAAGACAAAATATTTACCTTGAAGAAACTTCAGCCATCCAATTCTGATAATATTTGACAATCCAACAATTAGGCTGCTCTGATTTATGGTGGAATATAACATACATCTTTAGACAAATATGGTTTCACTTGGAACAAAAGCACTTCGTTGTGTCATCTCGACCAAGCCATTTTTGATAGAATGTTTTTCAATGAGCTTACAATCTCGGTCTTTGGGTGACTGTAGCCCCCATCGAATAACAGGTCTTTGAGGACCAGAACAACATTCCATTCTCAATTCGTGACAGTTGCAGGTGCGTAAGAAATATCCATGTTCGTAGAATCTCCAACCGAATTAATGAACACATCTCCCAAGTTTAAATATTTATAAGAACAAGCCTTCCCATTAAGTCTTCATTTTTAAAATACATAAATGAATGAAAATGAACAAAAGTTTCATGATCGCAGGCCGATTGGATGATTCTTTCAAAAGCGTGCACATCATCCTATTTTGCAGAGCTGTGTGCGGACAAAGGACGCTATGAGGTATGAATATGCTGAGACCAGAATAGGTCAAAGACAAGAGGGGAGTGGGGACGATGTCCTCTAGCTCTTCCCTCCAGGAAAGATGTCTCTTTCCTACTCTAGTTCTGAAGCAATTGTACATAAAATAAGGATGTTGGAAAGCGGGAAATAAAATATTAACTTTATACTGGTAAAGACTAGGTCCACGAGGTATTTGGAGTTCCTCACAATAAACCCCAGAATTACACAGCCATCTGCAGGCCACCACAAGCTGTGCTGGGTCACCACAAAGGAGGCAAATCTCTACAAAAACTGTCCTGCTCGTAGCAGAAAGAACGAGGTCTCTCTGTGGGAATCTGGTTTCCAAGAGAGAGAGGGGAGACAGTGGACAGGCTTATGAGTGTCTAGTTTCTCCTTCGTAATTCAGTCATCAGAAGAGCCCTCAGGAACCACCGAGTGAGGCAACATGAGAGGCCAGAAGTGTTACTCTCATGGGTGCTCCCCACATGGAAGGATACATACGGAGTGGAGAAGCATTCCTGCTAATCGAATCTTAGTCCCAGAGGACTTGGGGACGGGCAGAGTTCTGGATCAAGTTCACTTCTGAGAAAGGGTGAACTTGAGAAGTAGGGTCTAGGGGGTGATCTAAGATCAAAACCATCAATGACTTGGTTGACAAGAAGCCTCGAAACAAGCCTGGAACTCCAAGGTCTCCCAGATAAGTTCTGTTGTTGCAGGTGCCCTCCATACCCCCTCCCTTTCCACTGAACCCTGGCAGCCATGTATTTCCTCTGTTCTTCTGTCACAGCACTTTGAACTATATCATTCTCCCCATTCTTTTCATAGTCAATTTCATATCCCTGCATGGTGCCTTTTTGTTTTAAGTGTCAGAATTTCCTTCCCTGTTTCTTGGGACGGGCATGCATGAAGTGCAGGTCTCGATCTTCAAGAGACTCTTTAATTAATGCTTAATTTACTGTGTGGCATACAGTGAAGAAAGGGGCATATAGCTTCGTGTAGAGTCAAATGATGCCAAGGGAAAAGGAACGAAAAAAAAAAAAAAAAAAAGACATCGGGCATTTCCAAAGCCTCGACTCTGAAAGTTGTAGGTTGACATTGATTAAAATACCACACATTGTAAAACGTGTGAAAGAAAGTGAACTGGGGCCAGCAAAAATAGTCTGTTCCCTCAGGTGAGTAAAATCTTGGATTACATGAATTGCATGGATGCTAGACCTAGCTGGAGGTTATCCTAATTTGAACAAGGCATCATCTTTCCACACCGCAACTGGCACTTCATCGTACGACTGACGTCAGAACGACCAGGAATGGTGTTTCTGTAACATGGATGGTCGTTTCTTAACTACAGCACTGGGCTCTCCGAGGTCACGTGTTTCAGGAAATCACTTGCTTCAATCGCTTTGCTCTGTGCAAGGGGAAGGAATAAACATTCGTTAAGTATTTAGGAGACGCGTATATCCTGCGGGTTCTATTTATCTTGAAGAACCCTCAGTAATACAAGAATCCAACGAGCGTCTGCTGTTTACGGTGTGGGTACCTGCCTTCTCTATCTTTCTTCTTCACATCTTCATTGAGATGGTATTCACTGCTAGAAAACATTCACCCTTTTGAAGCGTGCACACCGATGACTTTTAGTATATGCAGTCCATGACCGGAGTCTAAGTTTGGGACACCTTTAACACCCCACGAAGAAGCTCCATACTCCTTAGTGGTCACTTGCCACCTCTCACCCCATACTGCTAGCCCCTGGAAGCCACTAGAATGCTTTTTTGCCTCCGCGGATTTATTTGCCCCTTCTGAACATTTCATATAAATAGAAGCATGTGACTGTGGGCTCTTGGGGCTGGTTTCTTTCACTTAGTGCCATGTTTTCAAAATTCATCCGTGTATTAGCCTTTTATCGTACTTTGTTCCCTTTTATTGCCGAATAATGTTTCATTATATATAGATAACATATTTTGTTCATTCCTTCATCGACTGATGTACGTTTAGGTTGTTTCCACAATTTGGTTATCATGAATAATGCTGTTATAGGTATTTGTGTGCAAGTTTTGGGGCGGACATATGTTTTCATTTCTTTTCCCCTTAGGCCTACGAGTGGGACTGCTGTGAGAATGTTCCTTGATTTCTGAGCAAGGGGAAGAATCCTTGGGCGGGGGGGGGGAAGGAGACTCTGTATAAGTAGAACCAAAACCACTGATGCTACCGTATCAGAGTATACCAGCTTCCTCTTGCTGCTCTAACAAATTACCACAAATTTAGGAGCTTAAAACAACACCATTTTAAAAAATTTTACTGAAATCCAAAATGGGTCAACAGGACTGCACACCTTCTGGAGGCTCCACAAAATAATCTATTTCTTTGCCTTTTCCAACTTCCTGAGGCAACTAGCTTTCTTTGGCTATGGCCCCATCCTAAATGTTAAAAGCTAGCAGCCTAGTATCTGCAAACTCGCTCTCATGCTCTCTCTCATTCTCTGCTTCTCTGTCATTCTCCTCTCTCTCTCGCTCTCTATCCCTCCCCAATAAGACTCTCATAAATTGTGGGGTCTATTAATATCAGGAGCTTTGAGGGTATCATGTCCAGTCCATTGATATTATAAACTTGAATTACCCAAGTATAGAAACTTGAATTAATTTGGGTTTTATTAAACGAGAGAAATACATTTGCTATTCTCATTTGGACAGTTAAGAATATTAGTACCACAGAAGTACTTGATTACAGTTGTTCTATTAGTGGATCCTTGGGTTAGACCTCTAAGGATCAAACCTGAGCTCTATCATTTACCAGCAAAGTGGCTTTGGCAAGTTATTTAACCCTTCTGTGCCTTAGTTTCTTTATCCATTCAATGGAGAATATAAGAATATTATTTCACAGGCTTGTTTTAAGAATTAAATAAAATTTAAAAAAAAGAATTATGTAAGATAATGATACACGCAAAGTGCTTAGGACAGTGCCTGGAATGCAGTAAATGTTAATATATGCTTACGATTATAAAACCATTTAAAACTTGTTTAAAAGAGTATCAGTCAGGTGAAACTATATGAAGCAATGAAAATGTGTTTCTATGAGAGAGATAAGTGATTTACAGGAAAGTCTCCAGCTTTGTGTCTTTATAAAAAACTATTTTTCAGGCTACCAGTGTTTAAGACTGAGTCAAGCTGGTGGTCCCGGTGCTGAAATATTTGGATATTATTAGAGATCCTAAGCCTCATAACAGAAAATGAGGCTAGGGGTCTTTAGTGTCCCAATGTAGCTTTAATTTCCCCCTGCAGAACAACATTCATAATTACCATATGGTGGGTAACATCTCTGGAGGACCTACCGTGTGCCAGGAACTGTTCTGAGCACTTAATAGAAATTAACTCATTTAATCCTCACTCCAGCCTGTAAGGTAGATCATAATCTCCATTTTATAGAAACAGAAGCTGAGGTCCAGGGAGTCTAAACATCTTGTTCAGTGGTACACAACCTGGTAAGAAGCAAATCCAACAGGGTAAGTTTGATCTCTTGTTCTTAGGGGTGTGGATCTTCCACAAGGGAGACGGTGAACATGGTGAGTGTGGGAGCCGTCTCTGAAGCGATTTTTTTAAAGAGAATCAGTTGGGTAAAGTTTTATGAAGCCATGAAAATATGTGTCTATGAGAGAGAGAAGTGATTTACGGGAAAATCTCCAGCGTCGTGGAGATTTTGAAGTCTGAGTTTGAAGTCTGGCTTTGTGAGGTACACAAAGCGTGGGCAACCTCAGGCAAATTGCTTAACCTCTCTGTGCCTCATCTGTACATGGTGGTGGACATGACCTCTACTTCATGGCGTCACTGTGAGGAGTAAATAACATTTACAACATTGCCTCACCCACAGCGAATGCTCAATAAGTGCCTCCAAATCAGAATAGGGTTTTGTGTGTGTGTGTGTGTGTGTGTGTGTGTGTGTGTGTGTGTGTGTGTGATAAGTTCTGCCTTTTAAATATCTTCAAATATAGGGGCACCTGGGTGGCTCAGTCAGTTAAGCGTCCAACTTCGGCTCAGGTCATGATCTCGCGGTTTGTGGGTTCAAGCCCCGTGTCGGGCTCCTTCGAATTCTGTGTCTCCTCCTCTCTCTACCCCTCCCCTGCTCATGCTCTGTCTCTCTCTGTCACTCAACAATAAATAAACGTCAAAATAATTGTTTTAAATATCTTCAAATATTAAAGAAAATTAATTCTACCATGTATGCTCCATCACACTCCTTGATACTTGCTTTTAAGCTCATCAGCCTTCCTGTGAATTTTCTTATTCATTTGTTCATTGTCTTATTTCTTCAGCAAAATGTTTTGAGCTTCATGCATGAGCTAAATCCTGTATCAGAGATTCTCACATCGAATCCTTACAAACCACCTGTGCATACGATATTTTTGTCTCCATTTTCTTTTTTCAGTGAGAACATAGAGACTCAGCAATGCTCTGCTGGGTCGTGGAACGAACACACTGAGCAGCCACAAAAGACCGTGAGGTTGGCTTCGGGTAGTTGCCAGCTCTTGACCTTTAAAGGCGGATTAAATCTGAGCTTCAGTTTCCTCATCTACAAAACAGAAATGATAATATCTACTTTCCAGCGTTCTGGTGCAAGTAGCTCAATATATTGGTACGCCCACATGAAATTAAGGTTCTGATAAATGGTTACTTCTGTTATATCTATTCATTAATTTCTTTGTAAAATTTAGTCTGCTCTTTCTAATGAGACACTAGCGGGCTCTTTGCATAGAATGCATTAGGGCAAACTTTCATCTAAGTTTTTTTTTTTAATGTTAATATAAATGATGAAAAGGTAGCCTGGAACATTTTACACATCTGTTACAAAACTCCTGGGAGTTGACTTGAATCCAAAGCAGGTGGCTGGGCAGGACATACTGGTCTGTATGCAGAGCTGGACTTCCCTCAAAAGCCCACAAACCAAGGAAAAAGTCCAAGAGAACTGTGAGAAAACAGTAATTAAGAACTACAAACACAGCTTCTCGTCCTTGTGATAAAGTTCCTGTGCAGAGCCATAGAGAGATCAATTCCACATTTTGAATTCTTGCCCCTAACTCCAAAGCATAACCAACAGGAATGAAGCTCTATTAACACAGAGTACCAATCATGAATCAAATGTACTAGGTATTTTATGTGAAGTATCTCTTTTTATTATCCACAAAACAACGGTTATGGGTTGAATTATCCACCACCCCCCAGATTCATATGTTGAAGCCCTAACCCTCAGCTCCTCCGAATGTGATTTCATTGGGGTATAAGGCCCTTGCAGATATAATTAGTTAAGATGAGGTCATTAAGGTGGGCCCTAATCCAATATGACTTATGTCCTTTTAAAAAGAGGAAATTTGGACAGAGACGTACACACACACACACATACAGAACATCATGTGAACATGAAGGCAGAGATTAGACTGATGCTTCTATAAGCCAAGGAATACCAAGGATTGCCAGCAAACCCCCAGAAGCTAGAAGAGAGGCATGGGACAGATTTTTCCTTAGAGCTGTCAGAAGGAAGCAACCCAGCCAATACCTTGATCTTAGACTTGAAGCTTCCAGAACCATGAGACAATAAATTTCTGTTGTCTAACCCAACCAGCTCGTGGTACTTTATTATGGCCGCCCTAGGAAACTAACACAGCAACCCACAAAGAGAGGCATTGTTGGTTTTTCGGAAACTTACACTTAGAAAATTTGATTGTCTTGCCCAAGGCATCACAGCTGGTGATTGGTAAAGTTGGTGGGACAGGCTGCTAGGCTATGTGAGTTCCATTATCCACTTTCTTTCTAATCTTTATGTAACAACAAGATGTCCCTTGTATTTGCACTGGACAGCTAAACCTTCTCAGAAATCGAGTATGTTTTACAAAATAACTCACAACCAGAAAGACTGTTGACTTACCCCCTCGAGAAACATCCCAATCTTAAAAAAATAATAGCAAACATTTAAACAGTACATTTTGCACTTACTGGTATTGGCTTAGGTTTTCACAGAAACCCCTATGAGCGAATCTTGCCATCCCCAAGGGGGAACATACACAAAGAGGCTGTGAGATTTGCTAAAGTGAGGCAAATGAGCATATGCCCAGGCCAACCCTGGAGCCATAGGTACCTAGTCTGCCATGTTGTCTTCCTACCATGAACAAAAGCTTAACCTGCTTCTTCCACATCTGATATATCTGCTTCTTAACTGTAACCAGGCAAAGTACTAGGTGGTCAGAGTATGTATCAGAAAAAGCATGGGGGCGCCTGGGTGGCGCAGTCGGTTAAGCGTCCGACTTCAGCCAGGTCACGATCTCGCGGTCCGTGAGTTCGAGCCCCGCGTCAGGCTCTGGGCTGATGGCTCAGAGCCTGGAGCCTGTTTCCGATTCTGTGTCTCCCTCTCTCTCTGCCCCTCCCCCGTTCATGCTCTGTCTCTCTCTGTCCCAAAAATAAATAAACGTTGAAAAAAAAATTTTTAGAAAAAGCATGGCCTTTGGAATAGGACACATGTGAGTTTGTCAGTTACCTTGAGCAAGACCCTCAGTCTCTTTAACTGGAAAGTGGACTATAGTGAAGATTAAGATAAACTATAAAAAGTATCCCACAGAGAATTCTACTATATAAGTTGTATTACACTATTCCAAATAGCACTTGGCTTAACCCCAGCTTCCTTATTTATTCAGGGCACTGTCTTGAGTTTATGTCCTTCACTTAGCTGTTGACTCATATACATACAGATTGTTGCGTTACGTGGCGGAAATAACACTTTCTAGATTTTTATTTCTATGCAAATGCAAGGAATTAATTGTAAGGAATCTACAGAGATACAAAAAAAAAAAAAAAAAACAATGCCCAGAACATAGAAGGTATTAAATACATTTTGCTTGGGGTGCCTGGGTGGCCCAGTTGTTTGAACATCCAAGTCTTGATTGCAGCTCAGGTCATGATCTCAGGGTCTGTGGGAGCAAGCCTCGTGTCAGGCTCCGTACTGACAGTGTAGAGCCTGCTTGTGATTCTCTCTCTGTCTCTCTGCCTCTCTCTCTTTCTCTCTCTCTCTCTCTCTCAAAATAAATAAATAAACTAAAGAAAACATATTTGCTTATGAATAAAAGCTATTACACCCACCTAACCCCCAAGATTCAGAAGAACTTGTTGCAATGGACATAAACAGGATCAGTTTCACCCAGACAGTATTTGCACGAGTGAGAAAATGAAGAGAGCCCCTTTATTCTGGAAAGTTAGAAACCATAATCACTAGGTTCATTAGTAAGAACATCTCATGTCTTGGGTTTAATTCTAACTAAAATGCAAAGTTTCATTAAAAAAAAAAAGAACTCTGTGCAATTTCTTCTAAGTTAACTGTGAATTTCATTTTAAATCCACTCATCCCCTAATTCAATATTATTACACATAAAACATATTTTAAAGCATGTCCCTATGCAAATATTTCTTAGAAATACATATATGGATTTGTCTTGGAGGAATTCTGATAAATGTGTTGAGATCCTTGTCTAAACTGGGTTTGCTATTTGATAACTGGGGATGTTAGGAAAACCTATCTCATACTTTTCCTTTGGACACCAACCCCAAGTGATCACCGAGCGTTCAAAGTCAATACCTATTAATGCTTGTACATATGGTATTAATTCCACATTAATTCTGTCAAAAGTGATATCATAGTTAGAAGTTCCAAATGATGACATCACTAAAACAACTTGGTTTTCATGAGCGTGGGACCAGTCAGTGCCAAAATCCAGTTCAATGTATTCATCCGTCTATTCTGACAAGTTCAGTTTAATTAGTTCATGGCCTCATAACGAACAAGAGACTGGCTTTCTGTCCGATTGCCAGAGCCATTTCTATTCTCTTCAACTTAAGTGCCAAATGCTTACACTGCTTTGCCCAATTTATACCTTTGCCTATAATTACTGGTCCCCAAGGTGTGATTGTCCTTTTTCATAAGAGTTTGTGCAGCTGCCAACATGAAGTTGTAAATAAATTGTAATACCGTTGCTATGAGGTGTAAAAATCCCACAGCTCATATCCAGAGCCTTGTATAATAAACTCGAGTAAACATTCCATTTCCTGCAAATGATTGTGGTCTGTGACTAGATTTAGAAAACAGGGCAGTAAGTCAGCTTTCTTTAATGAGTCGTTGAAAACAAAGTCGTATCCCATGAAACCAAAACCTGTCTTTGACAAAAACAAATAGCTTATTTGTAAAAGACCCTCCAAAGGGGGATAGATTTTTCTGAAGCTCATGATCTGAGTTCCATTTTTGCAGTTGGAAGAGCTTGAACAATAGCGACCCTGCTCTCTCAACAGCACCCACTGCCAGTGAAGCCCAAGGCATTGGTTTTCTAACAAGGGAGATAATGTGCTATGGGAGGAAAGAAGGCGAGAATCAGACGGAGAGAGACCCAGCTTGATGGCTGACTCTTCTACTTGCTAGCTGTGCAACATTGGTCATTTAAAACCTCTGTGCCTCAGTTTCTTCAGCTGTAACTAGAGAGAATGACCTCCACTCAGAGGGTTTGGTTTGATCACACAATGAGATAATTAAAAGCAGAACACATGTC
This sequence comes from Felis catus, assembly GCF_018350175.1. NCBI lineage: Eukaryota > Metazoa > Chordata > Mammalia > Carnivora > Felidae > Felis > Felis catus. The sequence goes on along the minus strand of NC_058371.1, from coordinate 195,905,907 downwards.
TCTAGCAATAGTCCTGTCTGACAACAGGTGACACAGGATTGGCAATTTCTTCCTCTTTTTTCTTTATAATAGACACAAAACCTACATTTCTCGATTTCCACAGAACCAACCCTTAGGCTTTGTGTGTAATGGGCTGCAATTAAGGAACAAGCCATATATTTTTTTTTTCTAGCACTGCTGTCCTTAAAAGCCTCGATAATGCTTTCTTTTAAAATTGCCTCATCTGTGAAACATGGTCAAGACTGCCAAAGGGATACCCTAACTACAAACTCTATAATGTCTAAAAATTTATTGAGACTCTTGGAATTGTTCTCATTTTATTTTTTGAATCAGAAGTTTCCCTGATTATCTTTCTTGCTTAATTACAATAGAATTTAAGAAACATAGATGCTTTATAATAAATCAGAATTTTATCTTATGAAACACAGAGAAACCATGGCTTCCACTTTACTATGAGGTAAAGTCTGTAATTGAATCAGTTAGGTCAAGAAGCAATCATTGATTAAGGTCATTGTGTGCCCAAGAGCCCAGATCTTTTAGTGGGAAATTAAATTAATCAAGGCTAACAATTCATTCTTGTATATCGCAAAGGCCATTAATGCTACCGAATTTTTTTCACATGGTTTCTCCAACCATGTATATTTCTCAACTTCCTTTGTAGTTAGTTTGGGCCCACTGGACTGGTTCTGGCCAATAGACCAGAATCGAAAGCGATGTGTATTATTTTCAGTTAAAGGAAGTTGAGAGTCAGTGTACCTCCTCCACATCTCTTCCCAGCTTCAGAGACCCTGGAAAACACGTACCAGGCGTCATAGTAGAAGATGAAGTAGATAGAACCCGATGATAGAATTTTGTGCCAGTGAGTGATCAGATATCATATTAAGTATGTGGTGGTCATTCGCTGCAATCGTTTGTATGATCCCGTGCCCTTCTATTAGATCTCAGTTCAGAGTTTGCCTTGCTTTGTGTTCTAGAAAAATCATCCATTTGTTTCTCAGCTTTTACCAGATGCTGTGTATAATTAGGGTCACATGGCTAGTCCTCCTTTAAAAAAATAAAAATAAAAACAAAATTAAGTTCTGTCATTCAGTCATGCTTGGGCTTCCAAGGAATGTTTCCTATTTTCAGTTACCATGGGAAATCCACCATCATTTTGGTGACCATAGCATCCTCCAATGGGGGTCACTTCTCCTGGGTCCTACCACGTCTGCTGGGCACCCCATTTTCCCAAGGCTTCAGTGTCTAAATTGGCTTCCTGTAGTTGCCATGAAGAACTACTATGGAGTGGGTGGCTTAACAGAACAGGAATTTATTATCTTACAGCTGTCGAAGGTAAGTTCAAAGTCAAGGTGTTGGCAGGCTGCACTTCCTTCCCTGCCTCTTCCAGCTTCTGGTGGCTGCTGGTATTCCTTGGCTTCCTTGCCTTATATCTCTGTTTTATCCCCACATCACCTTCTCCTCAGTGTGTGGCTTCTCTTCTTATAAGGATACTTTCCATTGGATTTAGGGCTCATCCAGATAAGCCAGGAGGATGTCTTCATCTCAAGATCCTTAACGTAGTTACATCTGCAAAAATCTTTTTTTTTCCAAATAAGGCAATATTCACAGATTCCAGGCACTGGGACTTAGACATATCTCTTTGGATGCCATTCTTAGGCCTACTAAAATACCTCCTATGCTGATGTGAACAACACAGAACACTCCCCCCCATTTATGTTGCCTTCTGACCGCCGCTTCTAAAGCAGAGTTGCTTTGCTTCTCAATGTCAGTTCTCTTTGCAGAAGGATAAAAAGGATGTTCCTTTAGTTTCTTCCTTGCAGCTCCCACCTCCCTAGGACTCAGACACAGGCTAGGGGAAAACAGATAAGCAGGACTTCATTAGACACTAACTGTCAAGGCCAGGCCCCCAAGCCAAAATTTTCCTTGGGAAGAATATTTCTTCCGCTAAAAGACATGAGGGTCCCTCCTCCTGGCTAACCTACCTAGCAGTTCACTCGCTCTTTGCTAGGATTTTGGTTTCTAGGGATACTCAAAATAGAGCCTCAAACCTGCACCCCAAGTATAGTTAGTTTGCGTTTCCTAGTTCCATGAGACTCGTAACCCCTAATCCCCGTAACCAGACTTACTCATTTCTCTCTTCTTGTCTCTCACTGTAGATAGGCCTATTGATTTTCACTCAAGGGCACCGAATGGATCAACTAATGTCACATTTCAAAATTAAATTGTCAGTATTCCTATTTAAATAATTAATTGTTCTGTGACCGTACTCATAACATATCAGAACAGAATCGGACCTTAAATCATGTTTTTACGACTCTCATTTTATAGATGGGAACACAGATCCCAAAAGGGCAAGTGACTTACTCAGGATCACCTGACGATTCACACCAAGTACAATTATTTGTTGGAGTTACCCAAGAACATTGGTTTCCGGTTAGAAAACCAGGGTTTGGACCAAACCCTGGCACTTACTACCTGCTCGAGACTGTTCCAAGGAAGCCACATGGCCTTTCTCCTCTTTAGCTTTTTCCTGCTCTGCAGAGTGGAAATAGATACCACCCTTCTGACCATCTGTGCAGCTCAAGTAACCTCACACAGGTAAAAACTGTCTTGTGAACACTCCTCGACCAGAACGAGCTTCCTGAGAGCAGAGAGCATATGTCATCCTTGATTGCCACTCCAGCATATAGCTCAGGGACTGACCCAGGAGCAGTGTTCAGGGAAAGTGGAGACAATGAGCAGGTGAATCAATTAGTTAATAAAAACTCATGCTGTGAGAGAGGAAATTAGTATTACCCTCAAATAAAAGGAGACTGTACAGAAATAGGGATTAAGAGCATTGGCTCTGGAGCCTGGGTGCCTGGGTTCAAATCCACCACTTACTAGCTGTGCTACCTAGGGTAAATCACTTAACCTCTCTGCTTCGACTTCTCATCTGTAAAAGGAACAAAGTACTGGTACTCATCAATGGAGTTACAGTGAGACACACCAATGATACAAGGCCTGACAGAGTGACTATCAATGAATATTTTCATTGTAAGTGTCATGTTTACACCCTTTCCTGGAATGCATTCTAATCTAGCTCCCCTTTTGTGTTTTGCATCCCATTTCGGCACTCTGCCATTACGATGGGTTTCCACATGTTTTATCTTCGTTTCAATTATTAAAAGAAAGCGGTGATCACAGACATCTTGGTATTAACTTATGCGTGCTCACCATAACAAAAAAAAAGGCACACAGACTGACAAGGATAATACAACAAGATGACATCTGGAAGCCCTCTGATACTGTGAAAAAAATGCCACTTTGAAAGAGGATGCCAGAGTATTCGACGCTTCACCAATGAGATTCTTGGAAACTCAGTCAGGAATGCTACGATTAACCCGCGCTTCTCTCTTAGTCGCTCTCCTAGGGCTCCTTTAAATGCCTTTGTCTATTTCATCTGTCCTGAAGTCTGGTAATACCATGATTTTATTGTCAACAAACGGCTACATGTTTACAACCAAAACTACCAGTTACTCCAGAGAATCGTCCCCCTCCCCCTCACTTGCTCTCTGTGGCACTCCTGGAACCCACCTCTTCCTCCAACAAACTTACATTTCACATTTCAAACTCAACACAAGTGTCCCTGTCACTTCAAAAAATTCTCTACCCACTCCTCCTCCACACACTTAACTGTCAAATCCAGAAGGAAAGGACCCAACTCTGATGTAAATTTCCATCTACAGTAACATAAGACAGTGCTTCTTATGTTGTACGTACCCAGAAATGTCTTTTTGAATGAATCATAAATTCATGAAAAAAGGATTTGGGGTTAACTTTGATAGGTTGTTTTAACAAGCAGAAGGCCAAAAAAAAAATTAAGAAAAATTTAAAATATATACTTGGAATTAAAAAAAATACATCTTGATTCTTTTCCTGATAATTGGGGAAGATCAGTAAAACTTGGCATTATTAATCTAGCTTGTGGAATACTGATGTTCTGTAGAAATTTTAAGACCAATTGAATTAAACTATCCCAAACCACATAAAGCAGATAAGAGGGTAAAATGTGGTCAGCTAAAAAAAAGTGACAAATGTTTTATTACCGCAGCTCAAACTCAATCAATGCCTACCCACACTAAGCCACAAAGATGAGAAAAATAATAACTATCCTGTCCTGGGACCTCCTATGCTTTAATGTTTACAAGTCCATTCTTTTTTTATAAATATTTTTAAAGTTTATTTATTTTCGAGAGAGACAGAGACAGAATGCGAGTGGGATAGGGGCAGAGAGAGAGGGAGACACAGAAGCAGAAGCAGGCTCCTGCTCTGAGCTGTCAGTACAGAGCCTGATGCGGAGCTCGAACTCACGAGCTGTGAGATCATGACCTGAGCTGAAGTCGGACGCTCAACTGACTGAGCCACCCAGGCGCCCCGATAAGTCCATTCTTTTTACCTTGCAATCAGACATTATCATTATTATTTTAGAAATTAAAACAAAAAAAAACCTAAATGAATGTTAAATGAACTACCCAGAGGGAAAAAGCCAGTGACTGGAGAAGCTAGAATTTGAATTCATATGCATTTGATACAAAGTTCATGTGCTTTTTTCCTCCACCAGGTTTCAATAGGTTGGAGAGTAGAAAACAACCCAGAATTTGAAAATAATCAGCTACTTGCACAACCCCTGTACAGATCATCAGAAGTTTGAAAATCCAGGAAAAAAAATGTTTTCATATAATGGAATTGTAAAACTATGACATGCAGAGCAGAACAAGAAGTGCTTTATCCAGATGCGAAACTAAAGTCTAGGAAGGTTAAGGAGCTAGTTCAAAGTCATATTACCCTCAACTGTTTATACGTGCTTTTATTAAGCTCTTCATTCAATAACTAACTCATCAAAAATGTTTGAACAGGTATTTTTCTAGTCACCAGAAACACAGGGATAAACAAGAAATGATCCCAAGCGTCAGGAATTTTATAATCTGTTAAAGGAGACAGGCACACAAATATATCATGGTAACACAGTGCAATCTAATACTCCTAACACAGCCTTCCTTTGTGTATCTTCCTAGCCTGACTTCATTGTTTTTGAGCCCTCCATGGTCCCACATCCAAGAGCTCCAGAGAAAACACAAAATACTGGAAATATAGATCTACCACAAAGTTAGTTTTATGCATCTAATGACCCTGGCACAATTAGAGAAGGGCTGTAAGTTATGATCTGTCCTCTTCCTCTCTCTCCTCTTGGTAATTACTCCTTCCAAAAGCCTATCACTCTCATAGAAGCTACCAGATAGTCCATGACCTTCTCTACACCTACTCTCTGCTACAACTATTTTGCCTAAGTTGGCTACCTGTGAGAAAACTTCCCTGGGACTTTGGGTCTTGGTACCAGGACCAGCAAGATTAGCCTCCCTAGGGCAAGTTATTTGCCCTCTCAGGGTAAATGACGTGAGACATAAATATCAGGGGCCATCAGTATCATGTGATGGAACTATCACTTTTGGAAGAGAGCCGATCTATATCTGGAATCCCTAATATCTGACTACCTAACTGCCACCACTTCTTAGATATCTCAAAGCTACTGCAACTCAGTATGTCCAAAGCAAACTTAGACTCTTTGCCCTAAACCCGGGCATTTGCCAATATTCACTGCTGCAATGAGCAATGCCCGAACCCGCTTAGTCATGCAAGCCAGAAAGTTAGCATCTACCTTAGGCCTTTCCTTCTCCAACACCCTTCATAGCCCACCATTTCTTGCCCTTATCATTATCACTCCTAAATAGTTCTGTTTTTTACCCACATGTCTCCATATGTATCAATCATAAGCCCAAGCTACAAAAAGGTTGTAACTGATCTATCACCATCCACTGCTGAACCCACAGTCCATTCTTCAGGAAGTGGTCAACTTCAAATATTCCAGTCTTGGCTAAAACCCTCCAATGTTTTGCATGTACTTCTTTAAATAAAACGAAAGTCCTATAATACTCTGGCCTTTGTCTCCCTTCACTCTCTCCTCCATGCTCAAGAGGACCTACTCAGTCACGAGATGTTTGCAAACAATCTTAACTCCTACTTCTCCACTCAGGAATCTCGCCGTCAGGGGAAACACCTGTCACCCCCACGACCAAGCCAAACCCCTCATCATCTGTCTACAGCATCTTGTATCTTTCAGAAAACCAAAGTGACCCGAGCTCAGCTGACGGAACGCAACACAGCTATGGTACTCCACCGTGTGATTCTCTGAATAAGATGAATTTCTTCCACCAAACTCCATGAGGTAAGAACTGAGTAGGTAGAGACCAGGTTTGCTTTCTCTCTCCATTATGTCCCTAGACTCTATCACAGTACCCATGCAATGAAGCCGAAATATTACACGGTGACCCTTAATTTGTTCTCATGCTTTGCTCTGGTGACAGTAGAAAATGACAAGCAATTTCAAAGGTGGAAAACGGAAGCGAAATCTCTTCAAACAATTACAATTTACAACTCCGTAGAGAGAGATCTCTGCTACGCTTTGAGAAATCTATGCAAGTTCTCTTTCCCCCAGACGGTTGACTCCATGCCAATCCCTGCCTTGCTCAGTCCCAGGTAACTCTACTGAGCACCAACATCCAGGAATTCTTGCAGAAACCATCGTCGCTTCCCTAAATTCTGCTCAATGCCACGACCACTTGGGGAGTGCCTAGCACTCTAGGTGAGGAGGACTCGGGATGGAAACCTTGGCCTCGGTCATCAATATGCTCCCAGTCAGTAGTGCTCCGGAAGACCACTCCCTCCAGGCCCCTTTCTCAGATACCTGCTCCCATTTCTGCTCTGTTGCTCAGTCAGTAAAACCTGCAATAAAAAATACTGTTGACACAGACACTTCAGTGGGAACTTAGCCAGCACTGGGAGCTTTTGTAAAGCAAAAACAAAAACAAGCATCATTTGGGCAATTTCTCTAAGTTTTCCTTTAAAAGCATTAGCATTCTTTTTTTTTTTTAATTTTTTTTTTAACGTTTTATTTATTTTTGAGAGAGACAGAGAAAGAGTACGAGTGGGGCAGGGGCAGAGAGAGAGGGAGTCACAGAATCTGAAGCAGGCTCCAGGCTCCAAGGTGTCAGCACAGAGCCCGATGCGGGGCTCAAACTCAGGAACCGCGAGATCATGACCTGAGCCAAAGTCAGACGCTTAACCGACGGAGCCACACAGGCGCCCCCATTAAGCATTCTTTATTCATAGATGAGCTACATGCTGCCTCCAAAGAACCATCACTGAGATTTGTAGAGACAATAAATAGTCCCCATGACTCCTTACAACAACCTGGTTTGGCAAGGGACAAAATGGTTACCTTTATGATCAGTTTTAAGTGTTTCTGACTCAACCCTAACACTGTATCTGACTGACAGCCATCATTAAGTACATCTTCACTGAATAAATAGAAGAGTAAGTGAATGGGTGACTGCTTTGTCCTGCTCTCAAGAGGTGTATGTGCCACTGTAGGACTACCTCCCGATTCCCAAAATCTCTCCGTGAACCCTATGTTGATATTGAGTAAACATACCTGGAAAGAAGCAATTTAGGGTGGTTTTAAGAGCAAAGATCCTGTTCCCAAACTTGTGGCTAATTTTATGGCTTAGAAGTTTTCATGGGACCCATTAATAACCTATGTTTTACCTTTTGAAAAAAGAAACGAAGGGTTTGACCTGACTCACCTTGGAGGGAACATCCATACCATCCTGACATTTTGAGACCATGCAAATGCCTTCATTTGCCGCAGCCTTCTGGCTCCTCCACCATCTGGAACGACAGCCAAATAAAAACATTAATTCTGTTCTTCAGAGATGCTACCGATAAATTACACATGGGAGCTTTCCAGAAAGGACAAAAGAGCATATAGGTTTTATTAGCGGGCAGTGTCCCATCTCCTGGAGGAAATGTACTAGGAAGAGCGGGGTAGAGTTGGCCTGCAGGGTGCTTGCTGTAGTGACAAAAGCAGTGGACGGAAAGTCCAGACGATGTCAATTTAGCCCCAGCTTTGCTGCTAAGGAAAGTAATCAACGTCCCCATGCCTCAAATTCCTCTTCTCAGAATGAAGGAGTTCGATCTCTAAAACCCTCACAGGTCCCACCCTCCACGACTTTCAAACCTCTTTGATATTGGCTGCGTTCTAGCTATTTCGTAATTAATATGTCACATGTCCCAACCCAGTCACCAGGTAGAAATAGACATGTAACTTGTAAATTTCTGATTGCCCAAAAGATTGTTCTAAATGAAATTTGACGTAGTTGATCTTAAGATATCACAAGACATTTTTGCAGGGGAAAAAAAAAAGGCCGAAATCCTGTCTTGGCCAGAAAATATTCATAACTAACAGACTTTCACCCAATATTGAAAATGAAAGTGGCTGGGGCAAAGTGTGCCAGAGACTTGGGCACTTCCCCAGAGCTTCGCTTCATGTCATAGAAAAGTCGGCTGGTAAAACATGGCAGAGATCCCCGCTGATAGTCCCAAGAATAATAAGTGTTTCTACCTGATAGTAGTGAATAGCGTCTTCCAGTTGGCGGCAAGCATTTCCTTTCTAAATAGCTCAAAACCTAACGTGATACAGTTTGTAGATTTTGGGGGCAATTCTTGGAGTCTAATAGAACGTTGCCTTGGATGGTTGAAATACACTACAGTAAAAGGATCCAGGCTCCTTTCCGCTAGGAAAGGGCACACCTAATGCTATTTTAAATGGCCTTGTTTTTTAGGAAATGGTCCTGTCATTCAGGTTGAAGGATTCAATTGCGTGACTAATTATGTTTTCCTTTGCAAACTAGTTCACCATCCATTATGCAAAAGACTTAATGAGCTATTTCTAGAGAGGGCAGGCTGCATACAGTCTTCTCTATGAAAACATTCGCAGAATAAATTTAGAGCAAAAATGCCAGCTCCAATACCATCTTCTCCAGCGGCCCTTCTCATTGGTAGAATTAATCTCTCTTGTGTAACGTGCTATTGGAACTCGTTGATTGTTCTACTCGTACATTTGGGTAAAAACGAATACATTTAAAACACAATAGAGGGGAGACCGCAACTCACTTGGACATGCATGGCATGGCATCTCTATCTTTTATATTAAAAAAATATGACTTTTATCCCACCACAGAAAAAAATGCAACAGGACTATTGATTCACAACTGATCAACCTGATTTCAGGTACTGCTGATGGTTATAGGAATCGGCAGACTGTTCCGTAACTTTTTTTTTAACTCTAGAAGGCGGAATGCTATATTGGCATCTTTATATGATGTGAGCATGTGGTAAAGGGGCAGAGTGGTGCTCTCCTCTGCCTTCCTCTGTACCCCATGCTCTAGTAATCTTGGATCATATTTTAGTTATTTTTAACAGCTTTATTAAGGCATATTTTACATATTTCATGCCCAGTCATGGTAACCCTCATCCCTACCCCTTGCCCCAGGCAACCCTTAATCTACTTTATGTCTCTATAAATTTCCCTTTCTAGACACTTCATATCGATGGAATTCTATAGCATGTGGTCTCTTGTGTCTGGCTTCCTCCACTTAGCATCATGGTTTTGAAGTTCATCTACAATGTAGCATCAGTAGTTATTCCTTCTTATTCCATTGCACAGATACGCCACATTTTGTCTATCCATTCCCCAGTTGATGGGCATTAAGCTACTTCTACTTTGGGGCTATTATAAATAAAGTTCCTGTGAACGTTGACTGGTGCACACATCAGTGTGTGGATATTTCTTTCGGGTAGATATCTACAAGTGACCTTTTTACTGTTTTTATTCAATTCTTGCACTCGCGTTAACTCATTGGCCATGGGTCTATATAAGTAAACCCTCCCCTGTGGAAGCACATTAAATGAGTGAAGTTTATTCCCTTGCAGGGAAAATAAGACATGCACAAGGAGAATATAAGCGATGTCCTAGAGAGGTAGATTTTGAAGGAGGGAGATAGTGGGTTCGGTAGAAAAAACAGAAAGACTTGCTGCATGAAAGTCACACTTGTGCAGAGAATAAATGAGATTTCAAGAGCTGGACTTTCTCCATGCAGACCACTTTCTTTTATTTATTTATTTTTTAGCTTGTTTTATTATTTTTTTAATTTACATCCACATTAGTTAGCATCTAGTGGAACAATGATTTCAGGAGTAGATTCCTTGGTGCCCCTGACCCATTTAGCCCATCCCCCCTCCCACAACCCCTCCCATAACCCTCAGTTTGTTCTCCATATTTATGAGTCTCTTCTGTTTTGTCCCCCTCCCTGTTTTTCTATTATTTTTGTTGCCCTTCCCTTATGTTCATCTGTTTTGTCTCTTAAAGTCCTCATATGAGTGAAGTCCTATGATTTGTGTATTTCTCTAATTTCACTTAGCATAATACCCTCCATGTAGTTGCAAATGGCAAGATTCCATTCTTTTTGATTGCCGAGTAATACTCCGTTGTATATATATTCCACATTTTCTTTATCCATTCATCCATCGATGGACATCTGGGCTCTTTCCAGGCTTTGGCTATTGTTGATAGTGCTGCTATAAACATGGGGCTGCATGTGTCCCTTCGAAACAGCACACCTGTATCCCTTGGATAAATGCCTAGTACCACTTTCTTTTAAATGCCCCATATTGCACTTACTTACACCAAGTGTGAGGAACAACAGTCACACTGATTTCAGGGTCAGGATGTATGGCCTGTGGGCTTGACTCAGTCTCTCTCTAAGTGTGCGTCTAGATTCTCTGGGTTTTGTGGTTTTCTCACCATTCTCTTTTTTTTTTTTAATTTTTTTTAACGTTTATTTATTTTTGAGACAGAGAGAAACAGAGCATGAACGGGGAGGGTCAGAGAGAGAGGGAGACACAGAATCTGAAACAGGCTCCAGGCTCTGAGCAGTCAGCACAGAGCCCGACGCGGGGCTCGAACTCACGGACTGCGAGATCATGACCTGAGCCAAAGTCGGCCGCTTAACCAACTGAGCCACCCAGGCGCCCCTCACCATTCTCTTTAAGAATCACCCCTTTCCTCTTGAACCATTGCTCCATTTTACCTCTGACCTGCACAGGGTTGGAGGAAGACGTCCTTGAGATATTGGATAGAAGTTGCTTCTTCAAAAAAGTATAAGTTTTCCTCCAAATCTATGCACAATCTTTTATAGAAATGGACTGACATGAGAAATAGCTCACAAGAAGAGGTCCCCCGTATGCAAGCTGACAACAGGGAGCTCGGCTGTATTGTAGAACAGCTGAGCGGGCCCTACCTGACTACCAACAGGCGTATCTCCCTGATCTAGCGGGTACCAGTCTGCTCTCTAGACATGTGAACCTAGTTGTGCTAGCCTTTCTGCTTCTTTAATATGTCCAGTTACATATCCTGTTAAAGCCTTTGAATTTACTATTTCCCCCTGCTCAGAACGTTCTCCTTCCTATAATCCAAAGAGTTAGCTCCTTATTATTTTTCATTATCTACTTGTAAAGCCGTCCTCTGATGGAGACCTTCACTGACGACTCCAGGCAAGAGTGACATCAATGTATGTGGTGGACCCAAAATGTAGTAGGTGCTCAACACATCAAAGCTAGAATTAACCATTGATATTAACACCAATAGTTTGCTAGGACTGCAGTGACAAAGCACCACAAGTGATGGCTTATACCACAGAAATTTAGCTCACGGTTCTGGAGCCTAGAAGTCCAAAATCAAGGTGTCAGCAGGCTTGTTCCTTCTGAGGGTTGGTTGGCAAGGATCTGCTACAGGTCTCTATCCTTTGCAGACACCCACCTTTCCCTATGTCTCTTTATTTATTTTTTAATGTTTATTTATTTATTTTGAGAGAGTGTGTGTGAGCAGGGGAGGGGCAGGGAGAGAGGGAGAGAGAGAATCCTAAGCAGGCTCTGTGCTGTCAGCACAAAGCCCAACATGGGAGTCAATCTCATGAACCGTGAGATCAGGACCTGAGCCAAAACCAAGAGTTGGACGCTTAACTGACTGAGCCACCCAGGTGTAAGATCATGATCTGAGCCAAAATTAGGAGTCAGATGTTTAACCTACTGAACCACCCAGGTGCCCCTCTCCTATGTCTGTTTAAATCATCTTCCCAGGGTGCCTGGGTGGCTCAGTCGGTTGAGTGTTCGACTTCAGCTCAGGTCATGATCTCACAGTCTATGAGTTCAAGCCCCACGTCAGGCTCTGTGCTGACAGCTCAGAGCCTGGAGCCTGCTTCAGATTCTATGTCCCCCACCTCTCTGTTCCTCCCTGGCTTGTGCTCTCTGTCTCAAAAATAAATAAAAACATTTTTAAAAATAGTAAATCATCTTCCCTATATGTGTATCTCTGTGTCTAAACTGCCCCTTGCTATAAGGACACCAGTCATATTAGATTATGGCCCTCCACCCTGATGACCTCATTTTAACTGATTACCTGTATAATGACCCTATTTCTAAGTAAGTGCAGACTCTGAGGTCCTAGGGACTACACTTTCCCAAGTAAATTTTAGGGAGACATAATCCAGCTCATAACACACACTATTAGTCAAAATCCTATGAAAACGACATTGTTCCAAAAGGCAATTACTGTTGGAGGAGCACCAATGGAGATGAAAGCTGGACAACTCTAAGCAAAAAGCAGACAATTGCATGGGAGGTCTTGCCCATTGGATGAGACGTACACTCAAATGCATTTGACTGACCTACACTGCTCTTCAGTGGGGCATGTCGCTGTCTCAATAAAGCAGACATTCTCCCGGTCAGGAAGACTAGCCAAACCAGACCGGGTTTTCAGTAAGGAGCTCTAACTCACCCGGACCACTCTCTCATGCACCATGTAAAGTCAAGAACGCATTTAAGCCTGTGAACACTGACTATTCAAACACTAAACTAATCAAGAGTATGGAGACAAAGACAACAGAGTTAGCTAAAAGAAAAGTCAAACCTAAAATGTTTCTCTGTGTTATAATTCACTCATCCTGCCCTGGCTTATCTACTTTTTCCTAATTGAAGGTCATTGTCCATTTACCAACAGCTTAGGTCTGCTACACAACCTAATTTTTTTTTTTTTTCTGACCAGTGGAGAGGATGCAATTAAAAGAAGGAAATGAGAATTTCAATTTTGGATAAACAACAAAGCCTCTGACGTGCAAATGATTACTTGCTCCTAGTGAGGTAAAGTAAGTGTGAATGTGTAATATTTGACATATCCCAAAAGAATTTGCATTTTAATGCTACATCTTATGAAACAGGTTGAACAAGAGCTATCTTAAAGTCAAAGGAACTAATACGGAGATCAAGAGACTTGGCCAAGGCCCAAAGAGCACTTGAGGCAGCAATGTGTGGGCTGACGTGGGGGCTCCAATCCTGACTTCTAGTCCAGCACCTTTCCCAGATTTTATGGCTTGAGGAGAGCTACAAGAGAAATGTAGAGGAAAGGGCAGGTGTACTTTGTTCCAACATCAGTCTTGGCCACCCCCACAATTTATGGGTAAAGTTGTCTCAGGTCACCCAGTGGGTGGCATGGATAAACATCATTCCATGCTCAAGAACACAATATGACTACTCAAGGACTTGGACATTAAATTTGATGCCCCTTGAAATATTCTAGGTTCACTACGTTTTTAAGGGTGTGTGTGTGTGTGTGTGTGTGTGCCTGCGTTTATGCTTTAAATATCAATCAACTACCAGAAAAATGAGCATGGATAAAACAGGTCAGGGAGAAGCCAAGGACATGGAGAACATAATGAACCCCATGAGGATGCAGTTACCAACCTCTTAGGTAACTGCTGCTCTAGGTTTTACACTTGGGTCTCTTTGGCCCAAGAAGATATGGAACATGTGAAAAAAATCCATATGGAAAAATGTAAAGACATTTTGCAGAAAATTAGAATCTGGGCTTAAGAGAGATGAAAATTTCTTCAGAGGCTCTTGCCAACGCACCTCATAGAGGACACATGGAAACAGACCAAAGCAGCCTGTCAGGCGGCCTCGGCCAGGGAACATATTTTTTAAAAAAATATGTTTGTCATTTATCTCGGTAATTACAATCCAAAGCTGTAGTGCATTATGAAGGTTAGAAACTTGAAACATGGTGGAGGAATAGAGAATATGTTTCCTTTTTTTAAAGTTTATAACTCAGGAGTTGAGCATCTTGATGTCCAACTTGCTATGACATCAAAGGAGTTCAGCATGGGAAATGGAGAATCCATTCCCCACCCAGCCCAGCTGCTCCAGTGTGCCTTCAGCTGCTTATTCTTTTCTGCTTCCACTAGAATTTTCTAGAATATGTGTCAGTTAAGAGCTGCACAGCATCCATATTTGTAGCAGGAAAGAGAACCTATCGCAAATCATCGTATCTCAACTTTTGATCAAGGAAGTCAGTTAGGTTTTCTGAACCTCAAGGTCCCTGATTAAGCAGTCTAGTGAAAAGCCACCAACTCCAGAGGACAGGTCCTTAGATACAATAGAGGTAAGATACTTCAGGTGGTAACCTCAAATGGAAGGAGATACCACCATCTATGGTGCTGAGCATTAACACTGGAACCCAAAACCTCAGAACTGACAGAGGTTATGCCAAGTCTGTCCCAACCTCAGGAACGACTTTGTATGACAGTCACCTAGGCCTTTGTGCCACCACACCTCAAGAATGTCCTTTCCCCTGCTTTGGAAACCAGGCCCTATGGTCTCTTAATGCGAAGCTCATTTAGACTTCTGTATCTCAGCTCAGACGCACTCAACAATTATGTATAGAGTCTCCGTTGTGTGCCTGAAATTTAGCTAAACATTGGTCAAAGTCAAGTCTTAAAATACGGAGATACAGGACGTAGGGCATGGAGGGCCATGCTCTGACTGTGGTCAGATCAATTTTTCCAAGGCTGACAGTAATGAAACCAGTCATCACAAAAGCCTGACAGGTGCCCGGTGGTGCTCTCCGTGCTGTGCATAAGCAAAGCCGGTGGGGGGGGGGGGGGCCTTTGAAGAACCATCCCTGTGATCTATTTAGACCACACACATTCTGCTAAAAGGAGACAAATACTCAAAATCATGGGGTAAAAGCCACAGGAAAGGTGGGTGTGAGGTGTTAAGAACAAAGAAAATACTTACCTCTGTCTGGGACCTCAGGGTGTGGGGTCAGGTACAAGTTTCTCTCTGCACCCACTCCCATATGAGTAAGGATTAAATTTAAAACACGCATAAAGGTCCTCCATGAGTGTAAGCCCTTGTACATGTCCTAGGACCATGACATTATCACTCCCAGAGACAATAGCTCTTATCCACCCCTCAGGAATCAGCTCAGGCCAGAGTGACTGGGTGACCCAGTCAGTAAAGCGTCTAATTTCAATTCAGGTCATGATCTCACGGTGAGGGAGTTTGAGCCCCACACCAGGCTCTGTGCTGACGGTGTGGAGACTGCCTGGGAGTCTCTCTCTCTCCCTCTCTCTGTTCCTCCCCTACTCATGCTGTCTCTCTCCCTCTCAAAATAAATAAATAAGCATTTAAAACATTTTAATAAAAAAAAATAAAAGACCCAGCTCAGGCGTAGTGACATCCACTATGCCCTCCCCTAACCACCCCTACCTAGGTACATCATGCCTCCTTTCGCACTCTCATAATACACCACGTCTGCTACATCCCAGCACCTGCCCTACTTCGTTGAAATCACCACTGTTGCCCTGGGCTCACCCTCTGTGTGCGCCCCTAGGGAGCGGAGACTACATTTTATTTTTCCTTACATCCCAAACTCAGGTGCAGGGCCCACTACAAAGCAGTGGTTTCGTTATTGAGTAAAGTGCCTCTCCATAAATATTTGTTGAAAAAAATAATTATTTACATAAAATGGTAATGAATCAAATTGGATTCCTTACTGAGAAATCTGGGGTGATCTCAGAACCACTGGGACTCTGCACCTCGGTTCCAGAAGACCCCAGAATGCCACGCCTATGGCTGTGTGTTCTCCACAGACACATTCAACCACTGCTTCCCCGCAGGCCTACCCCAAAAAACAGTATTCATGGTAGGGGGTGGTTTATTTGTTCCAGTTAATTGAGAAAATACTACGTTTAAACGTTTTGTTTTGATTTGATTTGTCTCTACCAGGGGATTTCTCAGCCCAAAGGCCTGCGGAGTATGGGAATTCCCAGTCATTTAGTCCAGATGCCATTTTGTTGGGGAGCTAGTCCTTAAGGACAGGTGCTTTCCTGCAGGGCCCCACACCTGGGCAGATGGGCAAGACAGCAAAGCAAATGCTGTGTACAGACGTCCCACCCTCAAGAAAGAAGGTCCAAGAAGGAGCCAGGGCCACGAACTAGTGCCCCTCAAGGTGTAATGAGTCAAAAATCATTAATAATGATACAAGCAACACCATCTGGGGGGAGGAAAGCTTGATCATTCATGTGGGGGAACCACAAAGAGATTTTGTTACAAGAAAGAAAAAGGTGAAGGAGCTAATAGTCAGTGGCAGTTGTCTGATGGTAAGCAACAGAAATCAATTATTTGTAGCCTAAGAAAAAAGTTACTAGAAATCCAGGGGATGGAAGAACTCTAGAAGAACTGGGTTTCACAAAGACCCAGGACCCAGGATGGTTTCTGGAGATCCAGGTAGGGAGTCCTGATGGCTTAAAGCCACCATTGTCAAGAAGAGTGGCAAGTGACTCTCAACAGTAGCCAAATTATGGAAAGAGCCTAAATATCCATCAACTGATGAATGGATAAAGAAATTGTGGTCTATATACACAATGGAGTACTACGTGGCAATAAGAAAGAATGAACTATGGCCTTTTGTAGCAACGTGGATGGAACTGGAAAGTGTGATGCTAAGTGAAATAAGCCATACAGAGAAAGACAGATACCATATGGTTTCACTCTTATGTGGATCCTGAGAAACTTAACAGAAACCCATGGGGGAGGGGAAGGAAAAAAAAAAAGAGGTTAGAGTGGGAGAGAGCCAAAGCATAAGAGACTGATAAAAACTGAGAACAAACTGAGGGTTGATGGGGGGTGGGAGGGAGGAGACGGTGGGTGATGGGTATTGAGGAGGGCACCTTTTGGGATGAGCACTGGGTGTTGTATGGAAACCAATTTGACAATAAACTTCATATATGGAAAAAAGAAAAAAGAAAAAAAATGATGAGTGCCAAGTGTTTCTGTCTTGGGGGTCCCTCCCCTCAAGACTCAGATCTCAGGGAGAGAATCTCTGATTGGTCTCACTTTGGTCACATGGCCACCTATTGGCCAGGAGAAGCAGGTCACCTTGACTGACTGTCTCTTCACGGAGATGTGCAAAGTACAATTGCAGTGCGACTCCCAGAAGGGGGATGGGTTTTAGGCGGCAGTGACAATAGCCGATTGTTACATTCCTTCTCCTCTCAGCCACCGTATGAAATACTATGGCTCCCATTTGATCGAAGGAAAGAGTGAGGCTCAGGAATTTAAGAAACCAGCCCAAGGAATATGAATAGAGAACTTGCCTGAGTTTAGAGTCCAAGGGCATCACTATTACAATCCCCCCCCACACACACACACACATCGGCAGCAAACTCTAAGGTCTTTGCACTGCAAGCAAATCAAGCCGGGCCTCGAAAGGTGCGCCGAATTCCAAGTGGCAGAGACATAAAGGAAAGTGGGACACGACCGCGCCATGTGCTATGGCATGCATTTGATATTTGCAACATTCCCTTTCGCGAGAGAAGCCAGCATCCTTCGTAAATGCTATGGTGAGAAAAAAGCATGCTCCGAGTTTCCTCGGAGACTCACAAACATTCTACTAAAGGGAAAGCGATCCAAGGCAACATTTGTTTAAATTAAAAATAACAATAAAAAGAAAAACTTGACATCTATTCCTGGCCAAAAGGTTGAGCATTAAATAACATTTAAATTTGGCTTTGATAAAAAAAAATGTATGTTGTTTTGGATAGCTATATTTAAGCAATTTTTGCAAGCCTCAGAGGGAACTAAAAATGCCTTAATTGCTTCCTCATTTTTACATGTTCCATTATATGGAAAGTCAGCAGCATCTGTCACCAAATTACCAGTATTACAAAAACATTGTATATTTTATACATGGAAGAACCCCAAATACCTGAAAATACCTCCAAGTGTTTGAGGAGTCAGTTGAGTATTTTTAAAAATGTATTTAATTTCTAGTTATGCCTGGGTGCCTGGGACACACCCGAAAGCCTTTGTTTTGTTGTTGTTTTTGGGTTTTTTCATTCACAATAAGGAATTTTCCATTGAAATTCTCCTTAGTAGACTTGCTTATGAGGAAAGTAGCTGTGCATCTTCTAAAAAGCAAAACATAATTTACTTGATGCTTTAAAATATGAAACCTTACGTTAGTAATTAAAAAGACAAAGTGTGTGGTGAATGGAAATTAATGTTTCAGGAATACCTGCCATGGGCGGGCAAGTCTTAGGCCTTTTCTGTTCCAAAATATCAGTGATCCAAACACCAGCACATGCCAATAATGTCCATCTCATCCAGGAATATTGCCCTTTAGAGGTGAGGGGACTAGAGCCGAGAAGTAATTTGCTCCAAGCCACATCATAATTTAGTGATGGGATGGGGTTTTAATCTCAACAACGTATGAAACTAATGCTCTTGTCTTTTTTCTTTTTTTTTTTTTTTTTGACAGAGAGAGAGAGAGAGAGAGAGAGAGAGCAAGCAGGGGAGAGGGGAAGAAGGAGAGAGAGAGAGAGAGAGAGAGAGAGAGAGAGAGAGAGAATCTCAAGCAGGCTCCACACTCAGTGAGGAGCCCAACATGGGTTTTATTCCCACGGGGATCATGACCTGAGTCAAAATAAAGAGTAGGTCACTCAACCAATTGGGCCACCCAGGCATCCCAAGCTCTTGTCTTTTTAAAACAGAAGGTGCATTTTTATAAGAGCCAAAGGCCTTGGGCTTCTATCCCTTCCCCATTTTAAATCATCAGGATGAAAACAAAAACAGTAAGTATTGGATGCTTTGACTCTTCATTTGACTCCCAGCTTTGCCTCAGAGGCTCCGTGATCACCATCATCTCTCAGTGCCATGGCATATTTGTCACTAACCCACATCGGTCACGGGATTGCCGCCATGCCACTATCTCCCTGGAGCGCAGCCGCTCTGCAACTCTGAGACTTTGTCCCTAATCCTTCCCTCCCCGGTAACCCCCAACTCATCACTCAGGTGAGTGCAATTCCATCTGCATACCTCTCCAACTGGCTTGCTGGGGCAGGGGCCAACTCTTATTCGTCTCTGCGCCCCACCCCTAGCACAGAGCTCAGCAAACATTGGCTAAGTAAAAGAATAAATAAAAGGAACGAACACATCCCATACGATAACGTGTAAACCCTCCAAAAGTAATAACAGAGCAACAAACACAATCTAGCGTTATTGACTCCTTCTAAAGTCCTTTTTACTCATGTGCCTTTTCTGTTTCTGGCTGTTCCCTTTGCTCCAATCAGACACATTCGTTTCCCTTGAGTTCACCTTTCGCTGCTTCCCTGATATCTTGGCTCTCTTGTTATACCTAGAGTACATCCAAACTATAATTAGACATGTATCACATGCATGGGCCCTCACAGCCTGGCCCGAGCTTTCCTATATAAACAACTCTACCCAGTGAACTCTAAAAGCAAGACAAAAATAGTCACTATTAGATTCTCTTAGAATGCCCTTTCTTTTTCTTGGTGTGGTCACTGCCTTTTGGATTCTCAAGGACTCGTTGATAGACACCTCCACTATGAAGACTTTTCTGACCCACACCCCCATCACTGGTTTCTTCCATTAAGACACTTACTTAAGGGGTGCCTGGGTGGCTCAGTCAGTTGAGCATCTGACTCTTGATTTTGGTTCAGGTCATGATCTCGTGGTTCGTGGGATCGAGTCCCACATCAGGCTCTGTGCTGATGGTGCAGAGCCAGCGTGGGATTCTCTCTCTCCCTCTCTCTCTCTCTCCCTCCCCTGATGTCCCTCTTGGTGTCTGCAACACTAAGTATGTCTTCACGTGGATCTTTGGGAATCAATTAGAGGAAGAAGAAGAAGGAGGAGGAGAAGGAGAAGAAGAAGAAGGAGGATGAGGAGGAGGAGGAAGAGGAGGAGGAGGAAGAGTGTGGTTATGAATGAATAAGTGTGGTCATATTTTCAGATAACACGAAGAATCTTCCAGTCTGTAGGTGGATGTGCAACCTGCTGCCACTTGAAAGCCTTAGAACTTCACCGCTGGCTTACGAACTGTATTCTCTGCCCTCCTGCTCACACATTACTGTTCTAAATCCCTCTTACCTTTTTTTACTATTCCTTCCAGGCAAACAAAACTGCCATTGCATTGATTTCAAACGCTTTATGTATTTTTTTGTTTGATTGCTGGGTATGCATTTTAATTACTTTGTATTACTTTGTTACTTATGTAACGGAAATCCTGAGTAAAGCAGCTCAAACCACTAAGGGGATCTCATGGAAGGATGTCTGGAACCTGATGGGATCCTGGAGCTGGGTTATTGCAATGGGAGATAAGCAGTGCTGGGGCTGGCGCTGTGCAGAGGGCTCCAGAGTGTCCCCCCCTCCCGCCACTGCCCCGACCTTCTTGTGCGTCTGCACTCCTGGCCAGTGGGATGCCCATGAAGTTGCTTCCTTCCCTGCTCTCATGTCCAGGCAGCTGGAGAGATACTCATCTGTTTTGATTTCTAAATTCCTGAAGAAGCCCCCCGAGTGGCTCAGAGTGAGCCTAAGTCAGGGACTCCACAGCAATATATATTCTGAGCACAAGCAGTCTCAAAAGATGTAAGGAAAGGGGGCTGCAGGCTGCAGGCTTTTAGAGGGCCAAGGTGTACATTAGCATATTAAAGGCTCTGAGAAATCCTGCAGATTAACCCAGCATACGCCAAGTCTGTGTGAGCACAGGTTACCTTCTCAAAGCATTAATTAATGTCTCCCCCAAACACTTGAGACTCACTGTGTTAAACTTGTCGGCCTTAATAGCGGGTGCTTCCAGCTCCCAGCCCAGGGACCAATTTCCTCACGCAGGCTCCGTGAAACAAGCAAGGACAATCTTAGGGTCTCCTCCCTGCCTTTGAGGTTTCTATGTGTTGTTTTTTTCTTTTTAATTTTTTCTAATGTTTATTTATTTTTGAGACAGAGGGAGACAGAGCACGAGTGGGGGAGGGGCAGAGAGAGAGGGAGACACAGAATCTGAAACAGGCTCCAGGCTCTGAGCTGTCAGCACAGAGCCCGGTGCGGGGCTCGGACCCACGAACCGTGAGATTGTGACCTGAGCCAAAGTCGGACGCTTAACCGACTGAGCCACCCAGGCGCCCCATCTATGTGTTTTTAAATAATTTATGTCCTGTCTATGTAGTCAAGACATTGACTTGCAATTGGGTCTAAACCCAACGGCAGTGTGGACCTGACCCGTCCACCTGCCCTCTCAACATGGTCACTCACACATTCTGAGCCAATTTCATTCACTTCTAGGAGGAGATCATAACACTTAAATCGGAAAATAGACACTCTGTAAGGTCGTAGGTGCAAAACATCTAGGAGAGTCCTTGGCCAGCAAGGAGCCTTCAAGAGATGGGAGTCGCTTCCCTTTCATTGTCCTAACCTTTGGGGAAGGGTGAGTTGTCAGAGAAAGAGCTAGTTACATTCTCATTCTCTCTCTCTCTCTCTCTCTCTCTCTCTCTCTCTCTCTCTCTCTCTCCCCCTGTCTCCCCCTGTCTCCCTCCCTCTCTCTTTCCTTCCCTCTCCCTGAATATAAAATATGGATATACCATTTGCAACTTGCAACTTCATTTCACTGAATTCAAAATTACCATCCTTTCCTCTCCTCTTCCTCTTTCTTTCTCTCTCTCGGTGGCCTCTCTCCCTCACACCCCTTCTCCTACTTTATTCTTTCCCTCTCGCTGGCTTTCATCTTCCGCGTCGCTAGAAACCTGCCAAGTATCTGCAGCCTGAGGAAGAATGTCAGTTCATAGGGGTTGGTCTTCAAAGGATTGGGGTGGGGAATTCAGTGGATGGAACCCGGGGCCCAGAGCAAACAGGATGTCTTGTATATTCCTGAGACTTCTAAGTGTCAGAGGACATAGCATTGCTCAGGTGTTCAGGACATGCTTGATATCTACGACCCATCTCAAGGATCGATCGCGACTCAATTTTCGGACTCTCTCCTGGCAATATTGTCCTTTTTTTCCTCCTCCTTCGCCTCAACCTGCTTCCTCTTCTTTTTTCATTTTTTAAAGAGAAACTAGCCACAGGAATGCTAGCTCATGGGGTCTTAGCTCCTCCCGCCAGGAAGTGACTCAGAAGATACCACTCAGCTCCATCAAAGTCCCTGCTTCTCCCCGTTTCCCTGCTTTGATCATACGCAAATTAGTTTTAAAAATCTATGAACTGTACTAGGTACGGGTCGGCAGGATTAGTGCTTTGGGGTGATTTTTCTCTGGGCACTTCGGGGTATTTATGTATTAATGTAATACCGGAGAAATAGATGTGAACAACATTTCTGCGTCTGTAGAGTTTGTGTCTCTAGTAAAAGAGGCATTACGAGAAGACCCTCACAGAGGAAACCATTTCTTCCTGCAGAGAATGAAAAACCGTGGGTCTTGGTTTCTTTTTCTTTCTTTTTCTTTTTAATATAACTTATTGTCACGTTGGCTAATATACAGTGTATACAATGTGCTCCTGGTTTGGGGAAGTAGAGTCCCATGG
The DNA here is from genome assembly GCF_018350175.1 of Felis catus. Taxonomy (NCBI): domain Eukaryota; kingdom Metazoa; phylum Chordata; class Mammalia; order Carnivora; family Felidae; genus Felis; species Felis catus. The sequence goes on along the minus strand of NC_058371.1, from coordinate 195,883,263 downwards.
TTCATCTCTTGCATACAACGCCCAGTGCTCATCCCAACAAGTGCCCCCCTCAATGCCCATCACCTATTTTCCCCTCTCCCCCACCCCCCATCCACCCTCAGTTTGTTCGCTGTATTTAAGAGTCTCTTACCGTTTGCCTCCCTCCCCCTCTGTAACTATTTTTCCCCTTCCCCTCCCCCCATGGTCTTCTTTTAAGGTTCTCAAGTTCCACATATGGGTGAAAACACAGGACATCTGTCTTTCTCTGGCTGACTTATTTCCCTTAGCATAATACCCTAAAATCACCTGGAAACATTGTTTCTATTTCCTAATTTTCAGCCATTTCAGAATCACAAACATTTTAGCCATACTCTAGGCCACATGCGTTTAGGGGAAGCCCAGGTTGTATTGGAGACCATGCTTGTTTCTTAAGAAACAAACTGAGTAGGGGCACCTGGATGGCTCAGTTGGTTAAGCATCCTCCTTCAACCCAGGTCATGATCTCAAGGTTCATGAGTTCGAGCCCCATGTCCAGCTCTGTGCTGTCCGTGTGGAGTCTGCTTGGGATTCTCTCTCTTTTTCTGCCCCTCCCCCACTTGCATGGGTGCTCGCTCTTTCTCTCTCTCTCTGTCTCAAAAATAAATAAACTTAGAAAAAGAAAGAGAAAAAAAGAAACAAAATGAATGTGATACATTTCCCAAGAGGGCTGGACCTGAGCTCTCCAAAACCGAGAGACGAATCCCGCCTCCTTTAGATGTCCATATTTGTCTCTCGGGAGTGTTTCCAGGAGGGCACCATGCGGTAAAGGGGCTGAAGCTGTTCAGGGCAGGGAAAACACAGGAGGGGTCAAGTGGTTACCTCACCCCGGCCCACAGACACTCAGTGAGTGTCTACTGAGTCTACTCAGTCTACTGAGTCTACTGAGTCGGTGGAGTCTACTGTCCTTCGCCGGGTTCTGGTGGGCGCATGGCCCACATCTCCACCCCAGGGGATGCTGGGCTTGGCTGGGACACAGGCCCACTCGACGTGCGCTTTGGTTATGCAAAAACTATTTCAAATCCATCGCCGCTTTTTTGCAGGCTCTAGTCTGCTCATCTCTCTCTACCATGAAAACAGCAGGTCCAGCAAAAGCTGCGCCTTTACCCTGGTTCCTGGACAGCAGCCTACCTGACGCCACCGACACGTGAGAAAGAAATGTGTGCCGTTACGGCCTTTGAGATTTAGGCGGAGGGGGCTGTTAATGCAGCAAAAAAAAAAAAACCAAACGAATACTACCAATTTTCCTTCCTTTCTTCTATCTCGTAGAAAAGCATTCTGTAGTTGTGAAACTTCTCTACAGTATTCTGCATTAGCCTGATAGTAACAGCTATCACTTCTACAATTAATATGGTTTTTTTTTTTTAATTTATTTAAGGGTGAGTCAATGCCTCTGTACCAGCGGATTTGTGTTTCCCGGTTTCTATAAGAAGAGAAGTGGCCCAACAATTTTCCCTGAAAGAGGCCGGCTCCTTCTCTCATCCATTCTGTGACAGTTACGTACTTTTTATAAGTGTGGGTTGCACCATTGAAGGCTAGTAAGTACAGGCAGCAGAATTTGAGGGACACACTCTGGGGAAGACCTGAGTTCTGGGTGGAGTGAGTACAAATACATTCAAAAAGTGAGACGCATTTTTGCTCCGGTCGACGTCTCCTTGTCAGACAGCAAAGGGGCTGTCCTTTCCTTTAATGACATTCTATGTATGAAATTATTTCAGTTCACCTAAACATATAAAAACAGAGCGGACCCTAAGATCCAGAAGACCCTTTTGTGTCTGGTTCATCCCAGGTCTCCAGTGTCTATGCGAAACCAGGCCTAGATAGTTCTTGCTGAATGAATGAATGAATGAATGAATGGGTGGGGTGCCTGCCTGAAACGTATATGGAACATTATTCCGTGCGTGCACGGTGCTAGCCCCTCAGATCACCAAGATGGGAACGATACAGTCTCAAGCGTGAGGAAAGCACAGATACACTGAGAGCCGTCCTCAGCAAAACACAACGAACAGTGCTCGGCACGAAGTGACACAAAAGCCGACAGAAGAGCCATCAAACTCAGCCTAGTGTCAGAAAAGGCTTTTCACTTCTCCAAAAGGTTTGCCCTCTGTTGGGAGTAGTTTCAGAGGCACATTTGAGAAGTAGCAATTTAGAGATTACAAAATATCAGTCAGGTGAGATGTGTCCCCTGAAGCACCATATAAAAATGGTTCAAGAAACTTAAGAGAGGCAGGAGGATCATAAAACCCACACTTCCAGAAATTGGAAATAATGAAGAAAACAGAACTCTTCGAACAACTGCTCTGGAGACATCTTAAGAGATAGGAATTTAAGACAAGAAAAGGTTTTGTTTTGTTTTGTTTTGTTTTGTTTTGTTTTGTTTTGTTTACCTGTGGGTGTGAGGTTTGATCACCATGTATGAGATAAGAAATCAGTAATACCATATTTATAAACTGTGCATACAGCTCTTTTCAGGAGGGCTGGGGTAGGGCCACATTCCAGTTAAGAAATGCAGACTAAGGGACACCCAGGTGGCTCAGTTAAGCTCCAACTCTTGGTTTCAGCTCCAGGTCATGATCTCACAGTTCGTGGGTTCAAGCCCCACGTCAGGTTCTGTGCTGACAGTGAAGAACTTGCTTGGGATTCTCCCCCTCTCTCTCTCTCTCTCTCTCTCTGCTCCTCCCTAGCTCATGCTGTCTCTGTCTCTCTCAAAATACACTTAAATCTAAAAAAAAAAAAAAAAGAAAAGAAAAGAAAAGAAAAGAAAGAAAGAAAGAAAGAAAGAAAGAAAGAAAGAAAGAAAGAAAGAAAGAAATGCAGAATAAGACATGAACTCCTGTTAGCCAGTGGTTTCAAGCACCATTATTTGACCATTTCTGTATTTAGAACTCATTCAAACTTATATAGCATATTACATTTAATTAATTGAGTGTTTATGCGTTAAAGAGTTACTTGCTTGGGACTATAGTGAAATTCTCAGGATTTATGACGGGAACATTTCAGAAGAGCAGCGTGTGTTTCCCCCCAATTTGTATAGCTTCATTCATTATAATTTTTCCTGATGTTTTGCCTACCATATTATTAAGTTCCCCAAAGCAATGAAATACCAGCTTGTCTTCATACGGCAGAGAAATGAGACGAATAATTATGAACGTGGAAATCCCAGTGAAAACATGCTTCTATTGAAAGAGGCTAGCGGTCCAAGAAGGAGCTCCCTGGATTTATGGAGACCATTAAAAAAAAAAAAAAAAAAAAGCAAACACACAGGAAAACAGATACATTTTGTCATCTAGCATCTTGGACACCCCATATTCAGGGAAAAGAAATCTTTTATATGTATTTTTTATTTATATTTATATGTATGTATGTGTGTATATATATATATATATCTTATACTGGACCAGAATTTACATTTTACTATAAGTTATAAAGTCTGAATATATCATCAAGGTTTCAAATGCGTGCCATGCATAAATATTTAATCATTGCAAAGTGTTCTTTTCCAAATATAAGAGTTTGTAAGCACAGTGTTTGATGTGTAACTGACTCCGGGGGTGGCACCGAGATGCAATGCTCACAACCCACAGCTACTTAAGGTCTTACACTGATGGGGTTGGGGGGGCACAGGGAGACAGGGGAAGGCCCACCTGTGTGCCTGTCAGGGCAGAGATGCGGGGTAGTCTGGGAAATCCATTCTGGCCAGGGCTCTGGGTCAGTGGTTATTTCACAAAGAGCAGGGCTGACAGGACCACCGCAGTCACTCGTGTTTATTGTTCAACCAGGTGCTGGGGGGCCATCCAGACCCCACCAGGATCATGTGAAGAAGGCAACGGAGGAGGGGTGTGGGGAGAGAGGGAGAGGACATTGAGGACCCAGGACAGGGGGAGAGCAGGACAGGCTGGGAGGCAGCCTTCCCTCCTATTCGGGATGCTGTTTGTGTTATGACATCCTGCTGCCTCCATTGTTATCTCTCACAACATCATGGCCCCACCATCCTGGTGGCCTCTCATAAAAGGTCAAAAAAAGAAACCCTTGATTTACATTCTCTCTGCCTTTCTACTTGCCTGTTGCCCTGTTTTCCTTATGTTTCACTTTGGTTTCCATGACCCTTCAGCTGGACGGTGGTGGCAAAGGTGTATTCACTAAGGGGAAGTTTCAGTTGGAACACAATTCCCAATCTCGATTCTCCCTTCCAAAACCTGTGCCTCAAAGCTGCTCCACAATTTGAAGTTATTTCTATCTGTGTAAATGTGGGAAAAAGAAGGAAATCTCCAAAGTGAAGGGAACTGGCCCAGGGTAGGTCGCTTCGGTGATGAGGTTGGGATAAATGCATTTTATTTAACAGCTTTATTGAGAATGTAGCATTACCAACCTTTGTAAAACTCAAAGCAAGATTTGGGGGGTTCAAGAGTCCCTGATTTTCAGTGGTTTATCTTTCAACCCCCACCTTATACAATCATTTTCATGACTGATTGACCCAAATTCACCATTTTACAACCACCTAATAAGTGGGGCCAAAGCCAATTCTGATGTTAACACCCATACCAAGTTCACTATCGAAACGAACAATCCAGATGAGGCAGAGAACAGAGAAGTAGCTGACCTCATTAAAACACTGGTGCAGGAGATCCCAAGGAAGAAGGGCAGTATTCACTACAAAATAAAGAATCCACTTTTATTTTAAACTTAATCATTCTCTGATTTTTGCGAAGCCACATGCACTGCAGAATTTCCCAGAAGAACATATGAGTTTGTAAATTTTATGTCGAGTGACCAACTTTGCGTACTTAAATGCAAAAAGCATAACTGTATGATAGACATTATATTTTCAAGAAGGAGATACCCTTTCTGCAATCAAGTCTTATTACATTATAAGATTAAGAGTTTGAATAGTGATCACTTGTCTGGCAACTTTTGTGCAAGAGTCACATATCACGGTGCTATGTTGGAGATCACTTGACTTCATGTCCCCATTTCTCAGAAAGCAAGGATCTAGTGAATGCCCTAATGTTCAGAATATAAACAAAATATCATTGTGTAAGCACCTGCAAGATGGTCCCCAGGGATGTCTCCTCCTACTATTCAAGCTCTTGGGTTATCCTGTGTGTATCCATTACAACCAGTGACTTGCCTGCTTGTATCTCACACTGTGGGGCAAAAAATGTTATGTTCCAGATTAAAACATAAAAAATCTGTAACGTCCACCCTCCTCCCCTTTCTTATGACTTTCATTCCCTCTCTCTCTCTCTCTCTATCTCTGTCTCACCCTCCCTCCCTCTCTCCTTCCCTTTCTTTCTCTGCCCTAGAGCCCTTACTCTGGGAGAATATAAACCGCCACCCTACAGATGAGCCATGTGATGTCTGTGACCCACAGCCACAGAGACCTACAAACAGGCATGCAAGTGAGCTTGGGAAGCCGGTCCTCTGCTACCCTACCAGTCAATCCTAGAGATGATAGCAGCCCCAGCCAATATCTTGCCTGCTGCCTGTGAGAAACACCAAGCCAGAGAATCCAGCCAAGCCTCACCCAGATTCACTCACCCACAAAAACCATGAGGTAATAAAAGTTCGTTTAAACTACAGAATTTTGGAATGATTTGTTATGCAATAGCACATAAGTAACATAATAACTCTCTTCCCAACTTTAAGATGGTTCCCCGTAAGTCGCTGATGATGTACACCCTAAACGCTAGCCGTTAAAACAAGGTCATTGATAAAGAAAAATTGCCAAGCCCAAACCACAAACCACCTTACCAGAATTCATTGGCACGAACTTCTCCAAAGTTCTACGAAACCACTAAACCTCCATGTTCTTCATGCATCTCTTAACCTCTAGCACACTGTGTATAAAACTAACATATTTATTGTAGTTATTCTTTATTTTCTTTCTGTCCTATTTAGAATATAAACTGTCATTGTTTCCCATTCGTCTATCCCAAGGACTAAAGCCAGCACTAGGCCCATAGGAATTGCCCCGAAAATGTCTCATGAATGAATGAATTTGACATGCTTCAACATCAAATTCACAGTCTCCAGCCACAAGCCACGAACCATGCTGTTCCCCGGTCACACCTCCCACTTTCCTAAACTCGCTGCCTTCGCCAAACCGTTCGTTCCACCCAGAATGCCCTGTGTCTTGGGTTGCGTGTCCCAGAAACACATTGCGAGACAAGAATTTGTGTGCAAGCAATTTATTAAGGAAGTGCGCCCAAGAGAAACCAGGAAGAGTGGGGGAAGCATGACGGTGAAGGAGAAGCCAGAAGAGGGTGTGATTTCAGGCAGAGTCCCAGAGAGGGTAACTTTCTCGTAATCCCACTGGGGAGCTCTCAAGTGTAAATTACGCCTCCAAGTTGTCCAGGCAAGAGAGTTGAGCTTGCAGACTCCCATGCTAATTAGTCATCAACGAAGGGCTGCCCCAGAGATGTAAACTCCCAGGTACTTCTAGCTGTCTGCAAGTGTGGGGAGAGCCAAGGGCAGCCCGCCAAAGAAGAGACACAGGTGCAGGCTTTGGAGGCGAACAAGCACGGAAGCTGAGAGAGAGGAGCAAAGAGCCAGGAAGGGAATCCAAGAAGATCTAGGCGGAGCCCCAGCAGGGCCTGCTACCCCCACGTTTCCCAGTTTATTTTCTTGAAATCCTACCCATCCTTCAAATAATTCTCTCGTACTTTAGCACTACTCTAGAACCACACCCACTGCCTCATTTTTTTTTCTCCCCCATTAACTTTCCCTCCCCTTCCCTAGATCCTAAAATCCATCAAAACAGAGATCGTATGGTATATGGGTGTGTGCCTCCCACGCTGTGTCCTAAAGAGTTGCAAAGCCACTGAGGATAGACACTAGACTCCATGGCAGTGTGGATCAGGGTTTTCTATCACCGTGTATCCAGCAACTCTCGCCAAATACAGGCACTGAGATAGCATTTGTAGAACAAATGTTAAGACGTGTACAGGCTACAGAGTGCTTCCCTGTACGCAGGGGTACACAAAACCGCTATGATTACCTCATTTTCCAGAAAGAAAGTCTTAGCGATACAGATTCCCCAATGCCTCGCCGACTATATAGGCACTGAGTAATGCTTCAGAACGAAATCCAATTTCAAGTCCTATTTGCTTTCCCCGATACTGATTGATTGATTGACTGCATGAGCAAGTGGGGAAGTAATCGAAAAATGTTCAACCTCATTTCACCAAATCCCATAAAATAAAATGGAACGCAAATGTTTAGCTCGAATTAAAATAGATTGAGACCATTTAAATGACAGTGCATCTTAGGGTGTCTTTTACTCCTTGATTCATTCCCTATATTTTGGCTACAATTGAGGGGGTAAGCAGAAGAAGGGAGGAAAGTTGTGGGCAGGCTTGGTGACTGTAAATTTCTGGCTGTAATTCATTAAGAGGAGTCAAGTAACCTGTAAACAGGTCAGACCTCCAGAACTCCGCATTTGAAAGTTGTCTGAAGCCATGTGAGCTTGCTATTTCTTGGGCAGTGTTCTGTTTGCCCAAACACGTCACCTCAACGCCATCCCAGCAAATGGACTGCTCTCCTCCATGTTCTGTCCTTAGATGTCATGGATTAGACTCACACAGTCTAGTCCACACTAAGCTGGAAGGGACTGATAGACAGCAACTCTGACACACGGGTGCTACCTGTGCCTCACCCAACACCCCTACCCAGGACGTGCCCAACAGGGACCCACTGCAAACACTGCTGACTTTCTGTCCAAGTGACTGGCCCAAGCAAGACCGGAAGAGAAAGAGTCCATGGCCCCAGGGAGCAACTGTCAATCAACGACACCTGGAAGTGAGTGACAACCTCCCCAACTTTATTGTCATTCTAATGGGTCAGCTCTGACATATATTGGCCACTTCCTTCCCGAATTCCCCAGGAGGCCTTGAGCCTCAACTGCCTGTAGTGGTTGCCTTTTCAACAGCTTACCCTCTCCGGTTTTTCTCATCTTCCCCTGTTTTCTCCGCACTCCCACACCAGTGCTTCCCAGAATCATCTCCAAAACAAACTGCTTGCACTCAAATCCTTTTCTCGGAGACTGCTTCTAGGAGAATGCAAGCCTGTGCTGTGCTGCTCCATTCAGGGGTGTCCCTACTTTTAAGACAGATAGCGGGACTCACAGCCCAAAGGGTTGACCCGCTAATGAGGGAGTTTTCATAAATAGGACAGTCACGTGGGGGGAATAAATCTTAACAAAGAGCCTTCCCAGCAGCACCTCTGGGGTGGCCGCCTTGTCCATCTACACAACGGGCCGGCCGGCCGGTGAAAAAAGCAGTGAATGTGGATTCTAATGTCGTCACTGACACTGGCTCACTCCTCATCATTGTCATTCTCTCTGATGTTCAGGGTTTCTCTTCTGGAAATTTACGGGATTGGGCTGTTTGATCCGAGGGCCCCTCGGGGCTCCCGATCCCCATGAATCCGTGGAAGAAGACGAAGTACATGGCCCGTCTTTAAAGGTATGTTCCACCAGTAATTAACAAACAAGCAAACTTTCCACACGGTACCGGCTGTACGAGGGACTGTTTAATTAGGCACACGAGACGTTCCAGTCCGTCTAGACAGGCTTCTCTTTTTCCCCAGGACGCCTTCAGCCATGCTTGCTCTGACACTGTGTCAAGGTGTCCTTTGGCTACAGACGGCGATTTTGTGAGGTGATAATTCTAATGCCATAGAGTCAGCTGGGGAACTTTCTTTAGTTCTAAATGCTGTTTGTCTTTCCAAGTGGAACTGACTGAGGAGATTTACCCAAGAAATAGCCGGGAGAGGCAGTTTCTGCAACAGGCGTCACCAAAGAGTAGTTTCTGGTGTAGCCCCCGTGCCCATCTGTCCATCATCGTTAGTGGGCTTTTTAGTTATCGCCCTGCTCTGAATCCCTGCCCTTGGGGAATGAAGTGTCCAAACGTCAAAAGGGAATTTCCAAGTCATTCAGTGGACAATCCCCCCGCCCCACCCAACCTCGCCCCAAATCTCTGGCAAAGCCTTAGAACAGAAAAAGAGATTCCTTGACCCCCAGATTCCTTAACGCTATGACATGAGTCTCGTGACAACTCTGGCCAGCAGACTGTCAAACCCTTGCTCTTCCAAGTGCTGAGACCTTAAAATGCACGTGGATAATATTGACAGAGCTCATCTGGTCCGAGGACTGGAGAAGAAATACACGAAATCCCTGTCAGTAGCTAAAGAAAATTTTCCAGAGGGCGGTCAGCCGACTAGACAGATGCAACTCACCAGACGTCATCAAAAACACGGAGTCTTGGTCTCTTAGGGTCTTTTTCGAACGTATTCGGAGGCAGAAAATGAAAAAGTGTCAGGAACCCTAAGTTTTCATTTAATTCCCATAGTTCTACGACCATATCAAGTCACAAAACGCAATGTCAGTTCAGTTACTGGAAGGGTCTGCCCAAGGTACTGGTCACATTGCAATCTTCCTTCAAGGCTAGACTCCTCCTATCCCGCCCTCACCTAACGCTAGGTGGATGGCTGTCCTTAGAGGAGGCTATGTTTGACTTCGGCACTCTTTCTCTTCCATTTCCTCCCCCGCTCACTGGCTGCTACTCCACACCTCATAAAAGGTAGAGAGGGTGGGTTGCCAAGGAGAAGAGGGGGAGAAAAGGCAGTTTGGGCTGGCGTGAGTGGCTTCCTGCTCTCCGGCCCTGGCAAATGACAGCAGTAGCTCTTTCCTCGTAGATGCTTTGGAAATTGTTCAGAAGAGGCCCCTCCGACTCCAGCTCCTCGGATGTGGACGGTGTGTCACCTTTACCTGGCTGCTTCCCCCACCCCAGATCCTCAAAGATGAGGTCCACATCCATTGTGCCATGGGAGTCCAAAGGCCCACTCCTGGGCAGTCCGCTTGGGCAGGACTTGACATGGCTCCAGGATGCCTCTGTCACCATCTGGTCCGTGAAACACGCTCTTGTACATCTCCCTCCTCTGGTTACTTGCCAGCCACCGCGGTCTGCTCTCTCTGGCCTGTCACGGGTTGCTATAGTTTTCCTTTCTTTTTTTTTTTTTAAATTTTTTTAACGTTTATTTATTATCGAGAGGCAGAGACAGACAGAGTGTGAGCAGGGGAGGGGCAGAGAGAGAGAGAGGGAGACACAGAATCCGAAGCAGGCTCCAGGCTCCAAGCTGTCGGCACAGAGCCCGACGCGGGGCTCAAACCCACGAACCGCGAGATCGTGACCGGAGCCGAAGTCGGACGCCTAACCGACTGAGCCACCCAGGCGCCCCTAGTTTTTCTGAGGAGACAGTATGTCTAGGTCCTTAGTGTCCACCAACTGCAGGGAACGTAACTAAAGCTTTGTGAGTTCTCCAAGCACGAAACAAGCTCTCCAAGCATGAGAAGGACATGGCACCCTTACCCCTTCACTCATGATCAGGAGAGGATTGGAATTGACACTTAAGAGAAACTCTTCACAAAGGAAAACCCCCACTATTCTTTCTCTCCATTTCCTTAAACATTTATATTCTCAAGCAGATGACAGACCACACGAATCATGGCATCAGATCTTGACCATTTCCCTAGAAAGATTCTCCCAAGACAGTCTGTCCGCTCATGTTATCTGAAATCTACCCTAGTTATTACATGTGTGTGCCTCAATCAGAATTCGGGTCTTAAAACTCTATTTCTAAATAATATCAGTGACAGATTATTTTCACTAACTGCTTTAAACAGTAGCTAAGATCCTGGGGCACCTGGGTGGCTCAGTCGGTTAAGATTCCGACTTCGGCTCAGGTCATGATCTCACAGTCCATGGGTTCGAGCCCTGAGTCGGGCTCTGTCCTGACAGCTCCGAGCCTGGAGCCTGCTCCGAGTTCTGTCTCCCTTTCTCTCTGCCCCTGCCCCGCTCACACTCTGTCTCTGTCTCTCTCAAAAATAAATAAACATTAAAAAAGAGTAGGTAAGATTTTTAGAACTGCGCCTACAACGTAGAAGGCATTTAATAAATATCTATGAAAGGAATTTACTAATAAGGTATTTTTGCATTATTGGATTTGTTTAAGAAACACCTTGGGCTCTCTTGTTGGCAGCTGCTTTCCAAGTTCTTGGAACAGAGTTTATCACATAGTAGGTACAAAGTAAATATTTCTTAAATGAATAAATTAATGAAGCATTTTGAAAATCCTGCAGAATATTTATGTGAACGTATGCATGTTTCCTGTGCCGTACAGTATTGAAAGAGGGAAGAGGGGGACATGGGTTATCATTTCTCATATAGTTATCCATAGAAAGGGTTAGTCTGGCATAGAAAAAAAATCATAGTAGATAAACATGACAGATTATTGTTACAGGACTACCCTCCCATCCTAAACTTTGAAATCAGCAGGAAACACATGAAATAACTCAGACGTTGGGCAAGAGGCAATGGAGGACCGCGCTGCCTAAGGTGGACGAGGGCCGTGTGAGGAATGGCCCACGTTTGCACAGCTTCCTTAATGGAAGAATGTTCTGGCCTGCAATGCAAGGAGATGAAACCCAAGCAGCGCATGATCTCGCTGAGCTGAGGAGGAAGAGATGGAAAGAACAACTGACCCTGTGCCTGGAGGGAGATCCAGAGATATTCTGAGCAGTCTCCTTGAGTCCTCCGTGATGAGTGAGCTGCGTAAATACTAGAGGGCAACTTTGCTAGGTTTGGTATATTCGTTTCCTAGGGCTGCTGTCGCAAACTACCACAGACTACGTGGCTAAAACAACAGAAATTTGTCTCACAGTTCAGGAGGCTACGAGTACAAACAGGATCAAGGTGTGGGAAGGTTTGGCTCCCTCGAGGGCTATAAAAGGAACAGATCTGTTCTCTATTTTTTTCTTTTCTTTTTTTTAAATGTTTAGTTTTTTGAAAGAGAGAGAGAAAGAGGGCACAGGAGGGGCAGAGAGAGAGACACAGAATCTGAAGCAGGTTCCTGGCTCCAAGCTGACAGCGCAGAGCCCGACGTGAGGCTTGAACTCACAAACCTTGAGATCATGACTTGCGATCGAGCTGGACACTTAACCGACTGAGCCACCCAGGTGCCCCAGAAACGATCTGTTCCGCGCCCGTCCACTGGCTTCTGATGGTTGCTGGCCATCTTTGGCCTTCCTTGGCTTGTAAACACATCATCCCAATTTCTGCCATGGTCGCCTGCTGTTCTCCCTGTGCTCACGTCCGTGTTCAAATTTCCCCTTTTTACAAGGACTCTGGTCACGCTGGGTGGGGTTCCTACCTTACTCCCGGATGACCTCATCTTAATTTAACTAATTAGATCTGCAATGATCCGGCTTCCAAATAAAGTCACATTATGTAGTAGGTTAGGAGTGCAACATAAGAATGGGAGGCCTGGGGGACGGTGAATGACACATCTCAACCTATAACACCTGGCAAAAAATATGACCAGGGATTTATAGGCAGAACAGATTTTACAGCTCCAGCCAGACTGAGTGCAGAGAACTTGCTAAACCAGCCAGGCCTTCAGCTGAGACATTAGAAACATCATGTGTGAGGAGGGGTGCCTCCGCTAACACTAAAGTAAAGGACTCCCCTTACTCTAACAAATCTTTAAAAAGTCCTCGAAGTCCAGACATGTCCACAAGTACGTTAACTGGCTACCAGATCACAACTCAACAATGCTAAAGGGACACAAAATCCAGGCATTCAACTGTGAAGAATTCACCATCTCCAGAATAAAGTACAACGTTACTGGAAATGCAGAAAAGCAGGTAAAAGTCAAGTCAGTAGAAGCCAGTGTGTCTATTTCTATTTAGCAGGATCAGATTTAACAGATGGGGACACTAAAATAATGATCATAAAATGTGTTCAAAATATTTAAGGAAAACATGACACAATAAAAACAGAAAACAGAACATAAGATAAATGGAAGCTGTAAAAAAAATGTAAAAAAAAAACTAAATAAAATCTCTAAAACCAAAAATAAAATTATAATATCTGAAGTAAAGAATTCAATAGAGTGGTTTAGTGGCAAATTGGGTGCTTCTGGAGAAAGAATCTCCAAGTGTCTTGGAGATAGGGCAACAGAAACAATTCAAACAGAAATCAAAGCACAGGAGAAAGAAAGGCCTGGAAAAACGAGAAGAGCCTTGGCCGAACAAGCACAGGTAACCTAAGAGGGGTGTGATTGGGTTCCCTAAGAAAGGAGGTCAGAGAAATCTGGACAAAAAAATTGACCAAAAGAACACAATGAAAATATTTGGTCACCTATTTTCCACATTTGATGAAAAAAAATATAAACCAATAATATTATCAGACCCAAAGAAGGAGATAATACATCTAGGCATCTCCTAATACGATTGCTAAAAAACAAAAAACAAAAGGTGAAAGGAACAGCTTAAAAGCAGCTGTAGAAAGAAATGCATTACCTGTAAGGCAACAGATGTGACTGCTGGACTCTCGTCAGAGACAGTGTTACCCAGAAGACAATAAAACATGTTTGAATTGCTTATTTTTTCAAAAAAACTAGAGTTCTATATCCAACAGAAATACGCTTCAAAATAAAGGGGATATAAAGATATGCCTCATAAAACAGAGAAACCATCAGCAGAAGACCTAAACTCAAAAACAGTAAAGGAAGTTCTTCAGGCTAAAGGGAAATTATACCAGATGAGTACTCAGAGGTACTCACACACACAAGTACCAGAAATGGTAACTATATGGACAAACATAAAATTAATTTTGATTTTGGTGCTTAATTTACTTAAAAAAATAATTGACTCAAAGCAAAAATAACACGTAAATTTAAAATATATAGAAAAATAGCACAGGGGCACCTGGTGGCTTAGCCGGTTAAGCATCTGACTCTTGATTTGGGCTCAGATCATGATATCACAGGGTCGTAAGCTCGAGCCCTACATCAGGTTCTGTGCTGACAGTGTGGAACCACCTTGGGATTCTCTCTCCCTCTCTCTCTCTCTCTCTCTTTGCTCCTTCCTGCTCATTCTTCCTTTATCTCAAATAAATAAATAAACTCAAAAAAGAAAAGAGAAAAGAAAAAATAGCACAAAGGATAGGAAGAAAAAAGAAAAATAAACGTTTGTAAGGACTCTTATGTGAAAGACATGGCCTTAATTAATTCATAGTAGGCAAAAAAATCAAAATCATAGATTAAATTTTAAAATATCTTGGGGCACCTGGGTGGCTCAGTTGGTTAAGCGACCAACTTCAGCTCAGGTCACGATCTCACGGCTGGTGAGTTCGAGCCCCGCGTCGGGCTCTGTGCTGACAGCTCGGAGCCTGGAGCCTGCTTCAGATTCTGTGTCTCCCCCTCTCTCTGCCCCTCCCCTGCTCACACTCTGTGTCTCTCTGTCTCTCAATAATAAATAAAAACGTTAAAAATAAATAAAATGTCAATAATCATGTAAATAGACTAAGAACACAAATCAATGATAGAAATTCTCAGATTGAATTAAAAACAGAAAACGATGCAATCATATGCTATATATTTTTGATACACTTTATATTGAAAGACAAGATACATTAAAGATAAATAATGGAAAAACAAATATCATACCAACACTAATTATAAGAAATTTGAATGTCTATATTAGTAACAGAAAAAAATACACTTTAGACAAGGAATATGAGAGATAAAAGGAGACATTTTTAAATGATAGCATAGTCAATTCATGAAGAAGAAATAGCAATATTAAATATATACTTACCAAATGAAAACGCCTTACAATACATGAAGCAAAAACTAAATAACTAAAGGGACAAATAGATAAACATAAAATAACAGTGGGAAAGCTCAATACTACTGTCTCAGTATTTCATACCAGAAACAAAAATTTAAGAATTATCTAGAATATAGGAACAGCCCTATCAACTAAATTGTCCTTGTTGGTTATTTACAGAACACGACAACCATCAGCTCCAAAATTATACATTTTTTTCACTTCTCAATGGAATATTTACCAAGATAGATTTGGAAGGAATGAAATTGTACAGGGTATGTTTTCTAAATACAACAGAATTACAATAGAAATTGATACCAAAACAAGTGTCATGTGGAAAATCTCCAAATACTGGCAAACTAAGCAACACAAACACTGCAAATCAACTGAGGTCAAGGAAGAATTAGCAAGCTAAATTAGAAAATATTGTCAGGGTACCTGGCTGGCTCCGTTGGTTAAGCATCCAACTTCAGCTCAGGTCACGATCTCAGGGTTCTGAGCTTGAGCCCGCATTGGGCTCTCTGTTGTCAGCACAGAGCCCGCTTCAGATCCTCTGTCCCCCTCCCCCCCATTCACATTTTCTCTCTCTCTCAAAAATAAATATTTTTAAAAAAAGAAAATTTTTTCAATGGAATGATAATTAAGACATATCGAAACATGTGTTGGGAGGTAACTAAAGGGAAATTTTTATAGCTCTAGATGCTTAGCAAAGAATAGCAAAGAATTAGCAGAGAATAAAGGTTTAAAGTCAAGGATCGAAGCTTCCATCACAGAAGCCAGAAAAAGGAGAGGAAATTAAGTCTAAAGTCAATAGAAGGAAGAAATAAAGTACAATAATACACACTAATAAAATAGAAAATAAGTAAGTAGAGAGAAAATCAGTAAAACTAAATGTTAGTTCTTTGAAAAGTTCAATAATATTGATAAATCTCTGCCTAGGTGAAATGATTTAGTATCAGGAATGAAAGAGGGGATATTACCATAGATTAAAAAATATATATTTATTTATTTTGGGGAGAGTGCAATTGGGGGAGGGGCAGAGAGAGGGAGACAGGGGATCCGAAGCAGGTTTCTTGCTGACAGACTGATGGCACAGAACCCGATGTGGGGCTCTAACCCAAGAACAGTGAGATCATGACCTGAGCCAAAGTCAGATGCTCAACTGGCTGAGCCACCCAGGTGCCCCTACTGTAGATTTTACAGACCCTAGAAGAAATATAAAATCTGAGTAGCCTTATATTTATTAATAAAATCAAATTAGTATTTTAAAATTATACCATGAAGAAATCTCAGAACCAAATGGTGACACTGGTGAATTCTATTAAATGAGTAAAAAATTACAATCTTGCACACTTATTTTTTGAGCACGGTATAACCACAATTGCAAAATCATTCAAAAACACTCAAAGAGAACTAATGGTCAACATTACACATGAATATAATAGAGAAAAACTATTTTTTAATATTAGCCATTCAAATCCTGCAATATATTAAAAAGGCAATGCATTATGAATCAGAGGGGTTCATCTGAGAAATGAAAAGTAGGCTTAACATTCACAAATCAATCAGTGTAAAAGTTTTCCCCTGAGGACGGGAACAAGCAAGTTGCACACTCCTACTTACATAGTCAGTTAAGTTTTGATAAAATACACAAAGCAATTCAGCGTAAGAACGTTTTTCTATCAGTTCTGCTAAAATAACCAGAGACGTGGGGGGAAAGAAGGTGTAAACTCTCCCCTCACACCACACATAAAAAAATAACTCAAAAAAGATTATAGACCCACAGGTAAAAGGCAAACTGTGAAATGCTGAAGATCACCGGCCTTGGTGTAGGTAAGGATTTTCAGAACCGTGAAACCACTAAAATTAAAAAAAAAAAACAACTCATAAAATGGATTTTATCAAAATGGGACTTCGATTCATCAAAAGACTCCCTTAAGAAAATATAAGTCAAACAAGGGATTGTATCCATAATCTATACGTACTTACAACTCAAAAATTAAATATGAAGAAATCTACATAGACACGGTAGGGGTGGGTGGAAAGCAAAATACTTGAACAGACATCTCACAAGAAAAGATAGATGAAGAGCCACAAAGTACAGGACAAAGTGCACAACATCTTTAGTCGTCAGGAAAATGCAAGTTAAAACCACATTGGAGATATCACTGCTCACCCACTAAAATGACTATAATTCAAGATTGAAAATACCAAGAGGAGGTGGGGGATAAGGAGCATCTGGAACTCTCTTACACGGCTGGTGGGAATATAAAATGGTACAATCGTTCTGGAAAGTTAAACGTACTTCTACTCTCTGATCTATGAATTACACTTCTCTGGATTTATCTGAGAAAAATGAAAACTTATGTTCTAGGTCCTCACAACTAGCGGTCCAAGGATGTTCAGAGCACTTTATTCACGAAAGGCAAAATCTGAAGAGAGAAACACAAGCGTCCGATCAGAAAAATAAATGAACAAAATTTCGGGCTATCCAACGATGAAACAAATTTCAATATATTTACCTCATGGAATATGACTGGTAAAAGGATAAGATGCGTGCAACAATATGGAATGAATCTCAAAACGCTGTGCTGAAAAGTACATAAAAACAAGCGTGAAAAGGCACACACTGTATGATTTCATTTATATGACATTCTAGGCAAAGTTAAACCGATGGTTAAAGAAATTAGAACAGTGGCTGGTTTGGAGGAGAAGAATGCGCAGGAATTGGCTAGAAGGGGACATGAGGGCATTTCCCGGACAATAGAAATGTTCTACAGCGGAGAGAGGTGTGGGTTAGACAGCCTGGATGCATTTGTCAAAACTAATTAAACTGTATACTTAAGATCTTTCTATTTCTTTGAATGTAAGCTATTATCTCAATAAAATATGACATCTTACTGATAAAAAAAAAATGTTCCAGGGCAAATATAAGTGGTTATAATAGAAATGAGTGACAGGAACCACGGTGGCACCAAAGATGGAAGTGGTCAGACTTGGCTGGGTGAGGTGGGGGGGGGTCTGAAGAGAAGAACGAGATCTGGGACTGGATATGACACAGAGGACAGAACCCAAGTGGAGGATGGTATTTGGGCCCAGGAATGTCCTGGAATGACTCAAGCTAGTAATTCAGGAGAGACAATACAGCTAGTAGTGAAGAGCTTGCTATCTGAAGCTAATCTGCCTAGGTTTATATTTAGCTCCACCACTTACTAGCTGTGAGAACTTGGACAAGTTCCCTAACGTCTCTGTGCCTTGTGTTTCTTACTTGTAAAGTGGGAAAAACATTACTTAACCCAAATTGTTATTTGATAATATGACACATTTGATACTATGATTTTTTTCCATCGATGGTACTTATACATTTATTCACTCCCCTCTTCATTCACTCATGTGTGAAAACAAATGCATAGAGGGAACTCACAGTGGTTTTGATGCCATGAATGAAATGGAAATGGTAGCCCTTCACACTCTAGTAGGAAAGTTAAGAACTGCATGGATGACTCACGGGCTCTTAAAACTACAAATCCATGATGTTAAAGATGTAATTTATAATCAGTAAATTTGGGGAAAAGTCCTAATTGCATCACATTTAGTTTGGCGTAATACTAGTTATTTTACATATACATGCATGATTTTATTTTATTTATTTTTTTGATATGAAATGCATTGTCAAATTGGTTTCCATACAACACCCAGTGCTCATCCCAACAGGCGCCCTCCTCAATGCCCATCACCCACTTCCCCCCCTCCCCCACCCATCATCAACCCTCAGTTTATGCTCAGTTTTGAAGAGTCATGTTTGCCTCCTTCCCTCTCTGTAAGTTTTATTTTCCCCTTCCTCTCCCTCATGGTCTTCTGTTAAGTTTCTCAGGATACTTAGAAAAAATCTGGTGCACACTTAGTGCTCACTAAACACTAATTGTCATCATCATTATGTTTTCCTGAAGACAAAGAATTTTGACAATGAGTCCTGGGGAGAGGGGAGTGGTAGGAGTTGAGAAGAATGGAGAAGATAGGAGGTTGTTGAAATATTGTGATTTATAAAAATATATATATGTATTTGAGATGCCTGTGTGGCTCAGTCAGTTGAATGTCTGACTCTTGATTTCAATTCAGGTCATGATCTCAGAGTCATGGGATTGAGCCCTGGATTGAGCCCTGCAGCAGGCTCTGCACTGAGCAGAGAGCCTGCTTGGGTTGGGATTCTCTCCCTCTCTCTCTTACTCTCTCTCTCTCTCACTCTCTTTCTCTCTGCCCCTCTCCCTTGCTTGCACACTCTCTTTTTAAAAAAATAAAGTAAATCTTTAACAAATATATATGTGTGTGTGTGTGTGTGTGTGTGTGTGTGTGTGTGTGTGTGTGTGTGTATATGAACATTCAGATGATCAGATACATATTTCATATATTCTCATATATTCCTCATATATATCTGGTCTTCATCCACATTTCCTGGCTCACCAAGTCCCCAAAACCCTAGGAGTTTCCTAAGTGATGAGAGCAATAAAGGGGCCTTTTGTTATGTTAAGGAGGTGACTTTTGGACCCTACCTAATCAGGAGGACTGGTCACCAGGAGAAACAACCTGGGGATTAGGAGGTTGGAATTTTCAATCAGGGGACCTCCTCGGAAGGGGCAGGGGCTGGAGGTTGGATCAATCTCCAATGGCCAATAATTTAATCAGTCATGTCTATGTAGTAAAGCATCCATAAATACCCAAAAGTCCATGCTTCAGAGAGCATCCAGGTGGATAAATACATGGAGATTTGGGGAGAGTTGCACGTTTCGATTGGGCACAGGAGCCCCATGCCCTTTCCCCATCTTGCCCTATGCATCTCCTCCATTTGGCTGTTCCTGAATTACATCCTTTATAAGAAATAATCAAGTAAATAAAATGTTTCCTGAATTCTGTGACCTGCTCTAGCAAATTAATTGAACCTAAGGAAGGAGGGGGTCATGGGACCCTCTGATTTGTAGACAGTTGGTTAGAAGCCCAGATGGCAACCTAGAGTGAGGACCAGCATCAGAAGTGGAGGTGGGAGGGGTACTCTTGAAGGACTGAGCCCTCAACCTGTGGAATCTGATGCTGTCTCTGGATCGGCTTACAGTCAGAATCGAGTTGGATTGTAGGACATACAGATGGCGTCCCAAGGATTGCTTGGTGTGGGGAGAATCCCATCCCCCTCCACACATTGACATGGGGTGCTCAGAACACAAAGGGATTGCCTATTCCCCTATCAACCCAGTGAGCTGAATCATAACACCTATGAAAAAGGCAGAAGTCAGAAAGATAAGATGCTGTGTAGGACGACTTTATGAGATTTCAAGGTATTGTTCCAGTGCCAGTGACGAGGTAGGACCCGCGGCTGGAGAGAGTTCATTCTCACCTCACAGAGTTGCCACCAACAGAGTTCTATGCAGTGGGACTAACTAGGTCACCTGGAAAAGCTGTAACTAATGAAAGTGACAATGATCACCATGGATGGGGAGGTAGGGGATCAATTCAATCAGTCCATTTGGACACCATTTTTCATACTTTGACAACCATTCTGAAACATTTTCAGAGAAGCACAATGAAGCAGAAAGAGCGTGGGCATCAGGGTCAGACAGTACCTCATTCTGTGTGACATTTATTATCTATGGCACTATCTGCAAATTACCCAACTTCTCTGAGCTTTGATGTTGCTGTTGTTGTTAATTTGTGAAAATAATAATATCACGCATGTACACTGTTTGCTAAGTGCAGTATAATATAGAAACTATGTTCTGTCTTGCATGTTCCAATTAACTAGCACCAATGACACCCTGTAAGGTAGGTCCTGCCATGACCTCCACTTTGCATTTTAAGAAACTCACGCACAGGACTGCATCATTTGCCTACAGTCCCGAAGCTAGCAAATGGTGGAGCTCAGATAGAAACCAGGTCATCAGAATACATATTTGAACTTTAGCACACATTGGGTTGTGGTGAGGGCCACATCAGATCATGTAAGCAACAGGTGGGACACATGGTGGGTGTCCAGTGCTCAGATGGGATAGGGAGAGGATGTTGTTTGCCGTTCCTGATCTTTCCTTCCACATAAAAGGAGACCTATCAATGGAGTGTTCTCAGCCCCACTGCCCCTCACTCACTACACCCTAGTGGAAGAAGAAAGACATAGCCAATGGTTGACTTTTAAAGAAAATTTCAAAAGGCATGCCTGATCCTTCTCTCCATCCTCTTGGGGACATATCCATCACAGGGTACATTTGTCCTCTGGTGTCCAATACCCCAAGTCTCAGGATCTTGCCTCACCTATGACTTAGGTCGTCTGTTTGGCTGCCTCACCAGATATGTGGTCTAATCTTGCCACTGTCACTCAAAGGTGGCATTTTGAACTTATCTGCCCGCTCTTTTATCCTATTTCTCACTGCAGATAGTGATGCCAGAGCAGGGGTCGAGGGGAGGTAGCATTTATTGTTCCTCCGCATCTCTTGAAGCCCCGTTGGCCCTCTCGTCTTCTATTTATCTGTAATGGTCTATGAGATTTCTCCTGAACTGTACATCTCAGTCCAAACTTTTATTTTTTAGATATCTAGGAACCAAAATAAGGCTCCTACGTAAATGAGGGTGACTTTATTTGAAGGTAACTTGTTTGAAAGGCGACATCTTGCTGCCTTTCTGAGTGACTTCTTTCAAACTTTCTTACCCAGTGAGCTGCAACATTCCTCCATGAATCAGCTAATCCAGGATGGCCCTTGCCTAGCCTTCCCCGGCCAACAAACACACTCCATTCCAGAGACGAAACTGTCCAAGGCACCGTGAATTTGGAGGAGCTGGTACCAAGATGATTCAAGCTGAGAGATATTTAAAACAGACTGAGCCTCACAGGGCCTTTCTGAGCTCACGCCATTCAAACCTGAGAGAGGCAGTTTCTTATTAATGTTGCCAGCTGAGAGTCTCACACAAATTATTACACTCCATCCTTCCCACCCTGAGAACATATCCAGTTCTTGGACTGGAAATAAAGACTCCAGCTCCCTCAGTTGAGCTGCTGATGTTTGATGTGCTCTCCAATCTCATTCTCTTGCTCTGCCAAAGTGAGTGCAATATTTCCACCACTGTCCCTGAGGCCATTATAGCACATGGGGTGGGTCCAGTTGACCCATATATACGTATAGTTTAATGGGGCTAAATTTGGAAATGAAAAAAGAACTGCTATGCGACCAGATGAATTCTGTTCATAGAAAGCTTAGGACTAGGAAAGTGAGTTTTATCCCTCCTCAGCGTGGTTCCTGGATCTAAATGCATGTGTTCATTCATTCCAGAAATACACTTACTGTGTGACAATGAGGGTAGTTAGTATCAAGAATATACTGGGGCGTCTGGGTGGCTCAGTCAGTTAAACGTCTGACTTCAACTCAGGTCGTGATCTCACGGTCCGTGAGTTCGAGCCCCGCATCGGGCTCTGCGCCGACAGCTCGGAGCCCGGAGCCTGCTTCGGATTCTGTGTCTCCCTCTCTCTCTGCTTCCCCCCTGCTTGCACTCTGTCTCTCTCTGTCAGAAATAAAAAAAATAATAATAATACATAAAAATAATATAAAATCCTTTCCCCCAAAGAGTTTATAGTATAGGGGGATTGACAGAAAAGCGAATCAGTGACAAACAAGCATAATCATATATGGTAAATTATAATATTTAGCGCATTGAACACGTACATGATGGAAAAGAAACAGCACAGAGTGTGATAAGAATGGAAAGGCTGCATCTAATCCCGACCTCCAGCTAAGGAAGTGATTTTCTGGTGAGGGGACCTCTGAATTAGACATTAAGAACACCCAGGGGTTGACCTGTCAGAGAAAGAAAAAAGGTGGTTCCTGTTTGAGACCAAGAACATGTGCAAGACATGGAAGTGTTAAATTGCAAGGCATTAAATTACATTTGAGGAACTATAAGAACATTTCATGACTGGAGGGAACTGTATGCACACAGCTTATCCCCTATCAGACATTCGGCATCATTTAGTATCCAGAATCTTATACAAGATAGTTTGGAAAGATACAGAAGAGAAGAAGATTTTGCGATCGCTATTTTTTCAAAAGACAACCATTTCGCTGGGACAAATGCTTACCGTCCATAAAAACAATATTCACCGAGACAACGTAGAGAAAAGGAAAGCAGAACAGCCACCGAGAATGAGAACGTAATTTATCAGGATACTTCGCGAAAGGGGATAATGTGATTAGCTGCGTTGTTTTCTGGTGAAATCATCACCTCTTTTTTTTTTTTTTTTTTTTTTTAGCAATACCCTTGAAACTTCTTAAAATTTGATGCCATGTTTTCTCTTAAATAAACACGAACTTAGAATGCCGTCTGGTAAGAGCAAGTATTACCTAGTAGTGGCTGTAGGAATCGCGGTAGAAAGTAGTGCCAGTAATAGTAGCCATAGGGAGGGCAGAAATAATGATAGAGCAGTGGCAGAAGCCATAGAAATGGTGGTAGGGTGAGCATAAAAGGACAAACAAGATACAACTTTGCTTTGTTGACCCTGAAACATGCAAAAATCCCAGAGTTCCTGTTAACTGTAGTATTCCTCTTTGGCCAGGCCCACAACAGAAATGCTTTGGGAAACTATAACCTAATCAGAGAAGTTTTGAGTCAAAGAAGCCAGGTACCTTGACGTTAGCTTTCAAAGTATCTCTGCTTTCCACGTCGTCACTCTCGCTCCTCGCCTCCTCCCCAGATGCCCTGAATTTCTACTCTGGCAGCAGCCCCATTCCCTCTCTGTGTTCGCGAAGCACTTTTCACCTGAAAAGCCATACCGTGTCGTAATTGCAGAGGTCTCTGTCTTTCCTCCTGACCGCCGCCTCCTTGAGACTGTACTTCGTGTCTTGTCCCCATGGGCGTCTCAGGCACTCAACAGAGTCGCTGGGTCACAGCGAACGTTCAATTAACCAACACGACACTTAACAGACTCTCCTTGTTAATTGTCTCATTCTACATGTAGAATATGTAAAGATGAAACTCTGGTGAAGCGAAAGTTCAAATGACTAAGCTCCAGCCATTGAAGCTTTGCTTTTCTGAAGGGATGTGGACTAATGGAGCCCACCCGTAGCACACACGGAAAACATGACACCTTAGTGTTCAGTCGTACAGTTCACGTGGTATGGAACTCCAGGGAAGGCCTGACAGTGTTCGAGGAATATCGTAGTGTTTCAAAAAATATATATATCAGAAATCAATTTAAAAGAGAGAACATCTCAGTGTCAGGAGAGAATGCCCTGAGGGTGTTGGAGTGTGAGATCCTTCGTATCCACTCAAGAGAAAAAGGAGGAGGACGCAGGGCCTGGCTGTTTACCCACCAACAGGGCATGGCAGGAATGAAGGGGAGCATTCCAGCAGGGGGGACCACAGGGGGCCATTGCTGAGCAGCAGGGGATAGTGGCCACAGTCCACACCAGTCACCCAGCCAGCGTGGCCTCACACAAGCTGACGAAGCAGGAAGCAGGGAGGGAAAAGACCACGATGGGGAGTCTGGGAGGCTTGCGCATCCGTCCACGCAAGCGGAGATGGCCACCCCCACAGACTGAGCTGCAGGTCAGCGATCCCTTGCCAACCTGGGTTCCAGGGAAGAATCCAGGCCCTGGGAAGACAGGCGGTGGGAGGGATGGACAAGTGGGGTAAAGGAAACTCTAAATGGAAGGACAGTCATTACCCGTTTCATGAGCACTTGTCATCTCTCAGGTGCTATAGCAGAGGTGGGGGATACAGGGTAAACACAAAGCCAACCTCAGCATCACGGGTACACCTCAAGTAAGCCAGTATGGATAATGTAACATGGTAAGTTCCCCCAATAAAATGAAATAACTAAACGTGTTGAATGCTTACTACGTAGTAGTAACTATCTAAAGAGCTTTATATGTAGGAATCCACATAGCCTCACAAAAACCCTATTCAGTAAAGAAAATAAAGCCCATTCCGATAGTTCAATAGAAAGAATTTAATGCAGAAACTTGGTTCCAAAGGTCCTGGAAAAGCTGCAAGAACCTAACAGAGAATGGTAAGGCAACCCAAAGAAGAGCAGAAACATGAAAATACAACCACACCTATAAGAGCTAGGTGGAGGGGACACAGGGATGGGGTGAGGAACCAGGGTGACCAGAAGAAACTTGATCCACAAATGACTACCCAGCAGGGGCTGGGGACCCTGGAGGAATGACTCCAACCACCTTGCTTCTCCCTTCCCTGACTTCCCAGTCTCTTGCTAGTGTCTCCCATTCACTGGACACAGGTGGGAGGCAAGAGATAAGTTTTCAGAAGAAAAGCGAATCATGGATCTGAGCGCAAACTGGCAACACCAAACCAGAGAGGTGGATGCTATTGTAAGGAATGCAGATGAAGAAACTAAGTCACAGAGGAATAAAAACACCTGCTCAAGATCACAGAGTTGAACCCCAGAGCCCACGTTCTTATCCATCCTGCCACACAGCCACTGATAGATAAATAATGGAGTTCAGTGGGAATGCTAATTCAGCTGGGGTGGGCAGGGGGGCAGGGACAGCTTCCCAGGAGACCAAAGAAAATACACTTGATCCCAAGAACAGGATCACGGAAGAGATTCAAGCTCAGAAAACGTGCAGCCTCAAGAACTAGCAAATAGCACAGTAGCCGCTACATATAGAGGGTTTAACAAATGAATCTATTAAATTTATAAGTGGATGAATGGGTCCCTTAAGTTGAACAGTATCTGGGGTGGAGAGTAAGCCAACCCCAAAACTAAGAGGGACGGCTCGCCATCACCAAAGGGCTCTGTGCCCCTGTCAGTCTACGAAGGAAGAGAAGACTGGGGGTAGCAGTTGGTGTTTTTTGATCCCTTGCAGCATCGTGAAAGTGTACTAAGAGGATTGATGATCTCATTTAACCTCATGCCACAGGGACTATCATTATCCCCATTTTACAGATGAGGAACCTAAAACTCCCAGACTTAGGTACCTTGCCCAAGGTCAGCCAGTAACTAAGAGAGCCAACATTCAAATCCAAGGTCTTCTAATTTATCCCAAGTCCTTCCTCCTTCAGTATGGATTAGCCAAGGAACTAGGGTGGACAGAGACTACCTTCGGGAAGGGAGAGGATGCCAGGGAACCTATTTACAGAGAACTGAGGAAGGAAGGGGCCGGGGAACCAATGGGGTTGCAGGTTGGTAGAAGCCAAATAATGAAAAATGAAATTACTCAGATGCCAACAAAAATCTTTTCCAAATTCTACCTTTGCAAAGGCAATTCCACTTGTACTTTGATCTTTGACCCGAACCCATACAATTAATTCCACATCATATTTCTGCATATTGCTCTCCAAGGAGAATTGAGTTTACACTTCCCCCCAATCCAAACCATAACAGTACTTAATTAGGTGATAATTTATGTAGTACTTAGCATGAACTTTTGGCACTTGCTGGAGAAGGCTGTACAAGTGTATACATGTTATCACCTGACTACATCAAGTAACGGGGCCCGGGCATTGGTGAGGTGTCTTGGGCTTTACAAGGTATCAAATGACTTTTATAACCCTGTAGTACCTGGCTTTCTAGTAGGCAGAACTGTCTCTGGTGTGTATTAATATACTGAATATTATGCCCACATGCACTTAAAACACTGATCCTGAGCACTTCAAAACGACAAGGAGGCTGGAAAATCGTAGAAACAGATGTTGGATGAATAGTCAGCCTACTCAGGGTCTATCATTCAACTTCAGGGACGTTGTATAACAGCCGAAGGGGATCCCTCAGACCTTCATAGTGGAAAATAAACAGAACATTCCCTGCTGGCAGACATGGTCCGTGGTGATAACGAGGCTTTGCTCGCTCCAATCCAACCCTCACGCCCCAGCCCTTGTCGACAGGACTGACCCAGAAATGGCTCTTTTTTGGAACATCCCATCAGGCCTGAGAAGGTCATGACTGTGTGGCCCCGAAACATTGCAGATGCTCATTTACATAACACGTGCTTGTCGAGAGAAAGGAAATCCTGGGAAATGGCAGATGCCTGAACTTCAGTGAGGATACAAGCTTGGGTCCAAGCCTCTGAAACACAGAACCTAGAAGATTGCTTTCCAGTTGTCCCTAATTCTCCTTTATGCTCGCGAACAGAAGGAAGAAATAGAAAGGGACATTATTTTGGCTCCTGGCTACTACATTGCATCTGGCCTCGCTCAGAACTCAAATCGATTCAAGAGAAAGTACAGTCCCAGACTTGGCCCTCTTCTGTTGAGTCCAGGAAGAAACAGAAATATGAAATATGTTCTGAGGACCACCAGTTTCTTCGAGGCCCATGGCCCTAGGTGCACTAGAAAAGTAGCTCATATCTGAGCACCTAAGATAGAAGGGAATCCACAAAGATGACTCACGCCGTTGAGTCATGGCCCCCACACACCACAGACAACTGTTCCCAGCAAGTTCAGATCCCCCTTTAAGGTCCCTCTCTGAGTCAGGTCCCTCTCTCTGAGTCAGGTCCACCTGGCACATCACCCTTGGGTTTATCTTATGGCTGGGGCCTTGATCCCACTCCATGGATGGGGCTTTCGATGTGTGCCCTGAAGCCCTGCCCCTCTGCAGGCCCTAAGAACTGCATCTTGAGGCTGTACCTGGCCTTCCCACCACCCCCCAACCCCTTTAGGCCTCTCTCCACCACCTCCTTGTACTGGCTTTTTAGTTTATCTGACTCTCTGCTTGGACACACCCTCCATCCTCCTTCGGTCAAAAGGAAAGCAAGCAGAGGCTTCAAACTTCAGCTATGAGATTGAAATTTAACATGAACCCTCTCTTCCCTTCCCGGTACACTCCAGTCAAAAATAGAAGTATTATATTCCTAGCTCCCACGCCTACACAAATACTACAAATCTAGTGTGGGTCTAAAATAGTGTTGAACCAAGCCTATAATTGTTTCATAAACCATATGCCTGTTCTTTCTCCAAGAATTCTTTTAAAATTGAAAATAAGGAAAACATTGTTCTGGGTGCTCTGAGGAGAACAAAGATGAATAATGTGCAATGTCCTTATGGAGTTTACAACCCAGCTCGAGAATTAAGACACAAGAGCCGTGTGGCTCCAGCAAATCCAGAATCACAGATGACTGAGATCCCCGGACTGGGAGATTTCTCAAAGAACATCCAGTCTAACAGCCTGCTTGCCTCTGCCCGAGCACCTCCAGGGATAGAGAACTCATGGCTTTTCAGTTCAAATCCTTTCATCTTTGAACAGCTCTGGACGCTGGACGTGTTTTACGTAAAACTGAAATCTATTCATCTGGGGCTTCTGCCAGTAAGTTTACACTGGAATCTCTCAGGAAAATCTCAGTATTCTCTACTCATCATGGTGGACATCAATTACTCGAAACTGTTTCTTGTATCTCCACCCTGTAAAATTCTTCTTTTTTCAGACATGATATCTCTAACTCCTGAATCATTTTTATGTTGCATTATGCTTTTCATAATTATCCTGCTCAATTTTCCCCTAATTCTGTTCAGGCTGCTTATCCTTTTGAGAATATGGAACAATGCTAATATATGACATGTGGTTGAATTATAGTAGAGAAGAATCAAGCTCTTGCCCCTCTTTCCTTTGGTAATGTATTTTAGTGATATAACATTCAAGTTTTTTGAGAGCCACATCATACATATCAAACTTACAGCGACTCTGATCCTCAAGGGTGCCAATGGGACGGGACGACATGGTTTATCTACCTGGTTGGTTCGGGGAAGCCAACCACTGAATAAGTTATCTCGGGCTCACTGCTCCAGTTTCTCTTACTAATCCTGGATCCCTGCTCCATCACCCAGCAATGTAGGCCATATGCTCCAGGCAGGTCTTGCGAACCTGTGTGCTTCACAGATTGCCTGCTGTGGATGTAAATGTTAGTGAGAACAGGGTTAAGGACAGAGCTCTAAGACACCCTGCAAGGACATGTCCTCTGCTCTGGAACATGCCTTCCCAGAACCCACCCCCCCATACCACCTGCACCTCCCCCACCCTCACTGAAGCGATCTCCATATTGCAATGGGATTAATGCAAACACAAAGTTTAACACTTGCCCCGTCTTCACCCTAGTTCCCCACGGTCTATACCAACAGCACAGCCAGATTCTGTTAGCACCCAAGCCAAATTACCTATGCCTCCGCTGCTGATCCTCCAACAGCTTCCCACCCTGATCCCGATAAAAGCCTTTAAATGGCTGATGAAGTGTGATATTGAATCCCCTCCGGTCTTCTGCCTCCCCTTCTACCCCTCTCAACCTGAGGCACTCTTCTCAGTCAAACTGGACTCCTTGCTGATCCCCAAACACACTGGGCAAGCTCTGGCCTCAGGGCCTCAGCATTTGCACTTCCTTTTGGTCCTTCCATCAGATACCCCATGGCTTACTCTCTCATCAAGTCATTTCAACATCACCTGCTCCGTACATGCCCTGACCAATCCTCTGGCACACTCTCTCCCTATGCCCTGCTTCACTTTTCTCTGTGGCCCTGATCAATATCACCTTCTGACCTAAGATCAAATTCACATATCTTTCATGGTTATTGACTCTCTCTACCAGAATGTGGAACGTTGAGGTAAATGACTTACTGATGCTTCTCCAGTGCCCTGTGGCACATGACACAAGGTAGGCATTCCTTACACATTTGTTGAATGAATGAATGAATGAATGAATGATCTTTTAGTGAGATGTCTCAGTAGCTTATTTGTATTGATAGGTTTCACTATTCATTTGTTTGGGGAACAAAGGATACACTCAAAGTTGGCAGGGAAAATCAGGGTCTCCAAGTTCTCAGGCTCCACATTGCATCTCCATTCTTAAACCAGAGAGGTAGTTCACCTCTCATTGGCTCTCCCATCTTGGCTGAAATGACCACCCTCTACCGTCAGCCCCAACCCATGGAAGCTGCAGACACAGACTTCCTTTATGGGCTATTGCCCATATCCCCAAATCCCACCCACAAACTTAGAGACCTACCTTCTCTCAATAGCCTCATTAACCAGGCAGCACCTTGGAGAAGGCAAAGGAAAGGCCTCAGGCAAACTTATCCTGTGCTTTCACTGTAATTTCATTCGT
This sequence comes from Felis catus, assembly GCF_018350175.1. Classification (NCBI taxonomy): domain Eukaryota; kingdom Metazoa; phylum Chordata; class Mammalia; order Carnivora; family Felidae; genus Felis; species Felis catus. The sequence continues at coordinate 195,853,500 of NC_058371.1, read as the reverse complement.
ACATCAATTAAACCATAGACCTAGAACCCCACAAGGAATAAAGGTGGCCTTATTTTCCATACTTTCTGCATGATTGTCAATGGAAGTCTTTGTTCTGTCTACCCAAAAGATCTTGGAAGTCTAGAGATGTCACCTTAACCTTTGAACCTCTCTTTAGTAGACAGCAACTGATCTGGGATAGTAGTTATGAGCAGGAAGCCCATCATCACGTGCCTGGGGTTCAAGTCCCAGGCCTACCACTTTCTACCTAGATGATGCAAGTCAGGTAGTTCAACCTCCCTGGACCTCATTATCCTCATATGAAATCAGTGATGGTACCTACATCACAGATGATTGAAATTGTAATGCTGGATAGTGTCTGCGACATAGGAAGCATTCAATGAATATTAGCTAAGAGTACAGACTATTAACTTAATATTTAATAGCTTTTTAAAACAAATTGAATGTCTTCTGTCTTGAACACTGTGCTATGTTTGGGAATTATGAGGAGAGATGAGTCACAGCTCATGCCCCCAAGGAGCATGGAATCCAGGTGGGTAAAGTATCAGCCGGGATCTGGGTAGGAAATGGACAGCATGCTCAGTAGGATTTGTGAGGTAGATTTTAAAGAAGAGACTATTTACAGAGATATGTCCAGAGCTAAAGAAACCACATGAGGGGCGCCTGGGTGGCTCAGTCGGTTAAGGGTTCGACTTCAGCTCAGGTCATGATCTCGCGTCCGTGAGTTCGAGCCCCGCGAAGGGGTCTGTGCTGACAGCTCAGAGCCTGGAGCTTGTTTCAGATTCTGTGTCTCCCTCTCTCTCTTGCCCTCCCCTGTTCATGCTCTGTCTCTCTCTGTCTCAAAAATAAATAAACATTAAAAAAAAATTAAAAAAAAAAGAAACCACACGATTTGTTGAGGCACCAAGAGATGAACAATAGCAGGAAGCTGTGACCACACATGGGCTTGAAGAGGCAAGAGAGGAAACAGTTCCACTGGAGTGAACCCAGGTGAGATCAGAACCCTGACAGGGGTTGTCTGACACAGTCAGAGCACCTTGAATCAGGGATGGGGAGAGAGAAATAAATGCATCACCCTCCATCTCTTCTTTCTCTCTTATCCCTTCTCTGTGTTTCCCAACCAGAGGCAGAGAGCAAACGAGCCTGGATGGAGCAGCTCTTAGAGGGAAAAAGGGGGATTGGGTATAGCGGTAAGGGGATTGAGAATAAGTGGTACAAGAAACAAGCCACAGTCATTTTACTATATATCCGTGCTCGCACTAATTGCTTTGCATAAATAATCTCTAACAGTCAAAACAAAACTGAAGGAAGGTATCCATTTTCCTTCCACATTTCTCAGAAGAGGAAGTTGAGACTCCACGAGACCAAGTGGTTTTTCCAAATCTATACTGTCTGGTCTAGTCTCTCCGTGGGTGCAGGGAGTGTTCTTTCCATTGGGCCATAGTGTCCCCTTCACTCATTCAAAAAACATTTATGGTGTTCTGTAGCAAAGACAATAATATTCACCAAAATATTACATCTTCTCCTTGTATTTCCTCCTTGCACAGTTAGGTGTAGCCATGACCTGTAACCATTGGTTATTGCCAATGAAACATGAGTGGAAGCTCCATGTATCACGTCCATGTTGGGATCATGAAGAGGCTATGAATAATTCTTGACCGTCTCTCTTTCTTCCACTGACATAGCACTGAAGAGATTACAAACTCCAGATCATAAGCTAGGAGATGCTCAAGCCTCCCTCAGCCTAGGCCCCTAAGTGACTGTGTGGAGAAGCACCTCCTGCTGTCATTCATGTTGCATCAGCAAAGGTAAGAAATAAACTGTTGTGTTAAGTCACTGATGTTGGGGTTATTTGTTACTTAGCATATTCTAGTCTGTCCTAATACATGTGCTAACTTTATGTCAATTTCTTTGTGGTGCAGAAAGCACAACAGTAAACAATGGCTCTACTGCTCTTGGAGTTTCAGTCAATGCCATGTGACAACTGCATACAATGACAAGTAGATAAAGGAGGAATTATTCCGCAGGAGTAAAAGAAAGAATAGGCAAGGTGCTTTAGCTCTCTTGAAGGACACGTAGAACTTTACCAGCAGAGAAGGGAGAGAGAGAACTTTTCTGGAAGACAGATGGCAAGGCAGATACTTGGAGATTTGCAATATCAGGTGGCAAGAAGCTGGAAGGTCCCGCCATCGAAAGGAATCCACAATTATACCAAGTTTCTTACATGATTGGGTCTAGATCACCAAAATACAATCCAGAGGGGAAATGGATAAAAAAGGAGGAAAACCTGTAATCAAGTAAAATGAGGAAATAAACTGTTACAGAACTTGATTTCAATAGTACAGGAGAACCAAAGCTCTACCTGTGATCGCATGGAAATGTAGAAATTTAAGGCGGGATTTGAGTGTGTGGAGTGACACAAGCTGGTTCAAGGGTTTGCTGTCGGCAGTGGCAATAACAGTGGGAACAGTAGCAACTTTCCTCCTTAAAGAAGTAACAGAGCCCAATAGTAACGGAGCCCTGACCCGTGTGCCCGTAAGGCATACGTGACTTATATGCATTATTATTGTTTAATTGACTTATTTAACAAACTGTGTGCCAAACACTATTCCAATCACTTTCCAAACTATTCAATTTTCGTAAGAACCTTAGTGGTAGATATGACTATTATTTTTATCCTTTTTTTTTTTTTTTTTTTTTTTTTTTTGCAGATGGAGAAACTATAACACAGAGAGGTTCCATAACTTACCCAAGGACACACAGCTAAGGAGTAGCAGACCTGGTCTGAGGCAATTGAACTGCCGTCTTGAGAATGCTGCTTTATGTTTTCATCAAATCCTCACCATCAAGCATTTTACTGTTGTTACTGTTATTGCCTCATCTTACAGATGAGCAAATAGGTTCAAAGAGCAGTATTTTTACCAACATCTTGTGGCTACTTTATATCACAGCGCAGCTATAGGCCAGACCTACGGACCCTGGGGCCCATGCCCTGCCCTTACATGGCCCTTCCAGTGGAGGCTTTGGCCTTCTGCATTTTTCATCACGTCATACAAATCCATGTGGGCCTAAATTTATTTTCAAAAAGCTTTGCTTATTTAGGTGAGGGTTTAAGGTCATGAAAATCCATAAATCAACAAATGGCCATGGAGCACCTACTGTGCATAGGACAAAAGGAAGAAGTGTATCAAGCCATATAAGCTGTCCCTGACTCAGGATCTTACACTCGGTTGGAAGTAAGGCACACTTTCTAACTTCGTAAGACAAACCCGGTAATAGTCTGGAGCGGTGCGTAATAGATGGTGAGGAATTTCAGAAATGCCAGAAAGGAGTCCAGGAGGAGAACACAGAGAATGCATTGGGCCGTGGTCAATGGGAAGGGTCTGAATGGATAGAGAGGAAACCATGGTGTCACTCAGGTTCTGAATCCAGAGTAAAGGAGGAAAAGGCCAGAACTGGTTGGAGTATAATTGGTGAGGATCGGGGACGGGGCGGGGGGTGGGGGGCAGAATTCCAAGCTAAGGAATAGCACGCTGCTCTGTGATAAGTAGGTCAGTCTATTAAGAAAATAGAACCTTAACCCAATGGGACTTGGTGTAGACACCACTGGGAGGTCACCAGCCTAGTCGGCAGCTCCTTGGAAACAGTGCCTGGATGGGGAATTATTACAACATCAGTTATTCTGCCATCAGAATGGCCTATTTGTGAGCCACCAGCACTTGGGCCTTAAGGAGAGAGAGAGAAATGGAGGAGGAAAGGAATGGGGGAGTGGAGTGAACAAAGAGAAAGAAGCTTAGAGCTGAGACAAAGCCCAGGTTATATCTGCCCATGATCAACCCAACCAAAAACTAACCTTAAAACAAAGTTGCTCTCAGAATGCAAGTTAGTATTATTGAATTGCTCCATTACCATCAGGACTGTTTTCATTTTTAAGCACGTGTGTGGTCGCCTCCACATTGACGGACTATTCACAGCCAGGGAAAACACCCCCAAAATCATTTTCCAGGGCATCTGTGCCCTTGTGGAGGCTGCCACGATGTTTTAATTGCATTGGATAGAATTTCAATGGAAGGGGTAGAAGCAGTGCATTTTCAAGAACTAATAATTCTGTAATTTTGTAGGTGGGGCATACTTTTTTGGCACAAATAGGCAGGAGGCATCTGCATTTCTCTACAGCAGGCGTTCTCATTTGGAACAAGACCAGGACTATCAAAAGTGCACGCTGTTTCTTTCTAACTCCCTCAGAGGACCCTGGAGAAAATGTGCCTCAAGAGGGTCCTGCCTGATGTGAGAGGTCCCGGGAAGGTTTGCTGCAGGAGAAGCCAGGAGATGATGGTTCAGCCTCATTGAGTCCTTGGTTTCCTGGTCACCTTCTCAGTGACATCTACCCTCGTCACTCCTGGGCTATTTGTCTCCACTGCATCCACCCATTCTCCTGGAGCTGGCCACACAGAGAGACAGTGGGTGCAAAGAGAAGCAAAGAGCAGGGGACTTTTGCCAGGAGGTCCCAGTATAGCATCTCAGAGGAGAAAGAATTCTGGTGTGGGTCCCTGAGTAAGTCAGTTCACCTTTTTGTACCTTGATTCCTTCTCCCATGTGATGTCTAAGGACCTTCTGACATCCTGTGGTCTATGAGCCCTTTGTACGTTATTCCAGTCTTCCGACAATAAGACCAGAATTCACTTATCCTTGGATCCAACATCATATGGATGCTTCCCCTCCCGCCCCCAAATCCACCCCTCGATTTGCTTCATTGATTCTCTCCTTTTGCCACAAACTCCCACTGGACTTTCTAACTTTGAGGTAAATTTCCTTCTGCCTCCCTAAAGCCACTTTCTCTTCCAGTCTCCTGCTGGCTAGACGTCAGCAGCCAGGGGCCCAGCAGGGAGGGAAAATTCCACCACTCTGAGAGTCCCCTAAGCGTTGCCTTATGCAGCATTGCATCCCCAGTGCCTAGGAACAAACTTGCACATAGACTTTATGGATTCATCTGGAGCTCTGTTCTCTAGGGTGGTGTGTCTGAAACACCCTGGGTCCTGGGCATACTTGAGGATCTTATAATAGTTGAGGAGGAAACTCCTCCCAAATAAATACACATGCAAACTGGCAAGGCCACCCAAGCAGGTGCGAACCATGATTTTCAAAGAGCATGGCTAACAATGATGGGATTCAGAACATTCTCATCACCGGGAATCTAGATGTTAAAGTTCAGTGCAGACACTGATAAGGTCTAGATAAGGTGTTCGTATTGTGGAAACCTGCCATTTTTTTTGGTCTGGCTTGTTTTTCTTTGGGGAATTGTCTTTTCCTTGTTCTGTGTGATTCTGATGTGGCTATCAGTCACGTGACTCTACCTTTCCAGCTATCAGAGTTACAGCTATGATTGGTCAAGATGGGAATAGTGATTGGTCTTGGGCATGGGGGGCAAGTTGGGCCAATTAGAGTATTTTTAGGAGATCAAGACAGTTGACGGGAAACAGAACCACATTCTTCTCTCTGGGGTTACTATTAGTTGAAATGTTATAAGCTTAGAGCCACCAGAAATTATCTGTACTGCCATGATATAAGAGCAGTAACGTGCACCTGGCAGACCACTGTGATCTTGACTGGCCACTGCAAAGGAACTAAGACAGGGAAGAGTGGGTGGAAGTCCAGTTTGTCAGAATGGCCAGACAGCCGGAAGGGGAAGAAGGGCTGTAATCCATGGTGCCCCCTCGCACTCCTGCTCTGCCACAGCAGTGGGCTGAAGAAAAGACTGAGCAGAGGGGAGCTCAGCAGCTATGGAGCCTCAAAGTCTAACCTAACAGTAGAAGCAATGCCCACTCATTGACAGGCACTGGACTTGGGCTTCCCATGCACCGTCTCATGTAATCATTGCCATAAAACTTTGAAGCATTACAGATACATAAGTTATATATATGTCCATTGTGATGTGTGCATATATATATATATATATATACAGTATAACAGTATATATATATATATATAGTATATATATATATATATATATACTGTATATATATATACAGTAAAACCTTGGTTTGTGAGCATAATTCCTTCCAGAAACATGCTTGTAATCCAAAGCACTCGTATATCAAAGCAAATTTCAAGAACCATTGGCTCCGTTGTGATCACGTGACATTGGGTGTCACATACTGCTCGTCTTGCAAGACATGGCTTGTTATCAAGTTAAAATTTATTCGAAATCTTTGTTCATTTTGTGGAACACTCACAGAACAAGTTACTCGCAATCCAGGGTTTTGTGTGTATCACAATGGACATGTATAATTTATACGTGATAGCATATATATCATGCGTTAGATCACTATATGTGATATGAGACATATCACATATATATCTCCATCGCAATGGAAGGGAGGTTTACGAAGGCGAAGTGGCACAGCTGTGGAGCCAGCATGGACAGCTGTGGGTCTGCTGTGTGTGATTGCACAGCTGAAACCCTTCATTTCCTTTCAGCTTCAGGGCCTGGCAAGGAGAGTGGCAAGTTGAAAGTTAAGGGCCCGGAAGCTGAGGCTGCATCCTCAAGTGGGGCCCAGAAGCTGGCTTAGCTGCCAAGCGCCCCGGACCCAGGAGTAGGGGGAGCGAGGTTGGGGGTGGTGGCTGTGCAACGCTGACTCCCTCCAACCCACTGCGTCCAGGACCCCAGGCAGAGCACAGAGGGGATACACAGCAACCCTGGCATTGCCCCCAGGAAGCTTACAGCCTAGACTCTTTGGGATCTGAGCCCCCAAAATCTTACCTTATCTTTTAAATTATCTTAAATGGTGGGGCGCCTGGGTGGCTTAGTCGGTTAAGTGTCGGACTCTTGACTTGGGCTCTGGTTGTGATCTCACGGTTTGTGCGTTTGAGCCCTGCATCAGGCTCTCTGCTGTCCGTGTGGAGCCTGCTTTGGATCCTCTGTCCACTCCCCTCCCTCCACACCCCCCTCCCCAGCTCTCTCTTTCAAAATAAATAAACATTTCAAAAATAAATAAATTGTCTTAAATGGCCTTTAAAATTTTTTTTATCGTGTATCTGGTACACAGGGGACTGTATTCCCTGCTCTGTCACCGACTATGATCCCGCGTTACTTCTCATCACTCCAACAAATCATGAATGCCTGGGGGCTGGAGTCCCGTGTCGGCCCCTGATGTCCCCCACAGGGTAGTGCAGTGCTTGGGAGGCTTCAATAAATATTCCTTGGAAGAGTCAATACCACACAGCAAGGTGCCACTTTTCCCCCCTCTATTGTAAAAATAAGGCAAGAGAAAAGCATTTATTGTACTAAATTATTTGTAGCAGCGTATTTAACTCTAAAGAAATCAGCAAGCCCCTATTACTCTAGGCCTATGGCCAGGTCTTTAAAATATCTTTGTTATAGTAATATTTTTCTAACCATATTTTCTATAATAAGATTTGACCTTAATTTGTTCTTTTACCACAATTCAAGTCAACCAATTATAGGGCTAGAAGTAGCCAATCAAAGGAACTCAAGAAATCAAGACCATCTACGCTAAAATTCCATTCTTAGATGTTAATAGATGCTACACACACACACACACACACCGTGGGTTGAGGTGTGGGAGGACTGTATAGATCAATGTACGACTTTACTTATTCCCGTTGGTGATTCACGATGTGCCTTAGCATATCTGAGAAGTCCCAAAGGAAAGAAAATGATCTCTGAGCACTTAGCAGTTCTCAATTTATTGCAGCAAAACACCAATGAAGGCACAGACAAGCCAGCTGCTGCATTTGGAACGCCAGCTTGAGAAACCGATCTGGCATATCCTCCTCTTTAGAGAGACAGGGAACTAGAGACAGCGCAGGACCATGTGCAGCCTTGGGGGTCAAATAAGCGGACACTGGACACTAGATTCCAATGCTACCACCTCAGAGTTACTATCTGACGCAGATAAATAAAAAAATTCTTGCGTCCTCTTCCGACAAGAATTGGTTCAGCACCTACCCTGTTCCCGGCACTGTCCTCGTCACTTGGGATATATCAGTAAACATAAAACGACCCAAATCTATACTACAAAGTAGGGACAGAAATATCTAGGGAGATACATTGGGGCAGACAGTTTTGAAACACCTGTCATGATGTTAATTAACGTTTAGTAGCTGGTATCCTGATGGGGAAACTTGGTTGAAAGAATGACCTACAATGAGGAAGAATCTGAAAGAAGAGGTGTGAGGGCCAAAAGAAAGGATAATAGAAAAGCAAATGTGACTTTAAAGAAAAAGTAGAAGAGAGTGACTCTCTCCAGACTGAACTGTTTTCCTGAATATTCAAGACCAAATTTTCAACTAACTCCTAAACAGCTCTACCTGAAGCTCCTCAAGGATCCAACCCTGACTCCCCAAACCAAACGTCTCACTTTTTTTTAATGTTTATTCATTTTTGAGAGACAGAGAGAGAGGGCAAGCAGGGGAGGGACAGAGAGAGAGGGAGACACAGAATCCGAATCAGGCTCCAGGCTCCCAGCTGTCAGCACAGAGCCCGATGTGGAGCTCAAACCCACCAACTGGGCTCATGATCTGAGCCGGAAGTCGGACACTTAACCGACTGGGCCACCCAGACGCCCCCAAACGTCTCACTTTCTTAAAGCTACTTCTTCCTTTTCTGTTACCCACCAAGTTAAACAGCATTACAGTGAAATGAGTTGCTCCAGCATTCAGCTCTGTGTTTGTTCTCCCGACTGCCCCCTGGCTTGCACCAACCAGAAGACGAAAGGGAATTAAAATCGGTGACAAGGGAACCGCTTTGGAAACCGGTCTGGCAATGCCTGCTAAGCACAGCATTAATATATGTGGAAACGATTGAAGACCAACCAAATGGAAAAAGCCAAAGGCTTTTTATTCAGAGTTAGCTATAGCAAGGGAGTCAGCCACTACCACTTGTGTCTCGGTAGAGACTCAGAGGAAGGTGGGAAAGCTTTACAACGGAAAAAAAAAGAAGGTTGCAGGTACACCGGGAGTGGAAGCTGGCGACACGAGGGAGCTAGAGGTAGGCTAATTAGAAGCGGGGCGCCTGTGTGATTGGTTAGGGGTGCCTATTTGGCTTTCTCTGGTTGGTCCTACTTGGAAGCCAGAACAAAAATCAGGGAAGCTGTCAGTTACCAATCAAGTCCTGACCACCTAGGGTCAATTTTTACAGCAGTTGTTACTTAGATTCCTGGAGGGTTACTAAAGATGGCAGGCTGGCTTCCGGCAAGCCTGACTTCCGGCAAGCCTGACTTCCGGCAAGCCTGACTTCCGGCAAGCCTGACTTCCGGCAAGCCTGACTTCTGGCTTTCTGAGCTGTTTATTGCAGATAGGGAGATGGATCTGTGGGCAAGTTGTTGCAGGTTATGGGTCTGAGTGCTGTTTTTGTGTATGATCCGGACATTTTCCGTCTGTATATTCGGTCTGTCACATATGACTCAGAAATTCTACCCCTAGGTATTTACCCAAGAGAAACTAAAACGCAAGCCCTCAGAAAAGCTTACCCCCGTGTTTACAGCGCATGACTCACAATCGTCTTAAAAATGGAAGCAATCGGAACGCCCGTCAACCGATGAATGGATAACCAAAATGTAGTATGTCCACAAAACAGAATATTATTCAGCGATAAAAAAGACTGAATTATCGATGCATGCGACACCATGGATGTACTGAGAAAACATCATGCTAAGGGCCGGAAACCAGACACAGAAGGCTGCATATTAGATGATTTCACTTACATGAAATGTCCAGAATAGGCAAATCCATGGAGATGGAAAATAGATTCGTGGTTGCCAAGAGCTTGGAGGGACAGAATAGGGAGTGACTGCTAATGGACACGGGGTTTCTTTGGGGGGTGATGAAAACACTCTGAAATCAGATAATGATGATGATTGCACAACTCTGTGAATAGACTAAAAACCACTGAATGTGTGCTTTAAAGGGATGAATTCTACGGTATGCAATTATATCTCAATAAAGCTGTTAATTTTTTAAAGTCTGTGACATGTGTCTATGTTCCATTGTTCCCCAAAGTCTTTCATTAGTTTTGCCAAGTGTGTATTAGGTAAAGTGCCTTAAAATTCAATAAGCCCCCATTGCCTTTCCTGCCCTTGTCTTAAAAGCAGTCCAGTTGGAGGAGTTATTAGCTAGATTCCAGAAACTGACTTTTTGCCCACGGTCCTAGAAATACCTCACATGTTTAGGATAAAGAAATAAAGGCACAGAAAGCCTTCCTGAAGGGAAACAACAACAACAACAACAACACAGGAATCTGAGGAAAGAAAGGATTCAATCATGAACTGTGATAATTTATCAAGAATGTGGGTAAATCCTGAAAATTTTCTAAATAAAGTAATGAGTCCGTTAGAGATGCAGAGATAAAAGGATGAGGTCAGAGGCAATGCCAACCATCTCCAAATTCGAGATTAGCGTTCAAAGCACTTGTGTGCCAAATTGCCATAAACTTCAAACTAATTCCACCCCATTAATTTCCAAGTGCTCTGAGCTACACTGACTCTAAGAGACGGACTTCTGCTGGCAGCAGACCCAGCTGGACTCAATTACATGTTTCGTTTTCATTTCCCCTTTTTTGTCGCCACCAGTATTTTCTTTCAAAAAAAAAAAAAGAGGAGGGAGCCTTCTGATCAGTTATGTTCAGAGGCTTTTTTTAACCTACGGTGCTGCGATTCTGGCTGCCCATAGTGTCTGCTCTCACTTACGGCAGAGTTCCAGCCTCCATCCGCGGCAATGTTCGTCTGCAGGTAGAAACAGGGAAAGCGGACCACGCTGTAAGGGGCTCTGCCAGTCAGGATCCTGGAGAGGGGCTCTGGAAGTTTCAGTGGAACCAACATACAGCATCTGTGTCCTTCTGGGAGCTTACTGACGAAGCTAGAAATGAAAACAAGCGTGAAAACATACCAGAACAAAAAACAGAACGTCTACAGTATACTAAGTGATAGTAACAGCGCTAGGTAGTGAGGCATTTAATATATTATATTGTCAAAATTAGAAGTAATTACCATACTTATTATAATATGACAACTGTATTTAGTGAACACTTGCTATGTGCCAGGCACTGTTCAAAGTACTTTCTAGGGGCGCCTGGGTGGCGCAGTCGGTTAAGCGTCCGACTTCAGCCAGGTCACGATCTCACGGTCCGTGAGTTCGAGCCCCACGTCAGGCTCTGGGCTGATGGCTCGGAGCCTGGAGCCTGTTTCTGATTCTGTGTCTCCCTCTCTCTCTGCCCCTCCCCCGTTCATGCTCTGTCTCTCTCTGTCCCAAAAAATAAAATAAAAAAAAAAAAAAAAACGTTGAAAAAAAAAAAAAAACGTTGAAAAAAAAAAAAAAGTACTTTCTAAATGCTAATTCCTTTAGCCCGTGAAGTACATATTTTATTATTCCCACTGTGCAGATAAGAAAATGAAGGTTCACCAAGTTTATGCAACGGGCCCGAGTCACAGAACTCACTCACAGCTCTTTTCACAATATCTGCTGCAGTTGCCAAAGCTCATTCCCATTTGCCTTGCTGGAGACATTATCTAATGGGCACATTAACTGCAGTTTTGTTTTGTTTTGTTTCGTTTTTGGTTCAAAAGGCAAGCTCTTGCAATGTAGAAGTGGTTTATCTAACTAATAATATTTAATCAGAAAGCTCTGAAGCTCTAGAAACTGGAAAAAAAAAAAAGAACCTAATCAGGTAGATTAGACAAACATGTATTTAGAGGATATCTCTATTCATTCATTCATTCATTCATTCATTCACTTATTCAGTACACAATTATTGGGTCCCTAAAACATAGCACCAAGAGAAATAGGCAGAAGGTATCATGATGAAAATGACAGTCCAGTGGGGAGACGAACTGAACTTTTACACAGATATTCCCAAAACTTAATTGTTTCAAAAAAAATTAACACTTAACATATATAACGCGTGACCAATATTTCCACACATGTATTGAAAATTTAGTATTTGAAAAGGAGGAGGAGCTCTAAATGTTTCCTAACTATTCACCTACTATCGTCAAAACACATTCCGCATTTTAGACCGAAGGGTACATGTTACGTGTCGAACATCCGCTTCGTGCCGGGACCTGTTCTAAGCTCGTTACGCATTTCAGCCCATCCTCCCAACCAGATGAAGTAGGTCCTACAATCATCTCCATTTTATAAGAGAAGAAACTAAGGCACAGAGAGGTTAAGCAGCTTACCCAAGGTCACACAACAGTAGCAATAGAGTCAGCATTCTTGTCCAACTGAATGTGAGAAAATGCGTTACGAAAGAACGCAAGTTGACACGCAAGGTTCAGAAAGAGATGTGCTTGAACCCTCCAGAACAGTCAGGGATGGCTTCCAAGAGGAGACCGCATCCTGCTCTTTCAAGATCTTTGGGCATCTGTTTCAGATGCTCTTAAACAGTCCTCTTGGAGGGAAAATGGATGAAGGCACAAATCTGATCGTGATATTCACAAGTCCAGGACTTGTAGCTAGTCCAACGACTCTCCATAGTTTCAGCTTAATTAGAGAGAATTTTGGATGAAACTGTAATCTGCTGTCTCACGTGACATTTTTATCGCCTGCTTAACATTTCAAATGAAACGTTTTACTGCATTTGATGTTAGTTAAACACTTAAAGTGTACTCTTCATGGTTACAATTCGCAGTGTGTTCTGACTATATTAAGCAAATATTTAAGAAACATTTGGACTGTTTTTCCATTTTTAAGTATTTAATCTGTAATAAACATATAGTATGTTAAAAATACATTTCTTGTACAGTATGTGTTAAGTGTTGAGAATATATTTTTGAACTGCCTTATTTGAGCCCGTCAGACTTTCCATTACAACCCCCTAATTTAAGGGGGTTTTAAACCAACCATAAAAATCTCTTCATGCTGATATTTCAGGTAAAATATCTCTCCTTCCAGAAGTCTTTTTTTAGTAGTTGGTGGGTTGTTTTTTACTATTGACACATTTAAAGAAAAGTTGACTTGAGGGGCCTGGGTGGCTCAGTTGGTTAAGCGTCCAACTCTTGATTTTGGCTCAGGTCATGATCTCATGGTTCGTGGCAGAGCCCCCCGTCGGGCTCTACACTGACAGCACAGAGCCCGCTTGGGATTCTCTCTTTCCCTCCTTCTCTGCCCCTCCTTCACCCATGCTTGTTCTCTGTCTCTCCCCCGCCTCTCAAAATAAATATTTTTTTTTTAAAAAAAGAAAAGCTGACTTTACAAAATTGGGTATAAAGCAAAGATCCTTCTCGTAGGATTTTAGTGTGATCTTCTCTTATGCTTTTTAATAATCCATATATTAAAGGCATATCCTTAAAAATCATAGATCTGAGGTGCCTGGGTGGTTCAGTTGGTTAAGCATCTGACTCTTGATTTTGGCTCATGGCATGATCTCATGGTTTGTAGGATCAAGCCCCATGTCGGACTCTTCACTGACAGCATGCAGCCTGTTTGCAATTCTCTCGCCCTCTCTCTCTGCCCTTCCCCCATAGAAGCTCGCTCTCTCTCTCTCTCTCTCTGTCTCTCTCTCTCTCTCTCAAAATAAATAAATAAACGTTTTTTAAAAAATCATAGATTGGGGCAACTGGGTGGCTCAGTCAGTTAAGTGTCCGACTTTGGCTCAAGTCATGATCTCATAGTTAGTGAGTTCGAGCCCCACGTCAGGTTTTCTGCTGTCAGCCCAGAGCCCACTTTAGAACCTCTGTCTCCCTCTCTCTCTGTCCCTCCCCCACTCACATTCTGTGTGTTGTGTGTATGTGTGTGTGTCTGTCTGTCTGTCTCTCAAAAATAAATAAACATTTTTAAAAAAATCATACACCTTACCCCAATACTTTGGAGAGAAAACGAAACATGGCTGAGATACTAATATCTGTATATTTCCAGACTGTATTAAATTTCATAATCCAGGGTGTGAAATAAGACTGTGGACACTTCGCCCAGAATCCTAGAAAACTTCTTAAGCATACAATAATGTAGCCACTTTAGCATATTACAGTTCACACTTGGATCTCACATCCTTCCTCTTACATGCCCTTCAGGAAACTGAGAGGAAGAAGACTCTTGTCAAATTCCCACCAATCTACAGACAGGCAGGCGAAGTTCTGGGAGAAGTGAAGTGATTTGCACTGAGTGTGGCGCCTGCTTAAGATTCTTGCTCTCCCTCTGCCTCTCTCCTCTGCTCACATGCACTCTCACTCTCTCTCCCTAAAAATAAAAATAAAATAAAATAAAAGATAAAAAAAAAATTTAAAGCATTAGACTTTGAGTAAAGCAGATTATCCTTCGAAAAAAAAAAAAAAAAAAGAAGTTAGTGCTTTGCCCCAAATCACACAGCCAGTTATTAGTGACGCTGAGGCTTGAACTCAGATCCCTTTGATTCCTCCATGTTACTTATGCCCACGGGTTGCCAAAGATTGGACCCATACATGGTGTTTCCATGTAATTATTACTTCTTGTATCTGTTGAAGACCTTAAAGAGTTCAATCCCCTGTACAGCTAAATAACTGGATTTGTTTTTTCTAATGTTACTTTTCATTTTAAGAATCGAGGCCATACCAACGAGCCAATTCAAGAAATGTTTCTCTTCCTCGTTCAAGTCATCAAGACTATGACCTAAAGAAAAGAGGCGTTCATCACATCACACTGGAATATCGTAGCTAACTGTGTTACAGAAGGGCATCACACTGGAATATCGTAGCTAACTGTGTTACAGACACAGAATCTGTGTCTCCATCCCACTTGGTTCTAGGTTCTTTGAAAGCCAGGGCTTGTCTTCGTTGTCTTTGTGTCTTTCTCTCTCCTGTCCTTACCTGCCCAAAGACTAGCACGGTGCCTGGCATATCATAGGGGTTCGATAACGTCTGCCAATGGGAGGAATCTACAGAACTTCACAAAGACAGCTTGTATTTGTGCGATCTCATGGAATGTTCGAGATGATGGACACCTCAATTACCCATACCAGCACTTCTCAAAGTGACTTCCTTGTCTCATGAGTTCCACCAGACTACACGACAAAACAATGCCATGAACAGATATGTTTGTGAAATGCTCCCTCCCCACAAAACTAATGCCATAGAGCTTACTGAGAAGACTCTTTAGAGCATTATTTTCTTCTTTGGAGCAGAGTGACTGTCGGGAGCCAGTGGCCTCTGCTGTCACCAAGGAGTCCCACCCTACTGGCCAGGTGGAGACCAGTTCTGTCCACTGCACTGGTAGTATGGTAATGTCTAGCTTTTCCTAGGCTCAGAACTCTTCGGCCCTTGCCCTAAGCAATCCCAACTCTTACCAGTAACTAAAGTTATATTTTGGCCTATCTATGTCAAATTCCTCATTTTTTTTTAATTTCTCCATTTGTGCAGAACATAAAAGGGGGTGAGAAATGCTATTTATTTTTGGTACCCATAAGTTCCAACAGAGAAAATTACCTGAAGTCCTCAGCCGTCAATTGCTTTTCTTTCAAACCCATCTTCCTTCCAAGTGTACCAAAAATATCCTCAGGCCTTCAGAGTAATTATATTTATGATCATTCATTTTTTCATTAGTCTAGAGCAAATATTGTGGGAACCGAAGAAAGACGATGTTCCAAAGTCAACCTCAGGTTTGGAGTTGCGCGAAAGAACCACAGATGGAATTGGAATCAACTGAACCCTGGATACTCTCTCTCAGAAGAGCTCTGCACAGGAACCACATATTATACTGTCTCAATATACAGCCTGAGGAAGTTAGGTGGGCTGGTCCCCAAATCATACCTATGAGACTTTAGCCGCAGAGGCAAGGAACAACGCTCCAGGACCCAAAAGGAGAAAGCAAGATTCAGCAGAGGCATCGACAACCGGGTGGAATATTTGAATGTTGATTCCTAATTCAGACATAATGTCAAATAGTAAAAATGTCCTGACTTAATTAACTGGCTCAAAAAATATTTACCGAGTGCCTGTTATACGCCAAGCACTGCTAGAGGCATTATAGATGCGGCAGCGAGCTCAGAAGACAAAAACCCCTGCCTTCGTTCGTGAAGCTTAAAATCCAATGGAAAGAGATCTGTAATAAAAAATAACTGAGGTATGCAGAATGTGAGAAAGTTGACATCCTGCAAGAAAAATAAAACAGGGAAGGAAGATAGCAAATGCAGGGGTATTGGGTAGGGAGGAGACTGCTATTTTCAATGGGTAACTAGGAGAAACCCAACTGAAAACCTGACATTTGCACACACACGTGAAGGAGATGCCAGTAACTGGATTAGAAAGCATTCTCTAAATCGGGACAAGGAAATACAGATGGCATAAGAAGGGGTATACTTGGCATGTTTGGTAAGTAGAAGGGAGATACCTTAGTCAGCTTGGACTGCCATAACAAAATGTCATAGATGGGGTGCCTTAAACAATAGAAAAAATGTATTTTCCCACAATTTGGGAAGCTGGGAGCCCAAGATCAAGGTGCAGCAGATTTGGTTTCTGGTGAGCTTCCTTCCTGGCTTGCAGACGGCCCCTTCTCACTGTGTCTGCACATGGCCTCTAGGGGCAAGAGCAGAAGCTCTCTGGTGTCTCTTCTTATGAAGACACCAATCCCATCACAAGGGACCTCATCTAAACTGATTACCTCCCGAAGCCCTCACCTCCATACACTGTCTCACTGGGAGACTGGGGGTTCAAGCATTTGAATTTTGGAGAATGAAATCTGGCTGCTAGCTGGGAACTAGTGCACCTAGAGCTGGAGATGACAGTCACTACAGTCACCCCGTCAAATTGTCCTCAACTTCTTGCCCATCTTACTACATGTTGACTCATAGGGCCTCTGCCCTGAATATACGCAGCTCTCCCCTTCCTCAGTGGCTAGAAAAAATCACAGAACCATGTTCCCTGAACATATTAATGCTTAGCCCAATTCCCTGGGCATTACAGTCCACTCTCCCACCCTCCAAGACAACTTTGGCCTATCTTCTCCTTTCTCCTCCAAACCCTAACAACTTCCTCCCTCCCTCTTTAGCTTGCTATTTCATGGATAAAATAAAAGCAGTCAGAAGAATATTCATACATATACTCTCTTATCCACCCAAACCATCATTTGCCATCACGGACGGACTGTGTCAGGCCAGCCTCTCCTCCTGAATCCCAGACCTCATGTTCTAGAGCTCAAGTACATCATTAGCAACTCTTCTTTCTCTCTCCCACTGTTCCCATCTTGATTGGATGGTACCCATCAGCTTTCAAATTCCTCCACAGCCTTCCTTTATCTAATTAAAATAAAACCCTCTTGAATTTACTTTCTTTTCAAGCTTTGACCCCATTTCTCTGCTCACCTTTAGAGCTAAACCCCTGAAAAGAGGTGTCTACCCTCACTCTTTCTAGTTCCACTACCCCTCTTAGCTTGTCCTTTTTGTGACCACTCCCAGTATCTCTTACTTATAATTCATATACAGTAAAATTCACTCTTTTTGAAGTACCTTTCTCTGAGTTTTAACATACGGACACAATTGTGTAACTGCTACCACATTAAGATATAAAACAGCTCTGTTGCCCCCAAAGATTACCTCGTTCTCTTTTGAGGTCCCATGTACCCCATGCCTAGGGTGGCAACCAGTGACGTGTCCCTTTAGATCTGTCATATAAATCAAATCATACCATCTGTAGCCTTTTGAGTCTGTCTTCATTGTCTTCAATCCACTTTCACCCCTATGCCTTCTCCAAAGCTATCTTGTTAAAGTGATATCAGTGCCTTTATATCTGATGTTTAAGTCTCAGTGCTAATCTCACTTGCTCATCTTCCAGAAACATCTTCCTGGCCTGTCTTCCAGGACTCTACACATGTGTGATTCCTCCTCCTTCACCATTGCTGCCTGCTCATCTCCTCAACTTCTTCATTTTGGAGAGCACTAGACCTCATTCAAAGTTGTTTTTCTCTCCTCTACCTACATCCAGACTCGTAGCTTTAATCTGTATTTGATGACACCAAAATTTATATCTCTAGTTTAGACCACTTCTCCAACTCTAGATGACCGATCCAACTGCCCACTCAACATGTACCTCTATCTCCTATTTATCTATCCCTCCCTCCCTCCCTCCCTCCCTCCATCCATCCATCCATCATCTCCAAGAATTAGCATTTCCATAACCGAGGCCCTGATGTTACCTCTCCCTCTCCACTCCCCACTTCTTTTCCCAGCTTTTTTCTTCTCACCTACTGTCAACTCCATTCTTCCAGTTTGCAAGCCTGGAATTCATCCCTGACTCCTCTCTTTCTTTCCCACACCAGGACCAGTTCTACAGACTTTATCTTCACAATATACCTCTGCATTTTTTAATGACCTTCATATATACTTGAAAATCCTGCTACTAATTGTTAAATGGCTATTCATTTTAATGGGAAAATTATGATGCATTGCATCCCAACCCAAGATACCCAAGCAATTTTTACAGATCAAAAAATACCTCGGTGAAACAAACTGAAAAAAAATAAATAAAAATTAAATTAAAATGTTTATATAAGCAATACAGAGTAATTTGAAAGTAAACAAATATAGTTGTAGATGAAGTGTAAAACAAGCATAGCTTATTGAACTCTTCGTAGGGGGAAACGAAGTCCTGATAGTTTGTGGGGAAGGCGGATGAGGTGCTGGGGATCATTCTCTAGGAAGTGCACTCTTAGAAGCACTATTTTATTCATTAATTTTTCAACTTTCCCTTGAACTTACACTTCAGCTTAAAAATAAACTTACAGGGGCGCCTGGGTGGCGCAGTCGGTTGAGCGTCCGACTTCAGCCAGGTCACGATCTCGCGGTCCGTGAGTTCGAGCCCCGCGTCGGGCTCTGGGCTGATGGCTCAGAGCCTGGAGCCTGTTTCCGATTCTGTGTCTCCCTCTCTCTCTGACCCTTCCCCGTTCATGCTCTGTCTCTCTCTGTCCCCAAAATAAATAAAAACGTTGAAAAAAAAATTTAAAAATAAACTTACAGAATAGAGGAACACTTTTAAGGCAGAATAAAGAATAAATGTCTTAGAAACACTGGTAAACAGAACATGCACACAACCTTTTATGTATGAGCTCTCCATCCCATTCACAACATGGTTTGGGTGTCTGTGGCCATGAACTATAGTTCTAACTTTTCCATATGATCTTCTCTGACTAGAGATTATTGGGTTGAGTACATCACTGAGCATGCCTTTGCCTGAGATGCGATGTAGCAGCATCACTATTTAACACATGTTTATTTAGTTTGTTTTCAAGTAAAAAAAAAAAAAAAGATCAAAAAGAAGGAGTCAAGGGAATTAAGAGCACACTTATCTTGATGAGCACTGAGTAATATATGGAATTGTTGAGTCACTATATTATACGCCTAAAACACTGTATGTTCATATAATGCTGTATGTTAGCTACCACACTGGAATTCAAAGTTTTAAAAAAAGGAGTCACGTAAAAAATGGAATTCTTCATCAAGAGCTTTTATGGTAAAAAGTGGTAAGCTGAATAGTCATATTCAAGATGAGACTGAATATCCAGAGTCCAACCCCTTCCCATTGCCTCCTTTGCTGACACCATTATCTCTCACCTGTATTGTTATCATGGTCTCTGCTCAGCACAGTAGATACATCATGTCCTCCACTCTGAACCCTCTGGGGGACCCACCTCACCCAGTACATGCCAATGTCCTTACAGTGAACTGCGAAGCCTACGGGACCTTGCCTCTAACATTTCTATGACTTATTCCGACTCCGCCTTCCTCACTCATGCCACCTGGCCCTCCTGGCCTCCTTGTAGCATCTCAAACACACCAAGTACACTTATACCACAGGCCATTTGCATTAACTATTCACTCATTGCTGATATGGCTCATTCCCTCATCTTCTCCCCATCTTTATTCAAATAATACCCCGTAATGAGGACGCCTGCTATCATTTAAACGTGTATGTCCCCTCCTACGCCACAAATTCGTATGTTGAAATTTTAATGCCCATTGTGATGGCATTAGGAGGTGGGATTTGGGGAGGTGCTTAGGTCATAAGGGTGGAGTCCCCATAAATGGAATTGGCACTCATAAAACTGACCCCACGCAGTTCCTCAGTCCCTTCTGCCATGTGACGACACAAGAAGTCTGTGAGTAGGAAGAGGACCCTCACCCAACCATGCCGGTACCTTGACCTCAGACCCACAGCCTCCAGAACAGTGAGAAATAAGCTTCTGTTGTTTAGAACACCCTGAATGAACAAAGACAACATCACTGACCGTCCCATGCATAATTTTAGTAACCCCTCACCCCTAATACTCTATCTCCCTTCCCAGCCTCATTCTCCTCTACTGCGGAACTCATTGCCTAATATTCTATAGTATTGATTCAATACTTCCAGCTAGATTGTGAGCTCTTCAGCTTTTGTCTGTCCTGTTACCTGCTATGTTAGTATCAATCAGCGACATTCTCCATCCACAGCTCTGCGGCTCACCGCGCTAATGACATCACGGGCCGGATTGTCCAAGACTCTGACACCTTCCTCTAGAGAAATTGTGTCTTGCTTAGAGCAAACGCTCCTTAGCTCAGTGCCTTCTTCGATCCCATCCATGTTTCCTATCTGCTTCCACTTACACTGCTTTTCTCTTCCCCGTTTTACCTTTTTTTTAATGTTTTCTGGTGAGTTTTGAGGAAAAGGATAGGGGCAGAAATGCTCTTTTATCTACTGAATTTAAAGCAGCCATATCTCTATCTTAAAAGTATGTACATGGATTTTATATCTGAGCCTCAATAAGAAGTAATAGGTAAATCTCTGGATATGTGGCTGATTATAATATAATATCGTAGGTTGATTTTCAAACTTCGTTATGCATCAGAATCACCTGGAAGCCTTGCTAAAACACAGACTTCTCAACCCACCTCCAAAGTTTCTGATTCAGTAGGCCTGGGATGGGACCTGAGAACTTGAATTTCTGACATATTCCCAGGCGATGCCAGTGCTATTGGTCTGGTGACCACACTTTGAAAAGCACTGTGATAAGAAACTATTTTCATTTTAGCTGTGACTAAAGGACTGTAGGTGGGGAGACATTGTAAAACATTCTAAGATCGGGGCACCTGGGTAGCTCAGTTGTTGAGCATCCAACTTCAGCTCAGGTCATGATCTCACGGTTTGTGAGTTCAAGCCCTGCATGGGGATCTGTGCTGACAGCTCAGAGCCTGGAGCCTGCTTCGGATTCTGTGTCTCCCTCTCTGCGCCTCGCCAGCTGTGCTCTGTCTCTCTCTCAAAAATAAATAAAAACATTTTAAATTTTTTAACAAAATAAAACATTCTAAGAAAAAAAACATTCTAAGAATTCATAAAATCTTTTAAGAATGATAGCAGGCCTACCATAACCAAAACGAACATGTACAATATTTCAGAGGGGCCAATGTCATGGAGATTCCCAGGCCCTCCTGACTTCCTCAGGATATGGATATAGTCCTGCTTCACGGTGAACCAGCCCCGTAACTCAGAAAAGTCGTGCTTATGGCCTTCATGCCTGTAGAATGACAATCTGAAACCATATGGTCTCAGTATAACTGTATATATAGATGCGTATGTTCATGCACTTTTTCAAACCCTTTTGCTAAATACAAGATTATTTTAAAGCAATTGTGCAACAAGATAGCCAACTAATGAACATAAGACAAGAGCCAGGTAGGTAAACTTGAACACTTCGGGGTAAATGCTCAGATTTTCATGTTTTTCCTCCCCAGTTCTTGGTTTCCCACCTCTCCATCTAGCTGGATGCCAGAAGAAAGTCTACAAAAGTATGCAATCAAGAGAGGAGTATCTGAGCTGTGCATCATCCCTCCTCGCTGGCTCCCGCTCACCTCTGGTTTAAGGGAAGTTCATACCTCCTGGTTTGAGGTCATTTTAATTCTAACCCCTGGCCTCTGCCCTCAGTGCTTCTGCAGAGGAAATATCGGCTGCTCCTCTAAGGTGAGTGCCCCTGGAAGCTCAGCCATCGTCCCCTGCTGGGGGGCTCTCTCTCTGTGCTCTTGCTGGTATGGTGGACCCTCTGTCACCACTCACTGCCTTGTCCCTCTGGCTGGGTTCTTTGGGCTTGTCCATCCTGCAGCCTCTTTAACAGAGTGCCAGGCGCAGGTCTCCATGAACTTGTAAATTATCTCATTTCTTGCTACCTTCTTTGTTCCATGCAGGGCCACCTTGGAAAATGTAGATTCCTTCCATGTCACCTGCAGTCTTTGAGGAGAACTGAAGGTGCCATTGAAAATTCCCTGTCTGGCTTCTGCCAAACCCCGCTGTTGCTTGACTATGATCACCTTTTCTGTATGTTGGACACTAAAACTTCTCCCTTTGGAACTTCAGAAGCAAGCCCTCTCCCCTTTCAGTGTCTCTCAAGCTATCAGCAAAATGTCCAGCATGTTGCCCAACATGAGTGGCAATCCAGACTGTGAAGACGCCAGGTGACACTCAACAAGCCAGCGGCATCTTCCTTCTAGCCGCCCGGCTCTCCCGGCACATTAGCAGAAGCTTCCCCTTCCTGTTTGAAACAAACTTACCTACATATTCCTCCTTGTCTTCTCTGCACAATGGCTAAGGGCAAATAAAGCTCAGATACTCAGACTTGTTTTTTTTTTTTCAATAAGTAAATGGAAATGTGGGAAAACTTAAAGTAAAAAAAAAACAAAACCTCTTCTCTCTCCATGAAACATAGGCTGACAAGACTCCTATCTGTGTGCTTTAAAAACTCTAGTATGAAACTCAAGATCGAGCAATGAATTCTTTGTTCTAGTTGGTAGCCCAATCTCCCCAAAGCAATGAATGGCATTGATTCATTACACAGAAGGAATTGCTAGGCAACATAGTTTATGGGGAAGGAAAAATATCTTGTTTAATATTTTTTGAAAATATTATCCCTACTTCTAGCATACTTGAAAAGGGGGAACAGCAAAATCCCAGAGAGACAGAAACAGAAAGTTTTAACTGTGGCTAATGCCAGTGGGGAGGCACAGAAGATAAAGAAAATAGAGAATTAGGAGGGGTGAATGTAATGGATGAAAACTCTGGATAGTGGAATCCGGAGGGGAATCTGTACTCTTCTTGCCAAAAACAAACAAATAAACAAACAAACAACAACAAAAACAGAAACCAGAAGTCCCAAAAAATCTCCTCCCCTACAGCGTTAACAGAGTATGCGACACCTTGTGGATATGTTACGATGAAGGACGGTACTAGGGGATGAGAAGCATCTCCCCAAGGAACCCACAGTGCTTGAGCAATGAATGGGTCCAGTCACAGAGAATAAATAATTAAGAAATTTCCAAGGTCAGATAGAAGCTTAAAAATATGGAAACCTCTGGGGCCAAATGACTCTCTTCCCTCCTGTTGGGCTATGCAATTTATGAATATATGCACACATGCAATGGAAAAGGGACCTCATTGTGGTGGAAGGATTTCATCATCATATCTAGTCCATATACCCAAAGTTAAGTCTGTATTTTCTCAGAACATGTTTCATCTTTTCACACATTCCAGTCTCTTTGGGGCATAGCAGACCCTCTCAGGTGAGACAGCAGGATGTTTCCTGGGCCTCTACAGGCATCACCATAGATATGGAAGTAGCATGATGCATTTGAAACCAAGAAAATTTTCTTACCCACCTTTGAACTTCTAGTGCCCAGTTCGGTGTTCAGGAAACAGCAGGTACTCTGCAAATGCTTGGCGAAAAAAATCACATTATCTGGAAGCTATATAAAAAATAGCCTATCACAGGCTAAAGAAATAAACTCCTAGATTTTGAACATCTGAAGAAATTCCAGGATGCATCTGGAGATATCCAGCCACTTCATTTTAAGGACAAGAAAACTGAGGCCCAGAGAAATTAGAAGACTTGGCCAAGATCTCCCAGGAGAGAAGTGGATAGAATCAGGACTGGAACCCGAGCCTTTGACTCTTACTTCCTTTCTCTCTTTCTCTTTCATTTCACTGCTTTAAAGTGTAGGTTTCCAGGTGCCTGGGTGGCTCAATAGGTTAAGCAGCCAACTCTCGATTTCAACTCAGGTCATGGTCTCCTGGTTCATGCATTCGAGCCCTGCATCAAGCTCTCCACTGACAGTGTAGAGCCTGCTTGGATTCTCTCTTTCTCTCTCCCTTTCTCTCTGCCCCTCCCTGCTTCTCTCTCTCTCTCAAATAAGTAAATTCATTTAAAAAATTAAAATGGAGCTTTCATTATTATTCAGATATGGCCAGGCCAACAGATATGGAGGCAACTGCCATTGAAAAGATAATTTGTCAGGGCAAGAGATCCAAAGAGGAAGGGGCAGGCCATGGCTTGGAGTGGGGGAGTCAGGGGAGTCACACAGGTAAACGCCAGGGTGGGTCAGGAGGCAGAGGGAACAGGAAAAAATGGTAAAGAGCCTTTGGTGTGGTTTCCACGGGTAAGACCAGGTAAGGCAGAGTCAGTGGGCTGGGGATTGGCTAATTTGAATCACTTGAGGGGGCTCTGGAGCACAGGGGTTGCCCCTGTTGTCTGATCCCTGGCCCTGGGGGGACAAGTTAGGGGTAAAGTGACCCAGAGTGTGAGAGCCGGACAGAGGAGGTAGTAAGAAGTATGAGCTCTGGATCGGTCAGTGTGTGTATGTATGAAACGACACTCCCAGCTGAGATGTTTACTGTCTCTAAGAATTAGTTAACCCTGAGGGGGGCAATCCCTCCAGGATCAGCACGGCCTCAGATAGCAAAGCATCAAAATACAGAAATAAAAAGGTGTGCAGAATGTACTCACCACGCTGAGGTCGTAAGTCTTTGCTGCATTAAAAACTCTGCTTGGGCCTTGGTGGGTTTGTCTGCCTTCTCTTCAACACTGTGCAATAAAATAATGAGAAAAGCGGGCTTCCACATGAAGTAAAGGATTCTGGATCCTCAGAGCTATGAAAAATGGCTTTTGGATCACAATCTAGACAATCTTTTTTGATTATTTATCTAAAACTAAAAGCAGGAAATGATTCATTTGATTCCTGCCAATCCTGGCGTATTGCCACTTTCGGCTCAGGAAGAGCCGGCTTCCCTTGGCAGCCCTAACTTGCAGGATGATGAATGAAGTTCTATGTTTGGTGCTAGCTAAAATTTTATAGGGGCTAAAAAAGCAATTTATACATGCTTCGGGAGGTGGCTATATTTTTTCTTTTTTAGATAGCTCTTAGTCACAGCAGGGTACTTAATATACATATATCATATCGAGTGGCCATTTTACAGGAGAAATGAAACTTTGCCCTGTAGGTTGATAAACATGTTCTGGGCCTCTACAAGCCTTATGTCTGCTCAGAACCCAGCAAATAGGTATTAGCTGAATTCTGAATTTTCCCAGTTACTGTCACACCTCAAGAACCCATGACCCTCAATGTGATATTAGGGAAAAGAGAAATCGTCAGGCCAACGAAACATTTCCCTGGTTCCAAAAGTCAGTGTTGTTATTCACAAACAGGCGGGGCCAGTCCCCTCCTCTTGGGAATCTCAAGCATGGGTGGAATGGTCTTGCAGGCTAGCCAGTCAGTCGACTAAGTTGTCAAAGGTCAAAGCCAACTGGAAGAAAGTGGCCATGGGCCAAACCACCCACTTACTCTAAGTGATGAGCAATGTAAACACTCACAACCCACCAAGCCTCATCCATACCACTTTTCATTGAGTTTTTGGTTTGTTTTTTCTCATAACTATGTATCTGGTTTGAAACATCTGAGCACTGGTCTTTCTTAGTCAAGCTTCAAGATACTCTCGAGATTATCTTTCCAGTTTACATCAAGATAAGGGTTTGATTAGCCTTCTTCCTTTTGCATTTCTGAATGCACGTCCTTACAGAGCACTCTGAAAGAAGTCTGGATAGGAGGGCTGAGGACCAGCACTGCCATATACTGGCTGAGGGCCTCAGGCTAATGACTTTGCCCCCACCATCCTCGTCTGTAACATAGGAACATAATATTTATCCACTCCTTAGAAAGATTATGTAATAACATGGGGAAGGCTTATGATTATTTTTAGTGAAAATGTAATCTATAAAATATGTATTTAGAGAGGAATTTGAATTTGTGGAAAGGCTGCTGCAAGTTCATTAAAATCCCATCCTTGTCCTTCTGGGCTCTCAACCATACTACATTGTTCAGCCTTTCTCGGGGTTAGTTGTAGCCACATTACTCACTGATTGCTTAGCATAATACTAACCTCCAGTGAAGTTTTAGGTAAATAACTACAAGAGAAACTGGCGTGGCTATTTCTAGGTCTTCCTAGACAACCTTTCCTTGAAGATCCTCCAGTCCTGTTCCCCCAACTCAACATTTTTGGAAGCCCTGGGTCAAAGATGGAAGAGCCACAAGATGGCAGGAGCCTGGGCCTCTGAATCATCACTAGGAGAAAAGATTCCCCCAATTGGAAATGTCCACTTGAACTTCACCTGAGGGAGAAATAAAATTTTATTGTGTCAACCTGTTAATATTTGGAAGTTTCTCTATTACCGCACATAGCAATATGTTAACTAATATACAATAGTCTTTAAAGTGTATATATAAGAAACTATAAAATATAAAGTCAGAGGAGATTTTATCAATGTATTTGGGTGGTAAGACAGCAAGTGTATTTCTATTTTCTTAATCCTCTCCTTATTCTGAATTGTTCAGATCTTCTCTAAGAAATATGCATCGATATTATACTTTCAAAAAGTTACCTAAAGGAAAAAAATAACCTCCCTAATCTGGCCGTTGTCTGTGCAAGTATATTCTCATTTCACCTTCAGTCAACAAGTGCAACTTGTACATTTACCTGATACCAAGTGCTGTGCTAACGGTTGAGTTACTAAGATTAATAAAATATTACCCCAGTAGGCCTCAAAGAATCCGCAGCCTATCAAGGATTACAGCACACAGTGAAAGATCTAGCTACCCTGGGAACACACAAAGGCACTGAACCCAAACCAATGCCGTATA
Organism: Felis catus; assembly: GCF_018350175.1. Taxonomy (NCBI): domain Eukaryota; kingdom Metazoa; phylum Chordata; class Mammalia; order Carnivora; family Felidae; genus Felis; species Felis catus. The sequence continues at coordinate 195,826,592 of NC_058371.1, read as the reverse complement.
GATAAGCCTTTCTAAATGGAGGGATACCTGCGGGAAGCTGTAAACAGAGTAAGGTGCGAAAAGGCATTTAAAAAAAGGCACAGCACTGACAAATAGCATGATGTGTGCCAAACAGGTAGCTATAGATCCCGCCTAAAATTCCAGCCGAAGTTTTAGGCCCCCAACTTTTATTTAGTTTTGTTTCTGCAGCGCTTAATACAGTGCCTGGTATATAGTGAGTGCCCCGTAAATATTTGTCGAATAAATAATTAAAAACGGACATTTCTGCCAAGTGGTTATCCAGGCTCTTGCTTACACATCCCTTACAATAGTGAGCATCTTGTGAGGCCTTCCACTCCATTTCCAGACGGCTCTGGCCACAGAAAAGTCGTCCTTGTATTAAGCCAACACAAAACCCCATTGTACCAGGGAGCATATTTACATAAGGGAGCAGGGTCAGTGGCAGTGTGATGGTCTAAAAAGGTGAAGGGTAAAGGGATTGGACGTGGGGGGAAAAATACAGAACAACGGGTCTCCTTCCACTTTGTTCTTACTTAGAAGGATTCCTGCATGCTTCTCACATGAAGCTCTGTCGCGTACTGGGCTTGTGTGTTCAAGCTCGCCAGCACCTGCTAGATGTTCGACCAGCACCTTGCCTACTTGATCTCTTTTCTGCCTTTTCACTGCTTGCTGACCTCTGCTCAGGTGGGAAAATCCACGTCTGATGGATAAAGAAACCAAGACAAAGACTGAGGTGATACAGCCAGGATCTGAAGCTCTGTTTTCCTGCCCCAGTCCACGGGCTACCAGACAGCCTTTCCTCCGAGAGCCATTTCGAGCACTGCTCCATGGGAAACTTTGGGCAGGTGTCTTTGCACCACGTAGACTCTGCCTGATCACGAGCTGAACTGAGCAAGCTGTGGGCTCTGTGGCTGGTGAAGCTGGTCTTCCTCTGGCCTGCCACTTAGCAAGACAGTCCAGGGCTTTAACTCAAGTGGGAATGACGGAGGAGTTCAGGCTCCATAGCAAGGACAACCAGAAGGTAATTATGGAAAGGGACATAGTGACAGGGCTCTGGGTGCAAGAGTTCAACTACTGAGAGCCTGGGAGTGCTCTTATTACAAGAGCCATGAGGCAGGGCTTATTCCTGGCAAGGTCAGGAAGCCTCACTCGATGTGGGCTCCTAAAACACCTAGAATTTTGCTGTCGAAAAGCCCGACACTTCTGCTTTCAAGGACCGAGAGCAGAACTGACTGGTCAAGTGGCTCCAGCCGTGAGAGCAGGAGGCAAGTAGTGGCAGGGAGCACGCCGCCATGGGCTGTGGCTCGGGAACCCCCAGTCCCCTAAAGTCCTAGTCCTAAAGCTCACCTTCCCCAGCGTTCCTCCAATGTGCCCTTCCATTTGGCAAAAAATCCCACCCTAGTTCACAGCCCAGCAGTACCCACTGGCTGGGAGAACACGGTCAGAGTTAAGAAACATGGGGTTGCCAAGACCTTCTGGAAGAAGCAGAGCCCCGGTGTGGGCTGCACCCCCCTGGTCAGTACCTTCCATACCAAGAGTGGAAAGCACAGTGTGTCTGAGAGTGCACAACTCAGCAGTCACAAAAAATGAAAGGGGATCATATTACAATCACGATAAGCCCCCATGCTTGCAGAGTGTGCTTGAGTCCGTAATAACGTCCTCATCCACTGTCTGACTTGCTCTTTCATACATATGGTGGGCAGAGCAAGTGTTTTCATATCCGTTAGATAGATGTATACACTCAAGCTGAGAAATTAAATAGCATGCATTTTTTATCAATATAATTTTACTTTTACACTACGTTATGGCTTGAATTGTGGCCTTTGAGAAAAGACATTCTGAAATTGGAAGCCCCCAGCATCTAGGAATGGGACCTTACATAGAAATAAGGCCCCAAGGGCACTTGGGTGGCTCGGTCAGTTAAGCGTCCGACTTTGGCTCAAGTCATGATCTCAAGGTTCGTGAGTTCGAGCCCCACATCGGGCTCTGTGCTGACAGCTCAGAGCCTGGAAGCTGCTTTGGATTCTCTCTCTCCCTCTCTCCTTACCCTTCCCCTGCTCACACTCTGTCTCTGTCTCTCTCTCTCTCTCTCTCGCTCAAAATTAAACATTAAAAAAATAAAAAAAAAAGAAATGGGGTCTTTACTTATATGATTAGTTAAGATGAGGTGAGGTCATACTGGAGTAGGGTGGGTGCCTAATCCAGTATGACTGGTGTCCTTATAAAATACTGCGATGTGAGGAAACAGATACGCAGGGGAAGCTGGCCCTGCGGAGACAGAGGCAGAGACCAGAGTCATGCCGCCACAGCCAGTGAGTGCCTGCAGCCACCCGAAAGTAAAAGAGGCAATGTGTGACCTTCCCCTAGAGGCTTTGTGGGGAGGCATGGATGGCCCTGTCCTGCCTACACCTTGATTTCAGACCTCTCACATCCAGGACAGAGAGAGAACACACCGAGGAGTCGGTACCAAGAGGAAGCATCATCAATACCATCAAATATCACGTCTTTAACGGGAGAAGACAAAAAACTGAAAATCTGACCTTTGGGTCGGGTGATTAGGGGTCTGACAACGACCTTTGCAAGGCGACTCGCAGTGGAGTAAGAGAAGCGCTTGCCTCCTTGGAAGCGAGTGGGGCAAATGAAACGTGAAGCAGGAGAGACACCCAGTGACTGCTGACTCCTTTCCAGAAGGCTCCCTGTGGAAAGAGGCAGGGTGATGAAAAGGAAAGTGGGGAGAAAAGGTGGAGAGGCATGTAGGTAATGGGGGAAGTGCACACGCAGTCGGAGGGTGAGGCCATCAGTGCACTGAGATGAAGTGAAGTCCGGGAGGGGAGGCTTTCGGCGCAGCACCCGGGGGGGTATGGGTGAGGGTGGTCTCCAGAGGGGAGGCAGGGTCAGGACCAACCTGTGAGCCTGTAACCTCTGCAGTTCAGAAGGACCCTGCGCTTTGTTTCAAGCTCTGTGCTTGCGGTGTTCAAATCCCTACCAATGGCATCCTTGATTTTCTGTTTCGCAAGGGGGAGCATGTGCTGGGGGCACGGAGGCCTGGCACACAAGCGGTCTCACCTCCCTGGGATGGACCCTGAGCTGCCCGCTGGGGTCCCGGGTGCCTCCTGGCCTGTCCCCGTGCATCCTCCACGCACATTCGCCTGCCACACAAGGTGGAGAGCTGGTCGTGTTGGTAGGGAGGCCACATTTGCCGTCACCTTCTCGTCCCAGGGCAGCGGCCAGCTCTGACCCAGGCCGGCGGCACCAGGCTTTGCCTGGTGGACGACACAGTGAAGGCCCCTCGTCCACCCCGACCAGGCATTAAGTGAGTTCCACCGTGGAGCTTACCGTCACTTGGGGGTCAGCTGTCCACTGTGACACCTGTCTGCGGGCCAGAGGAAGGGGACGGAGACTGACTACCCTGCCTGGATTTTCATTTTGCCCTGTGCCTTGCGAAGCCCGTCGCCAGCCCTGGGTGAAGGCAGGAAGGCAGAACATTTTTATCCTAGGATTCGAAAGACAGAAGCCTCGGTGGCCATCGTCTGCATGACGAGAAATGCCCACCTGCCAGCCTCTCTGGTCTCTCAGGTACAAAACCAGGACGATGGCTGCAGCAGGGTGTTGGGTGGAAACAGGGTCCCCAAGCTGAGTGAGGACTCGAGGTGAGGGATCCAGGCACAGGTGAAGCGGCCACACCTCCCCCAGGCCTTCGTTGGAACGTCAATTCCTGAAAGAACAGAAAAAAAAGGCTACTTTAGGGGAAAACAAATAAATTAAAAAACCAAGGCTTAAGTATCTCTTTATGTACACACAAAGCAGGTTTCCAACCAGGTTTACATGCCAGAAACTTCCTTTCAGTGTTTAAAGGGGCCAATTCTTTTTTTTTTCCCCCTCTGAATGTTTTAAGGGAATATTTAAAAATAATTAATCATAAGGCACACTGGGTTTCCCTCCCTCGTATATCAGATGTTCCATAAATATCCCGGTAGGTTTTGTTGACAGATTGATGGATCCTGGATTGCCAGGGGCTAAGCTCCCCTTTGTATCTCTCTGTCGTGTGCCTGACTGGCAGCCCCAGGAGGTAGAGAGCACAGGCTATGCTCTCTCTTGCGCAAGGACAGGAGGGGAAAGCTTGGATAGTTCTGACTCAGCCAGGCCCCCCACCCCCATCCCCTTGCCCCCTGCCTTGCCCTGTAGACTCCTCTATGAGATCACTAAACCGCCTTCTGTCTGCACGACTTGAGTTATTAGTCCCCTTGCGGTAATTTGCGGGAGTGGAGGACGTTCGTGGACACGGGCGGGGGCGGATTCTCACTTCAAATAAAGCATATCTTCTCTCAATTAGAAATGGAAGCAAGAAAGGGGAACGTATGTGTGACGGGGACCCGAGGGCAGGGACACAAGTCTCAGGCCCCCAGCTCGAAGGATGAGTCATGCTCCCTGAGCTCAGGAGCTGAACGGGCTCCAGAACCTTCCCCGTGGGCCGCCCCTCCGTCTTCATTAAAGTCTCCTATGTTCCCACATGGAGGGAGCCAGGGGGCCGCTCATTAGCGACGCCAGGGTGGGTGCGCGCCGGGCAAATAGCAATCCGGTTACAGGGACCCTGGTGCTTGCAGTGTAATCTGGACACTGGCTTGGCCTGCGCTTCTGGCTGCTGGCACCTGCTTGCACTGCCCTTGGGTCGTTCCCTGGCTCCCTGCTGCGGGTAGAGCCAAAAAATTAAGCCTTTCCTACGGCAGGCTTGGCCGCAGGGAGGCCGCTGGCATGAAGTCACGTTCGCCAGCCCTCCCAGGGCATTCATTCCTGGTATGAGCGGTGCTTCAGGAAGGAACCTTCAGTGATAAGTTAATTCTATTGACAGGCGGCCAGAAAACGGGTCAGGCCTCCAACAGCTCCTAGTTTGCTGGAAACGCGGGCTGTGTTCCCCGGTAAGTCAGGCGAGTCTCGGAGTCCAAAGGGACCTCGGGAGAAGGGCTTTGTTTTGTTCAGAAAATCGAATCGCAGAGAGGTTGTGCGACTTGCCAAAGTCACACAGCAAGTGACTAACTGTCCGGGTTCAGATGCAGGCACATCCAATTCCAAACGCAAAGCTTTTTTCTGATGACGGGAGAGTCACAGAAACTCATCTCCTTAGAGTGTGATGCTAAGTGAAATAAGTCCTACAGAGAAAGACAGATACCATATGTTTTCACTCTTTTTTTTTTTAATTTTTTTTTCAACGTTTATTTATTTTTGGGACAGAGAGAGACAGAGCATGAACGGGTGGGGCAGAGAGAGAGGGAGACACAGAATCGGAAACAGGCTCCAGGCTCTGAGCCATCAGCCCAGAGCCCGATGCGGGGCTCGAACTCACGGACCGCGAGATCGTGACCTGGCTGAAGTCGGACGCTTAACCGACTGCGCCACCCAGGCGCCCCCCATATGTTTTCACTCTTATGTGGATCCTGAGAAACTGAACAGAAGACCATGGGGGAGGGGACAGAAAAAAAAAAGTTACAGGGAGGGAAGGAGGCAAACCTCTTAAAAACTGAGAAAAAACTGAGGGTTGATGGGAGGTGGGGGAGAGAGGAAAGTGGGTGATGGGCATTGAGAAGGGCACCTGTTAGGATGAGCACTGGGTGTTGTATGGAAACCAATTTGACAATACATTTCATATTAGAAAATAAGCAAAGCAAAGAAAAGCAAAGCAAAGCAAAGAAAAGAAAAGAAAAGAAAAAAAAAAGCAAAGAAAAGAAGAAACTCATCTCCTTAAAGACGCTTCAGGGATTTCAGAAACAAAGTCTTTTCCATCAAAAAACTAAAAAGATCTTTTTATTAAAATTTTTAAATTATTTTTAAAAATCCAGTCACAAGCGTATCGCCTATTTTCTTAATTGAGATTCCTCATCATTTCTTTACAAAGATGTTTGAATATTATTATACTGAACCGTGATATCTGCACGTTTGATGAAAATGAAAGGAATCAGTAGGTTGAATTAGAACTGGCCAAAAATATGGTAAAATATGAGAAGACATGGCTAGTTTAAGGTACAAGAACTGGGATTTGTCTCCCCTAGAAGAGGAGGGGGCAGTGTGCCCTCCCCAGATGCCCCCATCACGTTGAAGGAGAGTTGCCTCTGAGATCTCACAGCCTCAGGTGGAAGAGAGATGCTTGCCCAAGGTCACACCGTTTCCTGAGAGGCAACTCCTGTCCCATCACTGGCCTGGTGAAGGGGAGGGGCGGCTCTAAAGTGCCAGCCCCACTCCAACCCCTGTGGGATTAGCTCAGACAGCCCACCTTCTTCCATTCGGTTCCCCTCCCCCACCCCACACCCTCCCCTAAAACCACCTGCATGCAAAACACATTCTCAGAGTCTCCTTCCAGAGAACCACACCTAAGACAGGACACAGAGGGGGACTGTATCACTTAGAACTATAAGATCTGTCACTGAAGGACTGTTCTTAAATAGAAAGAAAGGTGTTAAGTACAATATACAGTGATTTATAACAATAAAAATTGTAGTCGAGTAGGTTATTTAATCAATATACATCTATCTTTATATATGCACGTCTATTTATTATCGATCTTTAAATTATATCAAGTGCTATATCCTTCAAATATGTGTGCACACAGCATTCTAGTTTTTAAGCTGAAACACATAATTTTGAACAGACGCAAGAATTATTTTTTTAATGAGATGATACTTTTTTTTAATGTTTATTTTGAAAGAGAGACAGAGACAGAGACAGAGGGTGAGAGGGAGACGGGCAGAGAGAGAGGGAGACACAGAATCCAAAGCAGGCTGCAGGTTCTGGGCTGTCAGCACAGAGCTCGCCACGGGGCTTGAACTCATGCACGGTGAGATCATGACCTGAACCAAAGTTGGACGCTGCACCGACTGAGCCACCCAGGCGCCCCAGACACTAGCATTATTAATTAGATTGTGTCTTGTTAAGATCAACGGTCACACCTGAGAAAATGTTGTGTTTTGGTTCGCTATTAGCCACACACCCCCAATCACCACACAGCACCTATATAATGCCAAAATACATAATTTTTAAGAGTATTTACTTCCAAGCTGGATCCCAGCATTGCAGCAATGCCCATAAAACAGATATATGACTTATGATCCTGCCATTGACATGATGCCCAACATGTCACTTGTCACCAGCTCTCATCACCCCAGTGTTTTCCAGATTGCAAACAGTGTAGAATCACAAGTTGGAGATACAGTGTCCCTGTGAAGTGGACTGCTCTTCTCTCCTGTATCTTCCCTATCTTTCCTCCTTTCTTCCTTAGAAATAGAAACCCCGATAGTTACTGAGTACAAGGCAGCCTGGAATAAATTTTCCCCCACTCCTTGAAGCTAAGGGTGGCCATGTGATCAAGGTTTAACCAATGGATACGTGTTGCTTCCTGGATGTGTCTTCAAGATGAAGACATAGCCCTTTCTCTTTTTCCTGTTGGTTGGAATGAGGAAATGGAGTTCATGTTGCCATCTTGGATAGTAAGACGCCATCCTAAGAACAGTGAGGTGGCAAGACAGAGAGTTGTGGTGCCAGACAATTATGGTGCATGAGCCCTGGACCCGAGTCTCTGTTTAACGAAACAAGAAAGACTGGCTTATCTTCATAAAATCACTCTATTTAGGAAGTTTGGGGTCATCCGTCTCATGTAGATGAACTTAGTCATAATAAAACTCACCACTAAAAATCCCATCATTTCCAGATTGGGCCAGACTTAACTTATTCTGAGAGATGACACAGCTTCAATTTGAAAACGTCCAAAGAGGTAGAAATCACAAACACACTCTAAGTAATGCACTTAATCATCATAAAATGTGCTTTTGTCATGTGTCCCAGTGACTCAGAATCTGGGAGGTTATCAAGTAGTCACATGAATTATGACTTGTTTGCATCTGGGTACATGGGATGGAGTAATGTAGAAATTAATAAAACTGCCTGTATCATTATCGTGATTCATTACTTCTTTTTATTTAACAGACCAATTTTTCACACCAGATCATGAATTGCTTGAGAATACAACTAGCTAAAACAAGGTTTTGTGCATGATAAATGTTTAGGGGATAGTTTTAGATTATTTATAAAAGGTCTAATGATATTGTAGAATTCAGTATTTAATAAGTAGACTTGGAATTTATTTTTAACGTCCTGCTCAAAGGATTGAGCAATTTCGTCAGGTCACTAAAAGCAAAACATAGTCACATGGGTTAAGGAGAAAGACAATGATTCTGAATTTTAGTAATATCACACTAGCATGTAATTCCTCCTCATCCCCTAACCCCAGCTCTCAGCCAGAGAGTAAGAAGCAAGATTTAGCCTTCAGGTAAAGATCGCAGACTGAACAAACATTTAGGATACCTTCTTCTGAACACCTCACTAAAAGAAAAAAAGAAAGTAATATTTTAAAGGATCCAAGCACAAGGATAAAGAAAAGTAGAGAAAGAAAACAATAGCCACAGAATTTTGGGAGTCAAGAAACAGAAGAATGAGTAGTAATTGACTTGAAAGATGCCATGGTACCTCTATAAAGATCAGGAATTAGCATTGCAGGACCCCATGGAAATGGGCAGAAATGTGAAGGTAAAAATGGTAGGTAGGTTGAAAATCTCTTCGTGAAGCCACTGGACCTCCATATCCTCTCCACCATTCCAACTCTGGCAGTAAATGAAGGTTTATTCTCTAGGGAATAGAGAAGTGTACCTTCTAGAATAAAAAGTATATGGACCAGGGGGCACAAAGCTAAATTTAAATTTGGTTCTCTGAAAGCAAAGAGATTACATGAAAGTTGCATCCTACTTATTATCCTATGGTCTAAGGTCTCTAGAAGCCAGACTTTTATCTTCCAGGCATGACGCTAAAAGACTCTCTTTAGGAAAACTGACCATCCCAAGAAAAATTATCTAAAGATACTCATATCAGAGACCTCCACGCCTACAAAAAGTCCAGCTATTATTAGGAGACTGAGGACCAGGGTCAGGTAGTCAAGCCATGTGCCTCAAACCAATCCAAAAATGAATTAGGTATCATATTGCTCAAGAGGGACTCCTGAATCTGGGAGAAAATTGGAGAAATGTCTTCAAATTGCTCAGGGAAAGTGATTTCCAACTATGATGGTTAATTTTATTTGTCAACAGGACTAGATGATAGGGTGTCCAGTTATTCAGTCAAATGTTATTCTGAAGGTTTCTGCGAGGATGATTTTGGATGAGAGTAACATTCAAATTGGTAAACTGAGTAAAGCAGATTGTTCTTCCTAATGTGGGTGGGCTTCATCTAACCAGCTGAAGGCCTGAATATAACAAATAGGTTGACCCTCCAGTGAACAAGAGAGAATTCTTCCTGTTTAATTGCCTTTAAACTGGGGCACTAGCTTTTTTGCTGCATTCAGACTCGAACTGAAACATGAGCTCTTCCTGAGTCTTGAGCCTGCAGGCCTTCAGATAGGAACTATACCACTGGCTCTTCTGGTTCTCAGATCTTTGGACTCAGATGAACTAAACCATTGGCTTTTCTTGGTCTTCAGCTTATCGGCTCACTCTGCAGATCTTGGAACATACCAACCTCTATAATTACATGAGCCAACGTAATAAATCTATCTATCTATCCATCCATCTATCCATTATCTCTTTATCCATCCATCCATCCATCCATCCATCCACCCATCCATCCATTCATCCGTCCATGTATCCATCCATCCATTATCTATCCATCTATCTATCTGCACTTCCTACTAGTTCTCTTTCTGTAGAGAACTCTAATATACCAACTTAGGCAATGAAATATCAATTCAGTGTGAACAAAGAATAGTGACATGTTAGATCCCCCCCCAAAATTTACCTCCTTTCTCCTTTTCTCAGAAACCTAGAAAAGCAGGGCCTTCACTAATGAGAGAAGACCAAAAATGCAGCCATCATGAATATGGGAAACAGAGACACCAATACAAGAGACAAGGTATTCCTAGAATTATGCTTTAGGAGGGTCCCAGTAGCAGTTCTAGAAAGCAACTAGTCCACTTGAGTAAACAAAAAGGCTCCAACAAAGCTGTCTCACAGGTGATAAAAATTCAACTCTCCACTTGTTTGATTGTGTTGAGAGGATATTCATCAAATTACAAGAGAGCTTGAGGAAGATTTATTGATAAAGTTTTTATTACAAAAAACCAACCCATCAAAGAAACAAAAGTACCAATAGAGGGAAAGTATTTGTAATTGCCAAATGGCTCAGCTATTATTTTATCTCAAATTATGGCATAACTACAGGTTATGAAGATACCAATGTTCAAACATTTTTCACCAAGAACAATGGCAATCTCATAGAGTTCAACCTAATGTAATGGAAAGTTATGGATGGGTGGATAATGGTTAGAAATGTAGCTCTTGGCCAAGAGGAGGCATGAAAGAAAAAATTATGTCCTCATCTTCCATCATAGGGAATCAGTAAGACCTGAAACTGACAAATCCAGAAACAATAGGGTAAGCTTATTTTCTGGATTTATGGAAGAAAATATCCAAAGGAAACCAAAAAATGGTGAGAGTTTCTATAGTGGGGAAACCACACTGTCCCTGTCCCATTTAGCTACATGCATCTTCAACCTACAGTGTCCACTAACTGTAATGAAAATTAAAGCCAAAAAAAAAAAAAATGACTAAAACCAGGAGCCAGGGAAAGATAAGACTCTTGCCTCTAACGCTGTAGCAAAGCAATTAGAGCCCTTCTGCTTGGTAGATCCAAGGAAGATTAAAGTCCACAGACTTCAGATTAGCCAGAGGATCAACTCTATGAATTCACTTCCATTCCTTCTCATGACCTTTTGTTATACATTCAAAACAGTCTTGCCTATAAAGGGGCACGTGTTTATATATCCAAGCAGAACTTTCACCAAGAAGTATAAATAGTTTGTGGTTGTTGAAGGAAACATTCATAGTTAATAATTAGTTAAGTCAAAATGAAAACGTGAGCTAGACTAAACAATGATAGAGAACGCTAAAGGATCTGTGAACACAGATCATAATTCTACAAAAGTGTGTTTTCCTGAATATTTTGTTTCAAATTGGGTGCCCCACTTAAATATATTGTTTGTGCTAATATTATAATTTCTGTGCTTAACTCCTTTTTTTAAGAAAAAGCACAATTGAGTGTTAAAGCAGTCTTATTGACTTCCCCACTGACCAAGATGATGATACTTCCACAGATTCACTTTACAGAACAGTAACTAAGACAAGAGAATGTATCCAAATTACATGCAAAATGTCCAGTAGAAAACAGTGTTCCCCCTGAATGGACAAGCAAATACAAACCTATAAAGAATTGTAAAATGCAATCAATGTAAAAGTACTTCAATAAGTGTAACCTGATGATCCATTGGTCTACAGAAAATGTCTCCTTGAGGAGAACATTTTCAGTGGAACAGTAGAGGCTGAAGCCAAGCTCCAGAAGGCCACTGAATATGTAGGCTATGAGGAGTTTATATACGAAGTACAGAGAACACTTCATGAAATTTTACCATAAAAGGATAAGCAAAATAATAGCAGGAGGAAGATATCGGGTCGAGAAAGTCTGTTTTTTACCTCTCTTGTTTTAATTTGAAGATGAATTTTCTTTTGTTTAAGATGAATTTTCTTTTGGATGCATTTAAACTCAGAAAGACAATCCAAAAGAAAAAGAGTGAGTCAACATACATTGGAAGGAAAAAGGGAGAGAGAGGTAAGGAAGGGAGAGAGAGAGCAAGAGAGGGTAGATGGATGGAGTTTTGAGCATTTACCCCAGGTACTGGTAGGCATCCGTGTTCTAGATGAGGAAACTGAGGTTGGGAAAGAACATGCAGTAGCCAAAACAGGATTTAAAATCCAGTCTGACTCCAAGTAGACCATGCTCATGAACCCCATGCCTTTGTATCTCACAGGTACACAACAATGACTCAGCTGGCACTCAGCTCTTTTGGAAGTAAGGGAAAATTTGAAGCAGATATCGATACTACTTGTCAGTTATCCAACTAAACCATTTCTAAAAAGCTAGATTTGAATGAGAGGAGTTTGGTCAGAACTGACCATATAAAAGGGTATAAAAACCAGACAAATATGCGGGGGGATGCTCCTATCAGCCCTTCAAGCAGCTCACATCTTCACAGCAAGAATGCACACATTTACTTAACATATAGGAGCCCCTTGGTGTTGGTTACATTTCTACAACAAAAGGGAAGTCAGCACAGACAAAAACTATTAATGCATCCGGCAGACTCATTTACTTCTGCATTTCTGGGCCATTCCTTGGCCCCTGCTGAAAGTGCCCCTGAGACATCTCAAGCAACACAGTGAAAGGTGAAACTACACACAGCAGATTTGTTAAACCAGGCTAGCACATTCAGAAGGAAATATCACCCCCAAATAGCATTGCCATTAGCAAACAATATAATATTTATTAAGCACTCTACTGCCTGGAATACCCTCTTGTAGCCAGTAAAGATTAGGAGTTAAAGGCCATAGGAAACATGAATTTTCCTTTTGTAAATGCAGACAGGGAGCTCTTTATAGTTTTGCATAAGCCGGAGTAGTGCATGCTCTCTCGGAGAGCTATCATTTTCCACATCACCTCAACACCGAGTCATTCAAGTTCCCAGGGCCCTTGGGAGATGTCATTCTGGTTCTCCTATTCTTCAGGTCTTTCTCCAAATCTAAACACAAGTCCCCTTCAGGAAGTGGAAACAGTCGGAAGTGAGTGGCAAGGGGTTCTTCAAGGATGTGTGTGCGGTTCAGTTCTATTCCCAGCACCTCCAGAGAGCAGTTGGCCCCGCCTGGCACATGGGAGGTGCCTAATAAGTGCTTGTTGAAGTTACAAATGAATGCTTTGATGGGTCAATGAATGGAAGTCATAGCATCGAGAATGGAGTAGAGATAAAGGCGGAGCAAAGGTACCTGAGAAACAAGTCAGGAGATCCTGGTTCCAGCCACATCAACTCAGTGAAATCAAGGAATTTGAACTTAGTTTCTTGTTGATGTCTAACAATCAAGGCAGGCCAGGTGTATGGAATACGTGTCACCCCCCAGAAGCCTTCAATCAAAGACTGATGACAGATGATAGAAAAATACTTTGGTTCCGGGCCACCTGGGTGGCTCAGTGGGTTGAGCATCAGACTTCAGCTCAGGTCATGACCCCACAGTTTGTGAATTCAAGCCCCGCATTGGGCTCACTGCTGTCAGCACTGAACTTGCTTCAGATTCTCTGTTTCCCTTTCTCTCTGCCCCTCCCCGACTTGCACACGTGCTCTCTCTCTCTCTGTCTCTCTCTCTCTCTCAAAAATAAACCGTTAAATACATACTTCAGTTCCATCATCCTTCAGATGTGAGGTGCCCCATCCACTTCTATGCTTCTAACCAGCATCCACCTAGATATCCAAAGTTCTCTCTTGAGCTTCCAGGTTTACCTCCACCATATGGATACCTCCACTGGGATGTATCAAAGGCATTTAAAATTTAACCTCTAGGGGTGCCTAGGTGGCTCAGCCGGTTAAGCATCCTACTTTAGCTCAGGTCATGATCTCGCAGATCGTGGGTCCGAGCCCCACGTCAGGCTCTGTGCTGACAGGTCAGAGCTGGAGACTGATTCAGATTCTGTGTCTCCCTCTCTCTGCCTCTCCCATGCTCATGCTTTGTCTCTCTCTCTCTCTCTCTCTCTCTCTCTCTCTCTCTCTCTCTCAAAAAAATAAACATTAAAAAAAAACTAAAAGAACACTCCACCTCCAAAATCAAACTATATTTCTTTCTTTCTTAATATTTTTAATCTCAATTGTTTCATGCATCATTCAGTCACCCCTCCAACACAGAAAATCAGGATTCATTCCTGACCTTCTCCTTTTACTGGCTCTGTGCTCAGCCACACCGTTCTTTACGCTGCACCATGCTCCTGACTTTACCTCTTAAGGTGTCACTAGATCAGCCCCTCTTTCTCCATCTTTCCTACCAGGAACATCATCTTGACTTACCTGGATTACTGGACACACCCCCAGCTCCGTTTCCTGCTTATGGTATTGCTGCTCCTCCCACCCTCCACCCATCCTCTGCTCTGTGCTCCTCACTGATCCAGTGCTTCCTCCTTCCCCCTTCCCGCTCTTTTTGCCCACAACTGAGGCCCTCTGTGAGCCAGTCCCCAAGCCTCCTCGCTACAATTTATGCTCCAGTAAATACTGAGTTTACAACTTGTGCCCCAGTAAATATTGAGTGATTTGTTGTTTCTCTATCCCACAAGGTTGTTTGTTTGTTTGTTTGTTTGTTTTTGTGCTTAAATATTTTGTTTTCTTGGCTAGAATACCTTCCCATCCTTTGTCACCCGGGCATGATCTTTACTCATCAGGATTCAGAACATCCATGTTTCCCTTGAGCAGACCTTTTTTTTTTTTTTTTTTTAATTTTTTTTTTCAATGTTTATTTATTTTTGGGACAGAGAGAGACAGAGCATGAACGGGGGAGGGGCAGAGAGAGAGGGAGACACAGAATCGGAAACAGGCTCCAGGCTCTGAGCCATCAGCCCAGAGCCTGACGCGGGGCTTGAACTCACGGACCGCGAGATCGTGATCTGGCTGAAGTCGGACGCTTAACCGACTGCGCCACCCAGGCGCCCCAAGCAGACCTTTTTAACACAGACCCGATGCTATATTGGGTTGCCATTCCTCTATGCTTACATAATAGTCTAAACATCACATTAAAATGACCTATTTCAGGGCACCCAGGTGGCTCAGTCAGTTAAGGGTCCAACTCTGATTTCGGCTCAGATCACAATCTCATGGTTTGTGAGTTCAAGCCTGATGTCAGGCTCTGTGCTGACAGTGCAGAGCCCGCTTAGGATTCTCTTTCTCTCCCTCTCTCTCTGCCCCTCCCTACTCACTCTCTTTCTCTCTCTCTCTCAATAAATAAGTAAACTTTTTTTAAAAAGGGAAATTACCTGCTTCCTCAACATGACCATGAAATGCTCAGATCTAGGGCCATTGTGTGCTTAATCTAATGGTCACAACATTCCATCCCATGCACCCAGCAGATAATAGGGAGGCAACAAATATTTCTTGAGTGGAGATAAACTTCATCCAGCCATGTCATGAAAATATTAGTGTCCAGCTAGGGACTTTGGGCTGTATCCTGAGAGCTGTGGGAAGCCAATGGCATGATCCAATCAACATCCCAGGAAGTCATTTGGTAGCAAGATGGTGGACTGAAGAGAAGGAGACGGTCTTAGAGATGGCATTTTATTCTGCTTTCCCTTTTATGATTATGATCACAATGTGTAATTTTGTATTTATTTGTCTTTTAACTTCTGCCTCCCAGTGGCCAGTAAATGCCATGTCTCTGCACAGAATATCCAGTGCCCAGCACAATGCCTGCTACAATCACTGGCACAGGCCTTTGGGGTAAAGGAAAAAGTGAGTAAAATAACTGAAGTTTTTGTTTTCAATGACAGTGGACAGTAAAAGCATTCATAGACTGCCTGCAACATATATTAAAATGTGTCAAAAAAAATAATAATATGAGGACATCTGGGTGACTCAGTCAATTAAGTATCTGACTCTGGATTTTGGCTCAGGTCATAATCACAAGGTCATGGGATCAAGTCCCATGTCAGGCTCCATGCTGAGTGTGGAGCCTACTTCAGATTCTCTCTCTCTCTCTCTCTCTCTCTCTCTCTCTCTCTCTCTCTCCCCTTCCCCCCCTTTGTGAGCTCCCTCCCTCTCTCTCTCTCTCTAAAATAAATTAATGAAAAAAATAAATAGTAAATAAATAATACGGATTGATTAATGGGTAGTAGAGACAGATGAATAGAGACATGATTAAACAAGTATAGCAAATTGTTGATGATAGAATCTAGGTGTTCAGTGGACTGGATTCATTGTGAAATTCTTACAATTTTTCAATATGCCTACAGATTTTCATAATAGAAGTTAGGAATAAGAAGACATTCATGATAAATATTGACCATTCCCAAATGGAAATGCATGACGATGAGGAACGAGATCAGGGAATGATTGATTTTCTCTTCTGGTATTAGAAGCAATTCCCACTCCCGAGCCCCTCCACAATCCCAGCTGCCATGTCACTAAAGATGGCCTATGAACCATATGTATCTATAAGCTACTGGTGGCCCCACCTTTCTCTGCTTCAGATCCAAATACATAATGAAACAAAACAGTCTATGTCCTATCACATCAGTAATCCAGAGTTTCTCGTGTGTGCAAAGCAGGTCAGAGAGCTTGTCTTTGTTGAACCTCCTTGTTATTCTTGAAACAGGAAGTTGAACTTCTTCACCTGCAGATGAAACTAGAAACTTCTTCTCCCCACCCCCAAAAGAACTGAAAATGGGGGGACGTCTTCAATTGGGAGAACTTTTTGTCAAACACACAGAATACTTTTCTTCTTTCTTTGGACTTAGCAAGAGCATCAACTTTCTCTAAAAATGCTGAAAAGATATCTAGGAAAGCTTCACAATTGCTCATTAGGAGAAAAATCACATCAGTCCTAAAAAGAGGTTGTTATGTGTTGTTTTGCAATCTTCTGAATATTTTGGATTATTAAGAGTTCTCTTCCAAAAATACAACCCAAGTCAATGTACCTATTCTCCAGGTCCTGAAACTTGTGGACTTCTCATAACTTCGCAAAGAGAAGGCAGTTGTTTGCCTGGCCTGAACTGTACACTGACTCTTTCATGCAAATATATCTCTCTACCCCTGTGGCCAAGTACCTTTCTGTTATTGCCGCCTGTTTGTTCAAGTGGTGAGGAAATATTAAATATCACACGTTCTCAGCAGAGACCGGACAGTAATTATCAACAGATGGCAGCGGTAGGAGACTGAGAGAGCAGGAGAGTCCTCTCTGCAGGAAGGCTTGTGCCAATCTCCAGGCAACTCATTGGTCCTAGACCTGCGGGTATAAGATGAGGTTAACTACCCATCCCTCTCCCCGATTTTCACATTATCTTAACGTTTTCTAGGCCTCCACCCTGAGCACCTAATTCTAGGATCCCTCGGAAGTGGCAGAGGATTTATTTGTGTGCTGGGGTCACTTACCAGTCCTCTGAAAAAGAGAGGCACCATCAGGAGGGATTTTGAGTGTTTCAGGAAATGCACACAACATAACTTGAAAATGGATATAAGTCAATTCAATAAGTACATATCGAAAGCCTGCTATATTCTCTACACTTGCCAGAAATATAATTAGGAACACAGAATAAAAAGATATTGGGGCATCTGGTTGGCTCAGTTGGTTCAACTCTTGATTTCAGCTCATGTCAGGATCTCACAGTTCATGAGTTCAATCCCCACATCAGGCTCTGCAATGATAGTGCAGAGCCTGTTTGGTATTCTCTCTCTCTGTCTTCTCTCTCTGCCCCTCCCATGCACTCACTCTCTCTCTCTCTCTCTGTCTCGCAAAATAAATTTAAAAAAATTAAATACGTGTTTGTGTGTGTGTGTGTGTGTGTGTGTGTGTGTGTGTGTGCATAAACCTGGTCCCTGAGGAATCAACATTTAGTGAGGGAGACAATTAATTACAACACACTGTACTAATTGCAGCCATTCTACTACTGAACTGTGCAGTTAAAATTAAATTTTCAGGATTTTTCCATGTTATTTAAGGCAACATATGTATTTTCATTTATCATTTGTATTGGCATTCTCTGAAGAAACAGAATTAGTAGGATATATATTTAAAAAGAGATAGATAGATAGATAGATAGATAGATAGATAGATACGTATAAGAGAAGATTTAGTATAGGAATTGCCTCACATGATTATGGAGGCCAAGAAGTCCCAAGATCTACCATCTGCAATGTGGAGAACCAGAGAAGTTAGCGGAGTAACTTAGACTGAATTTGAAGGCCTGAGAATGGGGGCTGATGGTGAAAGTCCCCATCTGAGTCTGAAAGTCTGAGAACCAGGAGCACCAATGTCTGAGAACAAAAGATGGATGTCTCAGCACAAGCAAAGAGTGCATTCTCCCTGCCTCCATATTTTTGTTCTATTCCAGCTCTCAATGGATTGAATAATGCTCACCCACTCTGGGGATGGACATCTGCTTACCAGTTCAAATGCTAATTGCTTCTGGAAATACCCACACATCTGAAATGTTATGATCAGCTATCTGGTGCAAGCCACCTGGATATCCCTGAGCCCACTTAAGATGACACATAAAATTAACCATCACACCAGCCTATTTCTTTACTTCTTTTGTCCTTATTTTTTGCCTCTCTGAGATATCTATATTCCTTTCTTTTTTCATTGCTAGCTTGCAATTTGTAAATCGTGGTTCTGTTTTAGAACTTAACATTAAAATTTTATAATTTGCTAACAAGTCTAAAATTATTCACTACTTTTTTCTTCTCACAAACAAGTTAAGGACGTTATCATGTTTTAACTATCCTTCTAAAGCCCTATATCTATCCTGTGTTTTGTACTACCTAGTCATTTCATTTTATATTTTTCTTTTTTAAGTTATTTTTTCACCTCAAGTAAATACATGAAGATATTTTGTTACTTCTGTGCTATTTCTACTTGGATCTATTTCTTCCTTCTGGGTTTACTTTCCTTCATTTTCAAGTACATCCTTCATTGGTTCTTTTGGTAAGAGCTATGGATGGTAAATTCTCTTAAACTTTGTCTGAAGTTTTCTTTATTAACCCTCCCTCCTGAATGATAGTTTACTTGGGTATAAAACTATAAATTGACAGTTATTTTCTCTATCACCTCAAAGATATTATTGTATTGCCTCTGGCATTTATTCTGATAAAGAGAAATCACTATCAGTATATTTGTCACAAGTTTGTTGTCAACAGGCCTCTTCTTTCTGTTAGCTTTAAGACTGAACTTTTTAAGATTAATGTTCTACAATTTGACTCTGATCATTTAGGGGTTTTATTCTGTCCTACTCAATCTACCTGTCCTCCTCAACTCTGGGAAATTCATAGCCATTAGATCTTCAAAAATCTCTTCTCTACCATTCCCACAATTTTTATTTCTTTATAGTTCCTCCTATATTTTAAATAAATAACTTAGTGCTATCTTTCAAATTATTATTTTTTTCATGCTTGTCCAATCTGGCATTTATTCTATTTGAGCATTTTATTTCTATGATTATATATTTAATTACTAATTTATTTTTTGAAAAATTTAAATATTCACATGTTCTTCATTCACTAATAGCCTATTTTTGCTCATTATACTTTCCTTTATGAATCTCTGATCAACCCTCATATATGTTTACAAGTCTTCTTCAAATTGTTTTATTAATTCTATTGCATGTGCCACGATACATCTAGTCATGGATTTTCTTGTCCACCTTTCAATTTTTTCATGTTTTTTTTTTTTTTATAAATTTGGTTTGTAGGCATGGTTTGGATAGAAAAATTGTTGTTTTTCTGTGGTGGAGATGGAGGGTTGAATATGTCTGTATCTATTTACTCTTCCATGTCTAGCCTTTTCTACCTTCACCTGGGCTTCTGGAACTCAGGGCCAGAACTAGGTCCCATATGGGAAACTAGAAGCTCTTGCCCCAAAAGCACTCACAGATACAATCACTGAGCCAGGAGATTCTCTTGGCCCATAACTGAAAGGTGTATAACTTCATACAAGCTAAAAAGTGGTAACTATTCACACCAGTGGGGAGAACCACCTCCTAAGGCTGTTGAAAAGCAGTGATCTTGGCACCAATAGGGCATCTTAGTCCCAATTACCCCATGAGGCCTCAACGCCAAGCCTCTCCTGCCTCCATGGGAATCCAGAAACCATCAGGACCCCAGCACAGCTCTCAGATCTGTATTTCTTTTCATTTTTCTGAACTGCAGAGAAAATGTGTCCTATATTTGAACTATTTGGGTTTTTTTTTTTCTCTTTTGTTATATATTATCATATATCATCTGGGACATGGCAGAGCTGAGTGGCCTCAAAACATAAACTTTCAATCTCATTCTGACATGTTACCCATCCTTCAAAAACCAGATAAATGCTCAGTTTCACCTCCCCACTGTGGTCTACAATTTTTCCTCTGCTCCAAACACACACCAGTGTTTCTGCCATAGTAGTTCTTCAAGACACAGCTCAGCCTCTTCTTTTTCAAGAATGCCTCCATAACAGTGTCCACCCTTCTCCCCCACCCCTTTATGTGTCCCTCGCCCTCAACAGATTGTAAGCTTCGTGAGCATAGGTTGGATTCCTTTCATCTCTTATTCCCTCTTAAATTTCATTAGGAGTGCTTGATCAATATTTAATGAATGCATACTTACTTGAGTTTTAGAAAATCCAAATGCATAGGGACTTATTTTGACTTTTCTAAAATCAGCCAGCAAGGCTAAAAATAAAAAATAAAACTAAAACAACTCTTCTCTTAAAGACGTCCCAAACTCCTAAAACCTATACTCAGATGTCCTGAAAACGTGTAGAGATTTTACAGTCTTCCAACTCCATGAAACCCAAAGCAGTTTGCTCTCCTTGCCATTTTGAAAGATAAATAGGATTTGTGGAGAAATTATGCAAGCTTTCCCTGGAAAATGAAAAGATTTCTACAAAACCCACAGGCAAACTTCTGAAAAGCCAAAATCAACCAGCTTCATTTTACATGTAGGACTTTCTACACCTCAGTATGAAATAATGTGGATGATTAAATCTCACTAAAATTTAAGAAAATCAAGGTACCACACTTCACCAAAGAATATTAATATATACACATATATGTGTACATATTGGCATATGTGTGCATGGATGTATGTCTATACATACGTGAACAAAAATAGCATCTTCGTGCAACTGAATAATGAGATGCATGAATGAGAGAATTTAAGCAATTAACATCATTTAGATAAAGGACACTTAGACTCTAAAGGTAGAAACACCTTATAGTTCTCCCCCAACACAACTTGCTCCCACGACCCCTGAATTTGCAGTACTATCCTTGATGGACTCCTCTATCTTGATTAACTGGATAAGTCTCAGCTTAAATCCTACCTCCTCTGGGCAGCCTTGACTCCTGGCATACCCTCATTGCCCCTTACACACCTCCTTCAGAACAAGTATCAGAATTATTTCTTCACATGTCTGCCCCTCATCACACTGTAGGTCATCTAAGAGCAAGGACCAAGTATTTTTATCTCTGAATCCCAGTCTAGTCCAGTGCTTGTACATGGTAGGTATGTAATACATTTTTGATAAATGAATGAATGAATAAAACCCATGGGTAGAACTATTCTGCAATATATTTTTCATCCAAAAGGAAGCAATAAACAGCTTCTGCTTTATCAAAGAGTCTTCTGCCAAACAAAATCTAAAGGGGATTCTGCAAAGGCATTGCTAACTTTCAGTGTGAACACCATGGTCCTTCTAAAATTAAAGACCCTTAAAAAAAATCTCAGCCATTTTACTCCAGCAAATAAACACTCGAATGACATGTTTTTCTATTAAAAACTCATGGGCCTTAAATTTCTTTTTAATCACAGGATTTAGTATTATTACACGTGTTCCATTAACAGGCATATCCAATGAATTCCCTTTCATAAACACTAGTAAGTTCAGTGCAAACCAGCCAGGTGATTAATTTATAATTCTTGACACATTAGGGAGGTGGGTTGGAGGTAAGAAGTAGCAAGCAAGCCTAGGATGGACTGCCTTTTATGCCAACACGACGGACACACACCGAGAAGGGCACACACATACAAACACCTGAGCACACGTACACACGTGCGCACACACACACACACACACACACACACACGCCGTCCGTGAACACCCACTGTGCTGAACTGGCATTGGCTCCAAATTTGACAAACCAATGCCTGAAGGCAAATAGCTGAGCCTAAACTGTTGCAGGTTCCTTTTCCCATAAAAATAATAATAACGAATAAAAATCACTGGAGCTTGGCCAGAGCCTAATGCAGCACAATTGCTAAATTCAGCATCCTCCTTCCCCACACACACGTACTCCCCACTTGCTCACCACCTCCTTCTTGCCTCTTTAGGCAGGTTATTCTACCTCGAATAAAAAGTCATTCAATAGCTGTTTCAATCCCGAATGCCTAATGCATTAGACTTTCTCCCTAAGGGGAGAAGCCTAAGCCCCAGGGACAGAGATTCTTTCTGCAGGAAGGAGAGGAGCTTCTGAATGGAACAGAGCAGTCACTAACTTGCTGTGATTTTAGGATAGTCAGTTCCTCTCTCTGAGCTACATGAGTACATTTCCATGTGAGTAAATGAGAAGGTCAGCTGTGATGATTCCCTTCACGTCCAACTTTTTATGTTGCACCTGAGAGCATGGACTCCAAAGCCAGACTGATGGGATTCAGATCCCAGCCCTTCGTCTGTTAAATAGTGATGATGATGATGATGATGATGATGATAGATGGATAGGTGATAGATGATGGATAGATACAGATAAATAGATATAGAGAGATAGATAGATAGATAGATAGATAGATAGATAGATAGAGAGAGAGAGATAGAGCTGCTACTCATAGGGTTATAATGAGAGTTAAATGGCATATTTTATATAATGTTTAAAAGGCAGCCTGGTCCATAGTAAGCTCAATATACAGGTTAGTTGCTGTTATAACAACTAAGAAGGGATTTCCAAAGGTTCTACCATTAACACTCCCTGTCTCATTTCTCTATTTCAGAATAAGAGAGTGATGAACAAAAGCCAAACTTCACATTTGCTTCCAGACACATGAGGAGAGAGATGTTCCAACGAATCCCTAAGACCCATAGCCCTTGGGCCCCAGGTCAGGTAGGCCCGCAGGGAGGGGGGGACGGTCACTGGCCCTGTCGGGAGGATGGAGGATTGAACGGGAGGAGAGCCACAGTCAGGAATAAATCGTGCTGGCAAAGCAAGAGGAACTCACACGGAGCCTTGGCCACACAGCTTTTGGCAGCATCCAGGCCTCTTCATCTCTCAATTTCATGGTCACCAAAAATCACACATAAAAAGCCCAGTGACTAAATGAATATGGAAACGGAACAGCCTGAAACCCCCAAGATGTGGTCAGTCTGGGTCACCTTCAAGACGTGCGGTGGCATCCAAGGACGATGGAAGGTGGGTCTCGGTGACCTTCACTAGGGCATGAGAAGCGGATGAAAATGATATTTTAATCCCCTGAGCTATCGGTGCAGACACCTTCACAGGATCGAAGTCCAAGACAGAAAAACAAACATAGTTCAAATTATTCAATCTTCCAATATCCAAGTTCCTAGGAAGATTTCCTCCTAAATGAGTCACTGGAAACTGCTATTTAAAAAGCAAGTATTCATTTTCCTTTTTTAAAAGCTTGAATACATTGCTGAGTAATAATAACAAGGGAACAAATAACAACCATGTAAACTGAGGCCAGAGGAATGGACTGCAAAATGATTATCCTTGATTCGTGCATTTACCTGGAACCCAATCGACAACGGGCTCTCTCTTTCTTTATTCCCCTCCTAACAGAGCCCAGAAACCAAGGATCTCATCCCCAGAATGTCCACTGAAGGGCTGTGTGTCGCTGAGAAATCTCTTAGTTTCTCTGGGCTTATGGCATCATGTATTCAACAATAACATTATATCCATCTTAGCCCATGTTCCCAAAGGTTTTAGGCCATCATCCATCAGTTCCCACCCTCCACTGGGAGAAGGTCTCCCCATGAGATGCTTAACACCCTTACACATGCAGGTTTCCACATGCATTCATGAGAATGCAGGTGTCCCGCAGGTGTCCCAGGGGGTTGATAGGCACAAGAGGTGTCTAATATATCACTCCTTGTAAAACTACAGTGCACCGATAGAACTGTAACTTAAATCATAGACCTTAGTAAATAATAATATATCAATACCAGCTCATGAGTTACAACACTTGTAAGATATTAATAATTAGGAAAACTGTGTGCAGGGAAAGAAGGCATATGTGGGAACTCTCTGTACTTCCTGCCTTGTGTATCTGTAAATCTAAAACTAATCTAAAAAATAAGCAATTAATTTTTTAAAAATAAACAAACAACAACACACACACACACACACACACACACACACACGCACGCACACACACACAAACCAGTTGTAATTCTACCCATCTCCAGCACACCTAACAACATATCTTGTATCAGTAAGCTCGGGCTGCTATAACAAATAGCCTTAGACAGGGGGGAGTACAAACAACAGAAATTTACTTCTCCCAGTTCTGGAAGCTGGAAGTCTAAGACCAGGGTGCCAGTGTGGCCAGGGTCTGGTGAGGACCCACTTTCAGGCTGAAGACAGATGACTTCCCTTCGTGCCCTCACATGGAGGAGAAAGAGCAAGCTAACTTTCTGGTCTCTTCATTTAAGGGAACTAATCCCATTCACAGGGGCTCAATACTCATGATCTAATTACCTCCCAAGGGCCCCACCTCCTGTATCATCACATTGAGGATTAAATTTCAACATATGAATTTGGGGGGCACACAAACATTCAGTCCATAACATTCATCTTGCCCACAAGGTTTATTTTTTTCCCCATGGCACTCATGGCTGATATAGCATTATTATAATTATAGTTATGTTTATTTTGGTGTCTACCCCATTCCGGACACAGACACAGTATGGAATGCATCATCTATGAGGATAAAGGTATTTCTATCTTATGTTCGCTGATATATTCGTTCCCCAGTATTGCCTAGTGCATAACAGACATTTGAAGACTACTTTTAGGATGAATTAATAAATGAGTGAATAAATGAATACATGAACAACCTTAGCAGTCTCAAACTCCTTGGCAGACTAACAGGAGAACAGAGAAACCAGTAGAGATAGGAAATAACCCATGGGCAAAGGAAAGGGATGGTAAGGTTTACACTGGGCTCATCAAGCCCCCCTTCCCACTCTCCACACCCATGAAATCAGCAAGAAGCTAACCTGGAACCATCAATCATCTAGAGCCAACTGAGAAGCCCAAGTCAATGGCAAGAAGCACAGATTATCAAAAGGTGGCCTCTTAGGGGCAAATTTTAACCGTGCCCCGTTTGAGGATTAGACAGAAGCCCTGGGATTGTGGCTCTAAGGGGAGTGATTCCAGCCCCCTGGATTATTTGCAATCAGTGTGCATGGGGAGGACTAGGAGATGAACAAGTGGTGATGCTGAGGATTAGCCAAGTGCAGACTTAAGAGGCCAGATGTCGAGGGCTTACTCTATGTGCTCCATTTGGACTTTCCTGTGTAAACTTCACAGCATCTCTGGGAGACAGAAAAACTGTTACCCCCATTGTAGCAAAAACAATATCAGGAGTTCTCACTGCTGTGTTTTATCCAACACACAGGAAGGCCTCCCACGACCACTTGCCTGGATTCAGAAAAGGACCCTATGCCTGGCTTCTGGCTAGTGGAATGTAGGCAGAAGGGATGCACCCACTTTCCAGTGTGGTTCATCAGAGATCAGCATTTTGTAGTCTTTCACTCTCTCCCTCATCAGACCGCAAATGAGGAAGGAAAGAGGGAAGGCAGAAAGGAGGGAAAGGAGTAAGGGAGGGGAGGAGGGACAGGAAGGAAGGAAGGGAGGGAAGAAGGGAAGGAGCAAGGGAAAGACGGAAGGAAGGAAGGAAGGAAGGAAGGAAGGAAGGAAGGAAGGAAGGAAGGAAGGAAGGAAGGAAAGAAGGAAGGAAGGAAGGAAAGAAGGAAGGAAGAAAGAGTAAGTGTGTCAAGCTACTGAGAATTGCTCTGTTACCACAGCTGGAATTATGCAACCATTTTACACAGGAGAAAACTGAGGCACAGTTGTAATAGTAATTTGCCTTAGTTGGTATTGCAGCTGACACTTGAACTCAGGAAGTTGGACTGAGCCCTTGAGCTTCATCCACTACACGTGTAAGTTCCAGAGGGCCTAAGTTCCTTTCTTCAGTGCTGTTCGCTCACAGTAGGCGAGCCCAGAGACCAGCATCAGGGAACATCTCACACTTACAGTAGGGGGACAGGCAGAGCAAACAGGTTCTACAGAATGAGGTCGCCCAGGAATTCTGTGTCTATGCACAAGCTACATACTTAATTTTGAGACAGATGGTATATGGCATTTTCTGTTCATTAAATTCCTCAATATAACTTTATGGTAAGAATGCTTGTCTTGTATTTCATATAGTCCCAGGAGTGCTAGGAAAGGGGATTAAGCCACCCAGCAACACTGCATGAAATTAATTAACTGGCAGAATTCACAAATGCTCACTACATTACGGTACTACATGCAGAGGAAAAGAAGGTAGTGGAAAAGGACACTTGATGATCTCCGGGAAGAAGGAAGGAAGAGCCCGTGCACACTCACTCTGGGGCAATCTTGAGAAGGAGTGTCTGTTTACTTTATTTCATTTATCCCATCATCCCGCCAACACTGCAAAAGAGGCATTATTGTCTCCATCTATACAATGGATGTATAGATGTCTCCATCTATACAATTGTATAGGGACAATAATTATATAATAATTATTATGTCGTATAATATAATTATAATTACAGTTAATCTCTACCTTAAGGTAGAGAAGAAAGTCAACACCAGCTCTCACTGGAGGCAGAGTTCAAACTTTTTCACTACAACCCATGGCCCCTCAACAAGATTGTTTTTAACTGAAATGAGTTCTGACAGAAGAAAAAGAGCCACCTGAGATGGGTTAGGGCATCTCCTTTCCTGGAACTGTTCCAACAAAATTGATCCTAAAGCCAATTTCTATAAAGCAAGTTCAAATTTAGTATTGACCCTCAGAGTTGGGAAAATGAGTTAAGTTGTTTTATAGAACAAGGTGGAAAGACAATAATAGCTGATTTCTACCAAATGCTTACTAGGTGCTCAACACATTATGTGTGTTATTTTTGTCACATTCCCAACAAATCTATGGGATATGCTGTTATTAGTCCCATGTTGACAGATGAGAAAGTGGGGAAAATCAGCGGATAACTCATACACCTACAGCCACACAGCTGGCCTCAGCCAGAATGGAAGCACAGGTAATCTGATGGTGGAGGCAAGGACCCCTTTAAAACCTACACCAAGCCAGACACTGTGCAAGGCATGTTTCACCTATCAATTTGTTTAATACTCAAAGTTATCCTATTGTTACCCCTATTTATAGATGAGCGAACCAAAGTATGGGAAAAATTAAGTAAGATGAAGTATCCACAAGTCTACACAGCTTGTACACGGCAGAGCCAGAAGCCAGATGCAGGTGGGTTGGTTCCAGTGTCTATTCTTGTAACTGCCACTCTGCACTGTCTGCTTCCAGAACCTACTCACAAATACACTAACTATAATTTTTCCCTTGGCTAGAGGCCACAACCGCACAAAGGGAGTGTCTCCGCTGTATTTAGTGACAGCATGATTCCTCACCCTCCACCCCCAGTCACCTGCCCCAAATTTCCAATTCTGTACTGTTATAGACTGAATGTGAGTGCCCTCTCTACCAAATTTGTATGTTGAAGTCCTAACCCCAGTGTGCTGGTATTTGGAGGTGAGGCCTTTGGAAAGTAATTAGGGTAAGACACAACCATGAAGGTAGGGCCGCAAGATGGTATTAGTGCCTTTATAAGAAAAGATACCCAGTAGGGCACCTGGGTGACTCAGTCAGTTAAGCATCTGACTCTTGATTTTGGCTCAGGTCATGATCTCATGGTCCTGAGATCGAGCCCTGAGTCAGGCAGGCTCTGTGTTGAGCATGAAGCCTGCTTGAGATTCTCTCCCTCCCTCTCCTTCTGTCCACAGCACCCCCCCCAAAAAAAAAAAAGAAAGAAAGAAAGAAAGAAAGAAAGAAAGAAAGAAAGAAAGAAAGAAAGAAAGGAGGGAGGGAGGGAGGGAGGGAGGGAGGGAGGGAGGGAGGGAGGGAGGGAGGGAGGGAGGAAGGGAGGAAGGAAGGAAGGGAGGAAGGAAGGAAGGAAGGAAGGAAGGAAGGAAGGAAGGAAGGAAGGAAGGAAGGAAAGGAAAGGAAAGACACCAAAGAGCTTGAAGCCTGCTTGCTCTGTCCTGCGACTCCCATAAGCCTGTGAAGACTCAGCAAGAAGACAGATATCTGCAAGTCAGGAAGAGGGCTCTCAGAAATTGAATCAATCAGCACCTTGATATTGGACTTCCCAGCTCCCAGGACAGTGAGAAATAAATGTCTGTTGTTTAAGCTACTTAGTTCATGGCATTTTGTTATAACAGCCAGAGCTGACTAATACAGGTATCCATACCTATACCCTCTTGAGAATTTCTCCTGAACCTGACAACTTCAATTGCATCAGGACTGCATCTCTCAGTCTCCTAGAATTTAGTTCTAGTCTCCCTTTTCTTCAATATTTCCAGGAGCATGATGAATGAAAAAGATTTGAAATGAATTATTAAAATTTCCACTAGTACGAAAACCTCAGCACACCTCCTCAGATGATGTCTCTCCCCTTCAGATGTACCTGAACAGGAAAGCGATCCATGTGAGAGGATCCAGAATGGATGAAATTACAGACATGTCATGTTCCTTCCCTGTATTCGTTCCCTACCACTGCATGACAAATTAATCCAAAACTTAGAATTAGCTTTTATTATCACATAGATTCTTTTGACCTACAATCTGGGCACAGCTTATCTAGGTTCTTCAGTTCAGGGTCTCATAAGCATTGGCCAAGGCAGCCTGAGTCATCTCAGCTCAACTGGGGGAAGGAAAGGGGGTACAGGGAAGATTCACTTCCATACTCATTCACAAGCCTTCCAGAGACATCAGCTTTTAGTCGCATGAGCCTAGTCTTAGACCTATTCCCAACACAGAGTTTACATCCCCCAGAGTAAGGTCTATTAAAAAGAGATACAGAGCAGGTACCCAAGATGGAAACTATAGTCTCTTTGCAACCTGATCTTGGAAGTGACATCCCATCACTTCAATTATATTCTATTCATGAGAAGTGAGTCTGCAGGTCCAGCCCACCCTTAAGGGAAGCGGGTTATATAACAGTGTAAATACCAGAAAGCTGGGATCATTGAAGGCCATTTTAGAAGCTGCCTACCACATTCCCTACATTGAAATTCCCTAGAAATTAGAGCTACTTATAGTAATCTGGCAGTTTACTACAGCTGATTATGATGAGTTATCTATCAGATGAAAATCTTAACTTGAGTAATAGATACTCAATAGAAACAGGCCTAAACAGTGTGGAAATGTATTCTTCCAATAACTACTAAACTGCCAGGCTCTCTCCAATAAGCTTGCCAAACATGTACAAGATTCAGCATTAGGTGATTTAGGGCTTCATCCAGATCATCAGAGCACCTCTCTCTCTCTCTCTCTCTCTCTCTCTCTCTCTCTCTCTCTCTCTCTCTCTCAGTCTGTCTCTCTCTCTCTCTCAATCTGTCTCTCTATTGCCTCTACCATATATTATGCTCACTGTACCTCAGGGCTATCTCCCCTCTCCATCAAAGATGGCTGCCAGCAGCCATTTTAGGCTCTCCAAACTCAATTCTCGCTTATAAAGTGAATATGAAATAGATGCTTATCTCATTATTTCCTATAAAATTGTTGTTGTTGTTGTTGTTATCATTATAAACATAAAGGAAGGTTCTATTAGGTCCTAAGGAGTGAGGAGTCCTGGGAAAATCATAATATTGGATCCAACACAAATTGAGGAGCATGTCAATGAGAGCCTTGCAGAAGAAAAAAAAATGTGGTATGTGGATCAGGGTGTTTTATTTATTTGCATTGGTGGGGAAGGGACAGAGAGAGCTGGAATTACGGATCCTTATATGAGTCTACCTTGCCTACTTTTTAGTGAAAATCCTACTTTTGAGTGGAAATCCTTCCTTCCACCCTGGCCTCTGTTTTCCTGAGTTATAACACTGTTCTTTATGACACTATCTTGCTCTAATTTGCTCACACACTCCTCTCCTTTAGTAGATAAGTTCCTTGAGACTAGAGGCTATGTTTTATTTTATAGGTATATCCAACACCTACCACTGTGCCTCTACTAGCCAGAGTTCTCCAGAGAAACAGAACTGAGAGAGAGAAAGAGAGATTATAAAGAATTGGCTCAAACAGTTATGGAGGCTGAGAAGTCCATACCCAGGAGAGTCAATGGTACAATTCCAGTCTGGTCCAAAGGTTTGAGAACCAGAAGAGGCAATGGTATAAGTTCCAGTCCAACTGTGAGTCCAAAGGCTGGAGAAGACTGAAGTCCCAGCTCAAAGATGGTCAAGCAGAGAGAGAGAATTCTTTCTTACTCAGCCTTTTATTCTATTCAGTCCTTCAATGGATTGGATAAGGCCCACCCACATTGGGGAGGGCAATCTTCTTTCTTCAGTCTACGGGGTAAAGGGTTAATCTCATCAAGGACACTCTCACAGACACAGTCAGTACCATATTTAATTATCTGAGCATCCCTTAGCCCAATCAACCATGACATAAAATCAATCGTTGCAATGCCTGACACATATATCAAAAAATTGATAGGGTCACTTGAGTGGCTCAGTTGGTTGAGCATCTGACTCTTGCTTTCAGCTCAGGTCATGAGATCGAGCCCCACATTGGGCTCTGCACTGACAGCACAGAGCCTGCTTGGGATTCTCCCTCCCTCTCTCTCTACCCCTCCTCTACTTATGTGTTTTCTTTCTCTCTCCCTCAAAATAAATAAATAAAACATTAAAAAATAAAAATAAATAATAAATTTTTTTTAATGGATAAGTATGGTGAAAACATCTATCCCATTGCACTCCTGATATTATATCTAATACCCACTCACTAGACTCTCTGGTTCCCAGCATCACCTCCCCAAGGTTTCAAATTTTCTTCTAAAAAGAACACTTGGGTCCTCATCATACACTAGTATGGCTGAGCGAGAACAATGTAACTATCAGCTTACATAATAATAGCTACCAATTCTGTGAGTGCTTTCTACATGCCACAGACTGTATTAAAATGTTGACTAATTTAATGTCTCATTTACTGTCACAATAACCCAATTAGGGCAACATAATTATTAGCCCCTGTTTAACGTATAGGGAAACTGAATCTCAAACATGGGAAATAGGCAGATACTACTCTGAACTCCAAGAGTGAACCTCAGAGTCAGGATGGTGAACCACTCTGTTGTGGTCGTTAACAGGTTCAGGTTCTGTCTGGCCAAAGTCCACCAGTTGAGGAAGAGAAAAGGGTGGTGTGGGGAGAAAGGGACAGCTCTGTGACCAGGGGTCTTAGAGTCTTAGGGAATCTTAGAAAAGTGAAAGTTCTAGAGTAAAGAGTAATAGAAATAGAGCTTACTGTGCCTGAAAATACAGAGATAAGGTGGGAAGTCACTATTCCAATAAGAGAGAGAGATGTGGAGGCCCAGGTGGGGCTGGGGAGAAAGGGCAGAATCCATGAGGACCCTGGAGAGGAAGCAGTGGTACTTCCTTCAGAAGGAAGATGTACCGAAGCAGTTGTCCCCATGGGTGGCTGCCCATCAGCAGTGAGAACTTTTGAGCTTTTGCTCATTGCTCATCTCCCACAAACCTGTTGCTATATTAGGCTTCGACACCCACACGAGGCCTCTGCGGGTGGTGTTATCTCCAGTTTGTGGATGAAAAACTGAGTGTTTAGAAAGGTTAAGAAAATGTCTGAGATCGAATGAATAGGTCGATTGCAAGACAAAAGGAAGACATCAAATCTCACAAGGCACTTTTGTGAATAGTGTGATGTGCAAGCGTGCATTTCAACAACCCAGCTTGATGGTTCTTATTCTCTGGCAATTCGGGAAACACCGAGTCCATCTGTATGGACACACATCTCTGACTAATAGACCCTGTACAGCAGTCAGCTGGAGGCTGGTAGCTGGGGGCACAGAGCAGTGGCAGATTCCTGTTGGGGGCGGGGGGGCAGAGGTGCAGATGGTTTGGGTGTCAGAGCAGGGACCGACATGGGTAGGACAGCCTTGACAATGGTGTTGACAACCACCAGGAAGGCAGCACAGTGATGCCCTGAGGTGAATGTTGGGGGTCTGACGTATCCGGACCAGGCTCCCTTTAACCAGCTGTGTGGCCCAGGCAGGTCACTCGAACTTTCTGAGTCTCAATGTCCTCACATGTAACTTGGGGCTCGTGAGGCCTCCCTTGCAGGATTACTGTGGGGACCACCCACCCTGTGTGAAGTGC
Source organism: Felis catus (assembly GCF_018350175.1). Classification (NCBI taxonomy): domain Eukaryota; kingdom Metazoa; phylum Chordata; class Mammalia; order Carnivora; family Felidae; genus Felis; species Felis catus. Next base: position 195,794,519 of record NC_058371.1, on the reverse strand, counting down.
CAGGAACAAGGTAGCTGCTCCACAGTGGTAAATCTTATTGTCGTCCACTCCATCACAGGGCCCAGACCCACCTTTGCAGTGTCTCAGTCCAGTGGCCTAGTGTGACAGGACACCGCAGCCCAGGGGCTCATCACAAGCGTTTTTCTCGCAGCTATGGAGGCTGGACATCCACGGGCAAGGAGCCAGAAGATCCAGTGTCTGGTTACAGACTGCCAGCATCTTGTCTTGTTGCGTCCTTACATGGTGGAGAGCAGAGTGAGGGAGTGGGTTCGCTGGTTACTCTTACGCAGGCCCTCATTCCACCAGGGGCACCCCCCTTGTGGCCGCATCTGATCCTAATCGCCTCCCAAAGGCCCACCTCGTTATACCATTGCACTGGAGAGTAGGGCTTCAACACACAAAGGGGGCAGGATGGGGCAAGTGTTCGGTTGATAACAATGAAGAAGCTGGAGGGGTCAGGATTTCGGAAACGATAGCAACAGGAAACCTTGCGTGCACCTGTGGGGGGGGGGGGGCACATGTATGTGTGTGCACGTGTGTGTGTGTGCATGCCTGGGCAGCGCTGTCCAACAACATCCACCTCCGATATCCAACTTGGCCTTGCAAGGCCCATCCTGGCAGCCTGGGAGGGGCCAAGGCGGGGACTGCCTTCGCAACTTCCGGAAACAGCGAACAGAGGTGGACCCAGGTGCAGGGAGCTGCCCCAGGTTTCCCAGAGGAGACAGAGGGGTCAGAGCTAAGAATGCAACCTTCTTCTTCCAGCAATTCATCCACAGCACTCTTCCCGGGGCTTGAATCTGAGAAGCTGGGGAGGCCTCATTCCCCAACAGGTGGTATTAGAAGTGGGAAGGCAGAGAGAAGGAGGGAAGGAAACGAGGCAGTTACCAACTTGGACAAGGGCCCCGATCTCTACGAAGTGGTTGACGTGTTGCTTAAGTTTGTAAGCGGATCGGAGAGAAGCCCAGCCCAGCTCCATCGCTGAGTAGAGCTTATTGGCACTAACAGTGCGTTTGGTGCCACCTCCTTCACGCAGACGCACAGTGAGCCTCAGCAAGCCAAGTGTCACCCTTCTCCTTCAGTCCCTTTTCTGGCTGCCCATCACGAATGATCCAGAAGCCGGGTCACTGGCAAAGCCCTGATCCCCAGGGTCAGTTCCCTTTAAGGGAGTGGGGGGGGGGGGGGGGCGCGGTGCGAAGGGCACTGGTCCACTTCAGACGTGGGCTCCTCCCCTTTCTCAGAGCAGACAGATTGGCCAGGCTGACTGAGCCTAGGCGTCCTTTCCTAGGAAGTGAGGGAGGAAGAGAGAAGAGGGAGAAATGGATTCAGCCTATGTTTTTTTTTTTTAATTTTTTTTTCAACGTTTTTTTATTTACTTTTGGGACAGAGAGAGACAGAGCATGAATGGGGGAGGGGCAGAGAGAGAGGGAGACACAGAATCGGAGACAGGCTCCAGGCTCTGAGCCATCAGCCCAGAGCCCGACGCGGGGCTCGAACTCACGGGCCGCAAGATCGTGACCTGGCTGAAGTCGGACGCTTCACCGACTGCGCCACCCAGGCGCCCCCAGCCTATGTTTTATCATGTATCTGCTCTAGTGCCGGCACAACCCCACATTCCAAGAATGCAGCAGTCAACGGGACAGACGCTGGCCTGCCCTCCCGGGGCTTAGGCTCACATGGGCCATACGTGGAAACTGCTTGGAGTGAGAGCCTGCCATCAATTCCCAAGAGATTTTACCTACCGAAGGAAGGTCAGGGAGTCAACAAAAGCACAATTACTTGTTTCCTCCTGTTATATTCCTTCCCCCAGACTTGATCTCTTCCTGCTATTAAGAACGGCTAGAATTAGGGGCCCCTGGGTGGCTTCATCGCTTGACCATCCACTCTTTTTTTTTTTTCAACGTTTATTTATTTTTTTGTGACAGAGAGAGACAGAGCATGAACGGGGGAGGGGCAGAGAGAGAGGGAGACACAGAATCAGAAACAGGCTCCAGGCTCTGAGCCATCAGCCCAGAGCCTGACGCGGGGCTCGAACTCCCGGACCCCGAGATCGTGACCTGGCTGAAGTCGGACGCTTAACCGACTGCGCCACCCAGGCGCCCCTGACCGTCCACTCTTGATTCCAGCTTAGGTCACGATTCAAGGGTGGTGAGATCGAGCCCGAGTCAGGCTCTGTGCTGAGCATGGAACCTGCTCAGGATTCTTTCTCTGCCTCTGCCCCTCTCCCCTACTCATGTGTGCTCTCTCTCTGTCTCTCAAATAAAATTAAAAAAAAAAAAACCCAGCTAGGATCACTTTAGATTTACATTCAGGGCAACAGGACAATGAGAGGAATACAAAGTAATGGGAGAGGCCAATACGGTCAGCATATAAATATCTCTTTCAGCTTTGTATTTGAACTTAGGGCCCTACAACCCTCCATTGCCCCCACCTCCAGCACATATATTAATAACTAATTCTCCCAAAAGGAAATGCCTGTCTGTTAACTGGACCAAGGATGCCACTGTAGCAGGGTTCAGCCAACTTTTCTGTAAAGAGTCAGATAGTAAATATTTTTAGGCTCTGTGGGCCAAGGGAAAAATGGGAGACATTAGGTGGTTACTTTTATCACAAGAGAGTACACAAATCTCTCCAAGCTTGTTATTGATGAACTCCAAACTGTCATAGAAATTGAGCACTTTTTCCTAATATATTTGTGAGAAAAATCCAGTTCTTCGAGGGATGACATTTTGCTTTACTGGGGTGCGAAGCTGATGTTCTCTGTCATCAAAGTTGATCTCAAATGTCATCTGTGAATGTTTATCTGTAATGTCATTTCACACATTTCATCTTTGAAGATGTATTCTTCTTGTGATGTGTTTTGTTTAGCTATTTTTTTTAATTTTTTTTAATGTTTATTTAGTTTTGAGAGAGAGAGAGACAGAGACAGAGCATGAGCAGGGGAGGGGCAGAGAGAGAGGGAGACACAGACTCCAAAGCAGGCTCCAGGCTCTGAGCCATCAGCACAGAGCCCGACGTGGGGCTCGAACTCACAGACCGTGAGATCGTGACCTGAGCTGAAGTCGGACGCTCACCCGACTGAGCCACCCAGGCGCCCCTTGTTTAGCTATTTAAAATGCAAAGAACAAAACAAAATAAAACAAACATTTCTTAGTTTATTGACCATTTAAATACAGGCAGGGGTGTCTCCCACGACCCCCACCCCAGGCCCTCCCCCATCTCTGCCTACTTTGCTGATCCATACAATGTAGTTACAGGGCCTGTCTGCTAGATGGGGAGTTCCTGATTAGAAGGCTGGCATTTTCACAACCAGCTCTTGCTGTTTCCTTCCTCAGTAAGTAAACATAATAAGCAACTTTAATAATTACTATTCATCAAGAAGGAAGGAAGGAAGGAGGAGAGACAGGGAGGGAAGAAGGAAGGGAGGGAGGAAGGGAGGAAGAAAGGGAGGGAGGGAGGGAGGGAGGGAGGGAGGGATGAAGGAAGGAAGGAAGGAAGGAAGGAAGGAAGGAAGGAAGGAAGGAAGAGAGGGAGGGAGGGAAGAAAGAAGGAAGGAGGAGAGAGAGGGAAGGAAGAAGGAAGGGAGGGAGAAAGGAAGGAAGGGAGGGAGAAAGGAAGGAAGGGAGGGAGAAAGGAAGGAAGGGAGGAAGGGAGGAAGGGAGGGAGGAAGGGAGGAAGGGAGGGAGGGAAGGAGGAAGGAAGGAAGGAAGGAAGGAAGGAAGGAAGGAAGGAAGGGAAGAGAGAAGGAAGGAAGGAGGAGAGAGAAGGAAGGAAGAAGGAAGGGAGGGAGGAAGGGAGGAAGGAGGAGAGGGAGGGAGGGAAGAAGGAAGGGAGGGAAGGAAGAAGGAAGGGAGGAAGGGAGGGAGGAAGGGAGGAAGGAAGGGAAGGAGGAAGGGAAGAAGGGAGGAAGGAAAGGGAGAGAGAGAAGGAGGAAGGAAGGAAAGAAGGAAGAAAGGAAAGGGAGGGAGGGCAGGAGGAAAGGAGGGAGGAAGGAAGGAAAGAAGGAAGGAAGGAAGGAAGGAAGGAAGGAAGGAAGGAAGGAAGGGAGGGAAGAAAGGAAAGAAGGAGGGGAGAGAGGGAAGGAAGAAGGAAGGGAGGGAGAAAGGGAGGAAGGAGGAGAGAGAGGGAAGGAAGAAGGAAGGGAGGGAGGAAGGGAGGAAGGGAGGGAAGGAGGAAGGGAAGAAGGGGGGTGGGAAGGAGGAAGGAAGGAAAGGGAGGGAGAGAAGGAGGGAGGGAGGGAGGGAGGAAGGAAAGAAGGAAGGAAGGAAAGGGAGGGCAGGAGGAAAGGAGGGAAGGAGGAAGGAAAGAAGGAAGGGAGGAAGGAAGAATGGAAGGAAAGAAGGGAAGGACAGAGGGAGAAGGGAGGGGAAAAGTATATTTTTAAGACCTACTATGTTGCAGGCCTTGTGCTAAATATTTTATACCTAATACCTCACTGAATCCTAATAATCCTCTAAGGTGCATGTTACCCGTTGTACAGATAAGGAAAGTAAATCTCAGAGAGGTTAAGCAGTTCGACCTAAGTCACAGAGCAAACGAGTGGCAGAGACCAGCTCCCCACTCAGGCAAGGGTTAACTCAGAAGCCCTGTGTCCTATCCACCTTTGACTGCTTCCCTGGAACCTGTCAAATCCACAACCCAAAATGCAGGTCATCAGTGTCACTGTGTTCTTGTTGGTTGGTCTCTCTGTTTTGGAGATGCACACAGATAAAGCCCATTTCTGCAGAAGCCACACCTGGGCGCATCCAATCTTTTCCTTGAAAACCAGGAGAAAAGAACAGCTTCGAGTTCGAGCCGCGTCCTGGCACGGCGAAGTGTTTGAAAAGAAAGGGCCCTTTGTCGCTGGTGTTGCACCGTGGACGTAATCTCATTTTCAGCTAATCAATTCATATACAGTAAAAAGCCTAATGTGATTCCTCATTAGCCGAGGGCCATAAAGAAGCCGGTTCCGAGGCTGCACTAAATCCCAAAATGGCTGGCACCTCCCTGCTTGGCGATTATCAAATTGGCTGGCATTAATCATTTTTAATGGCCAATCTGTGTGTGTGTGTGTGTGTGTGTGTGTGTGTTTTATTTTAAAAAGAAAAAAAAAGGGGGGGAGCGTAGCCTTGTCTGATTACTGGCGTAAAAGAAAACAAGCAGGCTTAGTAAAATTTCATTTTTTTTTTTAAAAAACATAGTGGGAGAGAAGCAAGGGGAGGCAGGGAGCCCGAATCACTTGTGTTGGGTATTTAGCTGTGACCGGCAAAACAGACCATCAAGAGGGGGCCTTTCAGCAGAGGCCTGCAGGGGGAGGCCGTCAATGGCCCCTTTATTTGGGAAAGATGGATTATTTTAAATAAATTACAGAGCACTTTCGCTGAATAAACAGCGCCTCCGTGGCTGCGGTGCGCTGCACATGCTTAATTGCGCCACAGAAAATCCTAAGTGACTCTTGAGCCTGGGTCCCGCCTTTGATTTTGCTGATAGGGCCTGAGTCGTCCGGTCGGGCCCAGATGGTTCCAGGCTGCAGGGCAGGGCCACGGAGAAGAAAACAGCGAGTCTGATCGGGAACATATACTTAGAATATTTCGGAAAACCAGAAGGACGGAGGGTTCCCAAAAGTGCACAAGGCTGCCTCCGAGGCGAGCCGTCCGAGTGTCCTCTTGACTTGCGTTTGATATGTTAAATGCCCCCCACGTTTACGGCGTGGAAACCCACTCGAATGTCTCAGAGATTCTTTGGCCAAAGCAAGAGGACCTTCTCCCCACGCCCTCGCCCCTGCTGGCTCCCCTCCCCCAACGCACACCTCCCCCCACTCCCCAGACCCCGTTCCTGTCCTTTCTCTGAGCCAAAGGTCTACCGTGAGAACTGCACCCAAAGAGAGATTTGTAAATCCTTTTTAAGAAATGCAACACAATCTGACCTTGTTTTAGAAACAGGTTAAAGTGATTTATTATGTGAGGACCTGGAGTGACTACAGGCGGGAGTCAGGCTAATGCCAGGAGGAGGAAGGGGCATTTGAGCCCTTCCCAAGGAACCCAGCCCCAGGCAGGGAGCCTGAATAGGAGGGATGATGAAGAGGCCTGAGCACAGGCCAATCAAGTCAGGAGAACAGGTACCCTATGTTTTGTGGGAGGCACGGAGTATTAATTTTGACAGCCGGTATTACAGAAAGTAAAATGACCCTCATTTGCTAATATCCCCCAAATTGAATTGCAATAAGCAAGCGGCTACCAGTTGCCTTGATGAACGGCAATCAAGGAGGGGGGGAGGGGGGCGGGAAGAAAGATGGATATAGTCAAGCCTCACAAAAATCGTAGAATCTGGGCTTTCTCTTGAGAGTTTCAACACATACTACTTTAATAAGGGACTTACCACCCTCCCCCCGCATGTAGCTGTGAAATTCTTCCCCAAAGGTGACACAATTAATTGCATTTGCAGTTAACACAATTAAAGTGTAGCTGAAAGCCTGGCCTGCACCTAATAAATCTTCAATGTCAAGAGGGATAATCGAGATGATAAATCATCGGGTTATACCACCTGAGAAAGTATATAAAAGCCCAGTATCGTGGGAAAGGATGAGCAATTAACTGATGGATAACAAGCTGGTCCGGCTACCTTAATTGAGATGCCACAATTCTTATCAGACCTCTTCTTCTTGTTTAGTTTTGCATAGAACCCTAAAGACGGCTTTACAGAGACTCATTGCAAACTTGCTGCTCATAAAGTCCCCTCAGAAGATGGTTTGCCAGCAACTTGGACTCGGTGTGTTGATTGTTGAGCTCCTAATCTCTCTTCCATAAATCAGTGGAATTTAGTGAACAAGGAGGCTGACCCTCAAAGGACTTATAATAAGAGGGGGAAGCAGGACATAATACAAAAGGAAAATTAATCCATCCAAAAAAGGTGCCCATCAAACTCTGTAAAATGGGTATAGTCTCAGACAAGTTACTTAAATTCCCCAAGAATTAGACTCCTCATATACTGGGGCATCTGGGTGGCTCAGTTGGTTAAGCATCCAGCTTCGGCGCAGGTCATGATCTCATGGTTTGTGGGTTCAAGCCCCATGTCAGGCTCTGGGCTGACAGCTCAGAGCCTGAAGCCTGCTTCGGATTCTATGTCCCCCTCTCTCGCTCTCTCTGCCCCTCCCCCACCTGCACTCTGTCTCTCTCTCTCTCTCTCTCTCTCTCTCTCTCTCTCAGAAATAGACATTTTTTTTAAAAACGAGGAGAATACTACTGGATTCAAAATTCAAACGCTGTTTTGAGGACTAAGAAAAAAACCAATACAGTGAAATCTGTAACAGTAGGTGTATAATAAATATCTGGATTTTTTTAAGTAAACAAAGGTCGTAGGGGTGAAGGAAAGCATGTCTGATAATGAGACACAAGTCTTATTCAGAGTTCTCAGTGATTAGGAAGACATGTGTGTTAGCAACAGCTTGCTTCCAGATGATAGAAGATCTTAAATACCAACTGTGGGCTTTGTCCTGAGAGTCAAATGGAGCTATGGATGGATTTTGAGGTTGGCAGTGGGTGGTGTTACCAAAGCTGGCATTATCACAGGAATCTGCCCTCTACAGAAAAGGAAGGAGAACGTGAAGTAGGGGCAGAGGTACAGGTGTTTTACCGCCATCTTGTAGACATGAGAGAAAGAACTGGGTGGGGGTGTTTTCAGTATGATTGAAAATGAGAGTGCAAGAAGCAACAGAAGGCAAAGAAGAGGGAAAGCCAAATCTCAGTCTGAAACTTGATTTGGGGGAGACTGGAAAAATTCATTCATTCACTCATTTACTGATTGATTCCAAAACACATTTAATGAGCATCTATTATTTCCAGATACTGTGCTAGAGAATATAAACAAAGAAGAGCTCACATTCTAGCTAGCCTGACAGTCATGTGAATAAACAAATGTATGACACGTCTTATAATCAGTACATGTGTATAATGGTACATAAGGTTAATACGAATGTGCCAGCATCAAACTCTACAAAGTCAGGAAAAGCCCCCCGGGGGATAAGGTGATGTTGGAGCTGGATCTAAAACTTTCCCTAGATGGAAAAGGAAGGAACAGCATCCATGCAGAAGCAACAACATATGCAAGAACACAGAGATGTGAAGTTGAATGCTCTGTTTGGGAAACTTGGAGAAGTTTGTTCCAGCTGTTAAATTGCATGGTCAGGGAAATGAAGCTGGAGAATGTTGGTGGGGGCCACCTCATATAGGTCCTCATACATTATGACAAGTTTCACTTTTACCCCATAGGCCACAAGCAAGCCAACAGAAGCTTTCAGTGCTGTAAGTAGGCCAATGTCGTTAACAGAAACAGGGGCCCTCCAGATGGAGAACTAATAGCAAAAGAAAGACGCTGGATTTGATGTCAAGCATGCTGAATTAGGGGAGACACCAGGTCATCTGTGTGGAAATGTTCAGTACGTAATTATGGAAGTAACTCTAATCTGTAGAGAAGTAGCCGGGTTGAAAGAATTTTCAAGTGGAGGCACAAAGGTGACTGGTAAAGATCGCAATGTTCCAGAAGGGTACAGAGAGAGAAGAGAGGATCCTAAACTCAGCTGTGTAAGCCCTGAGCTCCCAAAGAAGGAAGACGAGCCAGACCACAAAAGGTAGAAGGAGAATGGCTCACTGGAGGAAAGGGAAGCCCAGAGGAGAAAAAAATTAGTAGACTCAGGATAATCCAAGGACAGAGACGGGGCTAACAGAAGCAATCCAAACAACCTGCCGTTGTTGGCACAGGGAGAGAGACTCCAAGAAATGGGGCACAAAAAGTAGAAAACATTCCTTGCCTGATGAAACTCAATATTTATTTGGAAAAGCAAGGTTAATCTTCTTTTTAAAATAGCAAATAATAAAAGACAAGATAAAACTCACTCCGCAGTATGTGGTACCTTTCATAAGAGCGATTGAAAATCTGAGAAGGGCAGGTTTGTGGATGGGCTGGACTGACCTTGGCCTTGAAGGACAGGAAGAAGCTGGCTGGAGAAACAAGATTACAATAGGCCATTCTTGTAGGAGGAAATTCCTGAACTGAGGCCGAGAGTCAGGAATGAGCGTGGTGTTTTGTCAGGACAGCTAGAAGCCCAAGCTGTCGGGCTGAGAATCTGAATTTGAAAAGAGTAGGAAACAAGATAGGATAGGTTGGAATGGAATGGAATATGAGGGCCTTGAAAGTCAGGTAGAGAAATCTGTGTTTGCCGACCCGACCTTCAGTAGAAGTAGACAGCTGAGCACATATCCTCAGTTCCATCCAGTTCTGAGCCAGCTCACAGGCTTCCATTCATTCATTCTTTCATTCACTCCTCTACTGAGTGAGGGATGAGCTGGATGCCAGAGATGCAAAGACCAGGAATGCTCGAGAGACCCAGACAATCACCTCCATTCCTCCTTCCACTTTCATTTGTGCACCAGCCCCGGTAACACACTGCACTAGGATCTAGGTCTACAAAGGCCAGGACAAGCCAGTCTGTCATCAGTAAGATGCCCTATCACTGAGCTCCTTCGCCTGTCTCTTCTTGTAGTGGCCACTGAGAGGCTCTGGAACTACTTTCTCCATTCTTCCATATTAGCTTCTGGCTTACTCTCTCTCTAGCATGACTGCTATCATTCTTGGCAGGTATTTTCACAAATAATCCTTCTATTACGGTGGCTTCTCAATTCCCTTGTCCTCTTCTCCTCCAATGATCTTACCTTCCACCTACCTCAGTCATACTTGAGAACCCATCATGATCAGTTACTGTAGCCTCTTCCTAATCTCAATTTCAAGCCTCCCCCTTCACCCCTTCTCCCAACATTCAGCTCCGGTGATTCTTCTGTTTCCTCAGTCCCTTCTTGTCTGAATCAGATTCCAAAAGCTCTGGACGAAGCCCTCAATCCCCTTGCTTCTCTCTTCTCCACTATGCTCACTAGAAAATCTCAATGAGATTGAATTCCGCTTCTGCCTTGGGCGTTTGAATGTGCCAGGGAAAATGCAATCCAGAGTGATCAGTATCACCCTGAATGTATGACAGCCATTCTCAAGTATGTCTTTAGTGCTACCTGGCAAGCCTAGGACATTGATCTGTGATATCTGTCTCTGCTATGTCCACTCCTTGCTTCTGAAATCCCCAAACCCACTCTCAACTAATAATCTTACATATCAGATATGGGTGAGACTGGAGGTACTTGGGGGTAGGCAAAATTCCTCTCCAGCTGTGAAACCAGATAGGTTATGTACTTTGAAAATACAATGGCAAGACAGGCATAGTATAGGAAAAGAGGTGACAGTTCCCTTGGAAATTCAAAACCTAGAAAGACAAGTATCATCAGACCTCAAGTCTTGAGAATAATCCTCTTTGACTCAGAGTTCTGCCTTCTGGACCCACTAGGGGAACAGTTTCACCCTCAGGAACCTCTGGCTGCACCAGGCAGAAGTCACACCCCACAGCTCCCAGTGGTCACTGTCTGGCCTGTTGAAACAAAGGAAGCAGTATGCATGATTTCTCAATCACCTTCAGGGTCATCATTCCCTTGTCTGGAAGAATAGGGTTCATTTCAACTGAATAACTCTGGTTCTGTCCTGTAGAATCTAAGAAGTCCTCCGTTTTATCCTGCTTCTGTCTTCTTCAGTTCAAACTGGCAGTGTTTCTACTGCAGTGGTTTATTACATCCACTGTTCACACCCATACGGATCTCCTTAACAAATGACTCTTCAGCCACACTCTTGGTGTTCTCTATAATGCGGATAGACTGGCTCCTCTTTAGTTAGCAATCCCTTCCCCCATCCATTTCTCTCCTCTCACACTTCACCATAAGCAGGCGGGAGGAACCAAGTTGTTCCTTCAAAACTTTGCTGAGCTACCCCAGCTTCATCCCTCACAAGGTTGACCTTCCCTTCCTTCCAGAACACACAGGTCAGCCATGTTACTTTCTACTTGGTAACAAGAATTGCCTCTTCTCCATTGTCCAATACAATGCTCCTTGCTCCCATTGAGGACCTCACCAGAATGGCCTTGACCATCATTATTTCTGTCAACATTCAACACTTTCTGTAGCATATGCCACAAAACTCTTCTAAGCCACTACCTCTTACCCAGTTCTAAAGCTGCCTCCACACTTTTGGGTGTTTGTTACAGCAACACCCCACTCTCAGTATCAGTGCCAACTGCTGTCTTGGTCTACTCAGGCTGCTGTGACAAATACCATGGATTGAGTGGCTTAAACAACATTTATTTCTCACAGTCCTGGAGGCTAGGGAGTCCAAGAGCAAGGTGCTGGCAGATTCAGCTCTTGGTGAGGGCTCTCCTCCCAGCTTACAGACAGCTGCCTTCTTGCTACATGCTCACATGGCCTCTTCTTGGGACATGCACATGGAGGGAATCTTTCTGTCTTCTTCTTTGGAGGGTAACTGTCACATCATGAGGGTCGCACTCATGATTTTATCTAAACCTAATTATCTCCCAAATACAGCACCTCCAAATACCATCATGTTAGGAATTAGGGCTTCAACATACAAATTTGGGAGGGCAGGGTAGGGAACACCCGACCTATAACGTTTTATCTCTTATTTCACTGAAAAAATAGACATAATCAAAAAAGAGCTTGCCCACACCTTAAGCTAATCCACCAACCTGCTGGCATATATACCCAAGTATTCTACTTCTCCCACCAGTTGTGAAAATGACTTGACCATGCTCCTGGCTAGGGTTAAGCTAGGCTTGGAACAATTACACCAGACTCTGGCAGTTTGGGGACATTTCCTCTAGGAGATAAGATGGGGAAGATAGGAAGGATTTGTCAGTGAGGGTAAAGGATATGCAAGCACACAGACATGCTGGGCCTGTTTGGGGAGTTGGAGGGTAGTCACTTTGACTACAGTGTGCCTGGTGGCCTCCAGGACAGTAGAGGACAAGCTTTATTATCTGTGTTGCGAAGGATGGAAGTATTCTGTGAAAAATGGGGATTGCCTCAGCATTGCAGTCAAACCCAATTCCTTTCAAGCCTCAGCTCTGCCACTCACCAGCTGACTACTTTAGCAGAGTCTTTCCACCTTGGAGCACAGGAACACCTCTGTTACTCTGTTACAGGAGTAACAGTACCCTTAATTCCCAGTACCCAGTGCAGCTCCTGAAGATATAGCAATGGTGTTAAAGAACATGGAATGGTGTCTCAAGTCACACTCGGTTTGGGCTCTTAATGCCATGCTTTACTAGCTGCGTGACCTGAGGCAAACTGGTAACTAGTCTAAGCTTTAGTTCCCTCATCCACAACACAGAACTAATAACAGTATTTCCCTTATAGGGTTGAAGGTTGCAGAACCTAACCTATAGCAGGCAATTAGTAAATGCTAGGTAATGATACTATTATTTTATTTCAGGGCTCTGTGATTATACTCTTTCATCAAGTGGTCATCAATTTCTTTCCTATAACACATCTTTCAAAAGTCCTACTTCTAGGAGTTTTGAGGACAAATGCTTTGTATGTAAATAGGCTGAACTTGTCACATAATAGGATCTGTTTTATCTTGCCCTGCCTATCATGTTTTGCGACTTAGCCACAGAGCAGTGGCTGAAATCCGCCCGTGTGGGTGGCAGGCTCTTGCTCTGGGCCCTTCCCTGAAAAACAAATTTCTCCATCTCTCCTTTAGGAGGGTCCCTGCTGTTCTCGCTCTTGCTTTTTTCCTTTCCTTTGCTGCCTTGTCTGAGCATGAGCCTCGGGTGGGGGTCTTGCTTTCAGCTCCACTCTGGGCTCTAAGATTACTGTTTTCATTTCCCCGACTGCTTGGTGACCGCGATGTGGCCCTCAGGGTGAGGGAGTCCGGGAGAGGGTGTGACCAGCGGGGATCCTATTAAAACACAGAGCAGTCATGCAGACCAGTCTGTTTGGCTCCTTCCCGCCTGCTCTTGCCACCCCGCCCCCAAATATGATCATAACAGCACAGAGCTATAAAGTTGCTTTTCATAGCACACATTGCCCAGCTCCCTAACAAAGTTCTGACTGTCAAGAAGAAAAGGAGGACATTGTGAGGAGAGGATTAAAGGAAGGGGTGGTGAAGAGAGGCAATGTGGCAGAGCAGAAAGATCTCCAACCCAGGAAGCAGGACCCAGTGATTCCTGCTGCATTCTGCAGCCAGCTCACCCTCTGATCAAAGGCAAGTGATTCCTTGTTGGGTCTCAGTTTCTCCATTTATAAAATGAGGATAGGTCTAGATTGGTTGCATGTCCTTTCCAGCCTCTGGAGGCTGGCAATGCTGTTTCCCACCAAGCAGAAAAGGAAGATGTGAATGCCTGCTCACATCACAACCTGTGGCTCCGAAGTGCAGCTGACCCTTAAACAACATGGGTTGAACCGCGTGGGTCCACTTATACATGGATTATTTTTTAATAAATACAGTGAATGTATTTTTTCTTCCTGGTGATTTTCTTAGTAACATTTTCCTTTTTTTAGCTTACTTTATTATAAGAACAGGGTATATAATACACATTTAACGCATACAAACTATGTGTTAATCAACTGTTTATGTTACTGGTAAGGCTTCTGGTCAATGGTACGCTACTGGTAAAATTGGGGGAGGCAAGAGTTATACATGGATTTTCAACTATGCAGAGGTCGGCATCTTTAACCCCTGTGTTGTTCAAGGGTCATCTCTACTTGAGCTTTTAACCAGCCCTGGGATTTGGGGTCTGGAACGAAGACAAGCCATGGATTTTGACCCGGAGGTGTCTGGATCATCTTGGTCTGCCTTCATTGTCACTGAAACACTGAGATCATCTTGGAGCTGGTTTACCACATGGCACCAGCCCCTCAAAGATGATAGTAAGATGTATTAGTAGATGTACCATGTTTAAGCATCTGCTTCTAATACATAGATGTTTACTGAATGTACATTGAATTTATGAATGAACACGTGCAGTAGGATGGGACAGGGTTCTTCTTCATCATTCATTATTCATGTGCTCATTATTTGTTGAGTGATCATTATGTGCAAGAACCTAGAGATGCATTAAAGAACAAACTGATCCAAGACCCTGCCCTCATGGAGTTTACATTCTCATAGGAAGACACAGAAAATATATGAATGCAAAAACAATTATAGTGCTAAGTGCTAGAAGAAAAATAAAAGAAGGTGAGGAGAGAGGGAATTAAGAAGGCCAGGGTGCCATTTTACACACAGTGTGATCAGGATAGGACTCTTTAATAAAGTGACATTGAAACAGAAACCTCAAAGAAGTGAAGGAGTAGCCAAGGCAATATTTGGGGACGTTGCCTGCCATGAACAAATGGTAGTAAATACAAAGTCTCTGGGTAGAAGTCCACTTGAAATTAAGAAATGGCAGGGGGGTCTGTGTGGCTGGAGTCCAGTGAGCAATTTAGAGGCCCATGGATGATGATGTCAGGGTTGGTGGTAGACACAGATTATAGTGAAGATTTGACTTGAACTGTAACAAAGATTGGCATCCAGGGGGATGATTTATTGCTGAAGAGAGACAGGATGTCATACATTTTAAAAGGCAAACTTCAGCTATAAGAACTGGCCAACGTAAAGGAAGAATATCAGCAGGGAAGTCAATTAGGAAACTAATGAAATACAGGTGCGTGGGTGACTCTCTCATTAAACATCCGACTTTGTCTCAGGTCATGATCTCACAGTGAGTGGGTTCAAGACCCCATTGGGCTCCGCACTGGCAGTGTGGAGTCTGTTTGGGATTCTCTCTCCTCTATCTCTACCCCTCCCATTTTCTCTCTCTCTCTCTCTCTCTCTCTCTCTCTCTCTCTCTCTCTCAGAAATAAATAAACCTTTAAAAAAAAAAAAGGAAACTAATGAAACAATCCAGGAAAGAAGTCCTACTGAGTTAAAACATCGTAGTGAGGTAGAGATAGTAAGAAGGGATCAGATTTAGGACATACCTTGAAGACTGAACCAGTGCGGTTAGCATCTACCCTCTACTACTGCCTCTTCAAGTTTTGCTAACATCTTTCTCCAGCTAGATCATAGGTTCCTTGAAGCCAAGGGTTCTGTGTCATAGTTCTGTGTAACTACTAAACCCTTGGCATATTTATTAAACAACATGTTGTCATCCAATAAACTTACATTTGTTCAACTCAGTTTAATCGATGTTTATGAAGCATCAAGCTCCAACCTCATCTCCCACCTCCCAGGACCCCAGTGTCAAACGTTCAATCCATAGGGAACTTCTTCCGTTCCTCAAGCCAAGGAGCTTCCATGCCTT
Source organism: Felis catus (assembly GCF_018350175.1). Lineage (NCBI taxonomy): Eukaryota > Metazoa > Chordata > Mammalia > Carnivora > Felidae > Felis > Felis catus. Next base: position 195,779,317 of record NC_058371.1, on the reverse strand, counting down.
TGGAAGAAGCGGCTGGGGTGGCTGGTAGAGGGGGGGCCATAGGGTTAAAGAAGGATTTGTTTTCTTTTTTAATGTTGGGAAAGAAATAGGTTTAAAACCTGATAGGAAGTATCTGTGAAAAAAAGGAGATGTTGCAGAAACCATCAAGGAAGGAATAAGTGTAACAGAAAGGTCCTGAGAAAAGCCAGAAAGGCTGAATGAGGAGACTTTAACGAGGAAAGAAAGGCTGCGTGCGTGCCGGTTTACAGGTTTCATGATGGAAAATGACAAGAGGGCTCTGGTCATCGCTTTTGTTCGTGCTGAGCACGAGAGTGCAGGTAGAGGTTTAGGTTTGAAAAAAAGAGGAGAATATTTGAAACATCTCCTGGAGAACAGGCAAGAAACCTGAAAAGCAAAGCAACATGTAGTAGCTGGGAACTGAGCACTGGAGGCATCAATTGAGAAGTCCATTTGCATGAATTTACAGTGACCTTGATCTGCAGGCTGGAATTGATAATCCTTCAGGATTGGTTTGTGATCTGTGTGTGACCAAAAGACAGTAGAACAATGACATTCAAGTTCAAGGAGTTGTTGAATTGATAACTGTGGAATTTGTGTAAATAGGGATGAGAGTAAAGACAGAGCAGCAGACCATGTAGGACAAAGAAGAGGAGGCCAGTGAGTTGGAGAACCAGAAAGCTGAGAACAAGTGAGGGAATTGGAAGGAGAGAAAAGTTGTGGTCAGAGAGTGAGAGGTGTGAATTTTATGACTTCTGAGGCGGAACGGTTCCAGAAAGTGACCAAGTCCAGGGTGTGTAGCCACAAGAATGAGTGAATGAAATGGCTTGGAGGGGAAGCCACCAGAAGTCAGAATAATAAGGGGCAGAAAGAACAGAGTTGGATGGCTCACACATGTGAAGACAGGAGACCTTCAGGGTAGTGGCAGTGCCTGGGAAGTCGAGGAATATGCAGACAGATGCCAACTTGAGCCATGAGTGAAGCGGTGTGTCCAGGGTGTGAGTCTACGGCAAAGACCCTCATGGGAAAGGGCCAAAGAGGGTACCAATGAATCATAAGGTGCGTCAATAGAGTCAAAATCATGTTTACAAATGCCTTGTTCAGCCCATGTGGTAGAGAGTAGACTGTATAACCCTGGACACTGGGAGGAACCACAGTTTGGGAGAAAAGTTGGTGAAGACATGTGAGGATCTGATCCACATGTGAATGCATAGGCCTCCCTTGATCAGGCTCAGGCCATAGGAAATAAAACTCTTCTCAGTCACCTGCATCACCAACCACAGTCTTTCACTGCTGTCTGAACATGAGTGTCTAGTGGGGAACATTTAAGTGTCAATTTTAGGTATAAACCAGCCAGCATATAATCTGAATTCAACTCTGACAGCTGGACTCACTGGACAGACACGGGAAGATTCTGTGGCTTTTGTGTGAAAGGATTAGAATCCATTTAGCTGGTGAACATCACTGCAGTCACTAGACTGGGAATTCAAACAAGAAGGAAATCAAGAGATAAGAGGGTGGCTTGCAGAAGACGGGGATGTTGCTGGAGGCAATGGGGTTGATCTGAGACTTGAAGGACATTCAGGATGTACAGAAATGTGGGAAAAGGAGAGATTCTAGGCAGAGAAAATACTACAACAACACGAGGACAGGCAGGAGCTACCAGTTCAGGAAAGTTATTTTTAGAGGACTTGATGGAGGGTCCCAGCCATTCTGCTTGGCTTAGAGTCTTATAAAATATCATAGAAACTTCAAGATCGAACTTAGAGCTTTCAGAACTCATCTATGGAAGGAGTGTGGACTTATGTTGTAAGGAATGTGAAATCATGGGTGGTTTTTGAGCAGAGATGTGATAGGATCAGAGCCGTGCTTCTGGAAGATTGACCCAGCAGAAGTGGGTGAGAGGGACACAGGCAAGGAATTGCCGCAAAAACACCATTTATAAGGACACTGTGGTTGCCCAAGAGAGAGGCACAGATGCCTAAATGGGGAAGGGTGTAGTGGGAATGGGGAGAAGAGAGCAGACAGGATAGACTTTTACAGCAGTAGACACAACAGGACTTGAAAGCCAAAATAAATACGAGCAATCACCACAAAGCATGCTTGCTACATTATTGGTCAAGCACTGTTGAGCACCATTCAAAGGTTCTAAGAGATTCAGGTCAACACAAAGATCTCTGACTCCAACTAAAACCTAGTCAGCTGTTTGTGTATTGAAAGAAGAAAATCAGACACCAAAATGGGAAATTAACCTTTCCCTCACAGAAGCCATAAACAGCATCCAAATGTGGCAGAGAATGAAACCACCGGCCATGTGTTTAAAAGAAACATGATATCATTGGCTAACAGAGACAAGACCCAACCAGGAAACAGACTCCAGTATTAAAATTCTAGCACATGGGACTTTTGGAAAATAAAAAATAGACACACTGGGATAGAAAGGCTCTATCTCAACATATGAGGCGGGGAGAGACATGATCTATTGAGCCACAGCCGAGAAGGCAGCTGGGGAGAGAGGTGACCGAAACTGGGAAACACTCACCAGAGGAAAGGTTATTGGCCACCAACGAGCAATGACTCGGAAGAGATTCAACACTCTGGCTTCAGATAGAAGCAGGGAAAACAAGAATACAATCGGTCAGGGAGTATCATTTTCTCCAAGTGAGACCAGGCTCCTAGAAACCCCTCACGGCTGTTGCTGTGCCCCTGCCTCGACCCTCTGCCCTGCCAGGAAGCTCTGTGCCTAGGGCGAGTGACAGAAAACCAGTGAACCTCAGATGCCTCAACTACAAGATGAGGATAGTCATTTCCATCTCATGGAACAGGAGACGATGTCAGATAAGACGCATGAGTGACTAAAGGACTTGTCCACATTGACTTTGTGTTTTGAGTCCTCTCTCTTTTTTTCTTGATGAATGTGGCTGCAGGTTTATCAATTTTGTTTCTCTTGTCAAAGAACCAGTTCCTGCTTTTATTATTCCTTTCAATTCTGGTTTTTTTTTTTTTTTTTTTTTTTTTTTTTTTTTGCCACTATTGCATTGATTTCTGCTCTAATCTTTGTGATTTCCTTCCTTCTACTGGCTTTTGTCTTTATTCCTCTCTTTCTATCTAGTTCCTTCATGTGTAAGGTTAGGTTGTTTACTTGAGACTTTTCTCATTTCTTGAGGTAGGCCTGTTCACTATAAACTTCCCTCTTAGAATGGCTTTTGCTGCATCCCAAAGATTTTGGAACGCTCTTTTCATTTTCATTTGTTTCCATGTATTTTGTATTTTCCTCTTTGATTTCTTGGTTGACCCATTCATTGTTTAGGAGCGTGCTACTTAACTTCCATGTACTTGTGTCCTTTCCAGATATTTTTCTTACAATTCATTTCTAGTTGCATACTCTCATGGATAGAAAAGGCACATGCTATGACTTCAATCTTCTTGAATTTATTAAGACTTGTTTTGTGGCCTACTATGTGATCTATCCTGGAGAATGTTCCATGTGCACTTGAAAAGAATGTGGATGGTGCTGCTTTCGGAAGGAATGTTCTGAACATGTCTGTTAAGTCCATTTGGTCTAATACGTTATTTAAAGCCACTGTTTCCTTGTTGGCTTTCTGTCTAGATGATTAGTCCATTGATATAAGTGGGGAGTTAAAGTTCCCTACTATTATTGTATTACTGTAATTTTCTTCCTTTATGTCTGTCACTAGTTCTTTTATGTATTTAGGTGTCTCCATGTTAGGTGCATAGATATTTACATTTGTTATATCCTCTTACTGGATTGTTCCCTTTATCATTATGCAGTTTTCTTCATTGTCTCTTGCTACAGGCTTTGTTTTAAAGTCTATTTTGTCTCATATAAGTATTGACACTCCAGTCTTCTTTTCATATCTGTTTACATGATGTCTTTCCATCTCTTTGTTTTCTGTCCACATGTGTCTTTAGCTCGGAAGTGGATCTCTTCAATCAACTTAATATGGACTTAATATACACATAAGATGTTATATGTGAACCTGTTGGTAACTACAAATCAAAAACCTATAATCGATACACACAAAAAAGAGAAAGGAATCCAGGCATAACAGTAAAGAATGTCATCAAACCACCAGGGAAGAGAACAAAAGAAGAAGAAAGGAACAGAGAAAAACTACAAAACAACTGGAAAACAAGTAATAAAATGGCAATAAGTACAAACCTATCAATGAATACTTTAAGTGTTAATGGGCTATGGGCGCCTGGGTGGCTTAGTCAGGTTAAGTGTCCAACTCTTGACTTCGGCTCAGGTCATAATCTCTCGGTTTGTGAGTTTGAGCCCCACGTCAGGCTGGATGGATGGATGGAGCCCCACATCAGTATGGCTACTGGCAGCACGGAGCCTGCTTAAGATTCTCTCTCCCTTTCTCTCTGCCCCACTCCTGCTCATATTCTCTCTTTCTCAAAATAAATAAAGAGGGCACTTGGGTGGCTAGTGGGATAAGTGTCTGCCTATTGGTTTCTGCTCAAGTCATGCTCTCATAGTTGGTGGGTTTGAGCCCCACGTCGTGCTCCATGCTGACAGCAGGGAGCCTGCTTGGGATTCTCTCAGACCCTTTCTCTCTCTGCCCCTCCCCTGCTCGTGCTGTCTCTGTCTCTCTCAAAATAAATAAACTTGAAAAAATGATAAATGGTAATGTGTCTCCAGTCAAAAGACACAGGGTGACTGAATGGGTAAAAAACAAGACACATCCACATGCTGCCTACAAAACTGACTTTGCTTTTTAATTCAATAAATGAACTGAACTCACAAATTAAATTCATTGGTATGCAAGTGACTGCCTTTGGGTATTTCTGACCTTACAGCTCTCAAACCTCCTTGGAAGTGGCCTTTTTCTCCGGGAAGGACCACGTGTGGGGGCACTGAGGGGTCAGAGAAATGCCAAGCACAGGAGCCTGAGGGAAGAGGGCACTCTTCCCCCTGAGGAGCTGAAGGTAGGGGCGTAACTTGCTGCCACAATTGCACCTCCTCTGGGTGGGATGTAAGTTTCTTGAGGGTAAGAAACTACATTTTTACATCTCAAACGTCATCTTGAGCAATGCCAGGCACAAAATAGACACTGAATGAATGGGTGTGTATCCAGTTGTTGCAGTAAACCCCACTGAGTTAGGAGTCCCATGTACATCCTCAGCTTCCAGAAGAATGCCTCACCTGGCGTGGAGACCCTCAGTGAGTATTCCTTAAATAAATAAACAAGCAGAACCTGACGTTAGTCAGGGCTGCGTGTGTTAATATCTGAAAGGCATGGTTAGAATAGACACAGCATCGTAGGTCCCAAATTGAGATATATACACTCACATGATTTCTGTGCGATATGCAAGCATATCTTGTATGCACCGATACATGTGCATACCCACACATAACCTATTACCCCCTGGGCATGAAGGCCAATGCATCTTATCCATTAGCTTTATTTTATCACTATCTGAAAGACAGTGAACTGCAAATAATGATGTTCCAGAGAACCAATAATCAATGACAAGTAACTACTTTTCTACATAGCAGCCTCCATGCCAAGAGCGATACAGGTATTCTACCATGGAAAGCCGACAAGGGTCTTGTGACGTCTTTATAATTATCATTCTCATTTTACAGAGGAAGAGTCTGAGACTCAGAAGGGTTAAGTAATTTGCCTGGAGTCACACAGCCCAAACCCTGATCTTCACATGGTATGAGAATACCACTTCAAAACAGCACTTCGCAGGCTTCTCCTGTCCCAGGGGAAAGCCACAGTGGACAACTTTCTTTGATTCCATCCCTTTTCATTTGCTGCCCTCAGTCTCTGGCCCACCAGACTTACAGCTGTCCCAGCAGCGTTGGGTGCACAGGGACGGAGAAGCTTTTAAGATGCAACAGTCTACTGCAAGGCTGGCTTGGAACCCCCAGTAGAAGAACAGGTAGGATCCGGTTTCAGCCATCAGCCATGCAAATAAGCTGACTCTGGCTGCCCTTCTTGAACTGCTCCCAGTCGCCAGGCGCTTCCTTAATGACTTGCTAAATTTCCTCTGTAAGTCGCACTCTCTGCGAGGCCCTGTGGCTCCAGCCCGCAGCCCACACTGATGGCACCAGGATTCCTGCCCCGAAGCCAGGTCCCAGTTGTCAGTCCTTTGTGAGCAGGCTAGCGTGTCTCCAAAGTAACTGAGGCACCCAGGGCCACTCAAAGACCTTAGCCAGACATTCTTTGGCAGCCAGGACCCTTGTGGAAGGGGCCTTGGGGGGACTGCAGTGACTGGAGCCCAGGGCAGCTTTTTCAAAGGAGGGGAAGCTTTGTTCCAGTAAAATCTGCAATGAAGAAAGCAAATAAGGGCAGCACTGCTGGGCTTGAAGTGGGAGTGGGGTCTCAGATCTTCTCCACCTTGACATCCTCTTGGGATCTCACATTGTTCCCCAGGGCATGCCCAGAGTCTCTGTAGCTTCTCAGAAAGTAGTTGAAACCCTCTGACCTGGTCCGCCCGGGAACAAAGGCACAGAGAGGTTGTGGAACATGGGCGAGGTCAAACAGCTAGCAAATGCTAGGCCTAGAACTCAGCTCCCGACACTCAGCTCAGGCTCAGCTGTCACACAGCAGTATTTAGGCTTCAGAAGTGAAAAAGATCCTCTCATGGCTGGCTAATTTTGTTCTGTTTTCAATCTTCACGGGAAACAATTGTCAAAATGTTATTTTACTGCCCTCTAAAGAAATCTTTATTTGTAGCCAGAGGGAATATCATCATTCGATATTGGCACCAAGGGGGGGGATGAGGTAGGATATATGGGCTGTCACTACACCCTCTAGAAGTAGCAAACATACAACCCCTTCCCCTTTGAAATAAAAATAAATAAATAAAAGGCTTATGTGTGAGATGTTTCCTTGGAAAGCTCTCTCTCCGAAACTTCCACACATCGGTAGACCCTTGCTTCCTTTCAGACTATGTCCCTGTGACATCCCCAGTGGAGCCATCTGAGGGACGCATCCCAATGGTAGTTCTCTTTACAACCTCCTAATTATGTAGCTGCTCACATCTGTCCCTTCTAGGTGGTAACCTCCCTAAGTTGAGAATTAGGGTTCTGTTCCTGAGTGCAGAGCATTAAAGAGCAAATGTTGCACGAGTAGCTGAACGTGTTGCCTTAATGAGGCTCAAAATTTCACAAAACTGCTGCCCGCTCTGCAGCCACACTTTCTTTTCTCTCACAGAATAGAATTCTAGAATCTTTTCAGTCCTGAGTTGGTGTCTTCGCTCTGCCACCACCTAGTTGTGCGGCCTTAGCCAGGCCACTTAATCTCCCTACCTGTTTCTGCCTTCGCAACATGGTTCTGATAAGTTACAGGGTCATAAGCGAAGACCGGAGATAATACAGAGATACTATCTGACTCGTGGAAGTACTTAGGAATGGCAGCTAACATTTTTTTTTTCTACTAGAGGATAAGCTTTTTTCACCATTATGTCACCAGCAACTAGCAAGGTGCTCAGTAAATGTTTGTGGCAATAAAAATTGCTTAGCAGAGTGACTGAATGAATGAATAAATGAAGGAACCAATGAAGTAATGGACACATGTTCACATGACAAGGGACCTTAATCATCATCAAGACAAACCTCCCCTCCAATTCAGCATGGATCTTTGAGAACACTTCTGAAGGGTGGTCATTTGGCGTCCAATGGAGAACACTCGCCAGCTTACTACAGCCCACTTGAGGAAGGATATAATTAGAAAGACAGGCATGGCATTGAGTAGACATCTCACCATGGCTCCACCATCCATCTGTCTTTGATTATTCTGGCCTCCCCCACTGTGGGGCACATAGTAGGTGCTCATTCCTTCATCCTTTGAACAAACATTTCTCATAGGCCTTGTTTACTCAGCTAGGTAAACTCTGGATTTCAGGCTGACCATGTAGAAGCAGCCCAGGTCACTAGCAATGTTTATTTTAGCCAGAGACAGACTTTAATAACCAAGTGAATAATTATTTAACAGCAATTATGACAAGCCATCATAAGAGAAGTACAGAGCGCCACAGAGGAAGGGTAAGCGGAGTCCTACCACTCTGGAAGGTGGGGCCAGAGATTTGACTGAGGAACAAATGTCAGGGGGTTAGGAGAGGTAGGGAAGGAAGGAGTGAGGGACGGAGGGGCGGAAGTACTTTTTAATATACTGGCAAAGTCACCTCTTAATCCTTCCTGAAAAACCCCATTCATGTTAGCGCTCTTTGTCACAAATCCACGATTATTCAGAGATTTGTGACATAGCAACAAGCCCAGGCTCAATTCCTGAGCCTGCTATTTACACTTCTGGCAAATGACTCCACTCTCCCAAGCTCAGATTCCTTACCTGTAACACGAGGAGGGTAAAAAGTAGCTCCTGTTCGGGATTGCCACGGAAATCAAGTGCAGGGAATTCTAAAGCACTTAGCACGATGTCCTCACATGGTTGGCAAAGTGGTATCCTTGTGGCTCTCACCATTCATGTCCAACTCCTTCCCATTCAGATGGAGAAGTATAAGCTCAGAGTAGTCAAAGACGTGGCTAGGGTCACTCAGCCAACAGAAGGCAGAAGGGACACCCAACCACCGGTCTCCCCAAGCCAATCCTTTCGACAGAAAATGATATTGCCGCAAATCTCTTACATCTCATAATCAGAAATAAATAAATATCTAAACCAACACTAATGCTTTCCTGGGGGAAGGGTAGTGATCACATGGAAATTTCTGAGGGTGAAGCTCTAGGTTGGGAAGAAAAATAGCTTCACTTTTTTTTTTTTTATCATTAACTTACAGGTGTTTTGTGGGCAATGTCACGGACCCAGGACCGCTCTGGACGCTGAATAGGAGATACAAAGACTAAGACATGCCTCTTTCCTCCCAGGTTTTATAGTCTTGTTGAATTTCCCCTTCAAAAAAGCCAGCAACATGGATTCTTTTCAGGTGGGAGGTTTAAGGCTTGAAGGGAATATTTCCAAACATTCTCAGAAACCACGGCTCAGATATTTCTGGTCACTTCTTTACAGGAAAACCTCTACTTTTGACCAACTACTCACCTTAGAACTCATCCATATTACTAAAACCAACAAAATAATTTCAATGTGGATGTTAGATGCATTGGTAGAATTTAACCTTCAGCATTTCAGGACATTGCCCGTCATAGGAAAGTAATTCCTCTCAACTTAATAATAACCTAGCAATAGAAACTAATTATATGTATGTCAAGAAACAGGCATTCTGAACCAAATAAACACCCTCACGTTAGCCAGACTTCCTGAGACTATCGCACACTAAAATCTATTCATTGGCCTTTCAATAAACAGTTCTTGAGCACCTACTAATAATAGCCAACCTTAATGAGGGTTTACCATGATCAGGCCCTTATGTCAACTTTACAACGTCCCTAGGAGGTGGGTACTAGTTTTATCTCCATTTGACAGGTATGAAAACCGAGTCAGAGAGAGCTCAAGTAATTTCGCCTATGGCCACACAGCTAGCATGTGTTAGCATTAGGCTCTTCCAAGGAGTTTCTCACCAGAGTCCCTGATCTTAGCTACCATGCTGCATTGCTTCTGAGAAGCAAGAATTCTCTGGATGTTGGGAGAGATGCATAGATAAGTAACCTGACTTCGAGACACTGCCACCAAGGGTGGCAATAAGAGGACACGAGTGAGCAAATATTGAGCACTTACTATGTACGAGGTCCAGGATCATCTCCTCACAGTACGTCATAATACATCATTTATCCCACAACCGCTCAGTGAAGGGTAATTGTTGGCAAATAAGGCAAACAGTGAGAAGGTGAGAAAGGCAGGAATTTAGAGATGGTGGGTAACCAGATCCAGGTCAAGCAGTTCATGAGGGGATGTGAGGGTTGGAGCCAGGATTCATGGTCAACTCCATCCCTCTCAGAATCACACAATCTTTCCACTTCACTTGGATGTCTGCTACTTTACAGTTCTCACGTTGGCCAACGGCATCTCTAAAGTTCTCTTGGACACAAATGAGACAATGGCTTGCTCTACCTGGGGAGAACCAGGAAGGCTTCAGAGAGAAACCGGCATAAAAATGAAATTGGGAAGGAGTATTACAACAGTGAGAGACTGAAGAGGAATGTTCCAGACTGAGAATATATATACATAGCAGGTTCATAAGAACACAAAGATGTGAAAGAGTTCGGCATGCTCAGGAGCAAAGTTGAAGAGGACTTTTGTTCAAGCATAATCTTCCATGATCCACAAGGACTGTCACTATGTCGTATTTCCTTTTATAATCCCAATGCCTGCATTCTGCCTGCACAAGATACGTGCTTAATGAAAGATTGCTAAATAAGTGGATGGATGGATGGATGGATGGATGGATGGATGGATGGATAAAAAATTGAATAAATTAATGAGCAAATAAGCAAAGTAATGACTTTATGGTAGAGGTGGCATTATATGGAAATGGAGTTATTAACAACTTAAATTAATGAGCAAATAAGCAAAGTAATGACTTTATGGTAGAGGTGGCATTATATGGAAATGGAGTTATTAACAACTTAAATTAATGAGCAAATAAGCAAAGTAATGACTTTATGGTAGAGGTGGCATTATATGGAAATGGAGTTATTAACAACTTACATGTTCAATGTCAACACTAACATGTGCCTCTCTTCATAGTCCCACTGAGTAGAATTCCTGTTACATGGAATAGTGTCTTTCATTCTATAGCAAAGAATAAGATTTAGGGGTGCCTGGGTGGTTCTGCTGGTTAAGCATCCACTTCGGGTCAGGTCATGATCTCACAGTTCATGAGTTCGAGCCCCATGTCCAGCTCTGTGCTGAGAGCTTGGAGCCTGGAGCCTGCTTCGGATTCAGTGTATCCCTCTCTCTCTCTGCCTCTTTCCTGCTCTCTCTCTCTTTCTCTCTCAAAAATAAATAAACATTAAAAAATAAGATTTAAAGTGCAAATACTTTGAAGAATTCTTCAGTGAATTTTTGATGGATTGTTGAAAATAGCAACAAGTAGACGTAAATGCATACTAACATGTAAATGTCTGCTCTTGGATCATGTCCTGACAGGGTGCTAGGATAGGAAGGAAGACAGAGAATGAAATCTGAACTTGTTAACTCCTTCCATTTCATCAGTAATGTGCTGTAGAAGCTTCAGTCTTCCCACCAAACCTTACCTTACCATTCAAATATTCACCTTCACCTGAGAATGCTTTCTGTCAAAAATGGATGCTGTCAAAGACTTCCCGAATCTTTTCCACATCATTTATCCACCACTCCCTAACATAAATGATCCTCTCTACTAATCAGTACAGCCTCTGCCCTTCCCCATAACCCATATTGGTCCTCACCTCCCTTCCCCATCTTTGTCTTCCCATCCTCCTACTATGTTCTCCCCACTCCATCTCTACATCAAAATCTTGCCTTATCTTCTCGGCAATCTGTCCCTCCTAATATTGCCACTTCAATAGGGAAAAATACGAAAGCCCATTTTTTCCCATTCATCCTTAACTATTTGTCAGAGTCTTGGCCTCTTGATTTAGGTCATAGGTGAAGCAAACTTTGCTCAAATAATAATAATATCTACATTTATTGAGCATGCCCTTTATGCTCAGACCCTGGATTTTGCACACATTATATCTCATCCTAAAAGGTAAAAAGCTGTGTGTCCATTTTGTAGACGAAGAATCCAAGGATCAGGAGAGATAAAATACAAGCTAAGTAAATGCCCTCCAACCTGAATTCCAGTTCTTTTCGTTCCAACTCAGGCTTCCTTCTCCTAGTCAGTATGTCTACTGAATTATGAAAATATTCTGCTTTATCATTAGATGTTATCTTTAAACTGTAGCTCAACCTGTACTAAATCTCTGTAAGTGCTGTGTAAGTTGGTTGTAGAGTGTGCCACAGAATGTAACAGGTTTTATTGAACCCTTATTATTGAATATGGCATTTGCAACCTTGTTTTTAAAGTATAAGGAACAGACCTCTGAAAAACCATTATAGTTTTTTGCCCTTATTTTGGATCATTTCCTTATAATCAATTTCCAAGAGCAAGACTATTATGTCAAAGCATATGAATGTTTTATGACCCAAAATACACATTTATCAGCGTGCAGTGGTGTGCGAAAACGTACACCTTCACTGCTGCCAGAAATGCAGATACGTCCCAGGTCATCAGTCAAGGGCATGATCCTTTTGCTCTTTCAGAACTAGTGAAGCCAAACATTGTTTACTACTCTATCCGTGTGAATGATCTCATCTATCCCTGTCTAGTGTGCCTCTGGGTATTCTGATTGCATTTTTATTCACTTGTACTGGTCCTTTAGGACATAGTATGAATCCTATGCTGAGCATAGTGTCTTTGCTAGACCTGAACTCATTCAGCTAACTATACTCACTCTGGCCATAAGTACATGATGGTCACACACCACCCAATGTGCCACCATGATAGCACTGGGGATACCCAAATGAAAAAGATCTGGCTTCATCGAACCCAGAGACTACAAAAAAAGTTCTGATGGGGGGGCCCTGTGGGATAAACTCTGAATTACAACAAGATACTTCTGCCCAAAATGGGGAGATAAGGGAAGAAAAGGGTGGTGGTTGGAAATGGTAGGGGCAGCCAAGGAGTGGTTTAAAGCTTCAGAAGAGGCAGAGAAAGGACATCTCCTGTTCTGTGGCATCTGCATGGAAGCAAGGTTTGGGCCCGAGCGGGACAGTGGGGTTTTCTCTCTGGGGAGAAGCAGAGAGGTGGGATTTCTGGCTGAGAAGCCTGGTGAATCAAAGCCCAGACCTGACATCACAGCTGCAAAAGCAAGCTCAGTGAGCAGAGGGCTGGCTGGTGCATCTGGGAAACATTTTCTGCATGAGGACCCATGAGACATTTGTTTGTTCACCGAGCAGTCTGGCCGCTATCATGGGGGTCCATGAGAACCAGACCACTCAGATGAAAGTGGACATCTCTTTTCCAGAAGTTTCTCCCCGTGAAGGCAGTTGGCTGGCCCTATTTTTAACCAGCTAATGAGGGGTCTATAAAATTCTGATTCTTAAGGTTCTTAGTGTGACAAATATACTTTTCCCCAAGGTCTGGCTACTTGGCGCCCGGGACTAAAAGAGACTCTTTGGCTGAGTCAGGGAAGGGTCTTATAAAGATACGAGGATAAACTTCCATACACTCAAAGTCCTTGGCAAAGTGGGATAAGTCACAAAGCTGTTCAATTTAATTCTCTACTGGGAACCCACCGTCTGAAGCCAGCAAAGGCTATCTACTAGATTGGATCAATTCAGTTAAAAATTTTTGACTCACATTTCCTCAATGGATTTAAGTGTGTAAATTACTCGTTGGGCATTCCTTGCATCCAGGCTGAGAGTCCTCTCTAGGCGTCAGGAGGGAACCTGTCTTCATGGTCCTACTTCTTTAGGATAGAATATCCTCTGAATAGGATAAACTCTGAATTACAACCACAAGATACTTCTACCAAAAATGGGAGATGTAGCAAGAAGAGACCTAAACCCAAGAAATGGCTCAGAGTTCACAGTGACAGGCACCCAAGGATCATCCAAAGGGGGGGCTGGTGAATTCTACGGAGCCAAGGGAAAGATTGTCCCCAAGCTACCAAAACAAAGTTCCAGAGAGACTGACACAGACTCTCAATATCATGGTCTCCAATAGAATGCTCACTGATTGACCTAAAGGACTCAGGATCCAGAATAAGATCCCTCACCTGTCACCTTGCCATCAGGCAAGTCTTAGGGTCACATGTGGAATGGGCATAAGAAATCCTTGGGGAACCTGCTTAGCATCCGACTGTAACCCAACTCCAAGCCTATGGATACAGTGATGGACTTAATGGTAGAACCCAGGAACCCTCACCCTCCCACCCTGCATCAGCCACACTGGCTTCCTTTGCCGTTCCTCAAACATACCTCCTACCTCCAGGCGTTTGCACTAGCTGTTTTCCCGCCTGGAACACTCTTTCCGTAGACATCCACATGGTTCCCCCCATTACTTCATTCTGGTCTCTGCTCTGGTGCTGCCTTTTCCAGGAGGCCTCCCTGACTACCTTGTATGAAACAGCAGCCTCTCACCCTTGTCTTAGCAGGCTAGACTCTTCCTAGCACATATAACCACCTGAAACACTAACCAAGCTTAAGCTCCATGACAGCAGGTACCCGCCCTTGTCTGTCCCCTGCTATGTGCCAAGCACCCAAAACAGAGCCTGACACTTAGTCAGCTTGCCATAATTATTTGGTGAGTCAATTAAATCAATTTTCATAAGAGCTCCAAGGGCTCCCAGAGACTAGTCCTTACACCACACTTTGTAAGCTGCCAGGCTTACTTCCTCAAGTCAAATTTTACCCCTTCAAGTGTTCCTCTTCATCAAGACAGTGTGTTCTGCTCGATTCCTTTCTTGCCCTACTTCCCCATCACACCTGGAGCCCCAGAGGAGAATTACTACATGATAGGTCTCAGGAGATGACACGTTTATCTGAACCCAAAGTTCTCAGGAAACTGAAATCAGAGGGTTCGGTGGCTTGTCTAGTGTCCCACAGGTGCTGTGTGAGTGTCAGAGCCGGGATGAAGGACCCAGGCATCCTGACACCCACTCCTTTTTCCCTGATTTGCAACTGACCAAGTTGAAAAGGGAAGGCATGCGTACTGCTAACAGGGAAGAGAACTGCTTTAAGAAAGCAGACAAAATGAAGGAGGAAGGCCAGAAGTAGAACCAGGAAGAAAAGCAAGGCCTTGCCATCCCACTCAATTCGAGAATGGGCACCCTGGTATCGGAGAGTTTCGGGTGGCCCCAATCTCTGCAGCTCCTGGACAGTGTGTCCAAGGCCTTGCCAATCCCAGGGTGCCACAGGCAAACCACAGTGACTGCAGCCAGCAGAACTGACCACATCCGACCTTGACATGGGTCCGAACACGTGCAGCAGGACTGAAAGAGGGGACACCAAAGGGGCAGGGGAAGGAAAAAGAAAGGCCCCATAGCACAGGGAGGCCAGTGAGGAAATCAGCCAAGGGCACAGCGGACACAAAAAAACATAATAGACACAAAAACCCAGCAGGAAAAAAAAAAAAAAAAATGGCAAAGAAAAGCAAGTTGGTGAAAAATAAATGCTATCCAAAAACACAACAAAAACATTTTTTAAAAGTTTATTTTACCTAGAATTAATGACAGGAAAACCCCATAAACGTGGCGCAAAATGTTTAATGCCCCATTGAATGCCAACATTATGCCATTCATCTGTCCTTGCAGGTGTATTATTTCTAGTCCCCGGGATGAAAAGTAAAGTTGCTTTCCACATCTTTTATAGTACTTAAAAATACATATTTCCAGGGCTTTATTGCCAAGGGTCCCGCTTTCTTCCAGAACCCACAATAACTAATCATGTTACTGCCACCGAGTCTAGGAATTGGAATTAATAGTTGGTGGGAGGGTTTGCTTTCCATCCTATGAGTGATCTTTGCTTTAACGACCCTTAGAGTTAGTGATTTCTCCTAAATATTTATTTCTCCCTGAGGGAAAGATTTCTCTAAGAACTTTCTCTCTGCCCTAAATATCCACAATTCTCGATCTGTTTTTCTTCTATTTGTCCACTTAGAGTTTTTGCTGGAATCAATTTTATTAATTTCCTTCTGAAAATTAGCAAGTCAGAGTAAATCACAGGAGATTTTCCTCTCTACCATGCGAACCGGCCCCCACCTCCACTTTCTGGGTTTTTCTCTCCACACTAGGTAACCAAGGCCTAGAGTCATTTCCTATTTACCTAGTTTTTCTCCAGAACATCTCTTCAAATTAAAAAGAAAAAAAAAAATTTTTTAAGAAAAAAGACACAAAGACAAAAAGAGGGAGGGAAGGAAGGAAAACATAAACTAAGCAGAAATGACTGCAATTTAAACATTGCAATTAACAGCTACGCCCACATCATTTTTCGAAAAGGTGCCTGCCTCCTTTAGCTTCAGAAAACTTCTTTCATAATAAAGGACATTACCCAGGATTGCCTCTGGGTCCCTTCTGGCCCACCATCAAATTCACCGCGATGCAGAAACTTCTGGTATCGCCAGCCTCCGTTCAAACTACTGGATTCACTAAGCCACCGTCAAAATCAGGTTTCAAAGCCAGCGGCAACTGGCCCTGTGGCTCTGTGGCCCTGTGGATCTGTGGATCCACGAGCCTGAACAGGTCGTTTAAACTTTTTGCATCGGCAAGTTCCTCCTCTGCAAAATGAAAGTGCTGGACCAGATGACCTCCAGAATCCTCTGAAGCTGTCATATTCTGCTTGTGTACTGCTTCTCAACTCGATGATTTTCATTTTACTCTAGGAGAGCACAATATTCATCCATTATCCAGGGACGCTAGCTCCCAACTGAAAGAGCAATAAAAATCAAATCAAATCATAAAGGCTTTACTAGCCACAGAATCTGTTTCCAGAACCCCAAACCTGGAGATTCACTCTCAGGCAGGCATTCTGGCTACAGGTTTTCTCACTGGCCGTTCTGGTGGCAGCCGCCCTGTTAACTGACTTTTATCGCTTGTTTTCACAACAACCTTGAGACTCCTTAGAGCAAATCGCAATGGCAAAGCACGTCATCCAACTGGCAGTTAGGAGAGCCAGATCTCAGGCCCCAGAGGAAAGGCCGAATCCTTAATTCCAGCCTGATGATGGGAAGGGAGTCATCAGGAGGTGAAGGGACTTAGGCAACGGGACCCAGTGAGCCAGCGTCCGCGACAGGGTTCTGGACACTGAGCTCCTGCCTCTTCAGACGGCATTCAGTTCTCCCAGCCCCACTTCTCCCCTGAATGCTTTTTAATCTGGCATGATCCACAAATAAAGGAAATTGTGGTTTTCACATCATGATCGAGGTTATTTTTCCGCTGTGAATAATAAAAGCAGAGTGACCCACTCGTAGCTTCAAAATGCTCCCCTTCCAGCCCGCATTGTTTATTCCTCGGGTTTTCAACAGTTTTTATTTCAAGCTGTCAGTTTTTAACGCGTTTGCATAATTCTGCATTTTATTTCAGGATTCTCTGTCATAACCATTCATTTCCCCCCACCGGCGAAGCTGTTGAAAAAGAAAACTGTGTTTCCAGGCCAGTCCAATCCTACAAGTTAAAAGCTGGCAGGATCCGTCTTCCTTCACTCCCCTGGGAGGATTAATTTGCTTCTTTTTTATTCTCAAAGTTTTATGATTCCAAATAAAGGATATAATGGTGCCATTGAGAGTTGGGGAAATGTGGAAGATAAATAGTCTATGTGGGAACGGCTTGAAACGAGAATCGAAGTTTCGGGAAAGGGGGCGGGAGAAGCGGTGCTGGGTTTATCATGTGAGTGTGGCCCATTAATGATAAAGGAAATTTCCTCCTTCTAATGAGTCTTGCCTTTATGGACTGAAGCGAGGGCGAATGGTTCCATTTGTGTCATAAACGTAAAGAAGCTGAAATCGTACTCCCAAGAATGTAATATGTTTAATTTTGAAGTTAGGGGAGCAGCCGTTAAAATGCACATTTTTTCTGGAACCTGCAACAAGGAGTCTGGGCTTTTAATCTCGGTTTCATTGCCTGAACACGGACACGTTTAAGAAACATTCTAAAATCATCTGCAGGAACCTAATTGACCAAGGGAAGTCATTTGAATAAATTCTTTTGGTCGAGTTCACCCTAATTACCCCTCCAACGAGGTGGGAGCCATCTGGGTGACGATCCATTAAGACCACTGTTTCAAGAGCCCAATCCACCATCAAAGAACTTTTCTTAAGGGCCCTTTGGAATTTTACAAAATAAATTGGCCAAACCTTATTAACCTCCGGGAGCTTATAATTAAGGTCAATGCAGTAGACGTTTATTGAGGAGGCACTGTGTGCAAAACGCTGTGGAGGAGCATGGCCTACCCTGGGCACAACTCCTGTCCTCACCGTGCACAGAGGCAGTGGACAGGAAGGTGGACGCCCTTCGTCAGTCCACAGTCACGCTGTGAGCCTAGGGTCCCTGCTGCCGCAAACGGTTCACAGACAGGCGACCTCTGGACTGGCACGAAAGAGACGAGAGATTCAACCCTGATCTAATGCACATCCCAGCCCATCACGCACTGCCTACACCCTCTGCTGGCTCCCTCTCCTACCTTGAATTGAATCCAGTCCCTAAACCATGACCTTCAGGGCCCTGAAGGCCCTGGGCCCTCCCTAGTTCTTTGACTGATCTCTGGCTCCCCCATTTGGCTCACATCCTTCCGGCACCTCCCGCCTCCTGGTGTTTTCAACCAACGCAGACCAGATCCTGTCCTTGGGAGGGGGAGGCGACCCCCCCCACACAGCGAATGGAGCATCACCCTGTGAGCCACATGGCTGCCCCCCACCGTCCTCACCTGGGCTTCCTCCTAAGGGAGGCTTCCTGGACCACCCAACTTAAATCAAGCCCTCCTTCACCTTCACTCTTTCCCTTCGCTCTGTTTCCCTCTCTTTGTGGTATTTATTACTCTCAGAAATCAGCATCCTTTTTTTTTTTTTTTTTGGAGAGAGAGCGAGAGCCAGCATCAGACCAACAGTGGGGGACGGGCAGAGGGAAAGGGAGAAAGAGCGGATTCCCAAGCAGACCCCATTCCCAGCACAGAGCCCAACGTGGAGCTCGATCTCATATCTGAGAGATCATGACCTGAGCTTAAATCAAGAGTCTGATGCTTAACTGACTAAACCACCCAGGTGACTCAGAAATTAGCGTCTTTATTCATTGATTTACCTATTTGTTATCTGTCTCTCCCCTCACCCTACCCGGAATGTGAACTCCACAAGAACAGGGGGGTTTCTGAATTATTTCTTGCAGGATCCTTAGCACCAGGGCAGTCAGTCCCAGGCACTCGGTTAATATTAGGTGAATCAAGCAACCAATCAATGAAGATATAAAGATCAAAGACGGGTCATTTTAGCAGCGTTGGTGGGGGAAGGAGCAATGGACAAGACAGAGGTGAAGTTCAGGCAGGGAGAGCCCAAGGGCGTTTGCGAGGAACTGACAGAAATATGACTTAGCAGGTGGGCTGTGGCCTTGAAAGCTGCACTCTGGTCTCCAGACTTTCGGAGACGTGGCTCCTAACATGCCAAGTTGAAGACGGTAAAAAATTCGGGGTCTCTGCCTCCCCTCCGTGTCCCTCAAAATTTACACTGTTGTTCAGGCACACACATCTCAGCATTATTTTCCTTGTGCATCCCATAAACACTTGCTGAAACGTTGTTCCCCCCAGCAACGGAGCCCCAATCTCTAGTGACAGGTTTCACAATATTCTCACAGAGAAAAAAGACCCTCAACATAAACGGAAAGCCCTGAAAAGAACCACTTGCTCCTAAGCATGAGTGAGAAAGGCTGTAACTTTAAGATGTGTGGTTTCTGTCCTCTGCGCTGTGGTGGACAAGCCCATCTTTAAGTGTATCCCAAAATGTCAGCTGTCACATGTAAGGGCAGACATCCAACCCCAGCCGCCCCGCAAAGGTGGGTGTGTTATCAGGAGGCCATCACAGAGCACTTAATGGACCTCCACTCCTAAATAAACACGGCAGGGGGATGTGGGGTGCAGCCTTACGTCCTGGTTATTTGTGTGTTCCTGTCAGACTAGTCAATTTCATTGGCCTGTGACATTACATTTACTTCCTGGAATATGAGATTGCACAGATCTGCCTTCACGGGCACTGGTGGCTAAAATGGGAACAGTTTAAGGAATCGTTAAGTCAGAGCCTGTATATAAAGTCCACATCACAAGGAGATGGCCAGGCCTCTGCTCAGCACAGGGAGATTTATCTTCCCTGGCTCAGACCATGACCCCATGCTCCCTCACCACCCCCCCCCTCCTTTCACACTAATAACAATGGTATCTCACTCTCTAAAGGGCCCACGCGGTCTTATTTGAGGCCCTTTAAAATCTGGAGCCATATTATTCTCCAAGGGTCTAAATGACATTTTAATTGCCCTGGTCACAGTGCCATGTTAACTCCTTCAGGGGAAAGTGAACAGTTTCACAAAGACAGGCTCAACTGGGAAGATCCCGTGATCCTAGTCCTTGACACCCAAGTCCAAACGCCTGACTGGCCCACGAGCACTGAATTCATGTCACCACGGTCCCTCAGCCATGAGAAGGGTGCAAACAATATGTCCGCCGCACCCTGAGTAGAGACCCTTTCTTGGCTAAGTCTTTGTGCCCCTCTCCCCACCTGTTTGGGGCTACCTGATGGTCATTGCTCCTTAACGTGATCAAATCTGGCCAAGTTTGAGGGATCAGAAGGGGTGAACCTGAGCCTGTTTAACATTCTTCCAATCCAGTGAGCCCGAATCCCTTCCAATGCCCCTCGCTTCTCTTCCCTGTCTGTTGTGAGATCCCCTCTCGAGACCCCCCACAGCTGCAGTAACGACACGTCTTGCCACAGGCATATCAGACATGCCCGACGCTTTCCAACCTCTTTGCTAGTGTGCATGCCATGCTGCCCAGCAACCAGAAAGGACTCCTCCTCATATCCAGCCGTCTAATTATATCCACCTCAGAGACCTTTCAACTCTGCGGTGACTTCCTATTTAAGGGAGACTCTCCTTAGAGATTCTCTCCTAAAGGAGTGAAAAAGTGGCCCACTTCTGGTTGGAATCCTGGGTGCCGAGACCTTTCCCTTGATCAGTTCTGCCTGCACTCTCCTTCCCCGTGTCCTCTCTCTGGCCGGCATGCAAATCCCAGCGCACCCGATGATGCTGGCCAAGCGTGAGAGAGTCAAGATGCCTGCTCCATCTTTCCTTGAAACACAGCCTCTACCTCCATTTCCAAGAGAGCAGTATTTCTCTACTTACAGAGAAAACGAGGGTACACGCGTATAATAAAAGGCATCTGACCCTCAGCTTCCATCAGGGAGATAAAAGGGCATGGTGGGGATTTGGGTTTACTTGGGAAAACTCTTCCCTGTTAAAATGAGCAGAGAGGGGCACCTGGGTGGCTCAGTCACTTATGAGTGTGACTTCAGCTCAGGTCGTGATCTCATGGTTCATGAGTTCAGTCGGCCCTCTGCTGTCAGTGCAGAGCCTGCTTTGGATCCTTTGCCCCCTCCCCCATCTTTCTCTGCCCTGCCCCTGCTCATTCCTCTCTCTCTCTCTCTCTCTCTCTCTCTCTGTCTCTCCCAAAATAAATAAACTTTAAAAAACTAAATGAGCAGAGAATTCTAGCTAATTGATACCAAATAAGAAAAGAATTAAGGAAGCCCCCAAACCCATTTTTAGGAGAAATCTCCCAATGTTTAGATACTAATTTAAATCTAAACACAAACAAACTAAAAACAAAGTGGGTCAGGGTGTAAGTGCTGCCTCCAATGGAGGATATTAGGCTGTGAGTTTAAGTGAGCATTTCCTAGAATACAAGGTCATGAGATTGCAGATTTCGTAGATGCTTTAGGTTCAGTGGTCCCGTGCGTCTAGCAAACAGTGATCTGAATAATGGGAAACAAGTTCTACCTCCATCTCTCATCTTTACTAATGTGCACTGTGAATTTCTGAGAGGGAAAACAAGAGGCAAGGTTTCCTAAATGTCAATGACCATGAGACCCTTTCTTTGGGGACCATCTCAAGGGACTGATGAGCCGCAGATCAAGCGTGGGGGTGTCTGTCTGTGGGAAGAGGGTCTCAGAAGCTGCCCACACTGCTCAAATTGCCAACCTCAGGCCTAGGGCACAAAAGAAGCCCTTGTGGTCGACAGAAGGCCCAGTCCAGCTCTTCAGGAGCCTGTACTGAGGTATGTGGACAAAGCCCTTTCTGGTAATAAAACATTTGCTGGGCCATGCACATCTGCCTCCTTTGGGGGCCTCACAGTGTGACCCCCCCCCCAGGAGGTCTTTCCTTATTATCATAACAAACATTAGGTGTGGGGGCGGGGGGGGGGACAGACATGCAAAAACGCATCTCTTCTTGGAAAACCTCAAAAACAAGAAGGTAGAGGTTTAGACAGAAAAATGAAGTAGGGTAAGATCAGTGCTTTAAGCAAGGGTTGTGCAGAGTGCCATAGGAATACAGGGGAAATGCACAGATTTGAGAATCAAGGAAGATATCAAAGGTTAAAGCAGGTGCTCAAGGGCAACAGCGTTCCGGGCAGAGAAATGCCACACACCCATGGTTCTCAACCGGGTGCGACTTTGCTCCCCCAGAAGATACATATTTGGCCATATCTGGACACATTTTAGATTGTCACAATGGAGAGGGGGGGTGACTTGCTACTGGTATCTAGTGGGTAGAGGCCAGGCATGTTGCTCAATATCCTGCGATGCACAGAGAAGTCCAGCAACAAAGATTTATCCATCCCAAATGTCAAAATAGCACCGCGGCTGAGAAGCCTCGCCACGGGCTCACAGAGGTGTGAGCCTGGGTTAACCCAGGGATACGAGTGTCTGCTATTGCCAATCAAGGCTGCTAAAGACCCACCTTCCCCTCCAACCACCCCCAGACTGTAAAGTCCTCAAAGGCACTGACTCACCCTATTGTTTTTTTATATTTCCAGGGCCTAGACTACAGTATGTAAATGAAAATTAATGGATAAAACAGGTTTCCCAAGGAGCAAGGATAAGGATGATACAGAGAACACAGGTACATTAGGTTCCAGGGGCAGCCAGACAAACCCCAGAAGAGGGCAATGAAACATTTGAAATGTGTTATCTCCAGCTCTGGAGGCCAGAAGTCCAAAAGCAAAGTGTTGGCATAACTGTCTCTTCTAGAGGTTCTGAAGGAGTTCTCGTCTCTTCTGGTGATTCCAGGTGTTCCTCGGCTTGTGGCAGCATAACTCCAATCTTGACATCCATCTCCCCCTCGGTCTTCACTTGGCCTTCTCTTCTGTGTCTGCGTCTTCTCCTCTTCAGTCTCTCCCAAGGACATGTGTCCCTGGACTTAGCATCCTCCCCAGATCCAGGATGATCTGATCTCGAGATCCTTAGCTGAATTACACCTGCAAAGTTCCTTTTTCCAAATCAGGTCACATTCACAGGTCCTGGGAGTTAAGACTTAAATATAGCTTTTGGGGGGTGAGGGAGGGCACCATTCAAGACACTCTAACAGGGGGTTACATGCCTGGAAGGTCAAACAAGGGAAATATGCACTGGACAGGAAGAATGCATCCACCACCTGGCTCATAAATTCTGAAGGTTTGGCCACTTCTTATTTCCACTTCAAAACAACATCGAGATGAAATCTTAAAGGCATTTCATTTTTGACATACAAAATATTTGTGTACAGAATATGCAAGTATAAATATGTTCAATGCTAAAAAAGGTTGTCAAAGGAAAAGCTCTGGGGAATCAACAAAACTCTTAATTCATCTAATGTCTCTCAATTTCAAGTCCCTGAAATCTTCTCTGGGCAAAGATTTCATCTGTGCTGTTGGTGGAAAGCCTCATTTTCCTGGGAGTAGAGAGTAAAACTTGAGAAACTCTCTAAGAAGTTCTCAATGGCATAAAGTAACTCAGTTTGAGCCCAGTCCCCAAAATAAGGAACACTGGGCCTCTGTTTTAAAATTGGCCCTGTCACCTTAAATTATCCCTACTTCTTGTCTTGACACAACCTCGAAAGGCTGCTGTTCAGACATGGTTGCATCAAAGCTGCATCGGTGTGAGAGGGGCATATTTTTAAGTGACAGATCTAAGAAGCCAGGCTTCAGTACTCTAAATGAATATATTCTTTTAAAGATGGAAATGACTCCTGGAATATCCTGTAATCCAACATTTCTCAATAAATCTTATATAATAAATTCTCTGCAGGTCTGAAGACCTGGTTTGGGGATAAGCATGTGCATCCTGGAGCCATATTGGAGACAGAAATGAAATAAGTGTCTCCTAGGGCAGGGGACTAAGAGTGCCTTTGAAAGCGACTCCAAGATCATGTCACCAAAGCGAGCATGATTTCAGAGGAGGGGAGATAAACCGCCAACTTAAGCGAGCTCCCCTCAGACCTCTAGTTGGTAAAGATGAGACTTTCCCATGTTAGAGAAATACTCTGGTTCCCCGTTCCTCTAAAAGATGGAGGTTGGGTGGGAAGGTTTCCCACTCTGAATGGCTTTCAATGTAATAATACTTAATACTCCTTTTTGAAACAGTTTCCTCTTTTTCTGAATATTTTCATGGGACTGTAACCCATTTGTACATAAAATTGGTTGAAAGTGACATGTTGAAAAGTCCGACAAACAGTACAGCGTGCTCTATTTTCAAGGAATATAAAATTGGGCTCTGTCTGACACCTTGAGTGTGCTTGTGAAAACAGAATGTCACATCTCAAAGGGTTGTTCTTGATAGTTTTAGAAAAATAAAATAAAATAAACAGACCTCTCTAGGCAAACAGCCCCTTTGTACTCCAGTTGCCACGGAAACGCTGGCAATTGTACTTTTCATGGCATGTGTTTTTCACTTGATTTTTTAAAACTCTGATGTAGCCAGCTGAGTTAGGGACCCTCCAAATCCAGGCAATAATCTTTATATGATATTTTGATAGATCCCAAAGATAGTGCCCACACTGTAGACCTAGTTTAAAAAAAAAAAAAAGACTGATAATTGAATACAACTGGAGGAAGCAGAACTCATTTTTTCCTGAGCAGTGATATTATGATTCTCCATTTTATTCAATGGACATTCTTTACTTTGAACATTCCTTGATTTAAAAGACCAAATATACATTATTTGGAATCTTCCCTACAGAAGATTCCCAGTCATACATGTTGATACTTCCCTGTCCAGGAAGTGGGGCTTAACTTCCCTCCCCTTGAGAGTGGCAGAACTTGGTGACTAGCTTCCAATGAACAGTGTGGGGAGGGATAAGGGCAATATTATAGTGGGGAAACCTAGAGGATATTACTGCAATCAAGTGATGAATGTTAATATCCAACGGTTAACTCATGCTGTCCTCATGTCCTCCCCGACATGACATGATTAGAAGGGTGCTTTACCTCTCCGCAAACGCAAAAATCTCAATATAATCATTCACAAAAGGAAACACATCAGACAAATCCTGAGGGCCATTCTATAAAATACTTGACCAGTCATCTTCCAACTTATCAAGACCATAAAAAGCAGGAAGTGAGAGACTGTCACAGAGACTAAGGAGATATCACAATTAAATCAAGCAACTTCCTGGATTCAATCTTATAATATGGGCGGGGGGGGGGGGGGGGGGAAGACCCTATGGGAAAACTAGTTAATTCCAAATAAGGTCTGTGGTTTAGTGACTAGAATGGTACAATGTGAATTATTCAACAAATATACCATGCCTACCTATTCAACATAGGGGGAAATAGGCAAAGAGCATATGGGCACTCTCTATATTTTTGCAACTTTCCTATAAAAGTAAAATTATTTGAAAAGTAAAAATATATCTTAAAAATAAAATAAATTAGGGGTGCCTGTGTGGCTCAGTCAGTTAAGTGTCCAACTTTGGCTCGCCATTTGTGGGTTCGAGCCCTGCATCGGGCTCTGTGCTGACAGCTCAGAGCCTGGAGCCTGCTTCCAATTCTGTGTCTCCCTCTCTCCCTCTGCCCCTCCCTTGCTTGTGCTTTGTCTATCTCTGAAAAATAAGTAAACATTAAAATTTTAAAAAAAAATAAATTTAAAAACATAAAATAAAATAGCACACCTTCAAGATTAAAAAGAAAAGGACCAAACAAAGTAAATAAATAAGAAAAAGTGCCATAATTTCATGTAATGCAGTGGACTTGTTTCAAGATGACAATACTGAGATAGAACTAGAAAAGCAGAGAATAAATGCAAAGGCAGAGACAATGAAGCTGGATACAAGGGTCTAAATCCTAAAGAAAAAAATCTGTGTTGGGAAAGAAGGCAAAACCAACAGAAAGATTATTTCCCATTGTCCAGAACACGGGCCCTTAAACTATGGTTGGGATCATAAACTTTGAGAAAGTTTTGTAAACTTGTAGGTTCCTTTGCCCTACTTTGTCAATTCCAAATCAATGGACATGAGGTAGGATCCAGTCATGCATATTTCACAGGGACATGGTTCCCTCTCTGTGGTAAGGTACACAGACTCTGAAAGAAATGGAGTCTCTATCCACTTCCTTTGAATCTTCGATGGTAATGAGCTTTGACCAACAGAATGAAGCAGAAGTGATTCTATGTGACTATAATGATTAATTTTATGTGTCAACTGAAGTGGGCCCTTATCTGATGACAAATATCCTCCTAAGATTGGCCTACAAAGGAGAAGACACACCAAGATGATGATGATGTGAAGACAGAGCAGAGAGATTTGGCTACAAACCAAGGAATATCAACAATACCAAAAGCCAGAAGAGACAAGAAATTGATTATTCCTTAGAACCTCCAGAAGGAAGATGGCCCTGTGGAGATCCTGATTTCAGATTTCTGGTCTCCAGAATGGTGAGAGAATAAATAGATCTCTGTTGTTTTAAGACACCAAGATCGTGGTAATTTGTTATAGCCACCACAGGAAACTATTAAAAAAGAAAGAAACAACAGGCCCCAAATGGGGCTCATTTGCTCCCCAGAAAATCAAGACTTACTTATAGTTTCAACCACTCCCAGGAATGTGACCTTTTAATATTCAACCTGAAATTTCCTGATCAGCACTAGTGAGGTCATCTCCATGTTACAAACCCTGCCCTTCTATTCACCCAAAAAGATGACCTACCCTGAAACAATCCTTTCTTTTCTTTTGTTGGTAACATCATTGCCCGACCCTCCTGCCTATAAGAACCTTCCATTTTGTACAACTCCTTAGAGCATCTCTATTTGCTGGATGGAATGCTGCTTGATTCATGAAAATAGAGCCAATTAAATCTTTAAGTTGACTTGCTTGATTTTTTTTTTTAACATAACACAAACCTGAAGAGAAACATGAGCAATATAGGAAAAGAAGGAAAAAAATCAAGCTTTCTGTTAGAGAAATGGAAGAAGCCCCGTGGTGAATGGAAAGTTGAGTTCCAGACTGGAAACAAAATGTCTAGGGAGAAAGGGAAGTCTGGATGGGTAGGAGGAGCCCATAGCATGACAAGTCTTCAGGGCCACAAGGGGGAATTTAAACTTAACCTGAGGAAAGCTAAAGGTCCCTGAAGAGGCATTTCACAAGAGATACAAGAAGTTGTATGAACCGAGGCCTCCGGAAGAAAGAATCACTAGAACCCGAGCACCCCTCCTGGCTCTGATTACTCAGTGATTCGCTCACTGAATCAAAGACACTAAGTGAAGAGCTTACTAACTAACGAAGAAGATGGAGGTTAAGAAAACAATAACATCAGTCAAGGCACAGTGACAGGGCGAAGGAAATCCTCTGAAAAAAACTGGAGTCTGCGAGTTTCTGCCCGGGCCCTGAATCGGGGCCCAAGAAGGGCCTCCCCGTGGACTTAGGCTCCAGATGAGAAGTGAAGCCATGCTGGCTACTCACCCAACATGTGGAGACACATCTCATTTTTTTCTTCTTTTAAAACAAAAATTCAGGAGGGTGTAATATTGTGATTTATTATAAGAAATATATATGTGGTCTTCATTTCCATTTCTGGCATAGAGATCCTAAAGCGCTGGGAATTCCCTAAGTGATGACAGCGATAAAGGGGCCTTTCGTTATGTTAATAAGTGACTCCAGGCTTGGAATTTGCATTCGTACCCACCTTGACCTCCAGGGAGGGGAGGAGGGCTGGAGGTTGAATCGATCACCAAGGGCCAAAGATCTAATCAATTGTGCCTATGTGATGAAGCCTCCATCAAAAACCAAAAGGAATGGGTTTGAAGAGTTTCCAGATTGGTGAACCAGGATGCATCACGTGCCTTCATGCCAGGCCCCAAACTCTACGAGGACAGAAGCTCTTTTGTTGAAAACCTCACCCTATGTACCTCTTCATCTGGCTGTTTGATTCATATCCTTTGTCATAAACCAGTGATCTAGTGAGGAAACAGGGTTCCTGAGTCCTGTGAGCCAGTCTAGCAAATTAATCGAGCCCAAGGAGGGAGTCATGACAACCTCTGATTCGCAGCCAGGCAGTCAGAAACAGAGGTGACAGCCTGGATTTGTGACCGGCATCTCAGTGGAGACCCTCTTGTGGGGCTGAGCCCTCACCCTAGGGAATCCAATGCTATCTCCAGGTAGATAGTCCTGGAATTGGGTTGAATTATAAGACACCCACCTGGGGTCAGAGAATTGCCTGATGACATGGGAAAACCCACACTCACACTTTGGAATCCAGTGTTGATACTTTAGATGAAATAATGGAAAGACCACAGTATATTTAAAGATGAATGCTTTTAAAACCAGGATACTATTTTTTAAATTTTTTTTTTTAGTGTTTATTTTTGAGACAGAGAGAGACAGAGCATGAGTGGGGGAGGGGCAGAGAGAGAGGGAGACACAGAATCTGAAGCAGACTCCAGGCTCTGAGCTGTCAGCACTGACCCCGATGTGGGGCTCGAACTCATGAACCACGAGATCATGACCTAAGTGAAACTGGAGGCTTAACCAACTGAGCCACCCAGGTGCCCCCAGGATTCTATTTTTAAAACCATACTGCCATATACTCTTGTAGTTGGCAAGATCCATTGGGATATCACCATTGTTAAACAGTACCATATTATTCTATAAATTGTGAAATTCAAGATTTAGTTTCACTGAGAAACTTGATTTTCCACCCCCCAACCAGTAAGCACCAGGCCTGCCACAGTAACAATATTGAAAGTTTGGTCACCATTCAATGAACTTGACCCTGAAGACAAGTGAAATGGGAAAAGTCTTCTGTATTGACAAAATTTGGCCCCAACATTCTCGTGATTTGAGGTACCAGGTAATTTTCCATGTAGATTTGGCCTGAAAATACAAAGGAAAAGTTCAAACAGGGACACAGCCAGTCTCTTTGGCCTAACCCTGCAAGGGATGTTTGTCTCGACCATACATTTTTTTATTGTCTAGTTAAGTTTTGAGTAATTCAGCTGATGGGATTTTCAGCCCTGCCCATGGGCTATGACTCATTCCACCATCAAATTAACAGCTCTTTTGGAAAATGTTTTTTCATGACTTGGCCAAAACTCTCCATGGCTTAATTTCATCCCTTTCTTCCCAGAGAAATTCTTTGAACAAGTCCAATGATTGCACACTTCAGAAGAGCCTTTATGTCTGGCCATGGCAAATGCCGGACCAACCTATCGATTTCAGCTTCCCTCAGCACCACTAGGCTGATGCCTTCACCTTCCCTTCATATCTGTACATCAACCCTTTCTCTGTTACTAAAACAGGTTTACAGTATCTTGAAACATCCAATTCATGGGATTAAAAGTTATTGTGCAGAAAGAAAAGATGCACGTAAGGACAAATCAGGATGCCTGCATTTCCTCTCAGTTCCTCTAAGAACAGTGAGAATTGCTTCCTCTCTTGACTTCTTCATCTGCAAAATGGTGAAACCAGAATAAATGACATTATGGTCATGACCTTCTACCTTTAAAACTGAAGAGTTCGGTCTACTCAGATCAATATGAAACTATAAAAAGTTTGCCTACAAAAGTCAAGCAATGGGCATGGCATGATATAAGGTTGAGTAAGAACATTTAGATGCAGAGGTACAGGGTCCAGACCAATAGATAAAAAGGATGCATACACAGTGTATTAGGCAACTATTTCCTCAGTAACAATGCCTCACAAGCCATCCCAAAAGTAAGTGGCTACCATCAATAAGCATGTATCCTCGTGCTCATGGGTCCACAGCTGGAGGAATTCTGCTTTGTGTTGTGGGGGAATTGGATTTGACTGCAGGTAATATTTACATAAGGATCAGGCCTACTCCCCATCTCTCATGCACATGGGACATATTCTTCTCATGGTGACTATATTTCATCCTCTAGCATTCTATTGGCCAAAATATGCCACATGGCCAAGCTCAAAATCCAAGGGACTAATAAGTCTACTCTGCCCATAGTGGGAGGGGGAGAAAAGTGAATATTGCGGAACAATCATTCAAACCATCACAGACAGCTCTTTTGCTCCCATTATCTTTCTGACACAGTCTCTCTCTCATTATGTGCATTGAGTTGACTTCAAGGTCAAATAAGACCAGTTTCTGGCAAGCACATTTTTGGAGGAAAAAAATTTAAGAGATAACTTACTATCTTACAATTTTCATGAGACCAAAAGTAAGCTATTCTGCAACTATGGATAATTATGTAATAAAAGAATCTGATGAACACTGACTATGCACCAGGCACCATTCTAGGTTCTCTTCATTCATTCTTTTATTTAATTGAACTAGCATATAGGGGACGCCTGGGTGGCTCAGTTGGTTGAGCATCTGACTCTTGAATTCAGCTCAGGTCATGATCCCAGGGCTGTGGGATGGAGTCCTGTGTTGGATTCCACACCAAGAATGGAGTATGCTTGAGATTCTCTCTCTCTTCCTCTACCCCTCTCCCTCATTCACTCTCTTTCTCTCTAAAAAATACAAATAAAAAATTGAACTAGCATTTGAACAGACTGATGTTTTACCACATATAGAATACCTTGAACAGAACTGATCCTAAAAAAAAAAAAAAAAAAAAAAAAAAATTCTTTCCAATTCACATCATTCAAAAATGTTGGTCTAAAAACACTTTTTCATTATTTGATCAATTTATTCAGGATTCACCAAGTATCTCTAATTCTCAACTTTCCCAACAAAGCCTAAAATAAAATATTATTAGTTACACATTACAGATCAGGAAAGTGAAGATTAGAAAAGATGAAATGACTGCTGAAAGGTAAAGGAGCAAAGATACAAACCCAGGCACGTCTGATCTCAAAACCCATGCTTTTCCCCCGATACCATGTGTCCTGGGTAACACGGAAAACATGCATAATAAGTGTTTAATGAAAGTTTATAGACTAAAGAAAGGAAAGAAGGGAGAGAACATTGAAGGAACAAAGGAAGGAAGGAAGGAAGGAAGGAAGGAAGGAAGGAAGGAAGGAAGGAAGGAAGGAAGGAAAGATGGAAGGAAGGAAGAAAGGAAGGAAGGAAGGAAGGAAGGAAGGAAGGAAGGAAGGGGAGAGAAGGAAGGAAGGGGAGAGAAGGAAGGAGGGAGGAAGGTCAGGAATAACCTCCCAAAATAGGAAAACTGAACATACTTGAAACAAATGCATAATAATACAAAGCAACTTCAAGCTGTAAACTAAAGAAAAACAAAATTTTATTTTCCCAGAGTTGAATGGTCAATTGGTAAATTTCTTCATTCATTAAACAAACCGTGTTACCTCTTGACACAAGTCCACACGTGGTGGGAGGGCAATTTCTGCCTGTGTCCTACTCTAGGAATCCAACAGGGAGAGGTATCAGAGACACATAATACCCACATCTGGCTTAGAGGCTTATGAAGCTGACCATTTTCTACAATTGGCCTCAAGCCAAAATTCCCAACCATGGTACTCAAGTTCCTACACAATTTGGTCCAAACTCCCTTCCTATCTGCATCCCCTTCCTGGCCCCATCATCTCAGCTTCCCACCAGTCCTAGAATACATGCCTCTCCCTGGCTCTGTACCTTGCACCTCCCCTTTTCTCTGCCTGGAATTCATCCCATCTCCAGCTGGTGGACTTTTTCTTATCCCTCAATGTCCAACTGAATTATCATCTCCTTCCTATCCTCCGATTTCCCTGGGAGACCTTGTCCTTCCTTTCACTGTGACCCCAGGCATCATATAAATGCCTCTAGTACCATAGGCAACACAGGTCACAGGATCTCCATGTCTGTTCCCGCCACTGAGTTTTGACCTCCTCACAAACAGGAAAGATCTTAGGCACCTTTATGAGCACCCTGCTATACTTAGCCTAAAACCTACCAGATTATACTGTTTTACCTTCTTACAACTTTAATCAGTGCCTTCCCCCTCATCCGTCTCCCCAGCAACTGGCCAGGAGAAGCTGTACTGGAGAAGAAATGTGCTGTGTTCCTGTTACACCCAAAAGTGTAGTCAGAACTTTGCCTTGATTGCCAGGCTTGTTCCTACCCTTCCTTCAACACTCACCTCCACAACGCCTTCCCCAGACCAAGGTAGAACCTGTGTGCACCCTGCCGGTCAAGTCAGGACCAGCTAGGAACTGCTTACAGAACCGTGGACACTTGACCATGAGCAACACCGGGGTTAGAGGTGCTGACCCCGTTGCTATCAAAAAGCCATGCATAACTTTTGACTCCTCCAAAATTTACTAATAGCGAGAACCACTTTTTATCACCATGCACAATTTACTGGAGGGAGGAACTGCTCACGTGGAGGCGATTAGTGTCACAGGTGTTTTAAGCAGATGTTCCCAACATGTGAGCTCACCGCAATAGCAACAGCAGGTGGCTAGAAAATTGTCACAGTAGCACAGTATGTACTATGGTTAATTTTATGCACTTATGGTTTAATACCGTATGTTTGTTTACACTTCTCTCTACTGCAAATGGCACCACATATGGTAAGTGTGTGAAGGTTTTGATAAATTTCATTTCATTTCATCTCATTTTTAGAGAGAGAACATGCATGTGAGCAAGGAAGAGGGGCAGAGAAAGAGAGAGAAAGAAAATATTAAGAAAGAGAATCCACTCTCAGCATGGAGCCCAGCACAGGGCCCCATCCCATGACAGTAGGATCATGACCTGAGCCGAAATCAAGGGTCGGACGCTCAACAGACTGAGCCATCCAGGCGTGCTGAGTTTTGATAATTTTTAACTTTTTATAATAGATTTGTGTAAATGTAATGGCAGTAAACGATAAAACAGACTATTATCTATATCTATTTTATGCACTCCTGACGTACCTTTTTCTTATTTTTTCAATATTTCTGGGCTACATGATTCATCTGTGAGTTTTTCCAGATTGTTCCAAATCTCCTGAATATTTTCCAGTATATTTATTGAAAAAAAATCCACGTATAAGTGGACCTGCATAGTTCAAACCCGTGTTGTTCAAGGGTCAAGTGCACTTGTAACAGAAGGTGGGTTCAGCTGGCTGTCACTCTCCATTTATCGATACATCAAGTTTAAAGGCTAAAACTGCAGCCGAGAAGGGAGCCTCAACCCAGGAAGCAAGAATGTATAACCAGAGAACCAATGACCAGCTTCCAGGTTAAAAGAGTCAAGAGAACAAAATGAGGACCTGGGCACAAGACAGGAAAGCTCAAACAATTCGAGAAATGCTGTCTCTTATGTGATTCCTTGAAGATGCTACAGCTAGGTACTTCCCCTCTATTTCTATGGCAGTTGGGCAAATGTTTATTAGAGCATTTCTCTTAATATCTCGTAACTTACTGCAACAACTGCTCTTATGTGTGTGAATTACTTGAGAGCAACAATCTTGTCGCCTTCTCCTCTTTATCACCAGCACCTAACACAGTGCTTAGGCCTTCATAAAGGGGAAGGAAGAAGAAAAAAGGACAGCTCAGAGCCCAGAGCCCGCTTTGGATTCTGTGTCTCCCTCTCTCTCTGCCCCTCTCCTGCTTGCGCTCTGTCTCTCTCTCTCTCAAAAATAAACATTAAAAATTAAAACAAATGAAGTGTCAGCTTCTCAGAGATGGTTTCCCCAGTGTCCCTAGTGAAAGCAGACACACACACTCACACACACAAACATTTACACACATACACATTTACATACCCATGCTCACATGCCCACACATGCACACTGACACGCAATCACACACAAGACATACACACATACACTCACATACACCCATTCACACACACACACACACACACACACACACACACACACAGGTTTAAGCCATCATAAATGTAAAGAATCAGCTTCACCCTCCAGGCTGGTTCCCAGTAAACATGAGATGTTTCATTTGTCCCCTTAAAAATGCATCCTTCACTGTAATCTCTCAAGTTTTATATATCAGAGGAAAACTTTGTCTTAGTTTATGAGCTAGGGTAACCTTCCGAACAAAGAATATTTTTCACATTTTCAGAGTCGTCCAGAGAATTGTGTTTTAAGTTCCATATTGAGATTTTATTTAGTTCTGTGGTCTCTCCCCCAGAATTAGAGCGTGGTACTCACTTTGATAGCCTGGATCTTGCACCGACTGAGAAATGCGAGCTTGGATTTTAGGCACCTGAGAGTTACATGGAATTGTGCGATTCTTATAAACATTACGGGTCTTCTGGAGCCTATGAATTGCTTCCATTTAAACTCAAAAGCCCCCTGACACAGTTCCTGGGGCCTGTAAACCCTGTGATACCAGCCGTAATAACTCCCCTGGCAAGAAATGAGCTTCACTTCCCGTGGCCTATAAAAGACCTTGCCTGACCTTCGATATCAATCAGAGGTAACATGTGCCTGGGAAAGCCCAGGCCTGGGGCCTGAGATGGGGAGCAGGCCTGGTACCCCCAGAACTGCAGTTCTGCCCGACAAATGCTGCAGGCACACCTGCTCCCATGGGGGGAGCACCCGCAAGCTTCCCTGTCCTCATCTCTGGGGGGCAGATATGACCACCTATGCCATAGGACTGCGTGAGGATTCCAGGGCTTCCAGATTGGTTGGTGGGGAAGGTATTCCGTGCCAATCACCGTAAGGAGTGTGATGCGGCCTGGACCCAAGGCTTTGACCCATGAAAGAAACAAAGCCAAAGCTGTTTAAATATGTTACGGTGGGTAACCTGGACAACAAGTCGGGGTCTAGCATGTAAACGGTGCTTGGTAAATGTTGATCTCGTACACTTTCCCATCCATAACTTTGGGTTTAGGCACGTGACTTTATTTGGTTAGTGAGACGTTTGCAGACGGACTATAAGCAGGCATGTGAAATGTGCCTAAGTAACATTGTGTGCCTACCATATGCCCCTACCATCACAACAAGAAAACTATACTCTGATTGGCCCATTGATTCAAGGGAGTGCGATGCATGAAGCATGAAGCAGACCTTATCTTAACCTGTAGCTTAGCACCAGTGAGCTCAACCCAATCTAGGTCACCCTATCCCCAGCTGAGCTGCAGATGTGCAAGTTAAATCAATGCTTATTTTGTATGGCATGGGGATTTTGTTGTTTTTTATTTAGTAATGGCTGATGGACACACCAAAATAACCATAGGGGAATGATTTCTACCTATCAGAGCTACATGAAGAGTTTAGAAGATTTTATACAAAAGGTTAATCCAGGAACTAATGCTAAAGCTGGGTAGGGGAACTACAATCAGGATCCAGAAAGTAGTTCTAAATCTCTCTAAGACAGCTATGTTCTCCTTAGGGTCACAGGACTAATGAAGAGGTAGACAGTCAAAGTCACATAAATTTAGCCTCATTTGCCATGGGATTCTACAGAGAGAAGAGAAAAGGTTATGTTATATCACACAAATTATATTTTCAGATTACATAAGACCTTATGAATTTTCAGTACTCTCCCTTGCATATGCACTACTTAAAATATATGAATTTAGGGGCATCTGAGTGGCCCAGTTGGTTAGATGTCCAACTCTTGGTTTTGGTTCAGGTCATGATCTCACGTTTTGTGGGATCGAGCCTCACATCTGGCTCTGCAATGACAGTGCAGAGACTGCTTGGGATTCTCTCTCTCCCTCTCTCTCTGCCCCACTCACTTTCTCTCTCTCAAAATAAATAAAATAAACTTTAAATATATATATGTGTGCGTGGATAGATAGATAGATAGATAGATAGATAGATAGATAGATACTATAGAGAGAGATTATATTCGAATATACTGACTTGGGGTTTTAGCCATTCCATAAATCCTTTTCTGATTAACATGAGATATAAATGTATTTATATATTTATATCCCATATATATTATATATATGTCCCATACATATCATATATTATTATATTATATATTTATATATAATATATGATATATATTATACTATATTAATAATATAGTATATATTAATTATACTATATATTATACTATATATAGTAATATATAGTATTACTACATATATACATTAGTATACATAGTATATTACTAAATATACTAATATATTAGTATATATAGTATAATATATATACTAACGTATATATACTAATACATTAGTATATATACTATATGTTATATATATTATATATACACATATATCTATCTCCATCTCATGGAATGGCTAAAATCCCAAGTCAGTATATTCAAACCAAAACCCAATATGGGACCTAAGGATTTGCTGCAGAGGTGCCTCAGCCGGCTTTACTCCCATGCATCCCCATCCTAGACTCAACCAAAGAAACTCCATTTTTCATTGTTTTATGCCATAGGATTCTGCATAAAATCCCAGTGGAACAGGAGTGAGCCCCAGGCTGACCAGCCCACAGTAAAGATGAGAGCAGAAGTCTCTAAAACACATAACTGAAACTAAACTCATTGTTCTTTCCTCCCCATGAAACCTCCTTGGCTCCCCTTCTTAGAGATTCTCACCACCTTTTATCTTTACCTGAGTAAGCCAGCTACCTGGGAGTTATCCTTATCCCTGCTTTACCATTCCCATCTCCTCTGTCTCCTAAATAGATGAGAAGTATGTGTCCCTCTGTCCACATGGACTGTCACCATCCTGCTCTGGCTGCCATCCCTTACTTCACAACTCAAAATCTTCCAACTTTCATTTATGTACCTCTAGCTGATGCCCTCTGTGGCGCACAGACTCCAAGACGGCCTCCAAGGATCCCCACCTCCTGATGACATCCTTTCCCTTTGTGTATCCTCCTCTCCTTGAATGACTTAATCCTGACCAATAGAACACAATAAATGTGATGGGCTGTCACTTCCATGAATAGATTACAGAGGACTCCAGCTCCTGTCTTCCTAGTGGACTTTTACTCATCTGGTTTTGTTGAAACAAGCTGCCTTGTTTGAGCTGCCCACGTTTGAGCTACCCCGTGGAGAGTCATATGACGAAGAATCGAAAGTGGCTTCCAGTTGAAAGCCAGCAGGGAACTGAGATCTGAAGTCCAGCAACCTGCAAAGAACCAAATCCTGCCACTAGCCACATAAGCTTAGAAGCAGATCTTCACTCAGTGGAGCTTTCAGATGAAGCCTCAGCCCCAGCCTCATGAGAGACACTGAGGACCCATCTGAGTCATGTCTGGATACCTGACACACAAAAACGGTGAGGCAACAACGTATGTTACTTTACCCCACTAACTGATCATTTGTTATACAGCAATAGATAACTAACACACTCCTCCTATGCAAGCTAAACATGGCAGCCTGAATTCTAACCTAACCATCTAACCATTTAGATGATGGTAACCGTCCTCAGATTCAATCTCTTTCTTAAATGTCATAGGAAGCAAAAAGTTGTATTCATCTGATTGGTGAGTTGAGGCTTTCATGTGCTAACCCATTTATCCATCCAGCAAAGTTAGGTGACCAACCCCCTTTTCAGACAAGAAAATTGGAGGATTAAGTAACTTATTCAAAACTACAAAACTAGAAAGGGACAAGTCAGAACGGGGGCCAAAAGTGTCTGGCTTCAAAACTTTCCTGCTGCACCTGTGTCTCCAAAAAACCCAAAGCATCCTGGTGCAGAATTAGGGCAATGCTAAAGCCAGACTAATGGACAGATTAACCTGATAACCTCGGAGAAAAGGCAGTTCAATGCAATGAGGGGGAAGAGAAAATTGGAATGTTTCTGCACAATGTCTCACTTAGGAGAGCTTTACTCATATCTTTGGAGAAATGGAAGTTCAGCAAAAAATTATCTTGTTTATTAATTCCAGGGTAAGCTTCAGTGGGCTTTGTGAGAGGTGTCTGAAACTCAAGGGTAAAATTCCAGAGCCAGGAGTCTGTGGTTCCTTGTCATAGGGCTGGGCTACCCTGTTGGGACATTGCCTGAAAAAGATCTAATGTAGAAGACACAGACACTTACCCTGTCCCATCTCAGCTTCAAGTGTCCCCTGTAGCAAGAGTAAATCCCACTCTTACATCACTCTGGCAGAAACTTAAACCAGCTGGAAGCATCCCATTAACCTCGCAAATCCCCCACATACCAGAAGCTGCATCAGCCTTTAAAAACCAAAAGGGCAGAGGGGAAAAGCTCGCAGAAATCTTACAAGGATGTTGAGGTGTTACAGGCGTGTTCTTAGAGACGAGGTCTTTGATAAATTGAGCATGAGTCTCTAAGAGAGGGAAGAGCCAAGAAGTCAACCTCTTCCTCCCCTCAGATTTATGAATCTTCCAGCTAGAGGCAAAAGCATCTCTCCATCAAGATCAAAGCTCAGAGAGGTGAGAAGAAAAGCAAGAAGACCAGAGGTTCCCCTGGGATGGAAATATGTCTGTTTTATGTAGCCTACATGGTCTGTGTTCTAGAAGGCATGTTGCATAGGAAACCCATTTAATAGTCCTCATAAAATAAATACTTCCTTTGCATTAAGAATACAGAAAGATGGATAGGTTCCTTGCTTGGAATGTATAAAGCAAAGGTTAAAAGTTCCACCGTGTTTTCTGCTCATGGAAAATCACTTTTGATTCATCAGCCCAGAGTCCAGATATTTTCTTGGAAGAATCAAACATGGAGACTGAGTATTTGCAATACCTCAGCTGCCACAGGCCATTGTGTCAAGGTACTTAATGTGTAAGGGCATTTCTAGTCATTGGAGTCAAAGCAGAGTCCCAAGTCTGGCTGAAAAGATAATAACTACAGTGGAGCCTTAATCATTTGCAGAACTTGGTGGTGTGGATTTTTAGAAGACTCCCTGCATAAATACCACATGATTCACAGACTCATTGATATTCCCTCTTTAATATTTGCTATTTGGTGTGATGGTCATTAGTGGAAAGCTATTGGGCAATAGTGTGATTATGGAAAAAGAACAAAGGCCGAGAGAAACCAACTTCTCAGTTCTAAGAAAAGAAACACCAGAAAGGAAATGAAAATATCAAAGGGCAATTTGTCCCATGATACACATTTCAGCCAAGTGCAGCCATGTACAAAGGGCCGCTCAGCCTTGTCTGAGTAACACCTCATTCCTCAATGCTTGCAGAATTTGCAAAGGCTGAACAAGGACAGAAAAGGAGCATCAGGATCCAGAAGATCAAGCACTGAACTGGGATAAGAGTCAAAAGGCATTGCTCCTGGTCTGGATCTACCTCTCCTTTCATTCATCTGTAAAATGGGACCCATACTATTTCTGTTGGCAAAATCACTTCTTCATTCAGCAGGTTACCCATTTCTTCCAATCATTTTAATGTATAAGGCATTGGGCACAAAAGTGAATGCACCATAGGCGCCTTCCCACAAAGGCTTCTCAGTCAGAAGGGGAGATGAGATGGGTAGGTGGAAAATAACATTCTCATTGAGAGCGGTAAGTGTCACATCAAATAACCCACCAGACGGGGGTGCCCGGGTGGCTCAGTTGGTTGGGTGTTTGGCTCTTGGTTTTACCTCAGATCATGATCTCACAGTTCAGGGGATCAAGCCCCACATCGAGTTCTGTGTTGACTGCATGGAACCTGCTTGGGATTCTCTCTCTCCCTCTCTCTCCCTCTCTCTCTCTCTCTCTCTCTCTCTCTCTCTCTCTGCCCCTTCCCTGCTCATGCTTTCTCTCTCTCTCTAAAAATAAATAACCTTTAAAAAGAAAATGGAACGCCCAAACGCAATGGTATCATCAGCTGCAAAGATGTAGCACCAAACTTGTAACCTTCTCTCTTACAAAAACATCAGCTGTTTTCCTTCTGCTCTGCCCCCACCATCTCTGTTCACGGTACCATCCTCCTTTCCTACTTTTTTTTCTTTTGGCCTAAATTTCCCCCTTTGTTTTAGGTTTATTTTCTCCAGAGATATTGTCTAATCTTTGTAAATCCTTTCTAGAGCAAAGAGGGTTGTAAATAAATGGACATGTGCATCCCTGAGAGGGGCTTTCATAAACATGTGCTTGGCTGTAAATGGCTGATGTATGCATGAATGTGCACACTTTTTTTTTCATTTTTTTAAATTTAAATTTAAGTTCATTAACATACAGTGCAGTATCGGTTTCAGGAGTAGAACCCGTGATTCATCACTTCCGTATAACACCCAGTGCTCATACCAACGAGTGCCCTCCTTAATGCCCATCAACCATTTGCCCAGCCCCCCACCCACCTCCCCTCCAGCAACGTCAGTTTGTTCTCTATAATTAAGAGTGTCTTATGGTTGGCTTGCCTCTCTGTTTTCATCTTATTTTTCCTTCCCTTGCCCTACGTTCATCTGTTGTGTTTCTTAAATTCCACATATGAGTAAAATAATGATATTTGTCTTTCTCTGACTAATTTCATTTAGCATAATACCCTCTAGTTCCATCCACGTTGTTGCAAATGGCAAGATCCCATTCTTTTTGATCACCAAGTAATATTCCATTGTGTGTGTATGTATATGTGTATGTGTATACATACACACACATATATCACAGTTTTAACTGCTGGACAACATAAAGTCCAGATGTGCTTGTGATGATGATTATCTTCATGCAAAACATTTCTATCCACATCAAAGTAGAATACAGATTTATAAAAAGCTTTTCTCACAAAAGATCTAACAGGGGTTCTAAGCTATAACCAAAACAAGCTACATACGCCCAAGACTGGGTAAACTCATGCCATTCACTGGGTCTCTGGGTCAGCCCCAGCTGCTGGGACTCAGACTCCCCTGGTGGCTGACCCAAACGCTCACCAGATGAACCTGCTTCGCTAGACACCCACGTGCCCCCAGGAGAGAATCCCCAGTCCAGTCCCCAAGCTCTGAGCTACCTTCTGTTCTGAGACAAGGGCCGGCCAGAATTTTCCACAGGCTAGAAATAAGGGAACAGATAAACACACGTCACCCCATCCTACAACGCTAAGAGGCAAGCCAATCTCAAGCTGATCCTGAGCCGGAAATCCTGTCTTCTGTGTTCTGCCTGTCTGAATCTTACTTGTGCTCAAAGCCTAGCCCAAATGTCTCATCCTCCATAAGGCCTCCCTCCCCACATCCCTGCAGCAAGGTCATCCATCTTCTCCTGGCACCTAGCCTCTGTCCCGGAACTTTCTCTGCATTCAGTGCTTCCTCTGACAGGCTCCTGGAAGCAGGGACTGTTTAGAACCCATGTTACTCACCCCTGGGAACCCTTCCCTAGCAACGAGCTTGATGCCCAGAACTTGCTCAGTGGATACTTATTAAATGCCCTTTTTTTTTTCTCCAGTTTTCCTTTTCTTGCTAACTACTTGGATAATAAATAACACTTAAAACTCTTCAAAGGGAGGAATCATCAAATATTATGTGTCAGGCCAATAAGCAGAAACATGTGCTGTCTTCGGCTGTGCATGAGAACAAAGGCTACAAGGACACATTTCACTTTTCCCTGTGGTGAAGAGGAAAAAGCACAGCGTGGCCCCAAAGGGGTCTGAGTTCGAATCCTAACTCCGTAATTTGGAATTTGTGTGACACTCTGTCTCCGAACCTCTTTGAGTCCGTTTTATCATCTGCAAAACTAGAACTAGGAAGGATTATAGAGAAGATTCAACCAACGTGCATAAGAGCACCCAGGCCCTGTAACACAGTGGTCACTTAGTAGATGTGGCTTCTTTCCATCCCCCCTAATGAAGAAACCAAATTAATCCCATCCTCCTAGGAGAGAGGGGGAAAATATACGAAACGGAATTGAGCAGTGTCAGACAGAGCAAGCACATTTGTATGAAGACCCATTCCTGCTCATGTGAGTATAACTGAATAATTCATGATTGCACCTAAGGCAATTAAATGACCAAGCCCCACAGACATCCATCTACGCTTCAGACATGGGAATTTATTTTAATTTTTAGCAAGCTTAGGATACATAATGTTAAAACTAAATAAGATTGAACTTATGATGAAAAGCATACCACTTTTTTAAAGTCAAGTTTTGAATGTTTTTCTTAACAGAGCATTAGTGTACTTCTCTCTCTATGTATGGGACCTGAACCATCTGCTCTATGTAAAAAAAAAAAAAAAAAAAAAGACATAATGAAAAGAGGTCCAATCGTAATAGGTAGTAAGAAAAATTGCATTCCTCCTGCCCTTTGCTCAGGCATAGAGCCATCAAAGTGTTATGCCATAAAATTTAATTTTTGAGTTTTGAATGATTTACAGTGGAGCAGGATTTATAAATCAGAACAGTAACCATTGCTATGAATAGAGATGTATGTTTTTCCAAAATGTCTAAATGAAATACTTTAAAACGCGCTAAAAGACCTGCACAGTTTTCCAAAGGCAGCCATAATTGAAGTTAATCATTCTTGTTCAGACAGAAGGAAACTCACTGACACCTGGGCACCTCCCCCTCCTCGAGATGAAGTGATCAAATAATCATCATCTCTTCTTATGAAAGCAATTAATCATGGCAATATATCATGCTATTGCAGCCCGGTTTCTAGCCTTGTCTGTTAGGTTCATAAACCCTTTCTGATGCCTTTGAATGTGTCTTTAACCAGAGGCCATTCTTCAAATAGTATGGATACCTAGGGCAACAGTATGTGAAAGCCTCGCTCGTACAAGAATCCTTCCCTTCCTTCCACATCCTAATACCCAAGCCAGTGGCAGGTCCTCGATACCCTGCCACTCTCATCTGTCTCCCTGTTCTGCACCCACCCCCATCTTGTACCTGTGTCACTGACACAGCCCCCCAACTTCCTGCCTGCCTCTGTGTGGGCAGAACATAAAGGGTGGTCTGCCCAAAGCATGAATCGTACCGCATCACGGCACTCCATTTCTTAAAATTCTCCAGTGCCTTTCCATCGCCCTTAGCACAAAAGCCCACCTTCTCATGGAAGTTTCCAGGGTCCCGTATCCCTTGTCTGTCTCTCCTCATGGATTCTTCCTATTCTGCAGACGCGCCACTTTATGTTTACTCCACGGTCCCAATTTTGTGAAAAGTTCTAGGTGGACAGATAGAGATGAATGGATTT
The DNA here is from genome assembly GCF_018350175.1 of Felis catus. Classification (NCBI taxonomy): domain Eukaryota; kingdom Metazoa; phylum Chordata; class Mammalia; order Carnivora; family Felidae; genus Felis; species Felis catus. Next base: position 195,736,509 of record NC_058371.1, on the reverse strand, counting down.
GTACACAGTGTACCAAAAACCCAGGAAGAGAAAACACCAAAGTATTTATATCTGATGTTTAGGAGTTCGAGTAATTTTATATTCTTCTCTACGCTTGACTAGATATTCCAAAATTTTTGAAACAAATACATCTTAGATCAAAAAGGGAAAAGATGCCAGACGCAGCCAGTTAGACTCCAGAGTCCAGAACTGGAACTCTTCAGTGAAAGCTCACAAAAGACACGACGTTCAGGTCTTCAATGTCCTGCAGAGCAGGGATAACAGAAGCCTTCATTCTAAAATTCTGTCATCCTTAGGGGCGCCTGCATGGCTCAGTCAGTTAAGCATCCAACTCTTGATTTTGGTCCAGGTCATGATCTCATGGTGTGGGATCAAGCCCACATCAGGCTCTGCACTGACAGGGAGGGGCCTTCTTGGGATTTTCTCTCTCTCCCTCTCTGCCCCTCTCCCCATGAAAAAATAAATAATAAATGAAATGAAATAAAATGAAATAAAGTTTTGTGATCCCCAGAAGTCTCTCCCAATGATGGACCAATGAAAACATTTCTTGAACAATTGTGCTCTGGCCTCTCTCTCCTGAAGTGTGGACAGAGGGCACGTGAGTCAGCATGGACCCCAGAGATAAAGGGCAGCTGCTGAACATGGCAGGCAGAATTAGGGAGAGGATTCTGAAATCATGTGAGCCATTAGGCATCTGGTAATATTAACATACACTTAAATGTTTTCATCTCCCCCCCCCACACACACACACACTAGACTGGAAGCTCTATAAAGGCAGGGATCATATCTATCCATATTATTGGTTCAACAAATGTTTGCTGAGTGCCTACTTCATGCAAGCCCTGTTTAAAGTGTTGAGAACATAACAGTGGAGAAGAGATAGTCGTGGGATTGCATGCCAATGGTAGAGAGAGAAAACGAACAAATTACAAACGTTACTAGAGAGTGATAGGTGATAGCAGGGAATTAAAATAGAAGAATGTGATGGAGACAGATAGGGCGTTTTCCTTCCATGGGATGCCAAGAAAGGCTTTGAGAAAGAGTCGACACCACAGCTGAGACAGGACTGATGGGAGGAAGCCAGCTCCAGGATGTTGCCTTCCAGGCAGAGGGATACCGGGCCAAAGCTCTGAAGCAGGAGTGACTTTTGGGTGTAGGGAGAACATATGTAAAGCCAGTGTGGTTGGAGCTGGAAGAAGGAAAGAATGAGCAGCAATGGTAGAAGATGAGGTCAGAGACTGATGGGGGCCAGATTATGAAAGGTCTTACCCACTGTGGTAAGGAGTTTGTCTTTTTTTCCAAGTGCCACGAAAAGCCATTGGGATATTTGAAGCAGGAGAGTGAAGCGATCTGATCTAGCTTTCTAAAAAACCCACTCTGGCTGCTGCGTGGGGAATGGAGTAGTGAGCACAGGAAAAAAAACAGGAAGTAATCTCTGAGAAGACAGGGTCTTAGGATAGGATGGTGCCATGGAGGGGAGAGAAGGAATGGCCAGAGGTGGAGCTGAAAGGATCAGTAATGGACCAGGCATGGAGATACTGAGAATAAGGAAAAGTGGGGATCAAGGATGGTTCCCAAGTTTGGAGCTTATTCACAGGTGTGTCCCCAGCATCCTGCTTGGGTCCCGACACAATAAGCACTGGGCAATTATTTGAGTGGATGGATGGAAGGATGGATGGATGATGGATGGATGGATGGATGGATGGATGGATGGAAGGATGGATGGATGGATGGATGGAAGGATGGATGGATGGATGGATGTTTTGATAAATGGATGGATGGAAGGAAGGAAGAAAGGAAGGAAGGAAGGAAGGAAGGAAGGAAGGAAGGAAGGAAGGAAGGAAGGAAAGAAGGATGGATAGATAAATGGATGGAAGGAAGGAAGGATGGATGGAAGGAAGGAAGGAAGGAAGGAAGGAAGGAAGGATAGAAGGATGGATAGATAAATGGATGGAAGGAAGGAAGGAAGGATGGATGGATGACGGATGGATGGATGGATGGAAGGATGGATGGATGGATGGATGGATGGATGGATGTTTTGATAAATGGATGGATGGATGGATGGATGGATGGATGGATGGATGGATAAATGGATGGAAGGAAGGAAGGATGGATGGATGGATGGATGGATGTTTTGATAAATGGATGGATGGATGGATGGATGGATGGATGGATGGATGGATGGATGTTTTGATAAATGGATGGATGGATGGATGGATGGATGTTTTGATAAATGGATGGATGTTTTGATAAATGGATGGATGCATGGATAAATGGATAGAAGGAAGGAAGGAAGGAAGGAAGGAAGGAAGGAAGGAAGGAAGGAAGGAAGGAAGGAAGGAAGGATAGAAGGATGGATAGATAAATGGATGGAAGGAAGGAAGGAAGGATGGATGGATGGATGGATGGATGGATGGAAGCAAGGATGGATAGATAAATGGATAGAAGGAAGGAAAGAAGGAAGGAAGGAAGGATGGATGGATAGACGAATACATGGATAGAATGATCGTGAGAGGCAGAGGATAGAGCGATTCTGTGTGTGGGGTGTGGACAGGGGAGGCAGCAGCCATCTTATCCAACTCTCAAAGTCCCACCAGGCATTTTCTAGGGGACTTTACAGGGACAGCAGTGGGGAGGACGGGGCTTCAGAGCAGGTGGAGGTCATCGATGTCATGGAGTGAGACAGATCTGTATTTAAGACTAGCTCCACCCACCCCTCACTCACTGGGTGTCCTTGTATTACCTTGCTAGGGTCTCAAAGCCCTGGTTTCTTCATCTGTAAAATGGGGATTACTGTACCAACCTCACAGTGTTGCATCTGATACACATGGCTTGCATGGCCATGGGTAAGCCACTGAAGCACTCTGAGCCTCACTTCTCTTATCTGTAAGACGGAAAAAATAACCACTACTCCCTCTCTCGCAGGGCGCTTGGAAGGTAAAATAGAACAACAGACTGGGACAGAAGGACCCTCCAGGTCACCCTTCCAGGTCACATCACAGACTGGGGCAAAGCTCCTCCATCAACCTGAGCCAGCAAAGCCTGGTGAGAGACAGGGATCCCCGGAGACCAAATCAACATCCGGACTTGCCTGGAGGCACAATCCCCTTTTCACCCAGTCCCCCATGGCGGTTATTTGTGACTATCACGGTTCCAAAAGAGGCAGGGAATCTGTGCCCCAGGTATCTGTCAGGATGAGAAGAGAAAAGGTTTTAAAAGGCCAGAAAAGAGAGTTTTGGGAGGTCTGCGTGGTCTTCGATGCAGCCCGTGGGAAGAGCGCTGTATTGTGAACATTCCAGCATTAATTGAGGATGACGGGCTGGATAAATGTATTTATAGCTGCAAAACCCAGAGCTTTCTGGCGTGTGCCCCATCCTGCTCTCAATGCCCCACACCTGAGGCCCACTGGGCAGGCGGGCGGCTGGGAAAGAAGGCTCCCGGGAGCAGCAGAGCCAGAGGACCAGATATAAATCCCATCCAGACTTCCTGTTCTAAACCCAGGAAATACCAGTCCATTTATATCTCATCATCTTAACCCTGCAGGCCTGGTTAATGGTTTGACCCATGCATTCTCTCCTTTTCCAAAATCTTGTCCCGTTCCCTCTTAACTTGATTTACTCAACTTACTCCAGCTGCTGACTTTGGCAGGTTTTCCAGCTCTCAAGCGACCGCTGCATGCGGGCATCACCCTGAGTGATTTCCACGGCAGCGAGGGCGCAGGGGCTCGGGCTCCCGGCTCCAGAAGGTGCCCGCTCTCAGACCTGGAGCTGGAAAAACACCCTCCCCCCCACCCCGGCCCCGCCCCTTCTCACTTTCAACACGCAGGGACACTTTGGGGCGCAGCATGAAAAGCCAGGCTAAAAGGGGCTTGTATTTTTACACCATATTTGAGTTAGCTGTTTTATCTGGACGTGAACCCTGAGCAGGGAGACGAGGGGGAGAGAGAGGGGCTTTATGAACTCGAAACCAAAATAGACCGTCTAAGCGAGGCGGAGTGAAGTCACTGAATGTGCCGTGGAAAATACTTTCAAGGCATTTTATAAATTTTGCACCCAAAAAATGTCCCAGCCAAGTTGGACTTGCTGCTTTCAGATATTCAATTCCTCCATTTCTCCTCCGTGATTTTCCTCACGGCTTCGGGACTTAAGAAAACAATGAGAACGTGTCCCAAAAAGCTACATGAGCACCGCCCATAAGCTCACTTTCCTACAAATGAGCCACAAGAGTGACAGGCTCTGCGGAGAAAAGTGACCTTCTCAGAATTCTCCCTCCTTCTTCCCCCTTCCCTTCCCTTCTTCCTCTTCTCACTACTACCATTAATGTTAATTGACCGTATCACTGATGGTTTCTGCCTCTGGAGCTCCTGGTTCTACTCATGCTTTGGGGGGGGGGGGGGGAGGAGGGGGGGGGGGAGGAGGGGGGGGGTGGCTGGAGGGCCATTGTTAACCCAGAAATCAAACTCAGCATCTTCAGTGGTTTTCCTGGGAAATCCACTCAGGCCAAAAATGTCCCGAGTTTGATGGCTTCCACCGCTTTGCCGTGTCTGAGCATCTGTCTCCTCTCTCACGGACCCTTAATGGAGGACACCACCCCTGGGCCCCATGTATGTATCCGCTTTCTAGGTCTTTCCCTTCTTGTGATCACCTGCTTTCTCTCAGCCCTTCATCCTCAGGTCTACCAACCTGGTCCTCTCGCAGCCCTGGTTTGACACCACTGATCCCCAGGACTCTCCCTGTCTCTGACTCCGCTGCACACGTCCTCCGCTCCCCTCCCACCGAACTTACTTCTATCTTGGCTAAGACTGCTGGCTTGTAGCAGGCGGCCATCCTCACTCTGGGACTTGTTAGCTGTGTGATCTTAAGCAAATAACTGAAACCTTCTGAGACTCAGTGTCCTCCGCTAAAAAATACAAATCATAACATTTATCTCACAGTGTTAACGGGACGCCAAAAAATGTATGTGAAGCTCTTAACACAGCGCCTGGTACATCCTAATGGTTCAGTAAATGTAAGTTGTTTTGCTTATTCCCTTGTCGTATAAATACTTGAGTCTAGCCATATCTTTCTACTATATCATAAGCTTCTTAGTATCAGGATTAATACATAGTTTGCCTTTGAATCTCTCACTGCCCTAGCTAGAAACGACTGGACACATTATGCGCCAAGTCAGGTGCTTATGGCTACATACCTTCGCGATGGTCAGTTTTGTGTGTCCAACTGTGTTTTGTGGATGTGATTAACATCCATAACCAATTGCCTTTACGTAAAGGAGGTTATCCTGATAATCCAGATGGTCTGATTCCAGCCAGTTGAAAGGAGGAGTAGAACTGAGACTTCCCAGAAGAAGAAGAAATCCCATCTATGGACTGCAGCAACAGCCTTCTGCCTGGGAGTCCCAGCATGTACTTCCTGATGGCCTGCCTATGGGCTTCTGACTGGACAGCCAGCCTTCACGATAAGCCAGGTCTTAGGACTAAGTCTCTCTCTATATATATTTATATATCCACACACTGATTGATAGAGAGATACACATACATTTCCCACTGGTTATGTTTCTCTGGTAGAACCCTGATATGATGCATTTTAATATTAGTACCTTTTAATATTAGGGTCACTACCAATATGTTACTTGTATCTGTCACCTTGGCTGGGCTGCACCCCCCAGATATTTGGTCAAACACTATTCTGGATGTTTTGGGGAGGGTGTTTTTGGATGAAATGAATACTTACATCGGTGGACTTTGAGTCATGCAGAGTTCCCCTCATAATGGTGTGGGTCCCCTCAAATCAGGTGAAAGCCTAACTGGAATGAAGCCTAACCTTCCACTGAGCAAGAGAGAATTCCGCCAGCAGATGGCCTTTGAACTTGAACTGCAGCATCAGCCTCTCCTGGGACTCTCGCCTGCTGACCCACCCTGTAGATTCCGGACTCGCCAGTCTCCATAATCCTGAGAGCCCATACCTTAAAATAAATTATTTTCTTTCTATCTACACACCCTCTTGGTTGTGCTTTTCTGGAGAACCCTGACTGATACACAGTATTAGAATGGGTATCACTACTGCAAGCATTGTCACTATTGGAACTGGCCTCAGTCTTAGTATAAGGGGTCACATTAGCAGTGGTCTAGTATGAGCATCACTACTAGAATTAGGGCTGGGCGCCTGGGTGGCTCGGTCGGTTAAAGCGTCCAACTTCGGCTCAGGTCATGATCTCACGGTGAGTTTGAGCCCCGCGTCGGGCTCTGTGCTAACAGCTCAGAGCCTGGAGCCTGTTTCGGATTCTGTGTCTCCCTCCCTCTCTGCCCCTCCCCTGTTCAAGCTCTGTCTCTCTCTGTCTCAAAAATAAATAAATGTTAAAAAAAAAAATAGAATTAGGGCTGATATCCTGACACTGGAAGCGAGGTAGTGTCCAAGGAAGTGTCTTTGAAACCTGAATTTGAATCCCTGTCTGTGAAATGTAAGTGCCACGTCCTTCCCACCATCCCCGGCTGCCTCCCAAGGCCAGGGGCTCACACCTGGAAGGTATTCAATAAATATTTACCCGGCCAAAGTAGAGCAAGCTGGAAGATGTGCAAAACCCAATTTCCTTATAGTGTGAAGAATTTAAGGCAGCAGACCCTTCAGGGACTTTCCTCCAAACTCTGAGTATTTTCATGAGTCCAAAGAAAGTCCATTAAAATAGTTTCCACTGGAGCAAAGAAAAGTCGATGAAGCCGAAACACGTAATAGATGAGAGTCATCACACATGTGTGCTGTAGGTCAAGTATTAAAAGGACGAATGTTCTGCGCAGGAAGCATCTGAAACGTGTGTTAGGGATGGGCTCCCTGGTAGGTGGACAATCTTGACCAGCCTGAAGTATGGCTGTTTGCACCCCTCAGCAATAAATAGCCCTGGGAGACCCTGGCTGCGATAACAGAGAGGGAGACACCCCGTTCATCGTTAGTCTCGTTTTCTCAGCTTGGGGTCTTTTGAGTCCAAAACTTCCCTTTTGTGTCAACAGGGCTTATGTGAATGTTTAATTTATGATACACCATCTGAGGGCCCGGAGGAAAAAGAGGGATGATTTTTTTTTGTGTGTGTGTGTGTGAAATAACTACATCCCAGCTATGGAATTAAATTGAAAAATCCAATGTAAAGAGAAATAAATGACGCCATGATTGATAGTAGCCGCGATCAGTGACAAATACATCTTTCTCCAGGATGGAAAGAAGGTAACAAAGAAATAAACCAGTGGTTCTGACTCACATTTTACACATTAGGCACTTGGCGAGGAGACTTCCCATGATGCACTCCTTCTCTCAGCACAAAGTGGGCCAGGCTATCGCAAGCCTCGCCACTGTTCACATAGCATTCCTCCACCAAAGATCTCACCCTCCTCTTCCCCACTTCTTTGTCCAGAGAACACACATCTTTGGGGAATCAAGCAACGGTTTTCATCCATGGCTACGTTCAAAACTCATCTGAGATCAGAGTTGTAAGATTCAGCAAATACGAATGAAGTATGGCCAGTGAAATCTGAACTTTAGAAAACAATGAATAATATTTTTAGTGTATGTCCCATGTAAGATCTGAGACACACTCATTTTTTTGAAAACTGTTCACTGTGTATCTAAGATACAACTTTAACAGGATGTTCTATATTTTATGAGGCAGCACCATCCGAAGGGCTTTACCTCTGCCTCTTCCTGCCCCCAGAAATTTCACCTTAATTGCTAGATGTCCCCCTCCCACCTATACACATATGCACACACTCCCATGCTTTTTTCTTCCTGACCTCGCCTTCTGCCTTCTCATGTACTCCAACCTACTTTAAGCACCTGCTAACACTTAACGCCTATGGGGCAGGATATTTATTGAGATGATAGCTGTTTGCTGCAATGAAATATTCATAAAATATTCAGATACTATCTCTCTTTTGGTCTTTGCACTGTTCCCTCCCCTCCAAGATCAGCTGAGCCTCTGTGTCCCCTAACTTCAGGGGCCAGACCAATTCAGAAGGTGCTGGCATGTGGTGAGGTCCTTCTGTCTTCCAAGGAGTTGTCTTCATCCAGATAAGTGCAGTCAGCCTTCCCTGAGCAAAGAAGAGGAGGCAGGGAGAAGCACACTGGAAGAGGTAGGGGTGTTGCCTGAACAGAGGGACAGAGGAGGGAGGTGCTCCAATACGGGAAAGAAACTATTATTGAAATAGCATCCTAAGTGGTCTCCCTGCTTCAACTCTTGCCCTTTGTTCTCCCTGCCTGCATTTTAGAAGGAAAATCAGATCACACCATTTGCCAGCCAGATTCCTCACGTGGCTTCCATCTCGCTCCAAGCAAGAAGTGAAGCTCCATCTGCCCCAGTGCCATCTGCCCGTCTCCACTGCAGGCCCCCACTGTTCCAGGCACACACCAGGCAGGACGTTCCGCCCTCAGCAGTGACGTGCCCATTGCCCTCTGCCAGGGATTCTCTCCTTCCAGATAGCCACCAGCTTGTTTTATCATTTGTTTTGCCTCTGGGGAAAATGCAAGGTTCACCCTGACCTCTTCCCAATACCACCCACCCTTCTTCCCTACTTTGCTTTCTCTATAGCTCCAAACTCTGCCAAGCTTCCATATAATTCATTTATTGTATTTGTGGTCAATTTCTCGATGACTCTCTGTCACTGAACATCCTGAGGGCAAGAGTTTTTGTCTGTTTCACCTCTCTGTCCCCAACACAAAGGCTAGTGCCTGATTATAGTAGTCACTCAATAAATATTGGGGAAGGAAGGAAGGAAGGAAGGAAGGAAGGAAGGAAGGAAGGAAGGAAGGAAGGAAAGAAGGGAGTCAGAGAGAGAAGGAAGAACAGAGGCAGGAGTCCAGAGATCTATGATGCCCAGGGTAGTGAAAATGTAAAGAGTCTCCTTCTGAGTCCTAGGAATGGGAAAGGTAGCAGGACCTCTGAGGGATGTAGATATTGAGACTCAGGTGTACCCAGGACTGAGCTGATTCCTACATCTAAGTATGCCACTGAATCAATAAAACCTCCAGGTGTGTCAGGACCATGCAGTGCAGTAGGAGTAACCATGAGGTCGACTAGATCTCCCAAAGCTGTGTGTTCCAGGGATGATACCCGGGCTACTCTTAAAAGTCTAAGGAAGAAAAACCAGACCCAAAAATGACCAGGTGAGACTGAGTTTTCCACCACCACATGTGATGGGGGATTTGAGTTAGATTAAGACTGATGTAGAGAAACTAAAGACACATGAGATATCTTGAAAAATCAATTAGTAAAGTTTGCACTGGCTAAATTATATATCTGTTAAAAACAGCATTGTCTGGGTGAGTGCCCCACTTGCCAGCTGTGTGTCTCCGGGAAAGTTACCTCCCTGAATATGAAGTATCTCATCTGTAAAATGGGACCATCGTAACTCATCTCTCAGTCAGAATGTGTTAGGTTATGCTGTAGTAACAAATAGTCCCCAATCCTCCACATCCTGGACAACAAAAAGGTACTTCTTGATCACATAACATGCCCATCAGGAGGCAGCAAGGGAGCTTTGCTTTTCATGTCCTTCAGGAACCCAGGTTGACAGGGCAGCCTACCTCCCAGCCATTTGGGGAGGCCACGCCAGAGGGAACGGTGAGTTCAGTAGGGCTTCTCAGTGACAATCAAGTGCTCTCCCCCAGAAGTGGTGCATGTCACCCTAGCTCGAACTTCCTTAGCCAAAACTAGTCATAAGTCTCCATCCATCAGTAAGGGGGTCAGGGAGTATAATGATACCATGTTCCTGGAAGAGAAGGAGCAGGAAATATTTGGGAAAACATGTCATATGGCAGCATAGAGCAAGTGTGGGAGTGAACTGAGGGAAAGTGCTTCTCACAGTGCGTGGCACATAGAAGGCATACCGCAGACTGTGGCTGGGTCCTTGGAGTCTTGGGGGAAGGCAGAGATGAAATTCATTTCGTGCCAATGACTTAGCTCAGTGACTTAAAGGCATTCCTTTAACTGATTGAACTATCATTAATTAAGTTCACTAACTCTTACTATACTTCAGACAATGCCCTTGCCTTCAAGAGTTCATGGGGGAAAGGGACATAAACACCTAATTTCAGCACAGCCCCACTCCCATGCCCACTCCAGCCTACATCACCACTAGTTACTCAGTGCCTTCTGCGTTCTAGGAAAGCACTATTATGGCCTTGGGGATGCAGGGCAAAACCAACAGAGAGTCTTTGCCCTTAGTCAGCTTATGTTCTAAGCGAGGATGAGGAGGCAGAGAGTAAACACTTAATCAAATATGTAAGATAATTTCCTGTCTTATAAGGTACTAACAAGTGTGTTTGCTAAGGTGGCAAGGAGACTTACCTAAAGAGAACTTAGTAATGAGAAAAAGATTGTTCCAGGGGATCCAAGCAGAGGGCCTGGCAAGTGCAGAGGGCCAGAGGCTGGAGAGAAAAATGGCTGTCTAAGGATCAGAAGCAAAATGCATGTGACTGGGCCCAAGTACCCTAGGTGGAGGAACGGGGGATGAAGGCATGAAAGAGGCAGGCACGGTCTTGTGGGCCAGGGTTAGGAATCGAGATTTCACTTGAATGATAGCGGAAAGCAAGTGCAGAGTAGCTGGGGTACAAATCAGGAAACAATCAATAGTGCTTCAGCCAAGCTAAATGTGAGATGGCTAATATCCAAGCAGCATCATCAAACAGCTGTTGGACAGCAAATCTGCACTTCAGAGAAAAGATTCAGACCAGAGATACAAAGCTGAGGGTCATTAACAAGTGAAGTCAGAATATGGTGTCTTTTCAGAAAACATTGGCCTCTCCAGAGCAAGCACAGGCCAAAAAGTCAACATTGTTGAAACCAAATAATGAAAGAGATGTTGCAGTTAAGAAAAGCTCTCTTGGGCATGTCACTACTAAATCTGATGCTACTGTTCCAAACAATAACTGTAGAATTTTTAAGCAGAAACTTGGAAGACGGTGAATATGGTCTTACCATGGAGATATCTGAGTTTCACAAAAGAGAAATTCAGTAATCTGAAGAGGAATGATGTCCATCAGGATAAGCTAGGTTCTGCTTCGATAAGCCAACATCAAAATACTAGTGGTTTAAAGAAGCAGAGATACATGTTTGTTTGTTTTTTAATCCCACCGTGTATTCATCAAAAATCAGTAGAGGGTTTTGCTCAACAGAGTTTTGCTCAACAGTCACCCTGGAGACTAGGTTAACAGAGCAGTCTCACCTCAAAAATAGGCAGTTCTGAGTAAGAGGACATGGGGGTGGGGGGAGGGTCTTACATAGCATTTGAATATCCAGTCCAGAGAGTATATATGTCTCTTCCACTCATAACCCAAGGTCATCCCCAGTCACATGGGGGCTAGTTAATTTAATCCTACTAATGCCCATTTTCCAGCATTTCTGCCCCTTTCCCCTTCTTGCTGCCATTTTTTATTGTAGACAACCCTCAGAACTTTCAGGATAGGGCAACTCAAAAAAATAACTCCTGATTACATGATTTACAACACTCTTTAATGCTCACATCAACCCTACCAACTAGTTTTTACCTTTCCCAATGAGCAGATGTGGGAATAGGGGCACAGACATACTCTGTAGCATGCAGAGGACCCCACAAATAGAAGACAGAGGAACTAAGATTTTAGGGCAGGCACAGCTACAAAGCCATTCGTATTCTTTCCACAACACCACACTACCATTTACGGCCCTACTTTCCCTTTAAAATGAGTTGGCGTTTTCATTGTAGGTCCATCCTGGCCAAACCAAAAGAGGAGAGGGGATATTTAGGAAAATATGTTTAATCAGAGAGGAAGAGTAAGTGCAGCAAATGTGGAACTGGCTTGATTTTCTTTGGCTGTCTTTGTCTTCTATGAGTAGTTGGAGAAAGGAAGGAGAATCGAACACAGAGCAGATCAGAGACCTCTGATAATGCTAGGGAAGCGTATGCTTATTTTTAAAGATTCTACAGGGATTCAGACATGTGTAGGCCAGCCCCATCTGAAACTCATGTTTCATGGAGTTGATTCCTTATGAACCATAAAACAGTTTTCACTTCTCCCTAGTGTTATTTGTAGAAATATATATCAGAGAGATCAGAAAATGGTTATATAGTCTCTTTTCAAATGACCCCAATAAGCAGCCTGTTGTATTTCTTGGTTAAGGTGGCATATTTGGTTGTGTTTCAAGTTCCTGCCAGCTGGGACTGCCTTCACGCAAACACGTGCACACAAGTTTAGATTTCAGCTAGGACACAGAATCTGTCATTTCCGGGATCTGATTTAAACTTTCTGTAATTCAATGGGTTAAGTTTGTCGTGCTTATTTGTGAAAGATTTTCTGACACCTTGTTACAATTAATTTATAACCCCAATTACAACCTGAGTCCTAAGGGGAAAGTCTGATCCATTGTCCCGAGCCACCTGTGGCGTATTCTGCTATTACATTAAAAAGTCCCATTTCTCCAGGCGCAAAGATAGGACATTCTAAACCAAAAGCTCTCAATAAGGGCAAACCCCAAGCCAAAAAAAAAGGACACAATGTAGAAAGAAAAGAAACATAAAGCTATAAAGCTTTAACTCATAAGCAGTTTAAACTTCCAGAATCTGGTATTTTTATCTCCAATTTACATACTAGTAGAGCAAGGCAAGAAAATGAATGAGCCTGGACTGGACCTCTCACCAAAGGCAACTGTCTTTGCACGTTCCACAAGGCAATTTATGAGACAAACTACCAGGTGTCTGAGCAGAGAGAAACTGTCTATGTAGTATATGGTGGATCCATAATATCTCCTCACCAGCAGAGCTAAATGGAAGTCAAATCTGAAGACTACGGCAAGTCATCAAGTCACACCCATGCCAGAAGTGGAAGGAGCCTCCTACCTCAGCTCCTCTGGCTACACAGGGGGAGCTGCAGCCCATTGAGGTGAAAGGACATGCTTGAGCTACCTTGGGTTGCTAATCACCCAGCTAGACCTGAATCCAGGCCTCTCGTGAGGGTTCAAATGACCCCCTCTAGGAAAGAGCTTCAGGTTCAGCGTCAGTTCCCAGTTATGACGGATTGCAAAGTGGCCTTGAATGGCCTCAGCTCTCTCTGAGCATAGACATCCTCAACTGTAAAATGGGGATAGTACCATTTACCCACATGGAACTGATGGAACCATTAGAGAAGTTTATATTCCCATAATATGTCCTTCTCGTTGCTCACAATCCACTTTGTGACATCACAGGAAAATGCATGTATTGGTACCTGTTCCCCATTTCTGTCACAGAGTTCCTTTGTAATTCCTAAGTCCCTTGGAGTTTCTTGAGTGAAAGGAGTGTCTTTTGTTCTAATGAGGGGACTCTTGGTGGGCTCCTGGATGGGGGCTGATCGCCAAAAAGACCAAGCCATGATTAGAATCCCCACCCCCATTCTCCAGAGATGGGGAAAGGGCTGGAAATGTGATGAAGTCTCTATAAAAATCCCAAAAAGATTGGGCTTAGAGAGCTTCTAGGTTGGAGAACATATGGAGATCTGGGGAGAGCGGCATGCCTAGTGAGGGCATGGAAGTTCTGCGCCCTTGTCCTATGCATCGCTTCCATGTGGATGTTCATCTGTATCCTTTATCATGGGTTTTTATAATAAACATAGACAGTAAGGAAACTGTTTTCCTGAGTTCTGTGAGCCCCTCTAGCAAATTAACTGAACCCAAGGAGGCGGCGGTAAGAACCTCTGATTTATAGCTGATATGTCAGAAGCATGGGTGACCAGCTGGCCTTGGGACTAGTGCCTGAAGAGGGAAAGGTCTTGCACACTTGAGCCCTTAGCCTGTGGCATCTGACGCTCTCCAGGTAGATGGTGTCAGGATGACGTGAAATTATAGGATACCCAACTTGGTGGAGAAAACTCCCACACCTGGTGTCAAAAGTGTTGTGACTGTGGTAGTGGTGTCAGTGGAAAGGAGAAACATTGGAAGCATGGCTTTTCCTGTCACACACACTTAAAATTACATTGGTCCATTTATGAGTCTACCTACCCCACTAGACTAAGACAGTCTCAGAGAAAGGCCCCTACCTTGTTCCTCTTTTTATCCCTGCACCTGGCACAGGGGCAGTCAAATATTTGACAGATAAGTAATCAATTGAATGACATGTGTAAACTGCACACACCAGGTGTCTTCCAGCTTTCCTTCAATTCCAACTCAAGGACCATTACTCTTTGCTCTATATTATTCTGATACCCAGCTGGGAAATTCCACCTGTATCGTTGGCCAGAAGCTCTTTCAACAGTGTGAGAATAAGTTTATATTTAGTCTAGAATTAAATAAGCATTTAATATAGATAAATCTAGCATATTCTTTTAATTTAGTAACATTCAAAATAGATCCATCTGATTTATGTATTTTGAAGTTACATAGTGTTATATGTTCTATCTTAACACTCATCCCCCCAAGGGCTCTTTCCTGCTACAGCTTTCCCTGTCTGGGAGGTCATTTGGCCCTCCCTCAATCCAACGCCAAACCATCTTAAACATTTCAGTTAAGTCAGCCACCTAAATCCTCCAAGTCAGACCATTTTTTTTTCTACAGGAGTGTTAGTTTACGCCCCACAACCTCCCAAGTCTTTATATGTTCATTGTGGATTTCTTCAGATCCTCCTCAACTCATGCAGGCTTCATCTATCAATCCAGCTTCTAAGATTCTCCAGGTCAAAGAAGTTTCCTCCTTTTTGTTAATCCCCTAGACTAAGAATACCAAATAGGTCCTACTCTATGAAACAACTCTAATCAGTTGGTAGGGATTACCTGGGACTCCAAGATAAAAAGAATCCAGGCTTGGTAGGAAAATGCAGTGACTACATGTGTCCTGACATTCCTTAAATTGTGTGTCATCTAGAACTGAACATACAGCGTGTGAATCAAGCAATGTGTTTAGACTTAATATAGCCTCCAATTCTAATACATACACACAGTGGCCTCAGAATTGGTTCATTCTATGAAAAGATGGCCCAGAAATTAAATCTTCTATTTTACAGAGTAAGAAACTGATATAGAGAGGCCTTAATTAGATGGCTAAAAGACATTCAGGTGGAACAGACCAATTACTACCAATGAAATTGGATCAGTAAAAAAAAAAAAAAAGAGAGAGAGAGAAAGAAAAAATCCCAACAAACAAAAGCCCAGGACCAGATGCCTTCACAAGTGAATTCTATCAAACATTTTAAAGAAGTGTTCATACCTATCTTCTCAAACTATTCTGAAAAATAGAAGAGGAAAGAAAGCTTCTAAATGTATTCCATGAGGCCAGCATTACCCTGATACCAAAACCAGACAAAGACACTACAAAAAAAAAAAAAAAAAGAATTACAGGCCAGTACCTCTGATGAACATAGATGTAAAAATCTTCAACAAAATATTAGCAAACCAAATCCAACAGTACATTTTTAAAAAATCATTCACCACAATCAACTGGGATTTGTTTCCAGGATGCAAGAGTGGTTCGATATTCACAAATCAATCAAAATGACATAGCACACTAACAAGGAAAAGGATAAAGACCATATGATCACTTCAATACATGCAGAAAAAAACATCTGACCAAGTACATCCCTTCATGATAAAAACTCTCAACAAAGTAGGTTTAGAGGGAACATACTTCAACATAATTAAGGCCATATATGAAAAACCCACAGCTAACATCACCCTCATTGGGGAAAAATAGAGTTTTTCCTCTGCAGTCAAGAACAAGACAAGGATGATCACTTTCACAATTTTATTCAACACAATACTGGAAGTCCTCCCTACAGCAATCAGACAACAAAAAGGACTGAACGTCACCCAAATTGGTAGAGAAGAAGTAAAACGTACACTATTTTTAGATGACATGATAAAGACTCCACCAAAAACTACTAGAACTGATAAGTGAATTCAGTAAGGTAGCAGGATACAAAATCGATGTACAGAAATCCATGGCATTTCTATACACTAATAATGAAGCAGCAGACGGAGAAACTAAGAGAACAATCTCATTTACAGTTGCACAAAAAGTAATAAAATGCATAGGAATACACTTAATCAAGGGAATGAAAGACAGGTACTCTGAAAACTATACAACACTGATGAATGAGACTGAAGAAGCCACAAACAAATGGAAAGACATTCCATGCTCATGGGTTGGAAGCACAAATACTGTTAAAATGTCTAATTACCCAAAGCAATCTACAGATTTAATGCAATCCCCATCAGAATACCAACAGCATTTTTCACAGAACTAAAACAAATAATCCTAAAATTTTTATAGAACCACAAAAGACCTCAAATAGCCATAGAAATTGTGAAAAAGAACAAAACTGGAGGTATCACAATCCAGGATTTCAAGAGATACTACAAAACTGTAGTAATCAAAACAGTGTGGTACTGGCCCAAGAATAGACACACAAATAAATGGAATAGAATATAAAGCCAGAAATAAACCCACAATTAATTAATCTTTGACAAAGGAGTCAAGAATATCCAGTGGTAAAAAGACAATCTCTTTAACAAATGGGCCTGGGAAAACTGGACAGTAACATGCAAAAGAACGAAACTGGCCCACTTTTTTACACCACACACAAAAATAAACTCAAATTGGATTAAGTACCTAAATGTGAGACCTGAAACCATAAAAATCCTAGAACAGAGCACAGGAAGTAATTTCTCTGACATAAACTATAGCAACATGTTTCTAGATATGTCTCCTGAGGCAAAGGAAATAAAAGCAAAAATAAACGATTGGGATTACATCAAAATTAAAAGCTTCTCCACAGCAAAGGTAAAAACCAAGAAAACTAAAAGACAACCGACTGAATAGAAGATATTTGCAAATAGCATATTGAATAAAGGGTTATCATCCAAAATCTATAAAGAACTTATATAGCGCAACACCAAAAAAAAACCCCAGAGAATCTAATTAAACAATGGGCAGAAGACATGAACAGACATTTCTCCAAAGAAGACATCCAGATGACCAACAGATGCATGAAAAGATGCTCAACATCACTCATCATCAGGGAAATGCAAATCAAAGCCACAATGAGATATCATCTCATACCTGTCAGAATGGCTAAAATAAAATAAATAAAATTTTTAAAACACAAGAAACAACAAGTGCTGGTGAGGATGTGGAGAAAAAGGAACCCTCATGTACTGTTGGTAGGAATGCAAACTGGTACAGCCACTGTGGAAAACAGTATGGAGGTTCCTCGAAAAATTAAAAATAGAACTACTCTATGATCCAATAATTGCACTGCCGGGTACTTATTACCCAAAGAATGTGAAAACACTATTTCAAAGGGCTAGATGAACCCCTATGTTTAATGCAGCATTATTTACAACGACCAAATTATAGAAGCAGCCTACATGTCCATTAATAGATGAATGGATGAAGAAGATGTGATATACATGTATGGAATTTTGTATATATAGTGGATATAAAATATCATTATATTTGATCATGAATGGATAATGGAACATTATTCAGCCATAAAAGAGAATAAAATCTTGCCATTTGCAACAACATGGCTGGAGCTAGACAGTATAACACTAAGTGAAATAAGCCGGTCAGAGAAAGACAAATACCATAGAATTTCACTCACATGTGGAATTTAAGAAACAAAACAAACATACGAAGAAAAAAAGAATGACAAAAAAAAAAAACAGACTCTTAACTATAGAGAATAAATTGATGGTTGCCAGAGGAGAGGTGGGTGGGGGATGGGTGAAAGGGATTAAGAGTTTAGTTATCATGTTGAGCAGTAAGCAATATAAAGAATTGTTGAATCACTATATTATACCCCTGAAACTAATATAACACCATATGTTAGTTACACTGAAATTAAAATTTTTAAAAAGACATTCAGATGGAACCAGAAGTCAAAAATATGTTGTCATTATCCCTCAGCAACCAAGTTGGAAGCAATATTCAAAGGAAGGAAGGGGGAATCTGGTAGAATCAGTAATACTTGGTCTTCACCTAGTTAACTCTAGGTGAAGAAGGGAATTTTTTTAAATCACAAGTTTTTTTTTTCTTTCTTTAGAACAACATGGCAAGAATATCAATTGGGAGAATCAAGCCCCTCGGAGCTTCTCATCTTACCAGCCAGTATTCTATCATGTTCCCCTCCATCTTGGCCATGAATGCCTAGGTCACCCTCCCACCAGAAAAACCACGTAGGGAGAAGACAGAGCAGGGAAAGTACATGCTCCTGCAAGTAGAAATTGAAGCTGCTCTGAGTGTGTGCTAAGTGAGTGATCACAGTGATGGAGCACCAAGATCAGAGCCTCCTGGCTCCATCCGGGACCGGGCAGTGAGCAGGCGCATCAGACACACAGCCCAAATCACTGGTTCCTTCACTCTCCGGGCGAGACATTCTGTCTCCCCAGAATGAAGTGCTCGATCACAGGGGAGCCCCCAGCTCTGCTCTGCATGTAACTAGATACGCTCAAATTTCAGTTTCTCATTACTAGTGCTCACTTTATACTTCAACAGTGAGAAATTGAATTGTGTAAAGAGAGATTTAAATAAATGAATTCCTAAAGAATAACTCAAAAGGAACCATGTCCGAAGTGAAGATATTTCTAAATATTCCTTGATTCTTGTTTTCCTCCAAAGGACAAAGGGATTAACTCTAGCTATCCTAAGAGCGAGTTCTGTCAAGATGCTCGGTTAATGGGTGAATTAAAACTAAACACAGCTACCATTTATCCAGGCACCATGTCAAGAAGTTTATCAACATCCTTTTATTTAATCTTCATGGCAATCCCAAGAGCTAGTTCTTATTGCCCCCATTTTATAGATTAGGAAACAGTCTCCATGGTCACACAGCAGGGCCAGACCAGGGTAAGGAAAGAGAGGAACCAGAGTAGAGCATTTAAGGAGGTACTCACTCTCAAGGTGGTACAAGCCCAGTGCCCTCACCTGAGTGTGAGTTCCACCTTAAATTTACATCCTAGGAACCTCCTTTACCTCACCGCGTCCTTGTCCAGTGCAGCACAGCCGTGGTACACGTGGGATTCAAACTCACGTCCATCTGTTTCCAAAGCCCTGGATAACACCACTTATCCTGTTGTGGAGACAAGTGGCTCTATCCATGATACTTGGTTCTAAAAGACGAGTTTCCACTTGAGAGAATCCTGAGAGCTGACATCCCTGAAGGGTGGCTTCAGGCACAGGAACCCAGTAGAGTAGCATGGAGGTGTGGCAAGTCCACACCTACACACACACACACACACACACACACACACACACACACACACATACACAGCATCACAAAAGGGAACCAATCCCTGAATCAAACTGTAGTCACAGAGTAACCCAATATCCTAAAAGGAAAAACCATTTGGTAGCTGTCCCCAGTATGTAACCAGAGAGTACAAGAAATCTGCTACATCTATTCGAGACTTAAGTTATTGATCAATTTGTTCTAGGACAAAGGATATTGTGCATATTTTTCATCAATGTAAAAACCAAAACCAACGTTATGATTCAATTACCATGGCCAACTCCCCAGCCCCAGCTCTATCCTTCTCCTGACTTAAGCCATAAATTTCTAATTGCTCACCAGGGGTGGAATAAAACATGTTTCTAGAGAGCAGTAAGCTTGACTGCCATGAAACTCACCATCATTACTATAGGCTAGGAAGGGGAGAGTAGCTTAGGCTTTTGCCTGGTAGAAAGTACTCTTCCCTCACCTGTTGTTGGTGGGGAGGATTCATGGAAATTCTATAATGTCTGAGTTTGTCAAAATTACCCCAATTATGAGAGATATTATTCAAAATAGCTCTTTTCCCTTGACAGCCACAATTTCCCATTGTAATCTTCATTCTCATTTGAAGAGCATTTTTACCAAAAATAAAATGGCATATTTCGATTAAAAATGGGTATCAGTCGGATGCTGGACATGTGGTCTCCAGGTCCAAAGTGAGTTGGCCTGATAGGCCTCTGTCAGAAGCCACTGGCCTCAAGATGGTAAGAGGTTGTGGGGGGTTGGCTCACAGGGGACATAAGGAGGAACAAATGTTTTGAGACACCACACAATGGAGAAAGGTTTCTTTTCAACAGCAAAATACCAAAAATTTAGCCTGGCAAATTGACAGAAAATTGGCCCTTGAATGTCAGTATTGTTTTTAGCTATGTCTGAGAAAACAATGAAATCATGATATTTCAATTCAGGTTTCTATCCCAAGTATCGTATTTTCATCTTCCCCAGCAAAGGGGGAAAAAATGGTGGAACTTGCACAGCGTGTAAGGGGACACTTTGTCACTTTAATTCCTGAAGATTCGTTAGAGGCTCGAAGCTTCTGGCATCCCCTGGGAACCTGGTCAGAAATGCAGCCCCTTGGTCCCTGTTCCAGACCTCCGGAGTCAGACACTGCATTTTAACAAGATCCCCAGCTATTAATTGTATGTGAAAGTCTGGGAAGCATGGTGTTGACTTTAAGATTGGAGATGAAGAGTAAAGGGGTAATAAAAGTAACAATCATCATCATTATGACTGATGGAGCCCTTACACTGTGCCTAAGTAGCGCCATACTTTTTTCCACCAGTTGTCATTTACTCTCTACAGTAACCCTGAGATGGATGCATTTCACAGATGAGAAAGTTGACCCTCAACAAAAGTAAATAGCTTCTCAAAGCTCACTATTTAATACACAGCAGAGCCAAATTTCTATGTCAAGTCTCTGATATCAAAGCCAGTGTGTTGCCCACTATCTTTGGTTGTGATTCAGCCAGCTCTGGTGATAAAGGCCACACCAACTTCCTAGACTTACTTAGATTCCATGATGTGGTTCCTGGGCCTGAGGATAAAATGCCACATCTCTTTAGGTAGTTCTGAAATCTTTCCTTTTGAATAAAAAACTTCTTCAAAACTTCACTAGAGGTAGACAGTTAAAAAGAAAAAAAAAAATGTCTTCTTCCCCCACCCCCCACCAAATCACAAGCCATAAGTATAATCAACATATTGTGAACCATGAAATACAAGTTAGTGGAGAGATCACTTCAGTGTATCAGTCCACTGAAAATTGTCTTTTTCAGCCCTCCATGAAACAATGATCTCAGAATTAGTGTCATTGGCAAGTTCTCTTACCATTGACAAGGAGAAGTGATAAGCTCTCAATACCCTAGCCCTATAGACCATGAAGCCCTCAGTTTTAGATTCACAACTAAATTGAGAGTAAAGTACAGAGGTTTCCCATATACCCTTCTGAACCCACACGTGCACAGCCTTCCCCATTACCAAATGAGAATAGTACATTTGGTACCATTGATAAACCTACACTGACACATCATAATCATCCAAAGTCCATTGTTTGCATCAGGGTTCACTCTTGGTGCGTGTTGTACATTCCATGGGTTTGGACAAATGCATAATGATGTGCATCCACTATTATGCCACTATCATACAAAGAAATTTACTGCCCTAAAAACCTCTCTGCTCCATCTGTTCATACTTCCCTCCCCCAGCCCCCTGACAACTGCTAATTTTTTTTTTACTGAATCCACAGATTTGCCTTTTCCAGAAATTCATATAGTTGGAATCATACAGATTGGCCTCTTTCACTTAGAAATACGCATTTAAGTTTCCTCCATGTCTTTTCATGGCTTGGTACTTCATATATTTTTTAATGCTAAATAATACTCCATTGTCTGGATGTACTAAAGTTTATATATCCATTCACCTACTGAAGGATATCTCGGTTCTTCCAAATTTTGGCAATTGTAAATCAAGTTGTTCTAAACATCTGTGTGCAGGTTTTTGTGTGGACATAAATTTTCAACACTTTTGAGTAAACACCAAGGAACACAATTGCTGGACTATATAGTAAGAGTATGTTTATGTTACCACATAGTGAGAATATGTTGCACCATTTTGTAATCCCATGAAAGTATCTTTTTTTTTTTCATTTTATATCCCTAGTTCCTTACACCATAGCACACAGTCAGCACCCAGCAGGTGCCCAAAAGATAGTTTATGGAATAATGAAAGAATGAATTGTTGTATACTTTTTCCCAATCACAAAGTATTCACTTGGTTAGCAAATATTTATGAAGCATCAATAAATTCAGACAATGTGTGAGATATCAGAGACACAAAAATGGAAGGCATTAAGCTTTATTTTATGTTTTCTAAAACTCAGAAGAGCACAGGTTTGGGGTCACACAGATCAAGGGATGTGTCCTGCCTCTGTCATCATGTCAGCTGCTACAAGTCTGTTCCATCGCCTACTGAATGGAGCAAAAGTGAGTTTACTTTTTAGGGTAGTTGGGTGGAGTAACGAAGGCAATGTATATAAAATGGCAATCACATGCTTGTCACATAGTATAAGCTCAAAAGTAGTAGCTAGAATCACTGACACCATTTGTTTACGATAAAAGATTCTCCATCTTTTAAACCTTCACAAAAATGGGGATAAGTCCACATTCTTCACAAATCCATTCTTATTTTTTTAAGGCGCAGTCCGTTTCATGGTGGCTTTCCTTAAAAAGGATAATGAATTGGGAGCTTCTTCCAAGAAGAAGCGACAGACATCTGAAATGCCACCCAGCAATCCTGACTTGAAAGCATCCTTGGGAGTTCTGGAGAAACCCAACACCAGGCTAAGCATAGGGAAAGTAGCACGCCCCCTTCACTGCTGGTGGAGCCTCCTGCCATACGCCTACAGCAACATATCTTGTGGCCCGTACAGAGATCTACCACCTCCCGGAGGGAAAAAAAAAAACCTTCATATTTAGTATGACCTTATCACAGTGGGAGAGGGAATCCTTCTTTCCAACGGTTAACGGGTGTGAGTCTGCAGGTGGACACCTTGCTAGACATATCTGAAATGGGAAACTAGCCAAGTCACTTTCTGAGAGTTCTGGTACCTTCTCTATTCCTCAACAGAAACCAAGCAAACATAACTGAACCCTAGGAATCAAGATTGGCGGCCACCAGGAAGTAGCCTCGGCCCTTCAAGGCATGGTTTTTCATATGCATGCCTACTAGCCCCTGTGCACTTCCTGCTACCCCACACATCCAGGCATCTCTCTGCCCTGTGCATATTCGCTTATCAGGACTCCCCCAAGCCAGTTCCAAGAGGCTGTGATGTTGTGTTTTTGGATCGGTGCCCAAATAAACGAAGACGTTTTCTTGCACTAGTTAAAACTACAGCCTCTGGAGTTTTGCTGGCTACAATCAGCATCAGCTAGGGAACCTTGAACAAATTATCTACATTTTCATAGCTTAGTCTCACCATTGGTAAAATGAGAATAATATAGTATCTAATAATAGCATCATTTCCAAGAAGTTAAAAAACATAACACACGGGTAGGGTACATAGCTATCAAAGCTTTTTCTAAGTCATTAAATAGGGGGCTGACAGGTTGGTAAAAATGGTTTAAAGGATTGAGATTTTATAGACATTAAAGAGAGTATCAGAATAAGACCACTAGATTAGCTGTAACGCTAGTTAATGTCTTACAGGCAATAACTCTATAACCTTCGGAGTTATCTTTTCCACTTTTCCACAGAAAACTTTTGCGTCTCTACCAGACAAAACCTACACACTGACAGGTAATTTGGAGAGTCTGGGCCCTACCTAATCAACAGCTTCCTACCTTTCTTCCTACAGTAGTACCTTCCAACCTTCTGTTGTTAAAGAAACAAATTACTACAAATTTAGTAGCCTAAAACCACACAAATTTATCTCATGTTTCTTTAAGTCATTAGCCTATCTGAGTTCGATTGATTTCTTGGCTTCAGGTTTTCCAAGCCCAAAGTCAAGGTGTCAGCCACCACCTGGGCTCTTACTGGGGGGCTGGGGGAGACTCCACCCCCAAGCTCCATTAGGTGGAAAGTAGGACAGAGGCCCACTTCCTTGCTGGCTGTCAGCCAGGGCTGATCTTGCTTCTAGAAGCTGTTTGTGGACTTCTCCTGCTTTCCATGTGGCCTTCTCTAGAAACACAGGTCAATCAGATATCTCTGATTCCTCTTCTGCTGCATCTCTCAGACTGACAACAGCTGGAGAAGGGTTTCTGCTTTTTTTTAATGTTTTATTTATTTTTTGAGAGCGAGAGACAGAGTGGGGGGGGTGGCGGACAGAGAGAGAGGGAGACACAGAATCCGAAGCAGGCTCCAGGCCCTGAGCTGTCAGCACAGAGCCTGATGCGGGGCTCAAACCCACAAACTGTGAGATCATGACCTGAGCCGAAGTCTGACGCTTAACTGACGAGCCACCCAGGTGCCCCGAAGGGTTTCTGCTTTTATTAAGGGCTCCGGTGGTTAGATTGTGCCCACCCCCAGACAATCCTGTATAATCCCCCTATCTGAAATTCTATAACCTTAATTATATCTGCAAATTCCCTTTTACCATGGGACATGATAAAGTCTCAGAATCCAGAGATTAAGATGTGGACATCTTTGGGGAGCCAATGTTCTCCACAGTGGGCTTGTTAGACAATGTTGAGTATGATCTCAAGATCTCAAGAGATCTCAAGATCTCAAGAGACTGTGAAATCCAACTTTTGCCTTGTTTATAGGCATTGGGTAATAAATAGCCTTCCCAGGGCTATCATGAGAATTAAACATTTGACTCACCTAAAGTGACTAGAACAGGGCCTGGGACAAAATAAGGGCTATAGAAGTGTATCATTAAACTTTCTGTGCCTCAGTTTCCTTACCTGTTAGCTTTGAGTAGCAACTGTGTCTTCAGCATGAGGTTGTTTAAAGGATTAGGAAGCTAACTCATATTAAGAATTAAGCAGTGGCTCAGTTGGTTAAGGGTCCAACTTCAGCTAAGGTCATGATCTCATGGTTCATGAGTTCACACCCCACATGGGGCTCTCTGTTGTCAGCACAAAGCCTGTTTCGGATCCTCTGCCTGCCTCTCTCTCTCTCTCTCTCTCTCTGCCCTTCTCTCTTTCTCTCTCTCTCTCCCTCCCTCCCTCCCTCAAAAATAAATTTAAAATAATTTTTAAAATAAAATAAAATAAAAAGAATTAAGCACAGTGTTCTACACACAGAGAAGACTTGGAATACCTCTGGTCTTGGTGAAGAGATAAAGTCTACAGTGTTGACAAACAGTAGTCCTGTCTGTGGGCTGGAGGAAGAAAGGTCCAGCACCTCTCCGTCCACCCACCACACCCTACATTTCAGGTGCAGATGGAGGGATGGCAACCAAACCCACAGAGGCCCAATGAGGACAACGACCCCTCACCACCATGAGCTGTCGCTCTCAAGCAAAACATCTCACGCTTCCTCCCCGAAGAATGGGAACCTGTGGGGGTGAGACCGGACAGGACACAGGGAACGGAGACCAAGGGCATGATGCTTCTTGGGTCTCTCCCACGGAAGTCAAAAAGGCCACTATAGGTTTGGGTCATTCTCTCTGTAGCCTTTTGAGGCGTCAAATCAATGTGAAAAGAGCCGATTTTTATTGGCCTATTGTTAATAGATGAACGCAAGCTCTTTGGATCTTGATCTTGTCTCTGAAACTGCTCCTGCCTCTGCAGGGAGCACTACCCCTCCCTCTCTTGTGTCCGCACTGCACCCCACAGGGACTTCCAGTGACAGCAATTCTGTCATTTCTTTGTACTCATTTTTGTTGCATGTATAAGTCTCACGAGGGTCATGCACACATATATGCTAGAAATGTGCCTTTCTTTTCTAGAATTCAAAATAATCTTTATTCTGAGCCCCTAGTCCCACCATGAGGCCATTTCAGCAGTGTAGGGCATCCTACTCCTCTGCCTGGAGACTGACACACTACTTGGAGTTGACGTAGAACCAAGGCTACGGGAGATGGCAGGTCTTCACTGCCACCAAGCCACACCCTCAGTGGGCATGTCCAGCATCAGGAGGACCCTTGGTGACCGGTTCCTATAGAACACTCCTGGGCCCATCTCATGTTCCACCCTGAGTGACTTTCCTGTAAGTCTGTGCTGTTCTGCACACGCAGAAGCATTTTGTGATTGCTCAGACACACAGGCTCTAGAATCCTTCAGGGCCATCACAGACCCATATGCCTAGGCACACCACACAGCCATTTACACTTGACTCATGCAGCTTTTTCTGAAATAATCTCCCGGCACAGGTACACACATGCACACAACCCTCCACACCTCTGGCTTCTCTCTCTCGTCGGGGTAACCAGCCAAGTCCGCTTCCCCAGCTCAGAGCGGTGAGCACACTCCCAGACTGGTCACATGGATAATCACTTAGAACTAATTACTCACTTGTGTCGGAGAGATGGCCCCCAAACATCTGGTTCAGATAATCCTCCCCCAACCCAGCCTGAAACGTTCTACCAAATGTTGCAGGAAAACTGCATCCCAGCTGTCCAGGACCAGCTCTGCAGGCTGACCCCTGGGAACAAATCTGCACCCGGCAGGGAACATCTGATTTCAGGGTGGTCATTTTCCATGACTCAGGACTGCACTCACTCACCTCCTCCCTCTCCGTCACCCCCGGAAAAGAGCCTCACCCTGAAATCAGACTCTAAACTCTAAGGACCTGCCACCAGGGAGACTGCCCTAGAGTTTTGTGAGGCGGGCATTTTACACTTTTCATGTGATCCCTGCTCCATTCATTCATTTGTTTATTCAATGAACACTTAACAGTATTCTGCAACTAGTAAAAGTTCTAGAGAAAGTCTAAAAGATCACCTATTACAACGCTCTCTTGCTATACAGCAGTCTTGGAGATAGCCTGGACTAGAACCTTCTGTGCTGACCACTCACACCCCTGGGGAAACTGAGGCCTAAGGCTCAGGAGCTGAGCAGGTCAGCTCAGACATACAGACCTTCTGTCCACCCTCTTGTCTCCCTCCGCCCCCCTCCCCCAGACCAAGGAGAAAACATCAATTTTGTTTCATGCTGTCTGTTGTTATTGCCACAGCAACTCCACTCACACCAGCAAAGAGATCCTTGTTACTAATCTGGTTGCCGTACAAAGGAATTTAAAACTTTCCAGAACTTTCAGGGCATTACTGTGTTGAAATCTGTCTAAGGCTTGTCGGCAGTTGCACTTGGCTCCCCCCATGGAGATGGCATCTGCCTGCTAGGAGTAGCTTGAAAATGACCTCACTGTGACAGATGTCCCAACACGGGGCTAATTCCATGTGGCTTCTCCAAACCCTTACAGTTACTCAGCCCCACACTCTCTGGGTCCGGGCCTGAAGAGCTATCTCCACTGTCACCTCAGCCCATCCCAGCAGCTCTCCAGCTGACCTCTTCGCTTCCACCCACCACTCTCACTGGAATAATCTCCGTAAAATGCAAATCTAAACAGGACCCCTGCCCTACCCGACCCACTGAAGTCATCCTCATGGCCTCCTTAGCCAGAAATAATTTTGAAGACCTTTACTGGCAGGACCTTACATGAACTGGCACCAGCTGACCTTACCAGCCTCACCTTCCAACCCTCCCCACAACCCTCCTCCTGGCCCTGTGACCCAGGGAGACCAAATGCCACACTGTTTTTCACTACCCTGTTTCATATCATTCCACACACCCATAATGCCTTTCCCTATACCTCCACCTGGAAATCTCCAAGTCACCCTCACACATTCAGTTGTCATCACATCAGTTAATGATTCACCATTTTCCTAAGAAAGTGAACTATAGCTTCCTCTACTCCTGTGTTAATTTACCCACTTATCTAGCATGTTGTGCAGCATTTGCTAAACTAAATATTGTGTACTGTTTAGCACATTTAATAAATCAATGACAAGACTTGTATTTTTTAATATCTCCATTTCTCATTCCTAACATAATGCCATAGCGTATGCTAAGTACCCAAATTACATCTGAGAAAGAGAAGGGGAAGGGCTGGGAAGGAAAGGGGAGGGGAAGGGAAGGGAGGGGAGGGGAGGGGAAGGGAAGGGAGGGGAGGGGAGGGGAAGGGAAGGGAAGGGAGGGGAGGGGAGGGGAGGGGAGGGGAGGGGAGGGGAGGGGAGCGATGGAAGGGAAGGGAAGGGAAGGGAAGGGAAGGGAAGGGAAGGGAAGGGAAGGGAAGGGAAGGAAGGAAGGGAAGGAAGGAAGGAAGGGAAGGGAAGGGAAGGGAAGGGAAGGGAAGGGAAGGGAAGGGAAGGGAAGGGAAGGGAAGGGAAGGGAAGGGAAGGGAAGGGAAGGGAAGGGAAGGGAAGGGAAGGGAAGGGAAGGGAAGGGAAGGGAAGGGAAGGGAAGGGAAGGGAAGGGAAGGGAAGGGAAGGGAAGGGAAGGGAAGGGAAGGGAAGGGAAGGGAAGGGAAGGGAAGGGAAGGGAAGGGAAGGGAAGGGAAGGGGAGGGGAGGGGAGGGGAGGGGAGGGGAGGGGAGGGGAGGGGAGGGAAGGGAAAGGGAGAAGGGAAAGGAAATAGAAGGAAAAGGAGGGAAAGGGAAGGGAACAGAAGAAGGGGAAGAGGAAGAGAGGAGAAGAGAGAGGAGGGGAAGGGAAGGGAAGGAGAACAGAAGGGAAAGACAAGGGGAAGGAAGTGGAAGGGAATGGACTGGAAGGGAAGGGAAAGGAAAGAGAAGTGGAAGGGAGTAAAAGGGAAGGGGAGGGAAGGAGGAAGGGAGAGGGAAGGGGGGAGCAGGAGAAGAGGAAGGAAGGGGAGAGGGGAGGGGAGTGGAGGGGAGAGGGGAGGGGGAAAAAGAGAGAAAAAAGGTCGAGATGCCCCTAACCCAAGCTCACCTGTACCTTCTTACGTCATTCCCACCTCTACCCCCCTCTGACAGCAGCTGTGCGTATTCACCAAGCCATGTCTTAACTTGGGGTACTGGAAATGAAGACGTTGAAGCAGTATTTGCAGTGCAAGGAAGAATTTTTTTCCTATATGCTCCCATTAAAACCATCAATAAATTAGATTAGTGGTTTTGACATTTTTCTGCCTACTTGCTGACCTAAGCCTCTAAATAGAGCCTCTATAGTCCTTTCTCATAGCCCATCTCAGTGTTTATAAGCTGGTAGAACTTGTGGGACTTACCTGTCGCTGGGCCAAGGTCAGAGGGAGCAAAGCACAGCTTTATTACACTTTGGAAAAGTTCCCAATAGGAGGCTCCTTCTCACATATATGCGTCGTAGCTGGTAAAATAGCTTCTAGCAGCTTCTAACCCTGCTGAAAGGGTGGGCGGTGGCCATGAACCCTCACCTAATATATCACTGGAAATCGTATTCCTGCCTCCTTTTGTTCCGTACTCCTTCTCTCCATGGCCGGGCTGTGTGAGGCCACTAGGAAATTGTGAGGGTTCCCTTTCCTCAAGACAAAGGAACACACTTTACGTTTCAGTTCTTGCTACTCAGATTCACTACAGGTGGGGATTGGGGGTTATGTGCTGTGGCAGAATCAGAGGCTCCTAGAAACAGGGGTACCTGAAAAAGTCATCTATCTGATTTTCTCACTTTACAAAGGAGGAAGCGGGGGGGGGGGGGGTCTCCCAGGGAATGAGCAGGAATGAGCCCTCTGCTGTCACTAAGCAGAAGTGAGCGAACTGGCTACAGAAGCATTCTGAAAGCCACTTCTCACCTGGTTTTGAGATCACCCTGGGCACCAGAAGCTTGGCTGAAATAGGCAATTCTGCTCACACAGCTGAAGCATCTCTACAGAATAATACCTGTGGGGCAGGGGGTGGGTGTGTGTGTGGGGGGGGGTGGTTAACTCAGCATCTTCTAACAACAGAGTTCATTCAAAAGCACTGACCTCGGGGCGCCTGGGTTGCACAGTCAGTTGAGTGTCCAACTCTTGGTTTCAGCTGAGGTCATGATGCCAGGATCATGGGATCAAGCCCTGCATTGGGCTCTGTGCTGAGAATGAAGCCTGCTTAAGATTTTCTCTCTTTCCCTCTGCCCCTTTCCCCCACTTGTGCTCACTCTCTCCAATCAATCAATCAATCAATCAATCAATAAGCAAGCAAGCACTGACCTCTTGCTCTGAAATGAAAACTAATTAGCTATATTTTTCTTGAGTGACAACCTAAGCTTGTAGTCATACAAAAACAATCAGCTTCTTGTTCTTCCTCACTAGGAAACGGGTGGAAGTCCTGAGCTACAAAGGGTAGGAAAAACTCTCTGTCCTGGTCCACTCTGGGTCCTTGTCTCCTTCCAGGCTACGCGAATCTTCTTAGGGCCCCACAGTTCTCCCTTGCGAATGCCACTTCCTTTCCTGAGTCAAGTTCATAATTTTCAGCTTCAGCTTATACTTTTCTCCAAGCTTCTTTGCTCTAGCAATAAAAGGTTATTTCTATATTTGATAACTTTCTACGAAGAGGTTAGATGGGGGAGGGGGGTTCCAATGTGCAAATGGATCTGATCCATTGGCAGGAAGCAGGGTGACTTGTTATTTCCTGTGTAATAATAAACACTCACCCTAAGTGGAGCAGGTCAGGGTATTTCCTGCTTAACTATTTCATGCCTCTGCTCCGTGGAACATTACCAGGGAAGTGTATGACCATGGGGAGCTGTTGGGATTTCTTTTTTTAATATAGCTTGGTCTGGTGCAATAACTTTCCAGAAAATAATTTACCTAAATTAAAAGAGTGATGTTTTCCCCGGAAAGCACTCTGGACTCCAGCCTAATGAGATTTGGTAACTTTGAAAATCACTTAATCTACCAAGTACTGGACTCAGAAGGCACTGAGCTAAAGACTCAGCACTATTGTTTCATTTGTTCTCATCATGGCCCTATGATGAGAACATAGATACTTTTGTCATTACCATGTTCCAAATAAAAATGCTAAGGTTAAGCTGTACAATATTACACACGTTAAGAGTCAGGATTAGATCCATTTGGTGCTACAGACAAAGCAGAACATTTCACCGTTGTGTCAAAATGCTCAGGCACTTATAGTAATGGACAGTGCTGTACTTCTGTGTTTAAGAGCGAGAACCTATTCTTCAGATACAAGCCAGGTTTCTACAAAGGCACTCTTCCCTGACTACCAGCTCAAGTGCCATCATCTTCAGAATGACCCGTAACTGCACACATTCCTTCATCTCTGCTATCTTTAAACCATTTGTCTTCAGTCTTCCAAGAATCAGAGAATGTATTAAACCCAAGGTTTTGCCTGTGAGGTGGAAGGAGAGATCATGACTTTGAGTGACTGAGTAGAAGTTAGATCCCGATGAAAAAGATTCATGTCAGAAATAGCTGAGCTGAGTGTCTTTGATGTCTGGGATACACACATGCAAACCCACTTTGTATTTTTCATATGCCCTTAAGTGCACCCTGGCTTTGTAGTTTGCGTTCTCTATCATGTCCAGTCCCACCTCTTTATATGTCTTCTAGCCAATGCTATACTTGAGACTTATTTTGATTCTGCTGTTGTTGGGGAATGTTCTGTAGATGTCTGTTACATCTAGTTGATTTATAGTGTTGGTAAAGTCTTTTATTACCTCGTTGATCTTCTTCCTAGTTGTTCCATTTATTATTCAAAGTGAGGCATGGAAGTCTCCAGTTATTGTGGTTGTGAACTGCCTATATCTCCCTTCCGTTCTGTTACTTTTTGCTTCATGTATTTTGGAGCTCTAATGTTAGGTTTTCTTTAATTATATGTTTACAATTGTTGTATCTTCTTGATACACTGACCTTTTCACCTGTATGTAATACCCTTATTTGTCTCTTGTAACAGTTTTTTATTTTGTTTTGTTTCTTTAGTCTATTTTATCTCACTAGTGGAGGCACTCATCTCTCTTTTGATTACTGTTTGCATGATATAACTTTTCCTATCCTTTTACTCTCAACCTTTTGTGTCTCTGAATTTAAGTATATAGTACATTTAAGTGTATAGCATATACTTGAACCATCTTTAAAAATCTATTCTGCCAAGATCTGCCTTTTAATTGAAGCATTTAATACATTTATATTTAATGTAATTTCTTATAAGGTAGAATTTGTTTCCGCTATTTTGCTATTTGCTTTCTGTATGTCCTGTATCTTTTTTTCTTCTTTTTCTACCTTTAAATCATGATATTCTTTTGTGTTAAAGAGGTATTTTTAATTTTCTTGTTTCTTTCACTATTTTTTTAATTCATTTGCTTAGTGGATGCCTGGGAATTACAATATATATTTTCACTTATAGAAATCTCGCTCAGATTAATGTCGACTTAATTTCAACAATATACAAAATTTTGCTCCTACACAATGCTAATCCTTCTCCCCTCCTTTGTGTTGTTATTGTTATACAAATTATATCTTCATATGTTGTGTGCCCATCAACATAAATTTGTAATTATTGCTTTATGCAGTTGCCTTTGAAATCAAGCAGGAGAAAAAAAGTTACAAACCAAAACTACATTTATAGAATGTTTTATATGTATCTATGTAATTGCCTTTACTGACATTCTGTATTTTTTGTGATTCAAGTTACTCTCAGGTGTCCTTTCCTTTATTTCAGCCTGAAGGATTCTTTAAGTATTTTTATAAGGCAGATTGGTCAGAAATATTTTTTCTCAATTTTTATCTTAGAATGTTTAAATTTCACCTTCATTTTTTGAAGTATAGTTATGTGAAATGAAGAATTCTTGGTTGATATTATTTTCTGTCTGTACCTTGAATATGCCATACCACTGCTTTCCGGACTTCATGGTTTCTGATGGGAAATCAGCTGTTAATCTTATTGGGAGTCCTCCCTACATGACCGATCACTTCTCTATTAGGGCTTTCAAGAGTCTCTGTCTTTGATTATAATGTATAAAATCATGTATCTCTTCAAGTTTAGTTTCTTTGGAGTTAAGTGTCTTATATAGTTTTTCATCATTTTTGGAAAATTTCCAGCCATTATTTCTTCAAATACATTTTCTACCCCTCTCTTCCCACTGCACATCCAACATCCCATCCCCAACTTTGCAGATTCCTATTATTGTTTATGTTGGTATTTCTGATGATGTCCCACAGGTCTCTCAGGCTCTATTCATTTTACTTCATTCTTCTTTTCTTTCTTTTCCTCAGACTAAATAATTTCTCTTACTTACCTTCAGCCTTGCTGATTTTTTCCGCTTGCCTGCTCATATGTTGATACCCTATAGTGAATTCTTCATTTCAGTTATTATATTTTTCAACTCCAGAATTTCCCTCTGGTTCCTTTTTATAATTTTTATCCCTTTACTGATATTTTCTGTTTGGTGACACATCATTTTCATGCTTTCTTTCAGTTATTTAAATATGTTTTCCTTCAGCTTTTTGAATATATCTAAAATAGTTGATTTAAAGTCTTTGCCTTGTGGGGCACCTGGGAGGCTCAGTCAGTTAACAGTCTGACTCTTGATCTCGGCTCCGGTCATGATCTCACAGTTCGTACATTTGAGCCTTGCATCAGGTTCTGTACTGATGGTGTGGAGCCTGCTTGGGATTCTCTCTCTCTCTCTCTCTCTCTCTCTCTCTCTCTCTCTCTCTCTCTCCCCTCTCCCTCTCCCTCTCCCTCTCCCTCTGCCCCTCCTCAGCTCTGTCTCTCTCTCTCAAAATAAATAAATAAACATTAAAAAAAAATAAAGTCTTTGCCTTGTAAGTCTAACATCTAGGCCTCCTCCGTATTTAGTGACTCTGTTTATTCCTGTGTAAAGGTCATACTTCCTTGTTTCTTTGCATATCTCATACATTTTGTCAAAACTGAATACTTAAAATAATGTGACAGTTCTGGAAATCAAATTCTCTCCCCACCCTCCAGCCAGGGTTTGTTGTTGCTGCTGTTTATTGTTATCACTACTGATGGTTTAGTGACTTTACTGAACTAATACAGTAAGGTCTGCATTCTTTGATATGTATTAATACTGAAGTTTCTGTTTGGTTAGCATAGTACTCAGCTAATAATTAGACAGAGATTTCCTTAAGTTCCTAGAATCAATAAGTCTCTGTGTGCATGTTGACCATTCCATCAACATGCAGGTGAGTATTTAAGGTAGTTAACAACTCTGCTTTAGTTATAAGTTCTTCCTGAGAAGAGCCTCAAAGTCAGCCACAAATGAAATCTGGAAGTGTTCTCAGGTCTTTCCTGAACATTTACACATGCCAAAGCATGCACATGGGCTTCCAGACCCCCAGGAATATGTTAAAGTTCTTAAAAGCCATTCATGGAGCTATCATTCTTGAGTTTTTCCTTTTAAGATTTTGGGATACCCTACTATTTGCCCCAGTTGTCATCCAGTATCTCAGGCAGCCATGATATTAAGCAATTGTCCCTCATTGTTTTCAACAAGTGCCCCCATGGAAAAGACTTTTCACACTAGGTGAGCTCTGAATTAGTTAAATAAGATCAGCCTTGAAAATGGACTCTTCCAGGAAACCATTAGACAGATCAAACGACAATTCTCTAAAAATAGGGCTTTGAAAGAGTTCCAACTCTCTCTGCTCCCTCTAGTGGATGGCAGGCTGCTAGTTTTCACTGTGATTATAGGCTGTTGGTTTGCAAGGTTACCATGGACTTAGATAAGGGGATGAAAATGGGGAAAATTAAAATTCCCTTGTTCATACCAGCTTTTCATAGAATAGAGTCAGCTCTTTTTCTTGAATAAATAATTCTCCACAGATAGCTTCAAGTCTTTGGTTAATTTCCACCATTCTGAGAGAGTTGATTATGGAAATTTTGCCAGTGTTCTCATTGTTTTTATGGGATAAAGGATCTTCAGAGGTTCTTGTTCCATCATTTTCACTGAAGTCCAACATAGAATGATTTTATATCAGGGTGTCTTTGCTCTGTTTGACCCACTTTAGTTTTGGCTGCTCTGCTTCTCTTCCTTTCCATTTTGGTTTCCTCATGTCCTTCCCACTTTTAATCAAAACATTTATTTTTTTGGTCAGATCGCAAACCTTACAAATATTCTGTACTTAGGGTTTTGCCAGCTCTCCTCTAGGCTGTTACAATAATGCCCAAATTGGCCCATTTGTAGCCTGTATTGTTCTCTTCTGACCTGTTCACCATCCCAGAGCTAGATTGATCATTTAAAAATGTAAATATGACCTTGTCTTCCCCAGCTTAAGCCCTTCCATCGAGCCACATTATCTTCAGGGTAAAGTCCAGTCATTCTCATGGCAGGACACACAATGCCCTCTTGATTTGGCCCTAAATCGATTCTCTACCCTCGCAGCTCCTACCCCTGCCGCACATAAGTATGAAATTCCACATAGATCCTGCACTCTCTCATTAGCATTTTTATCGCTTGTTCTCCCAGTGAATTCATCCATCCATTCATTCATTCGCTCGTTCACTCAATGCTTATTTTCTGAACACCTGCTATGTGTCAGATCGTACGTAAGGCACTGGGTAAAAGGAAGCAAACAAGACAGGAAGATGTCACATCAGAGGAAGAAATGACCATGATCAAGTAAATTAATAATAAAAAAAAAAAACCCAGATCATTACAAAAGGCCATAACTTCAATGAGGAGATTACATGGGGTAAGAGTAACTAATCAGTTTGGCAGGAATGTTCTCTCTAAAAGGAAATATTTGAGTGGAGACCTAAAGAAGCCAATAAGACATGAAAGGGAAGAGACTCTGTGCAAAAGCCTTGAGACCAAATGAAACCCAGATAGAAATTAAAACAGAGAAAAATTGTCCCCCAGACCTCCACACATTCCAGTGAACACACACACATGCTTACACATGCGCACACTTAACTTGCTTTCCCAAAGTGAGTAACTGCTGAACGGACCAGCTGACAGATGGGAAATCCTTGCGCGGAGCTATGACAAGGGGAAGTCTGTGGGAAAAGGTGCTGTTATGTAGCTGGCCCACCCCTGCTGAGTGAGTCCAAAGTTTCCCTTGGATTCATTCCCACCTGAACTTCCACCCTTATGAGCTAAAAAGAGCTTTAACGTTCATGTTTTATACAAAGAAAGAGATGAGGATTAAGTAGCAGCTGCTTAAGGTTTGGTGTGGAGAAGAAACACATATATGCTTGGTTGTAAAATGATTATATTTTAAAAAGAAACTTAAAACCCTCCATCCATGCTTCTCAGTCTTGTGATGCAGTTAAGGAGTGTTGGGTAAACAAAGCCCTTTAAGGGAGAGGGCAAGAGGAATGAGAAAGTGTTCCACAAAGAGGGGTGTTGACTGAGGAGGTGATAGACTCTTGCAACTGAGTATCTAGCCCACACAGACCCTGCTGCGTTGAGGATTTCTTGTAGAAATACAACCACAGCCTGATGGTCCTGGAAAATTCTTCCTGATGCTGCCACTCTCTACCTTCATTCATTTAATAAATAACTACTGAGTATCTACAATGTGCTAGCTCCTTCTCTAGGTCAAAAGATACATCAGTGGACAAATAAAGATCCCTTGTAGCATTACCTCCTAATGGGGAGAAAAACGGACAATGAGTAAATAAATAAGTAACCTACAGAATGTGTCAGACGTTATTAAGTGCTATGAAGGAGAACTAAAGCAGGAAAGGGAATTAAGAAGTGCTGAGAGGTTCTGCTTCCAGCCAAGATGGAGTAACGGGAACCAGATTTACCCTTCCACTTAAAACAACCATAAAATCTGGACAAAACATATAAAACAAAGGTTTTCAAGTCATCAGATATCAGGCGGTGAATGACAGACTAGGGACAAGAAACAAACAAAGCCGAGGTACTGCCTGGAGAGAGTTTCTAGGCTGGAGCACAGGGAGGAGGAACCCAGGTCAAGCCCAGGGTACTGCCTGATTTCGGAAGATGTTGCTGAGAGTCTGGGTTTCCAGGACAAAGTACCAGAGAGGACAGCGCCAGTCAGAGAGAAAACTCTGGAGATGTTCGGAGGGTCCACCTCAAGTATGTAGCCAAGTACTGATCAGCACACGCACACGAGGAAACATCCCAAGGCTGGGACAAGCATATCCGGTAGTGAAAGTGTGCCTGAAGAGTTTGAGGCACAGAAAGAGGCCTGGTGTGGCTCTGGTGATCCAGGACAGAACAGCAGGAGGAGAAATCAGACAAGTAATGGCAGCAAGGGACAGCTTAGGTAGGGACTTATAAACCATTGGAAGGACTTCAGGTTCGGCTCCAAGTGAGGTGGGGGCCACAAGACAATTTTGAACAGAGAAGTGGCATAATCTGCCTTATGTTTTAATTTGAAAGAATCACTCTCGAGCAGTGGAGAATAGATTTTAGGGCAAAGACAAAAGCAGTGAAGCTCTTTGGAGGCTGTTCTTATAATCCAGCAAGAGTTCATGGTGGCCAGGATCATGGAATAGAAGCAGAGGTGGTGTGGGGCGCCTGGGTGGCACAGTCGGTTAAGCGTCCGACTTCAGCCAGGTCACGATCTCGCGGTCCATGAGTTCGAGCCCCGCGTCAGGCTCTGGGCTGATGGCTCGGAGCCTGGAGCCTGTTTCCGATTCTGTGTCTCCCTCTCTCTCTGACCCTCCCCCGTTCATGCTCTGTCTCTCTCTGTCCCAAAAATAAATAAACGTTGAAAAAAAAAACTTTTTTAAAAAAAGAAGCAGAGGTGGTGACAGTATATTAGATTCTGGATGTGCTTATTAATGGGTTTATTCCAGAATGTGAAGCTGTCTTAATATTAGGAAAATCTTGCAAACAAACCTGACTTCTACTTTCTTCCTTTCTATCCATATAGCAGATATCATGAGCTAACTTAGGCCTTTCTCCAATAAAGACCAGCTGTCCTACTTTTTTTTTCATGGAACCAGAGTGTAAAGATTTGAGACTTGGGTTGGGCTTGGGTATAGTGGAATAGAAATAATAGTTGCCTTTGCCTACTTTAGTCTGAAGCCTAACTAGCTTAAGGAAACCATTGGTGTTCTTTTTGGCCCAGCCTTGCTTTTCAGAGTTCTTTAAGTTGGATTATGATCTTCTTTGTAATTATTCCTTGCGCATATTTCCTCTTCAGGAACTTCATTAGCAGGAGTGACAGGAACTTGAGACAGGACTCAGGTATTCCTAATTCCTCTGATCAACTGCCATAATGTTACTGAGATCCATACATTATTTCTAACAGGATGTTTTTAATATAATTCACCACATCAATTAATTAATAGATACAACTAGGTATTCATTTTAACAAATTCTGAAACAATGTACAATAAAATTCAAACTCTGCTGTTGTTTAATCTTAGTAAAAGTGAATAAAAGACTATGTATAAATATTTATATATATTTAAAGAAAATATATATATACTTATATAAATATATATTTACTTTAATATATATTTAATTATATATTAAATTATATTTAATGTATATATTTATATAAATATATATATATTTACTTTAAATAAGTAAATATATATATAATTTTTTTATTTTTAATTTATTTATTTTTTATAATTTATTTATTTTTTATAATTTACATCCAAGTTAGTTAGCACATGTTGCAACAATGATTTCAGGAGTAGATTCCTTAAGCCCCTTACCCATTTATGACAAAGGATATTGATTCCAAAATTAATTGACAGAAGCATCCCTAACTATAGTATATCAGATGAATTCCTATGAAAGCCAAAGGTAAGACAAGAACAACAGGTACCCCTACTTTATTTACCATTCTTGCCTCACTTCTGGATAAAACAATAAGATAACAAGACTTAGACATGTCTTGTATGCTTTATAAATGGCTTATAAATTAAAAGCTTTACTTATTTGAAGAATATATATATCATTGTATACTTAGAAAACACGCACAGGGGCACCTGGGTGGCTCAGTCGGTTAAGCAGCTGACTTCGACTCAGGTCATGACCTCACAGTTTGTGAGTTCGAGCCCTGCGTCAGGCTCTGTGCTGACAGCTCAGAGCCTGGAGCCTGCTTCAGATTCTGTGTCTCCCTCTCTCTCTATCCCTCCCCTGCTCACACTATGTCTCTCCCTCTCTCTCTCTCTCAAAAGTAAACATTAAAAAAAAAAAAAAAAGAAAACATGCACAAAAAAATATTGAATGGGGTGGGGGAATGGGCAAAATAGGAGAAAGGAATTAAAAGGTATAAACTTCTGGGGCACCTGGGTGGCTCAGTCAGTTAAGTGTCTGACTCTTGATTTCGGCTGAGGTCACGATCTCACTAACTGTGAGCCCTGTGTCCCCGTGTCCTGCTTGGGATTCTCTCTCTCGCTCTCTCTCTTTGCCCCTCCCCTGCTTGCACGCATGCGTGCACATATGCTTGCTCTCTCTCTCTCTCTCTCTCTCTCAAAATAAATAAATAAACTTAAAGGTATAAATTTCTAGTTATAAGTAAGTCATGAAGATAAAAAGTACAGCATAGGGAATATGTCAATAATGTTGTAATAATGGGTGCACTTGGATGGCTCAGTTGGTTAAGCATCCAACTCTTGATCTCAGCTCAGGTCTGGATCTCAGGGTCATGAGTTCAAGCCCCGCGTTGGGCTATATGCTGGGCATTAAGCCTACTTAAAACAAAAACAACAGCAGTAATATTGTAATAATGTTGTATAGTGGCAGATGGTAACTACATTTACCATGGTGAGCACTAAGTAATGTACAGAATTGTCAAATCACTTATGTTGTGCACCTGAAACCAATATAACATTGTACGTCAACTACACTTCAATAATAATGTTTTCAAATAAAAATTATAAAAATTGAATGAAAACCTTTTGAGCTAACAAGACAGTTCAATAACGTGACTGGTTACAAGTATGTATTTTAAAACAGTTTTTTTTTCCCTATCGATCTACAACAATAAATTTTAAGATATAAGATCCCTTTTACATAACAAAAATATTTTAAATTCCTATGACTAGACCTAAAAAGAAATTTTCTGGATTCATATTAAGAGTACTTATATGCTATTTATAGAATTTATATTATGTTGGCGTACTACCATTTGCAAATGAACACCTTGACCATAGGAAAATCAAAGGGCAGGGATAATGATACAGGCTGGCAGGTCAGTTGAGAGGCCACTGGTATATTCTAGGCAAAAGATGGTAAGGCTCTGAACTAGAAGAGTGGCAACAGGTATGGTAAGGAGGAGGAAACTTGGCTGATATGTCATCAGCCTATATAATTTCAAGAATTAGAGGTGAATACCAAG
The DNA here is from genome assembly GCF_018350175.1 of Felis catus. Taxonomy (NCBI): domain Eukaryota; kingdom Metazoa; phylum Chordata; class Mammalia; order Carnivora; family Felidae; genus Felis; species Felis catus. Next base: position 195,696,594 of record NC_058371.1, on the reverse strand, counting down.
GGACAATGGATAAAAAGCGATGAGAAAATGGACAAGGGCAGAGCTCTAAAGGATCAGCAACATTTAACATTCAGCAGGAAAGAAAGAACCGTAAAAGAATATGAGAAGGAGTGGCCCAAGAGGCAGCTGGGAAAGCAGGCTGCCATGGTGCCACAGAAATTACAGATGACGATTAATTGTACCCAACAGCAGGGAGCGGTTAAATAACATGAGACTTTGAAAGACCAGAAATCAGAAAAATCAGAAAAATAGTGGCGACACTTGCTTGATAAATAAGTTGAAAACTAAAGTAGAGGGGCGCCTGGGTGGCGCAGTCGGTTAAGCGTCCGACTTCAGCCAGGTCACGATCTCGCGCTCCATGAGTTCGAGCCCCGCGTCGGGCTCTGGACTGATGGCTCAGAGCCTGGAGCCTGTTTCCGATTCTGTGTCTCCCTCTCTCTCTGCCCCTCCCCCGTTCATGCTCTGTCTCTCTCTGTCCCAAAAAATAAATAAAAAACGTTGAAAAAAAAAATTAAAAAAAAAAAAGAAAACTAAAGTAGATAAACAGATAAGGAAGCAAAAGAAGAAAACTTTTTTGAGATTTGTCCATGAAGAGGAAAGGAAGTTATGAGGCTCTAATTATATATAGGTGGTAAGCGTCCAGAGAGGGTGTTTTCTATAACAGGCCTAATCTCATAGTGGTTTTATGAGAATTCTTATCCAAAAATCAAGGAAGATTCCCTTCTCTTTGCCATGCCCCCAATTAATACATTTTTAATTTTTTTTTACTGTTTATTTGTTTTTGAAGGAGAGACAGAGCATGAGCAAAGGAAGGGCAGAGAAACAGGGAGACACAGAATCTGAAACAGATTCCAGGCTCCAAGCTGTCAGCACAGAGCCCACAAGCCGTGAGATCACGACCTGAGCCAAAGTCGATGCTCAACCAACTGAGCCACCCACGCATCCCATATACATATATATATATATATATATATATATATATGAGAATATATAATATATATATGTATTAAATAAGGTAGTGAGTAAATCATTCAGAGCTCATACAGTCAGGCATTAGTTATACTGGGTTAATCAAGAAAAACGTACCTTTATTTTCCATTCAAGATAACATTAAGTAATACCCAAAGTTGTCCACAATGGTTTCTCAGACCTAAGTAAATAGGTCATGATATTTTGGGCTACAAGTAACAGAAAACATTAATTCCACTTGCTTAAGTAAAAAAATATTTTTATTATCTCACACAAAGGAAGCCCGGAGGTGGGAGAACTCTAGGGTTGGTTAAATCAGAAAATAAAAAATATCAAGTTTTACTGGTGCAAGAACCTGGTTTGGAGAATGGACAAGGCTGGAGGTTCCCCCTGCTGCCTATTCCTAAGGAAGTAAGTTTCATTCAGAGTGACGTGCCCATGTCTGTAAGCTCATGTGGCTGTCACACCCAAGCCACGCTCTCAACCATTTTACAAGAAATCAAGATGGTAAGTGGCCATCTTTCCTGATTCTTGCGTCTATTTCTCCATCAGTTTACAATTTGCCCAGGGAAGAAAGAAGCTATTTGCTGGAACTTGTCAAATCCCAACACCAATGATGAATATGTGACAAGGATGAAACAGAAAATAACTGAGGCTTTACTTTCCTGATTCAGTGGCATCTGTTACCACAGGGGGCAATCAATAGTGAATGAAGTTTCTGAATAAATTTTTTTTATTAACTCATACTGAGAAAATGGTCTTGAAGCCAAGGCTTAAAAGTACAGTATCAAAACTCTGTCTTAGTTCCAAAAGTTTAGCTTGAAATATCAAGAGCCAGTGCCTAAAGGATTGTGTCCATAAAGTTAATGATATAAACCAGTATTTTTCAGACTACAGGCTGCAATCCATTAGTGGATTATGAAATCAACATAGTAGGCTGCAAGGAGATTTTTTAAATTTTTTTTAGTTTATTTATTTTTTGAGAGAAATAGGGGCAGTGAGCAGGAAAGGGGCAAATAGAGAGGGAGAGCAAGAGGCCCAAGCAGGCTCCGCACTGTCAGTGCAGAGCCTGATGTGGGGCTCGAACTCACAGACCATGAAATCATGACCTGAACCGAAATCAAGGGTTGGACATTTAACCAACTGAGCCACCTAGGTAGCCCCCGATTTTTTTTTTTAATGAGAGACTAGAATAGAATAAAACTCAAGAATGCATTACATAGACACGGATAATTTTTGGTTGTGGAAATTTTTATTTTGCATGCATGTGCATGCACGTGTGCATATATTGGGCCTCAACGTAAAATATATTTCTTACTATGAATTGTGCCAAGGATTTGAAAGACACTGCCACAAATAATGAATTTGGGAAAACATTGAGGAAGAGTCTGATTGCTTCACCTCTCAATGGACTAGATAAAGGACCTCCAGCTGAGAACATGGTTCAGATCAGAGGTGACAAGACTGTGAAAGACTTAAATGCATTGTAGTAGCCTCTTCTTCACTCTCGGCATCACTTTCTACCGTTTGTTAATCAAAGGTCAACCCTGGTCTAGAGGTAGGTGATCCTCCTCCTGAAGGTCACTTGTAGCCTAATGCCGTCACGTGCCCACATCATTCACCTCCGTCATCTCATCATGCAGGCATTTGATGATCTTACCTCCTCACAAAGAGAAGAAGGGTGAGTACAGGACAACAAGATATTTTGAGAAAGAGACCACATTCACACAACTTTTATTACAGGACACGGTTATAACTGTTCCATTTTATTGTTGTTGTTGTTGATCTGTTACTGTGTCTAGCTTACAAATGAAGCCTTCTCATAGGAATGTAGGTATAGGAATAAAACGGTGGAGGGCGTAGGTCAAATTGGATGTTTGTATAGTAGAAGAATGGGTTTTGATGGTCAGCAGGATGTTATGGAATATTTTCGCTCTGGTGAATGATAGCAGGATGGCCTGGAAGAAAAAGGAACTAACGGCATGATTTTTTTAAATCTCATTAATAGGTGGATCCAAGGGAATAGACAATATTTGTAGCAGAGGCCATAGAAAATAACAAATATGATCTATTCTAGGGTGAAAGACTTAAAAGTTCTTAGGAATGGGCTACACGGGAAGGACAAGAGAAAAGAGTTCTAAGATAAAAGTCGCCTTCTCTTGGGCATTGCAAATAAGTCTACTTGTCAGCATTACTGGGATAATTCATACCGTTAATATCATAAATAGGTGTTTTACACTTCCATCACACCTCAAAGTGTTTTCACAGCCATTAGTCGTATGATTTCCACAATCACTTTAAGAGGCAATGAGGAGATATACCACTCTCTCTGTTTTAAAGATGGCGGCACTATATTCCCAAGAGTCTTCTGGTTTCCCAAGCCCACACAGTTAGCAAGGAGACTAATTCACCAGGTCTTCTCACTCTTAGCCCGCGACTCTCTGTACGATGGGCTGTACCTCACAGATTGCCATTCTCGAATAATGACCCATCAATGTGTTGATTAAAATTATTCCAAGAATTGAAATGGCCTCATATTTCAAGGAGAAAGCCCGTCCGAAAGGCCACTGTGGCTTGGTGTAAGTTTATTTAATAAATATTTTTCTTATTTGGAGGTTTTAATTTTAAGTATGCGGTCTACTCTTTTTGTATGATTATTTGCTCAAAAAAATTTTAGTCAGCAACACACCTCATAAAAATTTAATATGTTTCAGAGCTCTTTTTACTGTTTAAAAAAGCACAAATCAGGCATTCTTGCATTTTGAATGTGGCGCCCCTATAATTGGGCTCTCTCTGAGGAAGGCTCTTCCAAACCTCATAGTGAAATTGCTCTTTTTAAAAGAAAACAACACTCAAACAGAGGGTTGTCTCAGCCTGGTCCTCCACTCACCACGAGTCTGAACATCAACCACTCAGATATGTCATGACTTTTCCAGTCACCTACATATTTCTTTCTTTAATCTTGAAAAGGCCCTGCTCTCAAGTGTGCCACTGGCTTCCAGAGACATGGAACAGAAGGAAGACTCAGCAACGAAACAGCCCTGGGTTTGGATCGCATCTCTGCTTCTCCTTGGACAGGTAACTGATTAAGTTAACTCATCTCTCTGAACATCATTTTCTCACCTGTACCAAAAAGTGGTGAAGTTTCACATCACATGGTTATTCCGTGGGTATTAAGAGAGCAGACTGGAAAACCCTGAGCCCAAATTGGGTCCTTGTGGCATATTCACTACCTGAGAGCCTCTGAAAGACAAGGTTTGCCAAGAGAACAATCCCTGGATTCATTACTTTACTTACTTAGAGGATTAGCACTTGACTTCCTCACCTTACGCTTTTACCAGGCTGAGGTATTTATACCCATGGGTCCTTACCTTGTCATAGTCTACAACCAGCTGCTTTGAGCACTGACTTGGTAAATTTATCCAAAGTTGGAAAGCAATAGCCCTGACTTCATTAATTCCTTCCATCAGAAATGTTTACTGAGCACTTACTATGTGCCAGCCATTGTTCTGGGCATTGAAGGTACAGGAATAAAGATGATGGACAAGATTCTCGTTCTATTGGGGCTTACTCTCTACTGGAGAACACAGACAAGAGGTAGATGAGCAAATAAACAAGAAGTGATATCTGATAGAGATTAGTATTACACAGAAGACTAAAATAAGGTGCCCTGCTAGAATGTTGGGGGAAAGTCAAAGAAGGTCTTCCTGAGGAAGTGACATTTAATCTGAACAGAATAAATATTAGAACATTTATTCTGATTAGAAGGGCCTGCCCATAGGAGAATCAAGAGAAAAGGCAAAGACCCTAAAATGGAAATCAGCTTGAGGTTTTCATGGAATAGAAAGAACATGAGTGTGGCTGGTGTGAGTGAGCACAACTGGGATCACAGGGTGAGGAGGGGTTGACTGGAGATGAGGGTGAGGAAGGGAGACATTAGATCACACAGTACCTCGTAGGCCAGGAAAGAGGCAGGATGTTGTTTTAAGAGGAATTGAGTCCATTAGGGGATATGAAACAGGGAAGTGTCATGATTTAAGGTTTCTCAAAGTTCATTCAGTCTGCTCTTTGGAGACTAAGATCAGGAACCGGACAGGTATCTTAAAGGTCCAGAAAGGAAAAAGGGGTGGTCAGACTGTGTAGGTCACAGTGGAGATGGAGACAACTGAACACACTTAGAATATATTCTGGAACTTGAGCTGATAAGATCTGGGGGTGAATGCAGTAAACAGAAAACCAACATTATCCATAGGATGTTGGTTTGGTCAAGTGGGTGAATCGTGGTACTATTCGCTGATACGAGGAGGATGCATAAGGAATGGATGGAGGGAAGGGGAGCGGAAGAAATTTAGTTGTTCTCCTCTGGCTTTATTAAAAGATTGGATCACAGGGTAGGAGTCAGGACTAGTCTACATATACAGGAGCATTCATCTTTCCATTCCCAGGGCTCAGTGCAGTGCTATACGCAGCCTACGTACCTCAGTAGCTTGAATGCATGTCATACAGAGAAAAGAACATGACCTTGAAATTCCAGACCTGTTGTTTTATCCACAAGCCTCTTAATTTCTCTACACTTTGATTTCCTGTCCTATATAATTGGAATAAAAAGATTTGCCTATTCCATGGAATGTTGTATCAAAATTAGACATGATGAAAAGACATTTTGAAACGATAAGCCACTGGGCAAACCTAAGTTTTATGGAAAGGATTAGAATCCCATGTTAGAAGGTAAGCTTCCTGAGGATAGGGACTCGGTCTTGTCTTGCTCATCATCTCCAACCCTTAAAATAGAGGTTCACAATAAATATATGTTGAATGAATGAATGAATGAATGAATGAATGAATAATAGGTTCTTACAGAATATAGGACCAGAGGTCGTGAACATTAAAGATCCCCATAACAATTTGATATAGTTTGCTACACATCGTTCTACTCCATAGCCCGGAACCTACCTTAATTCATCTTTGTAAACCCACTAAAGTTCAGTAGGTATACAATGGACACTAATTGAATCTGATTCTCTGCAAACCAGACTGTGAAGGGCCAGCAGCCACCTCGCAAGCACTGTGTCTCACCAGACAGCTGCACGAGTCACTGCCAGTGGACACCTCCTAGTTTGGGGGCCTGAAACCTTACAGTTTCACCTCTCAAACCTGGGTGCTCCTACGAAGCTAAGTGTGCCAAAGACCAAAGGGAACACAGGAAGCCATGGGATCAGCATGGCGCCTCCTATGGAATGCTAATTTCACTGTAAAAGTGGAGTGGGAAAGTGAGGATAAAAATATCCCACCTCTTGGGTCCAACTTGCTCATGAGCATGTACCCAGTACTTGGGGAGAGCTAGTTCTCAAAAGATATGTGTTGCATGAAAGAATGAAGAAATTCATGAATACGTATCAAGACACACTTACAGAGGCTATGAACGGAATTCCTATTTTTTAAAAGATAAACAGAACTCTTAAGAATTTCAGCTTTGAAGTAGACCATGCCCAGCTATGTCCCCCAGATCCCACTGGCTACAGGAGCCTAAACATTCTCTGCACTTTGAGTGGCACTGATGTGTATGAAACGGGATAAGGAAGACTCCAAACTCAGGTGCTACCTGGTGCCTGCAGTCGGCTCACCGTCTCTCCCAACACCATCCCCAGCCCCTTAACTTGGCATTTAAGGAATTCGCACTCTGAAATTTAAGCTTTTTAACTCAGCACCTGCATGAGGAGGGAAAAGTGAATCATCTGCCCAGGCCCCACACATCTCTGAGCATCCTTCCTCATCTGAATATGGGAACCTCCTCTTCTGCGTCACAGTGATGTCATAATTATATTGGAGAATTCCTTATGTCTTGGAGATACATACTGGAATACTTAGGGATGAAATGTCATGAAACCTCTATGTCTTGAAAAATAATTAAGCAGGGGAAAAAAGAAAGTAAAAGTAGAAAATTGATAATTACTGCTCACCTAGATGAAAGAAATATGGATTTGTGTTACATTATTTTTAGGCTTTTTTTTTTTTTGAGTGAGAGGGAAAGAGAAACAACATAAGCAGGAGAAGGGCAGAGAGAGAGAGAATCCCAAGCAGGCCCTGTGCTGTCACGGCAGAGCTCAGCATGGGGCTTGAACTCACAAACTGAGAGATCGTGACACGAGCTGAAACCAAGAGTTGGACACTTAACTAACAGAGGCACCCAGGTGCCCCATATTATTTCTAGTTTTATATATATTTAAAAATTTTCATGATAAAAGTAAAAATAAACCAAAATGTCATGAAAAAGGAATACCTATCTGGGAAGATCATGGAGAGGATTAAATGAGATACTTATGACGGATATATGGTCTATGCTCAGTAACTATTAATTTTACTAACTCATGAGCTCAGACATAGACACGCACTCTTAGCACCTTCTCTTTTGTGAATGTACAGAGACTTACTTTTGGGCAACACGATCAATAAGATAACAACCCTGTTTCAAAGTCTTGTATGGTAGTTTTGTATTTAAGATCTCTTGGGCACAAAGACCGATGACTTTGATGATGATGGGCCATTGAGTGTTTTCTATTGGCCATCTCTTTCTGGAAGGAGGGATGAGGCAGAGACAAGAGCCACACCTCTGACGTGAGAGAAAAGTGGGCACACTTTTACCCACACTTTTACCCAAATAAAACCATGAACTTGGGCAACTGACTGGTGCAGTGGAGCCTCGGGTTTCTGAGCTGCATGACGGATCGTAGTGCTGTCAATGACAATGCCCTGAGGGTTAAGCAAGAGCTTGTGCACAAAGGGGCTAAGACATACAGCACGTGGTAGGTGCGAGCGGTACTAACGGCCTCCTGCCAACCCCCCGCCCAGGAGACACAAAGAATGAGCAAAGGGCTTTTTGGAAGTGGCTTATTGAAGAGTTTGGATGTAGGTAGTGGGTGATTATTGTACATATTGACCTTCAGTTAGCATCGAGTATTCCATTTTATTTTTTATTGGTTTTCTTTTAATTAATGTATATTATTTAAAATCTTCCCTAAATTATACCATTTGGGAGGAAAATGGGAAATGATAAGGAGAGCTATTATTTCAACAAACAAGCTACTACTTTTTGAGTTCGTTTATTTATTTGAGAGAGAGAGCACATACATGCGAGCAGGAGAGGGACAGAGAGAGAGAGAGAGAGAGAGAGAGAATCCCAAGCAGGATCCACGCGGTCAGCACGGAGCCCATCAGCCATGAGATGTGACGTGAGCCAAAACCAAGAGTCAGAGACTTAACTGACCAAGGCACCCAGGTGCCCCAACAAACAAGCTGCTTTTAGAATGCATCTCAGAAGCAGGATTCATTCAAGACAAAACTGACATCTAGTTGGCAGGCAGGACAGGTCTTAAGGTCCTCATTGTACATCCAGGAAACGGAGTTATCAACTGGCCAGAAAGTGGGAGAGTCAGACCAAGCCCTACACAGTGGGTGAGGATGGAGGGCAGGGGCTGTTCTCACGTGAACAAATGTGCTTCTTCCGGAGACAGGAAGGACAGGACAAAAGCAGAGTGCATCTCCTTTCTATTGCTCTAGCCTGGAAGAGGCAAAGCTGTGACAAACAGAACATTCCAATGACACAGATGCGAGCAAGGATGACATTTCAAGTGCACAGAGCACCTGATTAATCAGGACAGGAGATCAAGTATCAACGGTCGTCTAAAGGCCCAGAGCAGAGCGCTCAGGCCTCCCTGGGATTTGTGAAAGCTCTGAGACAGACCTACAATGAATAAGACCCAGGAGGATGGTCCCGGAGCGCTGAGATGCTGCTTCTCAGAGAGGCGGGGCAGAGAGGACTTTTTATTGCTGGCCTGTGGGGTAGGCGATGCCCACGTATGAACACTCAAGTCACATTCTGGGTCTGCTTTCTGTGGAGGAAGAAGGCTCTTGACAGGTGCTGAGAACCCCAAAGGCGGGACTTCCTCTAGAACTGTCAGGAAGAGTAGACAAGGACCTGAAGAAATGTCCTTGTCCCAGAACCCAGAGGTGAACCCAGGTAAAGAGCACACAACCTCCTGCCCCACATCTGAGCCTCACAGAGGCACCGACTCACGCATTCACTCACTTATGCCGGCAGCAAGTGTCCACTGAGCATTACTGCATTCCAGAAACCATGCTAGGCCCCGGAGGATCCAAATATTGCAGCTAACCCCGATTCAATCATTTGTTCATTCATTCATTCATTCACTCACTCACTCACTCAGCAGACGTGAATGAGCACTGCCTGAGACATACCAAATTCTAGAGTCGCAACAGTAAGCAAGACAGACCTCATCCCTGACCACACTGATAGTCTCCTGGTTGGAGGGCATTTTGGGGGTCAGGTGGCCTCAGTAGAAAGCCCTTGGACGGGTAATTTGGCCTCTCCAAGTCTCAGTTTCTTCAACGATAAAATGGGTATCACCTCCCCTCCCCCACGGGACTTGCTATGAGGTTCGGAAGTCAAAGATGTGAAAGCTCCCTCCCACACTTACAGGTTGGTGAGCATTCTCGGGAGAGAGGGGCTTTTGTAAATTCGTCCTGGGCTATTTACCTACAGACAAAGAAGGCACCAAAAAGCTATATCGAGTTACTGGCTCATAAATGGGGGAACAGGGAATTTCATAAAGAGGCCACTGTGAATGCAGTGACTTATTGAGTGTAGAAGTCTGTCGGGGCAGGGCAGAAATCATTTCCACTTACATTTGAAGAGCATTTTGTGGTTTACAAAGGCGTTTTTGTAATGCCTAGAACACCTCGACAAGGGGGAGTCTTGCTCAGGTGCGACTGTCCGGTGGCAGAAGCCATGTACTGGCGTGCCCACCCTGGAGGCGAGACATTTAACTCTGATATTCCATCAAGACCTTCATACCTGACAAAAGTTGAGAATAACTGAATCCAGACTATGGGGAAGGAAAAAAGCACTACATGCCGATCTCTACACACAAGATATAAACTGGTGCGTACCTTACAGATGCAGTCCACGACGTCCCAGACTTTCTCAGACGCCAGCAAGTGCCATCTGTTAATACTTCCTGCAGGTAGCAATTTTCGGCAACTGAAATAAGGAGAGAAGGGGAAGGAGAAGGGACGTCACAAGGGAGAAATTCATTAACATCTGCTGTTCTTGAGCAGCAGACGTTCTTGAGCAAAGCCTTGTTGGAGGTGCCGACACTCAGCCCCCTAATCCAAGATGAGACGCCCTGCAGGACAGGGTGGGGTTGGCGTTCGCATTGTCGCCCTGAGGGGACCCTGTCCAGTGCCTGTACCTCTCTGGCCACCTCGATACCACATCAGTGTCTGGCCCTCGCCTCGCCCTATCATGATCGGTTTAACCCAACCTGCACGGGAACAGACCTTTCCTCCCTCTGGGACTAGAATGCTTAATTGACAAGAATTCCCAGTCTCCTGGGGCACCTGGGTGGCTCAGCTCAGTCGGTTGAGTGTCTGACTTCAGCTCAGGTCACGATCTCATGGTTTGTGTGTCTGAGCCCCGCGTCGGGCTCTGTGCTGACAGCTCGGAGCCTGGAGCCTGCTTCAGATTCCGTGTCTCCCTCTGTCTCTGCCCCTCCCCTGCTCACGCTCTGTCTCTCTCCCTCCCAAAAATAAATAAATATTAAAAGACTAAAAAGAAAAGAATTCTCCGTCTCCTTATCTGCAATTGCTTAGTTTTTCTCAGCTGTATTTTTATGGTTCTCACTATTGCTTTCCTAATGGTAACAGCACAGCTCCTTGTAATACCAAATCTTGGAGACGCCCGTCATCTACCTCTAGACACGTTATGAAGGTGCCCACTGCACGTGTCTGTAACTGAGGGTGACGTCAATCTACTTGTCCCTGTAGTGTAGCAATGGGAAACATGATGTAAATAGCCCTAGCCCTGATATTTTAGCACTAGCAGGAAGTTCTGCCTCACTGTGCATACATCAATGACTCTGTGTTATTTCCTGTACTGCAAAAGGAAAAAAAAGGAAGGAAAGAAAGAAAGAAAGAAAGAAAGAAAGAAAGAAAGAAAGAAAGAAAGAAAGAAAGAAAAGAAAAGAAAAGAAAAGAAAAGAAAAGAAAAGAAAAGAAAAGAAAAGAAAAGAAAAGAAAAGAAAAGAAAAGAAAAGAAAAGAAAAGAAAAGAAAAGAAAAGAAAAGAAAAGAAAAGAAAAGAAAAATACGGAGGCATGCTCTCTGTCCGCGGTATCCTCTGGCTTTCTTGCTGACCATTTTCGGTGTGCTCACGTGTAGACTACTCCTCCACAGCCAGTATCACATTTAAGCCTCAAGGCCACACTCTCATGAGCACGACACAGAAAGCCACATCAGTTTAAAAAAAAAAAAAGGAGCAGAATTGGGTGGTCTTGTCGTTCCATCTCATCCGATTCCAAACTTTCTGAGAGCCCCAAGTCAATCACTTAGCATCTTTTCGGTAAGCTGTCGTAGAAACTCTCTGACCCTCAGTCTCTTTGTCTATATGTAAGCTAGATGCTCAGGTCCTTTCCTCCAGGCACGCTCTTTCCGCTGTGACTCTGGCCACAACTGGTGCAGAAATCAGCTCCTGTGCCAGACTTTCCACGAGAAATCCGGTCACCGTCTCTGCTGTAGCCATGTCTCCCAGGCCCCGGTATCATGCGTCTCCACTCTCTGCCCCTTGCTCACTTGTGCCCTCTCTCAAAAACCAAAAAACAAAACAAAACAAAACAAAATTTCCAAACAGTTCCTTCTAGAAGGGAGAGTGGAGGATACAAGTGTCTCCTCCTCCACGAGAAGACTAGGAACAGCAAGAACATGTCCCCTCCCACCCCAGGTTCTGAGGAGGACCCTGTGGAGGCGTGGGTGTGAACATTCTCCCCAGAAGGCAGAGACCCATCAAACACAATGCTTTAGAGGATGGTGGCAGGCAGTGTGACACTGGAGGCCAGGGGGCGAGTCCAGGGTTTTTCACACATTTCAACCACAGGGACACTGAGAAACACATTTGGTTTGGGTTTGGGTTGGTTTGGTTTTTCTTTTAAAGAGAGAGAGGGAGTGTGCACACGCATGAGTGGGGGACGGCCGGAGACAGAGAGAGAGACTATCTCAAGCAGGCTCCATGCTCAGCATGGAGCCCTATGGGGTGAGGGGGGAGCTCTGTGCCATGACCCTGGGATCACGACCTGAGCTGAAATCAAGATTTGGACACTCAAGAGGCACCTGGGTAACTCAGTCGATTAAGCTTCTGACTTGGGCTCAGGTCACGATCTCATGCACGTTTCGTGAGTTCGAGCCTCGTGTCAAACTCTGGGCTGACAGCTCTGAGCCTGGAGCCTGCTTCCGATTCTGTGTCTCCCTCTCTCTCTGCCCCTCCCCCGCTCATGTTTTGTCTCTAGCTCTCTCTCAAAAATATATAAACGTTAAAAAACTTAAAAAAAAAAAAAAGATTTGGACACTCGGCCAACTGACCCACCCAAGTGCCCCAGTAAGAAATATATTTGATGTCTAGACCTATTATACAAACACACACACACACACACACACATACCTGAAACCAAGGTCTCACAAAGCAATATCCACCATATTATGTATAGTCTACTCTAAGCGTTTACGCTGTTCCCTCCCATCGCATCTTCAGATGCTAGTGGTACCCACAAAATTCCTTTCAAAGCCCACCAATGAGTCAGGTTACTTGCAAGAACCATGATGTAGTCCAGCTCTCATTCTGCAAAGAAGAAGAAACCAAGGCCCACCCCTTTTTTTAAATATTTACTGCCAGTCTACTCACTCCCAGCGTGCTGAACTTAGAGACTGACAAATAATACATGGTGCCCTTGAGGATTTCACAGTCCAGCAATGGGGTGTGAGTGAATAGGCAGTTCGGGGCAATGACTAGCTCAGGTTCACACCATTCCAGGGCAAAGACTAGAATTAATACAACACACAGTTGTAGTTGTTGTTGTTGTTGATTTCTGGCCTATAGTTTTTAAAAATAGCAAACCTTTTAATTGTATTTTTAAATATTTCCATCTGCAACCACAGTTGATTTAAAGACAAAAACAACTTTCTTATAAATGCTCATGACTTTTGCTCTGTGTATATAAATCTGCTAGAGCCTGAAGTCCAAACAAAGCAGCATAAGAGGAAGGATTGGACTTTAGGAGCCAAAGAATACAAGTTCCTACTTTCTTACAGCATTTTATCACTTCAAATACTCTTCCATTAACATTGCCTACTTTCTTTCAATCTTCCCAACAACCCCATGGTGTTGGTACTCCCATTTGTGAGTAAGCAGCAGAGGCGGGGGACAGGGGATCCCCAGCAGGCTCCGTATGGACAGCACAGAGACCAACACGGGGCTCAAACTCACCAACTGTGAGATCATGACTTGAGCCGAAGTCAGCCGCCTAACTGACTGAGCCACCCAGGCGCCCCTGCAGTCCCTTATAAATTTGGAAAATTTCAAGTCATTATAAATATCATATATATATTTCAGTATATCATAAATGGTCCTCATAAACTTTTCAGTAGCATCCCTTTCCTGGAATGGACTTCTCTTCCCCAGTAAATGCCAGAAAACTGCCATAAGGCCACCCCCGGTTCAAGTCTCCATGCAAGAGCCCCAAGACATAAGCCAAACGTTCCTTGTCTTCACACCCCTCCTCCCAACGTGGCACTGACTCATATTCTCCACTCCCAGAGCGGGTTTCCTTCTCCAAACTGTTTATTTATTTTCAGAAATTCTCACAAGGCTAATGACAAAAAACTGACATTTGTCTAAAAGAGCTCAGACTGGGAGAAAATGCAAAGCCCCTGAAGGGACAGTTTATGAACCTGAGAGAGGGGATTTGAAACCCCAGTTGCAAGTCAGAGCAAGAGGTCACTGTGAGAACCAGACAGGAGACAAGTTCAACTGCGGTTGATCTATGCAAGGCCTAGATCCTTGCAGAATAAATATAAATAAATAGAATATATACTTCCATTTGTTGGACTTACAAAAGAGTTCTCTTGTTAAATTCCCTGTCATTCACACACACACACACACACACACACACACACACACACACGGACACATAAAACAGAAAAAATAGAATTTGAGATCCACTTCATCAAGAATAGTTTATCAGTTTATAAAGTAATTTATAAAGGATGTCTCAGGCCAATTGACCTGAAGGTTCCCTTCCACGTAGGAGGTAATTCCAAATTTATTATTAAAATATTAAATGCAAGATTATAATCACTGTTTAAAGGCCATTTTCAGCATGGGAAAAAAGCTGAAAGGGCAGGTAAAAGTCAAATCAGAAAACATTTTATGTGGCACAGGGAGGAAATTATGCTGTAGGGAGGAAAAAAAAAAGCAGCCACTGAATAATTGTAAGCAACGGTAGTTGTGTGGCCCTATTTGCATTACGAAAGACAATCCTGGACGCAGAGGGAGATTCAGTTGGAAGAAAGCAAGACTGGGAGCAGGTTGGCCAGTTGGGTGGCTGGTGTGATATTCCAACAATAAATGATGACTGTCCAGAGGACGTGAGAGGAGACCGTTCTTCCTGGGCCTCTTATGTCTCTGCACATCCTATGAGTGAGGCACCGACTGCCCTCCGTGCCAGACTGTCTCTTCAAGGACCTTCGCATATCCAACAGCCTTGGAAGAGATCGTCTCCCTCAAGAACAAAGGGTAGGTTTGCTTACAGCAAGAAGATAGAGGTGGTGTCTCCCCACTCCCTCCTGGAACAAGAGAAGGCATGGCCACTGCCCATTATAAAAGATTTGTGTTCCCTAAGCAGAGAGTTCTCCTGCAGTGCAGCTCACCATGTGCCAGTGTCTTCTGGCTGTCGCTGAATTGTCCTGTGGGTTCAGGGAAGCAGCACAATAACGCTGATGCTCTGAGTCATGCTATTGCTGTGAACAAGACACTGTCTTTTGTCTTTGACCCACGAGTCTGTGTCTTTTATGAGCATCCGTGAAACTGGCAGGCTTAGCTGTTCACTTACAATTAGGGATCGATCTCCGGGGCCTTCACAGTCCCTGATACTGGAATATAATTGTTACAGCAGGAATGAAGACAAGAGAATGGATCCGAAAGAAATCTCAGCGGTTTTGGCAGCAAGAAAAGAACAAATTTCTGATTCAAAATAAATGCGTTCTCCCTTTTCAAGATCCTCCCTCCTTTCCAAGGACATGTCTGTGAATCTATTCAATTCTTAGTCCTTTGTGGTGCTGAAAGAGGTATGAATCAGGGGAAAGCTGAGAGGTACAGACAACTATGGTATTGATTTATATCAAAAACAGCCCAGAGTAGATCACAAAACAACAGAAGAGAAGGAGAATACAAGATCCTTGGGTTTGGGGATACTGGCAGGCTGGGTTCAAAGAATGTTAGAGCTTTTCTGGAAAAAACAAGAAAGGAGGTACTCTGGTATAGTTAAGATAGATAGATAAGGACAAAAATGAGAAGGACAGACATCAAGCTTTGCTGTGTAAGATGAATGTGACCTCTTTGGTTCTTTATCGGACTCAGTAAAGGCTAAAGTTGTTTTAGGTTTTTGTTTTTTGTTGCCAGACCCCTGGGCCTTTTTTCTTTTTCTATGAATCTAAGCCAAGGCTGACTTCACAGCAAGAACCAGCAGGTCAGGATCTATGTGGGTTGTAGGTATGACACTTTACGAGATGGTGATTTATTAGATGTGCCAGTTATAAAAAAAAAAAAAAAAAAAAGAGGCATCTGTGATAGCACTTGGTTTCTGACTTAAATGTCTAGTTTTATGGGGTGCCATTTATCACACCAGGTAATACAGGTGGAGGAGCAGGTTTGGGTGACAGTTTTAGGGTTTGATCTTGAGCGTGTTGAGCTGGGAGTGCCTGGTGGACGTGCCCATGGAGTGGCCTGGGCTGGAGTCGGTGGCACCTGCCGTACCACTGGGTAGAGACCAACGCCAAGGGCGGATCCCTGGGGCTCTCCACAGAGACTGAGACGGGCCAGGGAGGGAGGAGAAAACTTGCGGAAATGGTGTCACAAAAGTCAAAGGAAGATCGTGTGTCAGGAAAGACAGTTCGAAGCCGCGATGCTCTGTGGGAAGACAGGCACTGGGGTCGTCCCGCTGCTCCCCAGCCAGAGTAAAACACGAAACTACAAATAGCAATAAGAGATAGACTATAAAAGACTTTCTTAAAAGTAACCCTATTTTTATTATACTATGTGAAATAAGTCGGTCAGACAAAGACAGATATGGTTATGATTTCACTCATAGGGGGAATCTGAGAAACTCAGCAGGTGAACAGAGGGGAAGGGAAGGAAAAATACGATAAGCACAGAGAGGGAGACAAACCAGAAGAGACTCTTAAATACGGAGAACAAGCTGAGGGGTGCTGGAGGGGAGGTGGGTGGGGGATGGGCTAAATGGGGGGATGGGCTAAGTGGGGGGATGGGCTAAGTGGGGGATGGGCCTTAAAGAGGGCGCTAGTTGGGATGAGCGCTGGGTGTTGTTATGCAAGTGATGACTCGCTAAGTTACTACACCGTGTGTTCACTCCCTTGGGTTTAAATTTTAAAAACAATTAATAATAAATTTAAAAATAAATAAAAGTAACCCTGTTCTGAAGCAAGGCCTGTAGCCCTGCAGGCCACACCAGGAAGTGAAACACACACGGCAGCAAGTGGGAAGGGAAGCGAGGCCTGCAGGGGCAGCCAGAGGTCGACAACCCACACGACAAGAGGCCCTGCGGCGTGACGGGGGCCAGCGTCAGGCTCAATGCGTGAACCCGAGGCTGAGAGGAACCTTCCACCCGTGCCAGGAGGCCCAGAGAGCTGTGACCGCGGCTCGTGGGCCGCGAGCGAGGGCAGCCGAGGCCAGCTGGGCCCACTGCAGCCGGCGCACCCCCTCCTCTCCACCAGGCCTCGACCCCCACGGCCTCCCGGGCCTCTCCGCTCTGTCCTCTCAGCCCAAGTTGACCAGCGGGCCTCGCCACCCCCACATGGCATCCTGGAAACCCTCCGCGCAGTAGGTGGGGGAAACCAGAGCTCACCTGGCGGGCTTCCCTGCTCGCAGGGACCCCTGCCCTGCACTGTCTGATGGGGAACGTGGGGAACTGAGTTCTTACGCTCCGTCCGGTTTTTCGCCTTCTCAGACGGGAGGGTAAACCTGGCTCCCGGTAACGCCGGAAACGGTTCCTATCCCTTTAAATGCCGTGTGTCTGAAGGCTCGCACTTCCGGCCCTGCCTCTTCCCCACACCCCAGCCGCTGCTCCAGCACCCTCCTCCAGATGCCTGATAGCCGATCAGACCCAACACCTGCAAGGCAAGAGTCTGATTTATTGCCCCCCAGCCCCCCGCACCTGGTCCCCTCCTCCACCCCCAGGATGCACGTGTTCTCACTGTGCAAGGACTTCCGGGTCATTCCCATCCCTTCCCAGCCATTCCCTATTCATGCACACGTGCAGGCACGCGTGCACACTCACGCCCAAGTGATGAACGACTTCCGCCCATCGCTCACCAAAAGACGCATGCATCTGTCCTCCTCCGTCTCCGGGACCTTCTTGCAGGCCTGCACCACCCACATCTCTTGCCTCCAGGGCCACTCTGGCCTCCACATCCATCTCTCCCATTCAGTCCGCACCCTTTCCACGCTATGTTCTACATAACGGATGAAATCATGTTTTCAAAGTAGTCACCTAGCCTTGTTACTTCTCGGCCTAGGATTTCACCCAGGGTGGCCCTTATTTCCCACCTCCCACCCTTCCCCCTAAACACCATCTGCACGAGCTTCCATTCCATTCTCTGAACCGGCCAACCTCGCTTGTGCCCCAGGACCTTCACACGTGCTGTTCCCTCCATCTGGGATCCATTCTCCCAGTGGTCAGAGATCTGGCCGCCCCACCTTCCAGTCTGTTGACTGGAAGGCCTCAGGGAGGCCTTCATTGTCCAGTCCATCTGATGAAGGCCCCATCCTCATGTGCTCCACATCGCACCCCCCGTTGGTTTCCTGGACAGCACTTATCAGAGTTTACACATAGTGCGTTCACTACATCCCATCTGTTTTTCTCCCCCGTCAGCAGCAGGAGGACAGGGACACTGCTGGCCTTGCTCACCATTCTAATCCCAGCCCCTAGCACCATGTCTGGCCCTGGAATGATGGGATGAATCAACCAATCCATCAAAACCTCAATGAATTGATGAATGAACAAGAAAGTGTGACTTCATCTTGGAGCTAGTGAGCAGCCCTTCGAGGATTTTAAGCAACAAAGGAACATAATCAGATTCATACAGTATTTTGGAGCCAGCACGATTGTGGGGTGCACAATGATGGGAGGGGGGCAAGCCTGGCTGCAGCCTGCAAAGAGAGGGGGCCAGGGAGGCATCTCGGAAAGACATTTAAGGAGGCACTCCCTCTCCCAGCCACGCGAGCGAGGAGTCGACACCGGAGGATGGGTGCCACCTTAAATGTTAAGCCCTCGTTGCCTCGGGGCCTGGGGCCCCAGGGATACTCTTTGGGGGTTACTGAAGGAGTTCAGACCAGAGTTGATAGCCGTCCTGGTAATGGCCGCAAGAGGGCCAATCTGAGAGACCCCAGGAGACCTAGAACCCGCAAAACCCACTCTCCAGCTGGTGTTGCACACATTTCACTCAGTCTGCCTAAAAACACACTGGCTTTCCTTCTCACTGGCATCAACTGCTTGTTTATAACCTTTTGTTTCTATCCTCCAGAGTTCATTACCTTAGCCACCTATCACTTCGAGAGCCAGGACTAGCATTTTGGGTGCAAAGGACTCCCAGAGATGTGAGGAGAGGTTTGAGGCTCACAGCTCCGAATTTGAGGGCTTTATAGCAGAAGAGAAACAGGAAGCCGTTAATTATTCTAGAGATTCTTGAACCATGCACCCACGGAATGTTGGTGTCTGGGCCTGGGCAAGGTGTTCCAGTGAAAACAATCCAAAACTCATCAAAAACCTTTCTATTTTGTAGGTAATGTGACTTGGTGAAAGGGCATTAAATAAATATATAGAAGATCACTCAAGTGTTGCTAAAAAACATTTTTCTCAACTGTTTAGTGTGTTTGCCTCTATCTTCTCCCCCGCCCCCCATTGATATTTATTTTGAAATTTCAAATAACCCTTACAGACCATGTAAAATTTTTTATGTTCGGGGCACCTGGCTGGCTCAGTCAGGAGAGCATGCAGCGCTTGTTCTCAGGGTCGTGAGTTCGAGGCCCATGTGGGGCACGGAGTGTACTAAAATAAAACGAGCACTGGGTGTTGTATGGAAACCAATCTGACAATAAATTTCATATTAAACAAATAAAATAAATAAGAATAAAAAAGAAATAAGTGGAACAAAACTACTGAAGCCCTAGAAGAAAATAAAAGATATTATTATCATAAAAAAAGAAAAGAAAAAATATAAAATAAATAAAATACAAAATATAATATAAATAAAATATAATAAGATAAAATAAAATAAAGTATAAAATAAATAAAATTAGTTTTATGTTCATTAAAACTAGACCTGGATCTGGGGTGCCTGGGTGGCGCAGTCGGTTGGGCGTCCGACTTCAGCCAGGTCGCGATCTCGCGGTCCGTGAGTTCGAGCCCCGCGTCAGGCTCTTCTGGGCTGACGGCTCAGAGCCTGGAGCCTGTTTCTGATTCTGTGTCTCCCTCTCTCTCTGCCCCTCCCCCGTTCATGCTCTGTCTCTCTCTGCCCCAAAGATAAATAAACGTTGAAAAAAAATTAAAATTAAAATTAAAAAAAAAACTAGACCTGGATCTGAGAAGCTGGTGAATCCCTGCCATTGTGACATTAATAGGCATCAAGTTAGAAAAACATAAAAAGCACTAAGAGGGGAAACCAGTGAAACATAGCCCAGCGGGATTTACAAAGTGGATCCTAAAAACCAAGTCTTTGTCTTCCTCTCCCTTTTCTTATCCTGTTAGTAAACCGTATTCAGCTGAGGGGAGAGTGCTTGGGTCAGTCCCCTGCCAGGTCCCCTGGTGCTCTGGGCCAGGAGACGTGGCTCTTCATTCATCACAGCTTGGTCTCAGTCCCCCGGGGGTGAACACACGGCTGCTCAGACTGGGCAGAGAGTATGACCTGAGTGTGGCTCCATCGTAAATCCGGACGGCCCTGCTGCTTCTGGAAACTGTAGGTCAGCGCTCAGGCCTGGGTCTGCTCAGGCAGCTCCTTTGTGCAGGACTCCAGTGCCTTCCAGGGCCTCAGCACCGGCTTTTCTAGCTTACTTGCCTCTGTCTCCATCTCATGTTAGATGGTCTGACACCTAGCAGAGCATAATAAACAGTTATTTTCCATGTAACACGTCAGTGTTTCCCGGCCGCTAGAAACACCGTGACTTCTGCGAGCGCCGTCTCCTGGACGTGACTGAGAGATGTGACTCTACCTCCCTTGTTCTCCAGTATAATGAACTAAGACGTCCCAGTTTACCACATTAAGTGGACAGACTACCCAAACTTGAAGACTTCCACCCCAGGCAGTGCAGTTCCTGTCTGTTACAATCTGCTCTTTTCCCCGTTAACGCCCTCCCAACAGGTTTGCTTCCCACGTCAGTCAGGATGGGCTCAGTTATGCTGCAGTAAGAGCGACCTCCAAATCACAGAGGTTGAAACATGCGACCACACGCACACAGTTTCGCCTTCCGTGCGTTTCCAATGCTAATGGACGTGGTGGGCAGGCGGGGGGCGGGGAGGGGGGCTCTGTTATCCTAATCACTCGGCACTCCAGGTTGGTGGGCATATCAGCTAGACACGTGCTTCCAAAAGTGGGAAGGGAATGCGAAAACTCACACATGGACTTTTCTCGTTTCTGCCCAGAAGGGACACGTGCCACGTCTTTCCAATTTCATTAGCCAAAACCGGTCACATGGCCGTAGCTGATTTCCAAAAGGGCAGGGAAGTTAAAACTTTAGCACGTGGAGAAGAATTTAGGGAACCGCCCTAATGACCACCACACTTCCCTGTACAGTTCACATGAAGAGAAGGAAGAAGACGAGGAGGAGGAAGAGAAGAAGAAATAGGAGAAGGGGAAGGAAAAGGAGGAGGAGGAAACGGAGAAAAACCATAAGAAAAGGAAGAAGAAAGATTAAAAACTGCTTGCACTAAGAGATAAGAAGGCTTAAATTTTCTTTTTTTTTTTTAAGATTATTTATTTTGAGAGAGAGAGAGAGAGAGATAGCCGGCACGAGTGGGGGAAGGGCATAGAGCGAGAGGGAGAGAGAGAATCCCAAGCAGGCTCTGCACTGTCAGCACAGAGCCCAACATGGGGCTCGAACTCGCAAACTGTGAGATTGTGACCTGAGCCAAAACCAGGAGTCAGAAGCTTAACCAACTGAGCCACCCAGGCGCTCCGAAGGCTTACGTCTTCTTAACAAGATGTGTGGTCTTGGGTAATTTACTTCATCCCATGAGGTCTCCGTTTCCTCACCTATAAAATAGGACTAATAGTACCTGCCTCACATGGTTGCTGTGGAGATTCAGTGAAACAATGTCTGGCAGAGCGCCCCCCCAGGCCTGGCACAGAGTAGAATTCTCAGTCCATAGCCATTGTCTGTCTCCTGTGTTACAGTTTTCAGAGCACCGTCAAGTCCATCAGCGTATGAGCCCCACCCCCACCCTACAAACCCGTAAGGTCAATAGGGGGGGTGATTATTATCCACATTTACAGATGTGCAAATGGAAGCTGTTGGAAATCGAGCTGCCCGCGCTGTCACACGGGGTGAGTCCGGGAGGAGCTGGGCCTTCGGGCTCTAACCCAGTGCTCTTGTCTGCGTGTCCTCCCTCCCCTTCTCCCTCTCTTTCCAGAGGTATTATTTTTAAAAATTCACTTGTGATGGGCGAATATTTCAGCATCTATCAAAGTGAACAGCTGAAAAATAAGAACGTAGACTGGTGAACTTGGCCCGGGCCAGAAGACATAACACCTGTGTTAGCCAAAGTCAGCGGAAAGCCTATGCACATATTTGTTGGAACATTTTTCACACGTGTTAATGAAAAATTCACTCGGGCTGCACACAGAAGACAGATGTGCCCAAGGACTTCGAGGGCCCCCGAGTGAGAGCATACCCTCCGGGGAAGGGGGCCCAGGAGACAGGGAGCCGGGCGGTTGTGGTTTCCATTCAGGGCTGCGTGCACTGTTGCATCTGATAAACATGAACCGAGTGGCTGTGGAGAAGGATGAGCTATGCCCAAAGGCGGCTGGAAACAGACGCGATATAAAGACCTTCGCGCCTCTGTCTTAGTCCGGAGAGTGGTTGAGCTCTTAGTCCGGAAAGTGAAAGGGCACGTTCTGTCTTCTAACGAAGTGAACACTTAAAGAAAGGACCCGGATTCTCCAGATAGATCAATACAAGCTTTGTTGCCACCTCCCAGCATCCCTAGCCAACCACTTAGGCAGGGGTGGGGCTCGAGGTCAGGGCCAAGTAGAAGCCGCAGCTGTTGTTACTCTGCAGTCAGGTTCTAGCAAATGCAGAGAGAAGCACAGGTTCACGTGTTGTCCCAGCAACCCGCGCGTCGCGAGAAGCATAGCCACCTCCCTCGCCCGAGCTTTGGAGCTTTCCAGAAACCCATCTCTAGAGCCACTGCTTCCAACGCTCTGCCCTGACAGACTCCACTCCCCCTCCTCTTTTCCTTCTGCCCCACAGGGACCTCAAAACTGAGGCTTGGCGAATCTCTGATCGTTTCGTGTATAAGGAATCTAGAAAACAAATGCCTGCCTCTCAAATCCGGGAGCCCCGGGGAAGGCCAGGCAGCCAGGGCGGGCTGAACCTCAAAGGAAGGACCTCGAACTTTGTGTCCCAGGGGCCACGCACCGCAAGGGCAGACACGTCCGGGGTGTGAGATTTGGGAGACAGCAAGCCTAAGGCGGGAAGCCCTCCAGGTGGGGGCAAAGCTGGGCGCTGAGAAAGGATTCCTGTCTCTCACTCTCAAATCTTTATTAAAGTTACTAAACTCACAACATTTACCCTGATGGGTAGAAAATGGGGAGGGGGGAAGGGGCGGTAAATAAAAGGGGCAAAGGGGCCCAGGTCTGTTTCCCACCTGGCCCATAGCCAATCCAAGATGGTACACAGAGTTACAGGAGCAGAAACAGAGGCCGTCAGGCAGAAGATGAGGAATTTGCAGAAATTGAAGGGAGGACTCTGGCATCGAAACACTGGGTGTTCCGACCAAGGCTCCCAAAAGCCCCGGGGGACAGAGAAATTCCCCTTGTGTGTTTCTGTTAGCTGAGTCTTCCCAACTGAAGTATAGACTTTTTGAGGGCAGCCATCAAGCGTTGGGTGTCACCGCATCAGCAGCACCCGATGCCTTTGCACACCGTCAGTGCTTAACGTCTGCTGATGCGTTAGGCTGTTTTCACATCCTCCCATACACCACCCAGCACAGCTCGCTGAAGACTAGATAATGGCCCAAAGGGCGGGGAACAGCAACCAGCGCCCTGAACCAGGAGCCGAGACAGCGCGAGTTTTAATCCCTGCTCAGCAGTTTGCTCGCTGTGTCACCAGGACAAGGCGCTGAGCCGCTCTGGGCTTCAGATCCCACGTATGTAAAATGGACATTAAAAATCAAATTGAGGGACCATATTACTAGCCGCTTGGTTGAGTGAAGGGATGGTGAAATCATGAGAAGGGATTCGAAACTGATACGTTGCTATACACATGATTTTTAAATCTATTTTTTTTAAGCTTGTTTATTTTGAAAGAGAGAGAGAGAAAGAAGGCACAAGCAGGAGAGAGAGAAAGAGAGAGAGAATCCCAAGCAGGCTCCACCCTGTCAGCCTGGAGTCTGACGCGGGGCTTGAGCTCACGAACCATGAGATTGTGACCTGAGCCAAAATCCAGAGTTGGACACTTAACCAGCTGAGCCACCCAGGCACCCCCTTAAACCTTTTCTTAATGTTACTTACACGTTTGGAACATAACCCGGAAGAAATGGGTTTGGGCACAGGCCACGCACATCTGTGAAAGAGTTCTGAGCAGGGAATCACGGGCCAACGCTGGTCCTCCAAGGCACCTGCCGCGAACGTCTCCCCCTCACCTCTCTTCCACCTCTGCCTCTCCCGTCTCGGCTGCAGTCTCTTTATGGTCTCCGTGTCTCTGCAGGTCTCTGTTTCCCTCTAGCTCTTCGGTCAAGTACTCTCAGCTGCAGTATCTGTGTGCGTCTCTCCTCCTTCCGGTTCCTGGATTTTCCCATTGTCTCCTGTCTGTCTGCCTCTTTTGGTCCTTCTGTCTTTGCCTCCCTCTCTCTGTGGCCTTGTACTTCCTCCTCTGTCCCTCCCGGTCTCTCACTGTCTTTCTCTCTCGTCTTCCTACCCCTTTTGGTCTCTCTCCTTGTTTCTCTCCTTCTGTCTGCTCTTCTGGCTCCTTGCCTTGTCTTAACATCTCATGTGCCCAAGACTGTCTCTGTCTCCATCCATCTGTCTCTGTCTGTCTGACCTTCTCCATCGGGGCCCATCTCTCCCCCTCTATCCGTGGGACCCACGGAGACAGACTCCACCGCAGCGTGACCTTTCTGTCAGCTTCTCCCTGAACTCCCCACAGGCACCGTGACCGTTTCTCATCAAGTCCGCAGGTCACTGTAAATCTCCCATGTTTTCTTTAGGCGGGAGCCGGGGCAGCCCAGCCCAGCCCTGTAGCAGGGAAGGCGCGTGCCTGAGGGAGGAGCCCCGACTCCCCTTCCCCAGGGGGAAATCAGTTCAGGGAGGGTCTAAAACAAGACCACACTGAGGCCCCACCACACATATGGACAATATGTATCTTTCATCAACGTCAAGGTTGGAGTTTTTTCCTGTATTTTCCTGATCGTTCAAACCCTATGTGCTCACAAGAGAAGATTTAGACAGTATGAGGAACAGTAAAGATGCAACAAGAGAAGTTCCTCACTATCCTGTAGCCCAGAGGTGGCCACTGCTGCCATTTTGCCGTATTTTCCTTCCGGACTTTACCCATATGCTTTGTGTGTGTTTGTTTGTCTTTACAACGATGTAGAACTGTGCAAACTCTTTGGTTGTTTAATATTCTCTCCTGCTTATTTTCCTTTGTCCTCGAAAGCTTTCTGCAAACATGGCTTTCTCTCCTCCTGAGAGAAAAAAAGAAAAAAAAGACATCTTCAGCTCTCCATTTGTCACAGGAGAAGTTCAAATGTTTCAATATGGCTTCCTGCTGCCACCCTATCTCTTCCCATAGCAAAGCCCTACACTCTGAAATGCAGCCGGTCAGGGCTCTCCAGTTCCCCTCCTGCGTAAGTTCATCTCAGTCTCTGGCCTTTGCTAAAGCTCTTCCCTCATCCAGAGCACACGTTCCTGCTTGTCCGAAGCGTAGCTGTGTCACCCGCCTCCCGCCATATTGCCTCCCCCTCCCTGACATCTAGGAAAGGTGCCCATAACATCCCCTACTTCCTCTCATAGCAAATTTGTCCCTGTGTACTTGACGAAGCACTTGAGGTCATCCTCACCGAACCACGAGACCCTTAAAGGGAGTCCGTGTTCAATGGCTCCTAGGACACACCCCCCACGAGCAGATCCTCAATGAATGTTGAACATTCTGATTCATACATTAGAAATTGATGGAACCATCTCCTTAATGCTGGACTTTAATGTTCCTTTCAGCTTTTCTCAAGGGATAAATAACGCTGTTTTAAATAGCTTATTCACAAAGCTTTGTCTGTGTTTCCACTCATTTGCATAGGGCGGATATTCTCAGGCTCTGTAAAATATCAAATAGTTTATGTATCATCATTGTTTAATGTCATAAAACACTCTGACAACTTAGGATCCCTGCTATAGATCCCTTTCTGAAAAGCTCCTGATGGATTGAAGAAAGGCAAGGAAATTAATCAGGGGGATGGAAGATTAGACAGGCCTCGCCAAATTTAAAACAGTTGTACCCCAGAGTTTGTAAGCTGAGGCCTCACATCTCATACACCTCAAGATGAGAAAAATGGAGCCTTGAGTTATGACGTTTTCTTAAAGCCTCACAGCTCCTTTTCTGCGGATGGTACCTTTAAAATCCCGCCCCCGACCCCAGGGAACTGTTGTACATTCAGGCAACTCAACAAACGTGATGAGTTTGCAGCCAGTGATGGTCAACAGAAAACACCAAGCTACATTCAGTCAAAACCAAGGCAACTATACCCTAACTACCCTGAAGTCCTAAATGAAATCCCGGATGTTGGGACCCTTAACTCAGCGAGTTCTTATTGTACATCTACTAGGTATCAGATGCTGCGCTGTTTTGCTGGGAATAAGTTAGTCATAGGAAACAGTGAGTGCCCGCCCACAGGGCCTCCACATGCATGGGGAAGGCTGGCAGAGTCGTAAACACTGTGATGGCAGTAAGAAGAGCTATTCTAAGATCACAGAGCAGGACACCTAACTCAGGTGGGATGAGGGAGAAGCCAGGGAGATGTGCCTGGGGATGTGTGGTCAGGCTTAATGCTGTAGCATGAGGATCTCTCTGGAATCTGCTCGCATCAGCGAGGCCAGTAGCATCCTAGGTGTTTGACATACTGCAGTGCCCTTCAGTCTTCACAACCACCCTGAGGGGGGCAATCAGGGAGAACCCAAAGGCTAAGGGAAACATCCAGAGATAGCTCTGAGAATGAGGTTAGGCACTGAGATTCAAATCCAGATGTGTCTGACCCGAAGCCCATGTTGCTCCCCAAAATGACACAGTGACCTCTATGCACTCCTTGTGAGGCTGGACAAACCACTCAATGTATTTCTTTTTTAACACTGCAGTTTTTACAATGGATTGTGTGACGTTCCGGAAGACATACACTGCCACAGGAGCACAGAGTGGGGACACTAACTCTGCCTGAAAGTAAAGGGGATATGTCAAGGAGGCTTCAGAAAAGGGAGGCGACCTTTGTTTGGGGGTTTAGAAAATGTCTCTGTAGAGAAGGCATCCCAGAAGAGGAAGAGCAGGTAAAAAGGACGAGGGCTGATGTGAGACCCAACAAGGCACTGGGGTTGACTAAGGCACAGGATGAGCGGAAAGGGACAGAGGTGCTAGCAGAAGGCCATGTGACTCTACTTCAGTGTGTATTGGTGAGTAACAAACCCTTACAATTCGTAATGGCTTCAAGCAGTAATGTCTTCTCTCCCATGCAACACAAGTTCCTGGGGGTCATTCAGCTCTACCTGGTGCCCCCTGGGCCCCTGAGGTGGCTACAGTCCTCTGGGGGATCCAGTGGAAGCTCAACTATGGCCGACAGCGCCCGTTCTCCTCCTGGTGGGCATCCCCACGTGTCTGCATGGCACCTTCATTCCAAACAGAAGCGCCCAAGAGGGAAGGTGTGGCAGCTGCCAGGCCCATCAATGGCCACCCTTGGAACCACCATGGCATCACTTTGCCATGTATATTCTATGGGTCAGAGCGGTCACAGACCCAGCCTGGGGCCAAGTGGGAACGGGAGGGAAACTGCACAAAGGTGCAAATACCTGTAGACATGCTTCACCATGGGGGGAGGTCACCGAAGTCGAGGTATCAGCAGTAGCAGTCACCGAACGGTGAAAGCCGTGCTTGGCCAACCTGAGGATTCTGTGCTGAGGCAGGTGGTTCTCAACCACGATGCTGTAACACACTCGTTAGTTATGAGGTTGTGTCGAAAAAATAAATCAATAAATAAACAAAGGAGCAAAGCTTTTTACTTCTTTATTTATTTTAGTAAATTAGAGTACATTTAAGGGGATCCCTCTTATGATGATACTTGTTTTCGCCTACATTCTGATGTGCTGTCTTTTTAGGACTCGGGGAAGTAGGACTGTCAGCCCAGCACATCCAAGCAGCAGCGCATATCACCGCCATCCATAGCTCCCACAGCTGACTGAACAACAAAGCAGGGACCGGTGAGGTGGACTTCCATTCTAGAAGGATCACTTGGCTGCTGTGTGGAGCATGAATCCTGGAGACGGAGACATCTATTTGAAGGTTCCAAGAGATATGAGACAGCAAGAGGGAGTCCCCACCAGCCGTGGAGAGAAGCTGCAGGAGAAACCAGCTCTGATCTTGTACTTTCGGGCTCCAGAACTGCGAGAAAATTCATTTCTGTCATTTAAGCCCCCCAGTATTTGACATTTTGCTATGGCAGCCGTAGCAAACTAACCTGTATACATTCTGTATTTATAGTTGGCATATTCGATGGATACTGATGTATGTTTACTGGTAGGGCTTGCTTGTTTGGCTAACTCAGATTCCCGTCAGGGTCTGTCCTCCATCGCCAGAGTAGTCGGGATGGGTCTCCATCCACTGTAACCATTACACCCTGGTTAAGACTCGCATCCATCCCTGCCCTTTATCCCAGAGAGTCATGGCGGTCATGCCTGGGACTTAAGCTGGACTCCCACATCCTCCAAAGGGTGGCCCAGCCTAGTAGCTTCTCTGTAAGAAAAGGAACCTCTCATCTAACCAAGAGACCGATGTACCCACCTCAACTGGTCTATTGGACAAGAACTGGCCTGTGCGTGGAAACGCACCCATCGGACTCCTCGATTTAAATTGATGCAGGCGATGTGTTTTACAAGCTGTCCGGTGTTCTCTTTCCTTTTCTTTTTCTAGAATGCGTGACTCTCATAAGGTTCCATAAAACTTTAGAAAGGCCGTGTAATATCAACCCTGTCCAGTGTGAAACTATCAATACATTTCAGAGAATGATTCTTCCTAGTGAATTAGTGGAGATGAGGGAAAGCATTTGCGCAAATATAATACATCGCTGCTCTCATCACAGCAGCTGCTGTGCATTAAGTCCTTTACTCTCTGCCAGGCACTGTGTTAAATGTTTTATTTAGAGAGTATTTCAAATAAACTTTATTCCAACCCCATAAAGTAAGTGGTGCAATCATCCTCAATGTACAGGTGAGGAAACTGAGGCCCAAGGCCATATGATTGCCATGTGGAAGTTGCATAATTATAACAAGGCTCTGACTCCAAAGCTTGTGTTTTTAAATACTTTGCTATATGCTGATCTTTTTGACCGCTTTCATAATACAATCACAAGATGCGTGTTGACAAGTTTTACATACTTCCTACAAGACCTCAGGGTCAAGTTCAGTGGTTCTCAAGCATGCTCACTTGTGTTGTTGGAGTAACTAAAGTCAGGCAACATCCTAAACATGGTTACACAGTTAACTAGATTTTTGGAATGTGAGCAGAAACATACATGTGTTCATGACATCAAGTCTCACCCAGCACAAGTATCCATAGAGGAAGGAGCTGACAGTGAGCACAGGAGACTGGAGACTTCTCCTTTATGTGGTCGCCACGTAAAGACTTACAAGAGACATTCAGGGAAGCCAACAGGGTTTTGGGAAAGATTGTAGGAGAAAGACTTAACACTGATGAAAGTGCATCCCGCAGAGCCGGGGGCCTGGAATGAGGTCTCCTGGATGCCGGTTCTGATTCTACTAATTCGAGCCATACCCACAGTTCAGTTTCCTGATCTGTGAAAGGGGGATAATATTCCTAAGTACCTCCCGCGGTTATCGTAAGGGTTAAACAGCACATTTGACATACCTTCAACCTAAGTAGTCAGTAAACACGAGCTCTCATCCCATCATCACCAATTTGCTTTTCCCACAAGACTGGAAAGGTCTGCCATTATTCTCGGTTGGCATCTGGACATTCATGTCACGCAGAAGCTCCTTGAGACTACTGCTCCAGTGGCACTGATCGGCCACTAATGATCTCAGGGGTGTGGGGCCAAAGATGGGCATAGGGAGGGATCAGAAAGGTCTCTTCCAATAATAGCTCTATACTTTCACACTCTTTCACATTTGTTAAAACAGCATACAACAGCGTTGCATATTTTCTAATCTAACCATGTCAAAATCAGGTTACCATGAGCTCGGAAATCAAACGATACAATCACGATTTCCTCTTCTGCTCTATCCCATGTTCCATAAAGTCAGGGTTTGGGTCCACGGAAACGGAAGAGGGGATCATCCCAAGATCCGCAGCTAAAAGGGCACGATGCTGTGCAAAATACATAGCGGGGAAGAGCTCCCTCAGAGTTAAGGGACAGACTCACATTTCAAGATGTAGAACCTGCACTGGGGTTTTGAGAAGAGTAAAACTAAGATAATAACAAGAAACCACGCCACTTTCCAGCACAGGGCTCTCGCTCAGCGCCGTCTTCGCGAGGATGGCAGGCTTCCCCCTCCAGCGTCCCCCCCCTCCTCCCCCTGCAAACAAGCTGGCCAGGAGGGAGGGAGCAACAGCACGTGGGAGGCGGAGGACAGAGTTCACCCTGTGAAAAATCATTAATCATCCTGAGGTCACCAGCCCTGAACACGTTTCCTTCTCAATCCCGTCCTGTGGGCGATCTGTCTCCTAACAGGTTTTGTAATGCTGAGTTGTAAAGCGTTCCTGATGAATTATTGTTGGCACTCAGTCCAAAGACTTGAAGGCTTGAGTCCTCCAGAAGAAAAAGCAGACCCTCTCTCTCCCGCGCCTGTTGTCCGTGGGGCCCAGCACAGGGCTTCCATTGTGTGTGAGGGCGGATGGTCTGTGGGCCCCTCATCCCTGCAGCCCCAACTCCAGGAACGGCCTGAGCTGGACTGGCGTCTATCACTGTGTTTCCAAGCAGGGGCGTTTGAGGGCAGCTCCACTGTTGGCCATGTCCCTGTCACAGCACGCCTCTGGGTGGGGGCAGGATTTATGTTCCACATTGACAGATAAAGAACCTGAGGCCAGGCCTATGTCATGGCACGTCCAAGATGGCCTAGCTGCTTTGGGGCAGAGCCCAGAACAGAACTCAGGTCTCCAAAACTTCCACCTCTTTCTTTTCCTCCACGCTACTCCCTCTGGGCTTTACCCCCCCCCCCCCCCCACAGTGACATGGGCCCTCACCATAGGACCTCATCATCCCACACCACTCCTGCCTCACCTAAAGCCTCTGGTGCACACCTCCTGCCTGGTCTGCTCCCAGGTACCCCCAGCTCCGTCCCATCCGGTCATCCAGGGCCAGTTTAAGGCAGCCTCCTCAGGGAGGCAGCCATGACCCCAGAGTCTAAAACAGCCTCCATTGTTCTTGATCACAACGTCTTACTTTACTTCTTCATGGCGCTCATCACCCTCCAACATATCTTGTTTATTCACTTGTGTCTTCGTCCTCTGTGTGTTTCTGTTGTCCCTGAAGGTCCAGCTCACCCAAAGTGCGAGCTGCAGGAGGGAGCCATCGTGGTAGTCTGGTTCTCCACTGTGTACACAGCACTGAGAACTGTCACTGGCACCTCGTGGGTACTCAGTAAGCTTTCTGTTGATTAATCAACAAACACTGATAATTAATAATGCCTTCCCTTCACAGGGAGGGAGGCAAACCATCATGCATAAAGAACACACTGAAGGGTGATGGAGGGAGGTGGGGGGGAAGCCAAATGGGTGGAGAAAGTGCACTTGTTGGGATGAGTACTGGGTGTCGTATGTGAGTGATGAATCACTGAATTCTACTCCTGAAACCAATGCTACACTATATGTTAACTAACTTGAATTTGAATAACATCTTGGAAGAAAAAAATTGTCTTCCCTTCATATAAAGACTTTCCAAATATAAATGTGTACATGGATATAGTTAAAGAGAGAGAGAGATGAACTTTCCAAAGCGTTTCACAAGTAATATTTGACGGTCACATGTCCCGTGTAAGATAGCAAGACTGGGCTTTATTATCACCATTTTACAGACAGAAAAATTGAGCCCCACAGAGATGTAGTGACTTTTTCTCCCAACCAGGGAGAAGTCCTGCAAGTCACTTGCTATATAAAGTTAGAAAGGTCACCTTTCCCCCTTTGTGCCTCAGGCTCCTTGCAGTGGGAGATTATAAACTCAAAGATCTCTAAGATTCTTTCTGGGAATAAAATTCTAGGATGGTATTTCCCAGACAGTGTGCTTGGAACCCCAGGATCCAAGGAGAAGGTAATGGGTGTTCTTTGCGTCCATTTGGGAAACACCAGTCTAGCGTTGACTGTAAGTTTACATTAAGGCAAGTTCCGTATCTCACAGCAGATAAGATGTGTCAAGGCTTCACGAAGAGTAAGAAACGGAAAAAGAAGGAAATGGATCAGTCCCTGCACTGTGCCAGGTGGATGGTGAGTACTTCCCACTTCCCATCAGCTCATTGAATCTTCAGAACCCCCATACTTCTACTGCACACCTGGGAAACAAAGTACAACTGAGGAAACTCAGAGATGACATATACGGCGGAGGATGGTTGTTCAACACCATGACCTCCAAGGGGTCAATCAAAAACCTTAAAAGGGCTGTAGAAAACTTAATCATTGTTATGCATTTGATTCCAAGGAACCCATGCTTCACTTTCACCTTCCAAATCTCAAGCAAGTGCATCCACTAACTGAACGGGATCTAGAACTCTAGCTGCAAGGGAGTCTGGGAAATGTAGTTCTCTTGGCTTTTCATTCTCTGTACTACAGGATGGCAAGCCAGAAGGAGGGTGGTAATGATGCTGAGTGCCGAAGGCCATGTTCATCATTCACCCTGAGGTCAACGAGGTTATCAAAGTCTCCTCGGGACTCTATGGGTCTGTGAGCTGGGGAATTAGGGATGGGGGAGAGAATCAGTGAAGGGATGGATTTGGGGTGTGAGCTGGCAAACAGGGTCCAGGATGAAGACACAAAGCTCCTTCCCAAAATTGCAGCAAAAGCGAAAGAGAGCTGAAAATATGGACTCACAGCTGCAGAGAGCAGGTGAAATGTTATTTTCTCAGATTAAAGCCACTTCAAGGGGTTTCACTCCTGGTCCCTCCCATCCTCACAGAGAGGTCTCAGGCATCTTCCCTGCCTCTCTAAAAATCACTTCTCCTCACTTTTCTTTTCCCTCTGGTTTGACTATCAGTGCGGCACAGTACGTGGACCCGATTTATTTGTGCCATTAAGTGACGCACACATGAGAAAGACTGTGACTACCTCCTAACTGGCAAAGCCAAGTGGCTTCCCCTGTTTGCCTTTTGAGCTAAGCTTATTTAACCTGAAAAGTTCTGCGAGTGGCCGAGTGGTCTTTCAATATAATTTCAATTCAGAGGGGCAGGATTTCATAGGGTTTTTATTTCATAGCGATTTCAGGAGTATGTCCTACTTTCACAATCAAGAAAAAAATAAGTGAAAGATATGATGTCTCTCTCGGGAGGGGCAGTGGGAGAGATGAATAGGTAGGGCAGAGCCCAGCGGATTTGTAGGGTGGTGAAAATATTCTCTACAATTCCATAATGGTAGATACGTATCATTACACACTCGTCCAAACCCATAGAATGTCCACCACCAAGAATGAACCATAATGTGAATGATGGACTTTGGGTGATGATAATGAGTCAGTGTAGGGTCATCAGTTACAACAAACGTGCAATTCTGGTGGGGGGTGTTGATACGTGGGGGGACGGAGGCTTGGCAGGTCCAGGGCAGAGGGAATATAGGAAATCTACCTCCCCTTCAGTTTTGCTGTGAACCTTAAACTGTCTTCATTTTTAAAAATATAATGCCTTGATGGGGTGCTCGGGTGGTTCAGTCAGTTAAACATCGGACTTTTGATTTCAACTCAGGTCACGATCTCACGGGTTGTTAGTTGAGCCCCACATCAGGCTCTGTCCTGATGGCGTGGAGCCTGCTTGAGGCTCTCTCTCTCTTTCTCTTCCTGCCCCTACCCTGCTTGTGCACTCTCTCTCTCTCACTCTCTCTTTCTCTCAATAAATAAATAAACCTAAAAAGAAAGAAAGAGAGAGAGAGAAAGAAAGAAAGAAAGCAAGAAAGAAAGAAAGAAAGAAAGATTCAATGCCTTAATCAAAGTAAAATAAAATGCCCAATTGTAATCCCTCTTCCTGCACATAGCACATACATAGTTTTGCACTCACAACTGTGACCTAGCATTAACAGTTCTCTTTGTGAGATCACAGAATATTTGGGCCCCAAAATACCCGAGAAATCAAGGAGCCAAGTGACATCAAACCACATGCTGAGGACCCTAGGAATCCCCAGAGAAGTCTCAAGGGCTCCCCTAGCATAGGAGATGTAGTGACCTTGTTCGCACAGTGCTCCTGTGTAAGCCCCAAGGGCTTGGATTTCATCTATTTGATATTTTGGATTTGCCTGCAGGATTCTATTTTAGAAAGAAATCTCGCTGCAACACACACACACACACAAGTATGAACACCAGGGAATGAGCTCAGAGCTACCTCGCTTGTGCCATTGTTCAGATGGGAAAGTAGAGGCAAAGAGAACTCAAAAGCCCACCTATAGTCCCACAGAAGCAGGAAAGCAGCGTCTGGATCTGGAAATCAGAGGCCTAATCTGTTTTCCCTCTGCACCACTGCAAGGATCCCAGGCTGAGTGGCCCAGACAGATGTGGCTGTGATCCAAGGGTCACATCATTGTTGGTGCTGTTTGTTTGCACAACGTGGAACGTTGTTTGAGGCCTGAAGCACAGAGACATCCCCTGGTGAGACTCTCTGAACTGGAGCCCAGAGGGGCACGTTTCAAGAGCCTGCGGTCTGGACGGAGAGCCCGCTGGTGAAGACAGGGAGGCTCTTCTCGGGTGGTGGGTTTTTCTGTTCCACGCCACGCCCCTTCACAGTATTGTAAACACAAGTCCGGTGTGTGTTTTTAAAACGTGAGAAGAAGCAGGATCCTGCCGGAGTGTTTTGACATAGCCTGCAGGGAGGGAGAATGGGACCAGCGGATCTCGCCTGTGCAGAATGTAATTGCTTCCCGCACCTGATGGTTAATCTCAGGCCGGCCAGGCTGTCGGACAGTCCCTCCTCCGAACAGCCCACACCGGCCACACAGAGCAGAGACCGGGGACCCATGCCGGGCTTCACCACTCATGGGCTCTGGGACTTTGGTCCTCAGTTTCCTCACCTAAAAATAAAGAGTCTTGGCCTAAATCATGGTTTTCCACCTATCAGAGACTCCGGATCCGTTTTACAAAGTGGGTGTCCTGGTAAGATTTAGGCTGAAGTTTCTGCTACTAAAAGGAAGTTGGAAATCCACTGGACTAGATGTTTCTGATAACTCTTTCAGCTCCAAGATATTGCAAGTCTGGATTTTACCTCTCTTTAAGGCGCCAGAAGAAGTTTCACTTGCACTCAAGAGAGATCAAGAAAGGCACTCTTAGTCCTTGGAAAGGTAGCAGATGATCTCGGGGTCTGGAGAGCCCAATCTTGCCACCCCCCCTCCCCTGCCCCTTTCATTCCTTCAGGGTTAGCTGCCCCTTACTTTGCCCCATGTGGCACCTTATGTCCATACCAATGACACTGCCATGACTGCATTGCTTCTGTCCCACCACCTACTGCTGCTCCTGCTTCCTACCTTCCATCCCCGCCGAGCTGCCTGAAGCCTGTAGCTGTGTCTTATTCCTGGCTGAGACCACAGTGCCCGGCACCATGCCTAGTATACTGCAGATGCTTAATAAATGGATGTTGAATTTAGTTGCATTTGGAACAACTGAACTGACTTTCAAACTTAGCAGTCTACAGCTAATCTTTAAATGCAATTTCCAGAAAGAATATTCTGGCCTCGTGTAGAGACGGTATGTATCCAATCAGTCAGCAGATGTTGAGCATCGACCATAAGCCAAGTACTACTTTAGGACCCAGAGATACAATCGAGAATAAAGCCAACCCCATCTCTGGCGGAAAGGTACCAGAATCACATAATAGAACTAATTATACAATGAGGGCTGGGAGAACCTCTGTTCCCAGAGCATGAATCTTTCCAGTGTCATGAGTCCCATGTAAAAGCTGAGGCTTAAGGTGTGGTGGCCTTAGGGAAGAAGTCCACAGAGCTAGGTTCTTTACTGAGACAAGAGCCCTCCAGAAGGGAACACCAAGCCACCAGTGGAGATGGTAGAAGAGGGCACCGTGGAGAAAAGACAACACAAGAGAGAAAGACTGTACATTCCTTCTCAAATTTCCTGTCCCGAAGACTGTAGCTGGTGGCAGAACCAGAATAGACTTTGACAGTGTTGGCCTTGATTCTGGTCACCGTTACCTGCTGTGGGATAAGAGGTCAGTTGCCCTAACCTTTCTGAGAATGGCCTGGGAGAAGGACCGTGAATTAGGGTGGTGTTATGTTGAGTTGGAAGTGACTTTGGGATTGCCAGTGGAAGAGCCCAGGAGACACATGGACAACAAGGGCTGGAGCTCGGGGTGGTGGTGGGGGGGGGGGTGTGCTAAGGAGAGGGATTCTGGAGTTAATTTACACGTATGCGTTTCTTGCAGCCATTGGTATGCCCGGCCACACCCATAGAGAAGATATAGACAGAAGAGTGGGGGGAAGAGGTGAAGAAGGAACCACAGGTTAGAATGACCCAGAACCTAACACCTCTGACACTCATGTTTGCCCCTCTGTGCTCCTCTAGGACCTTCTATTATAGCTCCCAACAAGCTGCCCCCCTCAGTACTGTGAACTGTCCGAGGATAGGGCCAGGGTTGAAGCCATCTTTGTATCCCCCACATCTCACCCAGTGTTTACGGAAGGAGTACGTGAACAAATGAACTCTGAGAAACAATGGAAGAATCTGTAAATGCTATCTTGGAGAAGACATGGCTCAGGGCACCCAAAGAGGGCTGACCTATGGAAACAGGGAGAACACCATTGTGTCAATGTGAGAGGAAAACTATTTCAGTTCAACACTAATGGAATGGGCCATCTGGTGCAGCAGCGAGTACACGTA
Source organism: Felis catus (assembly GCF_018350175.1). Taxonomy (NCBI): domain Eukaryota; kingdom Metazoa; phylum Chordata; class Mammalia; order Carnivora; family Felidae; genus Felis; species Felis catus. The sequence continues at coordinate 195,659,993 of NC_058371.1, read as the reverse complement.
CACGTAGATGGGTGGCGTTCTCCCAGGACCAGGGAACTGGGTGGCAGCCTAACCACACCTTCCAGGCATGCAGCTCTGAGAGTCTGTGGTCCCAGCTCGGCGCCCAGGCAAACCCATTACTTATAGCAATTGACTTCAGAAGAGAGGAACAGGGCCCATCCCTACTGAATAAAGATGAATCTCTGCAGGTGTGGGCTTCATTCTATGGAACTTCTAGAAAGCCACCTGGTCCAACGTTTCCCTCGTCATTCTGTGCCCTCAGTGTCTGGTCATTGCCTGACGTATCTACTACTCATCAGTTCCACTTCCCGCCCTAACCTCCCTTTAGTGGGAACCCTTTGAGAGTAGGGACGAGGCATCATTTGCTCATGAGGCAGCTATGTGGCAATGATTAAGAGTACCAGGACCATGTTAGCCCGCCTTCATTCCACCGTCTGTAAACCTGAGACACTCCTAGGACTAGTGTAACGATCAAAGGGCTAATGCACACAATGTGCTTAAAACAGTTCTAGCATGGCGTAGGTTCCTAAAAGAAGTTAGCTACTCTTACTGTATCAGTTTCTCCTGTACCTGGCAATAAAAGTTTGATGAATAAAAAATTAGTTAATCCATCAATTAGTAACTAAACGTTGATGTTGCAATCACCGACTGGTCAACAAACACTTATTAATTCCAAATAAGCACCCGATACTATTCTGGGAACTGAAAAAGGCAGAAGTGGATAAAATACATAGTTCTTACTTCCAAGGTATTTTGCGATCAGGTGATAAAGAGAAATGTTGCTAATTTTTTTTTAATTAATCAGTTTATGACAACATCCAACACAGCTTAAGGAGTGCACTTGTGATGCGCACCAGATGTATGGAAGTGTTGTTAGCATACGCATGAAATTAACATGACACCATGTGTTGACTAACTGGAATTTAAATGAAAACTTAAAAAAGAAACTAACACAGCTTTTATAAAGTAACACCTAGACCGGGCCCTGCTAGCTTTCCCAGGTTATCTTATTTGATCAAGTTCTAAATTGTGAGGGCCCTCCAGTGAATGCTTTAGGAGAGAGAGAGGAAATCATGTGGGCTTTCTCCAGGAAAAGATTACGACTTTCTTAAAAAGTTCTGTTAGTTTTCTCACTATTGTACAAGTTTCTCTGAAATATTCAAGCCAGGTAAGATGGAGAGGTGAGGGAACAGGGAATAAGCTGTGGCAATATAAAGCACATTGGATTTATACCCTTTATCAATTTAAGTTGATTTAATCCCAACCTTAAAGCAACTAAGCAGGTGTGGGTTTTTTCCCGGGGAAAATCCTGGAGTTAATCATCTCTCTGTTCTCCAGTGTCAGGATCCATAGAGAGATGCTTCTCTGGCACAGGAAGGAGTTCTGCCCTCTGCCCTTCCAACGGCCAAGGAGCAAAATGGACTTTGGCCAGTCGCACAGAATGATCCCTTGCAGTTGGTTATGGGATTATGTGCAAGTTCACCATCAATGTCTTCCCCAAAGAAAACATAAGTACCATTGATTACCTCCTAATAACTATTTTATTATACATTTTATATTTACAAAAGGGCACTGAGAGAGGACTGTTATTATTTCTCTAATCCAAAGCAGATGGGCCTGACAGAGGTAAATGGGACTTTCTGGGTGTGGCCCTGAAAGTTTGTGTTTTCCCGGAAGGTTTTGAGCCAGGGCCAAACCAGACCCAGAAGTTCCCATCCACCCCGTCTCAACACATGACTTTCATTAACAAAATTGCATTGCTCTTTTCTGCAGAAAGTGGTACCATTACTCTAATAAAAACATGTCCATTATGGATCGATTGCCACCTACATGGTGGTGAGGAGGACTCAGAAGCGAGAGGGCAGGGATTGGTGAGAACAAAGAAAGGCTGGTCTTGCAGAGGGAGGCCCCAACCACTGGGCCTCCTTCCCAGCCTGGGGCTGGAGAGGAAAGAGTGAATCAAACTTGTACCTTCAGCACAGATCACCCCGGGTTAATCCCTTAAAGGTGGAACTAGGCCCTTGGAAGGCTTCTGTTCAGGTCCTTACACCAGCCACGCCCACTACGTGAGCCGTGTCCATGGAGACCAACACAAGCACCACCAGCTGCCTTCTCTCCAGGCCCACTCTCTGGGCTCTTCTAGACCCTCTCACTTTGCTCCTGACTTGGCTTTCTTTCTCCATCTCAACAGCTGCCCCTGTAGTCTCCAACCTCATGCTCACTTTGTAAATTTAATTTGGATTCCACCCACTCCTGGTATGCTCAGGATACCCTGCCTGGCCAATAGTGGAGGTGTTTGGTTTTTTTTTTTTTTCCTCTCTACCTATGATTCTCAAGCTTCTAGCTGCAGGAGATTCAGCTGGGGAGAGCTGGAAAATAAATTCCTGCGTCCTATCTTCAGAAATCCTGATTCTATACATTGACAGTGGGCTAAGAATCTGCATTTCATATGGTGGATGGTTCCAGTGGAGGAAGGAGCTGGGATGCTCTTTGAACAGCAGGGCCTTAAATAGTCCCCACATGCCATCACCAGTACATGACCCATTGGGGAAATATCCATTTTTTTGTATCTGCTCAATCCTCTGCAAGCACTTGCACATCCATTTGTCCATGCCACCCTCTCTGATTCTCTCTCTCATTAAAGGTACTACTATTTCCATTTGACAAAAGAGGAACGGAAGGCTCAGGGTAGTGACATGAGGCCTCGGATGCCCAGCCTGTAGACATCTCTGCTGGGCACAGCTCATGTGTGTCCAAACCTAGCATGCCCACAGAGCAGCTCCTGTTCTACCTCCAGATAGATTCTTCCCAAAGACTTCTCCATGCCATTAATGGTGACTTCACCCTTCGTGTCATTGGTCCAAATCTTTGAAGCCATCCTTAATCTACTCATGTATAATCCACATCAATTCCTTCCAAATATATCCAGTATCAAACTTCCCCCACATCCCCTGCTCTACTCTGTTCCACCATCATTTTTCTCCTCACTCCTGTCCAAGTGTCTTAGTCAGATCTGGCTGCTATAATAGAACACCATAGGCTGGGTGGCTTAAACAACACACATTTCTTTCTCACAGTTCTGGAGGCTGGAGGTCCAAGGGCAAGGTGTTGGCCAGTTTGGTCCCTCACTTCTGGGAGCTCACTTCTGGCTTGCAGACAGCTACCTTCTCACTGTGTGCTCACTTGGCCAGAAAAGGGAGAGAGAAAAAGAGGGAAGGAGGGAGGGAGTAGTGCTCTGATCTTGCTTCCTTTTCTCATAAGGACACAAATCCATTCATGAGGGCCTCATGACCTCACCTAAACGTGGTCACCTCTCAAAGGCCCCACCTCCAAATGCCATCACATTGGGGGCTGGGGCTTCAATATATGAACTTGATGGGGGACACAATTTAGTCTATGGCCCCCACTTAGGTCCATTCTCAATGCAGTGGCCACGATGAGTCTATTGGCATGTAAGTCACATCATGTCCTGCCTCCACCCAAGCCCTCCAGTGACTCTCAGCCACTCTGGGTAAAACCAAACTCCTAACAGGGGCTACCAGGCCACGCCGTCTGCCCTCACTCCCCACTGCTCTTTTCCTCCCTCCAGTCCAGGCGCATGCCCTTCCTGCCGCTGCTCCATCTCTCCCAGCATCCTCTTGCCTCAGGCCCTTTGCACGGTCTCTCCCCTCTGCCTGGAATGCTCTTCCTCTAGAGATCCCTGTGGCCACTTTGTCACCTTCCTCAGATCTTTACTCAAACGCTGTCCTCATGAGGTCTTCCTAAACTCTATTTAAACTTGCCACCCCATCACTACTCATAGCCCTTCCCCACCTTATTTTGACCTCCTAATCTTTCTCTCCATTATGATATAGTTTATCTAATTATCACCTCCCAACATGCTATATGGTCCATCTAATTGTTCCATGAACAACTTCTCTAGACCATCAGTTCCATAAGGGCAGGTGTGAGGGTGTGCACTTTGGCCATCAGCTCCCCAGCACCGGGAACAATGTCAGTGACAGTGGGCACTTAGTAAATCTCTCTTGAATGAATAAAGAAATGCCGAAGCCTTGAACAACACCTTCTCTCCCTCCTCCTGTCTCTCTGCCACTTGAACAAGGGTGAGGCACTGTCCCCGACCAAAAAGCGAGGCCCGGGAAGGAATCTGTTCTGAGCTTTTGACTGTGGACTCTTTGGGGACAGAAACCCTGGGCCAGGCCCTTCTATATCCTCCCGGGCATCTGAGATGGTGCCCATTCCATGCCTGATAACTCCATGTTGAAGTGCTGAATATGATTTGAGGAGAGTTATTTGCATTAAAATCTAGTTTCTTGCCCTAAATGGCAACCTACTCTCTATGGGACAAATTTGGATCCACAGACAGCAGGTGGGAGATGGCCCCATGGTGGTGTGAGAGGCTGCTCTTATCAGGGGCCCAGTGTGCTCAGAAACATAAGGAATAGTTGGCCCCAATGAACAGGCTCTGGAGCCAGACAGGAGATGAATCCTGGCTCTACCCACTTGCCCTCAAGCCTCATTCACGGTCAAATGTCTAAGCCTCAGTTTTGTCTGTAAAATGGAAATGATCCCTCCCTCATAGGTAGTTGTGAGCTTTAGGAGGCAAATTTTTGTAAAGACCTGGCACCCAATGGGCACTCAGTCAATGGTAGTTTTATTAAATTCTTGTCCCTGAAGTCAAAAATGTAATCTAATTAAAGAGTGAAGACTAGGGGCGCCTGGGTGGCTCAGTCTGTTAAGCGTCCGACTTGGGCTCAAGGGCATGATCTCACAGTGTGTGAGTTTGAACCCTGTGTCAGGCTCTGAGCTGACAGCTCGGAACCCGGAGCCTGCTTCGGATTCTGGGTCTCCCTCTCACTCTGCCCCTGCCCCGCTTGTGCTCTCTCTCTCTCTCTCTCAAAAATAAATAAATAAACATTTTTTTAAAAAAAATAAATAAAGAGAGAAGACAAACATGCAAGAAAAATGTGAGTCAGGGCTTGAGAAGAAACAGTGTGATACCCGCTGGAAGGGCTGCAGAAGTCTGAAGAAGAGTCACAGTGGGGAAGAGCTTTTGAAGGAGGTGGGACTTGCCTGGGCCCCAGAGGAGACCCAGGAAAACCAGAGAATGGGTGGGCCACTGGCCTGGACCACAGCAGGGCAGCATATTGATCAAGAGGGCCATTTGGGGAAGTGAGTTTTGTCGTTGTTGTTGCTGTTGTTGTCGTTTTAATTCACACCTACTTTGGTATAGATGGAAAGGATTTGAAAAAAAAAAAAAGTCAGGACCAGGAAAACTATATTTTTTTCAAGCAGACATCAAGACCAAGAATGGAAAATAGGATCAGAGTGTTCAGGTCATGAGGCTACACCCACCTATTTGAGGTCCAGAGATTTTACCCTGCGTGTGCTGGCAACCAGAAGGGAAAGGAAACCAGAGACAGTTCCATAAATCTTTCTGTCGGAGAGAAGGAAGAAACACATGCTGTTCTGCAGAAGGTAGATTACCTATTCCTAATATTGCATTGTAAAGAAAATGTCTCATTGGAGTTCTTTCAAACAAAGTTTTATATGTTGGCCCATATTTGTTGTATATCATGAAGTCTACAAGGCTGTTACTTCGAGAGTCCCTCTAGGACGTATTAATCACAATCCGGCAGGACAGAGAGGACAGGATGACATGTGGGGCAGTCACCCCTGTATCCTCCCTGGTGGATCTGGCTGATGCTCAGGCTTGAGTCAGCCCACGGTGGGGCTGCCTTGACTGCCACCTCATCCGTGACACTGGCCACTGGTGCTAAGCTTTTCAGAGCTCCCCACTGCTCTCCCAAGCAAGTCCAAACTCCTCACCATGACCTGTAGAGACCAGCATGATTTGGTTCTTGCCCACTCCTCAGGCTTCTCCTCCCATCCACTCAGCACCACCACACTCAGCCACACTGGCCTTCCAGAAGGGGACCAATCTCTGTCCACCCACCCCCCCCCAATCCTGTGTGCTTGCTCACTCTGTGGACAGGGCTCCTCCCTCAGCTTTTCCCATGGTGCCTGCCTCCTGATTCTTCGGGTCTCAATGTACTGTCACTTCTTCCCATGGCGCTGCTCTGCCCAACCCTTGAAATGAGGCCTCACCCATCATTCTCTAGCAGTCTCCAGTGTCTCTCCTCCATAGTGCTCGTCACAATCTGCCTTTACGCATGTGTTGGTGTCTCCCCACTAGAATGTAAGAGGGTAGGGGTCTTGCTTGCCTTGCCTCCACCATGTCTCGAGGGTCCAAAGCAGCATCTGACACACAGTAGGGGCCCTATATATATATATATATATATATATATATATATATATATATATATATATATATATATCTCTGCTGAATACACACACACACACACACACGTGTGTGTGTGTGTGTGTGTGTGTGTGTGTGTGTGTGTATCTGCTGAATAAGGAGGGAAAATTAATGCTCTGTGGGGGAGCCTGGGGGGCAGTCTTCTCTGCATTGAATCTTGGCATAAAAAATCCAACCATTCAAGAAGATATCCTTCCAAGGAAATCAAGGAACCCTAAACAACATTCATTCCAAGGACAGCCAGCCAACTCCAGCACACTGATAGCTCCCAGTCCTCTGTGCAGACAAGGTCGAATTTCTCTGAAGAACTAATTTGTTGGTGGGGTCAAGTTTGTTCTTTGCTTCAGTATTTGTCAGGGCAGGCTGGGGAGCAGGACATGGAAGGATAGCGGGATTCCTTTCTTCTGTCCCTTCCAATCCAATCCCCGAAGAAAGTTCCCCCAGTGGGATGAAAACATACCTCCAATCCAAAGGCACCAAAGAGTACTACATGGTATAACAAAATAAAAAAGAGACACTGTCTGGACATGAATGGAAAAAAAATTCCTTACTTGGCCCTTTTCTGGTACCAGGGTCCACTGGCATTAATATGCAGCTAAGGGCAGGAGCCTCTCTTGAAGTGAAGCTTCCACCCTGCCCCCCGCAGAGAGAAGCTGGAACCAGAGCGAGGCCACCCACTGCTGTCGGCAGCCCAGGCTCAACTGAGGGCTTATTATCACACTCCAGCCCTCTCTGTTCCCTTTGGTTTCCTCCTCCTTTCCCACACTCTTCTATGGCTCCAAACAGGCCACCTGGTGCCCACACCCAAATTCCTACTCTCCAGTCTGTCCTTCTCTACAACCACCTGGAGCGAGGAACGCAACCTAGAAATTTCTCCAGCTGGAGACCAAAGTGGTCAGAGGCTTCATTCCTGCTTAGCCACTCTCGAGCTGTAGGACCTTGAGCAAAACTCTTCCTTGCCTTGGCTGTAGTCATCTGTAAAATAAGCAAACCGTTCTCATTCCTGTACCCACCTTCGTAATTTTTACCATTTCTTCATATTACCTATTCTCTTACTTAACACATGATTATCTAATGTTGCCTTTAAACGTATTCACTTGTTAAATACTATCATGCGTATGCTAGGCGTATTTTTCTAAAATATTTTCAAGATATAAAACTATTAAAAAATGAATCAATCTATACCCTAAGTCATCTTGTATTCCATCGGTCCAACATATGCCTGCTTGTGGAAACCCTGGATTAATTAGTTGGTCTCTATGATAAGTTCCTACAGTGTGTGATGCCACAACATAGAGGAACTACTTTTAATTCCTGAGGATACAAATGTTGCGGCTGGGATTTTGGCACATCCCCGGTGATGAATCCCTTGCTTGGTGTCCGTGGAATCCCAACCCCACTGCTGATGGTAACAAGCCCCAAGAGTGAAGGTCCTGCTCTTAGTATGACTTGATTTTTCAGGCATTGAAGTTCCTGTTACATGTCATGTCTGATGCTAGATGGTTGCAGAACAGAAGCAGTCGAAGACATAGGTTTGTCCTTGTTGGGTCTAGCAGGAGACAGCCTGTCAGGGTTGGAAACTAGGAGCTCCGTTACAACATGGTGAGAAGGCCAGGCTCAAACTCTTTGAGAGAGGAGACCAAGCAGTATTCACCAGTGAGTCCTGGCCCCTGGCACAGTGCCCAGCACATGGTGGAGACTTTCTTGGCCTCCCTTTTGAGGTTCAATAACGGAGATATTTACACAGCACTGCAGGGAAAGAGCAAAGACAGAAATTCCTCCTTCATAGTGGGCACCATGGAAGGCTCTACTAAGCAGACTTTTGAAAGATGAGGTGTTCTCTGGTGAGGAAGTCCCTCCAAGGCAGACAAAATAATCTAAGCCATGACTAGGAGGTGAGAGACATGGAGCATAGAGATCTAGGAGTCATTAAAAACCACAAGAGTGGTTCTGCGCAGGAAAGTGGTGAGCGCCAAAGAGATCCAGGTAAAGATGGCCGAATGGGAAGCATGTATGTGAGTTATGGGGACTGAAGTTCAACTCTGAGCAGGCGATGAGGCGTGTGAAGATGGAGAGAAGGCAGACTGGCTGGAGAGCTCAGGCCCCAAGGAACAATGCAACAATGAGGTCCCTGGGTTTTCTATTTGCCTTGGATATTCTGGACTGGTTAGAGAAGCCAACAATCCCAAACCCCAAGAGGCACAGACGAAAGAAAGAAAGAAAGAAAGAAAGAAAGAAAGAAAGAAAGAAAGAAAGAAAGAAAGAAAGAAAGAAAGAAAGAAGGAAAGAAAGAAAGAAAGAAAGAGGAAGGAAGGAAGAGAAAGGAAGGAAGGAAGGAAGGAAGGAAGGAAGGAAGGAAGGAAGGAAGGAAGGAAGGAAGGGAAATAAAAAGAAAGAAAGAAAGAAAGAAAGAAAGAAAGAAAGAAAGAAAGAAAGAAAGAAAGAAAGAAAGAAAGAAAGAAAGAAAGAAAGAAAGAAAGAAAGAAAGAAAGAAAGCGCATGTACACACACACACACACACACACACACAGAACTAGGTAAAGTGCAGTCTAACCAGATAGGGAACTTTCAGACACTAACTGCTCTCCTCCAGCTAAAAAGAAAAGCCCACAGCCCCACTCCTACCACAGCCAGCAGAGGCCAAGGAGGAGCTAAGAACCCTACCTTCATCAGTCTGTCACAAAACAGCCACCCCCACCACCAGGATGGCATCAGAGAAGGCAAACTGGAGAACGGAACGGTCATCTCTGCTAGGCAGTAATGGGCTCCAGGAGGTTGAACTTCTACCCCTACCTGGAGGTAAAGGGACATCTGGTGGGGGGCTGCCAGAAGAACACCCGGATCTCCTCCACTGCTCAGGGTAACAGGCCACTTCTCTGCAATGCCCGGGGGGTGGGGGTGGGGTGGCCGGGGAACATCGAACCTTAAGCACCTCGCCTCTCTCAGCCAGGATGGCATCAGCAGAGGTCAAGCAGAGAGCCCGGACTCCTCCCTCCACCCAGGAGCCATCGGGCGGTGCCACCCTCTCCCACCAGAGCAGAGTCAGAGGAGGCCAATGCCGACACAAGTTTGCAATAACCTAATTCCCATGATGTCGGGGTTTCGATTAAAAAAAAAATCACTCATTATTCCAAAAACCGGGAACGTCTCAACTGGAATAAGAAAAGACAATCACGGGGCGCCTGGGTGGCGCAGTCGGTTAAGCGTCCGACTTCAGCCAGGTCACGATCTCGCGGTCCGTGAGTTCGAGCCCCGCGTCAGGCTCTGGGCTGATGGCTCAGAGCCTGGAGCCTGTTTCCGATTCTGTGTCTCCCTCTCTCTCTGCCCCTCCCCCGTTCATGCTCTGTCTCTCTCTGTCCCAAAAATAAATAAATGTTGAAAAAAAAATTAAAAAAAAAAAAGAAAGAAAAGACAATCACACCAAGATGACCAAGATAAGACAAAAAAATCTCCCCAAGATTTTAATGCAGCCATGATAAAAAATGCCTCGGTGAGCAATTAGGGTCTTGAAACAAATGAAAATAAAAACAAAACAGAGTCTATGCAAAGAAATAAAGAAAGAGGAATGAAAATCTTAGAATTGAACAACACAATAGCAAAAATAAAAAAAAGAAGGAAGCTTCAAAATCAGTCATGACATCCAGGAGCTGGCAAACTATGGCCCAGGGGCCAAATCCAGTCTGCTGCCTGTTGCTGTTAACGGTCTTATTGGAAGACATCCGCACTTGGCTGGATTACAGACCGCCTATGACAGCTTTGTGCAACAAGGGCAGGATTGGGTAAATGCAACAAAGAGTGTATGGCCTCCAAAATCTGAAACATTTACTGCCTAGCCCTTTACACAAAATGTTTGCTGGCCCCTGATCTAAGCCACCACCTCCGCAAAGTAGAAAAAAGAGAAAATGAGACCCAAATAAATGAAATAGAAGGAAATAATAAATGTAATCAGTATGAAAGGGTCATGACAGAAGTTTCAAGACTGAGGAGAATGTTCTAAATCTTGACCTGGGAGATGGTTTCATTGTTTTCCAAAACTTATCAAATGACACTCTTCAGGGGCGCCTGGGTGGCTCAAGTCGGTTGAACGTCCGACTCTTGATTTTGGCTCAGGTCATGATCTCATGGTTTATAGGATCGAACCCTGCATTGGGCTTTTCACTCTCAGCATGGAGCTTGCTTCGGATTCTCTCTTTCTCTCACCTCTCTCTGCCACTCCACCTTGCTCTCTCTCTCTCTCTCTCTCACAATAAATAAACTTAAAAAAAATTTTTAGGGGCGCCTGGGTGGCACAGTCGGTTGAGCGTCCGACTTCAGCCAGGTCACGATCTCGCGGTCCGTGAGTTCGAGCCCCGCGTCAGGCTCTGGGCTGATGGCTCGGAGCCTGGAGCCTGTTTCCGATTCTGTGTCTCCCTCTCTCTCTGCCCCTCCCCCGTTCATGCTCTGTCTCTCTCTGTCCCAAAAATAAATAAAAAACGTTGAAAAAAATTTTTAAAAAAAATTTTTTTAAGACTCTTCAGAGCTGTGTGCATTTTATTGCATGTAAAATATGCCTCCAAAACTTACACGGTCAGAGCACGCCACTCTCTCGCTCACAGGTTCTCAGTGACTCTCCATGTCACTTAGATGAAAACTGACCTTTCAGTGCCCCCCAGATCCCTGCATGACCCCCTACACATGCTGCCCATCCTGACACCATCTTCACCCCTTCCTCTTTCGCCCCTTTCCAACTACACTGGCCTCCTTGATGTTGCTGGAAGATTCTAGTGACTCTCCTACATCAGAGTCCCTGCACGGGCTGTTGCATCTCCCTGAATAGTGCAGGCTTCACCCTCAACTCTTTCCAGTTTTTGCTCAATAAGTCCTAGCCTGCCCTGCCTTTTTCTTTTTCTATGGCATCACCTTTAATACACTATATAACTTACGTTTTTTTTCTTTTCTTTTCTTTTAAGCCTACAGCACCTGGTATTCCCAGGCAGTCTCCCATCAAAGTACTGGCCAGGCCTGTTAGCTTCTGAGACCAGTTATGTAATTTGCTTATTATACCTATCATCTGTCTTCTCCCACTGTGCCAACACGCTAGAACGGAAGCAGAAAGGAGGTGGGCGTCTTTTTGTCTTACTCACTGATCCATCACAACTACTTAGAACAGTGCCTGACACATAGTGGATGTTCAGGACATGGGCAATAGATACAGGTTGTGAAAGCAATTGAGGTAAAGCAAAGTATAGATGACATTTATGCGGATATGGCAGAGCAAAAAAGGCAGGTCCTTTACCCTCGACATTCTCTCCTTGTTCTCGGACCCTTCCCATCTTGACCTCACACTTACAAAGCCCACACCCTGAGAATCTATGTTCTCTGACCAAAAAAAAAAAAAAAAAAAAAAAAAAAAAAAAAAGCTAGTTCTATGAGCAGGAAGGGTAGCACCTTGCCAGATGATCTGTCTTCTTTGCCAGCTGGTATTCTACAGGATTTAGGCATCATCCAAATGGGAGAGTGACTGTCTCTTCTCCAAAATGGGGAGTGGGGGAATCACGGTATATATTAACACCAGAGTGGCCTCCACTATAGCCATTCTTTGATTAATGTCACAAAACACCCACCATTCTGTCTCTATTAACTACTCTTACTAGATCGTTAATTTTCGGCACCTTTTAAAAAGCAGTCGAGAACATAAGGTATGCTTACCCACGTGGGCAATTCACTACCCCTTCTTCAATTTTGTTACAAAACGATGACCAGTCATCTCCGTTCTCGTCGTGCTGTGCCGTTAAGTGCCCTGAACCTCTCCCTGTACCTTACAGAACAGAAGGAGCCCTCTTTATCCTAGCCCAGGGAAATTGCTGTTTCTCGGTCTGGAGCGCATGTTAACAGAAGGTGGGCCCAAGAGAAGTTAATGAGCTCAACGGGAAAGAAAAATCAGCAGAGCTGACCAGTCAGGGTTCTGTTTACATTCTGACTGTCAACTCTAATCACGGTTTGACTGTTGGCATTAATGCCTGTCGGTTCTGCATTTCTCAAATGGGACCCACTCCGCCCATATTTTCACATGAGGGTGGCAAGAGTTAACTGTGATGGCCACCCTTTGTGTATCTGTCCAGGACGCAGGGACCTTGTGCTTCTGGAAATTTGCCTCCCCGCCCAGCTGCCCTTGGCTATTGTTTGCCCTTCTGGCCGTGGCCACTTGAACCAAAGTGGGCACCTGACCCAAGTCCCTTGTTTGTTTGGGTTTTTTTTTCTTATGGTTATAGTTTATTTACGGTGAAAAGATACAGATTAAAATCATCCAAGGACAGAGACCCATAGGACAGAGTCCAGGAAAATTTTATGTATAGGGCTTCCTGTTGTCCTCTCCCAGTGGAACTGTGGACAGCACTGATTTCCTCAACAGCAGTCTGTGACAAAACAAATGTAGTGTTGCTAACCAGGTTAGCCACCTGAGACTTCGTGTCCAGAGTCTCCATTATATAGACACGGTTGACTGTCTACATGGCTGACCTCAGCCTCTACCTCCTCTAGAGATCCAGCTGATAGCTTGTGACCCAAATCACCTGCGTTGGGGTTTCTTTAGTAACTGTTTGAGACTCATGCGTGTGCAACCTGAAGTTGTACAGGATGTTATGACCCATGGGACAACCCTTGACAAATGGGCAATAAGCAAACTCCCTGTTTCTGAGGATTCCGGGACAGTCCATGAGTCTTCAGATGTGGCTGCAGCTGAGGAGATACAGACTCAAGCCCCTGAAGGCAGTGTTTTCCCATCATGGGAGCAAGCAGTCTGCAGAGAGGAGAGCAAAACGGATGCACGAAGAAGCAGAAACCAGGGGAGACTGAGGACTTCCTTGTTCTTGCTCATTTTCCGGTTCTCGGTTTCAGTCCGCAGAGGTACCCGGACACCGTGAGCCATCTAGCTGTCTTTCTTACCATGACTCATTTTTATGTAAGCCAGCTCAACCCGGTTATTGCCGCAAATAAAGTTTGAGCTAAGAATTTAAAGGGTAAAATCATAGCTGAGCAAATAAGTCTACCCTGACCCAAGCCATCACAAAGAAGACCCTGATTAGCTTATCTACTAATTATTTTTCCCTGGCTGGTACAAACATCCTCAAAACAGTATTAAAATGCCTCATAAGGAATGCTGATTGCAATAGCTTAATATCTGGCCTTCCGGCTTCCCCAGTGCCCACTCATCCTGCCCCCTCTGCTTCTTTCCCCTTGTCAAGTTATTTCCCAGATTGAGAATTCTGACCAGGTCTTCCAAGCCTTCACAACAAAGCTCAGTTCCTCTGGTGACATCCATCACCTGACAAGCATCTCACATCTCTCTTGGACCTCTTCTACCCCTTCACTTGGTCCACCCCTCCCCGCTTCCCCAGAAGTGAAGGCCTCACAATCCCCTGTGATGCTCATAACCGTGACCCTGATGCGGGAGCTCCCCAGGGCTACACTGACCAGTATGGCTGACACCAGTCACATGTGGCTAGTAGCCTTCAAGTTAACTCAAACTAAACGAAATTGGAAGTTGTAATGTTTCATGGATGCCTGTGCTTATTTGCTAGCATATTGGATGGCACAGATACTGAGCATTTCCAACACTGCAGAAGTTTTTACTGGACAACGCTTATCTCAAGTGTCCTTCGTCCCCCTATCTCTGCTCGTCCAAGCCTGCTCACTTTTCAGGTCATAATCTTCAGTGCCACAACTTTCCACGTGAAAGTCGGATTGCCAATGAAGTGAAATTCAAGTCTTTCGTTTATTCATCCCTTGGTAGTTGCTACAGACTGAATGTTGGTGTCCCTCCGATATTCATGTGGCAAAATCCTAATCCCCAAGATGATGGCATCAGGAGGTGGGGTCTTTGGGAGGTGATCAAGTCATGAGGGTGGAGGCCTCGTGGATGGGATTAGTGCCTTTATAAAGAGGTTTAAGCAAGCTCCCTGCCCCTCCCACCCTGTGAGGACACAGTGAGAAGACAGCCAGCTGCTAGGCAGGAAGAGGTCTCACCAGGCAGGGAATCTGCCAGCACTCTGATCTTGGACTTCCCAGACTCCAGAACTCTGAGAAATAAATGTTTGTTGTTTCAGCCCCCCAGTCTAGGGTATTCTGTTACAGCATACTAGACAGATCAAGAAAGTAGTTAAGTGGGGGAGCCTGTGTGGCTCAGTCAGTTAAGAGTCCACTTCAGCTCAGGTCATGATTTCACAGTATATGAGTTCGAGCCCTGCATCGGGCTCTGCGCTGGCAGGTCAAAGCCTGGAGCCTGCTTCGGATTCTGCATCTCCCTCTTTCTCTGCCCCTTCCCACTCACACTCTGTCTCTCTGTCTCTCTCTCTCTCTCTCTCTCTCTCTCTCTCTCAAAAATAAAATAAACATTTAAAAAAAGAGATAAATATCAAGAATCTAAGGATCATAAAAGCTATAATCAAATTAGACCGTGGATTTTAAACAAGCTTTTTCCAAAAGGGTCCTTGCTCCTGGCACCTAACATACGTGGAAATGCCATGGCCAACACCCACAGCAGTAATTGACAAACGGTTGCAGGACTATGTACCTGACACCCACCGGCCAACACTGGCTTCTGCTGGGAGTTGCCCCCAGGATCAGGGGGGAGATGAACAGGGAGAGGTCATGGGATAGACTGGCTCTGCCACTCTCCACTCCTCCCAACTGCTTCTCAACGTGGGTTCAGACCACTCAGATGGGCAGTAGCAACAGGTCTTGACACCCAAGACTCAACCTGTCTCACTGCTCAGCCTTTAAAGGCATTAGCTCCTAAAGAGGCCAGCACCCCTTCAGGATGCAGTCCTCAGCACAAGGCACTGAGAGAGGAGGGGGCGGGAAGGGAGGAGAAAGGGAGGTACCACTGGGGTCCAGGCTCCCTTGCAGACCTATGCAGCCTTTCAGTATAAGTTCCCTTGATAATAAATCAGTAAGTAAATAAAATAAGACATGGAAATCACACCGAAACCCTTTTAGTCTATCCTGCCACTAGGGAGGCATGAGGTGTGACGCCCAAGGACATCCCAAATTGTCACTAAGACCTAGAGGTCATGAGGGGGAGTTCTGGCAACATAAAGAGTCTGGAGATCCACTGGATTTATCCACTTGCCCGCCAATCTGTTCATGAATGTTCTGGGTCCTGGAGGTAATAGCAGTTAATAAATCAAAGTGTCTAGTGGTTAATAAGCCAGTGTCTGGTCCCACAGAGCTCTTCCTTCCTCCCTTCCTTCCTCCTTTCCTTCCTTCCTACCTTCCCCCTTCCCTTCCTTCCTTCCTTCCTTCCTCCCTCCCTCCCTCCCTCCCTCCTTTCCTTCTGTCCTTCCCTCCTTCCTTCCTTCTTCCCTTCCTCCCTTCCTTCCTTCCTTCCTTCCTTCCTTCCTTCCTTCCTTCCTCCCTCTTCTCCTACCTTCCTTCCTTCCTACCTTCCTTCCTTCCTTCCTTCCTTCCTTCCTTCCTTCCTTCCTCCCTCCCTCTTCTCCTACCTTCCTTCCTACCTTCCTTCCTTCCTTCCTTCCTTCCTTCCTTCCTTCCTTCCTTCCTTCCCAGGATATCTGTTGAACACCTACTATATGCCAGACGTCATTCTAGGTGCTAGGAACATATATATGAACAAAATAATCCATCATGAACCTTGTGTCCTAATGGAGGAGTCAGACAGTAAATAAATAAATTACATAATATTAGAAAATAAGTAAATAACATGATCTTAGAAAGTGATATGTGCTGTGAAAAAAACCAGGGCACAGTAAGGAACAATTTGAATGGCCGTGGTGGTAAGCAGCAGTCACTGTGATTTAAATGAGGCACTCAGGATAGGCGTCATCAAGAAAGCTAGCAAAGACCCGAAAGTGCTGACAGAGTGAGTTATTAAAATACCTGGTAGGAGCAAAGTAGGCAGAGAGAACACTATGCAAAGGCCCTGAGGCACATACAGATTTGAAATAGTGTAACAGTGGTTCCCAAAGTTTGGTCTGAATTATTTTTTCCAACGAAAGTGGCCTGCCCCAGGATGTGCCTGTTCCCTCCATGTGGCACTGGGCTGTTGGGCCCACCAGGCAGAGAATCTCTATCGTATTTTCTTCCTTATCTAATTTCATCATCAAAATAGCCTCTCCACGCAAAAGCACCCACTACTTGCAAAGCGATGCTGAGGCAGAAGGAAACCATGTTCATCCAAGGTTCAGTACCAGTGCAGCATGATCTAGAACACAACTCCTGGCCCTTTCTCAGTGTTTTCAGGACAGAAAAGGAAAAGATGTACTTGTTGAAATGGCTAAGATCATGCTTTGGTAGGAAACACCCTCATATCTCATTAGCTTTTCTTCCTCCCATAAAGTCCTCTGTGGATTCAGATGACCAGAATGGATGGCCTCCTGTGGTGGCTCAGACATTAATCCTGCCCAGTTGTCTGGAAGGTGCATCTCACAGGGTGCTTCCAGAGTGGGCACAGCTGTGGAAACGAGCGCAGGACGGTCTCATGCTGGTGGTTAAATGCTTTAGCCTGGAGGTGAGGCATCTCTTGTGGGCTTACAGCCTACCAGCAGACTGGTCCATGGGCCCAAATTCAGATGTGGGTGACACCAGAAGTAGCTACCTGAAGTCCTTTCAGAAATGACTTTCCCAGAGTCACATGGCTATGCAGGGACAGACAGGATGGACACAAGGTCTGCCCACCTCCAAAACGCTACCACATCCCACCCAGCTACAAAGGGCTCCTTAGCAAATAAAACTCCTCTCGGGCCCCAACTGGCTGTTGTGTAAACTCGGAGTTGGAAGCTCTTCCAAGGGCACCACCCACAATCTGTTCAGAGGAAGCACAAAGGAGCTTCCTAATTAATCAGACTAATTAATCTAGTTTATTCGGTACATTGAGTTACCTGAGAAGAACTGTCAGACCAATAATGATAAACTTGAAGTTTTATTATGGGGGTAGATGCTATATGTGTTCCAAACATTATATGAAATTCCTCAAGTTTGAATATGTCCTGGTATAATGTCATCACTCGACACTATAATTATTAAAATGTTGTGTCAGGGGCGCCTGGGTGGTGCAGTAGGTTAAGCATCCGACTTCAGCTCAGGTCACGATCTTGCAGTCCGTGAGTTCGAGCCCCGTGTCAGGCTCTGGGCTGATGGCTCAGAGCCTGGAGCCTGTTTCCGATTCTGTGTCTCCCCCTCTCTCTGCCCCTCCCCTGTTCATGCTCTGTCTCTCTCTGTCCCAAAAATAAATAAACGTTAAAAAAAAATGTTGTGTGTTGCTAAATAATTGAATTTGCTTACCAACTGCATTATAATAAACTCTCATCAGGTCTTTACAAAAAAAAAAAAAAAAAAAAACAAGGAAAAAAAAGAGAAAAGCATGATCACACATCAAGTGTCAAAGGGGGGATTCTCCCAGAATGAAGACCAACGTAACTTGATCTTGTCTTCAAAGCAAAGACATCGTGTGTGATGCTCTGGGAATGCCTCTTGTCTACAGCATCGTCTGTTATTGCCAACCACCACCCACAATTCCTGGGGCCAGGATTCCTGGGAAATAGCAATTGCTTTGTTCTCTAATCTTCAGTCAAACTGAAGATCTGGCCTGTGTCTCTGAGTGGACAGCTGCAAAAGGCACTATTGTTGCTCTGGTGTTTCTACAGTTGAGTGAAGCCAGAGATGGGCTGTAACCTGTGCGTGGAGGGAACCAGCTTCTGCTCACTTAGATTATCTAGAATGTGACTCTGTGGGTCCCTAGTCCTGAGAATCTTTGTGAACAAAGGCTTCCTTTGCAGAAAAGACCCCAACAGAAACAAGTATCTCGCATAGGCAATCATAGTGCTTAACAAGAAGACGTGGAAGGGGATTTCATTTTAAACATATGCTCTGTAAAGTGGAAGCCAGAAGCCCAAGGGATATAAGCTTTTCAAGAATCACCCAAGTTCATGTCTTGCTGCTTAGGAAGATCCCTTTCATTTGAGTGCATGTGGGTCAAATTACATTTCCTGCCTTACCTCAGGCTGCTTTGAGCCTGGCTATGGTGACAGGGTGGCACAGAGGAAGAGCACTGTCTTTTGGGAAACAGAGTCCTAAGCTCAAGGCCAAGTGTCCCGTTCTAGCTATGTGACCAAAAGAGAGTGGCTCGGTTTACTCATATATAAAACAAGGATGAAAATATTGCTCATGCAAAGTTGAATGAAATGCAATGATACCTACAGAAATATCTACCATGGTGTCTGGCCTAAAATGACCATTCAATAGGTTGTGCCTGTCTTCTTAGTTACAGTGAGTACCACTGACCTTTGGAAAGAAGGTTCTAGGTGGAAGAGGTGACATCAAAAGATGGCCAGCTAGTTGGTGGCCCTCAGTGGGCACATCCTTTGAGAATGCATCTGGACCAGGGTCTGGCCCTTAGTCTGGTTCAGCATGTCCAGAGGATCAATCTCTTACTGATAGAGGATATAAGAAGTCAATCCTTCCCTGGGATCCCTGCCTAAATATCAAGGGTTAGTCATCAAAATCATCACATAAAAAGCAAAATGAAAGCAAAAGTACAGAAAGGCTGAATCTACATGTCATTGAGACTACTGTTCTCTGAGGACTAAATTTTCATTTAAATTTTGTGTTTTGATTTTCATGATAGTCTTTTTAAAAGCATATAAGTATATTCTAGATCAATCATATGTGGCTATCAAATTTTCTGTTAACTTTTTCTTTAAATTCCAACTAGTTAACATACAGTCTTAGTTTCAGGTACACAATACAATGTTTCAACACTTCCCTGTGTCACCTGGTGCTCATCACGACAAGACTACTAAAATTTTTTTTTAATGTTTTTATTTATTTTTGCGACAGAGAGAGACAGAGCATGAGCAGGGGAGGGGCAGAGAGAGAGGGAGACACAGAATTGGAAGCAGGCTCCAGGCTCTGAGATGTCAGCACAGAGCCTGATGCGGGGCTCGAACCCACAGACTGTGAGATCATGACCTGAGCCGAAGTCGGACGCTTAACCAACTGAGCCACCCAGGTGCCCCTAGACTACTAAAATTTTAAATTCAAATTGATAAGAAGTTTTTTTTATAATTTTTTTAAATGTTTAATTTTGAGAGAGAGAGCGCGCGCACAAGCAGTGGAGGGGCAGAGAGAGAGAGAGAGAGAGAGAGAGAAAGAGAGAGAGAGAGAGAGAGAGAGAGAGAATCCCAAGCTGGCTCCAGGCTGCCAGCACAGAGCCAGATGCAGGACTCGAACTCACCAATCATGAGATCATGATCTGAGAGTTGGATGTTCAACCGACTGAGCCACCCAGGCGTCCCTCAAATTGATAAAAATTTAAGAAATTTAGAAGTTCGGTTCTTCGGTCACGCCAGCCTCACTCCATGTGCTCATGACCACCACAGTGGACGGCACAGAAAGTTCTCTTAGATGATGGTGTTCTAGATCACTGTCTCATCAACAAGTATTTTCATAAGATTTAAGACTTCTTTTTTTTTAATTTTTTTAACGTTTATTTATTTTTGAGACAGAGAGAGAGCATGAACAGGGGAGGGGCAGAGAGAGGGATACACAGAATCTGAAACGGGCTCCAGGCTCTGAGCTGTCAGCACAGAGCCCGACGCGGGGCTCGAACTCACGGACCGTGAGATCATGACCTGAGCCAAAGTCGGACGCTTAACCGACCGAGCCACCCAGGCGCCCCAAGATTTAAGACTTCTGAGTATGATTTGTCTTTACCACTAAATCAGAGCCACCCAATACCACTTGACAAAGGCTAAGGCTGAAAAAACAACTTAATTAATGTGATACGTGCCTGTTCCCAGCAGGCGTGACAGCCGTACTATATTTGTACTGAAGTTGTCGTCTCAGCACAGAGGAGAAGGGACAGGAAAGAACAGAAGGGGTCCCTGTCATGGTCTCTGCAACCAGGGAGCTGGAGGAGCAGAGGTATAATCCGTGGCTTCTGAGGCTGTCGCAGCCTAAGAGTAAAACAGAGTCCGCAATCCGAGGGTAAAAACAGTATCGTCAGGCTCTCCGGGAGCCCCTGCCTCCTACTTCTTCCCAATCCATTCAGAAAGTCCCCACCCGGTGTCCCCTGTGTGCCCGAGGACACACACACTGTTGGCCGGAAACAAGGCCCTCTTGGCTGAGGGACAGAACCTGCCATTTCGTCTTCTCCCGCCGGGCCTGGTCGGGTGACATCTCTGGGCCACTTACTGCCCCAGCAGCGGGAGACCACTGTGCTGCCCCCTCCCCAGCCCGGGGAAGTCTGGGGAAAATCTGGCACCCTCTTGGCTTTGTCTCTTTCAGTGACATTTTCAGATATTTCAGTGACGTGCGGTCAAGACTAGTTTTCATTGTGGCACTTTCCTCCCTTCAGACACCAGCAAGAGCCCCCAGCAGGAGGCAGAGCCGGTAGGCTAGCCAAGTGCTACATGCCAGGCTTTACCCATCCCACCCTCCGCACCTCAAATCCTGGAGAAAAACGTGTGCATCTTCATTTTATTTTCCATTGAGATGCACTCCTTCAGGCTAAGTGGAAAAGACTAAAATTAAAAAAAAAAATAAACAAGAATCTAAGATCCCGTATAGAGCTATATTAAATATACATGTAAGAAGAAGAAAAGAAAGTATTACCTGTGGTTACGTGTGGGTAATGAGACTCGCTTGTTCAACAACTACCTCTTGAGTGTCGAGTAGGTGCCGAGGAGAGTTCGGGCACTGAGGGTAGAGCCGTGAACACCACAGACAAACCTGTCTGCCTTTATGGGGGTCAGTGGAGAGAGAGAATCCCAAGCCGGTTCTGCACTGTAAGATACAGTCTGTCAGACACCTTGCACCATGATGAAAAAGGGAGCAAGGAAGCAGAAATGGGGAAAAGGCAAGGCTCAGAAGGGTGGAGGTGAAGGTGGTTTGAAACGGCGTTCACTCATAGAGAACTTCACTGACAAGATAACATTTGAGCATAGACCCACAAAGGTGAGGGAGCAGCCCAAGCCCAGTGGAGAACCTGAAGCTCCTCCCTCTGGGGGGCTCAGGCCTCTCTCCTTCGAATCCTTAAGAATCACTCCTGTCTTCCAAGTACCGCCACCAACCAAGATTTCATTGAGCTCCACTTCAAGGAATTCACATTAACAAAATAGTATCTTGGATTGTTTTGTTTTGGTTTCTTAGCATTCTGAAGATAATAGTATGTTACAATACTAAATATCCTCTCTTAAATCAAACAGCCACTGCCCAGAAATTCCATCAGACTCGGTCCCCAAATAACCGCTTTATTGAGGCAACATTTACAGCACGTGGTATTCTTCCCAAGCCCACTTCGGGCTTTGGGCTTTTCAAAAACTCTGAATTTTCACACTCCCTCTCACGCACAGACATCTTTGCACATACAAACGCTTTTCAGTAGCAGTCACGGAACAGCCAGAAAAATACACTGCAGGTAGTTCACACAGAAAGGGAAATCGGTTCTAACGAAACCACAGGGAGACCTGAAGAAGAGAGAGCCAGGGACGGCTTCCACCAGCCCCCTGCTTCACTACTAACTTCGAAAGGAGCCAAAGTTGAAGGAGTCAAAGAATGACCACTGATGAAAACCACAGGCAGCAAAGGGTTAACTCCAGGATAACACCTGGAAACCACCACAAAGCCCCCCACTTGCCCAAACCCACCCCTCACTGCTGCCAGAGAAGCAATGATACTGATTTGGCCTCTGTTCCCCCTTGTAAGTCACCCCTTGGGGCCCGTTGTCGATAATGAAATCCGAGCTGGAGGCTTGCTGCAAGGAATTCTGGGACGGGTCATTCCCAGGCTCCAGGCCCTGTGATTTAGGGAGGAGCATGAAATCTTCATGGTGGGAGATGGTGGTGCTCACATTGACAAGACACTCTTCTGCACAGTCAACTCACCGTGCTCTTCAACTGACAAATGTGACTCGTGTAATATCCCTACCCCAGCATCTCAGCCCTGGGCAAGCATGCGGATAGGCTCAGGTGAACATTTCTAGCATAGTACTAGAGCTTTATTTCCTAGGTCTCTGGAGCCTCACAGGTGACCTGAGGGAAGGTAGCAGGTAGAATTCTGGGAGAATACTCCCTGTGGCAGAACTTAGCTCCCTAGGGAGGTAGTCGGTGGAGGGTTATTGATCCAGCAGGATGGCCCCTGAGACAAGAGAGCTGAGCAGGACTCCCTCCTGTCCCCGACTCCTTGCACCTCCGGCAACCCCACCCCCGTCCCACTTGACTTCCCACACGGAAAGCCCTGAAGTTTAATAGCCCCTCAATACACCCTGATAGGCCATCAGAAAGAGCCTCAGGGGAACACTAACACAAATTCTCTAATGTACACCTAATGAAAGCTCATTCCCTCTGTTCCTCATCAGCACCACACTTTGTCTAATTTCCATTCTCCTGGGTAGGTGTTCTCTATCAATCCGGGGGAGGCTGATTCCCCTCTTTAGAACGGCCCCAAATATTCCTTCTTTTAATTCCCCAAGAAAGGAAGACCAAACAAGTTGAACGTTCATGGGTTTCTGTAAAGGTTTTGAGCCCGCAGTACAGCACTTAGTTGGGTGGACTCCCAGGCCCCGAGGCTGAGGGAAGCAAGGTTGTGCTGTGAGATCTCCGGGGATTAGGATGCTCCCGGGTCCTGATGGACGAGAACTGTGTAGCTCCTCCAGGGATGACAGTCACAGCGGTCAGGCTGTGACAAAATCACATGGTGTGCAAATTACATCTTACAGAGAGCAGAACTGTTTTATTTATTCCATGTAAATTGGCAGGGACCCTATCTGTAGACTGCACAGAGGAAGCCAAGCCAGACACAAAATGTCTCCGAATAAGAAACTGAAATCGCAAACACATTTACATCGCAGCGTGAGAACTCAAAGCACACCTGTGTGGATGCAGCAAAACATGTGTTCCTGGATAAAAATAAAACATCCTATCTCCTTAAGTTAGACCAGGAGAGTGTTTAGGAGGAGGTCCATAATATGGCCTTTGCTCTTAGAAATGCCTACAGTTTTTCAACTTTTCGACCACAGACCCTTTGAAAATCTGGTGAATGGCAGCCTATGCTCCATGTGCACTACCGGCCCCCTCCTTCTGCCCTCTGTGTGGACCTCTCCCCACATATGGCTCTAGAAGTAAGACTGTCAATATCAGTGTGTGCAACCCCAGGGTGATCAGCCAGAGGAGCTCAAGGCCCTAGCCCCAGGGATGGTGAAGGCTGGTCTATGTGACCCATGCTAGGGACTAACAGTCACTCTCTTACCATCCGGAAGTACTAAGCTGGGAGGGCTGAGTGTGGAGTTGTTGATGGCTTTTTTTTTTGTCCACCAAGGAGAGAGAACATCAAATCAGAAATGAAGTGACAGGCGAGTTTAGTTGAGAGGTGGAAAAGAGAAACAGAATAACCATATTCAGCCATTCTGGAAGCTATTAGTGCCCTGGGTATAAGCCCATGAAAAATAAGCCAATAAATTACCTTTATGCTCAAGGTTTCTGTCTTATACAACCAAGAGAGTCCAGGATAAACAGATCTTCTCCCTAAAGAAAACACACAAACCTACCCGTGCATAAAATAATTCATATAATATCAGTGGAATTTGGAAGTCCTTCCAAATTTGGAAGTCCTTCCAAAGACCCTAGGTAAAGAGCCCTGCCCAGCCCGTTTTCTAGATGGTCTTAGAATAGAGCTGATTTTACCATCAAAACCTTCTTCCTAGGCATCAAGTTTCTGTGACATGTTAAAATGTTAGACCCTGGAAAGGTAAATACCACGAGTCATTACTAGTCAGTAACAACCATTTACAAACAGTTTGAGGATAATAACTATGATTCAGAACTACCCGCATAGGCTTATTTGGCCACAGATGATGGACAAGTGACACTTGGCTCTTAGGATTTGAGTTCAAGCAAGTTATTTTCCCCATTTGAGCGGTTTCCCTATTTATATAATGAAAAGTTTGGACATGTGTCCAAAGGTCCTTTCACTAACGGATCTGTTAAATTAACCACAAGTGCTTCTTCCATCTTTGATTATAATGCCATTTAAAGCCATGTGAAAAAAAGGAAATATTTCTTCAATGAGCACAGCACTTTGCCTTCCCCGTCCGTGAGTCCCAATGTTATACAGCCTAGCTCTGGGTTCTTCTCCACTGGAGTTGTTTATTGAAAGAGTATACAGAAGAGCCTAGCAGAATAATAAATGCATCCCATTAGCCTTTAATGGCTGTTCTTTTAGTTATTCCAGGAAGACTCTAAACTCAATTAAATTCTCTAGGTTCCTCAATCTCCCCAGGAGGATTCAGAAATGAATACGTTAGTAGGGGTGTGTGTGTGTGTGTGTGTGTGTGTGTGTGTGTGTGTGTGTATACTTAAGAACAGAGCAAAACATTTTAAGATACAATGCCCAAGTATTCTCAGTGAAGGAATAAAATTTAGACTTTGCAACTTGAAACATGGAAGTACTTTTTTGTTAGAATCATCTCCAGAGAAAACGAGTGAATGAATAACGGTAGCTGAAATATAGTGTCTTTCTCCTCAAAAGAATATACCGGAAAACAGCCACTCTGGAAAACAGTATGGAAGTTCCTCAGAAAATTAAAAATAGAACTACCTTATGACCCAGAAATTGTGCTACTAGGTATTTATCCAAAGGATATAAAAATGCTGATTCAAAGAGGCACATGCGCCCCAATGTTGATAGCAGCACTATCAACAATAGCCAAATTATGGAAAGAGCCCAAATGCCCATCGACTGATGAATGATAAAGAAGATTGAGAAGACTGGTGTGTGTGTGTGTGTGTGTGTGTGTGTGTGTGTGTGTGTGTGTAATGGAATATTACCCAGTGAACAAAAAGAATGAAATCTTGCCATTTACAACAGCATAGATGGAACTAGAGTATATTCTGCTAAGTGAAATAAGTCAGTCAGAGAAAGAAAAATACCATATGATTTCACTCATATGTGGAATTTAAGAAACAAAACGGATGAACATAGGAGAAAAGAAGGAAAGATAAAATACGATAAAAACAGAGAGGGAGGCAAACCCTAAGAGACTCTTCAATACAGAGAACAAACTGAGGGTTGCTGGAGGGGTGGTGGGTAGGGGGATGTGCTAAATACGTGATGGACATGTTGAGATGAGCACTGGGTGTTCTATGCAAGTAGAACCATTGGGTTCTACTCCCGAAACCAAGACTACACTGTATGTTAACTAACTTGAACTTTAATTAATTAATTAATTAAGAATAATAATACACTGGGATCCTAGTCTGAGCCTCATCTGTGCCCACCCTGAGGTTTATTCACAGCTGGCAATGATGGAGGCATAGTGGGGTCCCAACGGGATATATTTTAATAAGGAAGAGAGATAAGACTGTCCTGGAAGAGCAAAGCTTGCCCTCAAGAGAGTGAGCTCCTGGACACAAGTGTGGTGAGAGAGCAACTTGTCTGCATCTGTGGGGTGGGTCTGGGTAGAGCTCCTGTTGTCAGGTAGACAGAGAGCCAGAAGGTCCTGTACACAGGGCTCGGGCTGGATTTGCAGTAAGGGGGTTGCCATAGAAAAGCAAATCTGAGAAGAATGGGACAGCTTCAGGGCAGGGTACCTGCGAACCTTGATGCCAAGAGCACCAAGTGGACGTGGTGTGTTTGAGGCCAGTTCCAGCAGCCTTGAGCAGGTACTAGTAGGTATCGGCAGCCCTGGGGCCAGCGTCGACGAGCAATGCCCAGAAGATGGATGGCTCCAGAAATCAAGAGTGGCAGAGGAATAAAACTGAAGCCACACAACGCTGACAGGGCAAATTCCTGGAGGACTGAAGATGTAGTCGCTTCTTGGGCTTCTCTGAAGACTTGGAGGGGTACTCAGAGGCTGGAGTTCCTTCTCACTCCACTCTCACATCCCCCCACCCCTGGCCGTAAGGCCGACTTGCTTTGTTTTTTTTAACATTCCATGGCGTTTTCTTCAGAGAGCCACCCTATTTTCCCTCAAGACGGCATGGGCAGCAGAAGTGCCAGTAAGGTAAGCCAAATGGAGCTTTGCCCAACAGTGGTCAAAAGATAATTAGAACATGGAAAACTTGGGTTGGGTTCTACCATTTCAGGCCCTCTGCCCAAGTCGACATTATAGAGTCAATAGACCAGCTGCCAGATTTCCAACTCTCCTCTCTCTGGATTCCTTAGTTCCAAAACAATGCTATGCCATTTGCATGGATATCTTCTTGCTGAAATGCCCAGTGATTGCCAAGGTGACAACAGGAGACTGGAATATTCCAGACACAAACGGTTGTAAATGAAACTTTAAAACCTTGACCTAAAATGAGGGAAGGGTGGGCAGGCCCGTTTACTGGCGAGTGAGGACTCTGAACGTGACACTTATCACTGTTCCCTGGTCGGTTATGCAAGTATTCCATACCGTATGCAACTTGACAACAAAAAATAAACAACTTGGTTAAAAAGAATAAAAAGAGGCAAAAGACCTTAGTTGACATTTCTCCAAAGATCTGCAAATGGGCAGTAAGTGCATGAAAAGATACCCCAAGTGACTCATCTTTAGGGAAACAGACATCAAAACCAGAATGAGACACACTTGGCAAGAGATGAATGGATAAACAAAATAGGATATATCCATACAATTGCATGGACACATAGTACACATACTCTGACATGTACTATAACATGGATGAGCCCTGAAGACATTACCCAAAGTGAAAGAATATAGGTGCAAAAGGACAGATACTGCACGATCCCACTGACATGATGTGCCAAGAGTAGTCACGTTCATTGCAACAGACGGTGGGATGGTACAGAATGGTGGTCGGCAGAGGCGAGGAAGAAGGGACAGGAAGAACCACTGATTCGTGGGAACAGAGTTTCCCTTTGGAAAGCTGGAGAAGTTCTGGAGACTGACAGTATCGATGGTTGAACAACGACGTGAATGTACTTAATGCCACTGAACCGTGCCCTTAAAAATGATTAAAATGGGGGGGGGGGGGAGCGCCTGGGTGGCTCAGTCCATGAAGTGCCTGACTCTTTGTTTAGGCTCAGATCATGATCTCATGGTCATGCGACGGGTCATGCCCCACTCTGGGCTCTGCGCTGGGCACGGCGTCTGCTCGCGATGCTCTCTGTCTCTCCCTCTGCCCCTCTCCCTCGCTCATGCACGCTCTCTGTCTCTCTCAAAATAAATCAACTTTAAAAGGTTATTTAAAATGGCAAGTGTTATGTTATATATACTTAACCACATTTTTTTTTTTTTTAAAGAACGTGTGCTTCCCATGCGTGTCTGAACAATGATCGTGTATTGAGGTGGAGAGCCTTTGGTTTGTGCTGGCCCCACACCATGTGTGAAGATAGATGCCCTGTCACAAAACATGCCTTGAATCACCTGGCTGAATCAAGTTTACCTCCAAAGGCTCCCGCGGGCAGACAGGAGTAAGTGGATTCACAAGATCCTGTACAATCCAGGATACTACCATGAGGCAGAGCACGGGAAGGGACAAAGAGAGGCATGGAGCCTATTCCAAGGGCTCCCGGGTGTCCTCGGGCAGCTTCTCAGCTGGCTCAACGGCATCTGGACGACTCCAGGCTTCATTTATGCAGCACATGCGGTTTACAGAAAGGAGAAGCAGCAGCGAGAAAAACCACACCACTCCATATGCATACGAAGCCCTTGTTTAGAGAGGCTCAAAAGGGAAGTTCTTAGTCTATAATATCTCTTCCCTGAAATTCCTTCCGGGCCTCCTCCGACCTCAGCACCATATAGAGACATCAAGTGTTTATCCAAATCGCCCCCTGCTTCCTGTGGCTTCTCAGTCCCCCGGCCCTCTGACCGTCCTGGCTTCCCTCGGACGCCCAGAGCTGATTTCCTAGCTTGCCTCTTGCTTGCCCAATCTCTTGTTCGTTTTCACATTTATTTTTACTTCACCTGTGCGCCCAAAAGATTGGTGAAGCACATATACATACGCAAGTTAGCAAAGTACACATAATCAGGACTGTGGAAGGAGAACGAAAATGCTTAAACTCTAAAAAACATAGCTGCTGTAGCTTCACCTCAGAGATGCACTGTCACATTAGCTATCTCTGTCAAAATGAAAAAGCCTAGAAGTTTCTAAGCGCAACAAAGCTTTTGAGGGTAGTGAAGTTCTGCCATTTCTTACCTTATAAATGGGACCCTGAGTGACACGGTCTTGTTCCAACTTCTCCTGCTTGCCTATTGGAGGTTTACCTGAGTGACACCACAAGACTATTTGCTCTTGGGTTCTATCCTCTTTGCAGTGGCCAACTTGGGGAGGAACGCGTCTCCCAGTTACAAACTTTTCTGTGACCTGCTTCCCGTCCGGTACTGTGGTACTGTGGTGAAGCCAGTGAGGAGCCATTGTGTCCTCTTGCACCGGGAAGTCCTTCCTCCCTGTAGGCAACTCTAGTCTCCATGTCAACATATCTGACTACCTAACTCCTTGCCCATGACTCCTCCCATTACAGGGTCTAAGCAATTGAAAAATGGATGGAAGAGCCATGTGGGACAAATTGTCCAACAAGATTGACGATGGATAGGTGAGAGCAACTGGATTATGCTACATCCTTATCCTTGATTTGAAGAGAATAGTGGTCAACCTCTCACCCACCCTGGGTAAGACAAGAAAGTGAGCCTGGAAACTCATCTCCTTTGTCTACTACATGCCAGGAGATAGGCTAGAAACCTGAGATAAACCCACAGAGGAAGAGAAGAAGAGAAAAGGACAGGCAAGCAAGGAAGTATGCTCAAACAATGACCTTTCATATAGCAAACCCACCAATTACTAATTTAGGATAGCAGCCTATTTAAAAAATAATAATAATTACATTGAGTCAAGTAGCAGACTTCCGGACAGACCTGCTTGGCTATTAATTTCTGTTTCCCAATATGGCAGACATTGTTGGTTGGCGGACACAATTGTCATTTCCAACTGCTGCCTCCTTATTCAAGCTTTCTATATTGTTCTAAAAGCTAAAACTTGATCTTCCAGCCTGTCTTGTACTCAGGATGGCCTTGTGACAGTTCAGATCTGGGCAGTGGGAGGTAGGAAATAGCGCCTTGGGAAGGTGTCTGTGGTAGGCAGAATAATGGCCCCCAAAGTTGCTCATGTCCTAATCATTGGAACTTGTGAATGTTACCTTCTCTGGCAAAAGGGACTTTGCACATAGGATTAAGGTAGGGATCTTGAGATGGGGAGCTTATTCTAGATTAGCCAGGTAGGTCAAATGTCACCACAAGGGCCTCATAAATGAACAAGGGGGAAGCAGGGAAATCAGAGAAAGAGATGTGACAAGAGCAGAGTCCAAGTGATATGAGGAGAGAAAGACCCAACTGGCTATTCCTGGCTTTGAGGACAGAATGAGACCATAAGCCAAGAAATTCAGTGACTGCCTAGAGCCTCCACAGAAGAACACAGCCCTACCGACCCCTCAACCTTAGCCCAGTGAGAATCATTAAGGACTTCTGACCTCCAGAAGTAGAAGGTAATAAATTTGTGCTGATTTTAGCCACTGTTGTTTTTTTGTTAAACATGTAATAATTTGTTACAGCAGCAATTGGCAAGTATACTGAGTCTCTTCCCAAATAAACACATGTCACCCTTTCTTGCTGCATAGGATGTGGATGCGGAGTCTGAAGGGATGGCAGCCATCTTGCAATCTTGCAGCAATACCCATGAGGGTGAAGGACCCATTCTCAGCATGGTGGAGCAGAAAGTGTCTGGGTCCCTGACGACCTCACCAAACCACCAGCCCTGAGCTGCCCATCCCTGAACTTCTCATCACAACACAAATAAAATGTGAGTGTGTAAGGCACTAGAGTAGGACTTTGGGCAGCAGTGTGCTGGAACTGACTGAACCAGATCCTGAGAGAGAATCGTTAACTTTTCAGAAACTTAGTGAGCCAGTTAAACTTGAACATTATTAAAAATTAAGTTATAGGGGCTCCTGGGTGGCTCAGTCGGTTAAGCGTCTGACTTCGGCTCAGGCCATAATCTTCTGGTTCACGGGTTCGAGCCCTGCCTCGGCCTCTGTGCTGACAGCTCAGAGCCTGGAGCCTGCTTCAGATTCTGGGTTTCCCTCTCTCTGCCCCTCTCCCACTTGCGCTCTCTCTCTCTCTCTCTCTCTCTCTTTCAAAAATAAACATTAAAAATAAAGACTCTCATAAAAAATTAAGTTATATAATCTTACACTCAAATAAATTGGTTGACGGCAGTAAATACTGAAAACTCATCAATGCCCAAATATTTTACAAATTTTGCTATTATCCACGCTCATGAGGCTATGGACATGTATTGTATCTGAGTGTGGGGATGGCACGTATCTCCCGACACCATACTATACGTGATAGTACACACTCTACCAGGTACTGCATATCTTCTCAACTCCACATTGGTTGACATCATAATGGGAGCTTGAAATCAGCCATGGTGGGACTATTTCCACCATAGAAATGAGCAAAAACTACAAATCAGCATTTAATTTTCCCCAGAGTGTCACTTGTTAATCATTTACTGGCTCGCCACTGGTTTTGCGTTCCACAGCCAAACACATTTCTAATGGATGCATCCCTAATGGTTTTTCATGCTACCTGTAATAAGATAAGGACCTCAAGTTGTCAACTCGAATTACACTTGTAGGAAACTGGGTTCTCCTGGTCTCTCTCTTAAATGACCATTTAGGTACCAGACACTATGCTAGGCAGATTCTTTTTTATTCTACCTCACATAATCCTTCCTAGATCTCTGAAAGGTAAATATTCTACACCTATTTCACACACATGAGAAAACCAAAGCTCAGTGGGAAGCAGGGTTTGCCAACGATGTCCAGCCAGTTAGGGGCCAAGATAGGATGTGAACACCCTTTCATCTGACCCAGAAATCTATACTCATTCTCCAGCAACACAATATGTTTTGAACATAGCACGCACTGAATAAATACTTGTTGAGTTATTGAAACAGATATTAACTACTCCTTCCAAATAGTTAGGGACCCAAGATGCTGAGCTCATGTGCGAGGCGGCTTTCACACCATATGTGCAAGAGACATTGGCACTAAGCTACTTTTCCTGAACATCAAAGAGAGCCCTGAAACTCTTATGGTTAGAAGATTGAGTTTCATGGAAGTATTAAATTTATGTTTTTTCGAACAGCATCACTGGGGGAGGGACCGTGGTTACAACTCTCTCATCTTGAAATAGACACAGAGCAATTTCCTCCATTGCTGGTTGTCAGCCTGGCTCCCAATCATTGCCCCCAGAGCTGGCAGAATTTCAATGACTCTAAAATTAATCTGTGGGGCAGAGAGTTTGTCCAGTGCCTTGAAATTCTGGGAGCTTTGCTGTGGTCAAAAAGTCAGTGCCTAAAATGGCAAGTCAGGAGGTCAAAGGTGAAATCCCAGTTCTTGGCCCAACTGGGGACCTTGGAGAATCCTGAGGATACATTTCTCCCTTGGTTTTATGATGGGAAGCTGCACAAATTATTCTGAACTAGAGTGATCAGCAACTAACACAGAATTTCTAGGTACATACATGGGATATTTAATTAATTTGTTCAACATTTGTTTGAATTCCTAAGGAAGATAGGCATGTGAACAGATAAACAGTGTGATGTATATAGTGAAGAAGACATGTACAGGCTGCTAGGATTGCACAGAACCTGGGGTGACCAAGCCTATGAGATGCGGAGGAGGAGGCCAGGCAAGGCTTTCTGAGATGACGAAGACTGAGGTTAGATTTAAGGAAAAAATGAAGCTGGAGAAATGAAACAGGAATGTAAGGGATTACAGGTAAAGAGAGTAATGCCTCTACTAAGGAATTAAGATGGTTAAACTACAAGCAGTTCAGTGTTATAAAGCATAGAGTGTAACATGCAGAGTGGCATTAAAAATAGCTAAAGGGGTAAGGACCAGGACGCCCTTAGATATGCCCAATAGAGTAGGGAACAAGGATATTCCAGGAAAGCACTTGAAGTGTACTCCATACGGAATAGGAAGCCACCAGAAGTTTCAACCAAGGGATGATGTAGCCATATTTGTTATCAGAAACCATCCTGAAGGCCCCCCAAGTCCATTAAAAGGTAACTGCAAAAGAATAGGTAGGAGATGAGGGCCAAGGATGGGGCTGTAGTGAGAGGTGAAAAGGGCAGCATATAGATTCAGAAACATTCATTGACAGAGTCACAGGATATAGAGATTGAGTCTAGGATAAGCCCTGAGTTTGCTTGGGCACCTAGCTGGGTGTGATACCAGTAACTAAGCACAGGCATGGGAGCGGATCTGGAGAAGAGTTGTAGAATGTGTGCATCATCCAAGTGGAGACATCTAGTAACCAATGGACATATGAGTTTCGGAGACCATGCTTTATTCATTTTTTAATCCAACCTAGAGCAAATCCTAGCACATGTAAAGATCTTGACAAGTGTTTGTAAATTGGAAGGATGGAAGCCTGAATAAGGCTTAGGAGAATGGTTCAAGATAGTAACGGAGGTTTGGTGGGGGGAGGTTAGCAACTACTGAAAGTGATTAAAACTCAGAATAAATGAAATGGCAGAGAGGGTCTCTAAAGTGAGAAGACAAGAGAGCCAAGAATGAGATCCTTGGGGGCACCAACATGCAGGAATGGATGAGACATACCAGTACAAGGGGATGGAGACCAAGGCACAGAGAACTTGGAGGGGGACTAAGACAGGGACGTCATGGAAGCCAAGGAAATCAGGTGGAGAAGCAGGGTCCTAAAGATACACCCAGAGAAAAGTCCACAGGGACCATCCAGGGGCCTCTGCAAGAACAATTCCAGTGGAATGGAGGAGACAGAAGTCAGAATACCCTGGGTATTCTTGGGTGAGGAGAGAGATAATAGGTGGGATAATCGGCAGACTCAAGGTCAAGGGGGGATATTTTAGGGAAAAAAAAAAAAAAACTTACACATGGTTGGAAGTGTTAATGGGTTGAAAATATGGGAGAGGCTCCTGGGTGTCTCAGTCGGTTAAGAGTCTGACTTCAGCTCAGGTCATGATCCTGCTGATCCTGGGTTCGAGCCCTACACCAGGCTCTGTGCTGACAGCTCAGAGCCTGGAGCCTGCTTCTAATTCTGTGTCTCCCTCTCTTTCTGCCCCTGCCCCACTCATGCTCAAAAATAAACAAACATTAGAAAAAAAAAAAAAAGATGGGAGAGAGATGGGGTCATCCACCCTCTAAGATGCCATAGAAGGTGCCCAGGCAGGAGACTGGCAACCCAAGTGGACGGAAGAGGTGCTGTGGCTTCATCTGAGACTGTGAGAAGGTAAGGCGAGGCATAGAGATTCCTTTGCAAGAGCAGAGGACAGAAACTGCTCCATTTGCTAGAGCTTAAAAGTTGGGGAATCCCTCCATGTCCAAAAAGGGGGAAAGGGCTATATAATTATATCTACATAAAATAAAACAAAATATCTTATGCTCACATATAGTCATGAAATGATGTGGCCATATTTAAAAAGGAGTTATAAAACGATGCTGAACAAAAAAGATGCACGATTCCTAATTCAAGTCACAATTATTTTTATAAGAAACTTCAGAAACATGTCTAAGTTATTAACATCAACTGTGATCATGTTAAGGTATGGAGGTTTTGTGGGTGCCTCTTAGTACCGTGTCTTTGATTTTCTACAAGTTCATTGAATGTATTCTGAAAAATTTTTTAAATAATACAGTAGGACTTACAACAGCTAAGTTTTTCCATAGGC
This sequence comes from Felis catus, assembly GCF_018350175.1. Lineage (NCBI taxonomy): Eukaryota > Metazoa > Chordata > Mammalia > Carnivora > Felidae > Felis > Felis catus. Next base: position 195,625,961 of record NC_058371.1, on the reverse strand, counting down.
GATAATTCTCATCCTTCTATAAATGTACCCAAGAATCAGAGCTCCAGATACCTCTGACCTCTGCTAGAAATCTTTCTCCCATTCTTCAAGTTACACCTGATGGGACCATCCCATCTGCCTCATAATTTAGTTCTCACCTTTTCCTTCACTGCCCTTCCCCTGGAGAATCCAAAGACCGCCCCTGCCATGAACACAGGCTTTTCGTTGCTGTGTCCAAAGAACTGCATCCAGACCACAGGAAAGCTTCTGTCCTCACCATGGGACAGATGTGCCAGCCAGCCCTGAAATCAGCCTGTGTTCCATTGGATACTTTGCCAAAGGTCTCACCTAATTCTGCAAACGTAATTGAGACAGGCACCTTACGGGGAGAACCCAGGTACCGGAGTGAGGCAGAACTGGGTTAGAATCTCCGTGCCCTCTTCTTACTAGGACAAGCTACTTACAAAAACGGACCTTCAGTCTCTACATCTGTAAACTGGGGGTAATGAAACCTACCTCAGTGACTTTGGAGAATTGTTAAAAAGCATCACATATGTGTGTGTATTTATTATATCTATATATGACAGTATCTGTATCTAAATGTCTATATTTACATTTTACTGACCTAGAATTTCACAGTCTGGGGCTTGCCATTCCATGTGGTCATTTACAAACCATCTGAGACTTTGAGCATGTTAGTTAACTACCAGTGACTGAGGATGAGACAGGATAATGGGGGACGTCTCTATGGATGCTGGTGAGGATAGATGTAGCAAAGACCAAATCGATCAGTCTCTTTCAAAAGGTTCCAGAACTTGTCCGTGACCCTGGTGAAAGACGGGACACACGACTCAAGTGTAAAAGGAGCTTGAGATAAACGTTTAATTTGTTGGGGCGCCTGGGTGACTCAGTCAGTTAAGCACCTGACTTTAGCTCGGTCATGATCTCACAGCTGGTGAGTTTGAGCCCCACATCAGGCTCTGTGCTGACAGCTCAGAGCCTGGAGCCTGCTTCGGATTCTGTGTCTCCCCCTCTTTGCCCCTCCCCCACTCATGTTCTGTCTTTCTCAAAAATACACATTAAAAAAAACAAAGTTAAGTTCATTGTAATAGAAAAATAAAGGTATATTTCTAATACTCCTGAGTTTGCACACGGAACATTGCATGGTAACTTGGGTGGGAAGAGAGAAGTGGACTTAGCTGCTTAGTAGTGTGGAGGAAGGTGGCAAGACAAGCCTATGTTTCCTTCCCGATCTAATATTCTCATTTTACAAAGCACTCAGTGGGAGCCCAGACAGATGAAGCAAATTGTTCTTAATCACAGAGCTAACTAGAATTGAGGTCTTCCAAATCTCAGGCTCACATTGCCTGCTGAAATAGTTTGTTATGGTTTTACCAAAAGCAACAGGATGGGAACGGGATGCCCTAGGTTGGGCAGAACCAAAGCCCGGAAGCTGAGCCATTTGCCCAAATTGCAGTTGCCTGAAGGAAGAGTCATTAGGAGAAAAGCAAAGCCGACAGTCTCTACAGTTCATCTGACTCCTCAGTTACATCTGAGGACACATAACCAGTGCATCCAAACTGACTGACCCAATAGACTATCATCTATAGAGTATATACTCATGTCACAATTTGCTCAGCAGCATTCATTCCTAAGGCAGGGGCTTGCCAGTGAGAATGTCTGCCAATGTGACAGAATCTCTGCACCTTCAACCCAAGTGACCTTGGATTATTTTCTACCTAAATTACTGTGTGGCTTAAGATTACTTTGGCCAAAAGTGCATGCCTTGAACTAGCTTAGGTAAGCATGTGAGCCTCTTACATTTTTTTTAATGTTTATTTATTTGAGAAAGAGAGAGAGAGCTCAAGCAGGGGAGGGGCAGAGAGACAGGGAGAGAGGGAGAGAGAGAGAGAGAGAGAGAGAGAGAGAGAGAGAATCCCAAGCAGGCTCCACGCTGTCAGCAAAGCGCCCGATGTGGGGCTCGAACTCACAAACTGTGAGATCACGACCTGAGCCGAAATCAGGAGTCGGGTGCTTAACTGACTGAGCCAATACAGGTCCCCCAGCATGTGAGTTTCTTATAAGAATGTTTCTGGCTCTCGCTCAAGACCAGACACGTCTTTGGGCTCCAGGATGCATTGGAACTAGGGGTTTGAATGCCTTCAAAAACTCTGTCTCCATCTTGCATTTCTAAGGCACTGTTCCCTTCCTCAATTCAGTAATCCTGGAAAAGGAACTCACTGGTCTGTTTGGATCAAGAACTCACCCTGAGCTGACCAGCTTGGCTAGAGAGGGTGAGTCACAATTAAATGCCTTCTGCCATCGTTTAAGGATGAGCTGGGAACAGACAGGCACCAAGTGTTCATTTTAGTATTTATTAAGTGTAGGGCTCTGTATTAGGCTCTGGAAACAAAATGCTGGCGAGGAAACAGATTCCTCTCTCCAGGAGACTCCCACTTTGGAAGGGAGAGTGACCTAATAGGGCCGAAGCAGTGCCACCACCATGGGGAAATCTCTTCTTGCACAGGGCTTGGATTGGATTCTGAAGTTAGTAAGCAGAGCAAAAAAGGTCTGTGGTCAAGTATGACTGCCCTAAGTACCTGAATGGCACCCAACACAACAAGATTGTCGAAGCAGGAGACCCCCAGAACAAAACTGACTCGGCACAGATCCATACCTCCCACCTCTCGCTCAGGGTACGGTCTCCCTGAAGGGACCGGCAGGCACCATCACCACCATCGCCCACCTTATTGAGAGTAGTTCTCTTCTTCTCATGCCATTTTACCGAGTGTGTGGACTTAAAGCTTCAGAAATTCAACACTTTTACCACGTGACTCATTAACTTGCCAAAGTCACACCACATTGAACTTGAGAACCAGAATCTGAGCCCAGGGTTGCCTGACTTCTCAGTCCATGATCACTCCCCTATGTTCCGTCTCCCGGAGTTGCCTTTTCCCCATTTTCTAAGCCGTTTAAAGCTGGAGGACCCAACTTGTCCCTCCTGGGAAATCCCTGGCCCTCAGCCCAGAAGCAGCACAGAACTCTGCTCAGGTGAGTCCGTGTGAGCAGCGTCGGGCGGGTGCTGGACTGAGCAGAATCGGAGGGTCATCCGGACAAGCGCAGGGGACAGTGATTCCAGGGCAACGGACACAGGGACATTCGTTTTCCTTGGTTGTATATGCTATGAAGAGCTGATCGAGGAGATGTTTATAAACGGGGAAGGGAGCTTGCTGTTTTTAACCGGTTATAACATGTTGGTTCAGTGACCTGATGGTGCACTTCCATGAACCATTACTTTACACTTGACTCTTTTTCTTAGATGGTGGGCTGATAAAGAGGCTGCCGGGTTGACACAGGGGAGGCTGGCCATGCCCAGAGCTTCCATTAAGCCATGAAGCATGGACTCTTCAGGCTCTGGTACAGCTTAGAATCCACCCAGGATCGACATTTTGCTCTTTCTACACGGCCATCGAAAACCTTCCACCACCTACCCCTGCCGAGGGCCCCGTGCGTGTCTCAGGTGGGAGGGGCTCTCAGCTCCTATGCCAGTCCCTCTTTCCAGAGCTTTCCTAGCTCCCTGGAACTGTACCTATGTTGGCAGATTCTTTTGGATGTCTACTCAGATAGCCATACTTCCCTTTCCAAAAAGGTACCCCCCATACCAGGAGCTAAAACTTGGTAGAGTTACACCAATGATTCCTAACCCTAGATGTTCATTTTGGAATGCGTGTGCCACACACACACACACACACACACACACACACACACACGCTCACCTGAGTGTACAAAAGGACATAAACAAAGCCCAATTAAATCAATCTGAAGGGCATAACCTAGACACCTGAACATATTTTAAAGACTTCCCAATTCACTCTCCACCAGAATTCAGAGTCACCGGCCCTAACCATTCCCCCTACCACTGGTCTGGGATGAGCATTTGATAAAATCCTGGCCAACAAAAGGAATGAGAAGTCTTCTGGGAGGTGGGGCTTTGGGGAAATTTTTCTTCTTTCTTTAAAGGAGACATGAAAACAAGATGGATCCCCTTTCCTCTTTCTGACCCCTGGGTTTTGCAGTATAAAGACATAAAAACCTGGAGTCGTTGCAGCCATTTTGGGACCATGAGGTAGCCAGCCTAACCGCCAACAGGCTAAGAATGGCAAAGACAAGAAGGAAAGCATCTGGGAACTTGGTGGCATCTTTGAGCAGCTTTGTTCAACAATCCTGGAATCAGCTTACCCTGAGAATACGTGTGGTAAGAGGCGATTAATATTCTTAATTGTCTAAGACACTTGAAGTTAAACGTTCTGTTATTTGCAGCCAAAAAGCTCTCCACAGATATACCCACTAATGAGCTTCCCCTGCCTACTGCCTGAGCCATTTCTAACAGGCGCAGAAGGACATCAGCAGCTGGGCCCCCCCAAACAGTAAGCCTAGTGAGACCCAGTCTTGCTGCCCAAAAGACTAATAACTAACGTGAGCCCCGGGGCGTGTCATTAAATAACTAGTTACCTTGAGAGCTGTTCCAATAATAACCCTGACATTTGTTATGCACTTACTTCATGCCAGAAACTGTGCAAAGTGCCTGAAGTATGTCATTTCATTCCATCCTTAAAATTACCCAGTGAGATAAGTATTATCTATGTGTTACACATTAGGCAACTGAGACCCAGAGAAGCTGAGGAATTTGACCAAGTTTGCATAGCTAGAGAGTGGCAGGGGGCAGAATGCCCGCCCCGATCTGTCAGACTCTCGAGACTTTCCTTCTTTCCAGGAGACCATGTTGTTTCATTTCCCTATGACTTATGATGCCCTGTGTGTTCACACATTCGCTGAAGTGCTTAACGACGCGAATAAAAGGCATTCATCATTGTAATCCCTAATGGAGATAACAGAAATATTAGCAAAGGCTGAAGTGAAAACAGTTCAAGTGAGGCCTCATTTTTTACAAGGCCAAGGAATGATTTACTTTATCACAGCAAAGAATTTTATTTGACAAATGCATACTTTATCATCTCTGGTCTGCTGAAAATGTAAGTTTACATTTTTCCTAGCCATAAAATTAAAATAATTTTGGCTCCAAAAACTTAAGAGAAACCCCATTCCAGGTTCAAGCATGTCCCTGGAAATGAAGAGGCTAAATGTGGAGCGTGAATGAACTCCATTGCCGTTGGGCGGGACAGACTGGAGTCACTAAGAGCCCGGTTCAAATCCTGGTCCTCCCTCTTATTGACAGCGTGATATCGGACAAGGACCCATCGCTCCACTGAGTCTCTGCTTCCTGGTAAGATGACAGTCACAACTGCCACTGGGGGCCTGGGACGACGATTAAACCAGATGGCCTACGTAATACTGCCTGGCAAAGCAGATGCGATAGAAAGGCCACCTGTTATGAAATATACATACAAAGTGCCGAGCGCGGTACCTGGTGCAGAGTAGCTACTCAGTAAACCTCCGATGTCTTCCCTCTACCTTCCCTCATCTTCCACTGTCTTCAGGAGTGAGCCTCCAAAGATGAGCCAGGCTAGGTCCCCCCTGTTCTCGGTTGGGGAAGGAGGTGTGGGATGGGGTGCACATCTTGGTTCACTCAGCTTCGATGGCATCTTCCTCCACCCTGACCCAAACACAGGGCAGCTAGCCAATCCGTTAGTGGGCCACCTGCCAATTTGGAAGACAAATCTGAGAAAGTGTCAGAGGATAAGAACAAGCGACAGAGCAGGGGGTGGGGAGCCGTGAGAGGAAATGGTTAAGCTGGTTCAACGGCCAAGAGTCTTTGGGAAGCCAGGAGGAGACAATCCACACCGCCCGCCCCATCCCCAAATTAGAAACAAATGAGGAGATTTCAAGGGAATCTAATCTGCTGGTGGGAGAAGCCAAAGAGGGGCCTCAGCAGATTGCCTATCCGTAACAAGGGGGGCCCTCACAGGATTGGTGAGCCAAAACTGGACTCCCAAGTTGCACCAAGAAAAGCACACAGAAAAGACCAACAGTTCACGTGCTTGTTTGGAATTGTTGTAAGTTTTTGAAGTCCTGCCTCCCGTGATTAGGGTCTCACGTCAGCCCCAAGAAGCTCCTAGGACAGTCACCATGATCATCATTCCATTTTGCAGATTTGCAGATTGAGGCTTCAAAACTGGCAGTATGTTCTGGGTCACATAAGGGAGCAGTAGATACACTGAGAGATGAGTTTGTCCAGTGCTTTCCTCTTTTTTTTTTAATATTTATTTTTGAGAGAGAGAGAGAGAGAGAGAGAGAGAGAGAGAGAGAGAGAATTAGTGGGGGAGGGGCAGGGAGGGAACACAGAATCCGCAGCAGGCTCCAGGCCCTGAGCTGTCAGCACAGAGCCCAACGCAGGGCTCGAACCCATGAACCATGAGACCAGGACCTGAGCCGAAGTCAGACACTCAGCCGACTCTGCCACCCAGGCGCCCCTGTCTGATGATTTCCAAACAGAATCCAGGGCCCTGCAGCTGAGGTCAAGCCCCAGAATCGGTATTTTGTGAAGCCGCTCAGGTAATTCTGACAATCAGCCAGGTTTGGGAACCACGGACGGCATGTACTAAACTCGCTGTGGATGAAGAAAACGGAGCCTGACAGGGGTGGAGGAATTTGCCCAAGGTCACACAGCTGGCGAGTGGCTCAGACAAGGAGAGCTCAAGGTCGGAAGAGGAGTGAACAGGAGAGACTTGGCCCTGGGACGGCTCGGTGCTCCTACTTTGCTCAGAGCTGGCCGGGCGCTTGGGCCCGGGGTCTCTGCTGGGGCCGCGGTCCCATGAAAAGCTGCAGGATTCCCTTCCATGTACAAGACAGGGGCACGAGGGCTTAGTAAGTTCTGCCGGATGGCAGGGGGTTGCGGCCAGGGAGGACTAAGACTTCAGAGGAAGGCAGAGAGAAACAAGGAAACAAAGGCTCCTTCTATGGAAGGCTGGCTATTTTTGTTTTAATAAAGCCACTTGCGTGCCGTGATTTTATACAACTCGAGTTAGGATAAACGATTCGGAATGAAAGCTTTCTAAGGATATTTACTGGGTATACAAGGAACAATCTGACACACTAAAACACTTAGGACCGAAATAGAGGCAGCAGGGAAGCGTTCCTGTAGACGTTGAGTCCTCGTTGTCGCACACAGACCAGATCTGCCTTTGCTCACGGTTGTTGATGAAAGTTTGTCCACACCCGTGCTGTGGAGGGCACTAGGCAGGTCAGTGAACCCGCTACATTTACACGAGGAACTCATCGTACTCTGATGTTGCCAAGGTCACGGGGAAGTGGACAGTGTCACCTGCCATTAGCAGAAAAAGTGGTACAATATTTCCGAAACGCGGTTTGGCAAAATTTATGAGAATATAAAATTGTTTTCAAAATACCCTTTGAGCCAGAATCCTACTTCTGGAAATTTAGTCCGTGGATAATAACATAAAGGCAAATACAGAAAGTTATACATAGGATGCTCAACAAAGCATAGTTTCCAGTAACAGTGAAAACTTGGGAAAACAACGAATGTCCATAGATAGAGGAATGATTACATAAGTTATTGGATTATCCACTCAAAGACCAGGAAGCCATTACAACTGATGTGTGTTTACGTTATGGATGTTTACCTATGATAGCACTTAGTGAAAAACATACATCGCAAAGTGAGTTATTTAATGTAATGCAACTCATTATTAGTATAGCCTCTGGACTTGTGGACTGATGCACAGAGAGATCTAGAATGTGGCTTTTCATCAAAATGTCAATGATAATGAGCAGGGCAGGGGCGACTGTAACCTCTTTATTTTCCTCTGTATTAAGTATTTTACAGTATGTTAAAATAATTCTTAAAATTCTATCTCATATGAGTGGACTTGTGCTATGAGGCAGGGATCCAGGTTTATACTTATTCCTTACTGCTGGCTAGTTTTCCTAATATTACTTGTTGAGTGATACACCCTTTCCCCACTGATTTGAAAAGTCATCTAATGCTTATTGCTGAGAAATAGGAAGGTTATTCATATTGTTTAAAAATTACCATTGGTATACAATATTATAGTAGTTTCAGGTGTACAAGATAGCAATTTGATATTTTTATACACAATCAAATGATCACCGTGACAGGTCTAGTTACCATCGGTCACCATACAAAATTATTACACTATTGACTGTATTTCCTATGCTGTACGTTCCATCCCCACGACTTATTTATTTTATAACTGCAAGTCTGTACCTACCAATCCCCTTCAACTATTTATCCCATCCTGTCACCCCCCTCCCCTCTGGCGACCACTAGCTTATTCTCTGCACCTAAGAGTCCGTTTCTATTTTGTTTTTTTCACTTGTTTTTTTAGATCCCACACAAAAGTGAAATCATATGGTATTTGTCTTTCTCTGTCTGACTTATTTCATTTAGCATAGGACCCTGTAGGTCTGTCACAAATGACAAGACCTCATCCTTTTTTACAGCTAATGTTCCACTGTATGTACATATATACATAGCACATTTTTATCCATTCATCCATCGACTGGACATTGGCTGGTTTCCAGATCTTGGGTGTTGTAAATTATGATGCAGTGAACATAGGGTCACATATACCTTTTCAAATTAGTGTTTTTGTTTTCTTCAGAAAAATACCCAGAAGTAGACTTATTGGATTACATTCTAGTTCTATTTTTAATTTGTTGAGGAACCTCCATACTATTTTCCACAGTGGCTGCATCCATTTACATTCCCACCAACAGTGCATGAGTATTTTAGAATATCTATATAATCAGAAAAATGACAGAGGTCTTTTCATTTGGAGACTAAACTTAGTCCTAGCAATAAATAAGAAACTCCAACCTGACTTAATGGAGATTGCAAATATTCATTATTTTTAATATATCTCTACATGCAATCCACTTAAATGTTCAGTCATGAAAGAAGTTTGTTCACTCATTTGAAATTGCTTAGTAAGCACGTACTGTGAATCAGCCACAGGGATGCTAATAAGTAAGGAGTATCACACAATACCTAAGAAGTACCTAAGGCTTCTGGGGTATCTGGCTGGCTCAGCTGGAGGAGCACGTGACTCTTGATCTTGGGGTTGTGTGTTCGAGGCCCACATTAGGTGGAAAGAATAAATTAATTAAAAAAGAAAAAAGAAGTCAGGCTTCTGAGCCCAGCAGACCTGGGTTTGGATCCCTGTTCCATCATTCCCCAACTGTACAACCTCCTCCAACAAGTTACTAAACTGCCCTAAGCCTCAGTTTCTCCATCTGTCAGAGAGAATACAAATACCCACAGTATTGGTCGCCCAGCACTGTGAAGCAAATTGTCCCAAGAGTTAGTGGCCTAAAACAACATTAATGACTTATTATCTCTCCTAGTTTCTGTGGACTTTGGAGACACCTCAGCTGGGTGCTTCTAGCACAGGGTCTCTGGTGAGGCTGCAGCCAAATGAAAAGCCAGAGGATTCACTTCCAAGCTGGCAAGGGGCGGTTAACTGTGGGTGGGAGGTCTTCTCGCAGTGGCCTTCCCCACACTGCTGCTTGAGCGTCCTCATGGCATGGTGTCTGTCTTCCCTCAGAAGGAACAACTCGAGGGACCACGGTGGAGGCTGTACTGCCTCTTGAACTCCATCACGTCTGCAGTATTCTACGGGTCACATGGGTTAGCCCCGATTCGGCACAGGAGGGGAGAACACAGGATGGGAATACCAGGAGGCGATGGTCATGGGGCCATCTGAAAGGCTGGTTACCACACAGGGCACTGAGAAGATGTCTACAAAGAGCTCAGTATACCTGCTCTGCATCCATAATGAGCCATGGTGACGACAAAGAGCAAACAGAACCGTGCTTCACAAATGGGCCCCAGGAAACTGGGCCTGGAGACGTCAAGTGGTGCCACTCATCACACAGCCCATTGGTTGTTGAGCCAGCAGAAGCGCGGGTTTTCTAACTTGCCTCTTCGGGGTCTCTCTTTCCACTGAGAAAATCCCAGTGGAGACCCAGAGAAGAGGGACCACTTGCTAGAATGAAGCAGTCACCAGAGTTGAAGACGAACGGATGTCACAGAAGCAAGCATGGGGAGGCAGTCAGAGGTTCTGAATGTCAGGCTGAGGAGGTCATTGTCCTCTCATGGAAGAGGACACTGAGCCACGAGGGGAGCCACTGAGGAGTTTGGAACAAGAGTAACTTAATTCAGACCCATGGGTCAAGTTCATTCTCACAGCTGTGTGCAGCACATTGTGGAGGTCTCTGCAGGAAGCAGGCTGTTGGAGCAATCCGGGCATCAGGGGATGAGATACGGTAGCTAGGAGGCCTAGCCACGTGCCGCCTGTGGATTCAGGTTAGTTAAGGACTGAGGTGGCCAGGTCACCAGGATTAGGTGACAGTGGCTCACTGAGCTGGCCTGTGCACAGTACCGGTGACATCTGCCCCTCCAGCCCAACCTCCAGCCCTGAGCCTCACTTCAATCTACAGTGTGGGAGGCCCAGGCGCATTCAATACAACTTGGAAACAGCACTTTAAAACAAATAGTCTGCCTTTCCTCTCGGTTCCAGCTCTCTGGGGTGGAAAACTGATGCGATGAAGGACCAGACAGAATGGAATGTATGCGGTTCTGAGCTCGGCCCAAAGGCCCCACTCTACAGAAAGGTTCACTTCCCCGGGCTGATGGTGTTGGGAGGGAGGGTGCCCCAGGCCAGGCTGTCAGTCCAAGCCTCACCTCCCCTATCAGATCTGTCCTGACCGCTCCCTCACGCCGTCCAGACAGAACTTACTTACCCCTCAGCGCCCCTCACACTGTTTAGCAGCACGGCTTCTCTCCTGACACCCAGGATGCCATGACGCCCTGGTAACTTGAGGGCAGAGAACGCATCCCTGGGCATCGCATGTCCCTAGGGCCCAGTATGAACACCAGGGTTTTGCTAAGTAGAAGTCTGACAAATAATTCTCCCTCCTAATTCCATCAGTTTTACATCCAGACGCTAAGGTTTACAGTCACAAGGGTGGCCATCTGGCCACCAAAGGACTGAATGCACCACAGCCATGAGCTGCCATTCATATCACAAGTATAGTAGATTTATCACCCATTTTCCAGGACAGTAAAATGCCTTGTTCTAACAAAGGACATCTTTCTTAAAGAAAGATGGAAGCAAAGTGACTTGAGAAAGGAACATTTTGTTTGTCCAATCGGCCCAACAATTCTATGATGGGTTAGAAGTGGCCCTGTCTATACCTAGGTTTTATTGGGCAGATAGAACTTAACAATTGGATTGGAATGGCTTTAGACAGAGCACCCCAGCTTAATACCCACTCCCTATTGTCATACATTCTTAATCATTCTTTATTCATTTATTTACCTACCTAGTCCCTGATGGCCCACGAATTTGCAGCCCTGCAATGTGGCACACTCCCCAGAGCAACGTCTTCTTTGGGAAGCAGCTGTTTGAAAGGTTCTTTCTTGACCTGGACTGAAATCTTTCTATAGCTTCTGCCTACCCATCCTACTTCTGAGGTCCTATAGGTTCTACAGTAGAAGATTCATCTTTTTCTAAACTACAGTGTTTCACCTACTTAGAGAGTATGATCAGAGTCTCTCTGAGGCCTTCCCTTTTCCATATTAAGCATACTGTCTTCCTTCAACTGTTTCACAGGACACTGGATCCCCTCACCATTATCAGAACATGACCTGTCATCCTCTTAAAGAGGGGTACTGGGAAGGGGGAAAATGCTGCAGGCATGGTCTAATTCCTTACAGTGCGAAGTGTAATCCAAAAGCCCGCAGCATGAAGTACCATTTAGGAGCTTGTTGTAAATGCAGAACCTTGAACCACCCTACCTGGGGTCTCCTGGATCAAGATCCTCCGGATGATCTGTATGCACAAACCACCTTGAGAACAAACTCTCTTGGCATCAATGTAGCCTAAGATCATATTGGCTTTTGAAGGTGATTATGTCCCACCGTTGACTCTGACTCCTGTTATCTGAAATCCTTATTTTGCCACACACACTGCTAAGCCACATCTTCCTATATTGGCTTCATTGAAGCGTTCAACAGGGTCTTTACACTTTGAAGAGTCGTACATGTGCCTGGACTAAGGTCTTGAGGACAAAACACAGATCACGTTCACCCCTGTCTTTGGTTCCAAGCAAAGGCCCCGGTACATAACAGTTGCTTATGGAAGAATTAAGAAAAGAATAAATCAACAGCTGAAATGAGAAAGGAAATTGAGTCACGCTGTTAAAACAATTTGTGGCATGACTGGATCCGGGGCTCCGCTTCCGGGACTGGGACCCTCCCGCTCGTCACCTCTGCTCCCTTGACATCAGCTCTGTACCTGGGCAGCCCCCCGCTCTGTGTTCTCAAGACGGCTGCCATGGCTGCTCGGGGCCATAGCCTTGCTCGTTCAAGTCCAGTGGGCAAAGAGTCATCTGGAAACCTCAGGGGATGGAAACTTTTTTCTTTTCTTTTCTCTTTCCGAAACCTCAGCAAATGTCCCCTCCAGTTTCATTAACTTTCATGGAGTTATCCACTCATATCTGAGCCAATCCCCGAGGCCAGGAAAAATTAATATCCTAATGGGTTCAAGCCAGTGAGGATCCACTCCTAGGGCTTTGCATGACTGGAAATGGAGGAGGGCTCCACCAGGCAACCAGGGAATACTGTGGGAGGTGTGGTGGCGTGGCTGCTGGGGAGGCAGTGAACAGATGTCTACCACAGTGCTCGGTAGGTCTGCATTTCCGCGGCCTTTGAGTCTTGCAACGGTCTTCCAGGATGGCCAACATTACAGCAATCACTAGCCTGGGCGATGGCCAGAAAACTTTTCTATTTTTAAATTTGACACACAAATTATTATGCTCCATCACATTGTTTCAGCGATCGACTTTAAAGGGCCCTGGCTTACCTCCTCCTGGAATAATAAAGCAGTCGCAGGAGTTCTTTGGGCCACTCCAAAAACCACTCCAGAGCGGTTTGCCACACATAATAGAGGGTGCACTTGAAAGGCAGCATCCAATGACCAGTTCTGGCTGAAAACTTTTGTGTTTTTTGAAAGTTCAATAAGCAACAGAAGTGACCACAATGCGTTTGAAACTTTATAGCATGTGTCTTCAGGAGACGAAGTGCCTAAAACTAGATGGAAAGACTTGTAATTTTTTAAATTAAAAACTGTAGACAGGAGAGGTAACAGTCAAAGTAAAATAAGCATGAATCCTACTTTTTTCTTTCAAAAATAAAACCCGAGGTATGGGGAAAATTGTAATATGGAATTCAGAAATCTGCTTTGGCCATATGTTACACTGCATGTTCGCTGTGCCTGCTCTCCTTGGGCCAAAAGGCTCTCAATGATGGGTCAAGTTTAGGTGGGGAAGACAAAACCGATGGGACCAAAAGCGCAGGGTGGGGGTGGGGAGCACACTTTCTATCCTCAAGTCAGGGATCAGAGGGCAAACTTAACCGCCACCAGCCTCTTTAGACACTAGTGGTCTAGGCGGTCGGTGTGCGAAGGTGGAGGGACCAGCGGTGGACATCACTACTTCTCGAGACACTCAGGCCGGGTCAACTCCCCACAAGGAGGTCAGCGTTGTGATCTGCACAAATGGAAGGCAGCCAAAATCAGTACCCAGCCTTGTCCATCCCGTCCCAGAAATGGTTTGTGCGGATCCTGGCTCTACCATGGACTCAAGGAGGGAATTGGTTATAACCACTCCCTCTCAGCTTTGGGGCCCTCGTGTGTAAAATGAGGGCAATGATACTCATGTTGCAGACCGATGTGAGAAAAAAATTAAAAAAAAAAAAAAAAAGCTCATGTGACAAGTGCCTGAAAATGTCCAGGACAAAGCGAACCCTACAAAGACCATTCTCCCTCCTGCCCCGGCTCAGTCCCCTTCAGTGCTCTAACTTTATAAACATACAACTAAAGTGCTTTGGTGTGATCACAGACCTTTGGTAACTTCTCTCTGCCTTTGCTAGAATGCGTGCAGCACTCAGCTTGTACAATCATATATATTTTTCAAGTCATACCTTTTAGTGCTGCAGTAATTGGATTAGGGGGAAAAAAAAACTGAAAAATCTTCCAGTTTTCACACGGACGTAAAAACAACACGAAATGACAGCAGGAGCATGGCTTCATCTCCTGCTGAACGTACCGTCTTGGGCAAGTTTAGTTTAATAGTAGATTTAATCACAGCTTTTACAACAGCAGCAACAACAAACATGTCTCCTGTTAGATTGTAAGATCCTTGAGAGTTGAGCTCTCTTTTATTCAAACTTCTATTCTCCTGAGGAACACAGGGAGAATACGGTCTCCGTCGAAGCCCGGCCAAAATGGTAGGAGAGGCTGAAGGGAAGGATAAAATGAAATACTTTGAAGGGCTTATTGCCTTGCAAGGCTGAAAAGGCTGCTTAATTGCTAGAAAATAAAAAACAAAGAAACCACCGTTGAGAAAGCATGGACTTGTGGCCTGAGGACTACAGAAGTCACGATTTTTTTAAATTTCTTCAACTTCAAATCACTCTTGGGAAAGGGTCACCCTGGCCTCGAGACAGAAGGCTTCCGATCAGGTCTAGCTTTGATTCCGTGACCTCTGGGAAAGCTCCTTCTTCTCTCCAAACTCCAAACTTCCTCAACCACACAGGGTACGAAAGAACAAGTTTTCTAAAATCCCTTACAGCTGTAAAATTAGGTGTCCAAGACTTCTGCGCGTACTTGTGGCAGTAAGTCTCCCCCGAGAGAGGCGCCCCCCCGCCCCCCGCTAGACACTCCCGGGACAGACCTGGACTGTCCTTCCACAGGCTCATGGCTTCGTAAGCAATAAAACACAAGGATGCAAGTGACTGTGATTCAAGGTGGGAAGGGGGAACGGCCATCCAAGAGGCGCTCACGCGGAATGTGGGCCGTGCAGACGAGGGCCAGCTTCGTGGCGGGGGGGCATGCGTGCCTGTCTCCGGGTGGCGGATACAAAGCACGCACCACGCCAGACAGCGTGCCTCAGTACGAAAAACACCACACAACCGGGCCTGAGAGAGACAGAGCCAGGCCCTCACAGTGCCTGAGGCCGGCTGGCAGGAGGCAGACATCTGGAGCGGGAGGGAGGCCAGGCAGAGGGACCTGGACCTCAAGACGGGAGGGCAGGGCCTCCAGCAGCACACAGGAGCGAGCCCGAGCTCAGCCTGCGCGGAGGCGGGCAGGGCACGGGCCGGCGGCGGGAGGAAAGGCAGGCGGGTGGAGGGTGGAGCCCCTGACGTTGCCAGGCTGCAGGGTCTGGACCCGAATCCATCCAACGGAACAACCTAACGATTCGAAGTGACCGGACGCTTAGGAAACGCGACGTGATCGCTCATCCAGTACCCGAACACATCGTTTACTGTCACTACAAGGCAAACGGCAGAAGGAAAACACCCCCACGAAAAGTAACTGGAATGAGTTTATTTGCAGAACGTCTGAACATCAGGGACAGTCCGACCCACAATGATCCAACAGCAGTCGTGACACGTCCTGGGAGGGCTCTTGCACGGTCGCTGGACCACATCCGTGTGCAGCACCAGCTGGACAGTTCTCCAAATTCACAAAGCCATCTAACCTGAGTAGTGCACAATATAGCATGAGCATGATACAGTAATAAAAATACAATATCAAATACTCACTACTCTGTGAACTATAGCTACTATAGAAACCATTTAGGCCTTTTTTTAAAAAATGAAAAAAAATAGATCTATTAGAGCTTTATTTCAAGCATTTTCAGGTGGATACAACTTTAGATATTTTCACTCACAAGAGATAGCAAAAGAATGCCTTCTGAAGTATCTGTAGATAAAATACGTTACTTGTTTAAATGTTTGCAGTCTGACGCGTACTTTGCCAGGTAGGAGTTCAGAGAAGAGAATGAAACCGTGCCGTGGCCAAATCCTGGCTGCTGACCAAGACTCGTGGAGTTTTCAGATTTGTCTAAAAAAGTTTACATCAGGTGAGAGAGAAGGGAGAACGTAAAGAGGACCGACGTTATTCTTCTCCAGTGAAGCCGTCTAAGTCCAGAGAAGGGCCGTTTCGGATTCCAAGTGTGCCGTCCAGAAGTGGAATTCCGTCCGGGCCAGGGAGCGGCCTGCGGCTGACTGGGGGAGCTGAGAGGAAAGCGTTAACTGAACAACAGAGATGGCCACGGAGAACACAAGCTTCCAGAGGCGCCGGGCCCACACAGAGGCGAGGGGCAGCCAGGACTACGGGGACAAAAGCAAGCTGTGCTCACTGAACTGCACACATAGAGCTCCTAGGAGGGTTAACAGTTCTTGACATGGGCTCCTGGTTGTAGTTTACAATATCTGCCTTCACCACTCTCTGTCATAAAAGAAAACAGAGTCATTATCAGGACATCAGACCATTTAGAAAGAGCTCCTTAAAGTATATTTTTATTTTCTGAACTCTGGTGAACTCCTGATGACAGACATCATAAATGAAGCCGGAGCGGATATTAGAAGAATCAATCAGAGAACAAACTCATGTAGAGCTCAGACGGTGGGGAGAGAGGGACGTGGGTTTTTGTTTTTTGTTTTTTGTTTTTTAAGGATGGAATATTAGGGGCGCCTGGGTGGCGCAGT
Organism: Felis catus; assembly: GCF_018350175.1. NCBI lineage: Eukaryota > Metazoa > Chordata > Mammalia > Carnivora > Felidae > Felis > Felis catus. The sequence continues at coordinate 195,609,427 of NC_058371.1, read as the reverse complement.
CGGTTAAGCGTCCGACTTCAGCCAGGTCACGATCTCGCGGTCCGTGAGGTCGAGCCCCGCGTCGGGCTCTGGGCTGATGGCTCAGAGCCTGGAGCCTGTTTCCGATTCTGTGTCTCCCTCTCTCTCTGCCCCTCCCCCGTTCATGCTCTCTCTCTGTCCCAAAAATAAATAAACGTTGAAAAAAAAAATTTTTTTTTTTAAATTAAAAAAAGGATGGAATATTAATTCCCTTGCCGAGTCTTCCCCGGTTTCATGACGCTAACTTGAGGTCACCAAAAGTCTAATAAAAAATTGACAAATCAACATGCCTTATAATTTAAGGCAAAAGAATTAAAATTAATCATTCAGCATATTTTAATTCATAGGTAAGACCTCATAATTTCGAAGTAAAAAAGTCATTATTTATTAATATTTAAATAGACCATTATTTCCAGCCGTTAACTTTTTTAGAATGTTTGCAGCAATTTGTGAGTTAGTAAGAAAATGTGTAAATGTTAAATAGGAGTCACATATAAAGGAGAAATGTTTTGAGCAGCCCAATTTTTAAAACTTTCCTCCCAAATCCCTAACTTACTTCCAAAGAGCTCACTATTGGGTTATGAATAATGTTTCTAACAAAATACAGAAAGAAAAATTTAGAAGATTACCTCAGATTCGTGTTTTTAAAATAATTTCAACCAAAAGACACTTTTAACTCTTCTTTCCATCCCTCTAACCCACACTTCAAGGAATATCTTCAATGATGAATTTAGCAATTATGCCCTAAGTAATAATTTAAATTAAAACAGCTCCTTTACTGTTCTCAACTCTATTACTAAGTCTGCACACACGAGCAGACAAAGAAAGGTAATTCAAGGCAAATTTTAAAAATACTCTTTTGATTACCACGCTACTTCAGGAAAAATGGGAAGGAGTGAATAATGAAATAACTGTCTCAATTCTCCACTTCACTGCACATGCAATAAACACAACTATAAAGACAAATATGTTTGAAAGTAACCGAAATGTTATTTTAATTTGTTCCAATTCCTTGTTTAATTTGTCGGTCTCCTGGCAAAGAATCAATTTTCCAAAGTTCTAAAACAGGACTCACACAATATTAATTCCCAATAATGTGCAATAATCATTTGAACTTCAGAATAAAGAACAAGATAGCAACCACTAGTTCTCCCGCCCTCCTCCCCCAAGTTGCAATCATTTGCCCATTAATACCTGCACTACTGTACTGAACAGATTCTACTCTGAGCAGAGTTGGTACGTTGATTATCTTCTTCCGGGTACTTCACTATTTCTGCCCTGACAATATGCTGCCAATTCCGTACGATACAAACAAGATGAGGAAGAAAGAAAAACAAAAAGAAAGAAAGAAAGAAAGAAAGAAAGAAAAAAATGGAAAGTATGTTCAATGACGATAATAGAAGGGGGCATCAAAGAAGAAAAAGAAATACACACATAACTTTCAACACGTCACAAAAGAAACAGCAGAATATATGCATATAAAAGGAAAGAAAATGAACAAAGACCCAGGAAACGTAATTCTTTGCAACTCTATTTAGTTATTGAAATAGACATGGCTACTGACCCTCCCAGACGGGCTGTGAGTTCTATTTTTGGTGTCACAGTTACACATAACATACGTAGTGCCCAGAATTTCAGAGGACAACAAGGAATTTCAGGGCTTTTCTATGCTTAAGCACAGTGAAAGTACTTAATTCCATCTCCTTCGACATTACTGAAGACCCCTCTTTGTGCCAGTCATCCTGTACTGGGAATGCGTGGGGGAGTTCACAGGCTCTGTTCACAAGGAGCTCTGGACTTAATGGGCAGAGAAACACGTACACAGCTAATTGCCATACAAGATAAGTGCTCTACTAGTGGACTTATACTACGCTGTGGGAACACAGGGGAAGGAGTAATTAATTTTCTCTGAAGGTGGGGAGAGGATGCATAAATCCGAGGAAGCCATGGGTCACGATCTTTACATTTAATAATGTCTATTCCTTGTCAAAGATTTAATTTTGAGGCTCATTCCCTCATCCCACACAACCCTTACCTTCACGCTTCCAAATTCCATATAGAAGTAAACAAGCTGCAAAGCATACTTTTCTATCATTTAAAAAAAAAAAAAAAAACTCCTGACATACAATATTTAAGCCCAAGAGCTGTTGTTTCAAATATCTAAGTGTTTGGTTGAATGAAAAAGCACAACTAGTTTGCTCGGTTTGGATCGCTATGACCCTGAAGATAAGAAGAGAACGTATCACAAGCAGGTGTGATAAACATCCCCTCGAGTGTGGTAGACTTGAAATTATCCTCTCTTGTTTTATGATTTCAAATACCTGATTTCAGAAGAACTCTCTTCATAATAGTATTTCTTAACACATATTGAAAAGCACATTAATCTGGGCAGCTGTTTGTGACGACATTTCTAGAGACTGTGGACAAACAACTGAAAGCAAACAAAGAGGGCGCTCTGGTATATTAGCCTTGGATGGGCTCCGCTCCAGTTCTCTAGCAAGCAGCATTAACTTCTGGACAAGACTCGTGATTTACTAGGCATTTGGCCTGATGCTATCAACAGAAGCATTACCAACTGCCACATGAGGTATTAACGTTGAACACCATTATCTGACCTCCTCAAACCTAACCGTTTCAGGCCAAACTATGGGTTACAATAAAGAAAAGGGATTTTCATAATCAGTAAGCAACTCATTAATCCTCCGCAATGTTGTTTAAAACCTATCCTATAAACACAACCAGGTTACTGACCTGTGGTCAAAACATTTTGGTTGAAGTATTGACTAACATAAATGAATTGGATTTTCACCATTAATTTTCATCAAATTAACGGAGAACTAACAAGGCAGTATCTTTCTCGGAGGCATTGGCTGTCCGACATAAAGCTTTATACGAAGTTTCTGAACTGGAAGTTAGACCGAGGCTCTGCAGATTCAAAACTTTGCTTTCTATGAGGAGAAAAACATAGCTTCCATGCAGTAAACTTCATGGTAGGTGATTTCATAGTAGTCAGCTTGTTTACAAGCCACTCAGTGATGTTTTCAGAGAAAATGTTACCTACAAAACATCAACTTCTACTTGTGGAGCCACAAAGTACACTCTGCTATTATTCTCTGCTATTAATCAATGGAGTCAAAATAAAGAAGTGGCCCTAAGGGGAAAGAACACCAGCTTAACCCTTATTTGTCGAAGAGTATTTATGAGTGGATACTGAAAACGAACTTGTAGCTATGTAGAGGGCAAGCAAGAAAGCAACCCAGGAGCTGGGGCCATACGGTGTAAGGAGTAGATAGACTCGTGGGAAGACACTAAAGATAAATTTGGCCAATTCTGTAATTGTGTCCTAATCCAGACAGCAGCAACACATTTACTATGGTAAAACTCGTAGTCTGTCATGTTCAGGATGTGGAGTAAACATACCCTGAAGGCTAAAACACCTGTCACTATCACTCATTCAAAGCCAATCACTATTCTAGATATCGAAGACATTCAGATAAATAATATATAATCTCTGGTTTTGAGATGCCTAAGAGTCTAGCATGGAACACAGGTACATAAAATATTAAAGAATATCATGATGGATAAACACTCAAAGTGGAACAAAATTGTAGAGTACCATTTAAAGCATGGATATTGCATTTTTTTTAAAGCACAGTACTTTGCACACCGTAGGAATTTAAAGGAAACTACTTTTCTTTTTCTTCCATACAATGTGCCATCAGATGCTGCCAGTAGCTTTCATTACGTTGGGTGAAAGTTACTTTACCGCTTTGGTGCTCACAACTTCCTGGTCTATAAAACACGAGGTTTATATACATGGTCTCTAAAGTCCCACCTTTAGATCTGGACACCATACGAGAAAAGTAACTTTAAAAGGTGAGGAGAGAACGAAAAACATGGGATATGATATGGAGATCCATGAAGCAATGTTCAGTATCCGAGAATTAGAGTAGTATGTACAAAGTGAGTAAATACGTTTCACAAGGAAGACAAGGATGTTCAGGGTAAGAAAAGAATCCCAGTGCAGTTTTTGTGAACAGGTTGAAAAAATTTATAAAGATTAACGTGTAGGTTAAGAAGAATCTATGTTCCTCATGGCTCCTTAAGGAAGATCAGTTTTCAGATACAGCTGAAGAGAGGGACCCTGGGACCAGGGGTCAAACAGTGCTTGAGTCGTACAGTCATGTGCTGACTTTAGTTAAGTCTTGAGCATGCCTACCACATACCAGGTCCTATACTAGGTAAGTTCATATATAGTATGAAAATACTCAGAGGGGGCATAAGGAATACATATGTTTTTAGCAAGTTTAGTATCTCAGACATGAGAGAAATTTTTGTTTTAAAGAAACTAATGCTTACCAAGTTCGAACCAAACAGAAATACAACAGTTTATTAACTGGCAAGTGAAAAATGTCAAGGCTTAAAAATGTATTAAGAACTCTTAACACCAAGTATATATGGCAAGGCCTCCTTGCAATTCAGACTGAAAGAAGGAAGACACAGGACAATGTGTTTTCTTCTTAGATGATCTGATGGATTACTGAAAAGCTAAATGCTGTACGTTTTAGAGAACAGCAATTGGAAATTCGTTCTTTCCCCTAAAGGTCTGACTACTTTGTAAACAAACAAACCAAAAACTTAAGCAACATGGGAAATGAGGACATCTGTTAACAACTAGTCCTAACTTTTATAGGATGCTACAGGAGAAGAGTTGAGGGGAGGGGTGGGGCAGGGTGGAGAACAGATAAAGGATACAAATGCAGCTATTGCTTAAATCAGGGATTGTGGAAAAGGCATCCAGAGTGCACATTAAGTATCTAAATAGCTGTCTGTCCCCGCTGATTCTGGGAGCTCCTTGAGGACAAGGACTTTAATGCATTTCTCTCTGTATCCCCAGACGCTGCTGTGGTCCCTGGCATGAAGGAGGCCATCAAACAGTGTCTGCTGTATTAATGAACTGTGTGCCCTTTCTTTCCTCCCTTTTCCCCTTTCCCTTCCTTGCAAAGCTTGCAAAACGTGCTGGTAACTTGTTTTCTAGAACTTCCTGAGAGGAACAATGCAGGTTAGAACTAAAATAGCAGAATCTCTTTACATAATCACTGAATGGAACTAAGACTCTAATCTGATTATAAATACCTATCTCACAAACTCAATTACTAAAGTATCAATTCCCATGGGTCTGGTGAGTCTACCATCCAGCTCCTTCTCCATAAAATAATACAAAACACTATCAAATGTTATACTAAATTCCCCCAGGTATCCTTCAAATGGCATAAAAAACACAGAAAACAAGTGTGCGTGGGCTCTCCCACCCTGCCTTGCCTCCATGCCCCACCTCTCTCTCTCTCTCTCTCTCTCTCTCTCTCCTTCTCTCTCTCACTCACCACTTAGAATGGCCATCATCAAGAAGAAAGAGATAAATGTTGGTGAGGATGTGGAGAAGTAGGAACCCTTCTGCACTATTGGTGGGAACGTACATTGGTACAGCCACTATGAAAGACAGTATGGCAGTTCCCCCCAAAATTAAAAACAGAACCACCATATATATGAGTTAGTAATCCCACTTCGGGGTATTTAGCCAAAGAAAAACACTAATTTGAAAAGGTATACGCATCCCCATGTTCACTGCAACATTATTTACAATAGCCCAAGATACTCAAACAACCCAAGTGTCCATCAATAGATGAATGGATAAAAAAAAATGTAGTGAAAATATATATAATGGAGTGTTATTAAGCCACGAAAAAGGAAGACATTCTGTCATTTGCAACAACATGGATATCCTTTTGAACTCATTAGGCTAAATGAGAGATGTCAGCCAGACGAGCACTGTGTGGTATCACTTATGTGTGAAATTTTAAAAAGTCAAACATGTGAAAACAGAGAATAAAATGGCAGTTGCCAGGGGATAGGAGATGGGGAGGACCAAAGAGATGTCGTTTAAGGGTACAAACTTTCAACAAGTAGTAAATAGACTCTAGAGATGAAACGCACAGTACCTTGAGGATAGACAACAGTATTGTATTATAATCATGAGACTTGTTAAGACACTAGAACTTAATTATTCCAACTACTAAAAAGAAAGGATAATGATGTAATGTGACAGAGGTGCTAATTATCACTACAACTGCAACCATATTACAATATGTAAATGTATCAAATTAATGTGTCATACACCTTAAGTTTATCCAATGTTATATACCAAATAAATTTCAATTAAAAAAAAAAAAGAAAGAAAGAACTCTGGGCTCACCACAGCTGGCTGGCTTGCAAGTAAGGTTCTTAGAAATCTCTTTTTAAAAAATAAACTTTCAAAAATGTTTCCACTGAGAAACATTCATTGTGCAATCAGTAATTTAATTGGCAAAGACACCAAATTCGTCAGGTTCAGGAAAGAAAAATGAGGCTTCCCTACACAAAGGATTCTGACAAACACAACAAAGGAGGGCTCTAGTAACTTGAATTCCTTCTCAAAGAAATGAATTCAAAGTAAACGCCACCAACAAACTGAAGATTGAATTAAATGTCGTCACATAATAAACAAGATGACAGGGTGCACTAAACAAACAAGGTTTACAAGGTGTACAGGAAGTATAGAGAGCCATGTAATTTACACATCTGGATACCTCCGCAGTTAAAATATGCCTAGATTGCTTCAGATTCTGTGTCCCCCTCTGTCTCTGCCCCTCCTCCACTTGTGCTCTCTCTCAAAAATAAACAATAAATTTTTTTTTTAAAAAAAGGGGGTGCCTGGGTGGCTCAGTCAGTTAAGCATCCAACTTCAGATCAGGTCATGATCTCACGGTTCGTGGGTTCGAGCCCCACGTCAGGCTCTGTGCTGGCAGCTCGGAGCCTAGAGCCTGCTTCGGATTTTGAGTCTCCCTCTCTCTCTGCCCCTCCCCAACTTGGGTGGGCTCTCTCTCTCTCGCTCTCTCTCTCTCTCTCTCAAAAATAAATAAACATTAAATTTTTTTTTAAAAAATATGCCTAGATGTTAAATCCATCTCTAATGTCAAAATAGTAGCTATCTGGCTCTGGTGACTGAGAGGGAGCTAAGAACCTTAAAGCCTCCCTAAAATTTTGCCGTCAAAAGTATCCCAAGTTAGTCCACCTCTCTGGAGTTTTTCTTGAAACTGACCACTGTTGTGAAGATGAGGCAGTACAGAGAACTTTCTCCCGGAGTGGCTGCCTGCGATGTATCAGCACACCTTCCACTCTAGGGAGGGCCCACCAGTCACCAGGGCTCTCCTTTGTCCATCCCCTTAGGAGGGAAATTGCAAAGCAATCTTGGACTTGTCTCTTTCATCCAGTCGATCCACAAGCCCTGTTGATTCTGCTCTCTTACATCCATTATTTCCCTTCCTCTCTGAGTCTGGTCCTTATCACATGAAGGCAGTATAGTCTCCTTGCTTCAATCTCTTTCCCTACCAACCACACACACTCTCACACACACGCACACTCACACACACGTGTGTGCACACAGCCATTCGATTACTCCTACCTAAAAACTGCTTTCATTTTATTTCCCAGCTTTAAAAAATGATTTCCTACTATCTACATGTTACATAAAATGTATCCACTTGGCATTCATAAATCTCCATAATTGTTTTTCAAATCCCTTTCACTCTACAATGCAATGGTCATTTATTTTAACCAAACTGCCCTTCTGCTTCTAAAATATAACTTGAGCTTTTCAGCTTGTCCATACGAGCTTCTTTCCGTCATTTTCTTCCTCCTACTTCAACCTGCCCAGCAAATCTTCCAATAGAGCAGCGTCATTCTCAAATGACCCTGAGTTCAAATCCTGCCTCCACCACTGCCTAATCATAGGTCAGTGAAATCAAGTTACTCAATCTCAACAGTTTCCATACCCTGCCCATAAAATGATGAAACACTGCCTGCCCCACAGAGTTAAGAAGATGGTTGAATGAGGTAACACAATGCCTAGTACATGATCATAATTTTCTTCACTTAAGGCAGAAACTAAATTCCTTTAAATCTTCTTTAGACCCACCACTATACCACATCTATATGATCAATATGATAATCACTCATGGACTCTCTAATTAACCAGAGACAAACATCATTTAGAAAGAGAAGCTAGGGGCACCTGGGTGGTCAGTAAAGCATCTGACTCTTGATCTCGGCTCAGGTTACAATCTTATGGTCCGTGAGATCAAGCCCTACGTCAGGCTCCTCGCTGACAGGGCAGAATCTGTTTGGGATTCTCTCCCTCCCTCCCTCTCTGCCCCTCCCCCACTTGTGCATGTATGCGCATGTGTTCGCTTGTGTGCTCTCTCTCTCAAAATAAATAAATAAACTTAAAAAACAGAACAAAAAAAAAGGAGCTAAAAAGGAGAGGAAATCATTCAAGCTCTGGAGTCTGCCAAGTTCTGTTCAATCAAGCAAGTCATGGTCATTGCTCTTTCTTGTAGCCATCCTCCTGGGCCAAAGCCAAGCACAGTTGACCTTGGGTTTGAAATGCACCAGTCCACTTATACCGGATTTTTTTTTTTTATAAATACAGTAATATAAATGTATTTCCTCTTATGATTTTCTTAAAAAACACTTTCTTTTCTCTAGCTTACTTTATCAAAGAATATAGTATATAATACATATAACATACGAAAATCAACTGGTTATGTTATCAGTAAGGCTTCCAATCGACACTAGGCTATTGGTAGTTAAGTTTTGGGAACACCAAAAGTTACACACGGATTTTCGACTCTACAGAGGGTGATGTCAGTGCCCCTAGCTCCCGTGTTGTTCAAGAGTCAACTGTAGCTATTTTTATATGTCTGAGAGCAATTTACATGGCATAAAATATCTTAACACTGTGCCTTACCATAATAAGTCTTGAAAGCTAAAAAATAAAAGATTTCCACAGTTTCAATATTATAATCAAATCCTAGAAACAGCCACATCAGCGTGACAATTTTCAATTGATATTTGCTGTTTTAAAACACACACACACACACACACACACACACACACGCGCGCGCGCACACACACAGAGTGACCATAAAAATAAGAAACAGAACACTGAAAGAATTAAAGAAAAATATAAAAAGGGAAAAGGACAATTATACCCTTTTAGCTGTATGGGTTGGGGACAGAGCAGAGGGGATTGAGGAAAAATGTAATTTATTTGTTGCCTTCTCAGCAAACCAAAAGCTTAACGTTATACGATAGGCTCTTTCTCTGATTTTTCATTCTATCAAACATGTGAATGCATAATATTATGGTGGTATTTTAAATGCTTGATTGTTGGTATTCGCATTTGTTTCTTAGTCTAAGAATTTCTAGAAATAGTGAAAGAATTCAGAAATTCTCAATAATTAATACCATCATTAAACTGTGTATTAAATTAATGATAAAATAACATCAAGAATTAATATCTTTACGGGGGGGGATGTTTTAGAGAAGAACGGAGAATAGAGACATAAAGAAAACATAATGTTTTACCAAAGCAAACATGGAGTAAATGCTGAGACTGAACTTTGATAAATCTCTGGCATTTTATATGAAACACAAAAAATATTATAGTGCAGTAATCCTGGAAGAACTTAAATAAGGAAGTATAAAACAATATGATCAACATCTTAACCCATTATTTAATCACTGATGAAATTTGTATTATAATAATCTCAACTTTAGGACAAAATGGAGTTTGAAGGGCATCATAATTTGGCAAAATTATTCACATCTTCCACCTTCCACAATAAACACTGATTCACACACACAATTTATTCCTAAGGCTGTTAGGGATATGTACATAGAATGCATAATTGTGAAGGGAGTCAGTGATGAAAATTAATGCCTTTTAGGAAATAAATTGTTTTTTAAAAATATAAAGTTCAAATATAATCACCTGTGACTGTTCTATTTCTGCTTTGTTTAACTTGATTCCAAGGATTTCAGCAGCAACTTTCTGAAAACACAGGAAGACCTACATAACAAAAATAGGTTTAAATGATTTAAAACAGGCATGCTTAAGTTCCTTCAAATAAATTGAATTTTCTAAAAAATGATAAACAGCAAGAATTGCAAAAATATGATGTACCAGGTTATTCCAAAAATAGCTTTGTCAAATACACTAACATTTTAAGAGTAATATTTTTTTTTAATATTGAATCATAATTTGAAAATCATACAATTCACTAAATTGATCTAAACATAAAGTGGCGCCTGGGTGGCTCAGTCAGTTAAGCGTCCGACTTCAGCTCAGGTCATGATCTCGCGGTTCGTGAGTTCAAGCCCCGTGTCGGGCTCTGTGCTAATGACTCAGAGCCTGGAGCCTGTTTCAGATTCTGTGTTTTCCTCTCTCTCTGACCCTCCCCCATTCATGCTCTGTCTCTCTCTGTCTCAAAAATAAATAAACGTTAAAAAAAAAAAGATTTTAAACATAAAGACATTTATCCCTAAAAATTTTAATTTTTAAGATTTTAACATGAAACAATTAATTATAGATACCACATTAAAAACAAAACAAACAAAAACTACTAGTATAACAAACTCCTAGAAGTCCTGGAGAAGATGAAAATAAATTAGCCTATACTTCAGTACCCAGGTTTTTCACTGCCAATTCTGTATCCATTTTTGGTCTAGGTTTAGCCTATCTCAAAAGGTCTTACTTTCCAACCCTTTAATAATCTTTGTGGCTCTCATGGATTTCAATAAATCCTCCGTATATCTTGAGCAAAACAACTTAGTGATGTCCACTGTATTTTATCAGTGCAGAGTAAAAGAACAGTAAACTGTTATCACTAAACAGAAATCAACAGTACTTTTCTATAAATAGCCTTTCATACATATGTGACTTATAATGGGCCCACTATGATTCCTAGGGCTCCAATCGCACACTGACTATGATGTATAACTTGTCTTGCTTCATAAGTGTCTTATCATATTCTTACTCCTACTTATCTCATGATTGCTTACTGAATATTTATTGCAACAAATTTAATTTTGATTTCTAATAAAAAAAAGATATACATATACCCAACAGGCATATGTTGTTTACATCCTAAAAAGCATTATGCATTATAGTCTGATGGTCAACAGTCAAGGAAAACAAGGAAGCTGGTGTGTTGGAATGGAGACAAAGAGAGGGTTTGTGGAAGAAAATGAGCAAAGAGATGAAGGCAATACAAATCACAAGATCTGGCAGGCTATGGAGGACTTTGGCTTTTACTCTGAGTTAAATGGAAGCCATGGGAAGATGGCCTGATGTGACTTCTATTTTAATGCAGTCAATCTGATGGTTGTATTGAGTATTCTCACTGTAGAAGATCAAGGGTACAAAAAGAGAAGCCAGCAAGGACACTGATGTAAGAGATGATGGCAGCTTGAAACGAAGTGGCAGCAAGGAGAGGGTAAAAAATAGTTACCAAATCCTGCACATATCACGAAAGTAGAGCCAACAGGACTTGGCAAAGGACAGATGTGGGGCGTGGGATGCAAAAGAAAGACAGGAGTTGAGACTGATTCTAAAATTTTCTCGGCCTTGGCAACAGTAGAAGATCTGCCGTTTATTGAACTGGGGAAGACAATGAGGGATTTTAGGAGGGACTATCAAGAGTTCAGTTCTGAACCTGAATTAAGTTAGGGCTGCTTATTAGACATCTAAGTGGAGGTGCTGAGCAGACAATTGGATATATGAGTCTTGAGTTTAGGGAAGAGGTCTGGTCAAAGCCCTGAGCCTAAATGAGATGACCAAGGAAGTAAGTTTAGAAAATGATACCCAAGGACTGAGCCCTAGGGCACTCCAATATTCAGAAGTTGGAGAGAAAAGGAATCAGCAAAATGAAATGAAAGAGAGTAGCTAGCAAGGGAAGAGGAGAACCAGGAGGGGCAGTATCCTGGAAGGTAATGAGGAAAGTATTTCAAAGAAGAGAGAGTGATCAGCTATTTTACATGCCACAACTAAGTCCAGTAAGATGAGGACTAAGAACTGATCACCGCATTAAGCAAAAAGGAGGTCACTGGTGACTTTAATAACAGTAGTGTGCATCAAATACTGGGGGCAAAAGTCCAACCGCAACTGTTCAAGAGAAACTGCAAAGAGAGAACTGGGAGCTACTCTTTCAAAACATCCCACTGAAACCAGGGGAAAGAAAGAAAGCTAGAGCTCGAGAAGGATGTGGGCTCCACAGTTCCTTGTCTTTAAGATAAGAGAAGTCATAATATTTGATATGCAGATAGAATAATCCAATAGACAGAAAACAAGCAATGATGTAGGAAGAAGAGAGAACTGCTGAGCAATGTTCTTCACTAGGCAAGGAGAAATGGGACTAACACACACTGAGCCTGGGAGCACAGAAGGTCTCCCACAGTAATCGTAGAGAAGACAGGAAATATGGGAACAGAGGCAGCAAACATGGCAAGTAGGGGTAACTGTGGCAAGAGTATGCAGCTGTCTTCTGTTGGCTTCAAATTCCTTATAAACTAGGAAAAAAGGCCATCAGCAGAGAGAATGGAGGAGGAAATGCTGAAGATCTGAGGAGAGAAGAGAAGTGATAAAAACAGTCAACAGCTCATCCTAGGTGAGCAGCAGAGACATGGCCTAGGGACACGTGGCATAATTACTGGGCAGCATTAAGGGCCTACCTCAGGTTGATGAGTATGAATTTTGAGTGAAACAGCTAGCATGCCTCTGTTCAAATACTTGGGTACGGCCACAAAACAGTGGGGGCTTGCTTTAAACCAGAGTGAAGACTTAGCCAAGTGAGTCTGATACTCTCAAAGTGGGGAAATGGAATTAAGGGCATGTGCACGACATAATTTTGATTGCACCTGAGATTTAAGTTAGGAAAAGAGGAAAATGAGAACATGACAGGAGGTGAGGAACATTAAAAATATGTTCAGATCAGGGTCTATAGGTCCTGCCCAGACTGCAGATTGACTGGATTAGGGCAGTCAGGGGTATGAGCTGGAAAGATGGGAGGGTGGTCAGTGATTAGGACGTCTGACACTGAGACAGAGATAACAAAAGAGCTGCAGTGATTTGTAATGACAGAGCATGGGAGCCAGTGGCTGAGGTGGAGTGGAGGACAAAGAACATGAAATCACCGAGGATTATGACCAAGGTAGTATTAGAGAAAAGTACAGTAAATTAGGAGTGCAACTCCTCAAGCGACGAGGGGAATAACCTCTAGATGGAGAGGACTACAAGTGTCAAAGTGATTCCATAAGAACAAATGACTTCAAAGTTGCATTGAAAAAGAAAATAATGAGGATTTTTAGTGGTGGCTCAACATAAGTACACAAAAAGTACTGAGTGGTTAAACACAAACTAAAATACTGGAAGTTAAAATAATTCTAAAATGACAAAAGACTCCAAGGAAGATAAATGAGAGTAGAAGCCCAGCCCATAGATAGACTTACCAAGGAGTACTGATTTTTGTATATTTTTAAGTGGCATGTGTGGGTATGTGCTGATGTTTGCATTATCTTGGGGAAAAGGGTTCTGATAATAATCAGAAAATAAATACATAATGAAATCTTTAAAAGTTTAACCTTGATAAATCAAAGAAATTAAAATAGGAAAATACTTTTTTTTTTTTGCCTACCAAATTGACAAAGATTTAAAAGTAAATACATAAATCCTGAATGCTAAAAAATAGTGCCATGATATGGCACTCATACAAATGTTGGTGGTAGTATGGATTATTAAATCTATTTAGTAATATTAAGTGACATGGCAAAACTTTCGGCATATAAATTTTTAAATAAAAGTAAAACGCAAAATTATTTCTACATTATGATCTTAATTTTTTAAATAAACATTTAGTGCAGTTCAAAACGCTGGAGTGTCACCGCTTGGGTTTACAAATCCTATCCCCACCACTCATTAGCTGTGCACCCTGGACCCCATTACATCATCTCTCCAGGACTCATCCTTAGCACAGAGATAGCGAGAGAATGAGAGAACCACAGTGCGGTCACGAAGCAAGCATCCAGTGAGTTCAATTCGCTAGCAGCAACAGCAGTAATGTTGAGTATTTGTGCGCATCAGAAAAAGAAAACTATAAGGAATCATATGAGGTTGTGAGTGGTCACCTCTGGATGCTGAGATAATGTATGATTTATACGTTCTTTTTCTTTTCTTATGTTCTTTTTAACTCTCATATTTTTAAATTCCCTAACATATCCATAAAATTACGTTAAATGAATTGCAAATGTAATACAGACCAATTAAACATTATATCTATTTTATATCTTCAACAGGAATCAATTTGTTCCAAAAGTTATGTCTGGGAAGTATACTTCCTATGAATATTAGTAATAAACAAAAGATCACTTATAATATGCAGTATTCATTATTTTACTTACAGAGTCTCCTGTCTTTGCTGAGACAAAGTGGCTACTAAAACCATTTTCCTGGCAAAACCGTAAATGTTTATCAGGTTTTACTGTTCGCATATGCTCCAAATCAACTAGAAAAGTGAACAAAAACAAACAGAACAAAACTCAGTATCAGAGTCAATCAATACATTGTTAACAAGTTTAACTGTGACTTACTTTCCAATATTATATCCCAGCTTAGACACTATCTGTGTAACCTTGAGCAATTTCTTTAACCTCTTTATGCTTGAGTCTATAAATCTAAAAACGGAGAATAACAAATAGACCTCCCTCATATAGAGTTATTTGAGAATGACTCCATGAACATTGCACAATGACCAGTACATGAAAAGTGCTCAAAAAATGGAAAGTACTCATTCCTATTATCTACAGCCTCAGGCACACTGATGAGACACGAAAAAGATCTCATCTTGGCATCACATGTTTAAACACAATGATTACAGTGGACTGTTGAACATCATGGGTTTGAACTTACACGTGGACTTCTACTGTATAGTACTCTAAATGTATTTTCTCTTCCTTATGACTTGCTTGATAGCATTCTTTTCTCTACCTCACTTTACTGAAAGAATATATAATACATATAGCGAATAAAAAATGTGTTCATTGGGGCGCCTGGGTGGCGCAGTCGGTTAAGCGTCCGACTTCAGCCAGGTCACGATCTCGCAGTCCGTGAGTTCGAGCCCCGCGTCAGGCTCTGGGCTGATGGCTCAGAGCCTGGAGCCTGTTTCCGATTCTGTGTCTCCCTCTCTCTCTGCCCCTCCCCCGTTCATGCTCTGTCTCTCTCTGTCCCAAAAATAAATAAACGTTGAAAAAAAAAATTAAAAAAAAAAATGTGTTCATTGACAGTTTATGTTATCAGTAAGTCTTCCGGTCAATAGCAGGCTGTTAGTGGTTATGTTTTGGGGAAGCCAAAAGTTATACATAGATTTTTGACTATGCGAGGGATGGGCACACCTAACCCCCATGTTGTTCAAAGGTCACTGTAATTGAAAGCAAGATGCACTTCCCCAAGCATATTTAGTTTGAAACAACTTAATTACCTTAATAAGTACAATAGTTCTATAATCCCTAGAAACTTTAATGTTAACACAAATACAAAATTAATTTTGTGCCAAAAGATAACAATATTTTGTTGCATGTTTACTTTATTTATAGCCACAGTTTGATTCACAAAGATACAGCTCAGTTGCTTTCCAAATCTAAAGTGTACATTTTGAAAGTAATGGGCAAGCGAATATTTCCTTGAAAGTTGTAGGTACTTTAAAGCAAAGCACGGTACCAAAGCCAATACTGGCTTTATCCAGCACAGTCTATATTTTCAAATGTGATCCTTTATTGAACAGTTTCTCCTTTTACAACACTACAGACCCTATAAGGGTGTTGACTCAATGCCGTCAAATTATAAGGCAAATATATTCACAGGATTTAAGGACAACTAGGCTCTTTGAGTCAATATAGGAAAAAAAAACTTAAACTGATTTCCTGAGGAAGGGACCCAACTGACTTGTAAAAACTTGTAAATTTGCAAATCTACTAAGCCTACATAATAGTGGCAATTGATTATCAACTAAAAAATGCTCTCATACTACATAAAAGGCTTTATTTAATATTATATCGAAGGTCTTTAGTTTGTAGGCTCAACAGATCTTTCTCTAGGAGATTTCTGATCTAGTGGGGGATTTCTGAGTCCCATTTACACTGCTTAGCTTGGATAATGTGGAGCTTTTTTCCTTTCTGGCCACAAGTGCTGTTCCTTAAACATCACTGAGACCTTATTTACAAGAACAAGCCAAAAAATGTCCAGATACCACAGGCATCAATTTGTAGAAGACTAAAATACTGAGCTATTAGCACTGACATTTATACATCTAGTTTATCATAATATTGAGGCTAAAATGCTTTCCTAATGCAACATGAGTAAGAACAAATCATGTCACTAAGAAAATTACCCAATGAAATCACTGTCCAATTAAAAAGAAACAAACATGAAGTTTGTCACTTAATGTGTGTGTGCATTTGTCTTTTCAAATGGAATAGTCTATCAGTGTTCTGTTTTTTCTTTCTCTTTCTTCTTCCCTACCACCTGCCCCCCAACTCCCTAACTACCACTTACATTTATCTATAGCATTGGGGAATTAACCACCCAAGTACGAATTTTTTTCCTAATAAAGATACTAAAGAAACTAGTACTGTCACTGGTCAACTGAAAACAGCAGCAACATTTATCCAACAAACATTTATTGAGCACCTATTATATACCAAGCACTGTGGGAGGCAGTGAGAACCCAAAGATAAAAACATATAAGCCATGGGGCGCCTGGGTGACTCAGTCAGTTAACTGTCTAACTTCGGCTCAGATCATGATCTCACGGCTCACAAGTTTGAGTCCCACATCGGGCTCTGTGCTGACAGCTCAGAGCCTGGAGCCTGCTTCGGATTCGTGTCTCCCTCTCTCTCTGCCCCTTTCTCTTTCTCTCTCTCTCTCTCTCTCTCTCTCTCTCTCTCTCTCTCTCTCTCTCTCAAAAATAAACATTAAAAATAAAAAAGAAAGAAAAGACAAAAAGAAAACTATACAATCCAGGTCCTAAAAAAGCCACCACCCTACTTTAAGAACATAAAAGACCATCAGAAACGTTATTTTAAATAACTGAGAGTCTGACAAAGGAGACAGCAGATCAAGAAAAGGCCCTCACAGAACTTCACCACAAAGTTTCCCTCTGTTCTGTTAGAATTTAGTGGGCAACCCTGAAGAGGACACAGTTACTAGAATACTTAATTCTAAATAACCCAGAAATGTACACCCTGAAGATAAAGTTATGGTGAGACAACGCTAAAATCTTTCCTTTCTTCACTTTTAAGAGCATCCTTAAGATTATTATCCAGTAGTCATCTATCATACATGCGATAATACTCTCACTGCTACCGTTTAATTTCTTTTATGTCCTTCAGTGAGCTACATCATCTTTCCAGTTCTCACATTTTTGAAAATGGAATAAAAATTTCCTAATAACAGTAATACATACTCATTTCCCAAACATTCTGGCATATATCCTTCCAATATCTAAGCAACTGAAGGACAAAGGCATTCACATCATACATACGTGCAATTCCTTTCACCTCAACCACACTACAACTCTGCTTAAACATGGGCTTAACAATCCTTTTTTTTTTTTTTTAATTTTTTAAATGTTTACTTTTGAAGGAGAGAGAGACAGAGTGTGAGCAGGGGAGGGGCAGAGAGAGAGGGAGACACAGAATCCGAAGCAGGCTCCAGACTCCAAGCTGTGAGCACAGAGCCCGACACAGGGCTTGAACCCACAAACCGTGAGATCAGGCCCTGAGCCAAAGTTGGATGCTCAACCGAATGAGCCACCCAGGCTCCCCTGGGCTTAACAATTTCTAAGGACAGCCACTTTATTGATCATTCATTCATTTGGTTATATAGGAGTGCCTATTATGGCCAGGCACTGTCCTGGGTGCTGGGGACCCAAGGAGCTTACATTTTAGTAAAGGCAAGAGACTGACAAATAAAATAACATAGTATGGCAACTGCTAACAGATCTTATGGAGAAAAATAAAGGGCACAGGAGGGGAAGTACTATTTTAAACAGGTAAGCCAAAGACCTTCAGAAGGCTAAGGGGCAAGGAAATCTGGGAAAAGCCTTCCAAGCAGAAGAAACTGTAAGGGCAACGGCATTAAAGGAAGATTATGCATAGCAGTAAAAGAAAAGCCAGGAGGCCAGAGTGGCTGAAATGAGTTAACAAGAAAGGGAAACAGTAGGGAATGAGGTTTAAAAAGCTAGGAACCAGATCACAAAGGGTGTGCAGGTCACGTTTTGTAAGGTTAATATGGGCTGCTCTGCAGAGAATAAACTACAGAGTCACATGTAAAGCAGAGAAGCCACTGAGGAAGCTACTGTAAAAATATAAGAAAACAAACAAACAAACAAACAAACAAAACCACCAGGAAAGAAAGCAGAGCCAAGAGAGACTGGGTTGCAGAGATTGTACGTATTTTTTAAGTCCCTGGATCACACCACACCTGAACACAGCATAGTTATTGGGTTTTTCAGTTATGTAAGGCAATAAAATTCCCTCTAATCTTGTCCTATATATATATATATATATATATATATATATATATATATATACACATATGAAAGAGAAGATGGTACTTTGGACAATACTCTAGTTGGTAGCAGTAGAGATGATAAAAAGTAGGGCAGATTCTCAATATATTTTTGGAATAAAAAGTAAATACAAAATACTAATGGATTTGATGTGGGATGTGAGAGATTCTGAGAAATCACTTGCAGATAGTAACCTGGATTTAAAATGAGACACAGTATATTACAGGTCTTATTCCAGCCACATTCAGCTACATGGGTGGAGGTGCATTCAAGCAGAGAAATTACTTACTAATTAAACAGAGAAACTGTACCACATACAATTACTGCAAAGAAGGCCAGGTAAATTGAGGACAGTAAACGTAAGGAAGTGATTATTTCGATGAAGCATGAAATCCAAGTTGGGTAAAGAGAGGTTCAGGAAATTGAAAACTGTTAAGATGTAATTGATAACTGATGTTAAGGTTTTGTGTGGGTCGAAAATTTACTGGAGTTGAGTTACTAAAGAAGCTGAGTTGGAAAGACAGGAGATAATGGACAGATTGGGGTATACGAAATTAATATCAATACTATGGGGAAAGCTCAGAAACTGTTAATGACGAGGTCTTCAGAATAACTCTGTTGGTGTCGATCGGGGGCAAGATGACTGGAGGTAAAGGATTCATGGAACATGAGAGACCGAGGACAGTCCATATGGGTACTGAAACTACCAAGAATGGTGACAGTAACAGCAATGGTGTGACTGTAATCCAGGAGAAATTTCTCTGAGAAATTCAAGGAATGATTCAGGCAGGGGTTGGCTGATAAGGCCAACAAATACAAGTAGCAAGAGGTATAATCACATGGCTTGATATTCAAATCTAAGGGTTTTAGGGAAGACAAAGGAGAATGGTCTGAAAAGAGGCATACGAACAAGGCCACCTATCCCACCTCCAGCCCTTACTGATAAGGTAGATAATGGGTCTTTAGGTATTGGGTCCTGAATCATTAGTTAACTGAGCTAACAACTCAAGACCCAATCTTGAATCTAAAGTTGTCACTTCATCCTTCATTTGGCCCTAATTCCAATGGAATACTAACTCCATAAGTTGATGTGATGGTTCAAAATTTATCCACGTGGGTAACTTTCAGGATAAAGTGGCCTGTATATGAGGATACAGAGACCGATTTTATGAGTAACAAGAAGTAAATGATGTTTAATAAACAATTACTCTAATAAGTCACATCACATCAAATATCATCATAAAGAGTTATTACAAAAAATTATTCATACACCAGTAGATGATCTTTGTTACTATTTTATTGATCTGGAGTGATATATTACATATAAGAACTACTCTCATACAAGAAATAACTTTTCTGAAATTCTCAATTGTTTGCACTAAGGCAAATATAGGGGAGAAAAAAAAAAAACTATGGTTCTTCAAAAATTCACTGATTTACCTCAAGAAGTAAGACATGGTAAGTAAAGAATGCAGTCTCCAAAGCCAGACTGCCTAGGTTTGATTTCCTATTCTATTACCACTTGTGGAATTTTGAACAAATCAATCCCTTTATCTCAGTTTTCTCACCTATAAGAGGAGGCAATAACAATACCTACCTCATAATGTTACTGTGATAGATAAAATAAGGAAATACGTATAAAGCACATGCAGCACTGATTGGTACATGGAAAGGCGCATACTATGTGACTGGCACATACTCAGTAAGTATTAGTGTATTATGGTCTGTCTATCCATTCATTTATTCGTGAATTATTTACTCAGCACCTTGTAAGTGCTATAACTGCTAGGCAGGCTAAGAGAAACACATGTAGACAGATATTATACAATGGAATTCTGAGACCAAGAGAACAATAGTGGTCTGTATAAGACAAGGTACAGCAAGAGAAAAGAGAAATGAAATTTCTAGAATTGCTCAGAGGGCTAGGAAAGATGTCACAGAGAAGATGATGCTTCAGTTGCCTCCTAAACTATGAGGGGAAAAAACAATCACACAACCCTGGGGATAGAGAGGATGAACATTCCTTAACAACATCAGCAAAAAAAAAAAAAAAAAAAAAAAAAATGTGCATGAGCATCTGGAAGAACCTGGCTTCCAAGAACTGGTGAAATCAGCAGGGCTGGGACATGAGGGTCCTGTATGGGGTGCTAAGGAGTTCATACACATATAGGTTCCATCTACACAGCCACATTTTCGCCCATCTTACCTTATGTATTCCAGTCCACCTGAGCAAAACTATAGGCACAAAAAGGAAATCCCTCTGGGTGACATATATTAGCAAACCCTCATCTTTCCCCTGTTGGGTTCAAAGCACTTCCATTCACTATACAGTGACAACTCCTTGCTTCCAAATTCAGAGACCATTCAAAAGAAAATTACAAAT
The DNA here is from genome assembly GCF_018350175.1 of Felis catus. NCBI lineage: Eukaryota > Metazoa > Chordata > Mammalia > Carnivora > Felidae > Felis > Felis catus. Next base: position 195,588,526 of record NC_058371.1, on the reverse strand, counting down.
GATAAAAAAGGGTGCACTCCTACAGATTTGATGAATATGGCATTTTTTTTCCGTTTAGCCAGCTTGTATATGGAAATAGTTACCATTATCTGTAACTTTCAAAATAGAAGGTGGCAAGTGTTACACGTGTGCAGCTGATGATTCTTCCTCCCCAAAGTTGTAACAATCCTACATTAATCAACCTACAGATGACTCACTGGGGGAGGAGGAGCAGATGGGGAGTGACAGGAGCCAAGAGAGTAATGATGACAGTTTCATACGATGGCTATAGGAGACCTCTTTCATCTGAGACATAAAGGATGAGAACAAGCCAATCAGGCTAAGAGGAGGCTGGAGGAGAGAAATGTTGCAGTCACTGGAACTAGGACAAAACCAAACAGAGGAAAATGACTGTGTACAACTGAGGAAAACCAAGAAACATAATGATCAAGAGTGGGGACATGTGGCATGTGTAACAAGAGGATAGGAGCCAAATTCAGCAACATGAAGCCCTTGCAGGGTCATAGCCCATGACACGATGTGATCTTGTGTTCTGAAAAAATTACTTGGATAGAAAAGATGAGGAGAAAGGATGGGAGGGCAAAAACAGAGAGAAACCATTCTACGAGACTCCAGAAACAATCTAAACTCCGTTTCAAAATCTGCAAAACACTCGGACCTGGTAACACTCCTGGCAAATAGGTAAAGCACTCATCTAACTCACACATAAAAGAACCAAGGCTCACAGTGACTTAACCACAGACCCAATGCTAGCTGTCAGTAGCACCAGAATTAGAACCAAGCCATTCAATGTCTTGCAAAGAAGAATGAACATCAGCCTTGGGGATGATGTTTCCTTATTTTATCTAACATCAACCTAACAGAGATTTAGTTAAAAGAATATAGATATACAAACTTTAAATTCTCATCATTATAAAAAAGTAAACTATTAAATACCTGGTTACTACTTATTAGTACTTTAAAAGTATTCATTACTAACAGTAAATCATAAAATTGAGCCCATCAACATTATAAACTAAGATACTCTTTGCCTTAGCACTTGATTATACAAAGTCTTTTACAAAGTACTTGCAGCTGTACAAATTGTGAAATTACATAATGTTTAAAAATGATCCATCATGATTAGCCCAAATATGACAAGTAAAATACCTTTAGTAATGTACTAAATTTCATTTACATGTGCTTAAAATATGTATATATTTTGACTTCTAAAACACACACACTAATATTAATTAGCCAAGTATATGAGAACTTCTCTTTGTAAGTCCTATTTGTTTACTGGCATTCAGGCATCCTTATTCAGGACCTCCACTACATCTACCAATAGGATTACTGATATAATGAACAGAGCAGTCTTCAAAGTTACAGTACCAAATGTAATAAATAGCTTCAAAACTAGGTATATTAAAAAAACCATATCAAATGTATAATAATCAGAGCTACTGATAAGAGACTAAGTGATGAAAAATTTTAAGATTTTTAAAATCTAAAAAACATAATACTATTTTTTTTATTTTGGTCTGAAACTTTACAATATTCCTATTTTCCTAATATTCATTTTTAAACATGATATAAAAACATATTCTATAATGAATATGACTTTTTCATCCAAGCCAGAATGTATTACTACAGGTTTTTACAAAAAGGGAAAGCGCTCTACGATGCTAATTATTATTGTCTAGATAGATGCTAAATATTAATGTCTATTCCCTATCAGTGGAAAGAAAGCATTAAAAGGATAAACTGGTTTTGCCCCTCAGTTCATATATGATGGCAGAAACAGAATATTCTCCGTGAAATGACTGTAAAATATGTTGCTGTCTAACTTAAAGAAGTAAAAGCAAAATAGAAACACAGCACTTGTACAGATTTTCACAGTAATTTTTAGGGTATCAAGGAAACATCTAGAGTGTTGATCTGGTTATACTCAATTCAAACAAACTACTTGTCACATTAACTACCTCCAGGAAGTTACTCCAAACACAAAATAAACTGTTTATGCCCCTACTCAGATAGATAACATGACAGATTGTTATTAGTTGAAGACAGATGAAATACATTAATTTGATTGTGAGCATGTGTTTAATTTTACCCTGCCATGTACACTCTCTAATGCTGTCTTTCTCTGATGACACAGTAAATCATACTGTATTAGAAGAATTGCTAATGCCACAAAATAAAAAATTACCAGAACTTGACTTTGTAGATTCTTAAACCAACCTTCTTAAAAAAACATAACTGCCTGGAAATCACTGTGTTCCACAGATAAAGAAAAAAGGTGTCATCAAAGAAACTACTTTAGCTTCTAGTATAAAGACCTCAACGCAGTTTACCATTTTTCCTGTACACTAGATGTTTTATATGTGTGTATATATATGTATGTGTGTGTGTGTGTGTGTGTGTGTGTGTATACTAGTTTTTATATTTATTTATCAAATGTCTCTTCCTTTCTTTTCCATTTTCTACTGTGTTTTAAGTGTTTAACCTTATCAATGTGTATAAGCACTTTCTTTGATAAGGACATTTGCCAAATTTGTTCCAAACATTCCCCTCAAGTTAGGATTTTCCTTTCAATTGTTTCATGATGCTTTAGAAACACAGAAATTCGGACTTCATGAAATCAAATACACTGAGATGGCAAACTCATTACTTAATTACTTAAGACCTGCTAATTTGGTTCTTTTGTTATGTGCAGCTAAAAACAAAAGCAGATGAGCACAGGAAAGCACAGAACACAAGAGCCACTGACAAAGTAGGTGTTGAATAAAGACAAAAACATTTTTAAGCTCTTAAAAGAAATACAAAGTATCAACTGTGTCTAAAATAATACGCAGTGGACCCTCGAAGGACTGAGTTTGAGCTGCATGCGTCCACTTGCATGTTGGCCTTTCTTTTTTCTTTTTTGAGTTCCAGTCCCACTTCCTTTTTATTTAAATAACCAAAGCCACTGCCTTGGCACAGCAGAGGGAGGCTGGGCTGGAGTAAGAGGTGGCAGTAAGTAGTATGACCTATGGGGGGCAGGGGGGGGGATGGGGGAGGGGTGGTGGAAGGGAAGCAGTGCCTGAGTCACACTGCGCTCCCCACACGGGTGCCCCACACCCCTCCGTCAGGTTCGGCAGTCCCGGCTGTGGTATTAGGGGCACCAGAGAGGAGACATCAGGTAATGATGTCTCACCAAGTCCCAGAGACCTTGGGGATGGGGGCTAAGTCAGCTCTGGCCAGTGGCAGAGCCAGGGCATCCCAGTCAGGGGTCACGGGGCCTGGGCTGCAGTGGCAGCTAAGGTTTGTCCCGCAATGTTGAAGACACCAGAAGCTAAGCCTTGCCAGGCGTCTCAGCGCTGGCACCTGTTCGGCAGTACAAGGAGCGGACCTGCCTGCACAGCACACTTCCCAGGACAGTGATGCCGGTGAAGAACATCAGATGACAAAACCACAAACAACAGCAAGGAAAAGATTAGGACGAAGGTAATAGATGCCTCCAGAGCTAGAAAGAGGATTGATAAAGACACTTCGTGGGCCTCTGGGGTGCTTGGCAATACAATGCTCTGTCTCCCAACCCGGGAATGGCTCTTCTCTCATCTGTACGTAGATTTTACATATTCTTATGTACGTAGATCTCACTATATAAAACTTCCTATTAAAATGATAATCATGACAGTCTTTTCCTCAAACCTATTTTTTCATATGATCATAAAGAAGGTTCATTGCTGCAAAAAAACTGACAGTTTTCATAGTTTTTCCCAAGGACCTTTATCAATCCTTTATCAAAGCCTATTCTTTTGACCTATATGCGCCATGAGTCCTGTGGATTTTCTCTTCAATTATTTACCACCTGACTCTGCCAGAGCCTCATTTGTTACCTACTTTGCTTCTAATAATCCTGCAACACGTTCACAGATTCTCTCTATTGTTACAGAATTTGCCTAATCCCTTTGCATTGCATTTGTATTGTAGTCACATACGTATCACAAAGCAAGGTATAAGAATTCTGAAGTGATAATGAACATGAACTCCGTGGAGTCACGAGACCAACACCAACAGCAGCCGGAATCAACAGGACAGGAGGGAGTATGTGAGAACTCATATTATTTCCTCAATTTATTTAGCTTCATTAGATCACCTAAATTCTTTCTGGCGATAGATAATGGATAACTATTTCTCCTCTAACTTCATGCTAAAATGAAATAATAGGTCGAAATGAGAACACGGCACCACAGAGTAAGTAAATCTTTCTACATCTGTGGCTGTCTACAACTTACTGTTGCTTTCTAGAACATGTGTGCATAAATCATGAAGATTAGCATTAGCCCATATGCCAAAAGCCTAAGGGAACTGGGAAATTAATTCACGTTTTAAACATTCTCCATAGGAATTCTCACTAGGGAATCGCATACCTGCACAGAACTATATAGGTTTGTTTGCAAAATTCTGCATGATATATATGTAATAGATAGGTATAATAGACACAGTAAGGTCCAAGTTCACTTATGCCTTTCATACACAGACTTGCATGGGACAAAAAAAAAAAAGTGTACCTGTCTTGCCTAGATACCAGCATACCCTGGGATCTTGCAAAGAACAGAAGCCACAGTGAGAATTGCCTCAACTGGCAATGACACTATGGTTATCCAATTCTTCTTTATATTTTCCAATTCCCCACCACAGACTAGATCTACTGAGAGAGGCGCAATGAAAGAACATCATTTCAAATAACAACAAAAAGGAAACAGTAAAAGAACAGAGAGCAGTAGGAGCAGCTGACATACACACAGCAGCGCAGTTTTCCACGTGCTTTACTCCTATATCGTATCTATTCATCCTCACAGCTACCGTCATTGACAGATGAAACAACTGAGGCACGGAAAGGGTTTAGGACTTCTGGAAGGACACACATCTAGCGAGGAGGGGAGCCAGAATTCCACCCCAAGGCAATCGAGCTCCAGAGTCTGCGTTCTCAACTCCCGTACAACTTGCCCTTCACACATGTAGTGTTCCGAGACGGTCTGTTTCTCATACCACGTCATTTCAGGCATGGTATCCCAAGTCGAACAGTCCACTTGCTTTCACCGCCACAGAGGACACCTCTGGACGGACACAACTTAGAGATCTTTCCGCCCGCTGATGGACACGCAAGCTTCTCCCAGTTGCTGGCTATTACCAACAACGAAGCACTGTGATCATTCACAGTACACGTCACCTGACACACATGGGAAGCAGTCTAAGATACACGGCAGAGTAAAACTGTTGAATCATAGTCTACGAATGTTCACTGCTTCTCGGCCTTTTGGCTAAGACCAAGCATCGTCTATGAATGTTCTTCACAGATTAACGCCAAGTCATTTTCAAAGCGATTGTACCAACTTATAATCCACCCAGTAATGAGTATGAATTCTTATAGATTCATATTATGTCTCCATCACTGTTATTCTGAGGCTTCTTGATCTGTACCTCATTTCTTACCTGTGGTCCTATTTTGCATTTCCTTCTTAGTGATGAGACTGCACTTATTTTCACCTCTTTGGGTCATTTGTCTTTCTTATTCTGTGAAATCCCTATTTCTGTTTCATTTCCATTTATCTAGTGAGTTGTCTTTTCCTCATATATTTGTAAAGTATACTAACCTTTTGTCATTTACTTTTATTATAAATACCTTCTCCCAGTTTGTGGCTCATCTTTTGAATTCTCTAATGTGTCACCTGAGAGAAGCAAACGTGTTTATCTTATGTGGTTGATATATTCAATATTTAACTGCATCTTGGTTAAGAAACCCTTCTATGTACCAAGGTAAGAGAGAAATTCCTTTATTTTTTTTCTTCTAAAAAGTTGTGCCAGGGAACCTGGGTGGCTCAGTCAGTTCGACTCAGGTCATGATCTCACAGTTCGTGGGTTCGAGCCCTGCGTCAGGTTCTGTGCTGACAGCTCAGAGCCTGGAGCCTGCTTCGGATTCTGTGTCTACCTCTCTCTCTCTCTGCCCCTCCCCCATTGCACTCTGTCTGTCTCTCAAAAATGAATAAACATTAACAGAAGACCATGGGGGAGGGAAAGGGGGGAAAAAACTTACAGAGAGGTAAGGAGGCAAACCATACGAGACTCTCAATAACTGAGAATCTCTTAATAACTGAGAATAAACTGAGGGTTCATGGGGGGTGGGAGGTCAGGGAAAGTGGGTGATGGGCACTGAGGAGGGTGCCTGTTGGGATGAGCACTGGGTGTTGCATGGAAACCAATCTGACAATAAATTTCATATTAAAAAAAGAAGAAGAAAATTTAATAATAAATAAATAAATAAATAAATAAATAAATAAATAAATAAATAAACAGTTGTGCCATTAACATTTCATTCCAAGTGAACAGTTTTTTTGTGTATGGGAATAACATAGCGATCCATTTTCTTTTTCAAGTAAACAACTGTCCTAGGGCTACTTATTAAACACTCTACTCTTTCTCCAAGGTCTCCAAGACCATTTTCAAAATCACATCAAAGTTCCATTTACGTGAGCTTCGTTGCCAGTACCTCTATTGTGTTTCCTGGAATGAACTCCACATTGTCATTATTAAAAGCTACTTATAAAAAGTCTTGATCACTGGCAGGGCAAAGGTTCCTCACCTAATTCTGAAGCATAGTGACTATTCTTGGTCCTTTACTCTTCCACATACATTTTAGATTTGGCTTACTTAAACACCACACACACAAATACCATCTGACTTTTATTGAAATGATGCTGGATCAATAAATCAATTTGAGAAGAACTGACAATTTTATAATACTGAGACTTTGTATCCTTGAATTTTTCTTATTTGGGTCTTCTTTATGCTTATACACTGTTCTCAACACAGGGATTTTCTTTCTTTCTTTCTTTCTTTTTTTTTTTTTTTTAAGTTTATTTACATTTATTTTAAGAGAAAGAGCAAGCAAGGGAGGGGCAGAGAGAGAGAGGGAGAGAGAATCCCAAGCAGGCTCCACACTGTCAGAGTGACTCTCAACACAGGGATTTTCAACATAGTTAATCACATCTCAGAATTTGGTCATTTTGTTTCATTTTTAACCTGTACATCTTATATCTTTTTCTTACTGTTTTACAATAACCAGGACACCTTAAGAATGATGTTGAATACGAGAGTCGTAGGAGTAGACATTCTTGCCTTGTACTTGATCTCAGGAGGAAAGTATTCACCCTGTGACTACTAAGTATGATACTGACTACAGCTTTTCATAAGTTCCATTTACCAGGTTGAAGAAGTTCCTTCTCATTCCTAGTTTGCTCAGAGTTAAAACGGATGTTGAATTTTATCAAATGCTTTTTAGATATCTATTGAAATCATCAAACGGCTTTAAACTCCTTTAGCCTATTAATAGAGCAAATTATATTAATTGATTTTGAATACTGAATTAGCCTTGAATTTCCAGGATAAACCCCCACTTGGACATGACGTAGTATCTTTTTTATTCTGTATATTGCTAAATTCACTGTTAGTATCTTGTTAAAGATTTTATGTGTGTGCATCTGTGTTCATGAGGAATATTGGTCCGTAGTTTTCTTATAGTGTCTTTACGTGATTTCAGTACCAGATTAATGCTGCTGTTGTGAATAGGGAAGTGTTATATCTTCTTTGGTCTTCTGGAACACTTTATATACAACAGGTATTATTTCTTCCATACGTGTTGGTAGAATTCACAGGTAAAACCATCTGGGCTTGTAGTTTTCTTTGTGAGAACATTTTAAACTATGACTTCGATTTCTGCGGTATTCAGTTTACCTGTTTCTTCTCAAATGAACTCTGGGTGTTTGTATCTTTATAGGAATTTATTTAATCTAAGTAGCCAAATTTATGGAAATAAAATTTTTTCTTAATATTCTCTTATTCTCCTTATAATACCTGCAGGATGTGTAGTAAATTCTTCACTTTTGTTTCTGATATTGTCATTTGTGTCTTCTTTTTTTCATGTTCAGTTCGGTTAGAGGTTTATCTATTTTACTGCTCTGATTTCAAAGGACCAGTTTTTGGTTTCATAGATTTCTCTACTGCTTTGGATTTCTACTTTTGCCTTCACTTTTCCCTCTCTTCTGCTTGCTTTAGGCTTAATTTGCCCTTCATTTTCTAGTTTCTAAGGAGGAAGCTTAGATCACTGATTTTTTGAAAATTTTTTTTTCTTTTCGAATATAAGCATTTAACAATGCTAACAATTTCTCTCTAAACACTAACACTTTGCTGCATCCCATAAATTTTGATATGCAGTATTTTCATTTTTGCTAAATTCAAAATATTTAATTTTTTGTGACTTCTTCTTTGACCCATTGGTTACTTAGTGAGTTAATTTCTAAATATTTGGGGATATTACAAATATCTGTTACTGATTTCTAGTTTCATTCCATTATTGACAGTAAACACATTCAATTCTTTTAAATTTTTAAGACTTTTTTTTATAGGCCAAAATATAATGTCTTGTTCCGTGTGCGCTTGAAAGCAACGTTTACTCTGCCATTGTCAGATGGAATGTTCCATAAATGTCAATCACGCCAATCAGCTGGTCAATGTTGTTCATGTCGCTATGTCCTGACTGATTAATGGTGTATATGCCCTGTCAGTATTGAGAGGAGTGAGAAGTCTTGCCAGTAGTAAGAAATCTCAGCTGCAATGGTTCATTTGCCTATTTTTCTTTACTATCAGTTTTTGCTTTAAGTATTTTGAAGTTATGTTTGTGGGTTTATACACATTAAGGATTATGATTACTTTTTTGTGAAGTAACCCTCTGAATATTATGTAATATCTTTTTTTAATCCCTGAACTAAATTCCTTGTTATTAATTTTCTACTCCAACTTTCTTCTGATTAGTGTTTGCAGAATATATCTTTTTCATTCCTTTTGTTTTTAACCTGTCTATATCTTCATATTTAAAGCGGGTTTCTTACAGATAGCATATAAGTGGTCCTTGTGTCTTTATCCATTTTGAATATCTTTATATTTTAATTTCTGTATTTAGACAAGGTTTTGGCAAACTTTTCTCTGTTCAGTGTCAGACAGTAAATATATTAGAGTTTGTGGGTCATACGTTCTTCATAGCAACTACTCAGCTCTGCCTTTGTGGTGAAAATAACAGCCACAAACACAGTAAAATATGAGTGTGGCTCTCTTCCAATAAAACTATTAATGGTCGATTTTCATATAATTTTCGGAATATCATTCTTTTGATGTTTTTCCAACCATTTAAAAATATAAAAAACATTCTTAGCTAGTGGCCATACAAAAAGAGGATATGGGCCATAGTTGGCTGACCCCTGCTCTACACTACTGGTCAAATCACTCTTCTGTAGCTCTCAGGAGAAAATCTAAACTCCTTAAAACATTATCTCTGTTTCTCAACTCTCCTTGCCTTACACCCTAACTTCCAGCTGGGACATATGTAAATTTCCCTTATATTTCAGACTGTTTCTTAGCTTCTAAAGTCCTGGACTGGTCTTTCTTGGCCTTCTCTGTATGGTACATTCCTTAAGGGATGAGACATACCCCTTAAGATTCTGTTTACGTATTTACTTCTGCTGTAAAGTGCCCCTGTGTGCCAAGCACATCACTCTAGGACAACACTATCATATGGCTCCTCCACCATTGTGCTTGGTACAGCAAAGGCATGAATGAATGGATACTTTTAAATGTAAGCAGAAATTGAATGTGTGCAAATACTTACAATAATAACAGTCAAATTCTAACACACAATTGTTTTTAATGGTCATCAGCATGTGTTTTAACCAAACTGATTTTAGAAAAAAAAATTTAATTCTCATAAAAGCTGAAAGCATTTTCTTAATTATAAAATGTCCCTTTGACTTTGATATTAAACTATGACAAACTCTCAGAAGGTGGTGCTAGCCCAAATGTCAATAAGCAAGAATACAGATAATTCCTAACAGAAAGCTTCCTTTGAAAGAGGAAAATTTCACTCCCGAACCTAAGATTAAATGTAAAATTTAATCAATTCGTATAAATTCTTACATACAGAATAGTGATCAGTAATTTTTAATGCTTAAAAAAAAGAGATCCCGAAGAAACAAGGAGCTTAACTGCAAACCTAGAAAACACTAATCTCCACTGACAAAGAATTCAGTCCAGTCTCAATATATTGGTGGATCAAGGTGCAACTCTATGGCTATATGTAGCAGTGGTGAGGAAGAAGACGGAATAAAAAACGAAACAAAATTATACAATCATTTTGGTGTTCAATTTTAAATCAAAAAATACGTTTTTAAACTGAAACTAAAACGGGCAAATGCAGTTGATAAGTTTTAACAACACTCACTTGTTTTTTGTTTTCAGACATCTGCCATTTTGGGGTTTTTTTTGTTACGACTGAACAGACCACTTCTACTTTTTGGCTAGTCCCAAATTACAGAAAAATTCTAAAGTAGCATTTAATAAACACTCCTGAAGATTCTTAAAACTCTACATTCAGGTATTCATTTTCAAAAAATTTATCATTTTTGTGTAGAAAATCTGTGTCTCCTAATAAAAATGTAAACCCATATTTGAGAAGTCAATGCTTGTATTGGAAGATTCAGTGAAAGTCTTCTGGCTGAGGAGGAAACAAACCACCTAGGCAAAATCTCAAATCTAAGACTATCTGACTTAAAACTATCAGTCTTTCTTTTATTGGGGTATGTAACTAAATGATACATCCTAACATTAAAATACATTCAAACAGGGGCGCCTGGGTGGCTCAGGTCATGATCTCACAGTTCGTGACTTCGAGCCCTGCATCAGGCTCTGTGCTGAGAGCTCGGAGCCTGGAGCCTACTTCGTATTCTGTGTCTCCCTCTCTCTCTATTCCACCTCCACTCACTCTCTTTCTCTCTCCCTCTCAAAAATACATAAACATTAAAAAAATTAAAATAATATGGGGTGCCTGGGTGGCTCAGTCAGTGTCTGACTTAGGCTCAGGTTATGCATGATCTCACAGTTCATGAGTTCGAGCCCCGCATCAGGCTCTGTGCTGACAGCTCAGAGCCTGGAGCCTGCTTCGGATTCTGTGTCTTCCTCTCTCTCTGTTCCTCCCCTGTGCGCTCTCTCTCTCTCTCTCTCTCTCTCTAAAAAAATAAATAAAGATTTTTTAAAAATTAAAATAATAAAAATAAATAAAAGACATTCAAATACATACAAATATAGCACAGGGTACTTCTTATTCAAAATTAAACCCTAGAGGGGTGCCTAGCTGGTTCAGTCAGTGGAGCATTCAACTCTTGATCTTGGGGTTGTAAATTTGAGCCCCATGTTGGGTGTAGAGATTATTTAAAAAAAATTTTTTTAATCTTAAAAAAAAACATAAATCTCAGAAATATCTCTCATGGGTGCAATATGTTCTATGAAGCTGAAACAATAAACACACGTGTTTACACCCAAAAGAGGCAAAAGAAAGCTGTCAGCCTATATGAATTATACTGTAAGTTAGAGATTACAGAAAATCCAACTGAAAACTACAGTGTATCTTTAGATAGGTAACTTTACTTATGTTAATGAATCATCTGATTCTGAGACTATCAAAAAACAGACTTCTTTTATTTTTTTATTTATTATTTTTTTTAACATTTATTTATTTTTGGGACAGAGAGAGACAGAGCATGAATGGGGGAGGGGCAGAGAGAGAGGGAGACACAGAATCGGAAACAGGCTCCAGGCTCTGAGCCATCAGCCCAGAGCCTGATGGGGGGCTCAAACTCATGGACCGCGAGATCGTGACCTGGCTGAAGTCGGACGCTTAAATGACTGTGCCACCCAGGCCCCCCAAAACAGACTTCTTTTAAAAGAAAAACTTTTAATAAGAAAAGCTGACAGCCTTCCTTCTAATTACATATCAGTAATGCAACCAGTATTTATGGATAAAATTCTGAGATTTCTTAATGAATATTGTAATCATGGGAGAGCAATGAAAAGGAAACTACTGAACTCTGATTCCCCTTTTTCAGAATACTCACTATTTCAAAAATAAATGAAGATTACACCTTGAGAATTTAGAATGAATAAGCATTAAAGCTTTTTAGGTGAGAGAACCTAATAAGAATTTTCCATTCCTCTTTCCATTCCTCTTATCACTTTCTCAGTTTACTGGGATCTATTATTCATTTAAGTTGGACTCTTGATTCACTGTCTCTCTTATAATAGTGAACATTATAAAAGTCATGGTTCTTGAATTCAGAAATAATCACAAAGAAATAATCATAAATAGAAAAATAAGTAACCTACAAGGCATCCAATCAGTAAAAATTTTAGGTAGCTCTTCAAAACACAGCTTTAAAAAACAGGTCTGCATTCAAGAAAAATACATAGGTTTAAAACCGTCAGTGAAAAAATACATATACAGAAAGAGATTGAAAGAATACATGCACATATTAATAAGCGGTCGGTTCTGTTAGGTAGAATTATGAGTGATATTTTTTTTTGTCTTCATAGGTTTCTGCATTTTCCACATTTTCTAAATCGAGTATGTAATGATAATTTTTTTTTAATTTTTATTTTTTTTAGCATTTATTCATTTTTTGAGAGGCAGAGAGAGACAGTATGAGCGGGGAAAGGACAGAGAGAGAGGGGGACACAGAATCCAAAGCAGGTTCCAGGCTCTAAGCTGTCAGCACAGAACCTGACGCGGGGCTCGAACTCGTGAACAGTGAGATCATGACCTGAGCTGAAGTCAGACGCTTAACCAACTCGAGCCACCGAGGAATGATCATTCTTTACTTTAAAATCCTACAAAATATCTGTTACATAGTAATTGTAGAATAACTCTAGAATAACACTATAACAATACCTTAGAATACATTACACAGTGACATATATTAAATACTCCACTATGCTAAAACTTCAATATGAGACATAAATGTACGGAAAAATGAGTTTTTAAATAAGTATATCAATGGCATCTTTGGCATCAATGGCACTGTAAGAAGTTATGAAGTTACTCCACTAATATTTAATAATATATTTTATTAAAATTTAATAATATTTTCAGATCTCCCCGTTTGGAATTAATTCATTCAATAATTATTTACTACATTGTCTTTTAAATGTGTCTTGGAAAAAAATAAAGCATTACAATAAGATCTCACGTGGGGCAAAAGTGGCATCAATTAATTTGAGTGGTCAGAAACAATTCTATTGCCAACAAAAAAGTCAACCTCAAAAGTCAAAACATTCAACCTCTGATACTAAATAATCATGCTAAAAAAAAAGATATGCAAGCCAATTCCAATGAAGAATCAATCACATGTCACTGAAAGCTGTTCAAACTTTAAAGTTGCCAAAAAGAAAACTTTATGCTGATCATCACATCACATCACATTATATGGCTATAGCATAATGCAAAGCTATGTCTGAATGTCAGTTGTCAAACATCTTTCATTATGCCTCTGCCACACAGAGCTGATTTAAAGTGACACTTGTGTCTCACTCTAGACCCTTTAAATGTGAGGACTTCTTTGGGTTTTTTGTACCTTCCCCAGCTTAATGTTTTTGTTACATGAGTCTTTTTGGTAAAAAAGACTTCAACTATGTTTAAAATATGCCTGTTGGGGCGCCTGGGTGGCTCAGTTGGTTGAGTGTCTGACTTCGGCTCAGGTCATGATCTCACAGTTCGTGAGTTCGAACCCCGCGTCGAGCTCTGTGCTGACAGCTTGGAGCCTGGAGCCTGCTTCAGATTCTGTGTCTCCCTCTCTCTCTGCCCTTCCCGTGCTCATGCTCTCTCTCTCTCTCTCCATCAAAAATAAACACTAAAAATTTTTTTAAATAAAATAAAAAATAAAATAAAATATGCCTGTTAAATGTTTTTAAAACCAGCCCTTAAGCACAATAAGGATTTTTTAATCCAAACTGTTATTTAAGGCTCAAAGTACCATTGATATGCCAGATGAAATATTAAAAATGAGAATACATAGCAGTATTTTTAAAAAATAAGGAAAAGGTGCCAAGAGTAGAAGAGAAAAAAAATTCCTGGAAGATAAAATGAGCTGGTAGAAACAACTCTCTAAGTACGGGATCTAATATAAAAGGTTTCTATATGAATCCTAGAACAGGTAAAGTGTATCAATCAGGGTTGGATCAAAGAGGCAGAACCGGTCTGGTGATAAAGAAGAAGTGTTTGTTGTAGGAGTTAGACCTTGGGTGCAGAAGCTTTTGGAGCAGTAGGTGCAGTATGCTGCCTCTGCATCTAATCTTGAGCCTGAAGTCACTACAGGTCAGCCAGACCAGCAGTCAGCAAGGGAACTGGATAAGAAGAGGAGCAAAGACAAATTGGAACCTGTGAGGATGAGCTAGAACCGATAAACACAAGAACAAACTGGAACCAGAGCGCCTGGGTGGCTCAGCGGGTTAGGCGTTCGACTTCAGCTCAGGCATGATCTCACAGTTCATGAGTTTGAGCCCTGCGTCGGGCTCTGTGCTGACACCTCAGAGCCTGGAGCCTGCTTTGGACTCTGTCTCCCTCTCTGTACCCCTCCCCTGCTTGAGCTCTGTCTCAATCTCTCTCTCTCAAAAACGAATAAACATTAAAAAAAGAAAAAAAGAGAAAGAGAGAAAGAAAGAAAGAAAAAGAGAGAAAGAAAAAGAGAGAGAGAAAGAAAGAGAGAGAGAGAAAGAAAACCATGTGCAATCCTATACCTACAACATGAGCAAACAAATCAGGAACACTACACTGTAAGAGAGCTGACACAGTGCCTGGTACTCAGCACCGACCCTACGAGAGGCAAAAAGCATGCAGCATGCCTGTCACTTCCTGTGCAAAATGTAACCAGTACTATCCAAAACAAAACACGGAAGGAAATTTGGGGGAACGTTTTCAGGTCAGCCAAGGTGACCACCAGAGAGAAAAAACAGATCAGTAACTCCACATAACCTCAAATTTTACAAAGATATAAAGAGTGAAAGACAGCTATACAGATTGGGAAATCAGTGGTAAATCGGTGCAAAGAAATTCCTCAACTTCAAAATGGACGGGGGGTGTCTCAGCTATTGCTTGCCTGTATATCTAAATTAAATTAAGCCTGACCTTTCAACATCCTACCAATACACTATGTTCAGGATGAAATATACTGCAAGCCCTGAGATCTGTCCTCACATTCATAACAACTGCTAAGAAAATCCAAATTGGCTTTCATCATACATTTTAAAACCCGGATCAGCTACTAATACCATTCAATTCTAGCTACACATTTAAATAGGAAGAAGCAAGCATCTATAGATCGTAAGGAATCGAAAACATGAATGTGAGGCCACAGAGCTATTGGCTCTCAAGAAAGAGTCAATTAAAAAAATGAACAACAATGCAAAAAATAAAACATGCAAGCATCCTGTCCTTCTCATCTCCAGTCTCTTCCTGTTTGCCTTCTGGGGGCTGCTGCTACTAATTCTGCTTCTTTCATTTCTGCATCATGGTAGAATTAAATTTTTTTCATTTCACTGTCATTAAATCTCACCACCAAAAAAAAAAAAAAAAAAGGAATTCTAAGTAATGATATATACAATGAAATGTTTAGGTTTAAAGAGCACCGTCTGCAACTTATTTTACAATGCATCAAAATGTAGCTGAACTGCTAGACTGATAGAGGGATGGACAGATGGACAGATATGTGGTAAAGCAAAACCAGCAAGACAGTCATTGTAAACTCTACATCAGGGGTCAGTAAACTATAGCCGGTGGGCCGCATGTGGTCTGCCACCTGTTTATGTTATGGCCCATGAGCTAATGACATGGTTGTACATTTTTTAAAGGTTGAAAATAAATGAATAACTCATGACATGAATGTGAAGTATGAAATACAAATTTCAGCATCTATAAGGTTTGATTGGAACACAACCACACACATTCATTTACATATCATCCGTGGCTGGTTTTGCCCTACAATGGGCTAGTTGAACACTTGTAACAAACACTGCATGGCTTGCAAAGGCTAAAATATCTACTATCTGGATCTTTTCCTTTTTTTAAATTTTTTAATGTTTATTTATTTTTGAGAAAGAGAGAAAGGGACAGAGCTTAAGCAGGGGAGGGGCAGAGAGAGAGGGAGACACAGAATCAGAAGCAGGTTCCAGACCCTGAGCTGTCAGCATAGAGCCTGATGCAGGGCCCAAACCCACAAACTGTGAGATCATGACCTGAGCTGAATTCGGAGGCTTAACCAAACTGAGTCACCCAGGTGCCCCTATCTAGATCTTTTAAAAAAAAAGCTTGGGGCACCTGGGTGGCTCAGGTGGTTAAGTGTCCGACTTCAGCTCAGGTCATGATCTCACAGTTCATGAGTTCAAGCCCCATGTGGGCTCTGTGCTGACAGCTCAGAGCCTGGAGCCTGCTTTGACTTCTGTGTCTCCCTCTCTCTCTACCCCTCCCCCACTCACATTCTGTCTCTCTCTCTCTCTCTCCCCTAAAATCTCTCTTTTTTTTTAATTTTACTAACCCTTGCTCTAGACAGTAAGTATACAAGTGTTTACTGAAAACTTCTCTCAACTTCTCTGTGTTTAAAAATTTGTATAACAATGCTAAAAAAATAAAATAATAAAATCAGTCTTTTAACTGACTCTAAACTAATTCTACATTAGCCCACCAGGAGGGGAAGGGAGATTCCATCCTTTCTAAGTGCTGCAGTCAGCTTTTCTAAAACCTGCCCAGAAGAAAACTCATGTGCTTGGAGATGCAAACGGAGAGAAAACTAGTACCAAGACTCTAGTGTGAAGCCGAGAATCCTGAAGAGATGCCTTGTCCGTTAAAAGTGGGGAGAAACATTCTACCCACCAGCCAATGAAAATGTCAAGGCAGCCTGACATCATATGAAGTCTTAGGTCAAAGAAAGAAAAGTTAAGAGACATCCAGAAGAAATCAAAACCTTAGGGCTTCTTCCATTCTCCCCATCAGTTAAAGGCTGGTCGTTTCCAGGAGCTGCCATTAACAACGTAGCATAAACTAGGTGGCTTATATTAACACAACAGAAATTCATTCTCTCGCAATTCTGGAAGCTAGAGGTCAGAAATCAAAGTATTGGCAGGGCTGTGCTCCTTCTGAAGGCTACAGGGAACAACGGTGCCTTGCCTCTTCCTAGCTTCTTGAAGTTTCCAGCAAACCTTGGCATTCCCTGGCTTGCGGCTGCATCACTGCAAACTCTGAGTCCACCTCCACATGGCTTTCTTCCTCATTTGTCTCTGTCCAAACTTCTCTCTCCTTAAAAGGATACATCATTGGATTTAAAGTTAACTCTAATCAAAGTGTGACTCACCTTAACTTGATTACATCTGCAAAGATCCCGTTTCTACATAAGGTCACAGTCACAGGTACTGGAGGTCAGGATTTCAATATACCTTTTTGGAAGGAAACAGTTTAACCCACAACAAAGACTATGCTTCCTATTTCACTGAGAAACTGGAAACAGCCGAGACCTTCCACACACAAACATGGTATAAGAAATTGCCTATACTCCTGTTACTATGAATTGATAAACGGTCCATCCTCATACCTCAAGCCAAACATTTGCACCCTAAATCCTACCCCTTTTCAACCATCTAATGACATCACTCCAGCGATTCTAACCTCGCTGCCTTACATCAGTTCCACCTTATCACTTCATTTCTATCAGCATACAAACGTATTTCTCTCATCTGAAAAAACAAAAGCAAAAATAATTTTAAAACTCTTCACCATCCCCTACTTCTATTTCTCTGCTTTCTTAAAACTCCTCAGAAGAATAATCTAAACTTGTTGATTCCAATATGGCTTTTGTACAACACCATAATGATGGACAAATGTCACTGCATATTTTTCCAAACCCAGAGAAGGCATAATACCAAGAATGAATCACAGAGGGAACGACGGACTTTAAGTGATTATGATGTTTCAGTGTAGATTTATCAACTGTAACACATGTACCACTCTGGAGTGTGAAAAATGGGAGAAGCTAGCCGTGTACCTTCCCTTCAATTTTCCTGTGAATATTACTTACACTGCTCTAAAAAAATCAGTCTTAATGATATTTAAAAAAAAAAAAAAAAAAAGAGTATCAGTAAGCAGGCAGCTGATTCCGGAATTAAATAAGCTTCCGTGGATATTACTAAAACTAAAGACTGGGCGCCTGGGTGGCTCAGTTGGTTAAGTGCCCGACTTTTTATTTCAGCTCAGGTCATGATTTCACAGTTCATGGGATCAAGTTCCTGTGTCGGGCTCTGCGCTAACAGCATGGGGCCTGCTTAAGATTCTCCCTCCCTCCCTCCCTCCCTCCCTCCCTCTCTCTCTCTCTCTCTCTCTCTCTCTCTGCCCATCCTCCACTGCACTCTCTCTCAAAATAAATAAACTTAAAAACAATATGAAAAGCACTCAAGATCCTACATTAAAGCTGTTGGTGTGGAGGTTGCAGGGGGTGTATACACAGGCAACTGAGCAGGAGGAATTCTTAGAGAAAGCCAAATTTGATCCACATATATTTTTTTCAACATCTTGAATTTGGCATTATAGGAGGATCAATAGAAACTTCTTTTTCTTAAGGACTTTTGAGAGAGACAGAGAGAGAAAGAGAAAGTGAGCAGGGGAGGGGCAGAAAGAGAGGGGGACAGAGGATCCAAAGCGGGCTCCAGGCTGACAGTAGAGAGCCCAAAGCAGGGCTCAAACTCACACACCGTGAAACCATAACCTGAGCCAAAGTCAGACATTTAACTGACTGAGCCGTCCAGGTGCCCCAAATCAATAGAAATTTCTAACCTCTAGCAAAGTTCCTGGCTTTAATACATCCTGGAAGTTTTCTGGGTTTTGATTTTTTAATTTACCACATGTATACGAAGTTCTGTGGCAAGAAAAACGTAACAGTACAACAGTCATACTTTGGAGCTGAATCAATTCTAAACAATACATACATGACTATCCTCATAATGTTATCACTGTGAGATACTACTTTCCCCTTCCATTCCCACTCAACACCTACTTGTATTACAGTAGCGAAATAAATAAAAGAGAAAAGAATTTGGGGCACCTGAGTGACTCAGTCAATTAAGGGTCTGAGTTTGATTCAGGTAATGATCTCATGGTTTGTGAGTTTGAGCCCCGCATCAGGTCTGTAATGACAGCTTGGAGCCTGGAGCCTGCTTCAGATTCTGTGTCTCCTCCCTCTCCCCCTCCCTCCTTCTCTCTCTCTCTCCCTCTCTCTCTCTCTCTCTCTGTCTCTCACACACAAAAATAAGCAAACACTAAAATATTTTTTTTAATAAAGAACAAATTAAAACTTAGGTTAAAGGCAAGATTTGATTTCAAATGTCACACTGATAACTTTGGCTTAAGTTTCATGACTATCATATTACTATCAAATCTATTTTCTCTAGAGATTTAAACTTGAGATAATGTTCAAATTGAAGAGGACACAAATTTGCCCTGATTGCTGTTTCAACCTGGAGCCCCTCTCTTTGACATTCCCATCTTTTGAAAAAATTCCTGGGAGACTCCGCAAAGATTCAGTGCAAAGGCCTTAATGGGGAAGAGAGGACAGAGCAGAATTCATCCTCTTCTTCACCTCAGGTCACCATCTGGTCTCACCTAATCTCACAGGAATCCTGTGCAATTTAAGAAGCAACCTTGGGGAAGACTCTCTGAGGAGGAGAACCTGAAGTGAGGCCTCAATAGAATGAGAACCATGAGGAAAAAAACATAAGTGATGCCATAAAACCCCAAATGATATGTCATCCACATCTATGCCTTTTTTATTCCATAGTCTTCACATAGTACTGATCCTTTACCTTGATCTCCATGTAATATCCCACCTTCCCCTGACTGTCCATACTTCCAACCTTATTATTCCAACTTTCCTTGTAATTTTATGACCATATCTTGAAAACTATCAGGTCTTTAAGGATAGGGACCACACCTTAATCTTCTTGTATTCCCAGTATTTAGTATGATTCCTAGGCATAACAGGCCCTTAACAGATATTTGCTAAGTAAGCATATTACCATATTGCACTGCTGAGATGATACTCATGTTATTCAATAGTATTAGTCAAAATATTTGGCTGACCTTTAAAGTACTTAACTATTAGTCTTAGTAACCTTTACTCTAAAGAGTATCACTAACAAGAATATTTTTACCCTATGGGTAACAACATGTACTTCAGAGGTTTTGATTTTCAAGGCCACTTTCTTAAAAAAAAACATCAGTTTGTGTGGTTTTTTTAATCATCATCAACGCTGTCTTTCTCTTTACTTTCCATGAAATCAAGGTATGTACGGTGTAAGAAAACGGCTCAGCCTCATGACCCAAATGAGTGAAATTCCCTATAGATTGGTATTCTGAAATGAACTGATTTTTTTTTTTTAGTGGGGAGAGTGCAAGTGGAAGAGGGGCAGAGAGACGGGGACAGGATCTAAAGTGGGTTCTGTGCTCACAGGCTGACAGCAGGGAGTCCAAAGTGGAGCTCAAACTCATGAACCGCGAGATCATGACCTGAGCTGAAGCTGGATGCTTAACCAACTGAGCCACCCAGGTGCCCCTGAACTGATCTAGTTTTGAGTTTCTCTAATTATTTTTAATCTTGAAACTCTCTTCATAAAAAAAAAACCTAATATAAAACACTGGTAAGTATAATCTATGTTTTATTTGATATACAAATCTGAAAATACAAAACATTTTGAAGATATAAAATATTTGATGACTTTCTTAAAGTACTACTACTTCCAGTTACGACAGAATACTTGGGACGAGATTTTTCTCCTACCATAAACCACTAGAAAATTGGACAAAATACATTCAGCAGACACTGAACATCAGGCCGGATGACCCCTGAGAGATGAGATACAAATAAAGTGAGTTTACAGTCACTTTGACTTTCTGGACCATACAAAGGAAAGGGAGAACTGAAGTAAGCACCATCAGCTCACTGACGAGTGAAAACTGGGAACACAGTTCAAGTCAGCAGAAGCACCTGGGACTCTGCAACAGACTACCGAAAAGGACAATTCTACAAGGAGAAAAAGTCCAGAAATCTTTAGGAGAGTCTCTTTGAGCCTGTTCTGGACTAAGGTACATGTGTATAGGGCAAAATTCCATAAGGCTGGGCAAAGAAGAACCAGAAAGATTGCCAGAATGCACAGATCTAGATCTAGCAGATATTCAACTTCCAACCAACTACAGAGGATGGAACTCACTGAATACCCAGGGCATTAAGTAGAGAGCACAACAGGGGAGCACCTTAGGAATGGAACTAAGTTGGCCCTAGAGTACAGGGACTCTAACAAAGCTTAAAAACTCAAGCTACAAAAAATTTAAGTGCCTACCAAAGCACAAAAGAAGGTAATAAAATACAGCACTCAAAATTGTCCAAGCCCAATAAGTATTTATATAAAGAAACAAGAAAATCTGAGCAATACTAGGATAAAAGCCAGTCAGAGAAACAGATTCAGAAATGATAAAAATCATGGGGTTAATTAACAAGCACTAATGAAAAATTCACTAGAGAAGTTGAAGTCATAAAATAGCAGATTCAACAGAATAGCAGATTCCAGCAGGCAGGAAAAAGGAGTAACCTAAAGACAGGTCCATTGAGGCTATTCATAATCAAACTGGAATACAGAAAAACAAAAACTAAAACAAAAGAAAACAAAGAGATGATTGTCTCAACAGATACAGAAAAAGCATTTCATAAAATCCAACACTCTTTCATGATAAAAACACAACAGGGATATCTGCTCTCATCATTTCTGTTCAATGGAAATTCTAGCTGGGGCAATTAGACTAGAAAAGGAATTAAAAGGCATCCACGTTGGAAAGAAAAAAAGTAAAACTATCTCCACTTAGAGATGACGTGATCTTATGTGTTGAAAATCTTAAAGAATCCACACACACATAAAACTATTAGAAATAATAAACTAGCACAGCAAGGCTGTAGAATATAATATTCAAAAATCATCGCATTTCTATACACTGGCAATAAACAACCCAAAAATGAAATTAAGAAAACATTTCTACTTATAATAGTACAATAGCATTAAAAAGGATAAGATACTTAGGAATAAATTTAACAAAAGAAGTATAAATTTTACTCTCTGAAAACTGTAAAACATTGTTGAAAGAAATTAAAGAAAAACTAAATAAATGGAAAAACTTCCAATTTCATGGACTGGAAGACTTACTATGGTTAAAATGGCATTACTCCCCAAACTGACCTACAGATTCAACACAATATGTACCTAATTTCCAGCTGACTTCTTTGTAGCAAATGACAAGTAAATCCTAAAATTCATATGGAAATGCAAGGAACTCAGAATAGTCAAAACAATCTTGAAAAAGAAAAAAAAAATAGGAGGAATCACACTTCCTAATTTCAAACAAAGCTACAGTAATAACTCAGTGTGGTACTGGCACAAGGACAGACATACGGATCAATGAAATATAAATAAGAGTCCAGAAATAAACTCATACATCTTCAGTCAATTGACCATAACAAGTGCCAAGACCATTCAATGGGGAAAGAGTATGTCCAACAAACTATGCTGGAACATACACATATGCAAAAAAGAATAGACCTGGACTCCTATTCACAGAATACAAAAAAACTTATTCAAAATGGATGAAACACCTAACCTACAGAGTTAAAACTATAAAACTCTTAAAAGAAAGCAAAGATATAAATCTTCATGACCCTGGATAGGGCAACAATTGCTTAGATATAACACCTAAAGTGTAAGCAACCAAAGGGGGGGGGGAGATAAAACAGATTTCATCAAAGTTTAAAACTTCTGTGTATCAAATGGCATTAACAAGAAAATAAAAGGTAATCTGCAGAATCAAAGAAGGTATTTACAAATCATGTATCTGATAAGGGTATAATATCATATAAAGGACACTAACAACTCAATAATAAAAAGTCAACCGCAACAACTTCTTGCTAGACATGTCCCCAGAGGCAAGGGAAAATAAAAGCAGAAGTGAACTATCAGGACCCCATCAAGATAAAAAGCTTCTGCACAGCAAAGGAAACAACTGGCAAAACTAAAAGGCAAACAGATGGAATGGGAGAAGATATTTGCAAATGAAACATCAGAGAAAGGGATAGCATCCAAAATCTATAAAGAACTTAAACACAATACGCAAAAAACAAACAACCCAGTAAAGAAATAGGCAGAAGGCATGAATAGACACTTTTCCAAAGAAGACATCCAGATGGCTAACAGACACATAAAAAGATGCTCAACATCACTCATCATCAGGGAAATACAAATCAAAACCACGATAAGATACCACCTCACACCTGCCAGAATGGCTAACATTAACAATTCAGGGAACAACAGATGTTGGCGAGAATGCAGAGATAGGGGAACCCTTTTGCACTATTGGTGGGAATGCAAACTGGTAGAGCCATTCTGGAAAACAGTATGGAGATTCCTCAAAAGATTAAAACCAGGGCTACCCTATGACCCAACAACTGCACTACTAGGTATTTATCCAAAGGATACAAAAATGCTGATTCGAAGGGGAACATGCAACCCCAATGTTTACAGCAGCACTACCAACAATAGCCAAATTATGGAAGGAGCCCAAACATCCACTGACTGATGAATAAAGAAGGTGATATAATATAATATTTGTGTGTATGTAAATATTTACGTATGTATGTGTATATATGTGTGTGAATATATATTATATGTGTATATATGTGTATGAATATATATTTATGTGTATATATGTATGTGAATATATTATATATAATTATAATATATAACATATACGCATAAATACATAAATATACATACACATAAATATATAAATATATACATACAAATTTATATATACATGTAAATACATAAATATATACATACACACATAAATAAATAAATAAATAAATAAATAAATAAATAAATAAATAAATAAATTGAATACTACTTGGTGATCAAAAAGAATGAAATCTTGCCATATGCAGCAATGTGGCTGGAACTAGAGTGCATTATGCTAAGTGAAATAAGTCA
The DNA here is from genome assembly GCF_018350175.1 of Felis catus. Classification (NCBI taxonomy): domain Eukaryota; kingdom Metazoa; phylum Chordata; class Mammalia; order Carnivora; family Felidae; genus Felis; species Felis catus. Next base: position 195,564,565 of record NC_058371.1, on the reverse strand, counting down.
GAGAAAAACAAATATATGGTTTCACCCATATGTGGAATTTAAGAAACAAAACAGATGAACATAGGGGAAGGGAAGGAAAAATTAGATAAAACAGAGAGGGAGGCAAACCATAAGAGACTCTTAAGTATAGAGAACAAACCAGGGGTTGCTGAAGGGGATGCGGGTGCGGGGATGGGCTAAATGGGTGATGGGCATTAAGGAGGGCACTTGTTGAGTTGAGCACCTGGTGTTATATGGAAGTGATGACTCACTGGGTTCTACTCCTGAAGCCAAGACTACAATGTATGTTAACTCACTTAAATTTAAAGAAATAATTTTTTTAAAATTAACCCAATTTAAAAAATGGGCAAATGATCTGAATATGTATCTCTCCAGAGAAGATCTGCAAATAGACATTAAGTACATTGAAAGATACCTAACATCATTAATCGTTAGGGAAATGCAAATCAAAACCACAACGAAATATCATTTCAGAAAACACACTAGGATGGCTATTAAAAAATGAGCATAATAACAAGTGCTGGTAATGATGTAGAGAAACTGCAGCCCTCACACATGGCTGGTAGAAGTGTAAAATGGGGCGGCTGCTGTAAAAAGTACCTTGGCAATTCCTCAAACACTTCGTCAAATACGGCCCAACAATTCCATTCCTAAGGATCTTCCCAAGAGAAATGAAAAACAGGTCTACACAAAAACTTGTGCACAAATGTTCATAACAGCATTATTTATAATAGCCAAAACTTAGAAACAAGCCAGTGTCCATCACCTGATAAATGAATAAACAAAATGTGGTAAAGTGTCTCCATATAAAGCAATATTCTTCAACCATAAAAAGAAATGAAGTAGTGATACACATTATAACAGAGTACCATGAAAACGTCATCATTAAGTAAAAAACCCAGAAACAAAGGCCACATATTTCATGATTCATTTATAAGAAATACCCAGAATAAGCAAACCCACAGAGATGGAAAGTTGATTAGTACTTGCCAGGGGCTAGGAATGGAAGGGGAAAGAAGGGAAAAGGGCAATGAGTACTAATGGGCAAAGAGTTTCTTTTTTGGGGTAACAGAAATGTTCTGAAATTCAATAGTGACAATGGTTGCATAACCTAGTAGATATTCTAAAAACTATATGCTTTAAAATGGCAAATCTTGGGGCGCCTGGGTGGCGCAGTCGGTTAAGCGTCCGACTTCAGCCAGGTCACGATCTCGCGGTCTGTGAGTTCGAGCCCCGCGTCAGGCTCTGGGCTCATGGCTCAGAGCCTGGAGCCTGCTTCTGATTCTGTGTCTCCCTCTCTCTCTGCCCCTCCCCCGTTCATGCTCTCTCTCTCTCTCTCTCTGTCCCAAAAATAAATAAAAGTTGAAAAAAAAAATTTTTTTTAAATAAATAAATAAATAAATAAAATGGCAAATCTTACGGTATATGAATTATATCTCAAAACAAACAAAAAAGATCCTAAAACTACAGCATCTTAAAACAATAAAAGGGAAAAAAACTATAAAAGCATAAGATACTATATGGTCTCTTGGACTATTAAGAGGTGTTTTGATTCCTATTTTAACAATCTGAACTAATACATGGACAACAAAACTTTAAATCGTGCATACAAGACTCCCAGAGCCTCTTTTAATCCTCAAATTTTTTTCCAATACAATATGCGATGAATAATGCCATCAAACACAATTATGTATGCACAATTCCCAAAGCACTTACTGAATCTCCACTCATTTCTCTCTCTCTTTAGAAAGCCAATCAGAATACAAGGTAATACTTTATATAGACATATAGTACATTATATAGTTATCATATATTACATACATAGATCTGCCTTATTATTACTAAATTATTTGTAATACAGAGCACAACTGATTACATCAAGTGTGCCATGACTGCCTTTATTGCACCAGAAAATGTTTTCTGTGATGATTTACTTGAAAAAACAACTACTGTTCCTTCAACAAATATCGTTGGGAAAACTGGACAGCTACGTGCAAAAGAATGAAACTGGACCACTTTCTTACACCACACACACACACACACACACACACACACACACACACACCCTCAAAATGGATTAAGGACCTAAATGTGAGACCTGAAACCATAAAATTCCTAGAAGAGACCACAGGCAGGTATTTCTCTGACATCGGCCATAATAACATCTTTCCAGATATGTCTCCTGAGGCAAGGGAAACAAAAGCAAATAAACTATTGGGACTACATCAAAATAAAAAGCTAACTAAAACCAAAAGATGACGTACCAAATGGGAGAGGATATTTACAAATGACATATCCGATAGAGGATTAGCATTCAAAATATACAAAGAACTTAAACAACTAGGGGTGTCTCACTTGCTTAAGCATCTGACTCGATTTCAGCTCAGGTCATGATCTTATGGTTCGTGGGATTGAGCCCTACACTGGGCTCTACGCTAGCAGCAGGGAGGCTGCTTGGGATTCTCTCTCCCTCTTTGTCCCTCCGCCACTCACTGTCTCTTTCTCAAAATAAATAAACTTTAAAAAAAAAAAAAAAAAGAACTTTTACAATTCAACAGCCAAAACCCAAATAATCCAATTAAACAATGGGCAGAGGACATGAACAGACATTCCTCCAAAGAAGATATCCAGATGACTAACAGATATATGAAAAGATGCTCAACATCACTTGTGATCAGGGAAATGCAAATCAAAACCACATGAGATATCACACATAGCTAAAATATAAAAACACAGGAAACAATTGTTGGTGAGGATGTGGAGAAAAAGGAACCCCTGTGCACTGCTGGTGGGAATGCAAACTGGTGTAGCCACTGTGAAAGACAGTATGGAGGTTCCTTGAAAAATTAAAAATAGAACTACCCTATGATCCAATAGTCATACTACTGGGTATTTACCCAAAGAATATAAAAACACTAATTTGAAGAGATATATGTACCTCTATGTTTACTGCAGCATTATTTATAATAACCAAATTACGGAAGCAGCCTAAATGCCCACTGATAGATGAATATGGATAAAGAACATGTGGTGTGTGTGTGTGTGTGTGTGTGTGTGTGTGTGTGTGTGTATACACACATACATAAATAATTCAGCCATTAAGAAGAATGAAACCTTCCCATTTGCAACAACATGGGTGCGTCTATACAGATGGCTTAATGAAATAAGCCAAAGAAAGAAAATTCCGTGATTTTACTCATATGTGGAACTTAAGAAACAAAACAAACAAACAAACAAGAGACAAGCCAAAAAAATAGACTCCTCACTACAGAGAACAAACAGAGGGTTACTAGAGGAGAGGTAGATGGGGGAGGGGATGGTGAAATAGGTAAAGGGGATTAAGCGTACACATACGCTGATGGGCACTGAGTAATATATGGGCACTAATGGATGAACTGCTATAGTGTACCCCTGACAGTTATACAACACTACACATTACACTGGAAGACAGGAGAGGAGAGGGGAGGGGAGGGAGCAACATCAGAATCTTTGATCATATAGAAATTGATAGATTATAATACGAAGTACTTCTTAGAAACACAGTTACTTTTAGTAAGTACCCAGTAGCTTCTTGTATAGTTCATTTGTACCTCATCATCTACCAAAAATTATTTAAAATTTATAGTTCCATATTACACATTCATTAAATTTGAGAAAAATCCATAGAAAAGCATTAGTTCAAAAAGAGGTAAAATAACCAAGCTTCTGTAATTAAACCTACATACTCATTAAAAAAAAAAGTACATTTGAATGTTAAATATGTTTCTAAAAGTCATATGTAATACTGTATTTCTGTAAATCAATTCACTATCACCCTTCCTTTGGCTTCCATTATATTTTTAGAAGTACTGGAACAGAAAAAAAGAGGGAGGGCACCATTTACTTTTAGAAGTATTCTTCCTTAATTTGCAAAGTATGTGCATTTGATTCTCCTAATACCAAAAAAAAAAAAGTTATTTAAATAATCTGATTCATCACCACAATAAACCACATTTTTATATACTAAATATTCAAAGGTAATTTGTAAATTTAATTCCCACTAATTTTCATGTTTCTAAAAGAGCTCTAATTTTGGTTTTCTCATTAGTAAGTAAAATAACAAAATTAAAAAAGTTCTAGATTCTTCTAGTTTCAACTTCTATAATTCTTTGAGATTTACTTCCAACATATTAAACATAATGGTTCTGTTTGGGGCTTAACTGTGTCACCCCCATCCCCATGAATTCATATGTTCAAGTTCTAATTCTCTTGTTCCTCAGAATGTGACTCTGTTCGGAGATACAGCCTGTAAAGTAAGAAGGTAAAATCAAGGTCCTACGGATGGACCCTACTCCACTCTGACTGGTGTCCTTACAGGAGACTAAGATACAGACGTGCACAGAGGCAAGAACGTGTGCAGACGAAGGGAGATGACTGCCAGCCAGCTGCAAGCCAAGGAGACAGGTCTCAAAAGGAAACCTTGATTCTGGACTTGTAGTCTCCAGAACTGTGAAGAAGTAAGTTTCTGTTGCTTAAACCACCCAGTCCGATGTACTTCATTATGGCAACCCTGCCAAATTAACCTAGGCTCTAATATTTTTCAGTTATTTAGATTTTCTTAGCATGGAAACAAAAACAAAATAAAGAAATAGAACTCCTATTTCAAGAAACTAAAATGAGTTCTTTGGAGATATAAGTGTGTAAAAGGGCTCTGGACATCCTTCCCAAGAAGCTGAATTGTTTTGGGTGCAGCAGGGCTTTAGAAATAGTAAATTCCACATCCCTAAAGCAAAAGTTAACCAGCTTTTTGTGTTATGGTATACGTATACATGTTTCTTTAGTGTTTTTTTTATTTAATTGCAAAAGAGCCAACATTAAGTTCCATATGGATAAATATCCTTGAATTGGCTCAAAACAGCTGTAACAAAATGGAAAGGAGTGAAGGTCTTCAGGAGGAAAACAGCTGAGTTTAACTCTCAGCTCCACCTCCCACTAGCTATCTAACAACAACCAATCTACCGTCTCTGAGATTGCTTCCTCAGTCATAAAGGGATATCACTTCGCATGAATGCCTGGCACATAACAAATGTTCTATAAAAGGGAACACCATACCATCACTATATTTAAACAACTCAGCATTAGTCCAAAAGGAACAGTAAGCTACCCACCTAAGCACTGTGTGTGTGTGTGTGTGTGTGTGTGTGTGTGGCAGCAAAATGCCAAAACCTATAATGTAATTTTTACTATAATTTAAATAATAAAGCCCAAATAAAATCAAATTGACACATAGCTTATACTGCTTTGAAAAATAGTAAATACCTGGCATAGACTCTATTAAATGAATCAAATAATTAAGGATTCAAGACTCTGTCAAATTCTCCCTAACTACACTTTATCTTAAAATGTTAACATTTTGCCTGAATTTCAGTCCTTCCATTTATATATCCAAACCCTACTACTTTTGCAAAGACTCAGTGTGAGTTACACATTCCTCTTAATCCTTAGGTGGCAATTTTTCCCTCCCACTGATACGACAGTACCAAATTATATGTTGTCTTTCCTTTGTACTTTTTATGTTAATCTCACTTCCACAACAAGACCTGAAATTTCCTAAAAGTAGGATCCATGATATATTTGCCTAGAAAGCAGCCATGTGCTCACAGAAAGAACTTACTACTTTATGGACTGTTATAATGAAGTTTGCTGCTGCCTTTCTATGTTGCTTAACTTAAAGGTATTTCAAATTAGGGAGAAAGCAAAACATATGTAGAAGCACACACAGACTTGAAAGCATCCTAAAGAATCACCTAATTTAGCCTAATTACCTAATTACTTCTTTAAAAGTGATTATCAGATCAAATACAGACCACATAACATTTTTTTCATTTTTTATTTCTTTCCATTGTCAGCAATATATCTCTTTTACAGTCTACAGCAGTTAATCTCTACCCTTCCCTGAATGATAATGAGAATATATTTTCACAGTAGCAACTGGTGACATTTCAATAAATCAATGTGCTGCAGTGATACCTAAATAAAAGCTTATTTCACTATAATGATGCTTCCAGGCTTCCCTCAAGTCAGGTGGTTACTTGCAGTTAATGATCTGTGACATACCACACAAGTAGTCCTAAAAAGACTTATTATCCACTGCGTGTGCAACAATATTTGCTTTATGGATGGCTAAATGAATGAAGACATTCAATGTAACTGTAAAAGTAAAATCAAAAGAAAACGTACAAGTAACATGTTTTCTTTAAGTAAAAGGGCTGTGACCGTTTTCCATTAATACTTAACCTTTTGCTGGAGCAGTGCAACCACATATAATGCTCAAATCCATAAAGCCCAAGAGCTGTTCTGGGTTAATGCTAATTAACTGCCCCCAATCAAAAGAGCAGTAACTTTCCAAAAATGTGAGATCATCAGCCTCTATTGTTGACACCAAAGTCATATCACAAAGCTTAATGAACAATAAAAGAGACAAATATGCTTTGTATATAAGAATCTTTTAATCGAATTTCTATAAACCTGTACAATCCAAACATGTCAAGAAAAGAATTATTATGCTGCACACAAATTTGCTAATCTCAAACAATACTCCATCCTTCATGGCTGCCAGACGTTGCAAGCATTCACATGTTTACCATTTATAATTTTATTTCATTCACTAGACTCGGCTTTTGTCCACCATATGTCCACTGTGGATTAACTATTCCCTTAGGTACAATTAAGGCCTTTCCATTTGTTGTAAGAAGAGCTAAGTATGAAGGACACGGCCAGAAATAACATTTATACCTCCACCAAAAACAGAAGCACATTGAAACTCAAACGATGGTTTATGCAGCATCTTTTTTTTTATTAGACATATGTCTACATACCAAAATAAACTTGAGATAAAATTCATGGCAACTATACACCAGCTTTCACCATTGAGATTAGATATCAAAATCGTATCACCTCCACCGAGTTTAAATAATTTTTCAGAAAAATGTGTTTCTAAAATAGAAGCTAAATGAAGACTGGCTTCCAAATATTAATTATAACTGAAATTTTAATCACTATGTATTTCAGAGACATTTCACATGATTTTTAATGGTCTTGACTTTTAAATCCTTAAAGTAAAAAATTATATGTACTTAGCAATACTTCCTCCCATTATCCATAATTAGAAGACAGAATTTGAGGACACAGTGGGAGACACAATAATGACAACTAACACACATAGCACCTGTTACATACAGGCATTGGTTCTGGGAGCTTTATATAAATAAGTCTTGCAACAACCTCCCTGTAAATTACTCCCACTTAACAGATGAGAAAATCGAGCTACAAAGAAGTGAGTACCTTACCATGGTCAACAATTAATAAGTGAGCCCATATCTGAACTTAAGTGGTCTTACTTAGAAGTCTGTGCCCTTAACCACTGTATGGACAATATTAACGTGCCAGACGCACTATAAAGTAAATATCTATAAGGGAAAATACAATTTCTCATCTTTTTTAAACTAAAATTTTGTGTGAAAATTAAGAGATTAATTAAAGTTAGGAGTTTGGTTTTCAAAAGAACTACATGTGTAACGTAGCAGGTGTCTTGCCTGGTCTGATGTGATAGTGACTCATAAGCATGAAATGAGTCTGTCATTATTAAACTCCTCTTCTGATTCAAAAACCTGGGCTCAGCATTACACAAAAGCTAGAAGAACAGTATTATTTTCACTTTATCATCTCAAAAAGTCCATAGTTCCGTTTTTCACTGAGGTAGAGAATGAATACTTTTCAAGTCATTCATAACAAGTATCTACTGAGCACTTCGGGTGTTCGGGGACTAAGCTAGATAGATACTAGAGAGACAGCCGTGAACAAAGCAGTCTCTGCCTTCATGGAGCTTCAATTACAGAACACCTGGATAACTGCAAAGGGGGTAGGGGGGGAAACGTGTATTCGAAAAAAAGGTGACTTTTTCAGAAGAATCTCAGAGTTTAAAAAGCAAGAAATAGCTAATAATTATTAAAATCAAGCAAGAAACTACCTAGCATTCTGTCCTACTCCTATTTGTTCATGTCTCTCAACCCTCTAAGATGAGTTTAAGATTTGGGAAAGTCCTCACAAACCCCTCATGTTCTACTTTTTCACTAAATCAGAATCAGTGCAATAGACTGAAGATTAAGGAGTGGAGCTGACTCATTCAAAATTATATCTAAAAATAGAATCAGTGCTAAAACAACAAAAGAAGACGTAAGACGCGCTTAATCATCAAGTGTTTGCACACATACCTCCATGTCTGTCTCTCTCCTCCCATAAACACAAAACATGCTGTCATCTCTCCCATCCTTTAAAAACAACACCAAAGAGTTCGGACCCACATTCCCTCCAGCTGCTGCCCCATGTGTCAATTCCCTTGTAGACTGGCATTACATATACATGTTGCTTCTATTCGTCGTCTACAATTCATTGTCTTCCTGTCTCTCCCCAACTCACTATACTCAGCTCTCACCCCCACCACTCCGATGAATCCATTTGCCAAGGTGATCACCAATCACTTCAGCCTGCTTAATCTAATAACCATTCTTAGAGCTCACCTGTTGATCACTCCCTTCTTAAAACACCTTCACATGTGGCTTCCAGGATACTTCACTCTCAGACTTTCCTCGTACCTCCACTAGCCACATGCCAATTCCTCTGCTGATCTCTCTTTATTTCCCCAAGCTTTAAAACATGGCTGTAACCCAAGGATTAATCTCTGTAATTCTTCCCTTTTTATACTCACTCCTATGTAAAGTTCATCCAGTCTCAAGGATTTAAATATCATCAATATGCTGTTGACTCCCAGACTTTTATCTCTAGACCTTCTCTTGCCTCTGAACTCCGGACTCATATATCCAACTACCTATTAAGTAGCTCCACAGAGATGCTTAATAGAAGTACCTCACACTTAACATGTCCAAAAGGAAACTTGAGATCCTCACCCAAATCTGTTCTTCCTGCACTCAATTTCTGACGTCAGTAACCTGAACTTCAGCATTCCAAACGCCTAGGCCAAAACTCTTGGCATTATCTTGCCTCCTCTCCTCTACTCCACAGCCAACCTATGAGAAAATCCATCACCTGTCCCTTCAAAATATATCCAGAAACCAACTCATTTTCTCCACCACTTGCACTGCTGTAACCCTAGTCTATGCCACCATTACTTCTCACCTGAAATATGTCCAGTCTCCTATCTGTTTACTTTGTTTCCATTCTTACCCACTGTAGTAAATTCTCAAAACAAGAACTGCAGTGATCCTTTCAAGTTAAATCACTTCACTCTGCTGAAATCCCTCAGTGGGTTTCCATCTCACACACAGTAAAAGTTGAAGCCCTGACAATGGCCTACAAAGCTGTTCCTGATTTGTCCTCTTCCTAGATCCTTCCCTCTTTATATCTAATGTCATGTCCTACACTATTCTTTTGCTGACTATTCCCTACTAATTGCTACCTACCTACACACACACACACACACACACACACACACACACACACACACACCCCTCTTTATAGCTCCTAGGGAGAAAAAACAAAATCAAAAAACAAAATACTACCTCAGGGCTCTGTTCCTACTCTTCCTCCTACTTGGAAAAATCTTTTTTTTTTTTTTTTAAGTTCTTTTCTTTTTTTCTGAGAGAGAGAGAATGAGAGAGAGAGAGAAAGAGAGAGAACGTAAGCAGGGGAGGAGCAGAGAAAGAGGGAGACACAGAATCTGAAGCAGGCTCCAGGCTCCAAGTTTTCAGCACAGAGCCTGACGCGGGGCTCAAACTCAAGAGCCATGAGATCATTACCTGAGCCAAAGTCGGACACCCAACCGAATGAGCCACCCAGGAGCCGTGGAAACTCTTCATCCAAATATCTACATGGCACTGTCTCTTCCTTTATCTCTTTGTTCAAATGTCATCTTCTCAAACTTTCCTTGCTACCATATTTAAAATCTTAACACCCTCTTCCAAGTCTTCCTTTTTCTCCCTTTCCTGCTTTGTCTATGCAAAACTTACCATCATTTAACATATTATATATTTTCTGATTTACTTATTTACTATCTTCTTCTACTGGAACCAGGCTAGATGATGGCAAAAAAGTTTGTCTCTTCATTTCTGTATCCCTAACACCTAGACAGGTATGGGCTCAATCACTAACTTTTAAATGAAATGAATGAAAGAAGACATAAGAAAGCAAAAAAAAAGGAAATACATGCTGAATTGCTCTATTTATACTGCAAAACTACACATTCATGTGAAATTTGAGAAAATGTCATAGAATATAAAAAATAATTAAATCTAACTTCAAGAACAATTTTAAATTAAGAAGAAATGCTATTTTTAGAGCCCCCCAAACACTCCAAAGTTGACCATAGTTCCAGGGTGTGCTTGGCAAGTAGTAAGAAGTCAATAAATCTTAGCTAGATTTATTATTGTTATTATTAGGTATGGGCACTTATCCATGTATCAAGAAAATAGATGCTTAATAATCTAACAAGTGAATAAAATGACCTAAGAAACCATCTCTGCAAAGATAAGAAGACAGTGTTTACAATACACATAAAGTTAAAATTAAACTCTCTTAAAATTATATGGCAGGGGGGCACCTGGGTGGCTCAGTCAGTTCAGTGTCCAACTTCAGCTCAGGTCATGATCTCGCGGTCCGTGAGTTCGAGCCCCGCGTTGGGCTCTGGGCTGATGTCTCTGAGCCTGGAGCCTGCTTCAGATTCTGTGTCTCCCTCTCTCTCTGGCCCTCCCCCGTTCATGCTCTGTCTCTCTCTGTCTCAAAAATAAATAAACGTTTAAAAAAAAAATTATATGGCAGGGATGCCCGGGTGGCTCAGTCGATTAAGCATCCTACTCTTCATTTCGGATCAGGTCATGATCTCATGGCTCATGAGTTCAAGCCCCACATTGGGCTCTGCACTAACAAGTGGGAGGGCCTGCTTGGGATTCTCTCTCTCTCCCTGTCTCTCTTTCTCTGTGCCTCGCTTCTGCTCGCTTGTATGTGAGTGCTCTCTCTCTCAAAATAAATAAACATTAAACAAATTATAAAAAAATATATATGGCAGTAAATATGTTCAATTAAGCAGACTTATTACTGGACATGTTTGGGTCATTGTATTTTAGGAATGGAAGGTGCTTATGATTACCGAGTATAATCCTTCATTTTATACATGAGGATGATCCTAAGTGATTAGGTAAACTGCCCAAGGTGACATAACCAGATAAAATGACAGCCCTAGCACAGAAGCTAAAGTTTTCTGATCCTCCCTATAAATGTTCCTTTAATCTGTATTGGATTTGTTCCTCAATCACTGCAAATAAATTTAAATTAGTAAAGGGACTTAAATTACATTAGTGAAAATTTTAAATCTTTTCACAAAATCTGTTTTTATACCAATAAAAGTTTAATTTATACATTTTACAATGCTATATATTTTTTAACTTTTAATAGATTAAAATTAAGTTTAATATTTTATGTCTTCTAATTTTTAAAATCAGAGATTCATCATAAAAGAAATAAAAAGTAAAGTGGATGATCCTTTCTTTAGCATTTAATAAACTCTATCATGACAAGAAGATGGACAGAAATCATATAAACCGATTGTTATAACATATACAATGCTTACATAATTGCCCCAAACAAAGCAAAACCACAGAAATCTTAATACTTCTCAGGCTAAGGAAATTACAATACTGTCAAGTGGTTTGAAGTAGACTATCTAAAAAAAAGTTACTCTGAAATGACATAGTAACATCACTGCAACAATTGTCAGGTGAAAATGATTTTTGATTAGTATTATGAAAAAGCACTCATCTGACATTTTGTTCCCCAATAATTACGAGTCCTAAAACCAGTCTGAATGCAAGCTTATGCATTTGAGGAAACAACTCCACCAATTAAACTGGAAATACTATCAAAATGTTCTGAAAGTTCAGCAGAAGTGTGAAGTATCATGTAAAAGAATAGTTTTAAGAGCACGTATTAGGGGCACCTGGGTGGCTCAGTTGGTTAAGCATCCAACTCTTGATTTCGGCCTAGGTCTTCATCTCACAGTTTGTTAGATCAAGTCCTGTGTCAGGCAATGGGCTGTCAACACAGGGATTCTCTCTCTCCCTCTCTCTGCCCCTTCCCTGCTCACTCTCAGTACACAAAATACTGATGCTGTCACTATCAGAATCAGATGCAATCAGCACCTACTAGCAAATAACCATAGCTCTAGTTAAACAAATGTACATATAGAGAGGGGGAAAAAAAAAAGAAGAAGCAATAGAAACAAAAATATAAAGTCCATCTGAAAAAGACACTTGGATCTGATACTTTGGGATTACTATTCCCAGAACAAAAAAGTATTAAAACAAATGGGCAAAGAGGTGGAATGTTTTAATTCATAATGTATAAACAGAATGAATTTTTCAAATCTTCAAGAGTTTTGATTCATGCTTTATAAATTACAAATTCTCTTAAGCAAACTGATAATAATGACTCACTCGTTCACTTTGTTATAATACTGTAGATGGTAAATTTTACAGAAGTTGATACGAACTCTTCAACTTAGGAATCAGAGTAAATGTCACCTACCTCACAGTTTCCTATTTCTACTCTCCAGATAAAATAAGGATTTTTGAAGACTCAAAAAGTCACAGTATAGGCAAGCACTTTCATGTAAATTCCCATGAAACTTTTCAAGCCGGATGCATAACCATTTCTTCACACTCCTCTATCACTAAAAATAATCTTTAAAAAAATTGTCATAATTTTATTGAGGGTATCAGTTAAATTTTCCAACCTGAAATGTACTTGTTTTACTAATACATTTCCATTGAGTTCAGGGAACACAACTACAGAGTACATTAAAATGTGACCTTTGAACCTCGCAGTGTAACACATCACTTCCTGGGCAGAGATAGTACTCCAAGAACAATCAATCACTGTTAAGAAGAATATACACTCAACGTTGTTAATTAGTGTTGATGCACTCTTCTCGATGCCCTCATCTGTCATGAAGATTGTTTAAAAATCTGAGTTATTAGTCTTTATTTGGGAAAGGATCTGGTTAATATCTTTAAGAGCAGAAATCATTCATCTATCCACTCTATCTTGGAGCGTGATAATTCCTACCCCCAATACAAGTTACTGATAACCACCACCCCTCCACTGACTAAGAAACTATAAATCAGGAAGAGGGCAGCTTCTATGCAACCCCTGTTAATTTCTGTTTACAATCTATCCAACCGAGAATGTTAGCTAGTCAGGGGAGAAACTAGCTGATGGATCAGATAGTAGGAAAACATAACAGCTTAAAGATAGAAAATAACAAAATGACAAATTAAAATGCCATGTGCTTATAACAACATGGATTGAATTTAAAATTAATTCAAAAAAAATGAATATTCCTGAATGTTCATTTAATTTCAATGTGAACCTTTCCTGAAACACTGAAAGAAACATGAAAACTGTTACTTCAATGCAGATGGTTTTTGAAATTAAACAAAAAAATTAAAAATAAATAAGTCAAAAGTGTAGGTTTTCTATCATTACATAAAGGTCACTTTCGGAAAAAGCAAAATTCTTAATTCTTTTGTATTCATTTAACCTAAAGTCATGATATAAAATCTATGACATTTTATCTTGAACATAATCCAGCATAATATAACTTCAGAATATTTCCTAAGAAACTCTCTGACATTATTCACCAAAGTGGAATTCAGTAGGCCAGCCGGGCCTGAAGGCCATCTAATAGATTCCCTGTATCTACGTATGTATTTTTCCTCATTAAGAAAACCATTTGCCCTTAATAACACATCCCAGGCCATAAACACTTCTAATTCCAACAGAGGCTTCATGAAAAGGCTTTTATTCATTCATTCAGTATTCACTCATTCAGGCACTATTCTAAGCGATGAGGTCCCTATGCTTCATTGAGCTTAGATTTTAGCAGGGAAAGACAGACAGGAAACAAACAAGAAACATCAGGTGGCACTGAGGTGACACAGAGAAGTGAAACAGAATGTCCTGAGACAAAGGGACTACATGGCTCGTTTACACTGAGTGGTCAAGAAAAGCAACTCTGAGGAGGTGACACCTAAGATGTGATCCAAATGATAAAATGGAGCCAATCAAGTAAAGACCAGAAAAGTATTTCAAGCAGAAGAAACCCTATGATACAAATTAACTTGGAATGTTAAAGTAGAGGAAAAAATACAAGTGTGTCTTAGCACAGAGTGGGCAAGGGAACACACAGATGAAGTCTAAGAGGCAAGTAGGAGCCAGATCACCTAGTGTCTGGTAAACCTGGATGAAGAGTTAAGGTTTCATTTTAGGTGTGATGAGAAAGCACTAGAAGAGGCATACCATGATTTGCCATTAGAGAACTGGATAGTACGAGAGCAGAGCTAGAAGCAGGAGGGACAGTTAGGAAGCTACTGCAGTATTCGTGTGTGAGGTGATGGTTCAGTGTTAGGCCATGGCCAGGTGCACCTGTAATAAGCCCATAAAGTGGACATGAATGGAAAACCCCCAGGTTCTGCAGTGTAGGCTCTGGTCAAGTGGGAAACCAAGACTTTCAAAACCAGGAAACCAGGTATCAGACCTGGTAAAGATGGCTCTGTGAATTGCAGAAATTGCCTTTAGATGGTAATACAATTGTTTCCAGGTGCCTATCAGTCATCTCCCCCCACATCGGGCTACAGACATGATCAAACTTCAACAGAACGTCTGTAAAATACACAGAATAAACAGCTGACTTACCCTCTTTCCCATTTTGGAAAAGACCTAGCAGGAATTTATATTTACCTTGCTAGGAAAAAGTAGGGCCTTCCATGAAGATTTGGACATAATTGTATTTATTAATCCCAACAACCAAACAGAGCAAAAGAAAGGCAGTCAAGTTTTTAGAAAACTTAAAGTCAGCTAAAAAAAAAAAAAAAAAAAAAAGGGAAAAAAAAACAACCTCAAAAAACTAAGAGTAAGGTTAACAGGCCCTTTCACTACTTAAAAGCACTCTAGCTCAAACTTTGTGCAAATTAACAATGACTAACTGAATACACATAAATGGCACTCAAGAGTGTTTGCTGAACTGAATCGCCCTACCCATCTTATGGTACAAGAAGTATCAATCTAAAAAAAAAAAAAAAAGGAGGGAGGGCGCCTGGGTGGCTCAATCAGTTAAGCATCAGACTCTTAATTTTGGCTCAGGTCATGATCTCACGGTTCATGAGTTCAAGTTCCACGTCGGGCTCTGCACTTTCAGTGCAGAGTGCTAGGGACTCTCTCTCTGCCCCCACCCTGTTTGCCTCTCTTTCTTAAAATACATAAACTTAAAAAAAATTTTTTTAAGAAATAAATGAGGCATAAGATAGTGACAAAGGAATTCTCTAGGAACCATTTCCTCCAGGCCACTTTTGTAAGATGTCTGTTTCAGCTGTACTAATTTGTAATTTGTGATCACTCAAATTGAAGCTATAGTTAGTGTTTTTTAAAGGCTATTATGATTAATAATAATAATGATGATAATAGTTACTGAGCATTTACAGTATACAGACCTCCTGCTAAGCACTTTCCATGTAAATCTCAATCTTTAACCTTATCAGACAGAAACTACTATCTTTACCTGCAGATGAGGAAACTGAGGTATAAAGATATAAAGTAACCTATCTGATGTCACACTGCTGTTAAGTGAAAAAACCCGGCCTTGTAAAAGCAGTCTCTAAATTCAAAGTCCTATGATCTTAACCATGACTCAATACTTCATTTAAAGTCTTCTATACTACAAAAAAAATCACTAACTAGTGTCTTACAGCCTTTCAGAATATGGAAAAAAATAAACTTGTTTTAAGTATTATACACTGAAATAGTTTAGTCATTACTAATTCTATTTCATTAAAGCAAATCTCTTCCTCTACTGGCAACTTCATTAACCTACTCTAGTTACTGTTTATATTTAAACATAATAAAACACAATTTTTAGTAAAAATAAACCTGTAATTCATCCTTACCTAAGAGTATCCTCATTCTTCAGTCCAAATTTCAGTTTACTATATTTTCATAAAAACACAAACAATTTTAGGGGCACCTGGGTGGCTCAGTCAGTTAATCGTCCGACTTCAGCTCAGGTCATGATCTCAGGGTTCATGAGTTTGAGCCTCACATCGAGCCCTGCGCTGACAGCTCAGAGCCTGGAGCCTGCTTCAGATTCTGTGTTTCTCTCTGTCTGTCTCTCTCAAAAATAAACAAACGTAAAAAGAAAGGAAGGAAGGAAGGAAGGAAGGAAGGAAGGAAGGAAGGAAGGAAGGAAGGAAGGAAGGAAGGAAGAAAGGAAGGGTCTCCTAAAATGAAAAGCTGCACTCAGAAATAGAAGGTAAGGTCACCAAAACTTATGATTTCTAAAGGGGAATTTCAATGAATTGAAAAGCATCAGATTCACTCAATTAGAATTATTTACGGAACAGAAAAGTAAAATTCACCTAAAACTTAAAAAAAAACTGTACCCAAGGCATCCATTTCATGATATGTAATACTATTTTTCTAGACACTATTATAAAATTTGTATTTTTAACTCTTCAGAGAAATGATATCCACACCTGTTTTGTAATGGTTTTAAAGTAAGGCTTGGATTTATTAAATGTTCATCTAAGTGTGCAAAACCACATAATGAAGAAATCTTGGTTTAGTCCTTCAGGAAGTACTATTTCCTAAATAATTACAGACCAAAAAAACGCACTATACTTTTAAAGACCTTTGGAGAAGATAATTCTCTTGGTAGTATACTTGGGTATTGGTTTAACAACGCTTGTAGTCAGGAAACTCTTCCTGACCTAAATCCTCCATGGTATAATTTAAATTCATTTTCTCTTTTTGTGACCTCAAATAGTTGTAGAAGATTAGGTCATATTATAATATTTTATATATTTAAAAACCCTTATTAAGGTCTCTTTTTCCAGGTAACTGCACTGCAGGACTATGAACCAACAGTCCTGTACAAAATTCAGCCTTATAATTTTATATGCTGTATATAATAGCCCAGCTGACAGATCTCAAAAATTATCCACCCTTTTCACCACGCACGACTCCTCCCCCAATACACTCTTTCTCAAAAAACAAAACAACACAAGAAATTATCTGTACTTTAGAACTAATCTCAAAATTTAGAGAGACGTTTGCGAGAAACAGGAGCAAGGAACCACACACCCAAAACTCCACCCGACGCTGCTCTCTTCCCTACAACGGGCGATCATTTAATGAAATCTCTCCCTCAAAATCTCTGGGGCAGAGCTGAAGCTGCAGTGCAATATCATAAAATCTGCAGCTGTGTTGCTGTTCTTAATAGTCCGTGCTGCTTCCTTAGACCACAGGAAGCCAAAACACACACTGTCAGAACAGAACTTACCTTAACGGGAATCGGCCAAAGCAGCAGGGCAGTGAGATCAAGCATCAGAACTGTCACTGAAAAGATCGTATATATCCATGCAAACTTTCTCTTCAAGCAATTTACTTACTCCAGGAAAGCTGTATCTTTTATGTTTCTACACATCAAAATTTGTTTAGACTAAATAAATTTGTAAAGACTAAAGGATAGGCAGATAAACAACGATACAGAAAGAAGCATTAATGACTTACTTTTATTGCCCACCAAGGCAACCAGCGGCTGAGTCTCTGACTCCTCGCTCACTTTCTTCACCACAGAATACCAATCTTCTAAATTCTCAAAGCTTTGATAATTTGTAATATCATATACCAACAGGATTCCCTGTCACAAAAGAGTTACAGAACTTTTTGTAAGATACCTGGCATAGACGTGGTGAGCTACCACAAATACGAAAAAATCCTATCATGGGTGAAAAGGCTGCAAAGGTCTACAATCCTGCCTGTTACTTTCATGAGGTCAAACATGTAAACCTTCCAGTAAATAACCATCTGCTGCTGCTCTTTCTAAATATTTTCAAAAATGAGATTCCATGACATCCCTTGATAGTCAATTTTAGTGTTTAACACAATTTTCTTTAAATGAAGTAAGTCGATTTCCTCTTTTGGTCCTCTGTGCATTTGGAGAACAACACTGGGGTATCCTCCTTGTAATAACCCTTCATGTACTTGAAGATAGTTAAGTGACTCCTTTACCATCTCCTTTCCAGAATAAACAAACTCAATTCCTTAAACTTGCCTCAAAGGACCTATTTTCTATCCCTTTAATCATAGTTGTTGGGTTCTTCCCAGGACACACTACATACAGTTTTTTGACATCCTCTTTAAAATGAGCAATGTAAAACTGGACATGATACTGTAATAAGAGCCTGAACAAAGCCAAATATAACAGAGGGATTGCTTCCTGCCTCTTATATATCATATTCCTTTTAATATATCCCATTATTTTGTGTGGGAAGGAGAAGTATGTACACACACAAAAATAACAGTGCCACATTCTTGATTCTCATCCAGTTCGTGGTCAAACACTTAATACAAAGCTCTGCATATAGTCTAAGTCTGGACCCTAATAGCATTTACGTCTCCTCCTTCTTAGGATATAATCACAAACTTTTACTACATTTTTGTACCTACTATCCATCTAGACGTATATTTAGATCTTTTCATCAGTCCTTACAATAATCATCTAATGCTGCTAACTCTTATTCTCATTTTACTAATAAGGAGAGGCTACAATAACGAAGGTCAACCATACTTAGGTCACATACCACTACCACTAGGGTAGGTGAGGAAGCCAGATCTGAATCAAGGGCTGTGTGAATATAAAGTCTACTCATGCATTCTATAAGCATTTGTCTGCCAACTATATGCCAAGCATTGTGCTGGGTCCTAAGGATATAAATTCCAAACCTCAAGAAACTCAGTCTTGCAGCCAGGCACATAAACAGACAAGTATAGAACACAAAAGTAATGACCAGTGATATGCTGGTAAATGTTAATAAACTGGCTAGCGCCGTGGTGGGGGTCGGAAAGGGTAGAGTGTTATTTGTCTCATTTGCCTATTTCTGTGGTATAAATACTCCCCTGTGGCCATTTTCAAGCTATCAATGTCACTTCACTCAACAAAGCTGGGTAGGACATCGCCAGATTGCATCTGAACCATACAGGTACATTAGACATCAATAATTTCAAGAACATACTTAAGAAAATATCTGGTAAAATGATTAGTAAGTGATGAATTTTGAGCATATATCTTCGTTTTTAATGCAATTGATGAGTTTATGTATTTTTAATCATGAATGTATTTGACGACTGGCTCACAAAAATTCCTGAAAATTTAACAACTGCCTTTCTCAAGCCAGAGAATAGCATACTACTATTATAACCTTCTAGGACCATGTTCTTTTATTAAATTACACTGGCCCCTAAGTCACTTAGCTCCTCTGGGTCTCAGGTTGTTTGCCTCTAAAATTAGATCACTGAAAGTAAATGGTCTCTAACATCCCTTCCAGTTTAAATATTCTATAATTTTTATGCAAAATCACTTGTCTGATTCATTTTGGTAGCTTAGACACTTCTTTCTGTCTTCCTAAATGCTTTGAAATAATGCCGAGCAATAGAATTATTTGAAATAATCAGCACAAGCCCACTTTTCTTATTAAGAATAACGCCCCAGAACTGGCCTCTGAAGAAAACTAATCTTCAGTACTCATTTTGGCAGCACGTATAGAGAGGAAGAGAGGAAGAAAGGAAGCTAATCTTCAAACGACTGACTCCACCTTCAGTTGACTCGAATGATACCACATATTGTGTTGAAGGAGCTCTGCCCTGAAAGTCAGATCGCCGCTGGACTGCAGTCTTGGCCTGGCCCTACCATCCACTGATCTTGAGCAATGCTTCTGTAATCTACCTTCATGACAGCTGCCATGTCTAAGCGATTATGGGAAGTAACAAAAAGATTTATTTAAAAACTAACATACTACACAACTACTGGGAATTTTTATTATTCTGTGTAAGAATCACATTTTCAAGGCAACTCTGTGATAGTTTTTATAACTCATAGATTGAGCTGCTGACCCACGATGACTCTTAAACCTTAAGATGTTTGGAACCCTTCGAAATCAATATGTGAAAATCTTCATCTCAACACGGGCCAGTACGTGCATATGATGCAAATAAAACATGGCCACAATCCCTTAATGATCAGTACTAGACCAGAGCTTAGAATAAAAACTAAACACTAAGCTTAGAATAGGTATCTATTATATACCAGAAGTCAGTGAACTATGGTCCCCAAGTCAAACTCAGTTCAAAGCCCATATTTGTGAATAAGCTTTTATTGAAATATAGTCATACTTACCTGGTTAAGTATTATCAAGGGCTGCTTCTGTACTACAACTAGAGAATTGAGTGGCTGCAACAGAGCCAGTACGGCCTGTGACACCTAAAATATTTCCTGTCTGGCTCTCTAAGGAAAAGCTGGCCAATTCCAGGGCTAAACCAGTGTGCGTCAGTATTTTTCAGAGATCAATAAGTATGAATCTTCCAGAAGTCATGAGAAAGGCAAAAGGTTAAATGCCTTTCATTAATCTAGCTATCCACAAACCAAACGTCATATACCCCATTCTCAATACCACTTGATGTAAAAACTATGATTCCATCTTTGCTCCTAATATGGCAATTTTTCCATCAGTTCTAACCTATACCAATGTGGTCAAAATCCAAAAAGGGAAATGGGAAAACCAAAAAGACATCAAAACACAAAAAAGTTCTAGAACTGTCAGCTTCAATTCTGACACGTAAAGACCCAAGAAGTCATCATGTCTGTCTTTACAGTAAGAAAAAATCTAACAAACAAACAAAATCAATGACTCTTCTGGACAAAACAGAGAGCTGAGTTTGCAGGGTAAATCGCCACCCTGAAATCTGGGGAGCAGGTGAATCCAAAGAGTCACAGCCCAAATATGCTAACCTGGCGCAGAAGCCACCATAGCCAGGAAACGGTGGGAACACTTAAATGGTAATTTTGATAAACTGGTGGAGGCTGCCTTTGTTCCACTGTGAGAATGAACAACTACCAGGCGACACAGTCTGTGGGGGTACCCCCACACTTTCATGGATTTTACCTCCAGAAACCCTACCACATCCTCTCGGTAGAATCAAGAAAGATCCCCACATGGCTCTGACATGGGGAGGGAGAAATTACCACTGTAAATATGCCCAGAGTATTAGCCATAAAAAAGGCATACTGTCCAGGAATAAAGCTTAATGAGTGTCTTATATCACATGGGGGTAGGACAAGTTCCCATCTCTAGCTCCTTCTAGCCATCCTGTGTCACCTAAGTGGGAAGAGCTAATAAATACCTGTGAAGGTCACAGCCCAGGGACACAGGCCCACCATAAGGCTATGACTTAGTCATAAGAGCACAGAATGAGAGAATTCCCTCCCCCTCCCTACACTTCACCACGACACCAACTGGGCTCCAGCATAATAGTAGTACACTATTTGAAAGAGCTGCAAAACATAAACTTCAACTGAGGAAGAGTGCTTTGAGATGTCTAAAAAGACAGGGGAGAAAAAAAACAAGGACACTAGAGGAATTTGACGTCTCTGGAACCTAGAGCCTCAGCAAACATTAAACGCAGACCAACTCCTGGCCAATTAACATAAAGCTCCACACTAAAGGCCTATTTACCTGAGTTCTTATCTAGCCTTCAACAGAAAATTAGAAGGCACATTAAAAGGCACTTTGAAGAGAAAAAGTAAGCCTTAGAATATGAGTAAGACTCAAATATGATACAGATTTTGGAATGATCAGATGATGACTTTAAAATAACAATGATAAATATTTTAAAGGTTCTAGTACAAAAGGTAGACAACACGCAAGAACAGGTAGATAAGGTACACAAAGAGATGGAAACACTAAAGGATAACAAAAAGAAAATGCTAGCTATCAAAAACACTGTAACAGAAATGAAGAATGCCACTGATGGGTCTCATCAGTAGACTAGACACAGCCTAGGAAAGAATCCATGAGCCTGAAGATAAGCATTATAATAGATATTTCCAAAACTGAAATGCAAAGAGAAAAAAGAATGAATAAAACAGAACATTAAAAAACGATGTGACAATTCTGATTTGTATATCATACATATAACTGGAACACCAGAAGAGAAAAGAGAACAGAGCTTAAGAAATATTTGAAGTAATAATGGCCAAGAAATTGCCAAAATCAATTAAAGACACCACACCATTGATGTAGAAATCTCAGAAAACACCAAGTAGGATAAATACCCAAAAAATCTACATGTAGGCACAGCATACATCCAAACTGTGTAAAACAAAACACAAAGAGAAAATCTTGAAAGAAGTCTAGGGGTTGGGAAGGGGTGGTGAGAGGGAATATGTTATCTACTGAGGAACAAGGATAAGAACTACAGTGAATTTCTTATCAGAAACCATATAAGAAAAGAATGGAGTGAAATATTTAAAGTGTTGAAAGAAAGGAAAAGACCAATCTAGAATTCTATATGTAAAATTATCCTTTATAAGTGGGGGAGAAATAGACTTTCTCAGATAAACAAAACCTGAGAGAAGTCAGAGCTAACAGGACTGCCCCAAAGAAAATGTTAAAAAAGGCCCCTGAGGGGGTGCCTGGGTGGCTCAGTCGGTTGAGCATCTGACTTGGGCTCAGGTCATGATCTCATGGTTCATGAGTTCAAGCCCTGCGTCGGGCTGTGTACTGACAGCTCGGAGCCTGGAGCCTGCTTCAGATTCTGTGTCTCCCTCTCTCTCTGCCCCTTCCCTGCTCATGCTCTGTCTCTATCTCTCAAAAATAAATAAACATTAAAAAAAAATTTTTTTAAACAAAAAAAAAGAGGCCCTTGAGGGAGAAAGAAATGATATGATATGGGTCAGAAACTCATTTCTACATTAAGAAAAGGAGAATTTCAGAAAAGGAATAAGTAAAGACAAAACAAAAGCATTTATTTTCTTATTTTTAACTAATCTAAAATACAACAGTTTAAAGTAACAATACTAACGATGTACTGAGTGATTATAACATATGGGTGAGTGAAATGAATGACAGCAATGTCACAGGGACAAGAGGGATGAATGGAGAATATGTGTTCATGAAGTATCTGAACTACATGCAAAACAATACAGTGTCAGATGAAGGTGGACTTAAACTAGTTAAAAATGTATACTGGAAATGCTAGAGCAATTGTTAAAAAAAATTGTTCAAGTATAACTAATAGGCTAAGAGAGAAGCTAAAATGCTCAAATAAAACAGTAAGAGAAAGAGAAAAGGAAAAAGGCAAACATAAATAAAAAACAAATATGATAAAAATGAACCAAAATGCATCAATTATCACTTTAAATGTGAATGATCCAAATATATCAATTAAAGGACAGATCATCAGAATAGATGAAAAACCAAGATTCAACTATATGATGACTACAGGAAATTCTCTTTATATATAAAGACACAAATTAAAAGTAAAGGAATAGAGAAATACCATGCTAACACTAATGAAAACAAAACTGGCGTACTCGTATTCATTTCAGACAAAGCAGACTTCAGAATAAGGAAAGGTATTAGGTACAGAAATTGGCACAATGATAAAGGAGTTAATTCTCCAAGAAGACATAACAACCCTTTATGTATACCCACCTAACAACAGACTATCAAAATATGTAATGGCAAACTGATAGAACTGTAAATCTGCAGATCCACTAGCATTGTTGGAGACCTCAATGCCCCTTTTTCATTGACTTTTACATTAAGCAAGGAGAAAATCAATTAACTCACATGAAATATCACAAAGACAGATGACATTCTGGGCCACAGAACATACATTAACAAATTTATAAGACCGGAAATCATACCAAGCCTGGGAGTCAGGCTGCTTGTATGAATGTTGGTAGTTTGTGTCTTTCAAATGACTGGTCTATTTCATCTACATGAGCAAATTTTTGGCCATAGGGTTATTTATGTTACTCCCTTATTATTCTTTTAATGCCTATGGGATTAGTAGCGATGGTCCCTCATTAATTTGCGTTTCCTCTCTCTCTCTCTCTCTCTTTTTTTTTTTTTTTTTTTTTTTTTTTTTTTGGTTAACCTGGCTAGAGGTTTCCCAGCTTTTGGTTTTATTGATTTTCTCCATTATTTTCTTTTTTTTAAATTTCACTGAGCTCTCCTCTAGTTTTTATTATTTTTTGGTTCTGCTTTCATTAAGCTTAAATTGCTTTTCTTTCTGTTTCTCAAAGTAGAAGCTTAGATTACTGATGATTCTTCTCTTCTAACATATATATTCACTGCTATTCATTTTCCTCTAAGCATTGTTTTTGCTATCTCCCACAATTTTTATTAATTTAAGATATTTTAAAACTTCTCTGGAGACTTGTGTTATTGAAAAACATGTTTTTAAATCATCATAGATTTTGAGTTTTTCCAGCTATCTTTCAATTACTGATTTCCAGTTTAATTCCTTTGTAGTCTACCCCAGAGCCAGACCTCTAAGTACTCACCTCTTCAGGAGCCTAGAACACAAGCACCCCCAATGCCTACGTATCTCCCCACATCCATCAATCCAGACCTCTTCTGACTGCTTCCAGAAAACTATCAGAATCCTCTCAGCCACAAGAAGGTGTAACTCCCTCAGAAATGCAACACATCTTGGCAACAGGGATGAAGAATCATGAAGAATCTACCAGGAACTGCTGGAAGCCATTTTCTTGGCAAGCCGGTGGCCATTGAAATCCATCATCACGTCTGCTGTCCCTGATGGGCTTTTATCACCCTCCTATCCATTCATCTTCTTCCATCTTTTCCCCACACTGCCCCATGCTCGCTCTTCCCACCTTACCCTCCAACTGCTCCTCTTCGTCCCAAATCTTTTTGATAGGGCTTTTGGAAATCAGATTTCAAGTTTAATACATTCTTCTATAGTTTCAAATTCTTCAACAAAAATTCCCTATATTTTCTATGCCTTCACTTCACTTTTTCCACCTACAATTCCCCTTCTCTACTATCACCCTTCTCTTCATAAACCTCAACACTTTTGGTAAATATTACATAAAGTCTCTTCACACAGCACTCTGTTTTCATCTCTCTACTGATCATCATATCTGATGAACACGACGAGTCATTAACCAGGCAGAAACCATTCTCCAAGGAACACTGAAGTCTTCAAGGAAACGTGAGAACTGGTGGCAACATTTAAGTCCTGTAGGTGACTCCATAGATTTAGTTCTAAAATTCAACCCACAGAGTAGTACACCATTTAACCTTCCCAAAAGTGAAAGGGTCCCAAATCCCACAAAGCAGGTATTTTTTTCTCCCTGATTTGTATGACAAATAATCTACAGTAGCCTTTTATACGCAGAAATGGATTAGATCATACAGATTATACCACAGTCCTAACAACACATACTTTGCTGTGTAAGAAGGAACACTAATCCAAGAAAGGTGTATAATCAGTTCTAAGCTGGCAAATAGCCAACTAAAAATGCATAGTAAAAGACAGCAGAGGGTCTCAGAGAGTCCAGCTTTGAGATGCGCTCTCTCCCCAGCTGCCATCCAGGCAACCCAATCCTTTTGTAGCTGGTTAACAGGCAAGCTCATCTGTGGGGGGCACTGGCACACAATAGTAGTTATGTTCTGCCTTACAAGTGACTACACTTCATTGAGTTTATGCTCAGTAGGGCAGTGTTTGCAAACCACTTAGATTCCAGGACGGAAAGAGCTACCAAAATGAAACACCCAGTCCTTCTCTGAGGTTTGTTATTAGCCTCTGTTAGCCACAGGTTACAGGGCACTAAACACTATGTACTGTGTGTTTGCTCGTAACCACTACGAAAAATAGCCTATAACATCTTTCTGAAGACTCCTAGAAAATTTCAAGTTAATTTAAAATCTGGGAATTTAACTGGGAAATACTTCAATTCTTAGAACTAGTTCTTGTCAAAATACCTCATTAATTCTTTCTTGGGTGTCAATCCAATTTTGTTTCAACCAACACTGTTCAACAGACGATTGCTGAAGTTTAATGCTGCTAGGGGAAAAATGTGAACGGGGTGAAATAATCAGTTCCATTTGAATCTAAGTTCATTCCCAGCCTACAAGTAAACCTCTTTCTGATGTTAAGAAATGTTTTCAGAAAAATCGATTCAAGGGGCGCCTGGGCAGCTTAGTCGGTTGAGCATCCAACTTCAGCTCAGGTCACGGTTAGTGAGTTCGAGCCCCGAGTCGGCTCTGTGCTGACAGCTCAGAGCCTGGAGCTTATCGGATTCGGTGTCTCCCTCTCTGTCTGCCCCTCCCCCGCTCATACTCGGTGTCTGTCTGTCTGTCTCTCTCTCTCTCTCTCTCTCAAAAAATAAATAAACATTGGGGCACCTGGGTGGCTCAGTCGGTTAAGCATCTGACTTCAGCTCAGGTCATGATCTCACGGTCCATGAGTTCGAGCCCCGCGTCGGGCTCTGTGCTGACAGCTCAGAGCCTGGAGCCCGTTTCAGATTCTGTGTCTCCCTCTCTCTCTGCCCCTCCCCTGTTCATGCTCTGTCTCTCTCTGTCTCAAAAATAAATAAATGTTAAATAAATAAATAAATAAATAAACATTAAAAAAATTAAAAAAAAAAAGAAAAATAGATTAATTAGCTTAATAGCCCAGGTATGTATAAGATGAGGCTTTCCATACACCATACAGAAGTTAGAGAACCTAAAAGAAAATCCTAAATACACAGTAAACTGATGTCCTTCCTCAAAACAGCCAGTCAAAACATCATGTCTGAAAGATTTCTATCCTGTAGCATGTATACCAAAATACAAAGTATTCATAACCAACATAAGCATCTACAAGAACTCTGGAAAAAGTACAGATCCACTCTGAAGAATAATTATATGACTACACAATATAAAGTGATTGAGTATATTAAAATACTATTTAGAATGCTTCTGAAAGCAGTATTTTTAAAAAGTAACATTCCTCCAATTTATGGTAGTGAACTGTAGTCTGAGCTTCTCTGGCCTAGATAAAATATTTACATATATTGGGGCACCTAGGTGGCCCAGTCGGTTGAGCATTCAACTTCGGCTCAGGTCACGATCTTGCGGTCTGTGAGTTCGAACCCCGTGTCGGGCTCTGTGCTGACAGCTCAGAGCCTGGGGCCTGCTTCGGATTCTGTGTCTCCCTCTCTCTCTGTCCCTCCCCCACTCATGCTCTGTCTCTCTCTCTCTCTCTCTGTCAAAAATAAATAAACATTTAAAAAAATTTTTTTAATTTACATATATTTTACAAAAGAAACTACTAGTAAATGTTGTTTATGTATTACGCATAATTTAGTTTAGAATCTCTGGAAAGCAGGGAAAATTTACTATGTTATCATTAATTTATGATAATTCATTTTATCACCTCAGAATTCCCCATTTCCTGGCACAATTTCATGGAAATGTTCATGAACTTCTCAGAAATACTGTACTACATTGTTGTTTAATGAGACAAGACATACGCTTATAACATTCACAGAAATTGTAAAATATAAGTAATATAAGGCACCATCCAAAGGAAAAAACCTCCCATGTACCTTCAAAACAGAAATCTTATTTGACAAGTTCTAAGAAGGAATATAAATATAACAAGCTCTTTCTCAGAAGATATGAGGTACAAGAAGAGAATGAAGACATCCTACTGAAGTCAGGTCCTCTCAGAAAAGATGAAAAATTTTTAATTTCTACAAATTTAACCAATAATATCTGATTTTTAAGCAGTTACATAATAGCATAAAATATGCACTGTAAAAAAAAATGATTTAAAAGAATGGCCACAAACATTGTGAATGCACTAAATGCCACTGATTACATACTTTTAAAATGGTTAACTTTATATCCTGTCAATTTCACATCATTAGTTTTATATATAATTTTATATTAATAAACCGAATTAATTTACATAAATCAAATAATAAATTTTCAATGATCTGAAGGTAAATTTAAGAGAATCCAAATCATGAACACTATATTCTCTCAATTTTTAAGTCAAAAAAAATTCATTAATTGAATTTCATATTATTATTTGCCCTGAGAGTCATAAAATTTCCTGTTCTCTAGATAAATCTAAATAATAAAAAGTTACTTTATTTGACATTCAGAGTCAAATATTGTGAGAAGCTTGACACATCTAATATTTATTTTTTTTTAAGTCCAATATGCACCCTTGAAGGTATACTTTAATGGACAAAGGGGAAAGAGACTACTATTTTCGAAACCAATTTTACCAAACAGGGGAGTAAAAAAACAACTATGGCTTCCCACACATCTCTGTCCAGAAATTTTTCTTTAGCTTAATACCTATGTTAAATATAATCAGTTTAAAACAGAAAAAATTAAACAACAAAAAGCCAGACACAAAAACCTTGAGACTTATCTTTTAAAAGAAAAATGAATACGCATAAAATATTAAGTCATACGTTACAAGTGAAAAATGCTAAATAAGCAACAAGAGTTTCAGGAGACAAAGAACAATGCAGAAGAAAACGCATAGAAAAAATAGTTCTAAGATCCAAATCTATATATTAACAGTGCAAAAACCAATACTCTAGGGCCTTCACAAATGATTCAGAACCATATGAGCTTCATGTACTTTTCTCTGAATATTTTAGAAAATAATTCAGAATCTATTTTCCATCCAAAATTAAGGCAATGGCACATGCCAAGCATCAGCGTACAGAACAGTGCTTAACAGTCTGACTTTGTCTCCTGTCTTTGTCACTTCCTATAAACATAGTTCCACATAACCAAGGTAAAATCCTCCCACTTAAAACATTAAACTCCAATAGAGAACCAAATAAGGGTTATGGCTATTACCCCCTCTGATGCTTCATGATGGTGTAAAAGACACACACTAGAGTGGAAGAAAAAGCAAAACTAAATAGCATGTCAATAATTAACTTTTTAAAGTATATCACTACCATGCACGTTTTCTATTTGTATAATAATTTAGCAACTTATAAATTATGTCCATATAAGCTCATGTTGCCAAAAAAAAAATGTGTTATATAATTATTTGAGTGATTTTTCTTCTTCTATATAGATTTTCTTCTGAAAAGATATCATATATTATGTTAAGATATTGTATGTGCTTCATATATATAATTTTTCATACTTAGTTTGCTCATATAATAGATTCATATATGTATTAAATCTGAAGAATTATAAATATTTAGTAAACCATTTTATAGCACAAAAATATATAAATATGCTTTTTGTCCTTACAACTTAAAATGAAATTAAATTTTTCCCTTCTATATTTTTCATTCAGTTTGAATATTCTGAAAGCAGTCACCATAACCAAATCAGCTAATAAATATATCACTTATCATGCATTTATTTAACTGCTGACATAATACCTAACAATATAAGTAAGCATACAAAAGGTATTACAGTCACACAAGTTCCCTGACCCAAATCATTCCAAACATAATTTGGGGGCGATGAAACGAAAGGATTAGCACAAAGATAAAATCAGTCTCTCCACATATCAGATAAAAATCAAGTTATAGTGTGTGTGTGTGTGTGTGTGTGTGTGTGTGTGTGTGTGTGTGTCTGTGTGTGCGTGCACGTGCGTGTACCCAGCTATATGTGCTTGGGAGAGGATATTTTAATACTGGAATAATCACAGAATGTCATACCTGTGCTCCATAGATGTATTTATCCAACATCTTGCCTCCTATTGTCTGTCCTCCTATATCCCAAACTTGAAGAGTAACATTCAAGTTTCCTTGAATATAAAAATAAGAATGCAGAAAAGATAAGTAACAAAATAACTGAATACAGTTTCAGAGAACACTAAGTCATAATGATAAACTATGAATCTATTTTGCCTTTTATTCTGCATGTTCCTATGGTCAGATATTTGGAACTGTGAAATAACGTTGCCAAAAGATATTATAGTGGGGGAATTTAGGTTTATACTTTTACCCCATTTCTATAGAGCTGTATTTATAATCACCTTCAAAACAAAAGAACGATTTAATTTCATAAACCTCTTAAAACTTAAAAAAACAGTAATTTTCTTAAACGGAGAATAGAACAATAAAGCACTTACATGTGGGGTAAAAAAAAATATACTTAAAAAATAAAAATAGAGCCGTATATACTAACCTACCCTATAGCACACAATGAATTTTGCTGTAATCTAAACTCCATAGCTTCTAATACTCATAGATTAATAATAGAATACAAAAATGGACCCAGAGTTTCAACTCAAATTAATGGACCTTTAAAATTTGAATGTCACCTATTATATGCAATAGTAAACACATTTTTTTTTAAAACTACATGTTTTCAAATTTAACCTATAAAATATAAACACATATGATAGCTATCTTCATAACAGACAGGATAGATACCCAGTATTTCACTAAATATTATGATACATTTATAACTGTTCAAAGAATTTCCGGTGAAACAAACTATTACATGTGCTTTGAAGCCTTCATAAAATGGTGTAAATCTTCCCCACACAAGCATAATGAAAGCATTTTAAAATACTAAAAAGCAATCTTTAAATTTCTTTTTTCTATTTTGCAAAATATTCGGCTGATCCAAAAATTTATGAGATAAGCTATTCTCTTATCAATGCAGAACCCCAGAAGTTAAAGACCATGTCCAACATGCTTTTAACATTTACAAACTGTTTCTCCTAAGAAAACCATACAGTTTTCTCCAAAGTTAGACAAAGTCTCAATTAGCACCTTCAAAATGAACTCCCATACTACAAATGTATGTTTCTGAATGATTTGCAAATAAGGAAAACTCAAAATAAAAACTTAAAGACAGCAAAAAACGGTCTTGCTTCAAAAGCAACAATAAAAAAGATTATAAAGACATGAATTTTTATACTAATGCAAAACACTCAACTTGGAGAATGTCAGTTTCACCATTCCACTGAAAAGCAAGTATAACAGTGGATTAACCAGCCAAGTTTTACCCTTGACTCTAAGTTTTGTTGGGTTTGTAATACAGTCTTTCCATTATTTTGAGGTGGGTCTGTTGCATCTGCCAATGGGCAAAGGATTTACATGGGGAACTTCCATGAGCATTAATGAGAGCTCCTGGAGTTTATCACTCGTCATCATTCCCACATACACCGTCAAGGCTCACAGAGTAATGACAAAAATGTTCTTAAAGCTCTATGAATGTGAAAACCAAAATGTCACAAACTAAGACTGTATCCAATAACTGGGATAAACCCACTTACTTAAAAATCTAAATTTTTCAAGATTCAAAGCTGAACTCATTCTCCTCTGATGTGGTCTCAAATTAAGCAGGTGAGAAAGGGCCAGAAGTCACTAGATCTATGTCAGACAGCTTCAGAAGCCCCTAGATAAACAGGCAGTACTCTATCCAGTTTACTTGCACACTCTTACAGTCATTTATTTACTTCAAACCAACAGTGCTTAACAAAATTAACTTTCTTATAGGATTTTAGGCAACACTTAATAAAAGGCATTTAATCCCATTTTCTTCAAGGTCAATAACTCCTATCACTTAACTTTTATCAAGAAATAGAAAGCTTTTCTTTCTTTAAATTCTAATAGCGAGATCCTATCTGAATTAGTTATTGTGAACACCTTAACTACAACTTTAGGAACATGAGTTTCATTACACGTTTCCAAATTCTGACGACATCATTTCAAGACTCTACATTGTTTATTCAATTGTCTCCCATCCAAGAAGCTTTGATTTATATTCATGTGTTGTAGGTATTTTTTAAATCCATACCTTTCCAAATAAACAGTGTTGGTTGTTGTTGGCTTATTTCTTTACTATTTCTTATTTCCTTAATATACATATTCTAGTGCCTCAGAAATAAAAATAGTTAGGCATTACTGATAACCCACAATGCTAGCCAAAGCTGGGGGGGAAAAAAAAACACTTTTGCTATCAGTATAGCTTCAACAAATGATACTAGTTTCATACTCATTTCATATATCTAGAAACATATTTTTAACCTCCACATTTGAATTTTAAGTTTATTAACAAATAAAAATAAAAATAAAAATAAATGAGAGTCCTCTATTTGGAAAACAAACTCACATACGGATGAAATTCAAGTTAATATTCATTTTAGTTTTCCCAAACATAAACATATAAAGCTTCCAAGTATATTTTCAAAGTGACATACCTAATAACCTATGTATGAGTATTCAAGTAATCAATACTATAAAATTTTTAAAAACCAAAAATCCATCTAACATAAATTTCCAACTAACAACATTAAGGAAATTGTCAGCAATCTAATCTTGAATGTAAAATGCTACAAAATTCCTGCTCCTCAGTAAGAAATGACATGTAACCAGGGAAAAAAATAAAATAAATGAGGTGACAAAATACAGGTAAGTTGCTTTTGGTATGAATCAAAGCCACCAAGAGGATTCAACAGTGACCTTGTGAAAGTACACTTGGAGCCTTGGTTAACCTTACTTAAAGTGCTGCATAGTCAAGATGGAACTAAAAACACAAGTCTGCCCACTTCTTGTACTAAAGACTTAGAAATCCTTTTCACAGTAGAACGCTGTTTACTGGACTGTACCCACAAGCTTCCTGAAAGTATTTTGACTAAGGCTCTTAAGAAGCTCTATCAGCAGAATCTCTGACTAACAGATACACTATTTTAAGCAGTAAAATCTGCACAGTGGTTGCATCCAGACTATACAGCATACCGGAACATGAAATATACTAAAATGGATGAATATTTACAAAGTAATGACCTTGAAAACTTGCATGAAGAGAATGTCAATAGATGGACAGGAGGTATTACACTTCTAACAATCTGAATGGACAGAAGACTTACCAGAATACTTAACAAACATTAGATTTGCCTAGTACACTCTATAAATTCAATAATGCTGTCTATAATGTTTCAGCTAACGATACAAATATTAATCATTCTACATTTGACACAGTTGAAATTAAGGTTGAAGTTATAAAGGATATACTATGAACCTTGTAATTTACTTATCTCATTTGTTAATATACTATTAATTGTATAAAATCAAGTTATACGAAAATAATTTTTCCTGCTGAAATTTCTAACATATTTTGAGTCTATTAAGCAGCATAAAATCAACTGCCTTAAAAAAATTTTTTTTTTTCTGGAACTCTACCCATCAAAATAAAAACTTAATCAGGAATATTAAAATACACATTGGACTATCAATTTCCTAACATCATTTTTAATAGAAGTACTCTCTAACTCTAAAATATTATACTATAAATGTTGATTTCAAAAAATACCAAGTATTTTTACAAAGTCATCAAAACTTTAAAATGGGTCACACTGTGCAACAAATCCAAAATCATCACATACACATTATATATATATATATATATATATATATATATATATATATATGAGATGTCCAAAACCAGTCTTAAAATATCTTAATATCTGCGTGGTGCTTATTCCTTTATTTAAGCCTTTGAACTAAAAAAGTCAGAAAAACTAATATTAATGGTACAGAAAGCTGATGCTTTTGCCGATTAGCAGCAAAAACGGTCAATAATTATATGCATATTAAAGTTCTCTGTACAATTGGCATCCCTGAAAACACTGTTGCAAAAAATAAGCTTCTAGCATGTATATTACATGATTTGAGCGTGTATTCTGCTAGTGACTGCTGTAAAAATTCTGAATGTAGCGTTGACCTATCCACACTAGTGAGAATAATAAAATGAGATTTTCAGTTTTGAATAGATTAAAAGTGAATACAATCGAAACAAAATATGCATATGTTTCTCATTAAGCCTCTTGCTGAACAATAACTTAGAATGGAAAGTTGGAAATCTTTTGTCACACTGTATCTTTTAATGCATTCTTCATTGGTAGCTGCATTCAGTCACAAAATAGAACATTCTACCAGTGAGATACGCAGAATACCTTCAATTACCAAGAGTTTTCATTGGCTGCTCTAAAACTTTCACGGAGAGATGTCTGATAGATGGGATGCTTGAGAGGTTAACATATTTCAATAATATTGGAATTTTTTAAACCCCTGCCCACTGTATCACTCATGCTCCAGTATATGAATCTGACGCTATACTTGCAACCGTTTTTACTCAAATGTGTTTCCTCAGAGAGGAGAGGGATGGACTGGTTCAGAAAGTCAATCAAGATAAACTGGTTTTAATAAAATACTTTAAACATATAATTTAACCATTACAAATGAATGGACAGAGCATTTTAAAGCCCCAATTGTTCAGAAACTAACTTAAAACAGAAACCACTCTCTTTTTGTTATTATTTCCCTGTATTTCCCACAAAATGTGCTGCAACTGGCATCTAAATAGTTTCTTTGCATGGTGAACTGAAACATCTTGAATGCTCAAACTGTATTTTTATGAGTGCCTAGGGACCCTAAATTTTAGTGGTCTATTAAATGCCAGCAATTTCATGCTGCCTTGCATAAAACAGCATTCACATATTAGAGCACAGAAGTTCCATAGCTACATTATACTTCTGTTCCAACTTTCTCTCGAACAAAAAACTGAAGCAGAGGCTAATCAAAATAATATTTAAAAAAAATAATCCTTTCCAGTCTTTTCACATTTAGTTTATACAATATCTGTTTATAATTGTACAGCATTTGATTTTTTTAACTTTTTAGAATTTTATAAACAACTATTATGTATCCTCAAAAAAATGTGTAGAGTGGTCAAAAATAGCAGGAGAGTAGGGGAGTATATAAACTTTTCTCTCACGCCCATAGACAATTCGTCTTCATGGTAGATGCTGATGAAGTTAACCTCTGAAGATAGATTTGCTAATTATATATTTTTTCACACAGAAGCGACCCCCAAATTTATTTTGCATGTCTCCCTATGTCTCTTATTGTAAGATATATACAATTTACTATGTTAAGATTTTTTAGTCTCTTACCTGGCAGTGTTATCCTTCTCAAAAAGAAATCCAGTCCTATAGTTTGTTTGTACTGTTTCCCAAAAGTTTCTTGAGCAAAACACGTAGCTAAGGAGGTCTAAAAAATTGATGCACAGAAAACCAAAATTAATGTCTTTGTTTTAGAAATGTAAACATAAAATCACTACTAAACCTTATTAAGTAATCTTAGTATTTACACTCCCATTAATCCAACAAGCAACTTTAAGCAGTTCTAATCAGTTGCGAGGGGAGGAGGGACTTAACACTCCACCAGGTAAATTCACTTGCAACTACTATCGGTGGGGACAACAGGCTAATGGGTTGGATCTCTTTAAATCCCCAGATAGTCAAGCTCCTTCTTGCTGGAAATCAGAATTTGAGATATATCAACAAGAAAACTAAAACAACACGACTAAAGATATGTATATCTATAGATATCAGTTGAATACAAATTTCAGAGAATTCTAAGTTTCATTTCTGAGGTTAAATATTCTGAGTATTTGTGCCCTCAGCCAATAACAAGCAGTACTAATTAAAAAGGGGGAAAGACTGTTTATATAATTTCTTTTTTCCCCACAAAAAAGTGTCTTTAAATGTCTAATTTTCTCTACATTAAAGATGTTAAATGAAAATGATCCTATAGAACGACTGTGATAATATTTATCTTTAAAATTAAAAAGCATTTTTGAGACTAATATTATAGGCAAAAAAAAGTATTTTCAATCCAACAACCATAAAGATTAAAAGTCACAAGATTATTATAACCAGAACAGATATATATATATACATATATATATATATATATATATCTACATTTTTTTTTTAAATAAAAACTCAAAGTTGTACTCAAAACTCTAGAGTACCAACCATTTCATATCAAAGTAGAATCATCACTCTGGTAACAAGTGAAATAACTCAATAACTTAAAGGCTTCTTAAACATTAAATGCACTATTTATTTGGACACTTCACCAAAAAGGAGAAAGGCAGCTTCACGAAGCTTTTATGCTCTTTAAGCAAGACTCCCAAAGTTAAGTGAAAATTACCCTTTTTTACTCTGAAAGTTAAAATTAGATGTCAACTCCCAAAATAACAAAAACTAAAATAAAATTTCGAAGATAATTTAGTATAATTAATTATGACATAAGTGCAGTAATGCAAAAGAAAACTTGGCCACATTTCAATTCCTTCAAACAAAAAGACCTAAAATTCTTTTTGACACAAGAACCAGGTTTTTCACACAAATAACAATTTGCACACCCTCACTCCAATTCTTCTATTATTTAAACACTCAGAACTTGCAATAAATTTCTAAGATATTTGGTCAAATATTTATTGAGCACCATAGGAAAGAGGTTCTGCCAGGCACTGAGAAATAAACTCACTACACCCAAATGAAAATTTATTTGGCTTCCCTGAACAATAGTATAAAAACTAAGAGATTAGAATGAAAAAGGTAAGCATTCCTTTTTAAAGCTTTTTGTTTTTCATTTAGCTTTATTTATGCCACCGAGCTTGTTTAACTTAGAGTGCAAAATCTGTTAAGAGGCTCATAGTTTTAGAGAAAAATACCACTATTTAGTACAGATGTTTCAAAGTGTTTAACACAGGGATGGTTGATATACTTTTATAAGACAAAGAGAAATTCAAGGCACATATAGCGTTAGCACCGTGCCATTTAAGGTAATTTTTCCCATTCATTTAGGGTTTTCAAAGTTCAGTATTTTTACATTGATGAGTATTTAGAAAAATTCGAAGGTTCTTTTCTTGGAAACAGGACTGCAAGATTCTGAAAGCCCTACCCTCACACTTTTGAGGCAAACGTAAAGCTAGGATTTTTATTGGAATAAAGTATAATCTGTCAAAAGCATAGGTCACTGGGAACACAGAATATTAACACGTGTTCTTATACCATCTCTGGGCAAACAGAGAATCGGCTGAATCAGTGGTAGGCACTTCCTCAATCCTCTGGACTTTCTGCCTCTTTCATATTCAAATAAGTTCTCACAAGTCATTATATAAATATCATTCTTAAACAATCATCTACCACATCTGAAACATTTTTATCTGATTCTTTATATTGGTTTTTTTGGGGTGAACTTCTGCTTATAATTTTTACCAATATTACATTTACTAATACCAAAAAAAAAAAGGGACCAAAAAAGAACATTTTGCCTCAAAAAAATCTTAAGAAATGTGTAATAAAATCAAAAGTATGAATCAAAACAGAAAGAAATAGAAACACATGTTATTAGGAGGAGGAGCTTATATTTCTCCTGGAGAAACTGTTAGTGATTATCTCAATATTCCACTGCCTCCGTCCATGTGTATCTAAATGCCAGGAGTTAAAACTAACAAGAAAAAATAATGCTAGAAAAAACAGTCAGGCGTTGAATCAGGACACAAGTAAGAATGAAAGGGAGGCCGAATTCATAAAAGGATAGTAAAGGAAACAGAATGGGGATGTTGATAGCAGCCAGTAACTTGAGGGCTGGACAGGGTATGAAGGAGAAAAAAGCTTGGTATACCAACAGAAAGAACGTTCAGTTCCTGATGTTTGTGTCTGAGAATCTCGGGCAGAAAATGCCTTTACAGCTTTCAAATAGATTAGTCGAGATGATAGGCTCAATCAGAACACCATAAAGAGTTACCACTGTTACCCTCTCAAGCAGAATGATAGTCCTAATTCAACAGTATGGAAGGGAGAGAAATTATGCCCTGTCCTACACTAGACGGAATTTTATAAAGAGATGAAAAACTGCAATTACTCACATTAAATTAGCAATAAGAAAAAAAAAAAAAAAACATATGGCAGGCTAAATAAAAAGCCCAAATACAACATGATGAACAAACTTCAACTGAGTCACACATGTATGAAGACTGATATATACTAGGAGGGAAAAAAAAATG
Source organism: Felis catus (assembly GCF_018350175.1). NCBI lineage: Eukaryota > Metazoa > Chordata > Mammalia > Carnivora > Felidae > Felis > Felis catus. Next base: position 195,526,799 of record NC_058371.1, on the reverse strand, counting down.
AGCAAAAGTTTAAAGACTTATGATAGAATGCAGGATAAAGGGCAATTTTTGTCTCTTTAAACAAGTGTATTGGGGCTATAGACTGTCATTACAACTTGAAACAGGAAATAAATTCAGTTATGAGCTGACTGTAAAAAGATTTAGGAGATGAAAGATTAGAAGGTATTCAGAAGGAAATTGAATAAAACCATACAAATACACAACTTGAATTTTTTTTTTTATTAAATAAGAGTGTTAGAAACAATGCCGATTTATTTAAAACAGTCGAACTATTCAAAAAGTTGCTTCCCCAAAACCTTCAAAGGTCATTAGAGGGTACGAGGACGCTTTTCCTCAGCAATAAAAATCAGTAACAAAATCTCCACCCGGGAAGGCAGAAGGAAATCAACGGAATGCTGCACATTTTGCGTGTGGATGCCACCTCTCCCAGGTGCCCCAGGGAACTCGAATCCCACAAAGCCAGGGGCAGCTCTGCAGGGCCGACTGCCAGGGAAGATGCAACGACCAGGCGTCGCCACAGACGCCAGGGTCCGAGCTACACCAGTCGCACGGATCGGTGAAGCCGGACACTGGTGGACAATAACCACCTGCGTTTCTGCAGACTCTGGCTGGGAACAGGGAGAGGGGAGGAGCGGAGACAGGCTGCAGCAAGATTCCAGAAACTGTGGGCGCCTTTGACAGAAGCGACAGGTGTGAAGGCACCGCGGGCAGCAGCTCTTGGCTTTATTTGGGGGAGAGTCACTGACCCTTCGGGATCCCGTGGACCCTCCCCAAAGAGCAAGCACCGAGAGAGGATTTTATACCATTTGCGGAACTCCACGACCCAGAGTTAAAAGCCTCAGCCTAACAAGCCAGGAGACTGGCTGTCGGATGTTCTCACGCACTCGGGCTCAACCAACCGTCCCCAAAGGCTAGACCCTAAGCAAGGATCCCCTCTGGCAGGAGAGCGGCCGTACCCCTCGGCACCCGGCCCTCACTAGGAGCGCCCAGGTACTTGTTGAATGAATGCTTGTGCGGACAGGTGCTGCATGAGCAGCAGCGACGACGAGGTATGACGCCATCAAACAGCAACTGGCGTTTATTGGGTGCACGCCGCGTTCTGAAAGCTTTACGTGGCTTTTCACATCTCATGTGCATTTGCACACTGCACCCTCTGAGGCGACCCCTCTCCATACCCACCTGACCGATGAAGCCCAAACAGGTTAAGAATTTGCCCTCCGCTGCCCCGACCAGTTAGCGATGGAGCCCCGAGGCGCACCCAGGGACTCTGACTCCAGAGCCAAGTTCCTGGCAGCCGCCAGCGCAGTGCTGGTGTCCGAAACCGTAAAGCGGCCGGGGGCGCGGAGACTGGGGGGCGGGGGTGGGGGGCGCGGAGGCAAAGTGCGACCTGGACTAAAGGAAGAACAAGTAAGAGGCCCTGGCAGATGCCTGCCAGTCGTCGGAGGCGAGAAGCTGGAAAGCTTCCCAGGAGGGCGATGCTGGCCCGACTCTTGAAGAAGTAGGAGTTCGAGATCCAGGCAGAGAGAGCTGGGGAGTGACTTTTTTTTTTCCTTTTTTCTTTCTTTCTTTCTTTTCTTTTCTTTTTTTTTCTTTTTTTTTTTTTTTTTAATTTAATGGGAGCTGGACAGCTCCGTCAGCCTTCACCCCGCGCCTACTTCGTGTCTGGCCCCAGGCCACACGACCAGGTGGGCCCCCGCCCTTGGGGTAATGAGGCGACGCAGAGCGGCGGGGAGAAGGCTCGGGGGGAGGGGGGTGCCGGGGCCGTGCCGGGGTTCCTGCAGGCCGGGGACGGCGGGCCCGCTGGAGGACTGACCTTCCCGGAGGTGCCGTCCCCCAGCACGACGATTTTCAGTTGCCGGTCCTGGCTCTCCTCCTCAGAGTCCGACATGGTGTCCCGGGAACCAGGCTCGCCCCCCCACCCCCACCCCGAGGTAGAGGGAGGAAGGGTAGGGGGGGTCTCCGGGGGTGGGGGAGAGGAGGAAGGGCGACCGTGAGGGCAGGACCCCCCGCCCCGGTGTCTCAGCGGCCGCTGGACGTATCTGGGGAGAATCAGTCGCCGAGCGCCATCTTGCCTACCTCCCCTCCCCCCTGAGCGCGGCCCCGCCCCCCCACGCGCTACGTCGGTCGCGCTCCCCCTCCTCGGGGCCAACCCGCGCCGACCGCGAGCCTCCCTGGCGAGCCGACCCATCCGCTGGCCTGGGATGGGGGAGGCATTCGAACCGAGCAGGGAGAGATGGTTGCTCCTCTCGCAGGGGCAGCTGTGAAGCATAAAACTAAAATATAGCGTCCCAACCAGGTAGAAAAGTGGAAGCTGAGGAGCTCTCAGACGTCGTATCATATTCCCGTGTTTCCATCACCTCCTGAGAAGGTCCCTGAAGCAAATGGTTTAGCCCGAGGGGAGGGGGGCGCGTAGACGCCTGGGCTGCGCGCCACGGTTGCCATGGAAGGCGGTGGGGCGGGGCCTGTCTCCAGGCGCCCGGGAAGCCGGTTGCGAGGGGCAGCGCACTGGGGCGGGGCCTCTGAAAGTGGTGTGGGCGCCGGGGGTGGAGACCCCAGAGGAGCGTGGACGCCGCGGACTTTGCTCGGGATCGCGCTGCCTTCGGGGACACAGCGATAATGGCTTGCCGTTTAACGGAGCTCTAGCGCTTATTCTGACCTCTCGAACCATGGATTTTCTCGACCGAACAGAATCCGATGTTTCATTAATCTAGCAAGTACCCTGGAACAGCAGTTCTCAAAGTGTGGTACGAGAAACCCTTAGGGGGTTCCCAATAAAGTCAAAACTATCTTCATGACAATACAAACACCTTTTTGCCTTTTCTGCGTTCCTTCTCTCACGAGTGTACGTTTTCCAGGGGATGCATGATGTGTATGGTATCATTGCTCGGACAGTTAAGGAAGCGTGTGCTTGTTACGAAGTTTCAAACATTTCTTGGTATTAATTGCAAAGCAGTCATGATAACTATAACTTACATAAACAAAAGCTCTTTGGGGTCTACAATAATTTGTTAAGAGTGTAGACAGGCCCTGAGTCCCAAAAGTACAAGAACTGCTGTCCTGGATGATCTCAGTCCATTAGGGTAGGTAAAAAGACATAACTGAAAATTTCAAGATAGTAGGATAAATTCTACAATAATAATGCCAACTTACTCCTATGCTTGTCTCGTTGTTAACTACTTTACAGGGATTATCACGGTTGATTCCTCGTGGGAACCCCATAAAGTAGGTAGAATTATCTCATTTTACAGATGAGTGAGCTTAAGGGACAGAAAGCCTAGCTCAGAGGCAGTGGTCCTGGAAAGAATGTAGGAAGTAGAATAGGAAACCAGTACAGTTTTAAGAAGTGCCCAGCCCTAAGGGGAGCATTGGAGTTCTAATCGTAGACCCACACTTACTAAATGTGTGACCTTGAACCACAGTTTCCTTATCTACAAAACAGAGGCACTACATCATAAGGTTGAAAATTAAATGAAGTAATCAATGTAAAGTAACAGCGCAATGCCTGACATATACTAGTAAGCACGCAATATTAACTGATGTAATTATCATCTTCATCATCATCATTAGCGATGGTCCATATTGGAGCATCATTGCTTCCTAGCCATGTGACCTTAGACAGGTTTCTTATGTAGAGTCTAGTCTCTTCATCTGTAGATACGGTTAGTCCATGATACCCAGTTAGTAGTAGTTCCCAGTACCTTCCCTACTCCCAACCACCACCACTAACAACAACTTCCTACATTACTAGGTGTGTTAATGAGAATCAGAAAAAGTACCTCAAAGGGATCTGCAAAGTTATTTGTAAATGTTCGTTTGAGGAATCTGTTTCTAATGAGGACAGATTTAACCCCTTCTTGTCAATGAAGGGAGTTAATGTTATACAAATTTGCTTTTCTACTCATCCTTAATGGAAATGATTATGTGACCCAGTTCTGACCAATGAGACAGAAAAGGATATGCTTTGGGAAACATCTGGAGAAGATTTTCCTCCCTGATGAAGAAGAAGAGGAAGAAGAAGTAGAAGACGACGACGACATGCGGGGAAAAACATCTCCCCCTCCTTTCCCTTGCTGTTATTATTTGGGTGAGGACATAATGTTTGGTACTGCCTCAACTTGCTTCAGCCCATCTTCCAAGCTTCTTGTCATGGGGCACTTTGGCAATGAATTCCATTACTTGCAGATAGAAACATCCCAACTGGCACAACTACGTTGGCCAAAAGCTCGATTTAGTTAAGATCATAAGATCAATTATCGTGTGTGGCTTCATGTGAGAGGAAATTTAGAAGACAACTTTGCATTTTCCTATCATCAATTTTCGAGACAACTGCCCTGATGGAGAGACCTCACTTATTTGCATATGGATTCATCCCTGGGCAGTGTTGCTACATGAAACAAGCCAATTGCATTATTTTAGTGACCATATTTTATACATCAGTGGCAAGATTCCAGGTTGAAAATTAGATTTGAAGACTTGGAGCCATATTTGTAAATTAAAGAGAAAAAGAAAATTCCTCTTTCAGGCTAGCTAGCACTGAAAACTTCCAGTATGGTGTTACCAGTCTACAGAGACATAGAGCTGATCCATGGGGAAAAAAAAAAAAAAAAATTTCTGTGGCGCCTCTGTAAAACAGCCACAACAGGGCCATAAACTAGGGGAATCTTTTTCAGTGGTCATAAAACCAACAATTTAACAAAATGCTTAAAGAAGAATTCTAGCAATTTCGGGATATTAGGGTTCTTTAGATATGAAGAAGTAAAAGTACTTACACAAGACAAACTTGACTGCTCTCTGCTACCACCTTCCCAACTAATTTTAAAATACCTTCTGTAGCATCCCTCCCTAACAGATGATAAACCTTGTTGGAATACATCCAGATACAAGGAGTTTATTCCCTCATGAAGCAACTCGAACTGTGGACTGATAGGTCTAGTTATTAGAATATTCTTTCTGAGATGAACTGAAGCCCTTCACTATAAATCCCAACTAGTGGTATTGGCTATCTTTTGGAGTAAAACAGATCTCCCCTATTCTAAAAGAAGATCTTCAAATTTACTCATTATGATTACTTACCTGCCATATATTAAGTGAATGACCACTATGTGCCAGACATTCTCATTGCACTGTTTTAAGCAATAAGAGCACCCAAAATATACAAGGGCTCTGCTCCCATGGTCCCTGCAACTTGGTGGAGAGGTATAGTAGACTGAATGGTGACTGTCCTACAGCTATCAGGTCCCAATCCCTGGAACCTATAAATATTACCTTGTTCAGAAAAAGTATCTTTCTGATGTGATTAAATTAAGGATCTTGAGATGAAGAGATAATCCTGGATTATTGGGTTGGGTCTTAATTGCAATCATACATACCTTATGAAAGAGAGACAGAAAGAAATTTGACCCAAACAAAAAAGAGAAGGCAATGTGACTGCAGAGACAATAACTAGGATGATAGAGCCCCAAGCCAAGGAATGCCAGCCACCGCCAGAAACTGGCAGGGGCAAGGAAGGAATTCTCCCTGTAGAGCCTCTGGAGAGAGTGCAGCCCTGTCCACACTTTGACGCCAGTCTAGTGAATGCGGATTTAGCATTTATGGACTCCAAAGCTATGAGAGAATAAGTGTTGTGTTAAGCCACCAGGTTTATGGTAATTTGTCACAATGGCCACAGGAAACTAATCCAAGGAGGAACACAGATATTTCATACATCAACAGGAAAATCTTAGATTCAGGTAAAATAGGTAATAAAACATTCAATGGATAGAATTAAGAGTCAAACCATCAGAACATTCTATGTATCACCAATTAAGATGGAAAAATGGTAAGTGAATCAACAAGTAAACTAATTTCAAAACCCCCATGTCTGCTATCATTTTAAATCCAAGAGCCATCCATTAGTTTTCTGTCATCTTTTTAAATATTGCATAATTTTGAAGATGCAGGCCTTAGGATTAAAGCCCAAGTGAGGATAGATTTGGAAACAAAGGTAAAATATTGTTGAGGAAGGCAGAATAATGGCCATGCTTTCCGCTTGGGCGCTGTGGCTGTATTTCTGCTGAAAACGTAAGAAAAATATAGAAATGATCTATAGGCTTTATTGGTCCATTAAATTCCTAGAGGACATACATACATACATACATACATACATACATACATACATAGCAAGCCTCTCTTCCTGAAATTCTCTTCTCCCTTGCTTATACACATCTGTACGTGTGTGTTGCAGGTACATGTAACCACCACAGAGATCAAGATACAGTACAATTCAGAATCCCAGCAGGCTTCCTTGTGCTGTCTCTCCATCACTACCTCCTCTGCCACTTTGACTTCTAGCACCATAAATTAATTTTACCTGGTTTTGAACTTTATATAAATAGACTCCATATAGTATGTACTCTTTTGGTATCTGGCTCTATTCACTAAATATAGTCTGTGAGAGTCATCCACGGTGTTATGTGCAGCAATAGCTTGTACTTTTTCATTGCTGCATACTATTCCATTGTGCAAATTAACCACAATTTAGTTATCCACTCCATCATCGATGGACAAATAGATTGTTTCAAGTTTGGGGATATTATGAATAACGCTTCATGTCTCCCTCAAAGAAAACCACAGACCACAAAATAGCACTCTCCTTTCCCACATGCACACAAGTGCTCACACACACACACACACACACACACACACACACACACACACCAATCGTCCATCTACGTTTTATAGCCTTGAGATAGTTGGAGCATTTAATAATCATGGAGCTGTTTTTGAGAACATCTTTGTAACATCTAGATGTGTTGATTTGCTTTTGGAGTGACTCATCTGTCATATCTAGTGGTCTCCACTGAAACTTCAGTTTTCACACAGGGGTTTCTAACATGCCAGTTCCACACAAATAAACAGATTGAGCTCATTTTCAACCAAAACCTCCCTGTCTTGAATGGCAGATAATGTTAAACCTCACCCAAAAGAATGAGCAATGAGGAAAATTAAGGGAAGAGGCAAGAGATGAAAGGATCACCAGACAACACAATTTTTCCAAAAGACACTATTTACCATTGCAACTATATCATGCAGCACCTAGGAATGTATCTCAAATATGTATAGGAAAAAAATTATGAAACATTGAAAGACAGTAAATAAACAATAAATGGTGATATATCTCACGTCCATGTATAGAAACATAATACTGGAAATACATCAGTTCTATCATATGGCCTATAGTGTAAATGCAACTAATACAATTTGTCATGGAATTTGGAACGGTACATATGGAAGGCAAAGATCCAAGAACACGGAAGATATTCCTGGAAAAGAAGAGTAAAGAATTTGCTTTACAGACGTCAAGACTTTGCATCAAGTTATATGAATTAAGATACAGTATATTATTTCAGGGATACACAAATTGACCATTATTTAAAAAAATGGAGAGCCACAGATAGGCTCCCATATTCATGGAACTTTGATATATGACACAATATATATGGTAGTAGATAAAAGGGTAGGTAGCAGTTAGAAACCATACAGGAAAAGAAATGAAACTGGGATCCTACATCTCATCTGTCTCTCACATACACAATCCCAACGTAATCAAGATTCTAAATGTGAAAATCAAAATTTAAATGATTTGAGGTGCCTATCTTTTCTCATCTTGAGATAGAAAAGGGTTTCTTGAACAAGACACAAAGAGTGCATCATAAAAGGTAATATGAAGAAAATTACAATAAATTTTAAAACGACTAATGAAAAGATACCATAAAGAAAGTAGAAGGGCATCTGGGTGGTTCAATCCGTTGAGCGTCTGACTTTGCCTCAGGTCATGATCTCACGATTCACGAGTTCAAGCCCCACATCGGGGTCTCTGCTGTCAGCACAGAACCCACCTTGGATCCTGTGTCCCCCCTCTCTTTCTGCCCCTCCCCCGCTCATGCTCTTGTACACTCTTTCTCTCTCTCTCTCTCTCTCTAAAAAATAATAAACATTTTTAAAAAAAAGAAAGGGAAAGTAGAAGTCACAAACTGGGAGAAGATATTTCCAACACCTAAAACTTAAAACCAGTTGATATCCAGAATCCACAAAGAACTACAAATCAATAAGAAAAAAAAATTCAGTAGAAAAATGAGCACATTTATAAAAAGTTATTTTACAGAAAATGAAACATGGAAAATAAACTTATGCAAAATGTCCAATCTCCTTAATATAACCGCAGAAACACACACACACACACACACACACACACACACACACAAAGAGAGCTCAATGAGATACCATTTCATGCCCAGTACATTGGCAAAACTTAAGAAGTCCAACAAATCTTTATCAGTCAAGGAAAGAGAAACCACATAGTAATGTTATCAGAGAGAATTTAACATAGGGAATTGGTTACATGGTGTTGAAAGACTGAAAAAAAAAACAAAAAGGAAACACTGCGGTAACACCAAGTTAGTCACTCCCGGAGGCAGTTAACTACCCCAAGACCCAGAGAATAAAGGGAAGAGGTCAGGAGTTATCATAACATTAAAGCTCGAAGGAAGCCTGGGGCTTTGGGACCCAGACTATTGGCTCACTGCTGCTGTGCTTCAGTGACAGAAAGAACCCAAGTAGCTGAGTCAGAATTCTGAGGACAGAGTTCCACTTGCTGCCACAAGCCATGCATTGGAAGATCTGCACAGGGGGCCCCTCCAGAGCTAGAACTCCCCACAGAGGAGAAAAAAAAACCATTCCACTGCTCTGGTGCCTCTATGTGAGCACAATGAGGCTAATTCTAGGAGTGTGGAAAGAAGTGGGAAACTAGAAATGCTGCTGAGGTGAAATGTCATTGTTGGAAGAACATTGATAGGAATATGCCAAAAATGGGGAAGAAAAGCCCCTCTGCATCCTCCTACCTTCAAAACTCTAGTACCCCTGCCATTGGCAGAAACTGAAAGGAAGAAAATGAGCAAAAGAACAATGCCGAGTAGAGAGTACTAGCCCTTATCATACTAAGTCCATAGAGAAGGTGGGGTTGGGGCTTAACAATGATATTACAACCAGAACAACACCAATTGTTCAGGAGAGTGCGGATCAACAGGAACTTGTACTTTTCTTGTAGAGAGTATACGAAACCACTTTAGAAAACAATTTGTCATTATGTTGCATAATTAAAGATTTGTATACCCTGTGACCTAGAAATTGCACCCCTAGGTATGGATCCTGAAAACTCCCATCATGCACCAAGAGAATTGTGCAAGAATTTTCATAGGCTCATTTTCATTTGAGAAATAATCCAGTGCGTCTGGATGGCTCAGTCAATTAAGCGTCCAACTCTTATTTTCAGCTCAGGTCATGATCTCACGGTCCATGAGATTGAGCCTCATGTTGGGTTCTGCACTGGTGGTACAAAGCCTACTTGGGATTCTCTCTTTCCCTCTCGCTCTTCCCCTTCCCCACTTGTGTGTGTGCATGCACGCGCTCTCTCTCTCTCTCAAAATAAATAAACATTAAAAAAACGAAATAATCCAAAATCTTTTGAGAGCAAAATGAGTAAATCTTGACATACTCACATAAGGAAATATCATATAGGAAGGTAAAATGAATAAACTACAGCTGTGTGGATTAACCTTAGAAACATAATATTGAGTGAAAAAGGCTAATCCCCAAAGACTACATACAGCATGATACCATATTTATAAAGCTCTAAAACAAGAGCTCAAAACTAAGTGTATATGCATATATATGTATATACATGATAAAAATTGTCCCCAAAAGATAATAATAAACATAAAATTCTAGTTAGTGGTAACCTCAAGACAGGAAGATGGATAAGAGAGAAGAGAAACAAACACAGTGGGGATTAGGTCTTCAACATAAGAATAGTGTCCTTACCCCCACCCACCCACCAAATTCATGTATTGAAATCTTACCTCCCAAGGTGACTGCATCTGGAGATTAGGGCTTCTAGGAGGTAATTAAGGTTAAATGAGGTCATTGGTGTGGAGTCCTAGGACTGGTGTCCTTATTTTTTTTTAATATTTTTTGAAGTAATCCCTACACCCAATGTGGGGCATGAACCCACAACCCCAAGATGCAGAGTTACGTGCTCCACCAACTGAGCCAGCCAGGAGCTCCAGGACTGGTGTCCTTATAAGAAGAGAAAGAGAATGAGAGACAGAGACAGAGAGACAGAGAGAGAGAGAGATCTCCCTCCCTACATCTGCACATGCCAAGGAAAAGCCACATGAGGAATGAACGAGACGGCAGCCATCTGCAAGTCAGATAAAGATCCCTCACCAGAAACTGACCTGCTGAGCCTGGGACTTCTGGCCTTTAAAACAGTGAGAAAAAAAAAAAAAAAAAAAACTTCTGTTGTTTACATTACCCAGTCTACAATATTATGTTATGGTAGCCCAAGCTGACTAAAAACAGATCAGGAACACAATTTATATCAGTATCTAAAAAAAATAAATAAATAAGTGACACCTGCTTAATTTTTAAATACTGAAAAGGGATTAGATCTTCCAGATATTTTTAAAGTATTATTAAACTACTATAGTTAAACTCATGTGAAAGGGCACCTGGGTGGCTCAGTCGGTTAAGCATCCGACTCTTGATTTCGGCGTATGTCATGATCTCATAATTCGTGGGTTCGAGCCCTGTGTCAGGCTCGACGCTGGCCGTGCAAAGTCTGCTTGGGATTCTCTCTCTCTGCCTCTCCCCTGCTCTGTCTCTCTCTCATAATGAATACACTTAAAAATTGTTTTAAAAATTATATGGAAAATACCCTGGACTAGATAGATGAATTCCTTCAACAGAAAAGTTCAGAAGGGTTGCGATATATAAAGCCATTAAATAAATAGAAAAGGTGGCATCTCTAGTCAGTGGGGAAGACATGTTATTACCCACTAGGTGTTAATTTTCAAAACTGGATGTTTACCTCATCCATTACCCCGAAATGAATTCCACATGAAATTAAAGCATATTCTTTAAATAAAGCCATAACAAACTAGGGGGAAATGGGACAATATTTATAACTTTGGATGGAAATAACTCCTGTAAGCATCACATAAAATTCAAGTCAAAAAATTACATACCAATAATTTGTGTGCCTAAAACTTTATATATCCATGTGGCAAAAAGCACCATTAGGATCATATAAGCTTCCATCAACAATAGGTCAGTTAGGACCAATCTTCCCACTGAGGAAAGCCGGAAAAGCTAGCCATAACATTTATTTTAATCTGTTTGAAGTTATCAGAGAGTTACCAAAGATCTAATGGAGAAAGGAAGCCCAAAGAGCAGAAGCCAGCTGTAGGGCCACTCTTCCCAGAAGGTATCTGCTGATTCAAGAGTTGAGTTTGAGGGGCACCTAAGAGGTTCAGTTAGTTAAGTCTCTGACTCTTGGTCTAGGTTCAGGTCATGATCTCACGGTTCTCATGAGATGGAGCCCCTGGTCGGGTTTCAAGATGACAGCACAGGAGCCTGCTTGGAATTCTCTCTCTCTCCCTCCCTCTTTGCCCCTCCCCTGCTCTCTCTCTCCCTCTCCCTTAAAATAAATAAACATTAAAGTTGTGTGTTTGTTTGTTTGTTTGTTTGTTTTTAAGGGAGCACCTGCGTGGCTCAGTCGGTTAAGCTTCTGACTTTGGCTCAGGTTATGATCTCATGGTTTGTGAGTTCAAGCCCCATGTCAGGCTCTTCCCTGACAGTTCAGAGACTGGATGGAGCCTGCTTCAGACTCTGTCTCCCTCTCTCTGCCCCTCCCCAGCTCAATCTCTCTCTCTCTCTCTCTCTCTCTCTCTCTCTCTAAAAAAATAAATATTAAAAAAAATTTTTAACAACAACAACAAAAAAGAATTGAGTTGAACGATAGGTAAGTAGTGCTCTCAAGAGCCAGGAACAGAGGTCTGAGCAAACATTAGAGTTAAGCACACATCAGCTCCCATCTTTTTTAAGACACTGAAAAGTTCCATTTTTAGAAGTGAGGGTGGTTGAACCAGAAAATAATTATCTCCACAGAAACTAAAGTCAAGTTTTGTGTTATCTCAATCCCTCATTGGACTCAGATGACGGGGGCAGGAGGGGAAGGGGGGGGGTGGTTGCTGGTGCCCTTAAGTGAACTACTAGAAGCAAAGCTATAGTCTCTCTGGAGGAATATCAGGGTAGCTCTACAATTCCCATGATCAATTTCTGACTCTCTGTCAAACACTTAGGATATAAGAAGAAAGACTTTGTGACTAAAACTCAAAAGAAATTATGAGCTACACAAGTATGCCACCGATATCCAGATAATGGAGCTATGCTACAGGGACTTTAAGTAGCTAATATGTGTAAGGGTTTATAGGACAGGATTGAGAATTTTGTTAGGGAGGTGGAAACTAAAAAAAAGGACCAAATGGAAAGTAGCAATAAAAGATAGAATAACTGAAATTAACCCCAAAAGTAAGTTGAATAGCAGGTTAGACATAGTTGAAGACAGAAGTAACATGGAAGTCAAAAAACAATATCTAGACTGAAGGACACAAAAGCAGTGGGATAGAAAATACAGAGAAGACAATAAAAGACAAACGGACTATGTTCAAAATAAATAATTGCCATTCCAAAAGATAATACCTTTTTTCTCGATTCATCATTCTGGCATTCCAGAACACCGAGACAAGAAGACTTTTCAATAAATAACACTGGGCCGATTAGATATTCATATAGAACAAAAATGAATCTTGACTCCTACCTTATGCCATATTCAAAAATCAATTCCAGGCATTTTGTAAAGCCAAGTCCCAAGTAAGAAAGTTTTCTGGGTGCCTGGCAGACTCAATCAGTAGAGCATGCAACTCTTGATCCCGAGGTCATGAGTTCAAGCCCCATATTCGATGTAGATCTTTCTTTAAACAAATAATAGAAAATAAAATAAAGTAAGAAAGCTTTCAAAAGATTACACAGGAAAGTATTTTCATGATCTTGGGCTAGGTGAAGACTTCTTAAAGAAGACACAAGATAAACCAATCTTTAAGGGAAAAGGTAATTAAATGAGTTACATTAACATTTTTAAATTGCGCTCATCAAGGGGCACCTGGATGGCTCAGTCCATTAAGCGACCAGCCCTTGATTTCCGTTCAGATAGTGATCTCACAGTTCTTGTGACGGAGCCGGTGTTGATAGAGTGGAGCCTGCTTGGGATTCTGGGATTCTCTCTCTGTCTCCTTTTCTCTCTGCCCCGCTCCCTTTCTTTCTCTCTCTCTCTCTCTCTCTCTCTCTCTCTCTCTCTCTCTCTCTCTCAAGATAAATAAATAAACATTTAAAAAATAAAATTATGCTCATCAAAAGACATCTTTAAGAAAATTAAAAATGAAAACCCAAGAGTGAAAGAAGGTATTTTCAATACACATAACTCACAAGGGATTTGTATCTAGAATTGGAAAGTATACCTATTTCAATAAGAAAAAGACACAAATGACCCAATAGAAAATTGGACACGAGGCTTGAATTAACACTTGAGAAAATTACCAATAACAAAAAAGTTTCTTAACTTCATTAGTAATCAGGTAAATGTGAAGGAAAACCACAATGAACCGTCGCCACACCCACACCAGAATGACTAAAATGAGAAAGACTGCTTTGCCAAGTGGTGGAGATTTGGAGCATTTCAACTTTCCATGTGCTGTTTGTAGAAGTATATTTTTCTGAAGCCATTTTGAATTTTTTTTTTCAACGTTTATTTATTTTGGGGACAGAGAGAGACAGAGCATGAACGGGGGAGGGGCAGAGAGAGAGGGAGACCCAGAACGGAAACAGGCTCTAGGCTCCGAGCCATCAGCCCAGAGCCTGACGCGGGGCTCGAACTCCCGGACCGCGAGATCGTGACCTGGCTGAAGTCGGACGCTCAACCGACTGCGCCACCCAGGCGCCCCATCTGAAGCCATTTTGGCAGCAAGTATGGCATCACCACCTAAAGCTGAATGTATGTCCAATAGACCAACAATTTCATTTTTTAGTGTCTATCTGACCGAAACGCACCTAAACGCATACACAACAATGTTCACAGCAGCATTATTCATGATACCCCACAACTAGAACCATTGCAAATGTCCATCCACAGTCGAATTGTGGTATATTCACACAACGGGAAATTATGCAGCAGTTACAATGAATGGGTGGCTACATGATACAGTGTGAAACAATTTCATCAATATAATGTGGAATGAAAGGAAGGCAGATGCAAATGAGCATATTCTCCATGATTCCATTTACATAGGGCTCAAAAAAATAACTTCAGGTATTCAATTCAAAGTCAAATAAATGGTTACCTCTGGGGAGGAGGAAGAAGTGATCAAGAGCGGGACACAAGAGGAGCTTTTGGAGGACTGGTAAGGTTCTATTTTTTTATGTGGGTCACATGAGTGTGCCCACTTTCCTAGAACTCACTGGGGTGTAATCTTAAGACAGTGCGATTTTCTGTAAGTACGTTATTCTTAAATTAAAATAGTATAATGTAACATAACATAATATAGTATATAGCTGATAGCAAATAAATAGTAAAATTACACCTAGAAGAATAAAAACCGTATTATTAATACCCATTGATAGCAATGAGATCGTCAAGAACTGTCACTTTCCGTGTTATACATTTCTGCACTGTATGAATTCTTTATAGTGAGCATGCCTGTGTGTTATAATCAGAAAAAAACATGAAAAATATATCAACAACAACAAAACGCTAAATAGCTACAGTCCTTCTCACAGTGGGCAGATGAGAACTCCGCGATGTGAGTAGATTCCATGAATACAGAAAACTTGTTAGTTTCACAATCATCTAAGAGCCTTTGTTTGAAAAGGAAAAAAAAAAAAAAAAAAAACCCTTGCTGGTAACAGAATCCCAAGCTGGTGTGCGAGCTGCAATTTCCCAGCTGTCCATAGTTCTGCCTCATTGCTTGGGGATGTGCTTCACTGATTCCTAAAGCATAGCTCCAGACAAAACCAAAAATTTGTAAAGCAGGAGAATTCTCAAGTCACCTCTACAGCTGTGAAAACCAGACCTATCACAACTTACCAGTGAGTCTGACATGGTTAAATAAGGTAATAGGTGTAGAAATGGTTTGAAAAAAGAGAAGTTATGGTACAAATGCAAAATATTATTTGAAACTTGATTGTGGGAGCTTTGGGAATGTGGATTTCCCTGACCGTCCAGAAGGAGCATAGAGAAGTCAGTGATTTTAAGGAAACTCTGCACTTCCAGATTCCATGGAGAGTTATGGCACAAACGTTCTCTGAGGCATAATATCCTTGACTTTGATCCCTTATGGAACCTTGTTTTACACAGCTCTCCTCTACAACAATAACTGCTTTACCGGTGGTGTCCCTTAGCTGTCTGGGTTTCCAGTTTATCTACTTTGTTAAATTTAGATTTAAATCATTCCAACAAGAAAGATGCTATTATAAAGTGTTATCTTAACCTTGGGACAGCATTTCCCAGAAGTGTGTTCTTTGGGACACTAGTCCCATGAATTGCTGCTTAGATACAGTTTGCGACTGGCTATAGTTTACTCCACATTTGGAAAGTGATCATGCCCTTTCAGCATGCCACACTCAGAAATACTGAAGAAAACAATCTCTTTGGACTTTTTTAACCCAGATTTGCCCAAGTTTATTTGACCAAAGGACCCTTTTTCCAAGTAATATTTAATGATACCATACAGAATTAATGTTGCATAAAGCATTATTTCAGAAACCCTACTTTTAAACTAAAAAGTTCCAAGAGAGAAATCTTAGAAGTAGTTAAGAAACTGATTTCCAGGGGCGCCTGGGTGGTGCAGTCGGTTAAGCGTCTGACTTCAGCCAGGTCACGATCTCGCGCTCCGTGAGTTCGAGCCCTGCGTCGGGCTCTGGGCTGATGGCTCAGAGCCTGGAGCCTGTTTCCGATTCTGTGTCTCCCTCTCTCTCTGCCCCTCCCCCGTTCATGCTCTGTCTCTCTCTGTCCCAAAAATAAATAAATGTTGAAAAAAAAAATTTTTTAAAGAAACTGATTTCCAGTTCTTACATCCTTGTTGTAGAAGGGTTCATATGAAAAAGGCCTCAATTCTCCTACATGTATTAAGAGTTCAGTTACTACATACAAATGCTTTGATTCAGAATGTATTTAAAGCTTTTCCAGTGCCTTAGGTATTATTACTAAAATAAATTAGTATCATAAGAACACCAAGAGGTGCCCAAACTTAGTGGTTAAAGCTGTAGCCTATAAGCTATAGCCTACATTCAAATAGGTCGGATTTTCACTTGTAGTCAAGTTTATGATCTTGGACAAGTAATTTAAATCCTATGAGTTTCCACTTCCTCATCTATAAAGTAGATATTCTAGTAATAGTACTTACTCAATAGGGTTGTTATAAAGCTTATCGATAATGTATATACAGTGGTGCCTGGCTGGCTCACGGGGTAGAGTGCATGGCTCTTGATCTCGGGATTGTGAGTTAGAGCCCAGATTGGGTATAGAGGTTACTTAACATAAAATCTTTTTTTTTTTAAGTTTATTTATTTATTTAGAGAGAGAGAGTGCATGAGCAGGGGAGGGGCAGAGGGAGAGGGAGAGAGAGAGAATCCCAAGCAGATTCCACACTGTTGTTGTGGAGCCCGACATGGGGCTTGAACTCACAAGCCATGTGATCATGACCTGAGCCAAAATCAAGAATCAGATGCTTAAATGACTGAGCCAACCTTAAAAGTAAAATCTTTTCTTAAAAATACATATACAGTATTTAGTACAACACCAAATCTATGTCAGGACCTATTTTAAAGCTTCTCATGTTAATACCAAGTAAACACATTAGACTACAAATATTCAGTTGAAATTTGTCGAAAAGCCGTCACCATGGCAAGCTCCACAGTGAAGCTAGTGATGCCAATATTTTTCAAATATCTTTTTTGGAAGGTGAGTAAAGGGAGGGAGTAAGTTTTCTGATGCAATGTGGATAAATTAAAGCTTGGTGTGATACATGAGAAACATTCTCCAAAAAAAAATAGTTTAACTGAATTCAATAAAAACATGTGATGTAGGCTCTGTTTACACAAAGCTGTGGATTAATACTACACGCTGTGTGATGGCTAATTTTCAAAAACTGAGGTTTCCTGCAGAAGAAATTTTGCTTCAAGATGGCAACATAGAAATCCTGTTTCCAGCCTACCACCAGCCCACCCTACAAATTTTAGACTTACCAGCCTCCGACAGTCCCATGAGCCAATTCTTTAAAATCAGTCTCTCTCTCTCTCTCTCTCTCTCTCTCTCTCTCTCTCTCTCTCCCCCTCTCTCAACACAGACACATGCATACTCACACACGTGCACACTAGTGGTTCCATTTCTCTGGAGAACCACGACTGATACATGCTGTAAGGGATACAAGATGAATTACGACTTCATTGGATTAGCACTTATTCTTTCTGTGCAAATAAAATAACTTACCAGTGGCTGTTTGTTTGAATGCCCGTTATGAACCAGACACCATGAGGAACTTGGATGTACATCATCTAACTTCATCCTCACAATGATCCAATAAATTAAAAAGTAGTAGATCTTAAATTATTATCGATTGCAATTTGTAAATTGCCGTATAGAAGATAAGATCCTAAAAAGGGGGGTGGGGTATAAAAGTAGGAAAAAATAAAGCAGGAAGTAGTAAAAAAAATAATAATAAGGAAGGAAAAATAAGTAATTCTGAAAAGGCGTTGTCATTTTGAGGAAACATTTGGAGTTGTCTTGGGCTGAGCCCGATTAGTTTCTTCCAAAGAAAGTTTAATTTCTAGATAAAGGAATAAAGACACCTTTCCCTAATCACTCAGCCCTCCACCATCCCATGGCAAGTACACAAAAATAATTTAAGGATTATGTGCTGGGAAATTATGGGATAGAACGAGAGTCATAGAACATGTGTGTTAATTTCAGCTCTACTTATTACTAGTTTGGAGACCTTAGGTAAGTCTCTGAGCCTCGGTTTTGTTACTCATAGAATGGAAATAAGAGTAAGCACCTCGTAAGAGTACCATGAAGATCAAACTAAATACCAATATGTTAAAGAACTCTATAAACTATACAAAGATGTGCAAGTACTCGCTGTGGTTAATTTGAATTTTCTCGCTATTACATTTTCTTCTGTCTGCCAGTTTGCTTACTATACAGAGATGGAAAGTCTTCCCAACACACAATGAAAGACTTTCAAAAATGAACCCTCTGGGTTTGTTTGGTTTTTGTATTATTAAAAACGGACCGTCAAGAAAGGAAGACTACAGCCATTGAAATTGAAATCTTAGCGAATGGATTAAGCAATACATTTGAAACAGCTCAGCCACCGGAAGGTGGACATGATGAAATTACTCAGAACGTAACACAAATATTTGGGGAGATTGAAAAAAATGAAAGAGGGATTAAAAAAAAACATGGAGAATAAGATGAGAATGTGTAATACTCAACAGGAGTTGGAAAAGGACAGGGCAGAGGAGATGCAGAAGTGATATTCTACAAGGCAAAGCCTAAGGATTTTCCGAATTAACAAAGGGCATTAATGCAGACAGAGAAAACACAATATACGGAGGGGAATAACAGAATTGTGGCAAAACTTCATGACCTACCAAAGACCAAAAAAAAAAAAAAGAAGAAAGAAAATGGCTTGCATGTTATATTCTATATGCTAATCACAGACTTGATTTATTTTCTTGTAATCAGGAAAGCGCAAAATAATATGCCATAATAATGCATTTAATTGCTATTGTTAAAGCATTCGGAGTTTCTCTTGCATTTGTTTCTCTCTCTCCCTCTCTCTCTCTCTCTCTCTCTCAATCTGTATCAGGCCAATTCATTACCTGCTGGAACTCACAGCACAAAGCATTTTTGCCAACTATTTATGTTCTTTTCTTACTTAGGTAAAGTAAATCCCACACTTTCTCAGTGGGGTTAAGGTCATGACTCGGAGGGGAGCCACTCCTTCCTAATTAGTTCCCCAGACTCCTCTCTTTTTTTTCCCCTGTAAATGGCCACAACAGTTGAGAAAAATGTGTGGAGTCATAATCCTCCTGATAAATGAATCCTTGATCAAGCAGCTGGTTTCCAGAAGGGCCTCCCTTGCTGTGCTGCAATTATGTTGAATCTGAGCCCCAGTAGTTGAGGTCACTGCTGAAGTACTTGAGGGAAAATACCTGTCTCGGAGCTCCACTGTATGATACGCCAAGCTAAGAGACTCCAGCTTCTCTGCTCCAAAACCCTCGGCAAAATATCAATTTTTCTTCTTAGCAAATGAGAAAAATACTTATCCATGTGAATGCATATGAAGATCCTCTACTGGTGACCCAAGGTGGGGGGAAATCCATGCTTTTAGAGATGATGGCAATGTAATACCTATTCTAAAAATCTTGAAAGCAGTTTTCTATTTAGATAATGCGCTTAATTACTCTGCTACTGAACAGTATCTATTAATAGCAGTGGCATAATAATAACTGTGGGTGGCACCATATTATTGGTCTGGGATTTTCTAGGCTTAAGTCATTCTAAAGGGAAATATTTATAAAAACGAAGTTATATCTCAGACTAAGAAAAGAGTGTACAGGAAATTACAAAAGGCTACATCTTAAATACTATAAGCAATGATACTTTAACACACATACACAAATGTACATGGAATTTTTCATCTGAGTACACGCTGAATGAATAGATTTCAGCTGCTTTTCTATAAATCTTATAGATTTATTTTCCCTAATTGTCCCAGAATAATAAAAATGTCTTCCTGCTTCATGTGAAGGTGCAATCCTTCCTTAATTAGTACTGTCAATAATGTTACAACAATTTCAAAATTGATTTGTGTTTTACCAAGAGACTTTCCACTTTCAGTGCCTCTAATAAGAACTATACTTTTTCTTTTTTAAAAAAAATTTGTTTAACATTTATTTATTTTTGAGACAGAGAGAGACCGAGCATAATGGGGGAGGGGCAGAGAGAGAGGGAGACACAGCATCTGAAACAGGCTCCAGGCTCTGAGCTGTCAGCACAGAGCCCGACGCGGGGCTCGAACTCATGGACCGCGAGATCATGACCTGAGCCGAAGTCGGCCGCTTAACTGACTGAGCCACCCAGGCACCCCAGAACCATACTTTTTCTTGAGACTGCTATGACTCCACCTTTACTGTAATCACAAAAAAAAAAAAATTTTTTTTAATCTTTCCGGAAGAAAAGCTCAGAAGAAAATGGGACTCCCTGTGTGAAAAGAGACGATGATCACCCATACTCAGTTAAAAAACAAGAGGCTCATGGAAGAGGTTTGCAACATATAAAATAGAGAAAGAATTAATAACAAGAATAAAGAACCCCTAATATATTAGTTTTCTAGGGATGTCATAACAAATTGCCCCAACAGAAATCTATTGTCTCACAGTTCTGAAAGCCAGAAGTCCAAAACCAAATTGTGCATAGAGCTGCACTCCCTCTGAAGACTAGTGGAGGGGTGCCTGGGTGGCTCAGTCAGTTAAGCATTCAACTGGCTCAGGTCATGATCTCCCGATTCATGAGTCTGAGCCCCGCGGCGGGCTCTGGGCTGACAGCTCAGAGCCTGGAGCCTGCTGCAGATTCCGTGTATGTGTCTCTCTCTGTCCCTCCCCAACTTGTGCTCTGTCTCTCTCTCAAAAATAAATAAATAAAATAATACATTTTAAAAAAAGACTCTAGAGAAGAAACCTTCCCTGCCTCTTCCGGATTCTGGTGGCTGCAGGCAGTCCTTGGCTTGTGGCCGTGTGATGCAGAGAGAAGGGGGAGAAGACCGTGTAAGGAATCCACCTTCCTCTTCTGTATGTCTCTCAGAGTGACACTTATCATTGGACTTAGAGTTCACCTGGATAATCTAGGATGATCTCATCTTGAGATCCTTTACTCAATAACATCTGTAAAGACACATTTCAAATAAGGTCACATTCACAAGTCCCAGGGATTAGGATACAGACATATCTTTTTAGGAGTACTACATCTTTCGATCAGACTTCTAGTTAAAATAGTTCTATAACCTCTTGATCTGAGACAATTTCCTCTACTGTGTACATATAAAATTATACAGGTGAAGTATACAAATAGAATTCAAGGTATCAATCGTGTTGAATTAAAGATTAAGACCATAGAACTGAAACTGTGGGCGTAAATGACTTCAGGTCTTGAAAAGACAAAAGAATTTATCTCTTTCAAGATTACAGAGACCAAAAGTGCATTCAACAAGAGTCCATATTAATTCATGAGGGGACTTAGGAAAAAGAGGAATAGAAGAGAACTTACTTAATCTGATAAAAAAATAACTCTCAAATTCTTCAAAATTCTCACAACCTTCATCACACTAAATGGCAAAACTATTGAAACATTCTTAAGTTAAGAATAAACAAGAGTGCTTACTAATCAATACTTTAAGTGGAATAAACATTCAAAAGGAAAAGACAGATGATGTAGATGATATGATCATCTGTAGATGATATGATCAAAGACACAGAAATGCCAAAGAAGCATTTCAATAAACTTAGGGTACAAAAAAGAGTTCATTAAAGTTGCTGGATATAAGATCAACATACAAAAAATAATGGTATTTCTAAAGACCAGCTAAATCAAGTAGAAAGTATAAAGAAAAAAAAGGATACCATCTGCATACAAACACAAAAATTATAAATGTAATGAGGAACAGAAGATCTGCAAGAATTTTGTTGAGAAAATTATAACACATCATTGAAGAAATAATACTATATACATACTATATAGTATTATACTATATATATATATTACATTCATAGATATATACTACATTCATAGATAGACTAAAATTTTTTTAATAAAGTCTGTTTTTATTTTTTTATGTTTTATTTATTTTTGAGAGAGAAAGAGAGAGAGAAAATGTGAGCAGAGGAGGGGCACAGGGAGGGGGGGGACAGAGGATCAAAAGTGGGTTCTGTGCTGAGAGCAGACAGCCCAACTCAGGGCTCAAACTCACGAACCATGAGGTCATGACCTGAGCCTAAGTCCGATGCTCAACCAACTGAGCCACCCAGGCACCCCAAGACTCAAAAACTTTTTAAAGTTACTACTGTAAAGTAGATCCAAATCTACAAAAATTCTACCCAATTTCAATTAATTTTTCAAACAGGTTTTAATGTGATACTTGACAGGATGATCCTAAATTTTGGTAGTCAAGTAAGTTTGAAAAAGAAAAACAAATTAAGCAGACTATGTGGAGGTAAAGGCACCAATGGAACGAAGAGAGAACCCAGAAATAGACTCTTACATACACTGAAACATGGTACTTCAAAACAGCAAGGAAAAAATAAACCATTTAGTAAGTGGCACTTAGACTACTGGATATTCATTAGGAAAAGAAATAAATTTTCTATTTTACACTATAAATAAAAATAATTTACAGATATAAAAATCAAACTTTCTAGTATTTTAGGTAAAAAATATAGAACCTATGACTTAGAATAGGGACCTCTTAAGAACATATGACTTAGAATAGGGACCTCTAAAACAAAATGACAAAGAAAAATTTTAATGCTCTCCTTAAAATTAAAAAAAAAACTTTAGTTCAATAAAAAACATGGTAAACAAAGTTAAAAGCAAGCTATGAGGGAAGACCTATGCCACATATATAACTGACAAAATTCAAGCCATGGGTACAGCTTAAAATGGATCTCCAACCTTAGTGTTCTTAGGTACATGGGAAAAAACAAAAACAAATCATTTCTGGAGGTAAGCACCCATACCCTATGCACGAAGCGTCCCCACAATTAGTTTTATAAGAAAAAAAAAAGAAAAGAAAATGGAATTATTGATACAGATAATGAAGAAAATCTGCTTGGTATGTTTAAAGTGATAAAAGGAGGGGCGCCTAGGTGGCTCAGTAGGTGAAGCATTCAACTTCAGCTCAGGTCATGATCTCGTGGTTCACAAGTTCAAACCCTGCGTCAGGCTCTGTGCTGACAGCTCGGAGCCTAGAGCTCCGAGGGGCAGCTCTCTGCCCCTCCCCTGCTACTGCTCTCTCTCTCTCCCTCTCTCTCTCTCTCAAAAATAAGGAAACATTAAAAAAAATTTTTTAAAGAGATAAAAGGTAAGTTTGAAAGCTTGAATATATTTGCGGGGAAAAAGAATTTATTAAATACAACAGAGCAGACATAAAAAAAATCAAATAGTATTTCATAACCTGAAAATGAAAATAATTGAGACTAAAAACACAACAGATTTGACAAAGATGATAAAGGAATCTTTGAATCAGAAGGCCGTCCAGATGACAGTATCCAGAATGCAGCACAGAAAGAAAAAAGATTTTTTAAAAATATGAAATAAAAATTGAGAAACCCTCAGGATAAAGTGGAAAGATCTATCGAGTATCTAATCTGAGCTCCAGAACGCAATGAAAGAGGAAACAGAGCAGGTGCTAAGAGGGGAGAGTTGTCATGATAAAGGGCAGAAAGAGTTTTCCAAAAACTGATGAATAACATTAATCTACTGATTCAAGAATCACAATGAATCCTAAACACGTTAAGTAAAAATAAATCCACACCCAAATAAATCCTGTGGAAACACAGAACTTCAAAGACAAAGAGAGGATCTGAAAAGTTACCACTGAAAGAGAGGTATATTGACCCTTGACTTCTTGACGGCTATAGTTGAAGTCAGAAGACCGAGAAACTGAACCTTCAATGTTCTACAAGTGAATAACCATCGTGCTAGATTTCTATATGCAGAGAAAATATTGGACAAGGAAAAAGACAGAATGAAGGTATTTCCAGGCTAGTAGAAATGATTTACCACCATTAGACCCACTCTAAAGAAAATTTTAAAGAATACACTTCAAGCAGGAAAAACGATCCCATATGGACTGACATGTAAGAAAAGAAAAGAAAGGGATAAATAAGTTAGTGAACAAATGAACGCTGAATATATAACATAGTAACAATCATATCCTGTAGTGCTTAAAAGGGTAGGATTAAAATACATGACAATAATTGCGTACGAGCGGGAGAAAGAAAGGCATAAATAGAGTAACTTGGTTTAAAGTCATGATGAAGTTGCACTTCTCACGGGAATATAAGGTTGGTTTGACAATATAAAATTAAATAATATCCGATGCTACATTTAAGGATTAAAGGATACAAATTATGACCATCTCAATAGATGGAGGAAAAGATTTTAATTCAGTAGAATTCAACATCCTGTCATGATTTTAAAAAATCCTTTAGAGGGGTGCCTAGGTGGCGCAGTCGGTTAGGCGTCTGACTTCAACCAGGTCACGATCTCGCGGTCCGTGAGTTCGAGCCCCGCGTCGGGCTCTGGGCTGATGGCTCAGAGCCTGGAGCCTGTTTCCGATTCCGTGTCTCCCTCTCTCTCTGCCCCTCCCCCGTTCATGCTCTGTCTCTCTCTGTCCCAAAAAAATAAATAAATGTTGAAAAAAAAATTAAAAAAAAAATCCTTTAGAGGCGGCTGGCTGGCCCAATTGGAAGAGCATGTGACTCTTATTCTCAGGGTCATGAGTTCAAGCCCCACATTCGGTGTAGAGATTACTAAAAGAAAGAAATAAACTTTAAAATTAAATAAATAAAAATAAAATATTTAAAAAATACTTTTAGCCAACCAGGATAAAATACTTTATCTCCTATTTTGATAAACCAATTTACAGAAAGCCTACAGCAAATATTACACTTACTGTTACAATGTTGAAAGTTTCTGGGTGCCTGGGTGGCTCAGTTGGTTAAGCATCCAACTCTTGGTTTCAGCTCAGTCATGATCTCACAGTTTGTGGGATCCAGCCCCACACTGGGCTCCGTAACGGGCATGGGGCCTCCTTGAGATTCTCTCTTTCTGCTCTGTCCCCTGCCCCCCTCCCACCCTCTCTCTCTCCAAATAAATAAATAAACTTAAAAATATATATATTGAAAGTTTCCATCTGAGGTTGGGAAGAAGGTTCTCACTGACACTGGGATTATTAATTGATATACTGGCAATCCTATTTAAGAAACATAACTATGGGGGCACCCGGATGGCTCAGTCAGTTAAGCATCCGACTTCAGCTCAGGTCATGATCTCACAGTCCGTGAGTTTGAGCCTCATGTCCGGCTCTGTGCTGACAGCTCAGAGCCCGAATCCTGCTTTGGATTCTGTGTCCCCTCTTTCTCTGCCCCTCCCCTGCTCGCCCTCTCTCAAAAATAAACATTAAAAAAAATTTTTTTAAAGAAATGTAACTATATACTTTAACAACAAAAATATGCTGTTTATATTTTTATATAAAATATCAAGATATAGCATACAAAATTTTTAATTTTTAATTTAATTTTTAGTGCCCCACTAAACTCACGTTGTAACGCAACTAATGAGTTGTGCCCCAGCATTCCAATGACTGTGGCTGCATCACAAATCCCCTCACACTGGTGGCATGAGACAAGTACAATTTTATTATACTCAGGGCTTCTGGTGGTCAGGAATTTGGGCAGAGCACAGCAGGGGTGGTTTGTCTCTGTTTTGCAATGCCTGGGGCTACAGCTGGGAAGAATCAAATGACAGGGAATGACCTAAATGCCTTAGGTCTGGAGTAACCTGGAGGCTTCTTCACGCAATGCCTAAATCCTGTGCAAGGATAACTTGAAAACTTGGCTCAGCTGAGGCTGCCATCTGGCGCACCTACATGCAGCCTGTCACTGCGTCTTGGGCTTATCACAGGTTACTGGCCATGTGCCCAGAGGGAGCATCCTGAGAAGGTGCGACCAGAAAGCGCGCATTCCCAAAGACCTAGACAGAAGCCACCGGGCTTCTTCTGGAGAAACTTCAGAAGTCATATGGTATCATTTGTGCTGCATTCTATCGGTTACAACAAGATTCACTAAAGCAGGTCTCTATTCTGGGGAGGGGAATTACACTCCATCTATCAATGGAGGAGTGGTAAGGACACTGCAGAAGAGGACCTAGAATGGGAGACATCGTGGTGGCCTTTTTTGGAAGATATGAGCTACAATATCTACAGTAGAAAAACATTTGTCTACTGAATAATGAAACATGTCCATGCAGTCCAGTTGGGGTTGAATTGTTCCCTCCACCACCAAAAAAAAAAAAAAAAAAAGTTGAAGTCCCAACCTTCCAGCTCCCCACCCCCTAGCACCTGTTAACGTGACCTTATTTGGAGATAGGATCTTTGCAGATGTCATCAAGTTAAAATGAGGTCATTGGTGTGGGCCTCTACTCCAATATAACTGGTATTCTTATAAGAGAGAAAAGAGGAGAATGCCATGTGAAGACACGGGGACACATAGAGAGGAGGAAGCCATATGAAGACAGAGGCAGAGATTGGGGTGATCTTGCTACAAGCCAAGGAACACCTGGAACCACCAGAAGCTGAGATGAGGCAAAGGAAGATTCTCCACCAGAGCCTCTAGAGGGAGCATGGCCCCTCTGGTCATGTTTTTGGTTTTGGACCTCTCACCTCCAGAACCATGAGACAACAGATTTAAGTCACTCAGTCTGCGTTCCTTGGAAAACTAACACACGGCACCTCCATTTTTTGACACAAATACAATATCCACTACTCTACATTTTTCCTTTTTCGTTTATAAGTGCTCATATATAATTCCATTTAAATGTAAAGTTGGCTTTGCTTCTTTCTAACATTTTCTTCATCTGAAGACATAAGTATTGCTATCAACTCACTTCCTGAACTCTTTCACCTGATATACACTGGATGTTCCCTTCCACACCCATTTCTTTTCTCTAGTGATCTCTAAGGGAATTTGCAAAATGGTTTTCCCTCAACACTTTTCTTTTCTCCCCTTTAATCATGGGCCATATGTGTATGGTTGTAAGTTACAAAATCAAGCTACTTTCCTGTCCCACTCTAGCAAAATCTCCATTATTCACTCCATTTTATATCACTTCAACAGAGTCAATTCTACATGTTCTCTAAAGGACTATTATTGTTTGCAACCCAACTTCTTGTACCACCATCCTTCGTTCAGACCTTTTTTATATGTATAATTGACATACAGCGTTATATTAGTTTCAGGTATAAAACATAATGATTTGCTATTTTATATATTGCAAGATACTCACCAGAATAAGTCTAGTTAACATTCATCGCCTCCCTTAGTTGTGGTGATTTTTCTTAGGATGAGCACTTTTCAGATCTACTCTCTTAGCAACTTTCGAATAAACAGTAGAGTATTATTAACTATGGTCACCCTGCTCTACATTACATCTCCAAGACTTATTTGTTTTATAACTGGAAGTTTGTATCTTTTGACCCCCTTTACCCCTTTCCTCCACCCCTGCCCCCCACTTTTGGCAAACACCAATCTGATCTCTGTATCTATGAGCTGTTTCTTTTTTCTTTTGTTTTTGTTGTTGTTGTTTAGATTCCACATTCCATATATATAAATGTGAGATCATACAGTATTTTTCTTCTCCGACTTCTTTTAATTAGCATAATGTCCTCCAGGGCCATTCATGTTGTCACAAGTGCCAAGATTTCCTACTTTTATGTGACTGAGTAATTTTCCATTGTAGACCCCGTTTTCTTTATCCATTCATCTGTCAATGGACACTTAGGTTGTTTCCATGTCTTAGCTACGGTAAATAATACTGCAATGCACACGGAGGTGCAGATATCTTTTTGAGATAGTGTTTTCATTTTCTTCAGATAGTGAAAGTGAAAACCTTTTTTAAAATTTTTTAATGTTTATTTATTTTTGAGAGAGAGGGAGAGAGACACGGAGACAGAGTTCAAGCGGGGGAGGGGCAAAGAGAGAAGGAGACACAGAATCTGAAGCAGGCTCCAGGCTCTGAGCTGTCATCACAGAGCCCAATGCAGGGCTCGAACTCACGAACCTTGAGTTCATGACCTGAGCCGAAGTTGGACGCTTAACCAACTGAGCCACCCGGGCGCTCCTGGAAAACTCTTTTAATTAAAGTAGTAAAATGTACCTTGGACTAGACTTAATTTGTTATTGGGGTACAAGAGTTTCCCATAAAACGAAAGGACCTGAATGGAACTGAGCCTCACAGAAGACTTCAAGCAAGACCTAGAAATCCATAAGGGAGACAGAGTCCTCTGCCTGTCTCTCATATTTCTTTTTCTTTATGCACATAATTGAGTCCACTCTATGTAGCCTGGTCCTCTTTGCTTCCTTGTCTGGAAGACAGCCATGCCTCAGCTCCCAGGCTTACATTACTGTAATTCCAACGCACACAGACATGAATCCTCTGTCTCTGAATCCCAACTCCAAATTTCCGACTGGCCCACATGAGTTCAGGGGTCCATCACAGGTTTAATCAACTGAAGCTGGGGGCCGAGGTCACTAGGCAGGGTCCCTGGTAGGGGGAGGACCCTTACCTGACAAAGGGTGAGGGGAATCTATAGACTATGGTCCATAGGGAACAACTTGACAGAAATCCCTTCAGACGTTTGTCCCTCAGCGGCTCTATTTCAGCCCCCTTTCTACCCAGGTCCCTCCTGTCTGTCTTTTCTAAGCAACCCAACTCCCGGCGACCCTGTCTTCATTTTCCTCCTTACTGATTTCCCTTCGAACTTTACATTCCTCCCTCTCTATCCTCTGAGCTCTTGGGGCCCACCTATGTCTGCATATTCAGGTTGAGGGTGTTGGGGGGAAGGTTGGGAAATGAGAGAGCATTACACTAATCACTGCATTATCCCATAAAGATAGTCCTGTACCTAGAAAATGAACTCTGGCGAACACGACTTCTCAATCCTAATACATCTGTTCATTGATTGATGTTTATCGTCTCTCTTCCCAAAAATGATTTTAAGAAACTCCGTTCGGGGCATCTAGGTGGCTCAGATGGTGAAGCCTCCGACTTCAGCTCAGGTCGTGATCTCGCCGTTCGTGAGTTCGAGCCCCGCGTCGGGCTCTGTGCCGACAGCTCAGAGCGTGCAGCCTGCTTCGGATTCTGCGTCTCCTCTCTCTCTGTCCCTCCCCTCACTCGCACTCTGTCTCTCTCTCAAAAATAAACATTAAAAAATGTTTTTAAAGTAGTCCCTCTCATCTCTACTTCTCTCCCCTCCCCACCCCCCACACACACATTCCTTCTTCCATCTCTGCACTTTTTCTTGTAGTACCAGTTATGTGCAATGCTTAGCTTTCAATGCTGACACGTAGCCTTCAAGCCTACAGGGACCGCTGACGCTGTTGACACCACCTAGTTCTGAACGTCACTTCTCGCACTGCCTCTGAACTTCCAGGTTCATATTTCAGGAACATATACATGAAGCTATATGTTTCTCGGATGGGGTTCCCTGACAACAGGTTTTGAGCCAGAGAATCGCATGCGGAAGGTGGCTTGAGGTGGGGAAAAAAGAGGTTGATTGCTGGGTGCTCCAGTGAGATATTCCTGTAGGGAAGTGTGCACTGGGCAGCAAGAGAAGTTGACCCTGAATGTAGCTGCAGCTGAGGCTTTAACCCAACCTGGTGCTCTAGGGCTGGTGTGGCTCTTTGGGGTTGTCCCGAATTGAAAGAGGAGAGCCAGGTCCCTGTATTCTGAAATCAGCCAATCATTCACCATGAGACCCTCGGGGGGGGGGGGGGGGAGGGAGGGCGAGGGGGGGGGCGTATAACCTGGGCCAAAGCAGTTTCCTGCAGCCAAGGGCAATTCTCCATGAGGAATGTAGCTGTGAGTGGCCAGAAGCGGCCCCAGCCTCTGAGGAGGAGAGTGTTTCCTGGGAACAGAGGATTCGGGCAGAGCATCAGCATAGCCACCATATATGGTGTCACAGAAAAGTCAGTAAACTACAAGTCAGGAGACTGGGGCTTTGGTCCTGGCTTTACCAAAACTCTGCATCCTTTAGGCAAATTGCTTTATCTCTGTGGAGCCTGGGTGCCTCGGTTATAAGAGGATTGCAGCACAGTCCATGGGTATTTACTCTAGAGCAATAATCCCACCCGTATATCAAGAGGGGCAAAGGGCTTATGGTTATGATAATGGAACATTCAACACTTGGGAGGTGACTCATAGTATGGATTTACAAGCCCCAGGCAAAAAGAATTAGGTATATCTATATGTACTAATAGGGGACACTTTATTTTTTAATTTTTTAAATATATTTTTTAAGTTTACTTATTTTGAGAGAGAGAGCACGAACAGAGGAAGGACAGAGAGAGAGAGAGAGAGAGAGAGAGAGAGAGAGAGAGAGAGAATCCCAAGCAGGCTCCCCACTATCAATGCAGACAGAGCCTGATGTAGGGCTTGAAACCACAAACTTTGGGATCATGACCTGAGCCGAAGTCGGACACTTAACTGGCTAAGTCACCCAGGTGGCCCTAATATGGAAAACTTTTAAAACAATGTTTAAAATGTGAAAAGTAAGCAGGATGCCTAAAAGGTATGGTATGATGGGAGAGAGCCAAAGCATAAGAGACTCTTAAAAACTGAGAACAAACTGAGGGTTGAGGGGGGGTGGGAGGGAGGGGAGGGTGGGTGATGGGTATTGAGGAGGGCACCTTTTGGGATGAGCACTGGGTGTTGTATGGAAACCAATTTGACAATAAATTTCATATAGGGGAAAAAAAAGAAAACGTAAGAACCATTTGACTGATACGTACTCCATACTTGACTCTAGTTTTGATTCAGTAGACCCAGCAATAACAAGAGTTATTAAAATTGTAACAGCTTCAAATAGATGTTAGCTGGTCCCCATGGGTCTTTAAGAAAGGGTTTTGACTTTTTTTTTTTTAAGTTTATTTATTTCTGAGAGAGAGAGGCAGAGAGAGGAGGAGAGAGAGAATCCCAAGCAGGATCCGCACCATCAGCGTAAAGCCCAATGTGGGGCTTGATCCCACGAACCCCTGATATCACGACCAGAGGCAAGATAAGAGTAGGATGCCCAACTGACTGAACCACCCAAGCACCCTGAGTATTTTGACTTTTAATACAGATAGGAAAGTTAGCCTCCTGAGATGTGATCACTATCTTAATAATCACAATCTTTTAATATGTGTAAATTATTATCATAAGGCATTCTTGATTTCCCCACTTTAAAAATAAGCTGTTGAGGGCCGCCTGGGTGGCTCAGTTGGCTAAGGAACTGACTTAGGTCATGATCTCACAGTTCATGAATTCAAGCCCCACGTTGAGTTCTGTGGGGACAGCTCAGAGCCCGGAGCCTGCTGTGGATTCTCTCTCTCTCTCTCTCTCTCTCTCTCTCTCTCTCTCTCTCTCTGCCCTCCCCTGCTCACACTCTGTCTCACTCTCTCCTTCAAAAATAAATAAACACTAAAAAAAAAAATACACATAAAAATAAGCTGTTGAAACTCTGAAATTAAAATAACTGCTTTACATCCTCTCTTAAAGTACCCTAAAAGTAAAATCTTTTGGAGGGAGTTTCTATGCATCCGCCAAATGATGTTTATAATTTATAAATGCGAAAAAGTCACCTAATCCTAATACATGCACAGTGTTGAAATTCACCCTTAGCCACTTTGATAATGCACAGAACATCCTCATACTCTCAGAAATTTAGTCGAAGAAGGGATGACTGTCTTCTTTCTGCCAGAATGGAACTGTTTGGAGGGGGGAAGACGCCTTCAAGTGAAGAAAAGGGTCAGACCCAATTAAATCTGCAAAGGAAACTTCGAAAGGATGAATGCCATTAGCCCAAACTGGAATGTGGCCAGAACACGGGGTAATACTTCAACTCTTAGGAAAAGTGCCAGGGGGATATTTAACAACTGCAGGTGGCCAAATGCCTTTTCGTAAGTCTCATCAGAAAAGTCACTTCTGGCAACAATATTCACCAAGGTAAAATAATATTATTTGACAAACTGCCTATTCAAGTACTAGTTTAAACTCTGACGTTTGTCCGGTTATCAGTTGAAACTCCTTCTCCATAGGACAAGTAGAGAAATGAAATACTTCTGTTACTAAGCAAGGTGAGAACATAGGAAACAATTGTTACTTAAATCTGGCATCAGACTTCCTTAAATGAAACATCAATTATCATTTTGTCCAACACACTGAGCCTTGATACATGCGTGGTTTTGATTTTTCCTTCTAGGTTTTACAAGTCTTTGGGATATTTTAACCAAGATTTTATTCCCCACAATATTTCCTCACTATTATGTTTATCTTCGATGACTTCAGTCAGGTTTATATTTTCCACATCTCCAAGAGAAAGAGCTTGACAAGTTAAAAAAATTCACATCGCAAAACATTAATATGGTACACTTTCTTATAACCTTCTTAATCTTTCTTTTTATCTCTTTAATTTCATTTCCTTTTAAACAACCTCCCCCCACCCCCCCCCCCCCCCTCCCCCCCCCCCCCACACACACACTTTTTCTCTCTTACCTCGCTCCCTCTCCTGGGTTGCAAGGGAAACATTTCGTGAACTGTGATATAAGGGCAGTGGAAAATGCAAGCCTGTTAAGTGACATAACACATCCATTCTTGAATCCTGCAAAGGATATTATGTGAGCAAATGCACATCGTGAAACCTGAAAAAGGTTCCCGGTTGAAAACGCTGAACGCTTGAGAGCTCTGCCTTTACCTGCTGTGATTTAAAAGGCTCGAGGCCTCATTTTGAGCCACGAAAATTCAAAGTGACAGAAACCTACAAATTTTTATTGCTGTGCATTTAATAAAATTTACATTTACAAGCTGTCAGTGTGAAATGTTGAATAACTGGTACTTTCGCATTCAGACGAGCAGATTGGGTTGTACCGGGGGTTCATTACTACCTACTTACACGTTCTTGAAATGCTCAGAATAATCCTTCAATCTATGACTTTTGATATCTCTTAATTCAACACTGCACAAAAACACCATTGAGCCTGCAGTAAGGTCAACAAAAGGAATTTATTGTGCTCCCATAAAGCAAGGCGTAATTAAGAGCCCCCTTTCTGCTTGTTTTAATGTGCTAATACGAGAACATTAGAACCAAGGAACAGCCAATTGCTAGGCGTCTGCAGCAGCTGCCTAGGTTTTTGGTAATTTACTTACTCAATTATGTCGACTCTCTTAAATCCACAACACTGGTGGGTGGTAAGGTAGAGGGATAATAAAAAAACATAGAGTAGGAAACGCTTTTAATGCATGTTTTATGTGCATCTTGGGTAACATTTTTTGTTTGTTTGCTTTTGAGAACAAGAATTAAAGATTGTAACTTTAGGAAACTCAGCACAGGAATAACCATGCATGGGTTTAAGACACCTCTAAAAATTATGACATGTCTAATAATCCTATGATTATGTGGTCTGTTCTGAAAAAAGAATATTAAACCAAATGTTTGACTCAGTATTACAAAAACAGATTATCTAATGGCTTCCAAGGGGGAAATATGAGAAAGACCATTCATAAAGTTCCTTAATAGTAATAAATTACACACACTTCCTTATTCTCCACGTAAATGGAAAGACAAAGAGAAACTCTGAGAGAGAGGATGTGTTCTCACACTTTTACAAGGGCCACTGTAATAAAATCTCTTAAAATTGTTTGCTATCAATATGAATCTGATATTCTTTTGAAGTGAGCACCAAAAAAGTGCTCATTACACTTGTAAATATCTCACTTTTTTTAACATTCAAAGAAGCCTTGAATGCCAACCTCAACGTCTTCATTTTTTTTTTTTTTTTAAGAATACATTTGTTGTGTATGCAAGTCAAAACACAAACTGGGGAAAAAGGCCCAAGGTGGAAACTTCATCCTGAATTACCTTGCCACTATTCAAATATTAAAAGTTAAATTATTGAACTAAATGTAAATCACTGACAACAATGGAAATTCAAATGACCTCCTTTTAAACTTTATTTAAATTATTTCTATAATTGTGGCTCTCATATAAAAGGGC
Source organism: Felis catus (assembly GCF_018350175.1). Taxonomy (NCBI): domain Eukaryota; kingdom Metazoa; phylum Chordata; class Mammalia; order Carnivora; family Felidae; genus Felis; species Felis catus. The sequence continues at coordinate 195,492,999 of NC_058371.1, read as the reverse complement.
ACATTCTTACATGTCAATATAAGCTGATACTTGGAGGGGAAAAAAAGTAATTTTCTTCAAATGTCAAAATTTATGTAGCATGCATCATTTATTTTCATTTCCATTTAAATTCCATGAAATGTGTTTGATAAATCAAATAATCTCTATACTACAGCTCAAAAATTGCAAAAGAATGTACAAATACCAACCTATTAGTTCTGATTGCATATTAGATACCCTTAAGCTTTCCTCCCTGGAACTTCTCATTCTCTCTTAATCAAGGAGGAATAATTTAGAAATAAGAAAGAGCAAAAAAAAAAAAAATACCCTATTTTAGTCATTGTATTTGAAATCAGTTTTATCTTCTGCCTCAAAGAGAACATTTTTTCATTTTAGTCTCAAAGGAATTGAAGGTATAAAATATTATACTAATTAAGTCATATACAATATTATGTTCAGTAATACAGGTACCTTTCTCAGTTTTCAAAAGCAACTTATGCCTCATTTTTCCTTTTAGTTGCCAGAAGTGAATTAAATAGTTTGGAAGGGAGCCTATGAAACTTTGTTTTCAAAATGAAAAGTGAAACCTGAAAATGGCTGGGAGGCTGCAAAATGACAGAAGAATGTGTAAAAGCCGTATTTTCCCTTTTTTATTTTCCTAATAATGAAGTCACTGGGCTAGAGGGACCCTACTGAGTTTTCATGGTGCAAAGATCACTGAACTAGCCTCTGTCTGAATTCTGTATGTCCAACTGAGCCACTTGATTCTGTGTTATTCCGTCCATTCTGAAAGATTGCATCCTGCTCAGAAAGTATAAACAAATATGATATCTCTAACAGAGCAAAACAATTTCACCTCTCAAAAAAAACAGACACTATAATCATTGCACGGTAAACATGGCAGTGACATATCTAAGGTAACACACGCCCATAACTCATCTACTACACTCTAGAAGGATCTTTTGCCCTCATTCATCAGCTCAGAGCAAGCTCAGCCTGACCATGAGTATTTACATGCTGACCCTTCCTCAGACACGTAGTTTCAAGGTCTGTTAAAATGCTAGGGTTATTGGTGTAATGCGTGCATTGAGTAGACCGGGTCTATATTAGTTGACTGGCTGCCTTCAAGATAACTGAACTCTTAGTAACTAAAATAACACCAATATTAATATAATTGTATTTACTAACCTCTTGCTACACCCTCCTGCCTGGCATAAGTGTTGGAATTACAAGTCAGACGGCGCTGAACAGCAATCTTCAAGAAAATTGCTTTAAATTGGCCTTCATTAGCGCTCACAGCCCTGGAAAACAACTCCAAGTGCATGCCTTATGGAAGGTAAGCCAGTAGCAAGAGCTCCCTATTAAAAAGGCAGCACATTAACCTGCTCAATCAGCATGTACCACATTCTAGAAATACTATTAAAGAGTCTTTAACCACAAAATAATTCCGCTAATTCTAAGTATTGGGACAATTAGGACCAAATTTAAAATTTCAACCTTCAATGGCATGTATGTTAATTCCAGTTTACTCTCTCCATTTTAGAGAATTGGATATTGCCATTGAAATTTTAAATTTCCTTTACACAAAGTTGTTGCTGGGTGATAAAAAAAAAAAAAAAAAAAAAAAAAAAAACAGTGCCACACAGTAACCAAGAAGAAAGAAACTAGACCTTTCCTAGGGAACTCAATTTAGATACCAACAGCAAGAAGAAAATACATTTCAAAGAGAAGAAAAAAATTCTTCTGTTTCATAGTTTTGCTTTGAAGAGCATGCTCTCTCTTGACATCTGCATAGTAAAAGGGAGTTTAATTTCCTTGGTCAACTATCCTTTCTGAAAATCCTGCATTGGCAGACTTGGAAATGGAAGGAATTTTTCCCGGGGATTAATTCGCAGTTCTTAACACTCAAAACGCTGAATATCTTCAGTAGACAAGCCAGGGAATTTGGTGCTGGGAGTTACACTTTTTAGCAAACAAATGTTAAAGAAAAATGTTTTTCACAGAAAGAGGCCACATGAAATCTATCAGATATATGAAGTGGTCTGATACGAAATTGATATGCGTATGAAATCCCCCAACTCAGCCCCCTCCGGTTTACAACTTGAAAAAGTTCCAGCATTTCATCCTTTATATTGGCATTTCCATTTCTGAACCTTACCACTGGTTTTGTTCCAAAAAATGACATTTCAAAACAGAACAGTAAAGTAAAACATTTTAGGCCTAGCAAATAAGACCACCTTCTTGAAAGCCAGGTAATTTTTCTCAAAGTCTAAGTTCATAGCCAATTCTTCCATTTCAGCTCGAACCATTTAATTTAGTAAACATTTTTTTTTTTAATACAAGGTTCTGTGAATTCATGTCTGTTCAGTGAAACATGGCTATTCATATCAATGGAGAGAGTAGCTTAGAGTAGTGGCTAAAATTTGCATCTGAAGGTCAACTGATCCCAGGTCCACTCTTTACTACCCATATGACTGTAAGAAAGTTAACTGTACCCTGCAAGGCTCCACCTTTTCAACTGTTAAGTAGGGATCATATCAAAAATTTTCATAAGAAGGAAATGAAATAATGTTTGTAAGGGATCAAGCGTAGTGCCTAGCACCTGGGAAGCCCTCCCTAATGGTAGTTATCTCCATGCTCAACCTGATTATTTTTAAAAATTAGATGGAGTAGTTTTAGACTAAAAATGGCCAGTCACATCTTTTAAAACTTTACCAGTATTCAGTTCAGATTTCAATTGACCCATCATACACTGCTTATACACACCAGATAAAATGTGAAAACCTGGATCATTCATAAAATACTTCACACACACACACACACACACACACACACACGTAGGTCAGGTTTTTCCCTCCAAAATATCTAGTTATCTGTTTCTCTTTTTTTAATGTTTATTTACATTTGAGAGAGAGAGACAGAGTACAAGTGGGGGAAGGGCAGAGAAAGAGGGAGACAGAATCCGAAGCAGGCTCCAGGCTCCAAGCTGTCAGAGCAGAGCCCCACCCAGGGCTCGAACCCACAAACCAAACCAGGAGATCATGACCTGAGCTGAAGTCGGACACTTACCCGACTGAGCCATCCAGGCACCCCTCTGGTTATCTGTTTCTGTAAACAAGACTTAAAGTGACAAAGCGCATGTTTCACTTTTCTTCAAAGGCTTTTACCATCTTAAAAACAATGGTGCTATGTTCCTTCGTTTGCCATGTGCATGTAAACCAAATTGTATTTTAAACATTTATTTCAAGATTTGTCTTGAAGCTGATTTTAAAATTTCTTTTCATTGTCCACCGTCGAGTTCTCAAACCTTGCTCTTTATTCTAACTCCAGATTCAAATAAGCTACGTGGTTTTTTCTTTGCTAGAATCTTGATTTCTTAAAATAAAAAAAAAAACTGTATGAATGGTAGGTAGAGGTAGGTACTTTTTTCCCCCTTCAGTTCTCTTGCATACACAAGCAATTTTCTTCAATATAGGTAATATAAATTAGTTCTCTTAATTGCAACACCCATCAGGACCCAAGATTATTTATGTTTATGCCAATCTACCTGTTCTTTACTGGGAGTCTAATTGCCTTATCAATATTTTTAGTCTTATGTTTACAAATAAAGGAGTAGAGAAGCCCAAGATAAAAGCCCACGTGGCTCGCTGTCTGCAAGGGGGGTGAGGATTATTTCATACTCATTTACTTCAAAGAAGAAAACTGGGTACTCTGTTAAGGGAGCAGGAATCTATCTATCTATCAATATATCTATTGAAGGAAGCTTCAGTTTGGGTTTCCTATTTGTAAGGTAAAGTTGGAAGAACAGCCCAGGCACAGCAAGGGAAAACACACACACACACACACACACACACACACACACCCCTCCAGCACAATGATGTTCTTGCCAAATGATCTCTGAAGAGACAAACTGATTGAAGAAACTACCCAGGCCCAGTTTCCTGAGGGATCAAGAGCTTTCTTCTGTCCCCGGGACCAGAGCCACAGCCACTGGGGTGGGGTGGGGGTGGGGGGGTCTGTTGGCTGTTGCTGGGCATATAGGACAACACAGATTTAGCCAGCTTACCCTTCGATGCCATTTTCTACTTGCCTCCCTCTGTCCATGGAGGTGGGGACTCCAGAAGTCAATGGGAGTTCAGGGCATATGAGCCTGTGTAAAGCAAGCCCATACAGCCCAACCAGGCCCATAAAAGCCAGGAAATGAACAAGTTCAAGTTCTCATAGTGTGTTAATGTGCCCACAAATGTACCTACTTTATACATTTAACAGCTCATGTAGTAATGAAAAATGCCATGTAGAACATATACCTGCATGTGCAAGGTGGGGTAATTAATATGCCTGTATGTGCTCCTTAATTGTTTCATTCCCTGTATTTTTGGTTAATGCAACACTCTGCAAACTTTTATATAAATAGTTTGTGTTTTATATGGATTTCCATGTAAAAGAAACCAAGGGGGAATGACGAATAAGGGAAAATTCTAATGGTATTCTTACTGAGTTTCATTAGCTCAATATTCCACCTTATTTTTCTTCCCTATAAACCGCCAATATATTGACACACAATTTTCAATGACTAGCTTGGTCACTCAGCAAGCTGATGGCCGGCTTAGGAAAAGAAAAAGGTCCCCATATCTATCAGAATTAACATGTTACCTTTTGTGTCCTTTCTCACCCAAGCCATCTCTGTAAAACAGCCAGATATCAAGTTTGGCATTTGAAGTGCAAACATGTTTGCGTTGTCAGTTGAAAACTGGGGAAGCATGGGATAAAGAGCTGAATTTTAAGGTTTTCACTATTACTAGTGAGGTGTGGGTTTGGGTTGTTTTTCTAGGAGAAACCCAAAGGCCACTGAAGATGTTTTTCCATCAATTTTTCATAAGCATTTAAGCTAAAGGGAAAAAAAAAAAGGTGGAAAGGTGGGAGGACATGGTTTTCTTTGGGGGAAGGAAATTAGAAGTCACCGCAAATAATTCACCTGGATAGGTAAAGGCGAGCAAACACTGTTTGCTTGTGAATCCCCGACAACCTCATTGCCTTGTACCCAAGGGAGGAGACAGAACCTCTCGCTTCATTTCAGACCGGCCGGGAAAGGGCTTTGAGGAGGGAACCGGGGAGGGGCACGTTCCCAGGTGTGGGTTCAGCTCGGCACTCGCCCGCGGCCTCCGCAGGTGGCTCTCCTTGGCACAAGGCCGGGCGCAAACCCGCTTGCTCGGGAAGCCTGACGTGACCCCCGCCCAGGGTGGCAGGAAGCGACGCTTCTGTTCCCTGCGAGGAGAATGAGGCCTCCGCCGGTCGGCTGCAACGGGACCCAGTTTGCTCGAGTGCTTCGGCACAAACCGCTGCAAGACCCGAGCTGGGAAACGCAGGACCCTGGGCTCCCCAGCTGGTGACCGCCCTCCCCAAGTTGGCAAAAGCCTCGTCGCCGGATGGAGTGTCGGCTGGGTCCCCCGCCAAAGCGCTCGGGGCCCCAGGAAAGCTGCAGCGCGTGGCCGCTCCCTCCCCTGCCGGGACCCGGGGACGCCTGTGCTGTCCCGGACCCCCACCGCGTGCGCCACCACACCGACCGCGCGAAAGCGACTCCCGGAAACTGGGGCCGGTGGCGGCACGTGGACCTCCGCCTGGCTGGAGGAAGTAGCCCAAAGGCAGAGTCCTGGTCCCAGGCCTGACTCTCGACTGCTAAACTGTCACCTCCCAGAGGGCGAGTCTCTGGCTGTCCCTGGCTCCCCCGTTGCCCCCGGCACCCAGGCTGTCGGGACAGGCTGACCCGGCCCAGGCCGGACTGCCCTGCACGCGCCTACCGCTCCCCCCCCCCACCCCGCCCTCCGCAGGCGGCGGGTCTCCCTGTGAGGTCCCCGGACCACGTGCACCAGGACCACCCGTGGGGCGAAAACGCGGACTCGGGGCCCCACCCTCACCCCGTGAAAGCAAGCACCCTCCCCGCTGAGTTTTGACTCGGGCTGAAGTTGGAGGCTTGCTGGGCCCTGGCCGATCGCAGCTTTTGCGTTTCAGAAGCATCTTCAGCTTCGCAACGAGAGAGACATCACCACCCCATCTTACTGGAGAAGGACCTACAGCACCAAGAGGGGCGGGGGCGCCCAAAGCCCCTCGCGGGCAGCGGCCCTGCGCGGCTGGGGCCGTGCCCGCACGAGCCCTGCGTGGGGCGGAGCACAGGGCTGCTAGGGCCTGGAAGATTCCTGGCTCCCACTGCTCCTGCGTACCGGCTCCCTCCACCTGCCCCCTGGGACCCAGAGGCTGGCGTTCCGGGGGGGTTCCAGGGCGGGGGGGGGGGGGTAGGGTGGGGGACGGAGCCCCCAGCTTGAGGGCAGAGGCTGGTTCAGCCAACTGCACACTGCGTGGCTTTCGCCAAGAGGGGGCAAGGGGAGGACTGGTCTGGCAGGTGTCCGTGCGTGGGGGCCAGGCCATCTTCGTGAGAGTGGGGACTGTGCCCCTCAACCCCATCGCACCCAACTCAAGCTGCCCCTGTGGCCCCTAAGCTGTTTCATCCCACCCGCGGGGGGCCCGCGCCTCCTGCCCGGTTACACTCCACTCAGGCCCGGCTTATGCCCCCTCACCCTCCCACCCGCGAGGCTGCCCCAGGCACCAACCCAGGACCGGATTCCTGGCCTCATCCTTTTTGCCTGCCTTGCTAGGAGACACCGACAGGATCCAGATCGCAGCCGCCCTGAGCAGCACCCCCCACACACGTATACACTCCGGGCTCTTCATCCTCGGCCTCCAGCACCCTGGAGGGACTCAGTGTTTGGGGGGGGGGGGGGTGGAGGGAACGTTTAGTCCGCGGAAATGGGGTGGCCTTCTGATTGGAGCGCTCGGAAATAAAACTAAATCAGTGTCCTCTGCGCGCCGGGCTGACAGCCCCTAATTCACAGAACTCCCTGCTCTGTTTGGGACCGAAAGACCCAGGTATTGAAGGCAGGGTGGATCCGGCTGGTGGCCCCGTCCCACTTCCTCAAGTCCACTTCGGTCGCGGGGGAGAAGACACGCCAGCGTGGCATCAGACCCCTTCCGGGCCCCGGGCTTGGCTCAGCAAGTCTGTCCGCTTGCTCACCGTTAGTAACAAGAGAAGAACAATGCCTTCCTCTCTCCGCAAGTAGTCGGGCACCGTTCTGGGCCGGAAAGACGCTGCGGAAAGCAGCATAGAGGCGCGGTCAGAGATGCGAGGTGCCACGGTTCAAACCCAGCTTTTTTGCTCGGGAAATTACAGGACCACAGAAAAATTCAGTTCTTTGCACTTGAGTCCTCGTAGCTGCGATATGGGGGTAGCAATACGTCTCTCGTAGAACGGATGTGGCAAATTATCGAATGGGCAGAGGTAGCTTGCCATGGAGACTGACCCCCGGGGAAAGCTCACAAAATCGTTAGCGGTCACTTCCATTATCCTGCTTCAGAGTGCGGCGAGCGTGCTATCCGTCAGTCTCGACAGCAACCTCTCCGTAAGGATCAGAAGGAAGGGGCGCAGACGTGAAGAGCGCAGGGAGACGCCCGCACTGCGGCCGCCAGCCCGGCGGATGCCGACCCTCGGCCCCTGCCAACAGGGCCGGAGAGCCGGAAGCGCAGAGATCCTGCTCGCTCTCCCAGACCTCGGGGTTGTGGGTCGCCCGAGGCGCGCCCGGCGCGGACCAGGTGCCCCAGAGCAAACCGCGGGCGCAGGTGCAGCCGCGCGCACGGTTCATCCCAAGCCGCCCTGAGCACCCGCGCTGGGCACCCGGGAGCCGGAGGAGCAGGTGCTAAGAGGCCCCCCCGGATTCGCTTCTTCCGAAATGAGCTGCTAGATGGCCTCCTGTCTGAAAGAATTCTAGCAGGAAAGTTCTCGGCTTCGGGATGTCCCTCAGTGAAATGGACAGAAGTTGCACCACAAGCCTCTTGCAGGCTCATCCGGGAAGGCTTAAAAATGCCCCCGGAGGCTTCTTGTGAATGTGTCCCAGAAGGTCCCGCTTAGGCCCTTTTATTCCAGGCATTTATGATCTGACTTGGGAATAGGGGCTTCCATTTTTCCAGGACTGTGTGCTAGGCAAGTTGCCAAACCTTTCACATGCTCTAATTCTAAATCTACAAAATAGGTCCTGAAGCCTGTGGACCTTTTAAATCCCACGGGCAAACGCAAAGTGGTTTCTAAGATCTGGCAAGTAAAGGGGATTTCTGATCAATTGTCCTGCGGAGGAGGAGTTCGGGAGCCCCAGATGAATTCGGCCCTTCCGCTGGCCTTTTGTGAGGGGCTAGGCAGCAAGTGCCCTGTCAATCAGACTTTCATCCATTGTGTCTGCACCAACCCCAGACCTGAGGGATTATGATAGGCGTATTAGCACAACACTTCGATCTCCACCAGTGGACTGAGGCAGCTGGTGCCACGGCCTGCGGGTCCCTTCCAGTGGATCACAGCATCCAATCTAAGAAGAGACTGATTGTTCTGCAGAACACCTTTAAGACTAACTTCCAGATGACCCAAGCCTCCCCGGCCCTTCCTGTTGGGAAATTCTGGAGTTTCCACTGCTAAATGGAAGTTGTTGTCTTTCTTGGAGAGGTGGCAGCTGGCTCCAAGAGGCCGTAATGGGCACCACGTCACCCAACTGTGAGTGGTCAGGTCAGCCTTGAACTCAGGTAATCCCTAAAGTCCTTGTCTCTGAGCGGTCATACCCAGGCGCTCACCAGAGCACGATTATATCGTCTTCCTCTATACTGGGAACACACATGTCTGTAAGGGCAGTTCATACACCAAGAAGAAATAAGGGCTAACAATATTGAACTCTTACTGTTAGGCAGTGAGATCAATGCTTTACATCTGTCTTTTAAAAATCATTTTACATAACAGGAAACCAAGCAGATTAAGTATCTGTTAGCTTAAGGTCACCTGGAAACAACAAGTGAGGCTGCGGCAGTGACCGAGTGCGGTCCACAGCAGACCTTGGGTGCAGGGAGAGGCGCCCTGCGTGGCGAGACCCACGGGGAACCGTGGGGAGATGCCAGGCAGTAGGGACGGCAGGGAGCCAAGGGCACTGGGGCGGGGATGGTAGAGTAGTGGGGATGGGGCAATGTGGAGGCGGAGAGCCACCCCGCCCCCCTTTCAGACCAGGACGCGTTGTTTCCCTTCTCCAGCTGTTTCCAGAGTGGGCATCTGGTCTGGTTGACCTTGCTGAGTCTACGCTGCTTCTGCGCACTTAGATCGGAGTGATGTCTGCAAACTCAGGTGGTCAGTCCCTCCCAGAAGAGACTTTGTAGAGAGCACCAGGGGTCTCCTCTTCTTCTGGGCCCTCGAGTCCTTGGCTCAGGACTCTGCACAGACAGCAGATAACCTCTAGGAGGCACCTACACCCTCTAGGGAAGCTCGGGGCTTCCTTTCAAGATTGGGTTGCATTCCTTAGCGACAGGAGCATCCCTCACCCACCACCGTGGAAGTGGCACAGTGGCTTTGCTGGAATGGAGCCCCAGCGAAGGTTGGCGCCTTCCCAGTGCCTGGACAAGAGGTCTCTACCGCTCCCTCAACCATATTCGTAGGTGGGTGTTTTCATCCCCATCGGACAGAGAATGGATCTGAGGTTCTACGACATAACTCCCAAGGCCAGGTAGTCAATTCTGAGCAGACACTCCTCCCGGGCCGGTGGACCTTCGTGCTTCCCTAGAACAAAGTGCATCACTCACTATCAGGCCCTCACGCCTGTGTGATGAACCCTTGTTACTGCGACCCCCTGGCGGAGGGGCTGTATCTCCATTTCTCTCTCTTCAAGGTCTCCCGAAGACACACGCCTGACGTGGGGGGGAGTTCGAGGAGCACAAGGGAAGCTACTCTTGAAGCAAACTAGAGAATGTTGGCCAATGGAGAGGTCCTCTGGGTCCACCGAGCCTCTAAAAACGAGCAACACCCGAGACACGGACGGGGGACTCACAGTTTCAGCTTTCTGCCTACTGGCCTCAATTTCTTCACACCCTAGGTGGGAATAATAATCTGCACCCTGCTGGTGTGCGCGCTGGATATGAGTGAGTGGTCAAGGTGAATTGCACCACCTTGGAAAGTGGTCAAGAGCCTGGGTTCCGGGCACGACTCCATCTGTACCAGCCCTTGGAGCAAATTACTTAGCCTCTCTGTGCCTCAACTTCTCCCTCTGCGTGAACTCTCGCCACAACGTTCCCTAGAAAAATTTGCCTCCCTCGGTCCGAGGCTTGCAAGTAAAGGAACATGCCAGGTCTCCCTTTCTCGGGCTGAGGGACACAACAGTCTCACTGCTCAGCACTCCAGAAACGGTTTTGAGAAGAACCTCCCCTCCAATGACCAGCCCTGACATCTTGGACAAGACGCACTCCCCTCTCTGCCCCTCTGTGCCCTCATTTGCAAAGGGAGGGGTCCCTAAAAATGCATCCGCCTCTGAGGTCCCTTCCAAGTTCCGGTGTTTGCCATTGGTAGTTGGAGGAACCTCCTGTTGGAGGGAGAGGCCGGGAGACTGAGCAGCCAGCAGAGATGGGCCCACCCCAGGGGCCCCTCCAGCTCTCCCCCCACCTTGGGCGCGGCCGAGGGGGTGGGGGGAAGCACGGGGCCGCAAGATCTCTTTGCCCCAGCGGGGAGGGAGAACCGTGGGGCCCACAGTTCCCGCTGCCACATATGGTGTGTGGATTTAGGTGTCAAAAACCGGAGAATTAGAAATGGTAATTTTCCGTCATTATGGCTGAAACGCGATCTGTCACAACAACTGGAACATGTCTCCGCGCTAGCGAAAATAATGTTCGTGATTAGGAATCATTACGCATGTCAAGCCGAGTCCATTAAGTTGTAGGGAGAAATTAGGCTTGACGGGCGGAATCAAACTACAAATATACAGGCCTCGCCTTCAGGCGGCCGAGCAGCAGCCCTGGGCAGGAGGCGGGCCAGAGCACCATGTTTTCTTAATAGGAAACCGCCCAGAGAATTAATACCCGCTTTCTCGCCCCCCACCAGGGAATTCCTCACCTCTCCCCACCGCCCAGACCCCACCCCAGGAGAGGGAGTGGGGCACAGAAGTGTCCCTGGCCAGTAGCTGGAAGCTTTGAAGTCTCACAGGCCCCCCCGGGGTAAGTTTTCTGCTCACCACTAGCAAGTTGTGTGACCCTGCCCTAGTCACTTGACCCCTCCTGAACTTGGCTCCCTCATCTGTAAAGGAGAGATAATCCCACCCACTTCATGGGGTTCTCCTGAGGATTAAATGAGATCAGATTTGGTCACCAGCGAGCACCAGAAGCCCTCAGACCTGAGAGATGCCTTTTCCCTTGTAGGAGCACCCTGCTCTGCACCGGGGGGCCCTGGTGACAGGCCCTGTCTTTGTGCTGGGAAGGGTTGGAGATTAGGGCTGGGTAGCCACAGCTGAGACGCCCTTGCCAATCAGGCCCTGAGAAACGAAGTCAGAATCTCTGAAAATCATGGAGGGGTAAACTCAGAGCAACCCGTGTGCCTTGGGTAGACCTCGTACCCCCTTCCCCATCACATTGCCAAAGAAACAGAGCGCCGGGTCCTCCACTGTGCCTCCCTGGGTGCCCCAGCCACCAGCCCAGAGGGATCCGTGGTGTCATGGGACACCACACTGTCACCAAGGAGAAGTAAATGGTAAAGGGAACCAAGAGTAAGAAATCTTCCTTTACAGGCAGCCCTCTCAGTCCCCTGCCCAGATGAAAAGGCATTTTACTATCCCCTGCTCTCCTCTGTAGGGAGTTTGGGGAAAATCCCCCTCCTTCTGCTGGGGGGGGGGGGAGACCAGTGTGAGAGTGTGAGTGAAAGAAGGCTGGTTCCTGTCCTGCCTTGGACCCTTGTCACCTCGGAGAGCTTGCTCTGTACAGGCACCAGCTCCTGTGGGCTTTGCCCACATTTTCTCCCATTATCTCCCACCACACCTAGGTCTCCAGAGTTCCTTCCTACGAGGAAGCTGAGGGTCAGAGGTTAGAGAACTCACCCAGGGGCCACAGAAGCCGGGAGAAGTGACAGCCAAGCGCGCCCAGGCTCCAGAGCCTTAACCCGGCGATGTGGCCGAGGCCCTCCTTCATCTGAGCCTCTTGCTACGGGGTGGGGAATCTCGCCTCGCCTAGAAGTGGTGGAAATGAAATGAGCTACGAAACTGAAACGTTCAGTTCGGTGCCTGACCCAGCGCACTCTTCCCGGGCCTCATTCTTCTCCTCCGTAAATGGGATGCCGGTGGCCGCGGCCCTGCGGTGGGGAACAGAGCGGAAATATGGCCAGCGCTAAGTAGTTTGGAGCCAGCCAGTCTAGTTCGAACCCCATCTCCGCCAGCAGTAGCCGCAGCGCAGGGTCGATCCCCAAAGTGGGGTAACAGGAATGGAGCTGCCAGGAGGAATGAATGAAATAATTCAAGGAAAGCACTCAGGGAAACAGAGTAAGAGCTAAATAAAGCACTGATTACCAGGGTGGCGGTTGGCCCGCGCAGGCTTGGACGGCTGCTGTCTGGGGAGGAGAGGCTGGCCCCAGCCCCCTCCGGAAACTTCTCAGCGTTTCAGCCGCTCCCAGCCCTGGAGATCGGGAACTCGGACATCGGTTCCGAGAGCTCCTGGGTCACGGGGCTGCTCCTCCTGGGCCCTCCCGCAGGCCTCTGGGAGGTGAAGGAAGTTGTTCAAACGGGAGGAAGGCAGGAGCGGCCCGCGCTGGGAGCTCCCGGCCTTTTCTCCGCCCCCACGCTCTCGGAATAGGGAAGACTCAAAGAAGGGGTTGAAGGAAGGGACACCACGGGGCAGGAACTTGGCCCGAATAGGGACCTCCTGGTGGAGCCAGTCGGAGACTCAGCCCCAGCGAACGGCACGCACTGAAAGCGCTGTTAACACACGGTTGACATTCCAGTGACCTTCCCGGACTAACCTCGCAAATGATACCCCTTGCGCGCTGAGCGCTACCCCACGGCCTGCTTTATTTTCCTTTCGGCACTCGCATCCCTGCCTCCCACTAGATGGTAAACCCCACTAGGATGGGGCCTCTCTCCTCTGCACCCCTGGCACAGAGTAGCCGCCCAACAAATATTGCTGGATATCTGGACAAACGAATGAAGGAGGAAAGAGGGACTGTCAGCAGTTCCACAAAAGGAGGTTTCTCTAGAGAAAGAAAAGCAAAGAAAAAGAAAGAAAGAAAGAAAGAAAGAAAGAAAGAAAGAAAGAAAGAAAGAAAGAGAAAAACACCCTCTCTGTAATTCCCCTCCCAGCTCTATTGAGGTCTCCCCTTGACCTACACCTGTGAAGGGTGAGACCCCAGTTCTCCTCCCTGCTATCCTGTGGCTGTCTTTCCAAGGGTGTTCTGGGGTTGCCTTCTCCAGACCGAATGATAAAGCAGGACACGAACCTCCTGCAGACATCAGCAGCAGCATGGAGGTGGGGGAGTGCTTCCCCGTAGGCAGCATTGCACAGAAGGATTAGCGGAAATCAAATAATACGCATCTTAGAAAACAATTATTTTAAGAAACTTTTCTGCCAGTTCTTGTGGACGGAAGGAAACAACTGGAGGGGCGCTTGGCTGGCTCAGTCGTGGAGCGTGCGACTCCTGATCTCGGGGTCGTAGGTTCGAGCCCCACCCCCCACCTTTGGGGGTAGAGAGTACATAACAAAATAAAATCTTAAAAAGAAAAAAGAAGGAATCAGCTGGAAAGCCATTGATGTATGTCTTCTTTAAACCTTAAAAGTCTACACAATGAATTTATTTTAAAAGCATCATTGCAGTCGCAAAAATACACAGGACCTGTTGCATACAGGGTTTGCAGTGCGGGTTGACTGTTCTCACCGTTTTGCTTGCTTTTACAATCACTCAACATCTCTTGTCCACCCCTACCCATCTCCGTAGATATGTTTCTTTAACTGGTAAATGTCTTTATTTAACTGGGCAAAAAACATTATCAGGCTGTGAGCATTTCATGGTGCCTATTGTTCAGGAAGCACTCCGTTCTTAGACTACCCCATCTTTGCGGAGGTTGGGGGGGGTAATTATCTCTATTTTCAGCAGAGCAACACCATGTGGGTCTTCATCAACCGTCTAGTTCCAAGTCTCTGTTCCCATGGGGTTTTTCAGGAGGAAGCTCTTAACGCCTTCCCTCCTGGAGAATCAAAAAGATGTACTTGGATGCCTGGGTTCAGCATTTCTGTCTGTGAACTTTCTGCAGGCACCAGCTTCTCCCTCTTTGAGGCTACTCATGGAACCAAAACTGCTTGCCGCCGACATTGAACAGAAATGGGCCGGGAGAATCTGTTCATGAAACACAAGCCGCTGGACAGTAGGAATCTTTCATCTAAAAACATGTGAGTGCCAGGCCCTGAGTTGACAATCCAGAGATTGCTCAAAAGCAGTTGTCCCAACTAACAGCACAGCCTTTAGGTGGTGATCACAAGTCTGCTCCCCGGGGGGCGGGAGACCAAGTTCATCTCAAGGCCTCTAGATGAAGCCTTCGTGCCCAAGGCCAATGAGCACCCCCCGCCAGCTAGGGCCCCCCCACCGGATCCACCAAAATAGCTCTCCCAGGGTGTCCCCATCCATTGGCCCGGCTCTGCACTCAGTGAGCCAGCTGACACTCTCCACCATAGCCCCTGTCCAATTTTGAAATTGGACCAGTGTCCCACCCCACCCCAAGTCCCCCTCCCATAAAAACCGGAAGCATAATATTATTCAGGACCATGGTTTTTTCAGTCCTTAGTTGGTCAGGTACTGTGTACATTTTTTAAAAATGTTTGTAATGTTTATTTATTTTTGAGAGACAGGGACAGAGACAAAGCATGAGTGGGAGATGGTCAGAGAGAGAGACAGAATCTGAAGCAGACTCCAGGCTCTGAGCTGTACTGAGCAGTCAGTACAGAGACTGACGCAGGGCTTGAACTCACAGACCGTGACATTGTGACCTGAGCTGAAATTGGACA